>NC_138510.1:41397785-42597785 GCF_964252035.2 Podarcis erhardii
CAACTCCCAAGGAGAACAACAGTTTCTCCTACTCTGTTCAGGGGTAGCATGTGTACAGGTCTGGACACATCTGGATTTTGTATTGAATAGAAAATGTGCAGAAAAGAACAGCCAAAATGATCAGGGGGCTAGAGGAACTCCTTTGTGAGGAAAGGCTTTAACTTGTAGGATTTCATATAACTTGTAGAGTTGTAGGATTTCAGTGTAACTGTGTAGGAGCATGACCACCCAACAGCAAAAGGTCGCAGCAAAGGCAACACTTAATTCTAACTCAGGCTTAAAGGTAAAGGTACCCCTGACCATGACTCTGGGGTTGAGGAGCTCATCTCGCTTTAAAGGTTGAGGAGCCGGCGTTTGTCCGCAGACAGTTTTTCCAGGTCATGTGGCCAGGATGACTATGCCGCTTTTAGCGAACCAGAACAGCGCACGGAAACCCGTTTACCTTCCCGCTGGAATGGTACCTATTTATCTACTTGTAGTTTGACATGCTTTCGAACTGCTAGGTTGGCATGGAGCAGGGACCGAGCGACAGGAGCTCACCCGCTTCAGGGATTCAAACCACCAACCTTCTGATTGGCAAGCCCTAGGCTCTGTGATTTAGACCACAGCGCCACCCGCGCTTAATTTCATGCAAAAAATGGTGTGTTTCCCCCCTGGAAATGTAAATATATTAAATTACCATGCTAATGCAAATAGAATCCATCATTACTATATCCCTAGCCCTTTGGTGGGGAGGAGAGGTAGTATTGTGGATAAAAAAGTATGGGTAGCATCAGTCTTGTAATATGCTAACATTGGGGAGAAGGGGTTGAGACAGAGGCTGCATTCACACAGCAGTTTATTCTGGTTTCCTGACATCGCCCTACCTGTTACTTTCCACATTATATGTGAGTTTTTGCACAACGTAAAAGCCACTTTCAGAAATATAGTGGAGTATAGCACAAATGTAGTGGTCATTTCAGTGTTATTTGCTTCTAGAAAAAAATCTGTTTGCAAATAACATGGAAACGAACGCAGAGCCAGCTCTATTCTATATTTTGGTGAATTTCTGGAAGTTGCTTTTACATTGTGTGAAAGATCAAATGTAATGCAAAAATTGACAGTTAGGGAAATACTGAGAAACTGGAATAAAGTGCTGTGTGAATGCAATCAGAGTAGTGTACCCTGCAGTGTAGTAGGCATTTTGCAGAAATACTGTATGTGTGTGTGTATGGAATGTTAAGACTGTAGTAGCTGTGGTGGGGCATTGGTTCTCCTGCTCAAAGGGGGAAATGTTGCTTCTGGTATAAACACTTAAATGGGTATATTTGGGTCACTACAGCTAATAACATTGCTGTACTTATTAACATCAAATCCCTTCATACACACACACACAGCCATCTGAAATACCATGCCTGGGCTTGCACTGAATGTAGAATTGCCAGCTTAAAATATATTTGTATTTAAGACATCTTTATACTTTACAGTTTTTGCATTTCTAAGCAGTGGTCCATTGATGACCAGTAACATATCTGGGTTATGACTCATGAAACCTAAGTTCTTTGAAAGGTTTAGACTTGGCTTTGGGGGGAAGAGCAGGGGTCTTGTGCCTTTGACGGCTGTAGTGGGCAGAAATTCAACAGCTTAAACTGTTTCTTGTTGTAAATGGGTGAGATGGTGGACTCAAAATAAATCAGGGAAGGGCATATGCAGTGATAATATTGACAGGCAGAAAGTCAGCAGATGAAGTTTTCTCATAACTATCTCCAGCAAACCCAAGAGCCCTTTTTGAGTTCTACTGAGCTGAAGAGGTTGATTGTTTTGACAGCTGTCTCCATCTTGTCGTTGCCACAGTGAGACCAAGGCCTTGGGAGGATGGACAGACCTGACAAATGGACAATTTATTGGGGAAATTCAGGAATCCCTTCAATTTAATTAGTCTCTTGGGTGGAAAAGCTTTTCAAGTCCTCCAACCCTTCAGGGAAGGACTTCTACCATCAACCCAAAGGTCACAGGGAAATAGGGTTATTACAACTCACACCCACAGATTTAACGTATGCCCTGCCATATGTGTTGGGTCAATGATGTATTCCCCCCCCCCCCAAAAAAAAACCTCTTGAAACTTTTACATAAAGGTGGGTCAGTAATGTATTGAAACAGCTCCATGGGTATTATGGCAACCATGAATATTGAGTCCTTTGAAACAGCCATCCTGGGCTTCTCTGACACCACCAGTTTGTGCAGAGAGGATCCGAAGTCAGCAGTACACCAGAGGGTTTCTTGTTTTGTCTCTCTGGCCAAGCGTCAGTTACAAGCTTATGTTGATGCTGCACCAGGTACCCAAAGCTGGGTCACATCAGTTCTCCCCTAGTTCATCCCCCCAGGTCTGCTTTCACTCCCTCATCCACAATTAAATTTAAGGAAGGGTTGTAGCTCAATGATAAAGCATCCGTGTTGCATGAAGAAGTTTCCCAGCATCTCCAGATAGGGCTTGGAAAGATTTCCTGTTGGAGAGCCGCTGGCAGTCAGTGTAGACAAATGCGCTAAATGGACCCAGTGGTCTGACTCAATATAAGGCATCGTCCTAAGTTCCTAAACTCTGAATGGTTCCTGATTTGTAGTGGACCAATCTGCCATTCAGAAGCACCACCGCCCGGTGGGAGAGCTGCTTGGTAGAGCATCTTTCTCAGGGGTCACCAACCTAAGGCCCATGGGCTGGAAGCGGCCCGTGGAGGTCGTTTGACCAGCGACTCGCTTCCGTGGTGCCGAAAATTGCAGGCACGCACAGAGGGATCTCTGCAGGACCGATCTGGCCCAGGCAAGATAGACCTTGCCAAGCCCTGATCTTGCTGGTTGGGGAAAGTACCTGAAGAGGAGAGAGCTCTCAGCTATCTATCCCCTCTTTGCCTTACCTTAGGGAAGCTTTTAATATCTGATGAATTATTGTATTTTAATGTTTTGTTGGAAGCCACCCAGAATAGCTGGGGAAACCCAGCCAGATGGGCGGGGTATAAATAATAAATTATTATTATTATTTATTTTTACCTGACATGTCTGCCCAAGACTGTACTGTACCATGATAATGATGATGATCCAGAGTGACTGAGAACCAACCAGTGTGGTGTAGTGGTTAGAGTGCTGGACTTGGACCTGGGAGAGCAGGGTTTGAATCCACACTCAGCCATGAAGCTCACTGGGAGACCTTGGGCAAGTCAATCACTCTCAGCCTAACCTGCCTCACGGGGTTGTTGTAGGGATTAAATGAGGGGGAGGACTATGTATACCACTTTGGGCTCCTTGCAGAAAAGGTAGAACATAAATATGCAATCAATTTATAAATGATTATTATTAAATTTATTCCCACCCTTCACTAACGGGTTCCGGGGGTGGGCTGTAACCATTAAAAATTCAAAATTAAAAGCAGTTAAAACATTTCACAGGAACAGGGTGGTGCTGCACATATCAACATGGTATACTGATGGGAGTTTTTTTAAAAAAAGACTTATTGAGAAATATGTAAGACTTCTATCTCAAGGGGAAATTATTATATATATACTCTTGCTGTTAGTTATCATATTTCAGGTGGAAATAATTCTGGATCCATGAACATAGAAGGAATCATCCAGGATTTGGGATGTATTACTTGTGTGAGCATGCACATAATGTGTGCACACACTTCTGTTTCAGAGTTGTTTGGGATAGCAACAGATGGCCACAGGAATCTGGAGAAGTGGTTGGCTTGTCACATGGTTGTAGACTTCTGTCCGTGTGGTTAAAGCTGTATGGGGGAATGAGGTGGAATTTTAAAGTGACATCTACATGGTTGTCTGTTTCCACCACTTCTCTGTGATTTACTGGAGCATAAACATACGCTTTGAGGTCAGCAGTACTCAAGAAATGCTATATCTTGGGCTTAACATCTGCTGGAAGGAAGAACGTGAATAGCATCAAGACAGCAGTGTAGAAGCAATTGCTGTGTTGTACATTAGCCTAATTCAAGTGTAGTGCCTTAATATCCATTATAAGAACATAAAAAGAGACTGTTGGATCTAGTCCAGGCATAGGCAAACTCCGGCCCTCCAGATGTTTGGGACTACAATTCCCATCATCCCTGACCACTGGTTCTGTTAGCTCGGGATGATGGGAATTGTAGTCCCAAACATCTGGAGGGCTGGAGTTTGCCTATGACTGATCTAGTCCATGTATTCCAGCATCCTGTTCTCACACTGACCTACCAGATCCCTGTGAGAAATCCGCAAGCCAGGACCCAAGCACAAGAGAACGCCGCACTCCTGATGTTTCCAGCAAGTAGTATTCAGATGCATTACTGCTTCCAACCATGGAGGCAGAGCTTAGCCATCATGAGAACCTTACCCTCCATGCATTTGTTTAATCCTCTTTTAAGGCCCCTCAGGCCTGAAGCAGAAGTACTCATAAGCGGAGCAAACAACACAGTGATTTTATTCAACCCCTAACTGGTTTTATCTTTTTCTTTCTTTCCATGGTTGTCCAGTGGATTTTGCTCTGAAGGTGGTACAGTGGTCAGAGTCTGAGACAGTGCGGCTGCAGCTGTGGGATATTGCAGGTAAGCTTGTTGGTTTGTGGTGGATGAGATTTCCCCCCCCCCCCCCGATTTGTTTGTCTTTTTCTATCGATCAAAGATTGTTCCAAAGTGGTAGAAAATTCCCCCACGCAGTAGCTGTCTAATTTTCATCCATGTGTTGTTGTGTTTCACCTCTTTAGCGATGCAGTTTGTGCAATTTCCTGTGTAAGTCTGGAAATGGCAATTTTGGGGGAACGCCTTAAAAATGGTGCTGATGGATGGTTATTACAATTAATGGTGACTAAGAGGCATGTGTATTTGTTTGCTTTGTCATTCCACTGCCAAAGAGACAGCCCATTTAAAAAGTGGCTTGTCTCTTCAGCAATCGAAGCTGCTGCCATAAAATTAGGAAGCAAAACTCAGCAATGTGTAGGGTTTGTTACTTACCTACCAGTATGACTTCTCAGTAAAGATAACTGATATAAAAAAATAAATTCTTGAGGCAGTTTCCCCTCTCCCTCAAAAGAGTGAGTTTGGCACAGGCAGCTGCAATGGGAGGGGAGACACAAGCGACAACATTTCTTCTTTGGTGCAGTACAGAAATTGGTGAACTCCAAACCGTGGATTAACTTGGGAATCATCGGGGAATCCTAGTAGTTCTTGCAGGTTTCTTTTGGTCCCCTTCATCTCAGGGCCAGATTTAGGTTTGATGAGGCCCTAAGCTACTGAAGATAATGGGGCCCTTTATATGTCCAGCTGTCCTTTGTCAGCAACAAATTATTGCTGTTTTTTGTGTTGAAAATATGCTATATGGTAATTTATGGACCTAGTAGGTATCTAAAGCCATTTGTACGTAACCAATAGGAGCCTACACAACACAAAACTCTGTTGCTGTATATAGGTTTTATTTTATTTGTTTTTTATCTTATGTTTTGGAAATGCACATCCAGTTTTTTCCCTTTAAGGTTTTTTTGGGGCCCCAAGAGAGTGGGGCCCTAAGCTATAGCTTGTTTAGCTTATACATAAATCCGGCACTGCTTCATCTTCCTATCCATTGGTGCATTAAATCTTTAGGGTGGGGTAAGTAGCCTGTGGCCCTCCAGACGTTGTTGGATTACAAATCCCATCAGCCTCAGCCAGCATGGCCTATGGTTGGGAATAATGGAGGCTGTAGTTCAGCCGCATCTGTAGGACCACGGTTTGACCATCCTGTGAACGAGTCATCCCACTTTGTCAAGTTTTCCATTGTCCTTGCCAGAAGGCAGTAAAGTAGATACAACTCCCTTGATGTTGGATCAAACAAATGTGGAGGGGGAAGCTGCCTAGGAATGAATCTGAGGTAATGCTAAAACTCCTTCGTCACCTAAACCCTCCCCAGGTCAAGAACGTTTCACGTCTATGACTCGGCTGTATTACAAAGAGGCATCGGCCTGTGTGATCATGTTTGATGTCACCAGTATTGGCACGTTCACCAGCTGCCAGAAATGGAAGTATGATTTGGACAGTAAACTGAAGCTGCCGGATGGAAGCCCTGTTCCTTGTTTGCTGCTGGCTAATAAAGTGAGTGGCCGTAGACTGAGTGTTTCCAGCTGTTTTTCTTTCTTTTTAAAAAGGCGATAAGCCCTCTGAAACTCCCCTAAAGTGCTGGGAGATAAGAGCCGTGCATGTGCACTGTCCTCATGCTATCAGTGAACACTGGCGGCAGCTGAGAATTAGGGTTGGGGCCTAAAAAGAAGGGGGCATGGAACAGAGCTTGGAGAATGCGTCTTCTCACTGGCCTCTGACCCAGTTCCATCTCCCCACAGTTTTTAAAAGGGAGGGTGGGGAAGGTCTTGAGGCCTGCAGAGCTAAAAGTGTGCAGGAGAAGGATCCCTTTCTCTCCCCCCCTTTCTTTCATCCCCCCTCCCCGTCTAAAATTGTTCCTGATATCACTAAGGAAGTGAGGAAATTCCCAAGTGGGCATCTTTCATGACCCTGAAAAAAACATATTTGAAACATCTGCTTAGGATATAAAATATCTGCACATTTATCAAACTCTGCTTTGAACTTGAGGAGTTTATTTTGAACAGTAATAAGAAATTTTTCAGGGGCAGAAGAGGCACAGATGTCTCATCATTTTACCCTGCTAATCCAAACTGCGGCAGCACAAATAGTTATAGCATCACCTTATAATCTGCTGGATAGATCTGGCCGTGTGCAGATTTGTGGCAGAGGCAGAAAACGAATTGTACATCTCTTCCTGACTGTTCTAAAGATGAACTTGTACTTTCTCTTGTAAATTCTCTTTTCCAGTGTGACCTTTATCCATGGGCTGTGACCAGAGAAGAAATTGATCGGTTCAGTAAAGAGAATGGCTTTACCGGATGGATTGAAACCTCTGTCAAGGAAAACAAGAATGTAAATGAGTCGATGAGGTAGGCAAATTGAATTTTTGAATGTTTTTTCCAGAGGTAATTATCCCCTAAGTATGGGCCTATGGATAACATATGACAAAAGAGGTAGGGTCTTTAAAAAGAGAATTCCAACTTCACTCAGTTCCAAAATATCCAGTCATGCTTTCACTATGATGCAGTGTTGCAGCTTGGTTTGGAGTGAGACAGGCAGCACCACAGGTATTTAAGTGATTTGCAGTGATACGGCTACCATTTTGGCTGTAGGCCAGGGTCTGGGATGCAATGCTCAATAGAGATTTGGTTTCAGGTGATTAGGTCAGTAGATGGAACAAGCTTGTACCCTCTGTAGGTAAGGCACCACAGCCTTGTTTATTTTTAAAAAACAGAAGTTGTTTTGGGTCCATGATGGTGTTCATTCCTCAGCAAGCCCACCTCTTGCCAGAGAAACAACTTCATTGCAAACAATGTCTGTCAACAAGGTAATGTTTTCTCAGAGGTAAATGCAGAACCCCACAGTCACATTGTGTTGGGTTTGAACAGAAGAGGTCCCCAGCAGAGAGTCCTCCCCTGTGATTTGGTTCCTGGAATGCTGGGGAATGTGTGCTGTCTGTTCTCTCTTTCTGACCTAATCCTGCTTCTTCCTAGAGTCCTTATTGAGAAGATGATGATGATGTTGTTGACGTCGTCAGGTGACATGGACATCACTCTTTCAGGCCGTGGAGACTACATCAATCTACATCAAGCTGCAGCCGCGCCCAATTGGGGGTGCTGCTAGTTGCAACTCCCTAGGCATCTGATCAAAGGTCGAGAGCGCATTTGAAACTTAATACTGTCTTTTCTTAAGAAGTAGTACTGAACTGCCTCATGGCATTGCCGTAAGCTGCAATAGAAGACCAAGGCATCCCAGCAAGGTTGATGGAAGCCACAGTCTTGCCTGCTTATGGGCCACTGGGGTACACTTCTGCCATTCTGTATTCCTCATTGCAAGTTGAGCTAACTTGGAGGAGATTGTTCTGCTCGCTGCTGCCTTCTGTACTTGTAGGAAAGTCTCCACCACAGTTGATTGAAGATTACACAGCAGGAAGAATGGCCAAAAAAGCAAAGCCCTGGGTAACCTGGCTGTGTCTAACCAGCATACGTGCTAAATCTTGCACTTTGAAGCAGACTGCCTTTAATGTATCCTCTGTGGAAACATGCTGTGATTCTCCCCCCCTTGTGACACAGCTGCACAACTCTCTCTTACCACAGCCCTTCTTGAGGTGCCATATTTGCCAGGATAAGCCTATTGCTGCTTTTGTGTGCGTGTTTTCTGAGAATGGCTGCATTTAAGCTGAAGGAAAAAAACCACAAGGGACTCTGGCCTTTTTTGTCCCTGCTTTTATGTGGAAGATACAATTGTCAGGTCCTTTTCCTGTGACCATTTCATTAGTGAGCCCTACAATGAATTGAGGTAAAAGCTGTAAACTGCTTTGCATTGATGCACCTTATTAGAGCAGTAGCAATGTTTTTATGTTTTTATAGCCCTTTCCCTGGTAGGATCTCATTTGCCTCTTTCATATTCTGATAAATTACTTCCTCTCAGAGGCCGTAATATGTGGCTGTAGATAGCCATCATGCAATGCTATCTTAAAAGCACGTCGATGGGTTTTAGTGAACTGAGGGGGTAAACGCAGAATAGGGAACACAGCAGGACAGAAGGCAAGAATTAAATCTCTCCTGTACCTTTTCGCTACCAGCCATTTCCTGCCCTTTTAATATAGAGGGGATAGACTTTGTTTTTGCAGAAAATACAAAATTGTAATTTACCAGTTTTTAAAAATTCATAATTCAGGAAGGTTAACTTTTCAAAATGGTGAGTTGTATTAGCGTGCTTAAATTTCTTAATCTATTTTTTAAAAAATAAACAGCCGAGGAGATGCATGTGTAATGGGTAAAAGATTCCTTGAATGAATAATGTGTCCATATTCAACCAAACTCTGAAATTTCCTGGATGATTGGGTAAAAGCAAATCTATTCAGGCCAAACAAGAAATATCTATTAAAGCCTTGCAATGTTTGAATCTTTGCCTGATAACATTACAGTTATTTCAAACTTTCTGTCCGAATAACCTCTGGATAAGATATAAAATATATATTCAGACCATTTTCTCAGTTATGTAGACAAGACGGCACATTATTTATCCATTGGACTCGTTCTGGTTATAGGGTATTACAGGTTGTGTATTTTGTAAATAAAGTTTATTAAACAGTTGCTGCTAAAAAAGATAACGAGCAGTGGATGGGGAACTGGAATCTCTCTAGATATTGTTCAATATGGTAATAACTTCATTTTTAATGTTTTTAAATGATAGTGAAGGACATCAGCAAGTTTCTTTGCACTGTTTCTGAAAATTGCAGGTAGAAGTACTAACCACAGAGGACATTCAAGCTAAATGCTTTTAAAGGGGATACTAACCACTAACATGGTGCTCTCCAGAAGATTTTGACTACAATTCCCAACAATTGGAACTGATGGGACTTGTAGTCCAAAACATCTGGACGGCACCATGTTATTGAAGAGGGATCTATAGAAAAACAATGTTAGATAACTTGGTTGTGTTTCGGTATATTCAAATATCTCATTGTACTCTTTGAAATGGGAGCACAACAAAACTAGCCTCAGATTGCTACTGTGCAATTGGAAGTGCAAATTACAAAGATTTGAGGTCTTTAAAACTTTTGCCTGCACTAATTAAGTAAGTGGTAGGAGAAGAACCTAAGGGCTTTCTAGAAATAGTTCCTTTTCCACATGATGGTGAAAGTCTATATGATACAGTCATACACCTGAACTACAGCACTAGCCCTTCCACTTTGTACCATTTTTGAAAAGCAGTATATAATGCAGAATTTGACACCTGCCTGGCAGAAATTACTGCTGGGTTATTGGCACACAGATCCATTGGACATGAGCTGTTTCAAGCAACATCTCTGACAGCCATGATCTATAGGAGAGAGTTTTCATATATCTCCCTTTGCCAAATGTACTTGTGCACTGGCTTACAACTGCTGTTTGATTGTCTAAGTTAATATATCTGGAGAGATCTATGCAACAACGGTTGATGTTGTGCTATAGTATTGGGAGGCAGTTGAAGTCAATAAGCCTGCCCTCCAACCACTGTTGGACTCCATCAGCCCCAGCCTTCATGGCCAATGGTCAAGGATGATGGGAGCTGTAGTCCCATAGAGCATTAGGTTGGGTGGAGTTGTAGGACCCCCCCCCATCTGTGTGAACCCATGTATAGGTAGACACTTGAGAATATATGCACATTATCTTTTTCACATCCAGTTCTATTTTTGTGCTTTTTGAATAGCTGATGAGTAAATTAAAAATCTCTCAAGTCACTATCTCGTGGAGCTACTATATTCTTGACTTGCGAACATATAGACAGCTAGGGAAACAGCTGACTTTCCAAAGGGCTGTCTTTAGAGGACCAACTGGAATGCAAGGTATATGATCAAAACACTAAAACTTTCACGTTTGAAAGAGTGCTTTGCAAAACAAGAAATGTTTAAATCCTGTGTGTGTTGGTCCTAAGTGCTGTGCAAAACTCTTTCTGCCAAGACATAATGGACAAGTTACCTCGCTTGAAGTGCTTATTTTATGTAAGCTTTTAAAATAAAAACAGAGTGGTGTGTTTTGTTTTTTACAACTCATGCTATACTGATTGCTTCTGATCTAAAACTTTTATGCCATTTTTTCTGGTTGGAAGTAAACTGAAAGCAATTTGCTAGAGAGAGGCTCAAATGGGAGCTGCTGTTTCCTTTTAGGGGAGGGGGGATGCATTTCTTCTTGGAGATTCCTAAACCTTCCACTTAGCATACAAGAAAAGCTGTCTTGGTAGCCTTAAGCAAGGTTGCTCACGAAACTGTTTTCGGGTTTGTAAATTCATTGTGCTTTATTTATGGCTCAGTCCCCTCCCTCTCTCCATCAGATTGCAGTTCTTTGATTGCAAGCTGTGAGATTCTATAAATGGTTGTCTTCATCCAGATGGTATTCTAGGGCTACCTATAGGCCAGATGAAATTCCTCTACCCCTCCCCCAAATTAAAGTATGATGTAGGATTTCGTATAATTAAATCCTTATCCTGCTTTGTAGCAGCATTGCCTATGTGTAGTGCACAATTCCTGCCACTTCCCCCGAGAGTACAAAATCACACTCAATTAAGCATGGGTACTGTAGAGACTGGATGTGCTGAATTAAGATTCCCATCCCCACTGGTTTGCACCAAGCATTGCCTTAGTAATATGGTTTGATATCTGGGGCATGTCCACATGAGAGGCTTAATCCATGTTTTGTTGGCTCACATTTTTCCAGGCCATTTATATGACCTCAAACTGATGTTCTCGGTCTGCTGAAAAGCCAACTTTGGGGTTTGTTTGTTTTTGAAAGCACAGTGCCGGTGGGTTTAAGTCTCCTTAGTGTTACTTTTCCATTTCTTTTTAAAATGCATGGTTTTGAAATGTACAGAGTTGTATCTGGTGAGTGAGCCTCTTGCCATGCATCTGAACCTCAGTGCTGCTACATTTCCAGTTTCTGCCATTCTAACAGTGTGTTTTTAATCTCATAGTTTGCTAAAACCATTTTAAAAACACACATTTGCACAAGAATGCATAAAAGAAAATGCATTTTAGCAAAAAATAGAAATGTTTTTAATCACCCCTTTGCCAGTCAGCACTATTTTAGCATAGTAGTTTTTACCCCCCCCCCCAAATATTTTAGTTGGTGCTAAATATTTTTAACCTACTTCTTGAAAAAGTTATTAAAGTTATCATGCAATATAAAAGCACTTTAGCATAAATTGAACAATTCCCCAAGAACAAGAATATAAATAAAAGGGTTTTTTTTTAATGAGAAAATTATATGCTCTTACTTGTGCCTTCCTTACCTACATGACTATGTCACATTTACTTGTCTGGATGTTACACTGCATGATGTATGCACAACAAAAGTGTCATTCTACCCTGCCCCAGGGAAATTGAAATGTTACAACTGTGTGGAGCATTCACGGGGAAAGTGTATGGACCACCTTCCATCAATTTCAACAATGGTCATTGAAAACTCACCTCAAACAGCTGGTGTTTTTCTCAGAATCTCACAATTTTTTTAATACACATTTGAATTGCATTGTTTTATATGTTTAAAAGTATTTGTTCTTGTGTCAGAAGGATAAATGAGGTTTTAGTTGTGCTGTTCAATAACCAATGCAATGTTGGAAAAACTAAAAATAAATCTGAAATCAGCCTGACTTTGCTTGTTCACATCTACTGGTTTCTCAGTTTATGCAGTTGTGGAATGGAACTGGGTCTGTCATCCAGACTTTTTTGCTTATTGGAATTGACTAGAGGTGAATCCAGGTCCCTGCTTTTATCCATTTTGTGTCTCAAGCTTTTTATGGTGACATAAGTTGCTAGAACAACCCTAAATATGTGCATACTGGTAAATTTGCAGTGATTTCCAAATGATGAATTCTGGAGGACTGTGGAACCCCTCTGGTTAAATCATCAGGTCTTTTGGACTGGGTGCTTTTTAAGGCTTTGTGGTTGTGGAAGAATTTGTGGTTGTGGAAGAATCCCCTTTGAGACACTTTGTGGCAGCTAGCAGCTACTGTATAGGTAAAGTAAGGGGTTTTCTATAATGTTGGTTAAACTAGCAGGTGAATTGCTTCCTGTTTTCCCCAAATATATTGCAAAACTTTGGAGGAGATTTAGGTGGGAGAGCTAGTCACAGTTGGGCATTAAGTTTAGTCATGGACAGCTCACATTGATTGTACTGTTCTTCATTGGGTAATAACATTGGGGTCTATTCAACAAAGCAAAATGTTCTGTCACTACAAGGATTACTGCTTGTGCAATGGAATGATCTCCCCCTCTCCTCACCCCACTCACCCCCTGAATCTGTTCTGGGGGTTTTACCAAACTCCCAGAGCAGATATGGGGACAGCAGGGCGGGGTTCCCATTCCACTAGTGGTAATCCTTGTACTAGTGCAACTATTTAGTGAAATACTGCCTTTGAACATTTTATCTGTACACTGATTTTTCCCTAAAGACTGCAGAAATAGTTGCACTTCCAGTACTATGAAGAAAGTAACTGATGATGGCATCTGTTTTGACTTCTTTATGTTGGTCGTGAAAAGCTTCATCAGTATGAATCCAGATTTTGTGTTGGCACAGATCACACTAGAGGTGAGCGGTCAGTCCTGGCATTCTGCCCTAAATGTGGGTGGTGTGCATTTTGACGATGGTTCAACTTGCCACTTGATGATTTGATAAGAATAAGATGAACTGCCATGATTTATGAGGCCTTCATTAGGTCATGAACATGTGCATAGGTTAATTTTTATCAATAGACCAAGACAGTTTCCATGTAAGGAGCAAAATAACCCTCAGCAAAGTCTGTTTTGTTCCCACTGCAACTGTTTGATTGTGGGTCAGCAATCTACACAATTGGGCTTCACTACACTGGCCTCTACACAGAACACTGGCCTTTGTGGACTGAGTGTTGCCTGTTGTCCTATAATGGCAACAATGAATTTGCGATAAAGCAGGTGACTGAAATTGCCCTTTAAGAGACCATATAAATCACCATGCACTTCCAGTAGTAAGGATTTCTTTCCTGAATATCATGGAAACACATTGGAGAATTTGAAAGTTTATTAAACTGGTGGTTGCTGATCAAGAATTACAGGAGTTAATATCGCTGGCAGAATAGTAGTCATGATGTATGAGCTGGAGGGGTAGGAAGTTTTTCAGATATCAACAGCGGAGTATTGAGAAAGGAGATGTAAAAAGGCAGAAGAAATCCAGAAATAAGAAATGAGTATGTGGTGCCCATTACGGGGAGAACAGAACACGGAGTCTGAATGTGAAGGCATCCAGTGAAATTAATGTATGGCATGGGTTGCTTTGTTCTTTGCTTTATTTACATTATGTTCCTTGGCTTCTTTAATCAAAAGACTTCAATGGAACTTACACTCTAGTATGTGACTTTAGGACTGCAGATGGACAGAGCAATCCCAATCCCGCTGGGTTGCTGGAAGGGGTTTGGATGCTCCAGAGGTGTGTCGTCTCCACCTGCAGAACAGAGTATTTGGGAAAGGAGGCAGTGAGGGTGTGGAGTTAAGCCAGCCAGAGATCCACTGCATTCTCAGCTGGTCCAGCTACCAGTGATGTGCTTGTCTGCTGTGCCAGCCTGGAAGTGGTGCAATGAAAATCAGCACAATTACTCTTCCCCGACCTTCCATCGTGCCCAGTGTTGAGTGGTGGGTCTTTGAAGGGGGGCAGTGGGGGTGGGTTGCCCCAGGTGTCACCACTGAGGGGGGTGACAAAATGGGCAGCACTCACCACAGGGCCTGCAGCGCACCTAAGCCACGCGTCTCTCCTGGGAGTGACACGGTAGCTTGGGGGTCTGCAGGCTCCACGCTGCCACAAACGGTTCACCCGCCGCCTTCCCCTCAGCTGTAGCGCATCTGAGTGGGAGAAGGCAGGCAGGCTCCTCGGAGGCCCCGCGGAACATCCTGCCCCGCCTCGCCCCGTGGGCGGCTGGCCCCGCGCCTGGGCACAGGGCACACCCCAGGCGCCTGATCAGCTTGCTGGGTCTTTGAATGCGGCAGTGGCTCTGACATGCTGTTCAACCTTGTGCTCCCAGTCAGGTGCTTGAATTGTACCCCAGGTGGATTTTTTTCATAGCTTAGGAACTTGGATAGAAAAAATTGGGCAGTGCACACTTCTACTGTTGTGCTGCCTGGTACCAGATACAATCTTGCCAATAATTGAGCTGGATTCACCAAGAGATTTGACCAATTAATAGAAGGTACTAAGAATAACAATAGCTATTAGGTTCTCATTGAATCCATTCCAGCATTGTGTTCATAATAAGCTGATGGAAACTATGAGTAAACAGGGTGGCATAATGTGGTGGTACCTCATGTACACACGTTCTTAGGGTGTTTGAGCACCTCCCCAGTTATGGAAGAGAACACTTCCGTCTTCTGCAGATTATTAGCATCCCTCAATAACTGCTGTCATGCTTTGGTCAATACCCTTGTAAATACTCCTGACAGGAATAAGTAGTGTAGATGTTGAAAATGCAATTATAATTTAGTCATCCTTGGCTCTTAGAGCTGTGGTGAGAGCATTTGCTATGCAGAGGTAATGATGCAGGAAGGGCAGCTGTGGTGCCACAGGAGGACAAGTACTTGGCCAACATGAGATTGTCTGTCATGCTTGGCTCTAAATCAATATTAATGTCACTGAAGACTTCAGAGAGCTACCAATACAGTTTCCCCCTTGAGACACTTTGACTTTAGTAGCTTATGGTCTGTGGTGTCCTGCCTTTGGAACATGCTGCCCAAGGATGCTTGCCTGGTACAGTCTGTCAACTGTTTTATTCCCAGTGAAGATTTTTATTTGCCCAGATTTTTTAGGATGTTTAGCATGGCTGGGTTTACCTGGCCGTTTATTTTATTTTACTTAACAGGATTTATATACTACTTAATCATCAAAACCTCTAAGCTGTTTACATTAAAGGAATATGAAACACACATTAAAAATACAGTACTGATGAAATCAGACATTAAAAACAAGTTGCTCTACTTTTCTCCAAAATCTAAGTAAAATCAGTAATTTTCAAACTGTACATACCAAAAAAAGTTACATGTTAGTATACATGTCAAAATTGCGTGTCTGGATAGCTTGCCTAAACAAAGTTTTTAGCAGGCGCCAAAACAATATAGTGACGGCACCTGCCTATAATACTCCGGTGTAAGTGATGTCACTCTGGAGAACTGATTTGTTGCAAACATGGAACGAACACTATGTGGCAATTGTAAAAGCGCCGGTTCCCCAGATTGAAGTGGTTGAATTGGCACATACTGTTATGGTCTGAGGCAATCTTTCAAGTGAACTGGTCTCAAGCTGTTGAGGGCTTTATATACCAATACAGTCATATCTTGGATCCCAAATGCCTTGGTATTCGAACATTTTGGAACAGTGACTGTTCCGGTTTGTAAACGTTCTTTGGAACCCAAACATCCAATGGGGCTTCTTCCGTGCCTTCCGATTGGCTGCAGGAGCTTTCTGCAGTCAGTCAGAAGCCACACTTTGGTTTCCAAACATTTTGGAAGTTGATTGACTTCCAAGGGACGACTGTAGTAGCACCCACAGGGAATTCTATTATACTGTATTAATCTTTGAGTCTGTTTCACTGCACTTTTTTGTATACCACTTTTGAAATGCTGTATATATCAATGCAGCACTATTTTTCTAGGGAGACACAGGGGTACACATACCCCTAAACATTTTGTGAATCTAATGGGAGAAGAAACTAAAAAAATTAAAATGTTTAGTTTCTTCTCTAGCACGGTGAATCGTCAGTTCCGTTGCTACCCCTGATGGTGGCCTAATTTCATTTCACAATGTTTCCTGAGTCTCAGACGGAATGAGAGTACCCCTAAACATTTTTTTAGAAAAAAAGCACTGTGTAAATGCTTTAAATACCTCTGAAGTTTGGAATGTGAACTAAATAGGTGTCCTGTTTTGTGAGTTGATAGTGGCTGCCATGTAAAAGAGCTCCCATCAGTGATACCTTACATCAGATCAAGAGTTAAGTCAGAAATTACCGTATTTTTCACTCTATAAGACGCACCAGACCACAAGACGCACCTAGTTTTTGGAGGAGGAAAACAAGAAAAAAAATATTCTGAATCTCAGAAGCCAGAACAGCAAGAGGGATCGCTGCGCAGTGAAAGCAGCAATCCCTCTTGCTGTTCTGGCTTCTGGGATAGCTTTGCAGCCTGCATTCGCTCCATAAGATGCACACACATTTCTCCTTACTTTTTAGGAGGGGAAAAGTGAGTCTTATAGAGCAAAAAATACGGTAAATTGGCAAAAGACAGAGTAGGGTAGGAGACCAGTGTGTAACCTGAGGTGGTGGAGTTGGATAGTTAGGTCTGTAGGGTTGCTTTGGGGTGATGGGTGTGAACCTCAGTCATTCTATGCCTCTGCTAGACCCTAGATTCTAGGCTAGCTGCTTTCAGTCAAAACATGTTGTGACCATCCAATGTAGCATTATTTGACTAAACAGCTGTACGCCATCTCACTAGATGCAGTGGTACCTTGGTTCTCAAATGCCTTGGTACTCAAACAACTTGGAACCCAAACACTGCAAACCTGGAAGCTCCGGTTTATGAACTTCTTTCAGAAGCTGAATGTGCTCCGTTTTAAGTGTTACAATTCCATTTTGAGTCTTACGCTGAGGTCTGTCTGTTTCTGCTATTTTGCAGAGGTTTTTTTGCTCCTCTTTTTGTTCTGTTTTTGTGACTGTGTGGAACCCAGTTCAGCTACTGATTGATTGTGTGACTGCAGTACATTGTTTATTGCTTTCATTTTATGGATCAGTGGTCTCGTTAGATAGTAAAATTCATGTTAAATTACTGTTTTAGGGGTTGTTTTTAAAAGTCTGGAGTGGATTAATCCATTTTGCATTACTTTCTATGGGGAAGTGTGCCTTGGTTTTGGAACGCTTTGGTTTTGGAATGGAATTCTGAAACAAGTTAAGTTTGAGAACCAAGGTACCACTATATAGTAATAATGTTTCATCCAGCCACATGGTAAATAACAAGCACATTGCCTTAACTGAAAAGAATCCTGGAAGCTATAATTTGTTTAGCATTCTGGAAATTATAACTTTGTGAGGAGTGAACTACACTTCCCAGAACTCTTCATGGGAAGCTATGTGCTGTATATGTATGGTGTGGTTCGATTTCTCTGTATACATAGTTGACTCACTTCCACCTAGTGTGGTGGTTTTTACTCAAGGCAATTCATGGCTATTCCACTGCTCGCTATCCACACCAGTGAGTGGAGCTTGATGAAATGTATCCAGGGGTAGGCTCTGCCCTTCAGCCACTCCTCTCCTGTCCCACACTGCCTTTTTCTGTGGCTGAAACATGTGGGCAAAGCACAGGCTGACAGGACGACCATCTTCATTTCCCCACAGTGTCATCGGCGTGACAGAAAAGAAGAAGGGGGTGGGGGGGCACAGTTAATA
This sequence comes from Podarcis erhardii, assembly GCF_964252035.2. Classification (NCBI taxonomy): domain Eukaryota; kingdom Metazoa; phylum Chordata; class Lepidosauria; order Squamata; family Lacertidae; genus Podarcis; species Podarcis erhardii. Next base: position 41,415,787 of record NC_138510.1, read on the forward strand.
TTTAGCGGGTGCTGTGCTGCACAGCATGACCAACATATTTTAAAAGTGAAATCTGTATCCTGCTGCTGCTTAATGTATATGTGGGAGACTAGGACAGAACAATAAAGGTTGCAAAGGCAAAAGCAGTAGAACAGGTATATGGTCCAGGGGGCCTAGAGCAGTTTAGATGTCACCCTTTGCTGTTTCCAATGAAGGAAATCAGCCCCGAGTGCTCACTGGAAGGACAGATTCTGAAGCTGAGGCTCCAATACTTTGGCCACCTCATGAGAAGAGAAGACTCCCTGGAAAAGACGCTGATGCTGGGAAAGACTGAGGGCACAAGAAGGGGATGACAGAGGACGAGATGGTTGGACAGTGTTCTCGAAGCTACCAGCATGAGTTTGACCAAACTGCGGGAGACAGTGGCGTGCTCTGGTCTGTGGGGTCACAAAGAGTCGGACACGACTAAACGACTAAACAACAAAGCAATCTTAAGCACTTCTGAGTTGGGTGCAAGCCCTGTTGAGCTCAGTGAGAGTTGCTACTTTTTATTATCAAGAAGCTCTGCTTCATTTTAGAGCAGGGGTCACCAACCTTTTTCAGCAGGGGGCCAGTCCACCGTCCCTCAGGCCATGTGGTGGGCAGGACTATATTTTGAAAAAAAATAATTCCTATGCCCCACAAATAACCCAGAGATGCATTTTAAATAAAAGCACATTCTACTCATGTAAAAAGGTCCGTATAGTAAAAGCTATGGTCTTCCCAGTAGTGATGTATGGAAGTGAGAGCTGGACCATAAAGAAGGCAGATCGCCGAAGAATTGATTCTTTTGAATTATGGTGCTGGAGGAGACTCTTGAGAGTCCCATGGACTGCAAGAAGAACAAACCGATCCATTCTTAAGGAAATCAGCCCTGAGTGCTCACTGGAAGGACAGATCGTGAAGCTGAGGCTCCAATACTTTGGCCACCTCATGAGAAGAGAAGGCTCCCTGGAAAAGACCCTGATGTTGGGAAAGATGGAGGGCACAAGGAGAAGGGGACGACAGAGGACAAGATGGTTGGATAGTGTCTTCGAAGCTACAAACATGAGTCTGACCAAACTTCGGGAGGCAGTGGAAGACAGAAGTGCCTGGCGTGCTCTGGTCCATGGGGTCACGAAGAGTCGGACACGACTAAACGACTAAACAACAACAACAACAACAACTCATGTAAAAACAGGCTGATTCCTGGACCATCCGCAGGCCAGATTGGGCCGCGTGCGGGCCCCAGACCTTAGGTTGCCTACCCGTTCTAGAGGTTTGAAGATGGGCAATGTTGAGTATGCACTCTGCATATTCTAGGGCTGAGACCTGATTCCATTTTGCTTGTAATTATTATTCAATTTCAACTATATTTCTGGCCAACAGAGATGATCAGCCAGGGAGAAGGGTGTAATGCAGCGAGGGATGCACAAAGCACCGTCTCTAACAGCAGTGAAGAGTAGTACAAGGGAAGAAGAGGGAGAAAGGGGAGCACATCGTATCACCCCGGCCTTCCGACAATTCTTGGGCCAAGCAAGACTCGCGGGCGCATAACCATTAATTATGAAAGTATCGCGATAAGTGTCACAAATTCGTAGGGAGGGGCTGAATCTGATTCTCCTTTCCCTCCAAAAACGTAGTCCAGCCTTTCTTATCGAATCTGCTCTTTGGCCTGGAGCCTATTGTTTCCCATAAGAAAAATAAATACATATGAAAGCGAATTCTCTCGTGCACGAAAGGGGACTGGGCTGTTGAATTATAGGGTCGGAATCCAAGCAAGCTGCTGTCGAATCTGCCATTGTGAAACCCCGGCGGGTTTTTCTGGCTGTTGTTGGCTGTCCGCTCTCATATCAGCTTTAGCAAGGAGCTCCCCTCCACCGCCTTCACTCCTCCCGCTCGCAGGGAAGGAGGCGGGGCAGCGCTTCCGTGATCGTTCGAACAGGCCAATGGGGCGCGGCGACGCTGCGAGGCAGCCAACGAGAAGCGTAGGGAGGAGATGCCAGCCGAATAGGTTGCACCGCCCTCTCAGCTCGGCGCATCCCCTCTACTGGACGAAGTGCGACCATTTTGCAGGGGGGAGAGGCGAGTGGTGGCGATTGACGGCGCACAGGAGCCAGATCTGGGGTGCGGGGCGGCGGCCTGAGTCGCTGGACCCGGGGACTGACGGCCCCCGGGAGGGCGAGCGAGAACGGCGCCGACCGGGCTCGGTTCTTTCGTCTCCTTAGGCACCCGTGCCCGCCTCAGGGCCTCCGTTTAACCCGCCGAGATGTCTAGGCCCGTCAGGTGAGTCTCCTTCGCGAGCGGCGTGAGGCCTGCGGGGCTGGCTCTGGCGGCCCTCGCTCCCGCAGGCCACCCACGGCCCTTCGGCGGAGGAGCGAATGCCCCGGGCCTGGTCCCACGCGAGGGGAGGGGAGGCGGCCTGGAGTCGGGTATGGCGGGAGAGAGGGGAGGGGCGTGTGCAGGCATGCCGCGTGCTGCTGCTGCTGCTGCTGCTCGGCGGGGGGGGGGGGGCGGGAGGCTATCGCACGCCGCCGCTGCCGCCGCCCTGCAGGTCCCTTCCCTACAGGATGCAATGCTGCCCCTGAAGGTTAGCGCAAGCAAAGTCCACGTCTCTGCGGGGGAAGGAGGGGTGGCTGCGCCCGAGGCTTGCTTCGTGCACGTCGCCCGCGAAAGCGTGGACGGGAGGCATGCCGCTCACGCGCGCCGCTGGCTCCGGAGAGCCACTTGCGCGCTTCCTCCGGAGGAATCTGGTGACGGAGAGGCACGGCCCTTTGCGGCGCCTCCGGGTTCCGAGCTGCAACTTGCAGGGGCGACGTGCTTTTTTCTGTGTCTTTTTGTACAGTATGGCTAGCACATCGGCGGGGGGGGCGGGGGGCGGGAGCTCGCTCGCCAGAGGACAGGGTTCGTAGAGCCAAGGGAGTGCTCCCTAGTGGGGAGGCGGGCGTGTTTGCAATCAGTGCATTTCGTGAGGGGCTGGAAATGATGCTTCTTGCAGCAATGGCTTCATTTAAGTAGACCAGAAACGCCGTTTTTAGACGCCTGCCGCGCTTCTTTTGGACTGTAGCAAGCCTGGAAAATAAGAACTTGTGTGTTTAATTGTGTATTTGAATGTCAGTATCTGTGGCATTTATACCCCATTCTTCCCCCAAGGAGCTGAGTTTGGCATGCATGTGTGTCCCTATATTCTCACAACAACCCTGTGAGCTAGGTTGGATTAAAAGTGAATGACAGGCCTAGTGAGCATGATGGTTTACAGGGGACTGGAGCCCCATTCTCTCCACGGGATGCAATAATGCACGAGCAGGGCTGGCTCCAGGGTTTTGTGGACCCTTGGGCAGCAGGATATGAGTGGGGTACTTGTCCCCCTCAACCCTATATGATAGATACTTATAAAATTACTGCATTTTTTTTTGTCTAGTTATGCTTATGTGGTAGTTGTACCCAGTTACTTGGGGGCAAGGTCTACTGAATTGAATGGGACAGGCTTCTTTCTGAGTGGACACATGTTAGGCTGTTAGGTTGCAATCTTATACACACATTTCTGGGAGCAAGTCCCATTGAACTCAGTGGGGCTTACTTCTGAGTAGAAGCTTACACATTGTTAATATTGTCTAGTAAAGCTCTAGAAATCTTAGTGCAGTTTTCAAGCCATTTGGTGACTTCACAAATATTATCATATAATAAGGGTTTAAAATTCATGACATATGGATACTTGGGCCAAGTATTTTTTGTTTCTTTAAAAAGCATAATGTATCTGCTTGCAGGTAAGTAGTTTGCCACCCTGCTGTTGATGCTGCCCTCTTCTGCTTGCTTTCTGACATAGACACACACTGATGAATGGGTGCACACATCAGCAAGTGACTGGTCTAGTACTCAGTCTCTTTCAGGGCCTTGCTTCTGCAGTGCACTGCTTGAGGCATGTCTTCATACACAGCCTCTGGTGCCACTGTCTTGCTTCCATGAGGATGTGCCTCAGCAAAAGCAGCAGTCCGGCTACCATGCTTTCTGCCCCCTTTTCCTGAGGGAGAGTGTCAGGGGGCTGTCTCAGCTGTAGAGCACCACAATAGGCAGAGAAAGGGTCTGTCTTTGGTGTCCATACCTTTTGGCTTCACTACTAAGGCCAGCCAAAACCTGCTTACTTCCCAGATACCTCATAGGATTATTAGAGCCTATACTTTGATGCTGTATAGACATTGTCCAACATTGATGAACTGATTATGATTAACAGCACAGTCCTAACCATGTCTACTCAAATGTAAATCCTTTGGATTCAGTGAACCTTACTCCTGGGTAAGTGGGGTTAGAGTTGGAAGCCTGGGTCAGACTTTTGTGGGTTGATTTTCAGCTACAAAAATAAAGTGTATTTATTTAGTTATTAATTGGAATGATACAGGCAAGTGCTCACAAAGCTACTCCATGGATAACATTGCATCATGAGAATGTAACAAGATTTTGATTTGAGATTAGTATGCCTGACTGCCACTTATTTTGCAAATGGAGTGAACTGCATTGTAAAGTGTTTCAATTGCAAGTGTGAAAGTGCAAATAGCAGTGAGGATAAAGTGCACCCTTTGTGCATTTTTTAAGAAGTGAATTACTTAGCAAATCTCATTTTCTATCATGCTGAACGTAAGGAATATATAAATAGCTTTAGTCTAGGTTGAAAATAAAGTTTCCCTACAAAATCCTTCCATTCTACCATGTCAAATGCCTTTGCTGCATCCAAAAACACAAGTAGTCTTGGTGGTTTGCTTATATGTGCATTCTTGCTAAGGTTAATTACTTTTGTTATGCTTATATTAAGTTGTTTGCCATTTGTGATGTCAGTTTAAAATGGGTGGATGTAGCCAACATTTATTTTGTTTAATAAGTCAGGATCCTTCCCATGATCTTCTAGAACAGAGCGGTCCAACCTCTCAGGGTTGGAAGAGTACTTTGACACAGAACCTGCAGGCCACACACTGAATTAAATTTCCATATCATAAATTAAAGTATTTGTAACATAGTTAATGTTATTTAAATACACAATAGATTTAATATGTTTACTTATTAAACAAAATTTAGTACACAAACATGTATGTGCTTTCATTAACAATGGAGACATTGAGTCCCTGTCAGGATAATAGGCGGGATATAAATAATAATAAAAAATTTTTTTAGAAGTCTTCTAGTAAAAAAGATTGAAGCCTCTTGTGAAGCTAGTAAATAAATGCAGCCAAAGAAGAAGGTGTGGGGTGTTCAACGGCTGCCTCATCCTCACATGCCAGCTGGTTGCCACAGCGCTGCATAGACCAGCCTCCTGAGCAACATGGACCCCAGTATGATTTGCCCCTCCCTCATATTACAGCACTAAGCTCAGGATGAGCCCACAGTTGTGTCCCTGTCCTCCAGCACCCCCAGCATTGCCCACTCCCCCCCCCCCCCCAGCAGCACTCGGGTACTCTCCTGGCATCCATGGGTCCTGTTTCTAAACAAAACGCTGGAAGGCAGAGAAGGAGAACCTGTCCAAGTCAGGAGCACCTCTGGTTTGGGAGTGGTGAGCCCCCCCCCCCCCAGAGAAAGGAATATGGTTTGGATTGGCAGAAGGCAGCTACTGGCAGCAGTGCAGCAGATTCAGGGACTGCCTGCTCAATGTCCTGGGTTGGGGGAAGCAGGAGGCTAGGAGTTTCAAGTCCCGAAGGGGAAGGCAACAAGGCCATGGCAGAATATCTGCCCTGAGAGCCCTGCCACTGGGCATTAGCCTCCTGCCCTCTGGACCCAGCCATGTACAAGAAGAGCAGAGGGGCAGTTTGTAATACACAGTGGCACACCATAGCCAATCAACCCCCACTACCAAACATCTGGCCGCTGTCCAGTCACCTGGCATGCCTGTGGCTGGGGAAGTGGGGGACCAGGACTTCAGTGACCCTGCTGGTGCTGGTGCTGGTGCTGGTGCTGGTGCTGCTGGTAGTTGACTGAGGTGGGGGAGAGATCTCAGATGTTGGGATTCCCAACAGTCCTTTGGTGCTTAGCGAGTGCTGCTAAAAGGCCTCAAGGGTCGCATGCGAGTTGCATGTTGGACCACCCTGTTCTAGAATATAGATACTATTTTAGTGTGTATATTTTATACATTTGTAGCTGTTTGATTGTCTTGCCTGCTCCAAACTCATTAATTCTCCTGTAGTATGGGAAAGAAGTTGATCTGTGTTTGGAATATACACGCAAACCCTTAGAAACGAGCTAACATGTAAATGAGCAGAGAAGCTTGTTTTAATTTGTGCAAATATTCAGTTCAAGGATATAAAAATTAAGTCCATAATTGGAAGCTACTGCTTTTTCAGAAATTGATTTTTATTAGCAAAAGAAACTTCAGTATGATAGCACTGGTTAAATAACACATAGGTTTCTAGTTGCTAATTTAATCCTCAGTTACTGTTGTGGTGGAACTGATAAGACTTCTAAAGGTTCAGTACATATTTAATTCACTGTCCTTAATACATTGACCTGTTAGCCTGGAGCAGATACTAGTTTGTTTCTTACTTCAGAGGATTGGAAACAGTCTGAAAGAGGGGCAATCACTTGCAGTTTGTACACATCCCCCTGATCTTTCTGGTAAACATGCTTTTGTATTTTTGTTTTTGGCTAACTGAGTGTGAGAAAAGATTGTTTCATATTCCAATAATAACAGCTTTCATTTGTTACAATGTTGATTATTTTTCAGTTCCTCTCTTATTTAATATCTTTCCTATAGTTGTACTGGGAAAATTTAAATATGCTTGTGCAGCTTGGGGTACGTGCTGCTTCATTCTAACAGTGGGTATATTTGTAAGTATTGTTGATTGTACAAGCCTATAATGTGAACCTCAGGTGTGAACCTTATTGAATTCAATAGGATTTACTCCCAGGCAAGTGTGCAGGATTGAAGCCATAGGCTTTTAAAAGGAAATTTCATCAAGGCCAGCAGTACAGTTTTTGCAAAGAAACATGCAATATAGTTTATAGGTGGTATCAAATAGTGATCCACCATTGGTGGAAGGAATCCCATCAGCAGGTATTTCTCAATTCCCCTCATGTCATTCTGTAAAAGCATGCCTTTCCTAGCTCAGTAATAATTATGCAGATAGTAACTTTAACAGTTTATGTTAGGTTTGAACAGGCCCAATAAGTTTAAGAAATAAGCTGATGTGAGGTATGAACACACCAAATACACCAAATACATTAAATTATCTGGATCATTCTGATATTTATTTTGCTGTTTTCCTAGAATTGACTCCTCAGTTTTATTCCCAAATTAGCTTTGTTCATTGTAGTGATACAAAGCATAAAGAGTGCTTGGCAACATCATTGTAAGTGAAGTACAATAGTAATTTTGTTGAGGTCTTCTCAATTCACTTGAGTTAGTTAATTAATTTTTTAAGGCTTGCTTGATTTTCTGCAACAGGTGCCTACTGCTTAAAGCATACTCCAAAGTCTTGCATAATAAGGCTAGGTCAAGAGTGGGGAACTATTTGTCCTGTTGGGCCAAATCCTTATTGGTCCCCTACACTGTGGACCAACTTGACAGGTGGGTAGGACAATGCATCTGTCAAAAACATGTTCTCAAATGAATGGTAGGTGGGCTGTCATGGCCACTTGTCAAAGCCCTTTGCGCAGCACTTCCCAAGGGCTTGACAGCCAACTGGTGGCCAGTTGCTTGGAAACTGCAGCATAAGGAGCTTTCTACAGAAATTAGCTGTGTGATTTGAGTTTCCCATGGGAAACTCAGTTACCCAACTGATCCTGCAGGCTTGAACTCCAGCAGTCTTGAAGCTGATGGTCAGTGACTTCAGCTCTCCTTTTTTCAGGGATTAGTTGTGTGATCAAGTTCTCCACAGGGAACTAGGTTGCACAGCCAATCCAACTGCATTACCTGCCCTACACATGACATCAAGTGTGGGGCAAGTGGGTGTAGTATGCATATTTTAAACTTCATTTTCTTTACCATGTCCAGTTTTCATATTCATCAAATATTACCATTACAATTATATGATCAAGTACAGTAATACAGTCAACTCTCAACATGCTAGGATTATGTTCTGGGGATAGTACATAAAGCCGAAATCACATATAGTCCAAACATGCTCTCCCAAGGTGAGTGAAATGGTGGGTAGGATTGCCAGCTCCCCCCACCTTAATTTCAATGTTATATCAGCTAAGCATGTAAAGCTAAATTTGTGCAAGATAGATGTGCTTAAGTTGTGAATTGACTGCATACAATTAAATTGGGTGTCTCTGCATTTAGAGCATCCCTGCCAGATAAGAACATTTGCATCAGAAGATGCACATTTCCAACATCAAAGATTCTTTTCATTTAGTTTTAGAATGGTTAAGTATCAGCTGTATGCCACTTTTTTCTTAAAGTAGTACGCATCAATAGCTTGTTAATTTTTCAACATAGTCTATTTCTTATCAATATTTTTTAATTCCAAAATTCTCATTGATGTATTTTCTAGTTTCCTTTTCCAGAAATCTACTTAAACTATCTCGTATGAATAGGAAACTAGAAATTGTTTAAAGCTTCAGTAGACTAGAAAGCAAGAGATAGGTGGGAACCCCTGGGCGTTTAGAAAAACTGCTGTAAATCATTCTGAGCCCATGGAGTAGCAGGATATAAATAGATCACAGTGGAACCAATTTCCTCTCCATCCTTCAAAAGGGGAGGGAGACCCTGGATGGATGCTATGTGTGTGTGTGTGTGCGTGCGTGCGTGCGTGCGTGCGTGTGCTTGCACATGCACAATCACACACACACCCTCTCTTTCCCCCTCCCTTTCCCCTTTGCATTGCAGTCCAGGTTAGGGGCTGGCTGAGCAGCTTCCTATGTTACCAGTCCTCAACAACCATCCCCCAAACTAAGGCTATGGCCAGGTGATTAAGGTTTGAACTGTCAACAACTTAGGAGCTATGTGGGGAAGAGGAAAGCTGAGGCCTCATGTTGTCTAATCTGGAAGTATTGTGGGCACACTTAGCAGCATTGCAAAGCCTCTTCCACCGGCCATTTCCTATAACTTCAGTCATCTCTAAAAATGGGTGTATACAGTCATCAGTAGCAAAGGTTGCTGCCTGAAGTTTCTTGCTTCCTTCAGGAACCAAAGAGTATCCCGTCGGTGTCATTTGGATGCCTCTTTAAAGTGGTTTGACGGATTGAAATCTAGTCTAGGAAAGCAGTATATTGGTGAAGGAGTCTTTGTTATTAACATTAATTGTAGATGCTATAACATTTCAGTCTGCTTAAACTTCTGTATTTCTGCCCTTCTAGGAACAGAAAAGTGGTGGACTACTCACAGTTTCAGGAGTCAGATGATGCAGGTAACTTTAAATCTGTTGACAGTCTTTGGCAGCTACTTAAAGTGGTGGGCACTGCATGGTTTAAAGAGGGTGCTTCTAAGCTGTGTAGTTTTATTCAGCCAAACAGTAAGCATAATGTTTTAGCAAGGGGTGATGCAGATGGGCTATCTTGAATAGGTATTTGAGAGTTGCTAGTTTGGTCAACACGTTGTTTTAGCATGTGGCTTTTTAATTTCCATTCCTCTGAGGCTCTCTTCCTTCTTGGAGTACTGCAAGTGAATTATATTAATGTTTCTGGAACCTCTACAGGATTTTTTTCTTCCTTTCTTGGAAAGCACACATGCTGTTACTGTCTGATGAATGAAGCTGCTATGGTGGTAATTAATGAAAACAAAATATGGTGCTATCCTATGTTGTTTCTAATTTTGTTTTGTTGGCTATTCAGTTATAACTTGTGCAAGATCTTCACCAATCAAGAAACAACAAGAACTTACCAAGGCATTTAAAGCCAACCAGCTGTTTGTGTGTCTGTCGAGCTCTTAACTATTGTAGTTTGGCTTATGAATTAGGTTTGTATCCAATGCTAATCCTGCTCACAGTAGACCCATGGAAATTAATGAACGTAAATTATTCATGTCCATTAACTCCAGTGGATTTACTCTGACTAGGACTAGCATTGGATACAACCCTTAACCATTTACCATCTTTATTTTTTTAATAAACCAAAAACATACCCCAATAAAATCCATCATGACAGGCAGACTGTGGCAGTAGGCATAAGTGCAGTATTGTTGTGAAACCTGTATTTCAGTTTCTACCTTCCTTTTTATTGATTGATATGCTTTATGCACCATCACTCAACAGGTTTCTAGGGCAGCTCTCAGTATTGCAGCCAAATATTAAGTATTGTATATTGTTCCTCCTCCAGGAAACTTTATATGAACTGAGTGTGCCTTAGAGCACACCACATCCAGGGATCCACTGTGGCTTCAAGTTGCAGTGGATTGGGAGCAGTGGGCAAAATACTGTGGTGCGTCCATCATCATTCTTCACATGAAACCCTGATAATTTGAGAAATCCTTATTGTATGACACTACTGTTCACCTATGTATAAAAGCGGTTGTAAAAACAATTGACAACTGCTCACTGCTATTTGGATATAAACCAGATAGTCTGCTGTGGTCTGCCAGACAGAGAAATTGAGACGTTAAGGAGATCTGTATTCAAAGGGACATCTCCTAATCCTTTCATAAGTGCATACTTCTTTCTGTTGAACAAATCTTGATGATCCTGTTGGCTATGTCTTTGAGCCTTTATCTGACTTCTAAAAAAGCAAGATTTAGCTTTCAGGCTAAATCTGACTGACCAGAAACTCAAGGGTATGCTCCCATTTCCAGATTTATACCCTACATCCTGGCAGTGCCTTCGAAGAAATGTACAACAAAACTGCCATGTTATTTTACTGGGGCTTTTAAATATTCTCTTGAGTGTTAATTTCCTCTAAGTATGAGTTTATTTTAAAAACCTCATAAATTGCTATTTAATAGGCATTACTTGCATTCCATATCCAAACTAATTAACATACAGCCAACTTAAAATGAACCATAATAGTTGCAGAGAATCATCAAATCCAATCTAAAAGACTACTAGGTTTTCAGCACTCCCAATTTTCAGTTGTTTCATGGCATTTTAGCAGGATGCTGTGCTTAGTGCTAATCTTTCATGGTTATACCATTTAATTATACTATATGGCAAACCTGTAATCATCCACAACACCTGTTTTATCCCACTTACAATTTAGATGAAGAATATGGCAGAGATTCAGCCCCTCCAGCCAAGAAAATTCGTTCATCACCAAGGGAAGCAAAAAATAAGAGGCGGTCTGGAAAGAATTCTCAGGAGGATAGGTAAGCAAGATCCCTACTACTTAAGTTTGTTATATAGGTGGCTTTAACTTGAGGACCTATACACTTTTCCAACTTAGTTTGGATGACTAGGGAAAAGGATTTTTTATATATACACAGAAAATGACAAATATAGTGCCCTATACTGTGTGTTTCAATAAAAGCACTTCAGCTTTTTTCAAATAAATTGTGGTTCTCTTATTCTGGACTTCGATTTTTTATAAGCTGGTAGAGTAGTAGGGGATTGTTGCAAACTTCAAAGATAAATACCATTGCTATGCAGATTTTATAGTTAAAATTTGTATTGTTTCCTTCAGAATTCTCCCTCCTTGCAACTTGGGAAGCACAAGAGTTGCTTCAGCAATTAAGCAAAATTGCTTGTTGTCTGAAAGCTATATTTAGAATGATGCAGTATAAAAGTACTTTAGTAGATATCTATTTATTCCTGGAGTAGATAATAAACTGAATAGAATTAATAAATTCAGTCAGGTCTTTTTGTTCAGATGAAACAACCTAGCTGCTTTCCTCCTTTACCTCAGAATGCACTAATAATAAAATAATCTTCATGGTTGTACTTGAATTAGATCTACTAATTTTCCTTTTCACAGTGAAGACTCAGAAAAAGATATGAAGACAAAGAGAGATGATTCTCACTCAGCGGGTAAGTTATGCATCTTGCTATATAGATAACCAGGTGGAGTTCTTTTCCCTGCCATTGCTTCTCTCAGAAATGTTGACTGTGTTCTTCTCTAAATTGTCTGTAACAGTATCAAATGCACTTTCCTTTGTTCTGCGCTTGCTCACTGGTCTTTAGCATTAAAGCCTGGAATAGTCTACCATTTCTGATTGTGCTTCCCTGCAGTAGAAGGCTAAGAATAACTTTTATCACCATTTTTTCCTCAGATGAAGATTTTGGTAGTGAGGATGACTTAGGAGCAGATGATGGCAAAGCTGATAGTGACTATGAGAGTTCTCAAAAGAACAAAAAAGGGAAAAAAGTGAAACCTGACAAGAACAAAAGAGCAACTTCCAAATCCAGGAAAAGGGCTGCAGGTAAAGGCTGTGTAAATCAAGTAACTCACTATGACCTGGTTTGCAAGTCACATTCAGCCATAGTTAAAATCATGGTTCGGTGGGAATGAGCATTGTGCTGGGTGCACGCTACTGAAATCATGGGCACTTCACTTTTCTTCTCTCCTCTCCTCTCCTCTCCTGCTTCTGCCATGTTTCCGGGAAACAAGCTGTGCTGTGGCTTGTTGTATTGGCTCGTGGTTTGTTCCTCTCCAAAGAAACCATGAACAGAAGCCAAGGTTTGTTCTTGGTTTACCATTTATGGTGTGTTTGGAGAAAAACCAGGGACGCATGATTCACATGACATAACTAGCGAGCCCATAGTTTGTTTCCTAGTAGAAGCAAGGGAGGAACAAAGTGTCTGTGTTTTCAGCAGTGTGCAGAAGTGCCCTGCACATTCACATTAAGCCAGGGATGGAGAACCTCAGGTGCTGGGGACAAATGTGGCCCTCCAAGCTTCTTTATCTAGCCCTCAAGACACTCTCTAGGCCAAAATCTGTCCCCAGGCTACAGCCCTCATTGGTTCTACTCTACTTTCTTGAGTGTATTTACCTGGCTGGAATATGTCCTTGAACTGTGATGAGGCTTCTTGCTTCCATGTTAGAGGATGAAGAGGTATGGAAGAAGGAATAGAAACCTCTGGCTTTTGCTTGCCTGAAATGTAACCCACTATAAGAGGAATATCCATTTCTCCACTCACTTTTGCCTTTAATCTCCACCCATCACTGGCATTTGACCCATTCCAATGTGACCTCAAGCTAAAGATGTCCCCCACCTGTGTATGAAGCAGTAGGTAATGATAATGTGCAACCTGGCCTTCAGCTTCCTGCAATATATTTGTATCTATTGATTCGGTTAATGCCTATCAGTGCAAACTTAGCCATGTCTGCTGATAAGTAAGTCAGAGTAAATTCAGCAGGGCTTATTCCCAGATAAGTGGTGTTAGGATTGTAGCCTGAATACATGTCATCACCTGCATAACATCTTACATAGACAATTTCATGTAATGCTGTTTCAGAAAACTGAGGGAGGACCCATTTCTTACTTAATTTAGCCAACTTGGCATATCTAAGCAACCATACATATTAGGTGTGTGAATGGAAGACTGGTCAAGTTATACTTAAACTTGTTGAAGAATAAATATTCCACATTCTGCTTCCTCACTGGACTTGCTTCAAAGCTTTTTGTAGCCTGTGCTGCTTAGCACAGTCCCTTCAGCCAAAGGATGTACATGAAAACATTCATCAGTTTTGAATAAACATACATAAATTTATTTGTTAACACAATAGATGGATAATTTAGAGATTTTTACATTTTTATAATATGCAGAGAACAATATATGTTAACAAACCAGAAAGAGGAACTGAGGGAAGTTGTAGGGGGGAGGGAGGGGGGTATACGGGGGCAGGAGGGGGAAAATTGGGGAGGAAATACAGTTATTGAAATAATTTGTTATGTGAATATAGTTAATTTTTTAAAAAACCACACAAAAACAACATTCATCAGTAACTGTTCTTAGGCCACAATACAAACCCACATCTGCTATGCTGGGGAAGGCTTCCCCCTCTGAGCTCAAAAAGACCTCTGATCACAGAGTTCTGGCAAAGTCACTCTTCCAGGGGTGAGCTCCCTGTTCTGCCTGCTGAAGTGCCCACAAAAATCTCCAGAACAGAATGCTTTTTTGAGGGTGGGATCCTGAGCCAGCCCCACCACTATCACTTGGCAGCCTCAGGCCCAATCAGCTGTTCAACTCGTGTCTTGCTGCCTGGTGAGGGTTGGGATTGTTCTACCCCGGGCCAGCCAGCCAAAGACATTTTGGCACCTGAGGTGAACCACAAAATGTCAGCCCCCTCCCTGCCAGGGAAGAAGGAATGAGTGAAGATCTACATCAGGTATAACAAGTAAATGAAGATCTACATGGGGATCTGCTGCCCCTGTGGATCCAGCTGCCTGGCATGGTCGCATCACTTTGCCTCATGGGTGAGCTGGCCCTGGCTCTATCCATACTTTTCTGTCCTCATTTGATTAGCATCCTGGTTCTGATTTTGGTTATACCTCCCTTTTTAAAAGAAAGAATCAATGTTTATCCACAAAGCTTTGCTACCTTTTCTCAGATGAGAGAGCCAGAGAAAGGAAATGAACAGTATGTTATGTAAAAACTAGCTCTGCTTCTACTGAGTTCCATTTCCAGTGTAGAGAGCAGCAGGTTAGCCAGTGCTGGGTGTTCTATTATTTACCATTACAGATGGGTATTTTGCATGGAGGCAACTTCAGAATGATTGAAAATTAGAAGCTTTCAGATAAGTTTGGTGTTCAGCAAATCTGAATTATGTCATGAATAGATAAGCCTTTATTTCCCCCTAGTTTCTTCCCTACCCCAGTTGGAAATGTGTGCTGTACTGTCCATCTTCAGTGTTCTTTGGTGACTTTATAACAGAGGACAGTGAGGATGAGAAAGAAGATCAGAAAAATGTGCGCCAGCAGCGACAGGCAGCATCCAAAGCTGCTTCCAAGCAGCGAGAAATGCTCATGGATGATGTGGGCAGTGAGGAAGAAGACCAGGAAGAGGAGGAGGCATCGTTTCAGGAAAGTAAGTGGCACCGAACGGCACACACAAATGTAGAATAGGAGTGGGTTCGACAAATTACATCCATGCTTGATCTATCCAGGCTAAGCTGCCAAGGTAGGCAAACTTGACATTTCTGCTTCTTGAGTATTGAATGCACTTCATTGTTAATGTACTTAGTGTCCAGCTTGGCTGTTGACAACAAAGAGGGAAGGGAAAACAATGCTGTCCCTCAAGTTCAGGGTCCAAATCTTTTAGGACATGTGGAGAGCTATTAGTCAATATTTCTATTAGTAAGATACAAACTTGCCATATTCGTCACTGTTTTATCTTCAGCACTGGACAACAAACTGAACAGGCCACTTTGATTACAAATACCATCCTATCTGGCTTCAGGAGACAGTAAAGGGCCTCAAATCCCCTTGTGTACATGGTTAGCAATTAAAAATCAATATGTGGTAAAATGCCTGCACCTCAGATTTTGCTTTCTTGCTTGTCTGTTGTGCAAATTGACATACCCTTGCTCTAAATGATGAAAAGTGGGGACCCGTTTGATATTTGCTGTGAATGTGTGCAAATAAACAAGAGAAACCCAGTGAGCTGATGAACTAGAATCATGGACATCTGGATTCAAAACCTGGAAGTCTGTTATAGGAAGCAGTAAGCTACTGCTATTCCATATATAATAAGTTACTGGTGTTTGCTTCCGAGGGCACTTCTACAGCTTGCTACAAGATGGAAGACCATATTGAACAAGAGAACAGACATAGGCTGGGAAGGGAATTCATATAGAACCTACAGCAGCTGGCATAGGAAATGGTCAGGATGAGCCTCCATGTAATTGCTCTTGAGGGAAGGAGAAATATGCCTATGCCACTGCTGTTTTAAATAATTGTGCTGCTTGTCACCAGTCATAAAGCAGATTTACATGAGGAAATACTGAGGCGCAGAAGTCCTGATTTCTTCAAGTTCTAGCAAGTATGTTACAGGATATAGAAGCCAAGAATGCTGACTTCTATCCCTTGATCAACCTACCAGACTTTCTCCCCCATTCTGTCTCTCTTCCAAGTGAACAAGGACAGCCCTTCTTAGAGACATTTCATTCCTCTCTCTCTGCACAGAAGAGTCTGGCAGCGATGAAGACTTCCTTGTGGAAGATGATGATGATAGTGACTATGGCAGTTCAAAAAAGAAGAACAAAAAAGTGGCTAAGAAATCCAAACCAGAAAGGAAAGAAAAGAAAATGCCTAAACCAAGGCTAAAGGCTACAGGTGAGCTCAGCTTGCTTCCCCTTTGCACCTGTTAGGAATAACATAATGGAAATTTGCTTGCAAGTGCTTATGTTTTCTCAGCTCTTCATCTCTTGTGCTTGAAAGAATAGGAAGCAATCAATTTTCAACTAGCAATTTATCCCTATTAACATACATGGCAGTCTGTATAATGTGGTAGAGCTGATTACTGGAAAGTTCTTGTATGGATTGCTCCTGATTTCAAAGAAGCTAGTGGCTGTATCAGGATGGGATTCTATGACTTCTTGGTTACCAGTATTGTGTTCAGACCACTTGCCAGTGCTGATTAAAACAGGTGATGTTAGTGCCTACCAATCCTAATGAATTCCCTTTGTTCCATTAGGCGTGAAAATAATATGGTGAATCTTAGCACAGTTCCAGGTGTACCCAAAGCTACATACATCCTGAAAGCATAAATACTCATTTGGTTAAACCTTGTCTTAAGAAAAGTGTAAGCACAGTGTGGGTGGAATTTTTTTTGGAGGCTTGGATTAAATTATTTAAACAATTACTTGGATAACGGGTATGCCCAACTGTTATGTTCCTTTAAATATCAAATGTATCATGATTCTGGGAGAAAGGAAGAGATGGTGCTCCTAACCTTTAGCTGCTATACTGAAGGAGAATTTTAGAATAAATGCATTCACACTGGCTGTGTTTTCAGCCTAAAATCAGTTACAACACTTGAAATGCTGTGCATTATTTAGGAGTATGTACAACCATGTAATTGCCACATGCCCAGCTTACATTACACTAACCCTGTGATGCCTTCGTATTTTAGTGAAATTCATTCTGTTTCAAATTTGCTTTTATCATAACTGGCTGCTTACCCTTGGAGAAGAGAAAGATGGTGAGCATCAGTTCTAAGAAAGTTTTAATGGCACCTTTAAGAAGGATGTGGGAGAGGGTGCCTCATTGCTGGCATATTTTATTGCTGACACAATAGCAGGCTCTCATAAGTCTTTTAAAAATAATAATTAAAAAAAATATGGTTCTTATTAGGAGGAATTGGGCATTGTCCTGAGCACACCAAGCCCAAGGAAGACAAACAGCCAGTAGCTTAATTCTTTACTGACAGCATGCACTAGAGTAGCTCCTAAGGTGCACCAAACACACACACACACACACACACACACACTTATGGCAACTGAATAACTTGTAGTGCTTCTCCGGGCTTGTGCTCTGAGCTGGACTGTTGCGTCCACATGACCCTGCCTCCACCCACACTTAAGTTGCCTTCCCTGACAGGGTACACACAAACAAGCTGTGACTTCTACACTGAAATCACCGCTGTGCCTGTCTCTTCAAACCCGTCCTGGTCCTGGGAGACAACAGGGATGGGGACGGAGGGGATTCTACCAGCCTGCTCCTCTCAACAGTTTCTTCCTCTGCTCCTGACGCATCCTGACCCCTTCCACTGTCTCTGACTGTTCAGACATTTGGTCCAGACCAAGCTCCTACCTCACAGGTGGCACAAACCCCATAAATCACTGACCCCACCCCCTGGATCAGCCTCAGGGGGCCTCTGTCACACACTTCTCGGGGCCCTGGCAAGCATTATCTTGTAGGAATTTAAGTTATGTTCAATAGTACTAATATGTTTTCATTCCTACATTCCTCTGTCACAAGAGACAAGGGCCCTGCAGGACTTGACATCTTTCCGCAGGGCCTACAAGACAGAGCTGTTCCACCAGGCCTTTGGTCAGGGCGCAGCCTGACTCCCTCCTTTGGCAATCTTTACAAAACTTTAGTTTATGGTTGCCATCAATTTTGATTTTAATTAATTTTTATAATGTTTTTATAATGTTGCACTGTTTTAGTGTTGTTAGCCGCCCTGAGCCCGGCTTCGGCTGGGGAGGGGCAGGATATAAATAAAATTTATTATTATTATTATTACCAGATTGAAAAGTTAAGAAAGGAAAAACATATTTTAAAATGTGCTCAGAAGCTGATTTTTTTTATATATAAAAAAAGCACTAATTGTAAGATTCTTTGTTACATTTTGATGCTTTTCTTCCTTCAGTTACACCTAGTCCAGTGAAGGGCAAAGGGAAGGGAGGCCGTCCCACAGCTTCAAAGACATCAAAAGAAAAGACCCCATCCCCAAAAGATGATGACGAAGAGCCTGAAAGTCCTCCAGGAAAGAAGAAATCAGTTAGTCCTCCTCCAGACAAATCTGGGGATGAAGGGTCTGAAGATGAAGTCCCCTCTGGTGAAGATTAAATGGTGGTGTGGGAGAGAAACTTTTTTTGAGAGAGCGAGAGAGAGTAAGGAAAAGAGAATATACTTAGGGGGTAGAACATGGTTTTGGTTGTGGCTTGACTCATGGGCTGTGAATGCCACCTTTACTTTAGCTGTTTTAATAGTACAGTACTTTCTTCTTTTTTTAAGAGAACCTTTACACAATAATGATTTGACGTCACAGTCTCTACTGGCCATTCCGTTCTCCCCAACCAAATTTGAAAGCCATTTAGATTTAAATTAACAGCATACTAAAGATATATTTTTGAAGGCTTACTGCAGTTGTAAAGCAATAAGGATGAGGCTGATACTTGGAAATCATAGTTAACTAATGGTATAGGTTTTCCAAAGCTGCAGAAATTCTTCTAAGGCAACTGTTGCTTAATTGAATCCAAAACAAATATATTATTGCACATTGCATTTCCTTTGACATAATTAGTATATGAATTAGTTTGAAATCCATCATGGGTTTTAAGTTCCAATACTCTGAATGTTTGGGGTTCCACAGTCTTGTTTTAATGACCATTTGGTCTGTTCTATTTTTCAGTCTTCTGAAAGACCCTACCTGTTCATGCCGTAAATACTATTGCTGCTTATTGATAAGGATAGGATTCCAGTTGGCAGAACTGCATTCATTTTTTTCCTGATTCTCATTCGTTTTGAAATGTCCATCTTGTTATGTTGCTTTGAAGCTTTGCATAAAATTTAAAGCTTGGTTTCAGGGAGATTTTTGGAAGCTGGAACAACTATTTTGAAAAGTTGGGATGGGAGCCTGAGAGAGGTATTCTTTAGAAACGTTGAAGTGACTTTATATATTGGCACAGTGTCTTTTTCAATCCAAGAGTCATGGCTTAAGTACTCCTTTCCCTGAGATCCTCAAAAGTCAGACTACACATCTTCCACCAACAAGGGGTTTAATTTATCCTGAACCATCATTTCCTTGCTTAGTTTAGTTTCCCCTGCTTTCTGCTTTCTTCATTGCTAGATCTTACTTATTCTCTAGTTAGCAGAGGTTATATACCTAGGATAAGTGAGGAACAGAGTGTGAACCGGAAGACATGATGTATCAGAAATAGTGCATCTCAAAATCAGGATATCTTTCCAGTGCGCAAAATAAGTTTTCACTGATGTATCAGTATTGCCAATTTAGACACAAGACAGACTTTGCTTTTCAGTCCCAGGTAAAGAAACTGCAGTATTAAGAGTGAGTTGGAGTGCCATCTGCTTTACATCTTCCATTTTGTACAGTTGCAATAACACTTTCAACCATAATCTCTTTGCAAATTGATTTTGAGTATCAGTGTTCTGAAGCCAGATCCTTTGTCATCTGTGCTAAGATGGTTAAAAGTATAGAGAATGCTATTCACAAGCATCCTCTTCAAGGACAAGGTCTGCTTGACTAGTATTGTAAGGCCATGCAAAGAATATAAAAGCAGTGAAATACCATGTAGGTTCTTTCTCTCACACATGCATACACACACATGGCATAGGTATGTGCTTTTAAACCTTGGCTTATTCAGACTTCTGCTATTTATAATAGCTCTACTTGTGTCTACATGACTTCCACTTTACATCTGCTTTGGGGTTTAGTGAAAGAACACATATTCCTCCTGGGTTGGAGTAACAGTTTTGATGTTAGCATATGTGTTTTTTAACAATAACTAGAGAGCAAAAATATCTTGAGATCCTCCGTGGACAGAAGCCAGTCCAGCTTGACTCACATTTGCCAATTTAGCCAAAGCTTAATTGGCTGTGTGATCTGGGTACTACGGGCATGAAGACTGTATTGCTTCTTTCAGAGTGTTGAGTTCAAAGTGGTAAACTTATCCTATACTGCAAATGAAGCACTTGGTGACCTAGTCTATTTGGCTACTCCAAATGTACACATTTTTGAGAGCTTAGCTCTAGCCATTATGATCAGCCAACTGCTTATTGCTGTCTGAATATGTTTCTGCTGCTGATTCACTTATTTTGAAAAATGTGTGTCTTTTTTTCTTGGCATCCTTTAACACATTCAACAGTGTATAGGATGCATAAGAAAGTCATCAAGACTCCTGTTTTTTCTTCTTCGTTTATTTGAACCCATTACCCCCTTGAATTTTTAAAAACAGTTCTGTGTATCAGATATTGTACATGATGGAGAGCAGGCTATTTTATGTTGAATATGTGAAAACCCAAACTATTTGCTATGATTTTCCTGGGTTCTGCATATGTCTCCCTGGAAGCAAATATTTAGAATATTGTGAGTGAAAACATTTAACTGCTTTCTCTCACCATTCTTTATAGTCCAGAGATGGAAAGAAAGTGTTTCCCTCTTGCAGTCCATGTAACACTAGCAAAATAATGTCAATATTTTAAACTTGTAATTCTAGTTTGCAAAATCAGTTTTCTTTGCCTCTGTGTATATGGCTTCTGAGTGCAGTATTCTAGGGATGTGATAGCCGTATCAGTTCACTAGGTTGTCCCTTGGAACAAGTATTGCCAGAGAAACAAATTGGTATACTTCAGTGTGTGTTACTGCACATCGATTGCTTCCTGGGAGTGGCAGGTTATTTAATAAGATTTACTACAAATTTGCTGAAAAACCAAAAGCAAATATTCTCAGTGTATCGTAAGTTTTAGCTTTGCAAGAAACTGTGAAAGCAGTAAGGCTATAAACAGAATTTTAGTAGGGGTTTGAAAGGGTTTTTGCAGCTTACCTTGGGGACTTGACGAGATAGTGGTTGCCATGGTGCTGAAGAAACAGCCTGCACACCTTAAAGGTGAATATCCAAGTATACTCTAGGATGGCTTTTACTTTTCAATCTAATGTTTTAGGGCAAATCAAAAAAACTTAAATCAAGGGGCTTAGTGCTCAGTTTAATCTAACGTACGAATCGTGTATAAATATATTGGGAGAGATGGGGAAATGTATATACATTCAGGTGGTCTGTAAACCCTTCTGGAATTGTTAGTAGGGAAGATGTGATGCAGATACTGAATATACTAAATTGTGATATGCCTGCACCAAGTACGGAAACGTTTAATTATGTGGATTGAAAATACTTTTTAAAACTTAATTTTAAAGCATGACTCCCAAGTACAACAAACAGCTAAACTAAGGAGTGGAGGTGGGGCAGGACAAGAGCTATAACATGCTGGAAGCTTATGAGCTGTAGAAATTGGTGCTTTTGCTTTATGTAATTTTTCTGTGGAGTGTTTATTTTTTAAAAACAAATCATAATGTTGGCACATTGTTTTATAAAATAAAAGGAAATTGATTCCTATGATTTTAGCTATTTGGAAAGTTACATTAGTGCTTCGTGGAGGAATTTGACTGTTTCCCCCCTTCCCTCCAAATATTCATTGAATAGGCTCTGTGTGGGCCTTGGGTCCACCTGTTACTGAAACCCAACAACCCTTCCCTCTTCTCTTCCCCCTCCTCTTCGGGTTGCATTTGGAACAAACAACTTGTGGAATCTTGGGCCCAAATGGAAACTGCATAGCAAATCTCCTCTTGGGCATGGGGTATACTTGTAATAATTTAAGGACCCATAATTCACTAAGCTGACAGTTGCCATTGGTATTCCTCCTTTCCCCCCATTCTCATTTCAGTTTGCTTCACTGGGTAGCTCACACTTGGTTTTTCTTCATGAAACCTTTCTATCCCTTGAAGCAGAGGTTTTGCCTTTCAAGTCTATTAAAGCATTCACTATATGCTGTGTTGACCACTGTTGAGAGTACCTGTTGCCCCACCTGCCCCACCTGTACAAAACTGTAGAAAATGGAATGGTTCCATCAGTTTGAGCATGCTTGGTGTGACTGCAAGATACCATTGTGCATATGCTTTGTATATCTGGGGAGGGATTTTTTATAGGGGTTTGGGGCAAAACAATACGCAAACTTGCTTTAAGCCACAATAACATGAAAACCCCTTCAAGTATCTTGTGTGAATGGGAGTGGGTGTGCGTGTAAGCGTGCATGCGTGGGTGTCCGTCTGACAACTTAATGTGTGTTAGAAATTTGTGAACTTTACTTTTCCCGCAGAAACAGTTATTACAAAAGTTGTATATAAGAGAATTACATAATTTGTTTACCAGGAACATGTCACAGTAAAACCCTGAACTATTCTCAAATGTAAAGAGGTAAAAAGAAAGACTCCAAGTGGGGCAGCTGCCCTTGGCATCAGCTACAGGTTGATGAAATGGAATGCAGTGGATATTTGTCTTGGGTGTTCACTACCCTGTTGAGTTCTTGGTCTCCCCTGGATTTTTTTCATGGCCTTGAAAGACAGGCTGCTGACTCAAATATGGCACTTCAACTGGTCAGTTATCTGAAGGAATATTGCTAGACAGGATGCCACAGTCACCAGTCCTATTAATAGCCAATAGGGTTGTCATTCCCTTGACAATGAAATCTGCAGCATGGTACTAGAAGTTCAGTTTGAATGTAACATTAATGCTTTATTTAAAAAATGCATTTTTTTAAAGAAAGGGGGGTTGAAGTGAACATGACGTTGTTGACCATGTTCGTGAATTATAGATGCAACATGCATTGGTAGAATTGTGTGATGGTCTTTTGTGCTACTTAATTTTACATATTCCAGTCTCTGTATGTACTTGCAATTAAAAAAAAATTAACAAACCTTGCTTTGCTTTTTATTGAAGGGTTCCCAGGACTGCATATCTGCTCCTGAGCTCTGTTTTAAGTATGTGTATCCTTGGCTTGTATTTTGTATTAAAAGAGAACATGGAAAAGAACCCTTTATTGTTCAGCATGTTGGATTTGTGTCCCCCTCAGTTTTTTCTCTCTTTTTTTGGGAATATATTAAGCAACTTATTCTTCTGTATCTTTTTTTCTTTTGTAAACTTCTTGGTTTTGTTTAAAAATGGCTTTATAAAAGGGCTTTTATAACCCATAAATATGCCTTCTGTGGTTTTTCCACTCTTTATTGTATAATGCCTAGCATCAGTTCTGCATTTGCTTTTTTAAAAATCATTAATAGTCTGCAAGTAAACCTAGAAATTCTGTGTTAAGACCACTTATCTTCTGTCCCGAGGATTCATGTTCAGGGTGCAGCTATTCTTTAACAGCGTAATGCTAATGATATCCACTCTGAAGTAAGTCCTTTTTAATTCAGTGGGGCGTACTCCCAGGTAAGTGGGGTTAGGACTGCAGTCTAAGTCTCTAATGTATATAACTACTTCAGCAGTGTATTCCTACACACACTTTACTCAGAAGCTTTGTTCAGTGGGTCTTACTCCCTGCTTTGTTAGTGTGTTTATGATTGCATCCTGAGGGTGAAATACCGTATTTTTTGCTCTATAAGACTCACTTTTCCCCTCCTAAAAAGTAAGGGGAAATGTGTGTGCGTCTTATGGAGCGAATGCAGGCTGCGTAGCTATCCCAGAAGCCAGAACAGCAAGAGGGATTTCTGAGATTCAGAATATTTTTTTTCTTGTTTTCTTCCTCCAAAAACTAGGTGCCTCTTGTGGTCTGCTGCGTTTTATAGAGCGAAAAATATGGTAATTTGAGATACCTTTGAAATTACAACCATATGCAAATCGCAGTGATTTATCCTGCATAGTTATGGCACTGCTGTGAATTTGAAAAACAGTTTTCAGTAGATATGCAGGACAAAATGGATACTACATCCAATCTTGTACACAAGCAGAAGTCTACACAAGCAGAACAATGTTGGCTACAAACTAAAAACATAGTATGTCATCCTTAGAACTTTATAGTAGTGCTAGCAAAGCAAATGAGTACAGTGGTGCCCCGCAAGACGAACGCCTCGCAAGACGGAAAACCCGCTAGACGAAAGGGTTTTCCGTTTTGGAGGCGCTTCACAAGACGAATTTCCCTATGGGCTTGCTTCGCAAGACGACAGCCCATAGGGAAATCTCCGGGACAGTGGGGAAGCGCAGCTCGTCTTCCCCGCTGTCCTCGGACCTCCTCCGAAGCCTGGCGGCGGGGCGGGGACACCTCCTCCCGCCGCCGGGCTTCGGAAGGATGCCCCGATGCCGGGCGGCGAGGCGGGAACACCTCCCCCCGCCGCCCGGCATCGGAACGATGTCCCGAAGCCGAGCGGCGGGGCGGGAAAGTCTCCCCCCGCCGTCCAGCATCGGAACGATGTCCCGAAGCCGAGCGGCGGGGCGGGAACGCCTCCCCCCGCCGCCCGGCTTCGGGGCGGGAAAGCCTCCCCCCGCTGCCTGGCTTCGGGGCGGGAAAGCCTCCCCCCGCCGCCCGGCTTCGGGGCAGGAACGCCTCCCCCCGCCGCCCGGCTTCGGGGCATCGTCCCGATGCCGGGCGGCGGGGCGAGAAAGCCTCCCCCCGCCGCCTGGCATCGGAACGATGTCCCGAAGCCGGGCGGCGGGGCCGCGAAGCTTGGGCGCGCTGGCAACTCTCCGCAAGGAGCGCTCCCGCTGCTTGCGGAGAGGTCCGCGAAGCCTGTCCTGGACCTCTTCTGAAGGCAGGCGGGGGGCAAAAGTCTTTGTCCCCCCTGCTTGCCTTCCCAGGGGCTTTTAAATCGCCCGGACAGCGGAGAAGTCCTCCGCTGTCCCGGGCGATTTTAAAATGCCGCCCGCCAGAAGAGGTCGGGGGAAGGCGGTTTCCATAGGAACGCATTAATTGATTTTCAATGCATTCCTATGGAAAACCGTGCATCGCAAGACGAAAAACTCGCAAGACGAAGAGACTTGCGGAACGAATTAATTTCGTCTTGCGAGGCACCACTGTATTTAAAATATTATCTTTGATTTACAAGTGAGATAATTAACTACAGTATATGCTATTACTGATGGTAGCAGCAGACTTGTGGTGGTGGTGGGGTAATAGGAAGATACAAACAAGCAAAGAAATTTGGAAAAGCAAGGTGTGTCTGTGTGTCTGTGTGTGTTCCAATCACATAATATGGAATGTTAAATGGGAAACCTGACAATGGGATGAGCAGGGAATAGAGTGGCTGGAATATGATGTTATAAATGGATAATCTCAGATTCTAGAAGCTATTTTTAAACTTCCCTAGGGATGGGGCAGTAAACTGCCCATCCATGAAGAAATTAAATGCAGTGGGCAGAGTTATGTCCATCCATAGAAGGAGACCCAAAACAGGCTAATGAGAACTGGACAGCTGACTGACCGGAAAGCGAGGAGGGAACTGCAGCCAATTCCAGTACGAGTCCCATGGCTTATGTAGCCAAAATGGTGCTGCTCATGCACAAGAGAGGTTTCAAAAGACTTTGGTTAAACCCAAGGTGTGCAATAACGCAATCCTGGGGGGACTAGGGGGACTGCAGAATAGGCCAATAAGGACAATTTCTCGGTAGCCCAGAGAACACAGGCAGGTGGACTGAAAAATATGGGAATGGAATGAAGTACCATAGAAGCTGGCACTGAAGAGGAGCCCACTGCTGCAACATGGTTATGTGTCCATTGCTCAGCTCACAAGTCAATACAGTCAAACCTCGGGTTGATTGTGCTTCGGGTTGAGCGTGTTCGAGTTGCGCTCTGCGGCAACCCGGATATAATGGAGTGCGTTACTTCCGGGTTTCGCCACTTGCGCATGCGCAGACGCTAAAAATGACATCATGCGCGGAAGTGGCAACACGTGCAGATGTGCCGTTGCTTGTTACGTTCGCTTCAGGATGCGTTCGCATGCTGAGGTACCACTGTACAGAACATGGTTTGCCTAGCAAATCAGGCAAAATAGTACATGGCTTTCCACTTCTGCTTCAAAATATACTTGGGTATCTGCTCTAGACAGTTTTTGGCTTTTTGCAAAACAATTTTAGTCTGGGAAACAAGACTATAGTTAAGTTAATTCTAAATGTCCCTGTTAATATTAGCAGAAGGAGCATATAGCCAAATGTTACTCAATGCAGGGTGAAGAGCTGTATACATAATCTAAAGCAGCAGAGGGCGTACCTCAACCTCTGAATTGCTTGTTTCTGTGCAAAGGAGCATCTTGGATTTTTGAGCTTTCTGCATTACAAAAAGTACTGGTTCCAGTTTTGCTGCTTTTGCAGTTTGGGTAAATGTTTGTTCATGCAAATTAACTTTTTTGGTAGTTGTAGTAACATTGAAACTCACTAATTTATGGGCCAAATAAATAACTTGAGCACAAATGGCGACAGAAGTATGACCCAATGCATCGAAAACCACCAGAGGGAAGAAACCTTAAAATTGTATCCCATTAGTTTGGTTTAAGGAACTGATCCAGGAGTTTTGAATGTGAAAGTAATTTTGATGGAAGTGCACCTGTGGTTGTGACTCCTTTAATGAATCTTTTCATCTTTTCCCCCAGTGCTTGGGTACTA
The DNA here is from genome assembly GCF_964252035.2 of Podarcis erhardii. Taxonomy (NCBI): domain Eukaryota; kingdom Metazoa; phylum Chordata; class Lepidosauria; order Squamata; family Lacertidae; genus Podarcis; species Podarcis erhardii. Next base: position 41,442,460 of record NC_138510.1, read on the forward strand.
AGCTAATGCAGTTCATTCTTGCCTCAGTAACTGAAACAAGTTGGGGAATGAAGTACCTTTAGCACAAATGTTAGGTGGGTCCGTCATCTTTCCGTGTTTACAATCCTGCTGTAGCAAAACTTTCAGTGACTTCATTAGGTTCTTAAGCACAGCAAGCTGGTTACCATTGCTCATCTATGCAGCTAATATCACTTGTTGAACAAGAGATCAGGCAAAATACTTTAGAAGAGTATAGAAAGATAGCAGTTGCTGCTTTGCTAGTATTTAATCCTTGCCTGCCTTGTCATGACAGATTGTTGTTGTTATATATTGCATTTATATCCTACTATTTTCTCCATGGAGCTCATGCTTTCCCCCATCTTCAGTGTGGTGTAGTGGTTAAGAGCGGTGGACTTGTAATCTGGTGAACCAGGTTCACTTCCCTGCTCCTCCACATGCAGCTGCTGGGTGACCTTGGGCCAGTCACATTTCTCTGAAGTCTCTCAGCCCCACTCACCTCACAGAGTGTTTGTTGTGGGGGAGGAAAGGAAAGGAGAATGTTAACCGCTTTGAGACTCCTTAGGGTAGTAATAAAGCGAGATATCAAGTCCAAACTCCTCCTCTTCTTCAATCCTCACTACAACCCTGTGAGGTAAATTAGGCTGAGAGGTGGTGATTGCTGCAAAGCCGCCCAGTGAACTACTTGGCCAAATGGGAATTTGAACCCTGGTCTTCCAGGTCCTAGTCTGACACTCTAATCACTACACCACACTGGTTACCTCCTTATCCTACTTTTGCAGCATCTCCACTTCTCCACATCTGTTTCATGTTCTAGTCCACATGAATAAGGTTTTGACTGCCTTGCCGTCCCCTCTTGCCACTGCACAGCTCAGTATTTTCTTTTGTGTGCATAACGGATTTATTTTGATGGATAGCCACAGAACACAACTTGCCATAAACAGTACGGTGTGGTCAAGAATGTGTGTGCATAATACTAATTTGGAGGCCGAAGTCATAAATGTAAGTTCTTGAAATCTCTGTAATGGTTTTTTGCTTGCTCGATTCTCGGTTTGTGTTTGACATGAATGGGATGTGCAATGGGGCATCTTTCGCACAGCTAACATTGGAAAGCCTGCCCGGTCCAATCTTGCAAACAAAGTTTCACCTGAAACTGTTCACATCTTTACAAGCTTCACACAAATGGAAAGCCTGTTGTTAAAACTGAATGCTATGCCCAATACCAAATCCCACATTTGTGCAGCATGATTTCAGTCTATACATGGCCCCAAAATGTTGTCCCTCTGCAATCCAGTTTGAAATGTTATCCTTCCCTTCCCCTTGCTGTCCTTGTGACTCCAGCCCTAGTAGGTCCTTACTGGCTGCTCTTAAACCTGTGCCTTGTTCTAGCACACGCTGTGCCACTTGGGAGTTCTGAGCACACTGGCATTGTTTTGAAGAATAGGAGTGCCTATTTGCACATGGGGTGGGTGACTGTAACAAAGGGCGTGCTGTCACCTGCTGCCGGAAATAATAAAACAGGAGAATGAGTGGTGTAAAATATGCCAAATCCTGCTTTGCAGGAGAACTGCTCTTTTGTCTAAAACTAAATGGAGCCTTTCCAGATGATGATGAAAGGCAGTCCAGTGGTGAGTGCAGCCTCGCTCTGGAAGCACTTTGATACTAGCTGCAAACTTAAGCATACAAAGTGTGTGAGAGCTTAAAAAAATTAAGCATCAATTTTTTTATGGCTATAAAGTTAAGCCTGGGGAGAAATGTGGCTGTCTGGAGATCTCTGTTTGACCCTTGGGACTCTGCAGACCACACCCCTTTTACAGGCCTAGCTGGAATGTTTTCCCCAGCCCTTTTCATGCTTCTTGCTTGCCTGTGAAATGCCTCCTTTTCAGTGCCAGCCGGGTAAGCCCCCTCTTGTTCTCCAAGGTCTTTTAACATCTCTTAATTTCCTTTAGCACCGCTGATGATGATAATTTTATTCTCTGCGACATAATGTCAGTTGAGCTGGGTTTTGTATGCTTGCTTGGGTTTTGACTTGTGGCTGTCTGTGTTGCATTTCGTGACTGGGTTTTATTTATTGTGAGGCTGGCGTTATTGATGTATGGTGTTACCAAGTTTGTTTTAATTTTGCCTGCTTTTTTATAGGAGACTCATAAACTGAATGGAATAAGGGGGTGGAATCATTGTGGCCTTCATGTCCACGTCATCAGACACATGAAGCCTTATCCTGAGTTAGCAGATTATATATGCCCATATACAAGGATACATACACGTAAATGGGTTTAGAGGGGGGAATGTAAACAATGAGGCTAAAAGGCCATGAAATACAAGAGAGAAAGCATGTGGTATTTCCATGCAAAGCTCAAATGTATACAAGATAAGCACAGCTACAATCCATAACAGCAGCATTTGGTGATAACACTGTATTTCTAACTGTGTCCTGCTAATTTAACACCTGTAGTAGAAGAGCCTGAGTCCTAAACAAATACTGTCAAGCTTACTGATAAATTCTAGTTCCGCAATTTCAGATTGAACTCTCCCTTTGAAGTTTCTATGTTGAAGAGACTTCATTCAGCCACATTTGAACATCCATTTATTCTTGCCTTGTTAGTCCTTTGCAGGCACTGTTGGCAAATTAACGGCATATATATTGTGTTGCGGATTGAGCAGATGCATGACCTCCAATGGCTCAGCTGTTGATGCCATGAAGTCCTGGAATACTGTTGCCTGTGTAGATAACAGGACAGAATATATACATGATGAGTCATGGAAATAAGGCTGCCAATGGTCACAATGGTTGTATCTTGTCTCAAGGCTTAGAGGCGATCTGCCTCTGAATACCAGTGGGAAACAGCTATTGTGCTCATATCTGGCTTTGGGTTTCCGATATGTATCTAGTTGGCCACTGTGGGAACTTGGCTTACACAGTCCTTTGGTCTCATACAGCTGGGCTCTTCTTAAGTTTTTATGACTTGGCAGACAGTGCAAGTGGTCTGTTTAAGACAAGGGTGAGGAACCTGTGACCCTCCCATAATTCTTGACCATTGACCATGCTGGCTGGAGCTGATGGAAGTTGGAGTCCCACAGGTTCCTCACCCATGGTTTAAGACCCTAGATGAGCTCAAACACCAACCTGTGGGGTTAAGATGTGCAAATGTACCTTCCCATGTAAGTCATCACTTGGTGTTCATTTGCTAGCCGAATTGCAAGGAGGAAAGATGGTTGCATGTTAATGGTATCAATATTTTGCACTCCAAAATAGTACCTGCTAACAGAGTGGACCTCTGTTTGGCTCCAGTACCAGATTTCCTGCTTCAATACTTAAAAACAACAATCTTTAAGATTTGAAATTGTAACGAAAAGGAGCAAAAATGAATAACAACACAACAAAAACCCCTTGGCAGCCAACACTGACAATAAGAATATTACATCAATCCTGCTCTAATACTTTATCAAATAATCAAATATAATGGGTGTGTTCTTTATAGATGTATTTTACAGATAAAATTGTCATAATCCTTTAATCTAGGCTATTTGCTTGCTAAGTTTAGAAGACTTTTGCCAGGTATGAAACAAAGTTCCTTCTTTAAAATTCTACACCACAGCTATTGAAGGGTATAAGTTGAAGAAAAATGGAATGGAGATGATTTGGGGGTGTCACCAAATGCGTGAGATATCCCAGTGGCTGCTGATGCTGGATGACAAATTGCCAGGCCAAGCACAAGGCCAGATGGAAAACCTTGCATTTATCTTTATGTGTACAGAAGTGACAACTCTGAGGCCATTCATCCCTCTCAGCTTTCTGGAATCTACTGCCCAATTATGGCCACTTGGGACAAGAGAGATCAATGATCTTTTTAAAACAAACAGGCCCTGGTTTGTGAATCTCAAGCCAAATTCACATACGGTATGTCTTTGCAACTTCCTGCTAAGGGCAAGTTTGTCCCTCTGTCTGGATATAAGATACAGTTAAATTAGGGGTGGGGGAGATGGAATTAGACCTAGGATTCTGCAAAGGGTTTCTCAAAGGCTGGGTGGGAGTTAAAAGTGCTTAAATGCAAATTTTTGGGTTTTTTATAGAAGTAAGTTTCTGGCGTCTTGATTTTAAATAATCCTGCTGTCTTTCAGGTTGAAAGACAACAGCATTTGTGTTTACAGGAGACTCAGTTTTAAGCAATCATTGATTCCTTTTGTCATGCTAGTCTGTTTTACCTCCCCACCCCCTCTGAACTGAAGTCTGGCCTTGGTTGGAGACCTAAGGGCAGGGGTCCCCAAACTAAGGCCTGCAGGCCGGATAAAGCCCGAGGGACTCGTTTATCCGGCCCGCGGCGACCCCTGCCGCTGCCCGCTCTTACCTGCGCTGCATGGCTGCCCACTTCCGGGTCAGAGGAGCACTGGAAATAGCTTGTGCGCATGCACAAGTGTTATTTCCGGTGCACAACCGGGTTGGATGAGCCCCGTGCACATGCACACAAGCTATTTCCGGTGCTCCTCCGACCTGGAAGTGTGCCGGAAATAGAGTGTGTGCACACGTATGGGCATGCGCTCCCCCGCCCTCCGGCCCGTCGCGCGATCGGCACTGGAGACACTGGCCCGAGGCACGGTAAGTTTGCTGACCCCTGCCTATTGGGAAGACCCAGTTTTCTGAGTGCATGTTCTGGAAGTTGGGCAATAGGGGCAGTACAGGATTCCTTTTGGTGTACCGACCTCCCCGCTGCACCAAGGATTCCCTGCCCGAGCTGCTTCAGGTCGTGGCGGATGTTCTCCTGGAGACACCTAGCTTGGTCGTCCTAGGGGATTTTAACATCCATGCCGACACGACCTTACAAGGGGCCGCTCGGGACTTCGTGGAAAGCATGGCCTCCATGGGGCTGTCCCTGAATAAGTCAGGCCCAACCCATAGCCGCGGACATGCCTTGGACCTGGTGTTTACCTCTACGGATGTTGGTGATCTGACACTAAGTAAAAGCGAAACGAAAGAAGTGCCATGGTCAGACCACTTCCTGGTGCAACTGGACTTCTCTGCGACCCATCCCCTCTGCAGGGAGGTGGGACCGATTCGGATGGTCCGCCCCCGCCACTTAATGGATCCAAATGGTTTCCAGAGAGTGGTTGGGGATGCTTTATCCCATGTTGATGGCCTTTCAGCCGATTCCCTGGTGGCCCGCTGGAATGTGGAGTTAACCAGGGCTATTGACTGTTTGGCTCCGAAGCGCCCTCTCCGATTGCATGAAGCCCGGAGAGCCCCGTGGTTTTCCACGGATCTGAGGGCAATGAAACAATCGTTGAGACGGCTAGAGCGCCGGTGGCGGATAACTCATTCTGAATCTGACCGGACACGGGTTAGAGCTCAACGTCGAGCCTACCAAGTGGCGATAGCGACGGCGAAGAAGACTTTCTTCACCGCCTCTATTGCATCTGCAGAAAACAGCAGCAGGAGACTCTTTCAGGTGGTTCGCAATTTAGCGGAACCACCTGTAACATCGGGGCCCAGTACGGGCCACATGTTCTCCTGCAATGATTTTGCAAATTTTTTTGCAGATAAAATCGCTCAGATTTGGGAAGAAGTAGACTCCACCGTGGGAGCAGGGCCGGGGCGGGAGAGTGCTAGAGTCCTGTCTGGTCAAGTTGTGTGGGATCAATTTCAATCTGTTACCTCCAAGGATGTGGACAGGCTGCTTGGACGAGTGAAGCCAACCACCTGTCTCCTGGATCCTTGCCCATCCTGGCTTATAAAAGCTAGCCGGGAAGGACTGAGCGATGGGCTTCGTGGGGTGGTGAATGCTTCCCTCCGTGAGGGAGCCTTCCCAGACCCGCTGAAAGAGGCGGTTATTAAACCGCTTCTTAAAAAACCATCTTTAGATGCGGCCACGATGGCCAATTATCGCCCAGTCTCAAACCTTCCATTCTTGGGCAAGGTGATTGAGCGAGTGGTTGCTGAACAACTCCAGGCACGCCTGGAAGAAGCGGACCATTTGGATCCCTTCCAGTCGGGATTCAGGCCTCATCATGGGACTGAAACTGCCTTGGTCGCACTGGTTGATGATCTCCGGCGGGCTAGGGACAAAGGTGAGAGCTGTTTCCTAGTTCTGCTGGATCTCTCAGCGGCGTTTGATACCATCGACCATGACATCCTTCTGGACCGTCTTGAGGGGCTGGGAGCTGGGGGCACTGTCATACAGTGGTTCCGCTCCTTCCTCCTGGGCCGTGTTCAGAAAGTGGTGGTGGGGGATGAGTGTTCAGACCCCTGGCCGCTCACTTGTGGGGTGCCTCAGGGTTCTGTCCTCTCCCCCATGCTTTTCAACATCTACATGCAGCCGCTGGGAGGGATCATCAGGAGGTTTGGGCTGGGTGTTCATCAGTATGCAGATGATACCCAGCTCTACCTCTCTTTTAAATCAGAACCAGTGAAGGCGGTAAAGGTCCTGTGTGAGTGTCTGGAAGCGGTTGGAGGATGGATGGCGGCTAACAGATTGAGGTTGAATCCTGACAAGACAGAATTACTGTTTTTGGGGGACAAGAGGCGGGCAGGTGTGGAGGATTCCCTGGTCCTGAATGGGGTAACTGTGCCCCTGAAGGACCAGGTGCGCAGCCTGGGAGTCATTTTGGACTCACAGCTGTCCATGGAGGCACAGGTCAAATCTGTATCCAGGGCAGCTGTTTACCAGCTCCATCTGAGACCCTATCTGAGGGTCTCAGATAGGCTGAGACCCTATCTGCCTGCGGTCTGTCTCGCCAGAGTGGTACATGCTCTGGTTATCTCCCGCTTGGACTACTGCAATGCGCTCTACATGGGGCTACCTTTGAAGGTGACCCGGAATCTACAACTAATCCAGAATGCGGCAGCTAGATTGGTGACTGGGAGCGGCTGCCGAGACCATATAACACCGGTCTTGAAAGACCTACATTGGCTCCCAGTACGTTTCCGAGCACAATTCAAAGTGTTGGTGCTGACCTTTAAAGCCCTAAATGGCCTCGGTCCAGTATATCTGAAGGAGCGTCTCCTCCCCCATCGTTCTGCCCGGACACTGAGGTCCAGCTCCGAGGGCCTTCTGGCGGTTTCCTCACTGCGAGAGGCCAAGTTGCAGGGAACCAGGCAGAGGGCCTTCTCGGTGGTGGCGCCCGCCCTGTGGAATGCCCTCCCATCGGATGTCAAGGCGATGGACAACTACCTGACATTCAGAAGACATCTGAAGGCAGCCCTGTTCAGGGAAGTTTTTAATATGTGACATTTTAGTGTATTTTTTATCTCTGTTGGAAGCCGCCCAGAGTGGCTGGGGAAACCCAGCCAGATAGGCGGGGTACAAATAATAAATTATTATTATTATTATTAAGGGCTTCTGCCAGCACTGGTTTGCCCTGTGCAACTTGCATTCCCTCCCCATCCCCAGATATTTTTGATGAATGAAAGCATTGTGGTTCGTGAGAACTGCTCTTGCCTAATTTTTGTGGGCTAGCCTTGACCGTGTTGCTGTGTCCTTTCTAGATCTGCCATCAAAGACCCCAAAACAGGAGATAGCTTTTGTCTTAGTCCTGTGAGATTAATATGAACTTTAATTTAAAGAGGAAGCTAAGCAGAATCCTATGTGAGATTTTGATCTAACAGAACCAGTTCATGCGTGTATTATATAAGCTCTTGAAAGTAATAGTTCTTAGAAAACCCTTTGCAATATGCAGACGTTTAACCATGGGATTGTACCTGGGCTGGGCAAGTAAAATCAAGCTTAGTAAGGAAGTTATGGCAGCTGCCCAACCCTATAATTACCCTAGTAGTCCCTGTGTCATCACAGTGTCTTGCTTGTTTTTTTGGTTTTTTAATACTTAATTTTACTGAGGATTGTCTCCAGCAGCAGTTTAGAACTACCAGTCCCAAGGATGGGTTACTTGATAAAAGTTTTGCATGCGTTAGGTCATGGAGAGTTCAGTGAGCTCTTTCATGTCTCAGGGGAACATTGAATGCAAATTTAAAGCACATTACTCCCCACCCCACAAGAATTCTGGGAACCATAGTTTTCCCCTCACAGAGCTATCATTCTCCTTAGCAAACAGTTTCCAGGAGTTTTCTTTAAACGTGTGTTGAATGTACTTTGAATGTAATCTCTGCATGTCATAGTAAAATTTGTACTCCAGGGGGCAGTATTAGAGGATCTTTGTTCGGACCAGTCAATGTCTGTGATGAAGCAGTGCAGTCTTCACATGTTTTGGCCTTCATCAAATAATCAGTTGACCTAGAGAGGGATGGATACGCATAAGACAACAATAATCAGCTTTCTTAACCCTGCCTTCACACGGGGAAACACAAAACTGCATTGGGCAGCCCCTTCTGGAATGCCCGCTTGCTTTTTATGTACAAAAGCACATCCTCTCCTCTTCATATAGGATAAAGGTCTGTAAAAAGTAAATCACATGGCAGTATCCCAGAGTGCTGTGTGCAGTATCTCCTGTGTTGCCTTTTCAGTTTTTAAGAGAGTTATGTTTTATTATGTTTTTATATATGTTGGAATCCACCCTGAGTGGCTGAGGCAACACAGTCAGATGGGTGGGCTAAAATAATAATAATAATATAATTGAATAGGGTGTCCCTATTTTCTTTGGAGAAATACTGGAGGGTATGTACCTGGTTGGTCACCGTGGCATCAGGATATTGGACTACCTAGGCCTTTGGCCTGATCCAGCAGGGCTGTTATGTTGCTCTTAAAGGAAGTAGCCTTCCTTTTCATGGCACCCTGAGGCAGGCAGTACTTGGCAACATTCCCATCAGGGAAAGAGAACCAGTGGCCTTCTAGATGTTGATGCACTGCAGCTGCCATCATTCCTGACCAACGGCTATGGTGGCTGGGACTGATGGGAGGTGGAGGCCAATGTCTGGAGGGTCACAGGTTCCCATCTGTGCATGTAAACTAGGAACAGGGAAATTGACCCTCCACAAGTTGTTGGGCTCCACCTCCCATCACCCCAAGAATCCCTGGCACGTCCTCTGTAAAAGAAAGTGGGATTTAAAAAACACACTGAAGCATTAGTGTTTGGATGGATGCGGCCTTAGTTATACAAGGAATGGAAGATTTGCTAGAAAATATTGTAGTGTGTGTGTGCTCCACTTCTCCCCCCTCACATCACCATCTAAAGTCGCACAGCTTTTTTTTTTTTTTTTAAAAGACACTGGGGAATTCAAGAAAATGTAGTGTACAGCCTTTGGGATTCTATTACTTGCATTACGACCAATCTAGCGAATACTCATGGGAAAAATCATATCACCTCTCCATGCTTTAAATCCCCACAATTGCTTTGATGCTTTAAAAAGCACTTCAAGAGCTGCAACAGGAAAGTGCAGTGTGGGGAGCTCAGCATGCGACGGGGATGGTTATGAAATGGTGCAAATCTTGATGCTGGCTCTGTTCTCTCCACCTGACATGCCAAAAGCTACGTCTGACTCGGGAGCCCTCTTTATGGTACAACCAGCGGACAATGAGGTTTCTATTCAAGGTCTGGAATATATTCTTACATAATTGATAGGCTCTGAGCTAAGCAAGAACTGACTAAATGCTTTGGCACACGAGAGTGCCCTGGGGGTAGGTTGTCATATTTGTCTGATAATCCATGCGCGCACGTAATACCTCTCAATGAAATGCAAGATCCTGAATGCTAAGCCACAGGCCACAACACTGGCTGAAAACCCCTTGGGATTAAGTGTCCGGTGTACAAAGAACAGGCAAAGAAAGAAGTTTGTTATATAAGCCTTGTAATTGGCTGCTTATGGAGGGCCATCAACAACTGCCTCACTGCCCCTTGTCAAACCGCTCATGGTGGCAAAGGGAGTCTGCTCCACATGAGGTGCTCTCTGAGAAACCATGCAGGCATCTGCAGTGCGCTGCCCCACTACATGTTCCTCTCACACTATCTTTTCTCTCCATCACTGTCCCTGCCTCTGCCATTAGCAAAGGAATCAATGATGGACTGGAGATGGGTGGACTACAATCAAAATAGGGTGGGGTGGGGACAGGGGGCAGCAGAAGACATTCTGGCAGTAGCGGCACCAGTGGGGCAGGCAGGGCGATGCCTCTTGTGCTTCTGCTGCCTGAGGCAGATGGTTCCCTGCGCCTCATTGGTGGGCTGGCTCTGTTGGTGATTCACTATGGAATACCTCTAACCACAAACAAGCCTTGCACTTCTGTTTCCATTCTCTCTCCACCCACCACCACCCACTTTTTTATCTTTCTGGTGCCGCCACTGGGAGAAATTCATCAAATCACACTATGTCTCAAGAAACGACAGGATTGATGTGGATTGTGGCTAACCTTGTGAGTATATAGGGACGCGGGTGGCGCTGTGGGTAAAACCTCAGCACCTAGGACTTGCCGATCGCATGGTCGGCGGTTTGAATCCCTGCAGTGGGGTGCGCTCCCATCGTTCGGTCCCAGCGCCTGCCAACCTAGCAGTTCGAAAGCACCCCTGGGTGCAAGTAGATAAATAGGGACCGCTTACTAGCGGGAAGGTAAACGGCGTTCCGTGTGCTGCGCTGGCTTGCCAGATGCAGCTTGTCACACTGGCCACGTGACCCGGAAGTGTCTGCAGATAGCGCTGGCTCCCGGCCTATAGAGTGAGATGAGCGCACAACCCTAGAGTCTGGCAAGACTGGCCTGTACGGGTAGGGGTACCTTTATATGAGTGAGTATATGGCTTCAGAAACCAGTGGTGCGAGCATTTGAGTTGTGTGTACACAGCCCTTTTCCCAGTTAGATGAGATGAATTGAGGCAAAAATCCAAGTTTGGGCAGCCACAGGGAAGAAACACTTTAGCCCTTTGCAGCTAAAACTCTTGAGCTCCTTCAACAAACATTTGTTGAACATGAAGACAGGGAAAACACACCAGGGTAAATTGCAGAAAGCAGGACTTGTTTTGATGTTACGGTTCCTATTAAAACGTGTAGGAAAATGGCTGAAGATATTAAAAGAATGAGGTTTGTGTCATTAATTGTTGCATGTGCCCTTTCAGGCACACCGTTTGGCTCTTTTCCCTCTACATTTTTCTAACACAGTAAAGGAAATGTAACAGTACCTTGCAATCTTAACTTTTAGAGCAAGCAAAACTTCAGGGAAGGGGCATAGCTCAATGGCAGAGTATCTGCTTGGCATGCAAAAACTTCCAGGTCCAATTATTGGCATCTCCAGGTTAAGGCTAGGAGAGACTCGTGTCTGAAATCATGAAAAGCCACTGCCATTCCATGCAGATCAGCAATGGGGGACCTCTATTCCACAGCTGAAATTAAGCCCAATAGGGAATTCCAATTGGGTCTGTAAGGCTGTTCTTTCCATCTGCTCCACACCTGATGTTCACATGGGATATCAGGTGTGGAGCAGGTAAAGATGCAGCTGCAAAGAAACAGTGGGGAGCCTTAAAGTGTGCTCCCAATAGCTCCTTGGCAAAGCAAGGCTTGCTGTTAGGCACTGATCATCTGGTTGGCACCCCAAGCAAGTCATGCAGGGATCAGCTGCACTACAGATTTCCCTATCGGCAGCAGAGCATCTGCTTCGCATGCAGAATGTTCCCAACTGGGAGCTCCTTAGTGCAGCTAATCCCTTCTGAAAGTGGGATTTGCTGTAAGCACTGATTAGCTGACGGTCGCTTACAGTTCGCTCCGCAGGGAAAGACTTTCTTCGTCTGCATAGATTGAAATCAAACTGTGTGGGCAAAGCAAAACATTCCATTTGACATAGTCCTGCCCACCTGTCAAAGTGACCCTCCCACCTGTTATCCCATCGACCTGTCAAAGTGGCCCCTGGTAGTTGGGGACGTCAGAATCTGGCTCGCCGCACAAATCCAGTTCTCCACTGCTAGTGCAGACAACACCCAAGCTAAATGGACTAGTGATATAAGACAGCATCTTGTGTCCCGTCCCCCCGGAAAATCCCAGCAAATGTTGTAAAAATTAAGATGGATTGCAATTATTATTTTTTTTTTAAAAAAAGAAAAAGCTATATTATAGCCGGCTTCATTTGCAAATAATTCTGTTCGTGATGTGGGCTACATTTGCTCCTTGCCGCTATCTTCTGAAGCAATTCATGACCTCATTTTGATAGACCCTATTGTGTGACTTGGATGTTCTCCAGATGGAGGGAATCCTCGTGAGGTTTGCAGGTCATAGGCAGATGTTTGTGATTCTTCACCAGTCTCAAGGCTGCCTATTCTCTGATAAGCAGATGATCACTCAAAAGGCTATGATCCCTGATGTGGACAGAGGGTGCTGCGTTTTCAGCCCGACAAGCAATGTCAAACTAAGGCCAGCAGTGTGGGCATGTGTTGCATCATGTATCTAAGTGTGCCGTATTCATTTCTTGACAAGGCTTATTTTGAATGAACTCTGCTAGAACTCAACCCTGGAGCATGTGAATGAATTAACAGAAGATGTGCTGAAATCCTTTACATTGCTAGTTTCTCATGGACTGGCTGGATGCAGAGGACTGGTGGGAGGTATCAGCTGGGGAACCTTCAAGGGAAGAAGACTCGGAGCCAGGGGATTAGTGGTGGGACATGGTCAGAGGGAAAAGAAGGAACAGACTGGGAGGAGGATCTGTCGGAAGCTGAAGAGATAACAGGGTTTAGTGAGCAGCGAGATGCTGGGGCAGAGAGCAGTTCAGACTAAGAGGCAGAAACAGAGGCTAGAGAGGAAGGGAGCCAAGAGGCAGCAATGAGTCAGGCTGGTGAGGAAGCCAGGCTGTCTCCCCCTCCTGTGGTGACCAGCTCCCCTCTCTCCTGGTTTCCCAGAACCCAGAGAAGTATGAAGAGGGCGGAGCAAAGACAGACAAGATGAAGGAGCCTCAGATTGCTTGGGAAGGAACCAGGGGAGGAGGAGACTTAGGGAGCTGTGGGAAGGCAGGGTACTTTAGTCCTTGCAACTGCCTCATTGGGCAAGACCTACTAAGAAGAGTTCAACAATACAGGCTAGAATTGATTACCTGTGCCTATGTATGTGAAAAGACTTCAATCTCTTTCGGAGGAGAGATTCCCCACTATGTCTTACACAGAACGGGAACAGACCAAATGCTGGAAAGCTGGCACCCAACGCCTCTTGTCCCAATATCAATTACAAGATCTTCAGGTGACCATGAAGATGGAGAAGAAGTACTTAAGAGACTGTCTCTTTAGGTCCGATGCAGAAAGGGATCTAACCGTGATTGCTTCTACCAAGAGCTCACCATGGTTCCCACTTATCAAAATGGAGCATGCTCAAGCCAGATACCTGACAAAGCTCCCACTTGCCATACTGAGAATCGCTTTTACAGAACTATGATTCCAATCAATGCCCTTGGCAGTGTTGGATGGACAGTATGGCAAAGTACATTACGAAGAGAGATTCAGTATGTGTGGACAACCCTGCGTCAAGGACCTGTGCCATTATTTATTGCAGTGCCCGTTATATATAGACCCAAGAGACCGATTTATAAAACTCCTGTTTACAAATGGAACACATTTGAGTAGGGTGGAAAGGGTGAAATGGCTGCTGAGCGACACTGACAACTTTGTTACTTATAAAGTAGCACTCTATGCGCTGGCAGCTAAGAAGATCAGGAGGAAGGAACTAGACAAACGAGCGGTCAACTGCAAAGGGGATTCAGATACAGTCAGTGGCGTAGCGTGGGTTGTCAGCACCCGGGGCAAGGCAAATAATTTGCGCCCCCTAACCCGTGGATTTGCGCCCCCTAACCTGTGGATTTGCGCCCCCTAACCCTAACCCCCAGATGTTGCGCCCGGTGCGGCCGGCCCCCCCTGCACCCCCCACGCTACGCCACTGGATACAGTGGTGCCCCGCAAGACGAATGCCTCGCAAGACGGAAAACTTGCTAGACAAAAGAGTTTTCCGTTTTGGAGGTGCTTCGCAAAACGAATTTCCTATGGGCTTGCTTCGCTAAACCGCTAATAGCGCTAAGCCGCTAAGCCGTCAATGGGCTTGCTTCGCAAGACGAAAAAACCGCTAGATGAAGAGACTCGCGGAACGGATTCTTTTTGCCTTGCGAGGCACCACTGTATTTAATTTGGCACATCTTACCTGAGAATCTTCTGCTATTCTATTTAATGCAACAAATAATTTTAGTAGCCGTGACTGTGGTTTTATTGTATGTCTGTGCCTGATGATTTTTATGGTTCTTGGTTTTATTTTTATTTATTTTTTGTTCTCCTTCTGAATGATGCCATGGCCTATGGCTAGTGCAGTAAAAAGCTTAATTAGTAATTGGTACTAGGAAGAGTTGCTGTGATCTCTGGGCCTGGGCTCCTGAGCAGTCTTGTTTCTTTGAACAGAGTTACCTTCACTGACACTGTGTGAGTTGTTACTGACCTGATCCTGGCACCTGCTTCTGACACAGTTGCAGACGAATTCTGTGTGGAGCTTCATGCTTGCTAGATCAGGAGGCACCTACTTCTCTTCAAGATATAGTTACTGAGTTGCTTGAGAAAAATGAAGATGGCCTGTCTAGTCGTCATATTGCATGATGCAACTGCATGTGATCTCGCGACTGGCCTTCATTTTATTTTACACCTTTAGACTTGGGCTAGGCCCTGTACATTGCTTATGTGTGGAAGTTCCTAGTTATACAGCAAAGATATCATCAGGACATTGCCCAACAATGAAGTGTTCAAAGAGTAAATACAACAATGGTGAGAAGTGCTTGAATAAGTGGGGGGCAAAGATTCTAGAGGTATGGTTAAATATTTGTTTTAAAGATTATTAAAACTGTAGTCTACAAACTCATTTTTGGATTGAGCCCACTTTCATCCTCTTGACTTGAGCTGTAACCGGGGCACCTCAAATCCAAGTATTTTGGCTTTACATGGCAGGTTTCCTATCAAAGGCCTTGTTGTAAATTTACCTTTGGGGTGTGCTGGGATGGCTCTTAAGCAGAGTGAAGTAACTTCTTTGGGCAGCAGATGGCAGGGCTCAAAATGGAATTAAGGCAAAAGGCTGTGTTACATATGTACTGCAAAAATAAAAATATTCAAGCCATTAAATGTAAAACTGCACTCTTGTAACCATGTGACAGCCAAGGGTGTCATTCAACATAGCACTAAGTTGGATGTGTGTGTGAATGGAATGAAGTACTGTACTGGGAATTGTAGTTCTATGAGGGGCAAACTACACTATCAAAGATTCTTTGGAAAGGGGAGATCGGTGCTTTAAACGTATGGTGTGTACACAGCCTTGGTTTGACTCTATTAGTGCAAGCGTTTTAGTCATTTCCCTTTGGTATTATTTGTCTTTTGTGTAGGGACTGTAAGGCTTCTCTGTGATAAGAGGTGATCTGTAGTGGATCCTCCATAAGCTCCATAATGAACTGCTTTACACCAAGTCAGCCCCATGGCCCATCTCGCCCAATACAGTCATACCTTAGATCTCAAACACCTTGGCTCCCAAATAAATCGGCTCCCGAACGATTGAAACCCGGAAGTGAGTGTTCTCGTTTTCAAACATTCTTTGGGAAGCCGAAGGTCTGACGGGGCTTCTGTGGCTTCCGATTGGCTGCAGGAGCTTCCTGCAGCCAATCAGAAGACACGCTTTGGTTTCCGAATGTTTTGGAAGTCGAACGGACTTCCGGAACAGATTCTGGACTTTATTGACTACCCTGACTAGCAGAAGTACTCCAGGATTGCAGAGAGGTCTGTTACATCACCTGCTATTTCATCTTTAAAATTGAGAGGCTAGGAGGTTGAATTAGGACATTTTCCATGCAAAATATGTCTTGCTCTACTACCAAGCTATGGTCCTTTCCTAACTAATAAGTTTGGGGGGAGGTTGAGTGCTGAAGTAACACTCTTGCCAAGCAGCCTCCCTCTTGTTTATTCATTGGAGAGGTATGTTGATAGTTGGCCAACAGAAGTGTTGCTTCTGAAAGGGGGAAAGAGTCTGTAGTCTCTTCTGTACTCTTAAAAGGTCCCAGGAATACTTTGACATTGACCTGTCATTGTCCAAGGATTTTGTGTGCTGGTTTGAGTCAACATGTTGATAATGATCATAGCTGGGCTGCTTTCTCTTCTGCAGTCACTTCCTGCTCATGCGGTGTAGCTCTTTCTGAATAAACACGCTGGGGAATATTTGCTCTGCATCCAATAAACAGGCCCATGATGTTTACCTGAAGTAAACATTGTATCTCCGCCTGTGAGCCATCTGTACAAGAATCAAGATGATGGAACAGATGGATCAGAATTAGAAATATGGATCCAGTCTGCCTTGTTTGACCATTAAAATGTTTGCTCCTCTAAAGGGGGGGAGTGAGTAGCTTCAGCAAAACATTCCTTGTTTGTTACCTCTCCCTGGCTTTTGAATGAGGTAACTACGTGACTCTACGGATAACTAGCAGGCTCTGATTTCTAAACAGGAGGTGGTCCAGGGCACCATTTCAGAGATTCCTTTCTCAGCCAGTGAACTAATGCTTGGATTCTGGAAGGCTGCAACAGATCTTTTGGAAACAAATCTTATGCATGCCCAGTTAGTGGACCGATAGCTTCCCTATCAGTCCTAAACAAAGTTGACATCTTCCAGTGTTTTGACTCTCTTTGAATTTGTGCTCTTGAAGTAAAATCTTGAAGTAAAAGTCTTCTCATAGATGAAGCCTTACTGATACCATTATATACAGTGGTTAAGTACTTAATTCGTTCCGGAGATCTGTTCTTAACCTGAAACTGTTCTTAACCTGAAGCACCACTTTAGCTAATGGGGCCTCCCGCTGCTGCTGCTGCTGCCACGCCGCTGAACCCCAATTTCTGTTCTTATCCTGAAGCAAAGCTCTTAACCTGAAGCACTATTTCTGGGTTAGCAGAAAGTGTAACCTGAAGCGTATGTAACCTGAAGCCTACGTAACCCGAGGTACCACTGTAAATCTGTCCCGGGTTAGATATGCTTCAGGTTACATACGCTTCAGGTTACAGACTCTGCTAACCCAGAAATAGTACCTTGGGTTAAGAACTTTGCTTCAGGATGAGAACAGAAATCATGCGGTGGCGGCGCAGTGGCAGCAGGAGGCACCATTAGCTAAAGTGGTGCTTCAGGTTAAGAACAGTTTCAGATTAAGAACGGACCTCCGGAACGAATTAAGTACTTAACCCGAGGTACCACTGTACTGTGTACAGTTCTGGTTACCTCAAAAAGAATACTGTAGAACTGGAAATTATCTATGGGGTAGAGCAATTCCCCGTGAGGAAAGGTTGCAGAATTTGAGACTTCAGTTTAGGAAAAATGGCAAGTAAAATGATGTATAAAAGTATTTAAAATTATGCATGGCAGGGAGAAAGTGGAGAAAACAAAGTTTTTTGCCACGCCCCACTGCTCATAACACTAGAACTGAATGTTGGAAAATTTAGGACAGATAACAGGGGGGGGGGGAAACATTCTTCACACAGAACATAGTTCAAATACGGAACTCTCTCTCCCACAGGAAGCAACAATGGCGACCAATCTAGATGACTTTAAAAGAGCATTAGACAAATTTAGGGAGAAGAGGGCTACTGAAGGCTACTAGCCATAGCTGGAGGCAGCAATGCTTCTGAATACCAGTTGCTAGAAACCACAGAAGGAAAGAGGGCTCTTTTGCTCAGGTCTTGCTTGTGGGATGGCCACTGTGAGAACAGGATGCTGGAGCAGATGGGCCATTGGCCTGATTCAGCAGGCTCCTCTTCTACCTTTGCAATCTCCAGCAACATCTGGAGAGCACAGGTTGCCCACCCCAGTGTGAGCCGTAACCTGTTCCTCCCACTCCTGCCTGGACATGTCACATAGCTTGCCATCTGTGGCATGGATGTTGCAGTTGGCCACCCCTGTGTCAGCATGTTAGACTGTCAGTCAAGTTTCTTTTGAGTGCAGGAACAGCTGGCAGAGCTGACTGGGTGGGTGGGTCTCTCCATTTATCAATGTCACCCTCTGGGGTGGTCCTCTGCGTCGCTGCTCTTCCTGCTGCACTCAGACTCTCTTTCAGATGTTCACTTCAAAGGGGTCCCAACGAGATGCATGGTACCGAATAAACCACAAGCTCTGCAGCATGTTTTCCCTTTCGGAGACTCTTGTTTTTGTCTCCTGCTGTGTGCAGCTGCTATGCGAGAAGCCTTTAAGGAAGGGCAGAGCCGTGCAGCAGTATGAACTCTGTCCCATCGGATTGGCCCAAGGCCCAGGCTGGTGCAAAGCAGCTAGAAGTCACTTTGACCTAGTCTCTATAGTCCCATAGAGGCTCACAGGAGAATTCAGGGAAGCTGGCCGATAGGCATGGAGCTGTACATCTGAAAGGGGAGAGATTGGTGTTTGCAATATTGCCTCTCCTTATACTGGAGATCGTGAGCAGCTTCTTCCTGACATGCAGTCAGACATTGAAGAGGATAGGCATTTTCTCCTCTTGCAGGATGGGAAATGAAGTCTAGTGGTTTAAACACTGCCAAGCATGCATATTCCTGCATTGCAGTGGGTTGGACTAAATGATTCTCAGGGTCCCTTCCAACTCTATGATTCTATGATTCGGAAAACCACTATGGGGAAAAAGACTACTGGACTAGATTAGATCTTTGGCTTCTCCAACAGGGCCCTGACATAATATTCATTCCTCATCCTAAATATCTAGGAGAAAGGTTTCTCTCTCTCTCTCTCTCTCTCTCTCTCTCTCTCTCTCTCTCTCGCATCATTCCTTCTGGAATGCATAAATGCCACATTCTCGTACAATTTTTAATCAAGCACAGAGATCAGAAGCTGGTTTAAAGAGTAAACATTATGTCTGCAAAGAGATGGTGCTCTGCTGCTGGATTACTTCTGAGTATTCCTCAAAACTAACAATAGGAAAATTCTGAGAAAAATAATGGGATCAAACAGCAGGCCAAGATGAGTCAAGAAGACAAGGTCCTCCGGCCAAAGAACATTCTAGTTTCATGCTGGGAGACTTTCCAGTATCAATAAAAATATATTTTCACTGGAGAGCAGCAGCGCACCCAACTGAGAAGAGACATCAGCAGACCACAGGGACTGCCAGATTGTGCTTATAGTTTTAAGGGCACTTCTAACACTATTTCTATTTGGGTATCAACAACCCAGGTGTCAGCCCCACTAGGTAAAAAGGACATGAGTGTGTGCAAAGCACCACTTGTCTCATTAAAACAAGCAGCTATTGTTTCATCTTTTCCTCATCACATCTTTCATCTCTTTTAAAATAAAGGTGATTTATACAAATGTTAAGGGTGGTATTCAACTAACTTTTTGTGCTAGCACAAGGATTGGAATTTAGTGCAAGGGGATTTCCTCTCTGTCCTTTCCCCTGATGTGACCTATATTATCCCCAAATCTGCTCCAGAGGGTTGGGGGAACCTGTCAGCAGATCTGCACTGGCGGCTGATTTGTTACTTTGTCAAGTTCATGGTGATAATATTAGCATATAAAGCCCTCAAAAGCTTGGGACTAGTTTATGTGAAAGGCAACCTTACCTTGTATGTGTCCACTCAGATCTGTGAAAATGGGATTGTTGCAAGCATGTAAAGTTCATCCTGCACTTGGGGGAAAGTTGATCCTGTGTGGCAGCACCCACTCTTTTAATATTAGGCAGATGCTATTGCTTTATCTTTGGGCAGGCTAATAAAGAATCAATTTGCAATGAGGTTTTGTTTTGTTTTTTTAATTTTCAGGATGAAACCAGTTTCTCAAGAGCTGCTTTTCAGGGGCAAAAAATATGCAGTAGATCGAGATTGGGTGTGGACTGCATAGAAAAAGCAGGGACGTAGTCTCCGTTGATTCCGTAATAAGATGTGCGTACACAGCCTTTAATGTGCAATTTGAAAAATGCTGCTTTGAGTGAACTCAGCAAATGTGATCAAATTATCATCAAAGTAGATCTGGCAAGAATGTTATCTCCTTCAGTGCTGAAAATACCTTATCCATAAATCAAAACATATGACTGCTTTAGTCAAACTGGAAGTACACCATTACAACACAACACAACACAACACAACCTAATGTCCCACTATGCTTGGTGAGATTGCTGTCAATCTCACCAAGCATAGTGGGACATTAGGTTGTGTTGTAATGGTCAGATCTGATCAGATGTGTGTTTTTAAATTGATTTTGAATGTTACAAAAAGTCTCTGTCTCTTACTGCAAAACTCAAAAATGTTCCATACAGCTTATTTACACAAGGCACCAGAGAAACCACAGATTAACAGCTGGAAGAAAGCATAGCTAGAGGTCTCAACCATCTTTGCATCTCTGACAGCAGCTGTATCAGCTTGGCAGCCTTATGTGCAATCATCTCAATTTATTCAGCCATAGACCCTGGGAGCTACAGCCTACTGTCCTGTGTGGGGTTGGGATAGCACACATTTTCCCCACCTGGGGCATTCACACCACAGCCCATATCCTGTCATAATCCTGACACCAGAGGTCTTATCAACTATTACTGATTGACTATTTATGATTCTTTTTCTCCCTCTCCTGACACTGACTTGTAGTTTGCATGCAAAACAAAAGACGCAGAGTAGTGCCTCTTGTTATGGGATATCGTGCTGCTCTTCCATTTCAAGTTCAGCAAACCTGCATGCCTTCTCGAAGCATATCTGCATGTCTCTTATATTGGTGATTAGATTTGCTCAGGCAAGACCTCTGACCTTGTAAATGATGAGATTTGAATCTAGCAGCTCAAGTTCTACCAGGTGTATCAAGGCTCAAGAGCTGAGTTCGTCAGACAGAATCAAGGCACCATCATTTGCATTTTTAAAAATAGATTGGATAAGCCTCTGCCAGGGGTGGTTTTGGGTCTAATTAACCCTCAGTGCAGACACAGAGACTAGAAAACCTTTAAAGCTTAACAATTCTCGCATTAAAACCCAGCCTTTTCACCTGTCTGTTCCTCTATGAACAGAGCAAAGATTAGATCTGTTTGGGTATGGCAGACATATTTCACCCATTGCAACACTGCTGGCAGGGAACGACGTGTGCATGATGCAAGGCATGTGACTGCTCCGTTAAAATAAAAAAGGCAGGCAGGAGGGGGAGGTTAAGAATGCAGTTGGGGGGTGTGCAGTGCTGAAAAGCTAAAGGCCTGATCTCCCATGAGGCGAAGGTAAATCCCACAAGCAGCTTTTCATTCTTCCACAACTCTATGCAGAGGTGCTAGGCATCTTTCCAGAATCAATAACATGTTAGCCAGGGGAGCAGCTTTACTTGAGTGCCTGATAAAGGTCTGGGACTTATGCAACAATCCCATCTCTGTTCAAAAGCAAACGCCTGCCACTTCCGTGTTTGAGTTGCAGGATTCTTTTTCCTGAACAGAAATGGCTTTTCAGAGTCCCGTGATTGACCTTTTAATATTTCCTCCACAGCTTCTGAGGACCATGTATTCTAGTGCTCTTGGGTCATGGTGATATACCACCTTTCTCTTCCAAGGATCTCAAGGTGGTGTACATGGTTCTTATTCCTCCCCATTTCAACCTCACAACAACCCTGTGAGGAAGGTTAGGCTAAGAGGTGGTGACTAGGCTTTGCACCCACCCTGTATGATTCAGAGCGGCCCCTCCCTTTGATTCCCATTTCAGCTGTCATGTGAGGATGATTTGACACACCCCCTTCCAAATCTTCACTCACCCCTTCTTCCCTGGCTGGGGGTGGGTGGGCACCATTTTGTGGTTCGCCTCAGGTGCCAAAATGTCTTGGTCCATCTCTGCCTACATGTATGTATGGAAAAGCAGAGATTAACTCTGCCACAGAGTTTAGGTTTTAAGAACTACCAGTCCTTTTCATCTTGCTCTGCTCAGTTCTTCAGTTTCACTCATCTGCTTAGAGTGGCCCTCCATCTCCTACCCACTCCCCTGTCTCATAATATGCCACCTCAGTTGCACCAATTGATTGCATTATGGGTGTTTCCAGATGACCTGTTTATTGAGCTTTCACCCTGATTTGTTTGCAGGGAGACTAGGTAATGTTGCCTTAAGCAAGTGTTAAATTGTGTAGATGAGTGTTTGTTAGGCAAGCCCTCTCAATCAACTAACACTGCAAACCTGCATTGTTCAGCACGTGATTGAATTTCACCCCCAAATAGTGAAGCATCCCAAATGATCTCTAGCAGATTTTGGGGGGTGGGGATGGGGAGCATTGTGCCTTTTTCGCATGCTGATCAACAGTCCTATTATTCCTACACGGTAAGGCTGCAGTTCTAAAGGCATTTATTGAGGGGGGGGGGTGCTATACTCGTTGAACAGAACAGAGCTTACTTCGAAGTAAAACTAGTTTTGGATCGTATTGTGAGAAAGATAAAAGAGGAGATCTTTGACGGGGCCAACTCTGGTCTATTAAGCATGAGTTGCAAAGGAAGTAGAATGCCCCCGCATTATTAATGAATAGCTTGAAATCGGAGCCGTCAGCCGTCTCCCTCTGGCCAACGCCGAATCTGAACCGTAATCCAATTAACAAAGTCTAGCCGGCAGAGACCTTCTTTGTTCTTTGAGCAATCAGGTGAGAAACCTCAGCCCGCATTTACTTTCCCCCTTCCTCTGAATCTTTTTCGCCAGCTAGAGCTGATCCGATAAGATCCAATCATCTTTAATTAGCCCTTTTGTTAACCAATGATTTTAAAAAATGATTAAATAATAATAATCAAACCGAAGGAGACCCATAGGGATGTCTTTACGTTACAATGTAAAGAATTTTCTTACAGAGTGGGAGTCAAAGGGAGTCAAATTCTCTTGGAAGAAGAATAAGCGGATACTTGTTAACATGCTGAAGGTGAGAGACAATGAGGGCAGAGTCCTGAGATTGGAAGCACATTTGCAATGACCCAGAAAGGGAAAAGTTTCCCCTGAGACCAGTTCAATATGGCGGCAGTCCCTGCAGAGCCAGGCTGGGAACAACTCCGTACAAATGGCTCCGCCATCAAAAGGCTATGAATAAAGACACGGTGTAATGGAACACCATCATTTGCGCGCATAAAAAGAAAGTCATAGGGGTGTTCCTTTTTTTGTTTCTCCCTAAACATCCAAGACGAGGCACTTTTCAGCCTGGCAGCGATCCAGCAGCAGTTAATTTGCCTCCCAGGGAAAGCCCAGCTCTAGCCTTTCCCTTGACAATAAGTGCCCACAGTTGCATTTCTGTGGTTCCCTGGAGGTCTCCCCAGTTCTGCTTGGCCCGGTGCCAGTCTAGGGTTTAAAGGGCACTAGGCATGCTGATGACTGCAGTGGGATTTGCATCCTTCTGTGTCAGAAGAAGAAGAAGAAGAGGAGGAGTTTGGATTTGATATCCCACTTTATCACTACACTAAGGAGTCTCAAAGCGGCTAACATTCTCCTTTCCCTTCCTTTCCCACAACAAAGACTCTGTGAGGTGAGTGGGGCTGAGAGAGTCAAAGAAGTGTGACTGGCCCAAGGTCACCCAGCAGCTGCATGTGGAGGAGTGGAGACACGAACCCGGTTCACCAGATTACGAGACTACCACTCTTAACCACTACACCACACCGGCTCCCTATGTGAAGAAACTTCACATAGGAGCTAGTAAAGTCATGATGGGTTCTTCCATTTTTCCATAATTCTCTGGACGTGGCCTGATATCTGCAGGAGAGGTGTTTACATACTGTATCTTTAAAGCACATTTGAAGCACTTTCTTTCCCTCAAAGAATTATGGGCCCTATATCTTACTCCTCACAGAGTTACAATTCCCAGCATCCCTGAGCAAACTGCAGTGTCCAGAATTCTTTGAGGGGGGAAATGTGCTTTCGAGGTATAGTATGTATGTAACTCTGCTTTTAGGTGCTTAACCTTCTTTCACTGAATGGATATGTACTGCCAAAAAAGCTCTCAATTAATTCTCAAGGTAGTTGGCTTTTCTGGAAATGTAGGGTGGTATTCAACTAAGTTTTAATCAGAGTAGACTCATTGAAATTAATAAACACAACTAAGTTAGGACCATTAATTACAGTGGGCCTGCTCTGAGTGTAACTTAGATGACTGTTACCCATAGGGAGGAATTCAAATTAGCACAAAGGGGATTGCTCAGTCTTCACAAACATTTTTGTTTGCCTGGTGAAACAACAATCTCCCCTCTGCTTCCCCTGCATGCTGTTCTGGGGTTTCTCATCTGGATGCAGTCCTTGCTCCCTAATGGTGCCCCAGAAAGGAAAACACCAAAAGGGCTATCCTTAGTATTTGGGTAGTATAACACTTTGAAGGGATCAAAACCCTTCACATACATTTTTAGCAATCTTCACAACAATCTTGTAAATCAGTTCATGGTTCAAGTGAGATTTGAAAAAGTGACTTTCCGGCTCTTACTGTTGTTGTTGGCACCCCTCTGTCTGTCTCAGTAGAGAATGGAAGATTGAGCCTTTGGGGGTGAAGGGAAACTATTGGAAAGTTACAGGAGGGCATCAGCCATTGCACCCTCAACCCTTTCTTGTGTAGCCTCCTCTGCCCTGCATTGTGTTTCAGGAAGAACACAAGATAAAGGGATTTAAAAAGCAAACACAACTACTCCAAAATGAGTAATTGGGAGTCCACTTCAAATTTAATGTTTTATTCCCCGCCCTCAAGTATTTTTATTTGCAGCCCTTCTGAGAACCAAATTTGTAGGTTACGTGGTGTCGTCAATAAAGCAGTACAGTACATAGAGAAGAGGTGAGTGTAAGGTTTCTCCTGACATTTATTCTCCCATGCCTTTAGAAAATCTGGAAAAACTAGTCAGTGAGCCATTTAAACAAATGCCACATTGATGGCATGCAAATATGTGCAGAGAGCGCACATAAAGTCCCCATAACTGGAGATTTGGGATCTGACAGTCCTTTTCGTAGGGTGATGTAACTTGCCTCTATTCTCCGAGATCCTTGTGATTCACAGCAATAATGATAGGTTGGGACATATAAGTGGTTGCCATGTGGCTAGTGTAATAAAGGCCTAACTGTTTTTAAAGTGTTGCTTATTTTTTGCCTCCTCTTGGCTGTTTTTCTAGCTCTACCCCTGTCTAGTCTGTACATTTTCAATGAATTATGTGCAAATGAGTTGTGGTCTTGTGGGCTTTTCCCTCTTGCCCTCAGTTACCTTATGGGTATGTGCCAATTTTAGAGTCATTGCTGCACAGAAGTTAAGAGTTTTGTGGGCCTTCCAGACTGGCTTTTAAAAAACAACAACATTTTTTGTGTGAGAGTTGGTGTATTCTGCAACGTCATGTACTCAAGAAGAAACAGAATGCTCAACGGGAGGTGCAAATCCTTAAAAACAGCCTTCTGTCTTTTGATGAAGGAGATGACAGACTGCAACCCCACCCTCCCTAGCTCTCCGGATATTGTTGGACTACAACCCCCACCATTTCTGACCACTGGCCATGCTGGCTCCTGCCTTGTATATATGTGCACAACTTAGCTGACCTACTGAAGCATGTGCACAGAATATGCATGGTGTACAGTAGTCAGACCCAAGCACACCCTAAGTGCCCACACAGCAAAGGCAACTTGCATGATGTGATCCTTGTTCCACCCAAACCACTTCCATTCCTTCAGAGGACAAGTGGTATTGCCATCCTGCGCTGCTTATAGGGATCCCAATCTCCAAGGAAGGTGCCGTTGTTTTCGGTACGACGGATTTCAACATAAAATAATTGTTTACATGAATTTGGCTCTGAGTTCCTTCATCTGGGCTTGCTGCTGTCCTCTTCTGCAGATGTACAAGAATGGAGTGGCCACACTCACTAGCTCCAAGTGCCTTTCTGGCTCCTATGCCTGTCTACTGACACAGAGGCAGAAGTTATTTCAGGAAACAGCTTTTTTCCTCACTGTCAGGGCGTGGCTTGCTGTTCCAACTCTAGTCTTTTCTCTCCCACCACCTTCGTTTTTCTTCTCTCCATTCGCAGATCGGTTTGCATTGAAAGACAGCTTAGGAAAAAACCCCAGCTTTAAAAAATGACTGGCTACTCTCTAGTTCTGCTGGGAGATTCCCACTGCTGCAAAGCATATATTTAATTTTTAATCTTTTGTATACTGCTTTGAATTGAGACTGATGTGGGGGGCAGTATAAAAAGTCTTACTTTTACTACTACAGTGGTACCTTGGGTTTCATATGCTTCAGGTTACATACACTTCAGGTTACAGACCCTGCTAACCCAGAAATAGTACCTCGGGTTAAGAACTTTGCTTCAGGATGAGAACAGAAATCGTGCTCCGGCGGTGTGGCAGCAGCAGGAGGCCCCATTAGCTAAAGTGGTGCTTCAGGTTAAGAACAGTTTCAGGTTAAGTACGGACCTCCAAAACGAATTAAGTACTTAACCCGAGGTACCACTGTACTGGTTTTTTTGGTTTCTTCTATTATTATTATTATTATTATTATTATTATTATTATTATTATTACTACTACTACTACTACTACTATTACTACTACTACTACTATTATTATTATTATTATTATTAGCTGCAAGTTGTTCTGAGTTGCCCTGCAGGGTAAACCTGCTTCTGCAGCTGGCCCTACCATTAGGCAGAATGAAACAACTGCCATCAGGCGGCATATGTTGGGAGGTGGTGGTGCCGCTCAGCTCCCTCTCTCCTGAGCACCCTGACTATACCATTCTGTTGGGGAAGAGAGCTGTGTGTCATGCCTTCCACCTTTATAACTACCCTGCTGATCTCCCTCAGGGTTTGCCCTATAGTAGGATTCAGCAGCCAGTTCGGTTGACTTTGTGTGGCATGGGTGTGTGTGTGTGCCATTTTGTTCTTTGCCAAGTGAAGTGTCTTGAGCCGGCCTTGTGTACATGTCAGTACATCACATGCTGGATCAATGAGTGTGTCAGTCCTTAGACTTGCTCCTTCCTTCTTACAGCAAGTCGACTTTAGTTAAGAGGCACATGTGTTTCTGCCTATGATGTATATGTGTGTGTGTATTTGTCAGTGCCCATCCTTGCCACATCCCAATCCCCAGAGAAATTATATATATTTATTTCCTGTTTCAAAATATATTTCCTGTTTCAAATTTCTTTCTAATTTCTCTGGGGATGGGTGTGCTTGTTGGGCACTGACAACTAGTCACCCACAGACGGATAGCTTTTTTCTTCTGCTCAACTTGAAACCTAACCAAAAGCTTGCAGATTCATTCCCCCCCCCGCCCGCCAAACTTGCTCCAAAGATACATATGAGTTTTGAGGGCAGAAAAGGTACTTTGAAATATTACATTGGTCTTCACTCATCGTGTATGACTGCTGCAAAACCATATACTGCAATTTACGAAGGATCTTCATTGGGGTGAGGAACCTGTGGTCGTCCAGGCGTTGCTGGACTACAACTCCCTTCATCCCTGACTGTTGCCCCTGCTGGCTGGGGCTGATGGGATTTGGAGTCTTTACAACATCTGAAGGGCCACAGGTCCTTTCCCATCCCTGATCTAGAGCCTAGTGGGCTAAACTTCAGGAGAAGGGTCAGTGGGCCTTGAGTTTTGTTTCGTTTTCTAAAAAAGCCTGTTAATTGATTTGCTGGCTGACCTTGACCAAGAGACTTAATTTCTTCTGGCTTTCTTACTCCTTGGTCAGCATTTGTATAGCAAGCTTCTCTGCTATTTCTGATCACCATTGCTTCTTGGGTCTCATTGCTAACACACTGACACACCTCTGTCTTTGATGTTTGGGGCTGCAGTTCTGTGCACATTTACCTGGGAGCAAGTCCCACTGAATACTGTGGGACTTACTCCTGAGTAAACATGCACAGGCTCCAGTTACAGATAGGTAGCCGTGTTGGTCTGCCATAGTCAAAACAAAATAAAAAAATTCCTTCCAGTGGCACCTTAAAGACCAACTAAGTTAGTTCTTGGTATGAGCTTTCGTGTGCATGCACACTTCTTCAGATACACTGAAACAGAAGTCACCACAGTGAAACAGAAGTCACCACAGTGCACAGGCTGGCACTGTGGGTGAAGGACGGCGCCACAGTGAAACAGAAGTCACCACAGTGCACAGGCTGGCACTGTGGGTGAAGGACGGCGCCTAGATTTAGCAGTGGAAATAAGGCTTGCCTTTTGGGTTCTCAGTACTTGAAAAAGGCCCTTGAAAGTTCTCTAGTTAGTAAATCTGGGAAGAGGGAGGTTAAACTAGCATAATAACAGTGCTTCAGTCTTGGTTATAACCTTTGGTAATGAAGCACTGATGTCTAAAAATAGACTTCCAAACACATACTTAGGCTCCTGAATCAGTGCCCTAATTTTTCATAGCACCCAACAATCTTCATTGACTTGATTAGTAGCCTGTAGATTTTTCTACTTTTGGAGGAGATGGGAGTTCAGTATTAGTCCTCCCTTGATTTTTGGGTATTATTGTCTCCTGATTACTCATTTTATGGGTGGCATGTTTGAACTGAGACTACGCTTTTTGTTTGGAGAGGAAGGAAAGTTAAGTCCAAGAGACACATGCACTGACAATGTCAAGGACCCGGCTGTCTAAGTTCTGGGGGCATTCTAATCTTTTAACATGTTACAATGCACAACAATTCTGAACCACTGTCATTATTTTGCTTTCCAATATTTACTAGAAACCAACTAGGGATCCAGAGTAAATGCAAGCCAGAATATTGTGTTCACTGGGTGGTAGCTGACTTAAGTCATACTCAGTTCTTGATTATAGTTACAGGTAGGTAGCCGTGTTGGTCTACTGTAGTCGAAACAAAATAAAAAAAATTCCTTCCAGTAGCACCTTAGAGACCAACTAAGTTATTGGTATGAGCTTTTGTGTGCACACTTCTTCAGATGTTCTTGATTGATTGATTGATTGATTTCATAAGATTTATACACCGCTTGATTGTTAATGACCTCAAAGCAGTTTACAAAAAGATAATAAAATCAAGAATAATTCACAACCATACTTTAGAACATACAAAACATAAAATATTAAAACAGATTAAAATTCCCCCAACCTTCCAAGCACCTGGGAAGGCTTTCCTAAAGAAGAATGTTTTCAGCAGGCGCCAAAAAGAGTTCAGTGAAGGTTCCTGCTTGATCTCAATAGGCAGATGCTGCCACACTAAACAATCTGAGTTCTTACAAATGTGGAACGGGTATTATGTGGCATCTGCAGTAGTGCCAGTTCTGCCAATCAAAGCAGTTGAGTGGGCACATGAGGAATAAGGCCCTCTTGTAGGTAAACTGGTCCCAAGTTGTTAAGGGCTTTATATGCTAATAGTAACAGTTAGTTGTGAATAACCTAACATCTCTGTACATTTCTGGTAACAAAAAAAACCCCCTACTGGTATGTTTCTGTGTCTGAAATCTGTTTATCACAAAGAAAGGGACCACATTATGGGAGTTTGGTGACTGCAGCTTGCTGGGGCATGTCATTGTTAGATAATAGGGTAACTATGTGAAGACATCTAATCAGATGAGGCAACTGATGTGACCGTTACACTTCCTCTTCCTTGACTTCTTAGGCAGTTACAACTGTATTGTTTCTGACCACTGGAACGGCATTTTCCATAAACGTATACACGATAAGCACAATATTTCTGCTGTATTATGCTTAGAATATGAAAGTCAGCAAACGCAAAACTTCAAATGGAGACTTAAATGTCGAATCATAGAATTGTAGGGTTTAAAGGGACCCCAAGGGCCATCTAGTCCAACCCCTTGCAATGCAGGAATCACAGCTAATAATTACCCATGCAATGGAAAATACTCTGTGCTGATTGAGCTTGGATGTCAGTGGCTATGAATGATCCAGTGTAATGATTCAAGCTTGCATAAGCTTGATTTCAGTGTGACTTGTGCACATGCAACATGGCACTGGGCTATGGCCATTAGGCTTGAAGCAAGTGGTTAAAATGTATCTCAGGCCATTAACAATATGGAATATGAGACCTTCACTGTTGTCAAGTGGAAACTCTAACAGCAGGGCTCAGGGTTTCCAGCCAACCATGTCCCTCCTTCAGGATATTCCATTCTGTTCTCCTGCCCCTTTCCCCACATTCCATGAGTACTGGGCATGCTCAGTTATCACTGAGCTGGTTTCTTGGAGGGGTTGGGTTTTTTGCTAATACCTCGCCCATGTTTCTCAGTGGCTCTATTTTTTGGGAACACCATTCCTATGGGCACTTACCACCTCAGTTTGTTATTAGAAGGGGTGGTGGGTATTTTTTAGTAGAGTATAGCTGGGAAAATCTAATGTATGGCCTGTAGACTGTCTTTAGAATCTTATTTTAACTGGTTTAGTAACAACTGAAAAGGAAGACAATCATTCAATAGCAGCAGCCCTTAAAGTTTTACAGCTTAAGTTTCTACTCATTCTTATTTCCATTCTGTCCCTAACTCTCTTACCCTTGTGAGAATATGTTCATGTTAGTAATTCCCTGCAGGTGGGCATTTTTACACTTGGATCACTGAAAAAATGCAAACTCCATCTGGAACTCAAAATGCAGGAAAAGCAACTGACATCAACATTTACCTAACTACTTTTCTCTCACACAAAATAAATGATGCTTCCTGGTTAGAAATCTCTCCACACCAGTTTTGAACTCCTGTTATTTTTACAAATATAAATAGAATTGTGGGTTTTTTGTTTTTGGTTTTTTTTATAATTGCACAATGAGCAGGAGCTGGGAAGCACTTGGAGCTTCTAAAGGAAACAGTGCTGTCTTTTTGCACCCTTCAGTTGCCTTCAAGAGCCATGCCAATGGATTTGTTCCCATTGGTTCAAGTGACTCTGAGTGCAGGTGTTCCACATGCTTTTTCCCATGCAGTGCGGGTTCCAGTCTGCAAGCAATTTAGATGGAACAGCTGTCCGGCATGGAAAACAAGGCGACTGTTGTGCAGTCAATCCAAAATTAAATTAAAAGTGCAAGGGATGAGATGGTAAGTGAAGAAGAGGAGGCAATGATATCTGGCAGTTGCAATATTTTAACTGGCTTTCGTTTAGTGGGTACTACATTTGGCTAAAGTCCTGGCCCAGTCACGAGTGAGAATAAATTGGCTTGGCTCCACTGAATTGTATACTGTATCTGTAAGTGCTTGTCTAATTGGAGAACAGATGTCACCCCACCCCCCAAATGCGTCTGTGCCTCTGTTTGCAAGCATTTGGGCAAACATCTATTTGGCCACACATATGTTCAGGGAATGTCCACATTCATGTATGGCTGAAGAGTTGTCACAACCTCATGCTGCATGAAGTTCTAAATGGACCAGAGCGTGAAATCAATTTCTATGCAAATTTACACGGAGTTGAAACAAATTGCCCTTGTAGCATTCACAAATGATGCATGAGTGGCAGAAGATTCACAGGACATTGCTCCATTCAAAGATGATATTGCTGAACAGGCTGCTTGCCACCTCCCAAGGCGGTCTGCTGAACGCTTGAGCAGCTCTTACCATAAGGAAATTTATTCCAATGTTTAGCCAAAATGGTGATGACATCCTATCTAGCTAACAGCATTTCATTTGGCTGCCCAAAGTAACTTTGTGATACCAGTGCCATGGGCAACATGGGCAGGAAAGGCCATGGGCATCACAGAGAGAGAAACCCTATGCTCAGTGGGCCTTACTCAGAGGTAAATGTGCATAGTATTACTCTCCTGACCCCCCCCCCTACTAGAACAGGCTTAAAATGGAGGTAAGATACAAGGAATTTCCACTGATACAGCTAGGTTAGAAAGTTCTTTCTCTACAGTATAGTAACCTTCCACCTCACATCTTTAAGAAGGTGGACTCAGTCCAGGCATCCCCAACCTGCGGCCCTTCAGATCTTTTGGCCTACAACTCCCATGATCCCTAGCTAACAGGACCAGTGGTCAGGGATGATGGGAATTGTAGTCCAAAACATTTGGAGGGCCGAAGGTTGGGGATGCCTGACTCAGTCCATTGAGTTATTAAGTAAGAGAGGCCATTTGCTGATTGTAGATTCCAAAGGAGGGAAGGACAGAAATGTTTGTGGTGTAGCAGCTCTCTTTACTTTCTCCTTCAATACCTGAACATCCAAAGGTCGAGTGATTTGCAAGTAATAAATAATCAACATCATGTGTGTTTAGAGGCAATAGTTTAGCCTGTGAGAGAAGGCCATTTGAGATCCACTTAATCCAGGTGAAATTTTGAATCCAGTGGTGTTTTTAAAATAAATGACATACATTTTCTATTAGGTAATTCTGTCTATTTTCATCTAGGTATTGGGCAGAGTGAAAAAAGTGGAGAAATTGCTCCCCCACCCCCATTTGTGCAAGTAAGTTCCACTGAAATCAACCTTAGCTTTTCCCCTCTGCCTTTCCATCAAGGAAATCTTTCACACTTTTCTCACAGAGTAGAACTGGGTGGCTGTTGTTGTAGTCCCCTTCAACAACTAATATTTGAAGGTCATCGTTCTGGGTCAAACCCTCTCAACGCAGCTTCCAGAATCACCCCCCAAAGTAATAATAAAATGCTGGCAACCACCACGCTAACAGCAAAACATTAAGCCCAACATAATATCCTTAAATATCATGTTAAGTGAAGCTAGGGATTGCATCGCACACCTAGACCCATCGAAATGAATGGGTGTGGCTAACTCTGCTTCACTGATTTCAGTGGGTCTACTCGGAGTATAACTTAGTTGACCATCATAACGCTTGCCTCGCAGCGTGTGCTCGGGACGGGGCTGTTTACTGCAAAATAGACTTCATTGAAACGAGTGGAAACTTCCTACGTTTCCCTCGACAGATATGTGTGTGTATAATCTCGGTCTACCCTTCCCTTCCTTCCCTCCAGAAAACATCGCCGTCTGCGCTCTTCGGTCGCCGAGTCTCTTCCAATCGCCGCCTGGAAGCGCAGAGCCGGTAGGACCGGAGGAGAAGCCCCCGCCCCGCCCCCTCGACGATGCCTCGGGGTCGGGAGAAGCCCTTCTGCCGAACCCGACCAAAGCCAACCTCACTCCACCCTGGCGGCCTCGGCGCATGCGCCCTGGGGCTGGCCAATTTAAAAGGCGGCAGAGCGAGACACTGGCGGGTATTGAGCGCCTCTGCACAAATCCCGGCGCGGAGGGGGCCGAAGCGGAGAGGCGGCTTCCCCGGGGAAGGAGACATGCTGGCGGCGGCGCTGCTGCTTCTATGCCAGGTACGCGAGGAGCCCGTGCGCCTGTCTGGGCCGAGCCCCCTCCTGCAAGTCCGTGGGCACTCCCCGCCACTTTTAAAGACTGCAAAGCATCTCCTCCAGAAGTAGAGAGTTGTCTTTGCCCATGAATTGGAGCCGGGGGGGGGAGGTGGAAATCCCCGGGGATGCTCCTTGCAGGGGGGGGGGGCGAGTGCAGAAGGGGAGCCCGGCGGCCCCTCCCGGCCGGCGCTTCTCCGGAGTTTGGCGGGACGGGGCGGCTGCAGGCAGGCGCTCCGCGTGTCCTCCGCTGTGGGCGGGCGGCTGCTTGGAGGGCGCGCCGGGAGAGGAGCAGCCGGCTCGGCCCGGGAGCCCAAGGCGGCCCAAGGCACGCAGCGCCTGCTCTGCAAGAAGCCCGCCAGGTTCTTGGGCGCGATCATGCCGGATCTCTCTTTTGGGAAATCTTCGTCTCCGGAAAAGTTGAGATGGGGGCGGTGGGGGAGGAGGCGTGAGTCACGCACTGAACCGCCGGGTGTTTATTTTGGTTGAACTCGCAGCAGCCTTCCCTGGTGACGGACGCGTCAAAGATTCCCTGCTCGGCTGCTCCGATTTCCTGGTTCCTTTAACCTGGAGCAGGTGGGGCTGAATCAGGGCGCCTCGGTCCAGCGGGGCGGGGGCGATGGGGATGTTGCCGGTGCCTGCCTTGCTCTTGGACTGCTTAATAAGAGCCGGTCTGCTGGCTGGCCAAGGGACCCCCGCCTGCCCCGGATAAGCGGATCAACAAGCGAACTTCATCCTCCCAAGTCTCCCAGCCTTTCTGGAGCACGTGCGCTGCCGTCGGATCGACTTCTCTAAACAAGAAGTCCGGCTTGTGGAATGAGTTATCCCGGGAGATATAGGGCCGCTCGTCGCTTGAGAGAGCCATGAGTTGATACAATCCAGTTGCCGGCTGTCTCGTATAGTCCAAACACCACGCTTTTAAGAAGCTTGGCATGTGTCAAGGGAGAGAGTACAGATCCTTCATTCTTTGGCAGCATATCCCTTACTCCCTACTGTGCAACACTGGTGAAGCTGTTAGGGTTTCTGGGTGCAGAATGGGTAGCAACACAATGGTAGGATTCGGGGGGCCCTTGGCCCCCCAACAATTGATGGACACCAAGCAGTGCTGGGCAGCTGGTGGTTTAAATTTTCCAGAGCAACTTTATGTCAGAAGAACTATGGAAAATTTAAATGGCAGCTAGCGTTGGAGCCAAGTCTTAGGGGCTGAGGTCTTTCCCCCCCTCCAATAAAATATCTGAGGGGGTGCCCCCCAAGTTAATGGGCACTACCATCCAAATGGTGTGCGCTCTCTGTGTCTTCTGATCGATTATGCTGGGTGGGGCTTACCTGCCCCCCCAATATTTTATTCAAGTCAGCACCCCTGGCAGCTAGAGCCTACCATCTAGTGTGCTGCTTGAAGCACTGAACTGATATCCCCCCGCCAAGGAAGGGGAGGTGTCCAAGGAGGAAGGTAGGTGTCAGCAGTGGGCCTCGCCACAGATTCCTGCATTGCAGGGGGTTGGACTAGATTACCCTTGGGGTCCCCTCCAACTTTATGATTCTAGGGTGCTGGGCCCCCAGCAGCGGGCCAAAGATGCCAGGTGCTGGCACCAGTGCTGTGTATAACTGAAGTAACATCACTTACTATTTTGGGCCGTGTTTCCCCACTGCACTTTTGGAAACTGTTTGAAAGCAGCTTTGGAACTGTGAATGGAATCTGAACATGCCTTGTGCAAGGCACCCATCTCCAGGGTGGGGGTGCAAGGATAGGAATGGACCCTTGAATCACGAGGAACACATGTTGGCTGAGGAGGAACCCCACCTCACTTTTTTATTTACAAAGTCAAGGTCTGAGCACATCCTGCCAGGCAAAAGATTGCCACACAATGGGAATTGGCTGTTGACTATTTCTCTAGTTGATTGCCCATGTTTCTCTGTCAAACACAAAACTCCTGGGAGGATTTCATCATGTTTGTGCCACAGACAGACAACATGTAGCTCAGATTATGCAACTTGTCCCGCTGTTAAGATCCTTTTCCTAATAGTTAATTAAACTCTTATCTTGACATAACTTGTGTTCCCATAGGCAATGAGTAAGCAACTGTTCTGTCTTTTTGAAACAGAACAGCTATTGACTATAGAGAATAAGGAATAATTCATCTGTTCACTTTTTATGTAGTATCACAAGCTTTTGCAATTTCTGTGCTCCTTTTTTCACCTTTGCCTATAGAATACTGCTGTGTAAATCAAGTTTGCACTCTTCAGTATCAGCCGAAGCTAATCCAATAAAAGCTATTGCCTTAATTTCCTTCTTTTTCTAGCTTTGGGGAACCTGAGTAATGGATTCTAAGTAGCACTAAGCCTTTATGACAGGATGGGATATAACCCTAGTGTTTTAGTTAGGATTATCTGAGATACGGTGCACCTGCTAACGCAAGCACAGAGCAGTAGTTTAGTGCAATGATGATGGAAAGTGCAAATATTTGAGTAATGAGTAAGCTTACATGTTAAGCTCAGAACCAGTGTGCTGATGTTCTATTTGACTCCCTCGTAAAACTTTTCTTTGCAGTTCTTTCTCTTCTCTTCTGTGTGAAGTACAGAAACTCATGGAAACCTCAGTAGCCTGAGTAAGGGCTGTGGTTCCTGATTCCTAACACACTCTGAGGGACAAATTTATTGATGATGAATGCAAAGGAAGCTCAGGCGTGCTGCCACATCAGCACCCCTTTATGTGGTGCACATGGAATTGCTGTGCTTTTTTCCCACATGTGATACTCCTCTCCACATACCCCTCCCTTTTCTGTAGGAAAACTTTATATAGGGACCAGCAGTTTTGCTTTGTTTAAATTCTGTTATAAGGTGTGGTGCCGTTCTCTTTTCAGAAGCTAGTGCATAATATATTGTGTGTGTGTGTGTTTTGGGGTGGGGGGAACATGATCAAAAGGAGATTGTACTGCTAAGCAATAGCTTTAAGGGATTGTTGGTAGAGCACTCTGAAACAGGCTGAGAAAGAGTGTTTTCAAGAAAGCTGCATGAATAGTTAAGGGCCGGTATTACTAAACTATAACTCCCCTGAGCCTCAGCATTAGTATTCCACATGTCAACATTGGTATATTCTGTGCCTAGTGGTCAGCTAAGAGACATTGGATTGAGGTTATAGTGATGTGTTCTAGGTGCTCATTAATTAATAAAATAAAATAAATTTAAATAGTTATTAAATGTATATATCTCTGTTCATCTGGGGATCACTGGGCAGTTTACATTATATCATGCTTTTTGATGCTTATATATCCTTAGTCATTCTACAAATCTTCAGAAAATGTGACAGGCAGCAGGACAGAATATGGAGATGTTTGAACAATTGGATCAGTACAGTGGTTTGATAAGGTTCTTCTTTCTTACCATGTGTTTAACGCAGCCCAGCTTATTTCTGACTGCTGTATCCTGTTACAAGTCTAACCTAAATGGTTAGCAGCTTTAGGACATACTCACAAAGCAGTCAGTTTAGAGCAAAATGCAGTTGTACATCTGTCTATAAAGGTGGCAAGCCTTTGATCACTGGTAATGTCTGTTCTATGATCAAGACATATTCTAGCATGATGTTTAAGGAGAGATTGTCCTTAAGACACAGCACACCAGTATTTGTTTTAAAATCTGAAACATTTCTCATGTTTTGATAGAAGCTCAAGCTGCCTGGTCCCCTAGATATGTAAATACTTTTAATAAAGCAAACATAGTTGGATAAAGTGGCCTTGAAGGGCATTCAGTAGAATACATAGTTGCCACCACCCTAGCTGCATCTGGTTTGGCTTTCTGTGACACACTTTACATGGAGTTACCTTTGAAGAGTGTAAGCAAACTTCCGATGGTGCAGAGGGCAGCAGTTGGAGGTTTTGCTAGAGCTAGTTCTTTTGGAGCATGTGACTCCATGTGGCTCCAGTCTTTTTCCAGACCTGTTTAAGGCCTTTATCCTCTGTGGCTTGTAACCAGGATTCTTATAGGTTCACTTTTTCCTACCTAAACTTGCCCATCTAGTCAGTTGATTGGGTGCAGAGCCTTCTCCATATCGCCT
The DNA here is from genome assembly GCF_964252035.2 of Podarcis erhardii. NCBI lineage: Eukaryota > Metazoa > Chordata > Lepidosauria > Squamata > Lacertidae > Podarcis > Podarcis erhardii. The sequence continues at coordinate 41,479,557 of NC_138510.1, forward strand.
GCCATAAGAAGCTGGGCTGTTGGTGATGCAAGCAAGGGGCTTCTTCCAACATCATGGAACTTCCTGCCTAAGGAAGTCTGCTTGGCTCCTTCACTGACTGCATTCAGACACCACCTAAATACTGTACCATTTAAATTTTCTGCAAGCCTGTGGCCTCACTGCCAGATTTGTCTTCTGTCCTTTGGGGTTTTCTCTTCCTTCAAATTGTTTTATTTGTTGTGGTATTGTTATTAGTTGTTGTTTTCAAGTTGCTGCTGTTGATCCTTGTACGTATCTCATGGTAGTCGAAAGGCTCATGAGCTGGACAAGTGGGCTTTAAATAAAATAAATAAATGACAGGTGAGGGCCAGAAATCTGAATAGCCTCTATGATGCAATAAGTAGCAGGATGTAGCTGTCTACCATGTTAAGACAGCACCTTCATGAGAGCCTGGAAGCTTCCACTTAAAGGACAAGTTGCTGCTGCCGTGCTTGTGGGCAGAAACAAGAGGTGTGAGTGCTGTTTTCCAGCAGCTAGAGATTAGGACCTCATTCTTGCCCCTTCCTCCCTTTCTGCCTCATTGACTCCACTTCTCCTGTGCCAGCGATTCATGCAAGAATTCCTCATTTTCTTCTTGCTTATCCAGCCTGTTCTCTGCCAAATTTCTAAATCAGCAAAATTTCAAATCTTCTTCCCAGAATCAAGTATGCAGTTTCCTACAGTTATTGCTCAATTGATTTCTCTAGCTGCTACATTTGAGTTTTTAATTTTGAATGCTGCAACCCCTCATTGTAGACATTTACACAAAGCCTGCTTATCAGCAGTATTTTAAGGTATTTTTCACACATGAGGTACCTATATGAGCTAGAATCTCCATTTTATTTACGTTTACTGTTTTAAATATTGTGATGATGGGCATAAATCACATAAATAGCACGGTGCAGAGCTCTTTTCTGGAGTATTGTATGTTAACAGTCTTAAGTGCCAGTGACTTTTCTTACTATTGCAAATATTTCTTATATACAAGCAAAGTGAAGCAAATTTTTTCTCGGTTTTTCAATGCCCGAGTTAGCAATATAATCTCGTAGGTTGCTTAACTTTTGACCACTGCTATAATGCAAGTAACAAAATTCAGGCTTCCTTACGTAAACTTCTAATTTGAAAGATGAAGAGATTGTCAAATGGCTGGAAGGCTCAGTTTCCTTCCTTGATGGCGTCTGTTTCACTGCCATGTAGCTCTGCTGGGGCTGAATGTAGTATGTTTCATGCACTGCATTACTCTTGATGGAATCTTGTCCGGGGGTGTAATCAGTTGACCCATTTGGATCAGTGAGGCTTTCCTCGTAGCTGAACTCAACCTGAGTTCTTCTGAAGCAGGGTTGAAAAAACACTTGTACAGTTTCCAAAGGGGAATTCACATTAAGTCTGTGGTTGCAAAAACTATGATGATTCTTATGGCACCTTCAAGACTAGGGATGGGGAAAGGGATTGAATTCATGTCTCATTTGAAGCTGAATTTATCACATTCGCTTTTTTCAAAACAATATGCAAACCAAAAGAGAGCTATCTGTCAAATTTCATACTCATCCAAATTTTGCTGTGCAGTTTGCCAACTAAACAATGCTTACAAAAATGCATGCATTAGGGGAAGTTTTTTAGGGATAATTTTTTCTAAACTTTATTTATTTGGTTTTTCAAATTAAAATTAAAAAGTGTGCATAAAATTAATATTTTGGCAAAAATAGCACACAGCAATGCATTATATTAGGGGAAACAACTTGCAAAAATGTGTCTATTAGTGAAAACTGCACATAAAAATGTGCTTATTAGGAGAAATTCACACCAAAATGCTGCTGAATTTTCATTGTTTTAAAAAAACAATAATTCTCATATTGCTGCAAAATGTCATGAAGAACTGAATTTTAGTTCAGAAAAATGAGAATCTAAGAGAACTGAATTTGACAGATGTGTCCATCCCTATGCAAGCCTTAACCAATTTATTAGGGTACAAGGCTTTTGTGGAATGGATTCATTTCATTAGATGCAATAAAGCACTGTTCTCAATTGGTAAGCATGTGTACATGAATATATAGAGTGTGTGTACAGTACCTGAGTATATGGTGGGCATGTACACGAGTGTAGGAGGGAAATTGTAAGCATTGGGGTCAAAAGGCAATGAAATTATTGCTTTGCAGCTGCCTTTATTGAAACTGCAGTAGATGAGATCCAAGTATACTCATACTGCTTTGAAGGAAAACATGTACACAATGTGGCTTTGAGATGGTTTGTAGGAACCCCATCTCATTGGCATGTATTTTCATTACATGAGGCTTAATTTGAGGCTCAAGCTGCAAGGCTGTGAAGAATTGGACACCTTGGTAAGGAACCAAATTCTTGGCTCTGTGGAACTGCCCAAGAAATTGCTGTGTGTTCTTTATTACTCCTCATCCTTTCTGCTAGTTCCTAGGAGGTCCTTTGAACTTGTGGCACCGTTGGTGTCTCTTCTCCTACCCAAATAGGAATCTGTTCCTGCTTTAAGTCTGAAAATATTTATTTTAACATTTTGCCAGTCTGAATATGAGAAAAGGCAGGCCCTGGGAAAATAAGGAACGGAATAGAAGGAAGGCAGCTCAAATAGCATTTTTTTGTTTTGTTTGGGGAGGCAGAGCGCGAGGACTGGAATATGTTCTTCAGCAAGCAGGTGCCAGGTCCGCAGGCACTCCATAAAAAAACCATCTCTTAATGCTTGTGTTGTGGCTGCGTTCTGGTCGTAAAAGTATTTCCCACAAGGAGATTGAGCATAGAGGAGAAGCAGCTCCTTCGGTGAGATATGGCATTGACCTTCCTTGCTCTGGAAACAATCTCTGCTCCAGCTGTTTATAGTCAGAATCACCTGCTCTGGGTTGACTTGAACAAGCCGTGGGGTTAATCATGCAAACTTCAATGAACCCCAGGCCTGTTTTTGCATGCAGCGCTCTGGTGATTTATGGTGTGATCTAGCAGCTTAGAAAGCTGCCAAGCCCATGACATCCCCACTGGATTGTAGTGAGTCCTGCAGCAGAATCTGGAGTTATGTGTGGCAGTTTCTAAAAATGGAATGTTCACGTTCCAAAAGTTCACTTAAAAGTTAAAATATAGAAATTTGTTGAGCTATGTAGAGTTCATAGGAGGTAGTAGCTCATCTCCTCCCTATTGTGCTATGATGAGAGTTTCTGTACTGATACTGCTAACAAGTTAATGTATATCAGTGAACATGCATGCTGGATTTTAACTTCCTATCCAAATAAATCCTGAAGTTTTCAGTTAATTTGAACTTCAAAGGCCAAGATGGTTTTAAGGCCAAAACAACTTTCCCTGCTGCGATGTTGTCATGGCTGCCATCTAAGGATCAGAAGCTGCTGCTTCATTATGCCTTAATTATTCCTCTGTGTCACATTTTGAGAACCAGCAGAGACCAAAGCTTGAGTGTTCCAGTTTGTGAGAACCTCTTCCTTGCTGCTCCTCCTCCTCCTGGAGCAGTAAACCAAGTACAAACCTTGACTTCCACTTTTGGTTTGTTTGTACTGAAACAAAGCACAAGTGCTGCTTCACACATAATGCTAAGTGAGTGCTGGGGGTTGTTGTTTTCCTCCTGGGGTGGGACAGGGAGGAGAGGGGTGGACCCAACTGAACAGTATGAACCAGCTCACTGATCATTCACAGGAATCCATAGCTTGTGACTTACTGTTACACACAAACCAAGCATCTTCCTTTCCTTCCCACTTTTTAATCAGGACTGGCTCTCAAAGCAACTATAACCTGTTACAAAGTTAACTTAATAAGGTGTTGAGTATACATGATTGTGTGTTTATATATACACACACGAAATGTGAACATTTGACGTGTGCTGCTGTTTGAGAAACAGAAATCTGAAATCCATTGGGCACAAAGAACTACTTTCTCAATTCTTTGGATCCTGGCGTTGGCCCTCACCTCCCTCTAAAGCAGAGAGTGGCCCTCTGGATGTTGTTGGATTACAACTCCCATCAGCCCTAACCATTGGTCACACTGTATTAGGCTGAAGGGAGTTGGGAATCCAGTGACACCTGGAGGGTCCCCAGGTTTCTCCACTCATCAGCAGTAGATCCAGGACATCAAGGGGCATGCTGGAAGAACTTAAAATCCTTGAAATGGAAGGAATGCTGCTGCAGTGGACTCCCATTTTCAGTGGATGAATTTTCCCATCTGAATCGCTTATCTTCTGCTGATTGCATCCTTCCTAGAGTACCTTCATATTGACACCTTCCATTTTATCCAAAACCTAACTTTTCTATGATGTCTTTGGCTTACCCCCAAGTACATGTAACTGCATTCGCCCATATTCATCATCTGCTGTTAGCTGTGCTTCGCCCCTTCATCCCACTGTTTCCCATCTCATGTTTCCTATCCCTCTTGAAGCATTCAGATCATAAACTCCTTGGGGCAGGAGTCTGTCTGTCTCTGCCTCCCCTTTCTCTTTCTTTCTTATTAGCTTTTACTTGATGAAGATACAAAGAGCAGGAAGAGGAAAACAAGCCAGTTCTCATTCTGGTCTTCCTTTGTGTTACATAATGAAGTTTCATAATAGCCAGGTGAAGTGGTTGCTGCAGAAGACAGTTCAGGGAAGAGTAGAGAAGCCAAATGGCAGTTTTACCCAGCCAAGCTGATGGAGGGAACTTCAGGGTTACCCTGAAAAGCAATTTTAGAAAGCTGAACTTTTATTATTTATAAAACACATAATACTTTAACCTGACTGTTTCACCTCTCCTCAGCTGCAGTCAAGTGTACTGAGTTACTGGGTGCATTGTTAGTGCTGTACAAACAAGTTGGCCAACTCTGTTCTACTACATATTTGTAGCAGAACCATCCTTGCTTGCCTTATACCAGTCAATGAAAGGTTGTGGACAAAGCTGCAATCCTGTGCCCATGTTCTTCAGAGTAAGTCTACTAAACTTAATAGGCGTTATTTCTCATTCACATACAGAAGACACTGCCTGACAAGGCATTCGTCAAGTGACAGTTATGCAAGTATGAAGTGACCTTTGGTTGTGATCTGTGTCTTGCACAATTATTCCCATTTTCATATGGAACGCAGGGGAAACATGACATAAAATACCCATTCAGATTAAATTTGGTGCATCTCTGTGGGGGTACCTCATCTTTAACCCTGGCTGGTTTGAGAGCAGTTGTGGACATTGGTGGATGTCTTGGGGAACCTGTGGCCCTCCAGATCTTGCTAGAATACAGCTCCAGTAATTCTTGACCATTGGTCATTCTTCTGGGAGTTGACATAAAATAACATCTGGAGAGTCACAGGTTCCTCATCCCTGCTCTGTAACTTTTTGCATGCTCTTATATACCATACAAAGTGAACTTCAGTGTCAAAACATTATGTGCTTTATAAATGATGAAGTTCAGCTTTCCATATGCATGCTTGAAACTTAACCGTGAAGATGTCAGGACTCATTTGTGATTGGGGATAATCTGTTACCCAACTACCCTTCCGCTTCACCTGTGTTTCCCATGAACTTTGATATGGTAAGCACAGCTAGAGGTGGGCAAACATCTCAACAAATGAAACATAAAGGGCTATTGGGAGAGAAAGTGTGTCCTTGCAATTTCCAGAGGCTGTCTGCAAGACTACTCTCAATTGCCACCCTGTCCAGGTGACGCACCAGTAAGTGAGAACATTTATAACTGGCCTTGTTTGTTCTGTTTAGCCATGCTGTGTATTAACACAGGACTGTTTGTGTTACGAGTGTAGGAGACAAGATCAGCCTACAGAGGGACATGAGCCAATAATCTAATGCTGAACCCAACTCCTTTTACTTTTTTTAATGAGATCCTTTATACCATCCTCTGATCATCTGGCAGCCATGAAACCAGTTATCATCTCAGCTTCTCTGTGAGGCTAAACTGATGTGCCATTTGCAGAAGTGGATAACTGGGACGAAAAAAAGGCCAAAATCATACCCAAAACATTTGGCAGATGATTGGAATGATAAAGTCAACACCGAGCAGTTTTTAGCTTTGTGGGTGGCTTCAGGGAGAGCTGAAACCTTTGCCATGAAGCTTTCATAAAACCCCAAATATTATTATTTAGTCCCATCAGTAAGTAGTTGTAATTGATTTATGGGCGCTGGTTAATAATTCCTATTAACAATAAGCCCGATGTGGTTTTAGGAGATTCACAAACTGGCTCTGAAAATAGTGTAATGCTGGATTGTAGAAATTGTATTAAGTTCATTCATGGGAGCAAAGTAAGGCAGCCCATTACAAATTATGTAACTTTCAGTCCTGCTGTAGAGACGAGCCTTGCCTCTTTTCATACCATTTTTGTATGATCTTGCCAACCTGCTGCCCTCTAGATGTGTCAGACAGACTACAACTCCCATCAGCCTCAACCAACAGGGTGGTAGCTGAGGCTGATGGGGAATTCAGTTCAAAACATCTGGAGGGCATGAGATGGGTGAAAAGTACCCAGATCCTCCTGTTTGCAAATGATCTTTGTTTCTAATCTATTCTTTCTTTGGAGATTGTGAAGAGGGAACCTGCTGGCTATGGTCAAAGAACACACACACACACACACACACACACACACACACACACACACACACGATGGCATTAAACATCTCTGGCAGGGATATAAATAGCTGGAATTGCAGACCAGAAAATTGCCATGGGGGAAAATGCATTAGTTACCACGTGATCACAAAAAGGCCCATTAGTATTGTGTGTCTGTCTGTGTCTGGGATCCAAAGTGTATTCTTCAACTAGGAGCAAAAGGTCATGCTCTTAAGTTCAGTCAGAAAAAAGTAATAAAATGTGGAGCCCTCTGTCATAGTCTCTTCAAAGCGTCTTACAGCGGAGACTTTGAACACTGTGTTTTCCTCCTGTCTTTCCTATAATGGTGTGCATGTCAGATATGACTTTTCTGTTGGCATTAAAAACCAGTCTCCCTATCCCAAGCTTGCAACTGAACTCCGCTTTGCCCTGTTAATGCTAGTACTCAATTGACCGGAGGGTTGGCTATGGCTTTTTCCAAAGAAGATGCTCTCTGTGTGGTGATCAGAGCTGCTGTTGTGCCCTGGAATGCAATCCTGAACCCTGAAAAGCAGGTTTTTGGATGGCTCACAAACAAGTCTGCTCCAACCCAGACCTCCCCTATCTAGCCAGTGGTTTCTTTGGACTTGGCAGAGGAAAAGTTATGTTAGACCATCCCATGGGAACTGCTCTATATTTTATCTCTTTAGATATCTGTTTCTATATTGTACACACAAACGGTACCAAACTGTTCTTCCTTAGAGAAGAAACATTTAGAGAGATGCACTTCAGACACCCAAGGATTGCATTCCTTATATTCAAATTATAAATGGCAGTGTTGGTACTAAGAGAAGAAACAGATACAGGAGCCACAGGATGGTAAAGACCACATGACTACCTACAACTTTTATGTGCTTTAAAGAATATTGCATTTCTCTGTCCAGGAGAGGGGTCTTCAAAGTGGAGAGAAATGAACTTTCAGTGCCAGAGACTTACATTTTGAGGGGGTTACATGTCCTCCAAATACAAGGTAATTTTTCTTAGTTTGGCTTCTGTTGACTCTGTACCTAGTGCACACCCTCAAAAGTAATCTTCAGTTTTGCTAATATAAATACTTTCATTTTTATCTTGTCTGGATGTCAGAAAGCTGAAGTCATCCTTGTGTTTTGACGAGGATTGGAGACATAACCAAAGTAACTGCTAAATTTTATATCTTCAAAAATGGGGAAACAGCATTTTTGCTTCTTTGTCTTAGTAGCCTTGGGTACATCTTGCAAATCTGTCTTTCCCCTAGTAAAGCTAATCCAATTATGACTGCATAACTCCTCCTGCACTCCATTTTAAGACTGTTACAAACTGCAGACTTTGGGACGACAACATGCCCAGCTTTTTCTCTCTCCAGCTCCCCCCCGCCCCAACCAACATTCATAGAGCATGATTAAAAGAGATCTGGAGAATTTGAAAGCTTGCTTACTGTGTCATGACTCTATGACACACTGTGGCTTTGAGATTATTCCTTTTGCTACGTGCCTTTGGGGAACTTGAGAAAAAGTCTTCTGGTTTCTGGGTCTTGCTTCTCCTAGCTGTGAAACGCTAGACCAGGCATAGGCAAACTCTGGCCCTCCAGATATTTAGGACTACAATTCCCACCACCCCTAGCTAACAGGACCAGTAGTCAGGGATATTGGGAACTGTAGTCCAAACATCTGGAGGGCCGGAGTTTGCCTATGCCTGTGCTAGACACTAGTATTTCTCTTCTTTCCTTGTGTGGGGTTGCTACTGGAAATGCTTGAGTGCTAGAGTAAAGGCTGCACTTTTTGGTGGGTGCTTTTGGGACCCATGAACCACTTAAAAATTGTGCAGAGTCTTACTGAGTTTTCTGCCTGTTGTAGCAGCTGCATTAGATGCTATATGATTTTTAATTGTATTTTTATTCCATAGAATTCAGACTAATACAATAAAATGCAAAATAATAGACAAAAGAAGCAATCTAAAAACAATTCAAAATAAAAATGAATACAGGCAACTCTCAATTTGCCTGCGTTTGCATGTGCAACTGTGTATGCACATGCTGTCTTTGGCACTGAAAGAGGGTGGAACGAGGCGGAATGCTCTGCTGACATACACACATAAAGAGCCAGAACGTAAGGGGGTTTCCTGTATTTAATGCGATGGATGTGCAGTCTCCCATCTGCAACCACAAATCCACAGACACACTGTAGACACCTGAATGAAGGCTGCAGATCCCTGTTGTCCACAGACCACAGTTTGGGAACCTCTGTACTGCACTTTATTTATAAGATTTTAGTCTTTGCTAAAGTAAATGTTTCCCAAAACTGCTTCTTACCTTGATACCCTGTCTGCTATAAATAATCGTGCGCACTACTATCACAAAATCCTTGCAGGTCCCCCTTATTCTGTGAGCCTGAGAAGAAACTCTGGGGTTCCTGTGATACCTTATGCTGAACTGCACCTGTCCATCAAATATGATTGTGTATATACATATTTTTTTCTTGCATAGCAGTAATATTCACGTAGGAAGGCAACCTTTCATGAAGTGACCGTAAGTAAACTGAACTTCCTGAATGGGTGACCTGAATATGCAAATGCTGGGTCGGCATTTTATAATTCCAAGGAACATAAACTCCATAAGATGTGGGGTTTTAGATTTCTGCTTTAGATAAGTTCACATTTCAGTTCCTTTTTCTAGTTGCTATTGAAACCTTTCTCCTTCCTCTTATCATTACCCTCCCCTTTTCCTTCCTTGCTTGCATGAAATAATAAAACCCCGACTGGCTCAGAAGGTAACTTAAGCCAAACAGGCATTAAATGGACTAATTTCCTGTAATATTTTCATCCTAGTAACAAGGCTCTGAAAGACAATTTTCTCCTTTTCTTCACCAAGGCAGGCTCACAGGATTACCAAAAAACTCATACAAAATAGGGCTTACTGCCAACTGTTTGGATGAGGTCTGACTCCCAGTGTTCTTACCACACCTGCTTTACATGCAGAAGGTCCCATGTTCTATCCTCAGAATCTTCAGGTAGGGCTGGGAGAGACCCCTGTCTGAAACCACGGAGAACCATGACCTGCCAGCATAGACAATGCTGAGGTAGTTGGACCAGTGATCTGACTTGGTACGAGCCAACTTCCTACGTTCCTTACATATGTGGGGCTGTAGAGGTGTGGCTTGGGAAGAGAAATCCACAGCCGGTGGAATCCCTTCTCTAGATTAGTTTCCAGCATTTTCTGCTTGAAACCTCATAAGAGCAAAGATTTGCTTGCATCAATAGGCGTTCCCCACTGTACATCTGGCTCAAAGGCTTGCATGCCGCTGGCTGGCAGCAGAGGAGAAAATGTCAATAATTGCCTTTGACAGCGTGACCACGCATGGTCACAAGGGTTTGCGATGCCGCTGTCTTCAGCCTGACCTTCCTGAAGCCTATTGCATTTTTCAGATTCTTGACACCATGGAGTGATGTTAAGCTGAGAAAGTCTCTGTCTCTGTCTAGAGCTGGGGCTGTGGGGTGGGGGTGAGGGCAGAGCCTGAAATTCTTCAGATCATGTGCCCTCCAATTTCTGGTTAGACTGAGTGTGAGATTAGACACTGAAGCTGACCTCTTTTTATCTATGACCTTGGTGACTTGGAATTGTATCCTCTAACTTTCTAGCAAGTGTGCATGGAGCCTGGGGCTGAAGGGGGCAGGGAACAGTGGATAGGGTTTTGGAAAGCTTCTTTACAGTAAGTTACGTATTATTAACAAGTGTGGAGGCATTGAGAAGATCCCCATTAAACCATTAGAAGGTCCTAGGCTGACCTTGAGAACCTCATGCTCTCCATTAAGCCTGCCTTACTGGATTGTGATGAGAATTAGGCAAGGGCAGCCCATTCATGAGGCAAGGTGAGGCAACTACATCAGGTGGCAAGATCCACGGGGGCAGCAGATTCAGCCTCCAAGGAATGCATTGCCCACCACAGTGATGGATGCAGTGTGCTCTTTGGAGGCCAGATCTGCCACCTGCTTGGCAACCCCCCCCCCCCCCGTGCCACTTCTGCAGTGGGCTGTCTGAGAATAGGAGGTGCTGCTGGTCTCCTCTCACCCCTAGGGAGGAAATGCCAGGGGGTGCCCTCTGGGGTCGCTTGGGGTCTGCACCCACCTGGCGTGATTCAGAGCAGGCCCCTTCCTCCCACAATGGCCTTTGATTCCTACTTCAACCATCTGCTAAGTAGATGTTCACTCGCCCCCTTCTTCCCTGGTGGGCTGGGAGTGGTACCATTTTGTGGTTTCCTTAGATGCCAAAATGTCTTGGGCCAGCCCTGTAATTAGGGTGGGGCATGTATGCAGTCTGGTGCTCCTTGGAGGAAAGGAGGAATAAAAATGTACTAAGGCCACATTCACACTATACATTTTGCTACCATAATACTGTACCACGTTAAGCAGTCATGCCTCCCCCCCACACACACCAAGAATTCTGGGAGCTGTGGTTTGTTAAGGGTTCTGAGAGTTGTTAGGAGACCCCTATCCCCCCCCCCAGTGGTTTAACAGTCACTCGTTCTTCCCAGGGAACTCTGCAGAGTAGCTCTATGAGGGGAGTAGGCACCTAACAACTAAATAAAAATAACAAATAATAATAGCTGTGACAGCCCAAGGCCCAATGGAGCCCAAAAAATCACCCCTCAAAAAAAAAAATTCACCCATCTGTGGTGCAGACCACATGTATCAGTTGTCTGCTGGCCATGAGTCTGATGTGTCACTGATCTGTACATTTGGTAGGAAGTTGGAGTAAAGGAAATGTCATTTTCCCTCCCCGCTTTCTCAAGTAACCTCTCAGGATACAAATTTATGACAATACCTTTGATCTTGCAATTGGGCCCAGATTTTTAAAGTGGGTTGAAACAATCTAGACTTGAAAGCAAACATCTTCACAGTGGGCACGGAGCGGAACGACAGAAGGCCTCTCCTCCTCAAATTCCTCTTGAAACAAATAGAGCTTGCATGCGCCAGCTCTGCTTCTCTGGACAACTTTTTGATCCTTATCTTGGAAACTGGAAGTATTTGGTGCAAACTTAGATGCTGCTCATTTATTGGTGTTTTAGGAAAAACAAAAGCCTCTCGCACAAAACGAAATAATCTTTCAGCATCGTGTGGGGAATTTGTGCGTGAAGCTCCCCCAATGGCATTTTTGGGGGCTCACTGAGAATTCTCTCTTGACAGGTTTGTGTCACTTAAATATAGGTTGCAGCTAAGCAAGGGATGGATCGGGATGTCCCAGAGATAACTGGTCCAGGCTGCGACTTTCCAGGAAGATGCAGAGGCCCTGAACTTGGCACTGCTTAGAAGGGAGGAAAAACGCCTTTGGGCATTGCTGCATAATACATGACCCAACTCCTTGAAATGTGGGCCCTTTCCCCCTAAATGAAGAAGGGGTGGGGAGGGGGTCAAGATATATTGTCAGCTCCTTTTCAGCGCTGCTGTTTTCTGTTACTGGATACGGAAAGGGGCTGAGGGAGGGGAGCGAAGCCACCTGTTGGATTTTGACACTTGGCGGGGGGAGGCCATTGCCCTTTCCAACAGTGTCTGCCTGTCCTCTTTTTCTCCCTGCCTGTCTCCCTCGCTGCTTCCCTCCCGTCTCTCAGGGTTCTGTTTACAACCATCCCATTGTGGTTCTTGGGCTGGAAGCAGCTGGGTGGACTGTTTCAGGCTCAAGTGTAATTTCAGCTTCTTCAAAAGCCTTTAGAGGCCACCCCCCCCTCCCGCAATCCCGGCCGCTCTACCCTCTGAAGAGGACAGCCACGCCAACAAGGGGATAATTTGATGGATTACTCTGCAGGGCTGAGAGGCTCTTGGCTAATCCCTTTTGTGTGTCTGTTGGACTAGACGCTGAGCAGAAGCCCTAGCCTCAGGCAGAGAAAAGGCTGCTCAGCAGGGTGGGTTTTACACACTGACATATAAATACAAGGACTCTGGTCATGTGGTGCAGGGCTTTAATCCCTGCCCACTACCATGGCCTAGAGGTTAAAGGGGGGGCACCTGTTTGGGGCTGCTTTATGTTTTTCCCACTTGGTTTGATTTACATTTTTATTCTTCTGTTAATAATAACTTGGAGAAGCAGGAGGGGGGAATCAGACAAGATGTTGGAGCTATGGGCATAGGGCGAGGGTGGGGCCCCCGTCTGTCTTGATGCCAGGGTGTCTGGAAACTCTGGCTGCTCATTTGACCAAACCTTACGGGCGCTGAGTTGTTAGCAGTTCTCCGTTTCCTGCACAGAGTTGCAGTTCCCGGAGTAGCAGAACAACCAGTCCCAGGGAATGGGTCAGCACCCTTCACAAACTACAGTTCCCAGGATCCTTTGCAGGGGGGTCATGACTCTTTAATGTGGGATGGTATTGCTTTAAATGTATGGTGCCAATGGGGATTAAGACTATACAATAAAAATGAATGGATAGCCAATGCAGACTTTATGCCTAAAGCACACACTCACTCCTGCTTTGCTTAATATTTGCCCTGATGAAATTTTGGTAGAGTTGAAAGCTTTGTGGCATTTTGGTTGGTCATTAATTCATAGTAAAGGGACTTTGGAGGGTTTAAAAAAATAAAAGCAGTGGTTTAACCCTTAGCCATGCATGCTAACATAGGCCATCTCTTTCTCTGCGTAGTTTATTTGGTGGGTTTCTTTCTGAGAAAAGCTTATTTATTTGGCATGCAGAGGAGTGACAAATATCCCCCCAGGAGATGACATCATTGTCCCCGATGTAAAATACGTGGTGGAACTGTGTCCCTCCCTGTCCCTGCTACCATTACATCACTGTTCTCATCACCCTTGTGTCCTGCACTTTTCCCGCAGAATTCAATTTGGCATGTGTATGAGGTGATTTTATCCCCACAGGTTAGGCTGAGAAATGGAGACTTCGAGGCCACCCAGTGAGCTTTGTGGCTGTTAGGGCTCTGAATCTGTGCCATACACACTCTGCCCACTTGGTCCCCACGTTTTGTGGCTACTCTTGAGACATGACGCTGTTCTGTGGCATAGCTTCTAGTACCTTTTACGAAAGAAGTCTAAGTTTCAGAAAAGGCGGGCTGCCATGCGAACCCTTACTGGTACCATAATCTGTTATTTTTGCCTCTGATTTTCTGGAGGGTCTTGTTTATTCACCATCACGTTAGTACCAGACCCCCTGACCTGTTTTATCTCCTCCTGCTGTGGTCATCTTTAATGCTTTTGATGAGGTATGCTGTGGAAAAATGAGGTGGTAGCCAGATCTTTCTCTCCCTCCACTCATAAATCCTCATTCACTCCTGTTTGAACAGCTTCAAAATGTTCCATCCAATGCTTGCCTTACTTTTAATCGTTCAATTTTATTTATAACTCTTGTTTTGAAACAGAAATAGTTTTTGAATGGCTGTTACTGGCACTCCCCACCTCCTTTCTGGTGAACGTAGGTTGCTGAAAATCAAAATGGAATCTCAGTGCTATAAATTGCCATTTTTTATTTTGGAAAGTCAAAACAATTGACAGGTGGGTGTTGTTGTTGGTTGTCTTTTGGCAAAGATGTTAAGATTTACTGCACAATACGGTTTATGTTTACACAGAGGAAAGACCCACTGTGTCAAATGGTATTTGTTTCCTAGTTAAGTATGGGGAGAATCGCAGCCTTAGAGTGTGTACGCATGGTGTGCCAATGTGTGCTCAGAGCTGGATGCAGGTGTCTTTTGGGGTTGCTATACATGTGATACCATCCCCATAGCATCCCTGTCTCACACTATTTGCCAATCTAAAATCTCAATCTAAAGCTCATTCTCCTGGAACAGTTATAATCCATTTTGTGCCAAGAATGTACTTCTCAAGTGCTTAGTGCATACATGTGTACACAGAGAGCACTTTCAGATCACCTCCTTTTGGAACAGGCCATGCCAGGGGTTTTCAACCTTTTTGAGTCCACAGCTCCCTTGACCAACTACATTCTTCCTGCGGCACTCCTGTGGGGCTCAGGAGCCCAGTTATGTCACCCCTTGCCTGCAGAGCTGGCAGCCTCTCACCCTTTTTTGAACACCCTCCCTTGTGGAGTGTTCCCTCAGCTTCCTCTCCCCTGTCCTTGGGAGTCCTCTGGGCAGCCGCCACTGCTGCCCCTGCCCCAGAGAGAGGTACCTCCTCACACTGCCCCACAAGGGCCTGAGATTTGTCTGTCCATTTCCAACAGCAAGGGCTGGCAGACTGGCTGGCTGGGCTCCCTCACCTGTTTGCTTGCTGACCCCAAGGCCGCCTCAGCTTCTGGTAACCAACACCCCCTGGCCAACCCTAGAGGCACAATTTGCCTGGGGAGCTTGTAGCCAGGGCTGCTGCAACAAACAGCTGTGCAAGCCTTTGGGAGACAGAGATGTGAGAGGGCATCACAGGAAGGGAGGGAAGGAAAGGGGGACCTAGGCCAGTGTTGCCCATGGCACCCCTGACTATCCTTCAAGGCACTCCAGTGTAGCACACTGGTTGAAAATCACTGGGCTGTGCCATTCCCCATCGCCATGTATAACTTGACCATGAATAAAGGCTGAATAGGAGGCAGCACATTAACCTGTGAGTGTATACTGTACACTGTATACACATCCCCACCTGTATACACAGATAGTAGCTGCCACTTTAGAAGATGTTATTTGTGAAAAAGCACACTGTGAAACAATGACCCATGTGCATTTTAAGGCCCACATGTGTACAGAACCTTAAGTTAAATGCTCACGGAAAACCTGAGAAATGCCTCCATTTGGCAACCGAATGCTAATTCATAAATCTTAGAGAGGAGACTCTACATTTCCAGACTGCAAGGTTTCTTGGTTCTTTGCATTTGTACACAGGGAAGCTTCTATATTCAAACCTATGTTTCTGCCTTCCACTTTGGATAATAAGGGATTTCCAGCAGCATGTCATTAGCCTTGCTGCCTGGTATAGGGCCAGTAATGTAATCGAGGCCTCAGCTCACCGGAAACCTGGAGCTAATTCAGGGAGATGAAATGAAATAAATTACAACTGTGCTTCCATCCCTTCCCTGCTACAGAACACATTTTAGGAAGTGGGGGTGGGGAAGGGGGTCAGGTGAGTTCAATTCCAACATACAAAATAGCCAGAATTACACCATGGTGTATTTCACATTCAGCCAGTTGGTTCCAGATTTTCCGGTACATTGGCCTTAAATGTAAACAAATTGCTGTGCACGCGAGCCATATTCTAGTCAAGAGTGACAGTCTGGGCTAGAGATCAGGGACAAGGCTGGGGGAAAATTGAATTCCAGGCCAGAGACTGGAAAGGAAAGGGACTGACCATATAACAACTGCCCCCACCCCCATTCATGATTGAGATCCAGCATGTATAAGCTTATTGGACTGTTACCCAAATAAAGGAGTACTGGTCAATTAATTACATGTGTTCTAGTTGGCTTTTAAATCTATATATAACAGTGAACTTTTGAATGGGAAAGGAGCATGTTTTTACATGATGAATGCATGTATTGTGGCAGGCACCGTATTAGAAAAGGTGTGAATGTGTCTGTGAAGAGAGAGAGAGAGAGAAGAAAGAATGCCTCTGTTAAGATTGTACTAAACCACCCTTCTCTCTCTTTTTCTTTTTTGGGGGTAAATTATTCCGTCAACTATAATTAACTATTTTTAAAAGAAACCAGTCACAGTATAATGCCCCTAGTTCAGCCTTTGCCAACTTGGTACCCTCCAGATGTTTTGGACTACAACTCCCATCAGCCCCGAGCCAGCTGGCTGAGGCTGATGGGAATTGCAGTGCAAAACATTTGGAAGGTTGGCAAATGCTGCACTAGTAGTAGATCAGTAGCTGAGGGAACCTGTGTGAGCATTGGAGAGTATGAGCAGAACAGAGGTGGGGAGGAAGAGAGGATTTGCTGCGGTGCCCATTTGCTTTTGGCCCATCCAGTGGCATAGCGTGGGGGGTGCAGGGGGGGCCGGCCGCACCGGGCGCAACATTTGGGGGGGCGCGCTCGCACTCGCAGCTCTCTGCCCCTACCTGGCTCACTCACTCACTCTCCCTGCTGTGCGAATCCAAGCCGAGCCGCCGGGTCGCCGCCCACTGTGTGTGTGGGGGGGGTGCCAGGCATGTGGGTTAGGGGGCGTAAATTACTTGCCTTGCCCCGGGTGCTGACAACCCACGCTGCACCACTGGGCCCATCATCTGCCACCCCATTGGCTCCAGTTTTCTGTCCTTCACAGGTATGGCCTTTGTGCCCTCCTGCTTTCCATGTGGGGAGGGCAGATTTGGATCATGGCTAGCACTTTTTAAATCTATCTTTTTTAAAAAAGAAAACTATGCGTAGTTCCCAAGTCACACAATTTCACACATTTATGTCCCGCAATGTTTTATTTTAATTTTAAAAACCGAATTTGGTCCAATTTCGTACTCGTAAAAATACCCGAAAGAGATGCCAGAATTTAATTTAACACAGCTGCCCTGAGGGAATTGCTGTACTTTGTGCTGGGAAATATGTTTCAAAATTTTCACTGATGCCCTGCCTTTACTCCATTAATATTGGTTCAGATATTGCCTAGTTGTACCGCAATGGAAGAGCGTCTGCTTTTCATGCAAAGCCCCGGGTTCAGCCTTTAGCATCTCCAGGTAAGCATAGTTAAGATTAATTGCTTTAGAGCTTGGGCACTTAGACCTGGTTAGCACACAATGCTAAGCCGAACTATAAGAGACCCCTGACCATTAGGTCCAGTCGTGACCGACTCTGGGGTTGCGGCGCTCATCTCGCTTTATTGGCCAAGGGAGCCGGCATACAGCTTCCGGGTCATGTGGCCAGCTAAGCCGCTTCTGGCAAACCAGAGCAGTGCATGGAAACGCCGTTTACCTTCCTGCCGGAGCGGTACCTATCTATCTACTTGCACTTTGACGTGCTTTCGAACTGCTAGGTTGGCAGGAGCAGGGACCGAGCAACGGGAGCTCACCCCGTCGCGGGGATTCGAACCACCGACCTTCTGATCAGCAAGTCCTAGGCTCTGTGGTTTAACCCACAGTGCCACCCGCATCCCTAAGCCAAACTATGCCTTGGCATGAATGAGCAAATGTGCTGGTGCACAATAATAATAAAAAAGCCACTGCTTTGCCCCTCTTCTGCTGTTTCCCTGTTACTGAGAGAACTTGAGCTTGTAGATTCTTTCACTCTAAACAAACCATGAACTGTAGCCAAAGCTTGTTCTTAGTTTACAATTCATGATTTATTTAGAGGGAGACAAACCATGAGCCTGCCTGGGTTCATGTACAAACCATGGCTTAGCTCCCAGTAGCATGGCAGCAGCGGGAGGCAGGGAGCTTCATGGCTGATAGTCCAACACTCTAACCATTACGCCACCCAGCAATCTTTGATCACTGAGCATGCTTTCTATACATTGGACTGTTTTAGGTGTGTCATTCCTCCCCCCAAAAAATATATTTTTCTGAAGACTTTCCTTGTGTGTAGATGGTGCCATTTTGGGTACATGATGATGATGATTTGGGGTACACTCACCTCTGAACTTCAGATACAGAGTGAAGGTTCATGAATCCCATTATTGTGAGCCACCTTGAAGAGACTGCAAAGTGAAAAAGCAGCAAATACTTAAAAAAGTTCCAGTTCTCAACAGATGCTGTAAATGATATAGGAATTAAGTGCATATTTGATGTTACAATACAGTTGGGTACTAGCACAGTGTTAAATCCTATTCTTTTTCGGTGAGAGTAACTCCTCTTGGAAGGATTTTCTGAATTTTGAATGATTTTGTCCCTGCCCAATAACATTTTCTAAAAAAACACTTGTGACTGTAAGCTGGAAAGTTGTGTGTGTGTGTGTGTGTGTGTGTATCTAAATGGGGAAGTGTTTTATCTGGGCTTGGCAGCTGCTGTAGAATCCTCACTATCTTTTTTGCTCTGTCACTGTTGTCCAGTTTGCACATCCATGAAGAAAAAAAGCTGTTTTCCACGACTTTGCAGAGCAAAATAGGAGGAGAGTTGTCCTGAAACTGCAGGAATGCTAAACATCCAGGCTTGTTTGATTGCCTGGCCATTATCAGAACTGTGCTGTCCTCCCAAGCTGTGCTTTTAAACCTTCCCTTTGTCTAGCTTTCCCCCTTTAAATCAAGTTGAGGCCCAGCCCACTTACCTGGTTTCCAGGTGAGGAGGTTCTGATGAGTTGTTCTGTTGTTTCTTGGGGGGAAATGTCATTCATTTTTCATCAGGTAGGGCTTGTGTATCCTGTACTGTGTATACTCTTTTCAGGAGAAAGCAGACCCGCCTCAGCTCTCTGCCTGATCTGTTTAGACACCAGTGACTATACTGCTTTCATGGAAGGCAGTTGCTTATTTTTTTATTAATAAAACTGCATGTTGCATAAGAAAAGGACAGATGGTTTATGAATGTATTTATAATTCACAGCTTAACAGAATATGCATTTAAAGTAGCAAGATAACATCTGACCGTGTTTTGTTTTTTTTAAATGGAAATCTTGGAGGGGATTAAACACACTGGGACAAACTGCATCTGTTTACTTAGAGTCAGTTTGAGTGTGGAGGTTAGTTTTCATTGTACCATTAAATTTAGCATCTATTTAGTAAGCTGGGCTAGTTAGTATACAGAATATCGCGATACACTCTTTGCCAGGAATGCTTACAGTCTGTGGGTGAATACAAGTCTTTTACTGAGTGGCAGCTTGCCACAGGAGCCCCTTTCCAGTTGGGTTGGGATCCAGCTACAGGTCTCCCTGGTTGTCGTCCAACACACTAACCACTACACCACACCACACTGCCTCTCCAAATAGGAACATATACCAAGCCAGACCAGTGGTCCATTTAGCTCAGCATTGTCAATTGGGCATTGATTGGCAGTGGCTCTTCAAGGCTTTAGATAAGGAGATGCAGCAGATTTAATTTGGGAACATGTGCATGTCCTGTGCTTATGGGCTACAGTCCTTCCTGGGTCTTTGACGCAGAGTTTCTGGAGAGGGGCAGGTGGGCATGCGGCCAGCAAAGGTGTGAACAGGACAGCTTCATTACAGTGACGGGACCACTGCTTTATTTTCAGCGTGGTGGGCTCCAAATGTACCTCTGTGGCTGGGACTCTTCCCCTATATAGCATCTCATTTGACTGTGTGCCTACAGGTCCGGTCTGCCGGCAAAGCTGTTGTGGTGGAGATCAGTGGTTTATAATATATGCTTGTTCTCTGCAGGGACTGTTATTTGTAGCCAAACTGGCACCTGCCAAATGCAGAGTATCAAATTATCCTAACAGTTTCCCTCCTTCCGCCACAGTTTTTCCATACAACCCGGGACAGCTCCACCCCATTCATTTAATGATGGAGGGCAATGCCGAGGTCATGCTGCTTGTTCTCCATGCTAAGTTTGCACCTGAAACGGCAGTAAAAATGAGTTTTTGGAAAACAAGCCGCAGTTGTATTAGGAACAGCACAACATTGGTTCTCCCTTGGGTAGTTCTTCCTTTTTAGTTCTGTCCCAATTCAAACGGTCCCAGACCAAAGCCTTAACTTGGTGTAGCAGCCAGATCTCTTGGCATCTATGAAACCTGGATGAAAGCAGGGATAAGCAGCCCTGTTCCTATACAGGGGCTTTGAGTCAGTGAGTGCTGTACAGTGACAT
Organism: Podarcis erhardii; assembly: GCF_964252035.2. Classification (NCBI taxonomy): domain Eukaryota; kingdom Metazoa; phylum Chordata; class Lepidosauria; order Squamata; family Lacertidae; genus Podarcis; species Podarcis erhardii. Next base: position 41,499,735 of record NC_138510.1, read on the forward strand.
CGTACTGGGTGAGCTGCTCATGGAGTGCATAAGTGGGGCATAGTTTTTATTCCATGCCGGTTCTCTGCGGATCATCTTGCATCCCACTTCAGTACCAACTCTTCTGTTCTGAAGACAGCGCTCACAGTAAACTGTACTGTCAAGGCGGGCTTTCCACTTCTGGGGCCCCCACAGTCCCATCCCAGGTAGGGCTCTTGTGCTCTTTAAACACCTGTGCGAGAAATTCAGCAGAATGAAGCATTGCTTTCCATGAAATGCAGGGATTTCATTCACCTGTTGGATTACTGTCTGTAATGCTAGTGTGAAAGACTGAGGAGCCTTCTGGACAGGGAAAGTGGGAAAGTTGTCATTAGCACTGGGAGGCTTTTAAATAAGGTCTTCTGCTCCGTGGCACAGTGATATTTCCGGAAAGAGAAGCACATGGCACATTGTAAGTGGAACAGCAATGTTGCATCTGGCAATCTCTCTGTAAAACAGGGTTTGGCAGACTTCAGCTTTGGTTTTTTTTACTAGAACCCCAAGATCTGCCTACCAAAAAGGCAGGAGCAACAGACATTTAGCTCAGGGTTTCTTGGAGCATATTCTGAGTTTAGGAATTGGTTTGCAGTACTAATTGCTGTTTTTAAAAAGCCATTTTGTTGGTGCTGTTGTCAAACCCTTGGTGATCTACTGCAAATCTACCAGTAGATCCTGATCTATCACCTTTTCATGCCTGCAGTATACAGTAGTTTGCAATGCGATTCTTTGGTGATGGCAACAGGAGGAAAAAAAAGGCAGGGAGGGCTCCCAAACCAAATAGGATAGGTGTGCTGAGTATAGGTTAACTCCTCCTCCTTTCTGCAAACTAATGCACTACCTCTTAGAGTGGTGCACTCTCTGTGTCTGGGTCAGGCTCACTTTGTTGAAGAAGCTTTGTCTGAGGGGATGAAACCAATGTGCTGGGAGCTCACCTGTTGCCCCACAGCCTCAGAAGAGAATCGGGGTGAGTTTGTTCTTCGTGTTAGAGATAAGTGGTGGTTTTTCAGACGTTTTTGGAGGCTGGAATAGCATGATCCTGTTGCTTTCTTAACTGTGTGCTGTGTTTTCCTGTTTCATCCTGTTAATTCTTCTGATCTCCCTCCCCCCCTCCCCCTCCGTGAAGAGAGACACAAATGTTTTGAGAGAAGCAGAATTTCACATCCAAAGCTTGACGGTTGTGTGACATATAATTATTGAAATATTGCAGCAGGAAATTCTACTGGGGACACATTCCCCCCACCCCATAAACTACTAAAGTAGGGGAAAGGAATTATGTGGTAGCCAGGAACTTCTCTCAGTTTCTGCCTGTTCACACATCCTTGCTTTCAATGTGTGCCAATAAATCCAGGCTAAAGGGTATGAATTTAGGCTTGCATGTGAGAGAGACTTGTCTAGTGTTTAGTATTGAAGCAAAGCAGAATAATAGATTTGTCATCTAGTCTAACCCTCTGCAATGCAGGAATCTTTTGCCCAATGTGGGGCTCGGACCCAGGACCCTGAGATTGAGTCACATGCTCTACCGACTGAGCTATGCTATTGATCTTGGTGAGGGAACTGCAGAAACTGGAGAGACCTAGAAGATTGTCTAGTTTAGCCTTTATCAGTTTCCCCAATAAGTACTATATGAATCAGTGTGCTACAGTATCTCAAATGTGTGTCCTCTAACCATCCCTGTCATCTGGGGAACTTGTTAAGAGAATTTAACAGGACTTAGTTAATGCGTAAGATCAAAAGTTCTCAACACATCCTTCATCACAGACCGTGCTTTCATCTTCAGTTGAATCATATAGGACTGATGAATTCAAAGCGCTTGTGACTATGTGGGGGAAGTAATTTCATACCAGTGCTCCATCTAACCATCCTAATCAACAATGTAATTAGCAAAATGGTGTCCTTTATATGTACGGAGGGGGGTATGTGGATGGGTGGGTTCATTTGCCGACTGAGTAAATCTTGGCAGATGTGAAGAACTGACCCTTGCCAAGTGGGTCACTACTCAGAATTATTAGAAAGAAGTCGGTAGAGCATGAGACTCTTAATCTCAGGGCCAAGGGTTTGAGCCCCACGTTAGGTGAAAGATTCCTGCATTCCAGGGGGTTGTGCTAGATGATCCCTTTGGTCTCATCCAGCTCTACAAGTCTGTGATCCTGCAAGAAACATGACTTGGGGTGTAAATAGTTTTATCCTTTCCAGCTTTGAAAGCTGGGGAAACTTCCTCTCATCTGCATGATGATATCTGCCCACATTCCAACCCTCTCCCCTCCGCAGTTAGTTAACAGTAAAGATGGGTTTCCATATTCGAGGAAGAAGAAAAAACCATTGGGAGTCTATAGCATCTCCCTTTAGGAGATGAAGGATCTTTAGTTGGCTTCCATCTTCAACGTGCCGTGCGCTAACTTTCCCCCTGTTTTGCTCTACATGGTTTGTGCATCTTCTCCCTCTACCTTGGTCATAGTTTCCCCCCCTAAGTGTACAAAGGAAATGTGCTCTTCTGTAGTCTCATTAAAAACCATGAAGATGGGTGAGAGGTGAATGAATTGTTTGGAGAAGGGAAGGATGTCAGGCATGAAAATGTCTGCACCGGTTATGTGTAGAATGAAGATGACAGCCCCATGAACTTCTCAACTCCAAGCAAAGCCTTTAAGGGCCATAATTGCTTCTCTGGGGAAAGGTTGGTGTGCCTGGGATACAGTTGTACACACAGGCTTTCTCCAAAGCCACATAAATTTCAGGCAGTTAACTAACTAATAGGAGTTGGCTTCTTCTGGGTTATTCCTCTGTATATACGATGACCTCAGAAGAAGTTAGAGAGGCGTGGGCCTTGCGGATTACCTGGGTGCATCATGCAGCCGTTTGCCTTGGTTGGCTGTTGGAGAACATAACTCAGTGACAGGCCTGTCATCACTTTCCCAGCTGAGATAGGTAAGTCTTGATGTGGCAATGTCTCCGGAGAGTCTGCAGGGAGAACGCCTTGCAAATGAGAGGTGCCGCCGGCCAGCTCAGTAAAGACACAACTCTTCATATTTTAACACTTGAAAAATTCAGGCACCTTTTCCATTAACTGCTTCCCAAACCCCAAATGTTTGCGGTGTACGGTATCTTGGTCCCTCCCCCTTTTAAATTTTGTTTTAGAACAGGCATAGGCAAACTCGCCCCTCCAGATGTTTTGGGACTACAACTCCCATGATCTCTAGCTAACAGAACCAGTGGTCAGGGATGATGGGAATTGTAGTCCCAAAACATCTGGAGGACCAAGTTTGCTTATGCCTGTTTGAGAAGTTTATCATTTGACTTTTAAACTGAACATCACTGTGATGAGCCCATGAGGATACTTCTCCTGAAAGGCTTTTAAAATACTTTAGTTAAGTCAATTAATAAAATTCGACATGGGCAGGTTTCATGATGATAACAAATGCTGGGGATTGGCCATTGGTTGAATTCTCCTGAACAAACCCATTCAGATGTCCGTGGTCTGCTCAAGAGGGGGATACTTCCTAAGTCACATGGGCTCTGTGTCATTGTGTGTCCCGTTCTAGGAAATGGGACTACCTCAAGCTGTCGTGAGAGGGCTGTTTCCTGCCTGTTTTTAATGGTGTTTCTCACTTAAGAATTCTATCCCTTTTATTAAACGACCCAAAGAGTCCAGAAAGGAAGAACAAACCTTAAATTTGGAAGAATACTGTATTCCTCTAAAGAAAAGAGAGTATCTGTGGGCACCAGATGCGTCTGATTCAGACGTTGTGGTTAAGTGACCTCAGAAAAAACCCACTTTTTAGCATACCCTTTTAGAAGGCTGTAGAATTTTTATTTACATTCTGCCATATAATAAGTCAGACTGTTGGTTCATCTCGCTCCATACTGTCTACTCTGACTGGCAGCAGCTCTCCAGGATTTTGGGCAGGGATTTCTCCCAGACCTACCTGGAGATACCAGGGACTGAACCTGAGACCTTCTGCATGCAAAGCAGATGTCCTACCACTGAGCTGTATTCCTTCCACATCTCCCTAACTTCGGTGGATTTTGACATAGAAACACAAAAACTGTAAATGTCCTTGATCTTTACATGCTGGTTCAGGAACTGGTAGGATACGTTTGCCCCAGGGCTTTTTTTTGGGGGGGGGCATTTGAGTGCATGTGATGCATGCTGGATTTGGCCTGTAACAGAAGACTAAACTTGCTCATTGTGGAAGGTTTGCTTGTTCTTAGTCCCCTTATTAAGGGAAAACTGCTTTGCGGCCTACATATTGTGGATAATAGCCTCAGAGCTCCAGCAAAGACAAACACAGTGGTTTAAGGATAAACTGCGTGTTAAAGGGATTCATTATGATGGGATATTAAACTTCCAGTTTTATAGCAACAGGTAAGGCATGTCTTAGAGACAGTAGTGCCACCTACTGTTGTATTTTGGTGTTTCTCTTAACCTGTTTCTTAGCAAAGGTGGATTGTGTTTCAGGCACATGATGGTTAGGGTTAAAGTTCTCTCTCAAAAGAAGTGTATGCTTATTTGTCTTCATGCTTCTTTGCTCTCTTATTATATACATGACTGAGCAGTTGCTTGGTAGAGAGGGGAAATGTTTGAAAGGCAAATAAATAGCTCAGTGGCAGTAATTTGGGCATCAGATTAATCAGTATATTAACTACAATCAGAGTCTAGGGGGTTGGTTTTATTGGAGGATATGGAACAAAACAGCATCTGTTTCGTCCAGCTACGTGCCCCCATTTTGACAACCAATGAGAAGGTCTGGTGTGTTTTCTTTGCTGAGAAGGGCTCAGGAGGAAGCTTTGAGTTTGAATGGGAGCAGCAATGGGGACAGTAGGTGTCACAGCTAGTTCCTCAAAGGACTGGGGTGGGCACAGGTTTATGCAACCAACTTTGCATAAAAGTTGTATATGCTAATTCATATATGTTTTTCCGGGTTTAGGCCCAAAGCCATTCTGTAAGCAAAGAATAGAAATGTTTTTAAAAGTGTGTGTATGTCTAGGATCCAGGGGCCATCGCAAAAGACCTGAGGCTCAGGTTGTTGGTCAACCCTTTAAATACACTTCTGCCTTATTTTTATGAAACCCGTTTGGAAGGAGGAGGAAGCCTCAGTTCTCTCCCCCCACCCCCCGGTTTTGCTAGCAGCACCTTCAGCAAAAAGCAAAAATTAAATAAAAAAGTCTGCCTCCTTTGCTTCCACATACAGCGGTACCTCTGGTTGCAAATGCGATCCGTTCCGGAGGCCCGTTTGCAACATGAAAAGAGCACAACCTGAAGTGGCGCATCTGCGCATGCGCTGGTTGCGATTTGCCACTTCTGCGCATGCGCGTGATGTCATTTTGAGCTTCTGCACATGTGCGAGTGGCAAAACCCGGAAGTAACCCTTTCCGGTACTTCCGGGTCGCCGCAGGATGTAACCTGAAAGAACATAACATGAAGCAAACATAACATGAGGTATGACTGTAATTTACTTGTTCGTGGCTCTTAATGATCATTCCTCTCCCACTCATTTCACTCACTATCCAGCATATACCACAATATTCTATTTAGCAATTCCCAAGCAGCACTGCTGTTCTAATAGTACAGGTATGTAGTAATGGCACTTCACATCTTCCCTCTCCGCAACAAGTTCATTCTTCATAAATGAAAATGCAGCAGGTTGGAAACTTGCTAAGCTCAATCCTATATGTGTTTCTTCCATATCAGACTTAAGGGGCAGTGGCGCTTACCTGATCTCTGGGTGGTTGTATTCAGTGCTATTTTTCTAGAAAAAGAGGTACCGGAACTGAGTACGGATGTCTCCTTTGTTCTCTTACGATGGCAATAGAGCTCACCTGAGTGGTGCCAGAACTGAGTTCTGGCTGGGGGAAAAAACCCTGGTTGCGTTTCTGTTGCCAGAGGGTGGTGAGTTTGGCTTGGTGCAACCATCCGCAGCTGTGTTTCTTTAAAAGTACCGGTAAGTGCCTGTGAGTTCAGTGGGACTTACTCCCCAACAGGTGCAGAAAGGGTTACGGTATATACCCTTGCAGTGCCATCATGTCCATATTTACTTGGAAGCCTGTCCTACTGACTTTAATGTTTATGCATGTTTGAAACATAAGAACAGCTCTCCGTGATCAGCCCAAAGACCTTTCGTTCAGCATCCTATTTCCCATGTTTGCCAACTAGATGTTTCCTCTTTTAAAACCAACCTAGTGGCCATCACCTCATTCCCAGAGCAGTGAATTCCATAGATGAATCATACACTGTGTTTATACTTCCTCTTTTAAGTCCTGAATTTACTGCCAGTTCACTTCATTGCATGACCTCCAGGTCCAAGTATGATGAGAGATAGAGAAAGTCTTCTCTGTCCACTTTTTGCACAAAGTACATAATTTTATAAACCTCGGTCATGTCTGCTTTTACTCACATTTTTTTTTTAACTTAAAAGACTTGGATGTAAAGGAGATGTTTTAGCCCCCACTCCACCATTCTAGTCGTTGTTTTCTTCACTTGTTACAGTTTTACAATGATTTATTTGAGATGTTATGGCTGGAACTCTACACAGTACACAGTGTGTGGCCGCACCATAGAGTTGTAGAAAGGCTTTATAATACTGGCGGTGATCCGTTTCGTAATGATTGCTAGCATTAAAATTGCCTTTTTCATAGCCTTTTTTCATAGCTGCTGAAAACTGAGTTGACCTTTACGCTGAGCTCTCCACCCTAACTCTGGATCTCGTTCTTGGTTAGGATTCTTTTGCCCAAATGTGCATCGTTTTCTATATTTGCTCACGTTTGACTGCATTTCCCATTTTGTGGCCCATTCATCCAGTGTCTGGTAGTGCTTTGAAGCATGGCAGATCAGCTGATCCTTGCACTTCAAAATGCCAAGGAAGACTCCTTGCAAGCCCCTTCAAAGATTAGCTGGCTATGGAGCTCCCCATGGGGAACTTCGTAGTGCAGCTGATTCCAGGGAGCTTGAGCTGAGCACCCATCAGCTGATAAGAGCTGACTTCAAACTCTGTTTTTCTGCTGTGCCTGGTGGCGAGAGCAACTCAGCTAGGACTGACTGTGCTGTTGGCCAGCCAGCTGACTGACTGACTGGTGGTGAGAGAAAGTCTCCCTTTCCAGTTTACAGTTGGGAGCACAATTTAAGGCTCTTTCCTGACTGTGCATTGGCAGCTGCAGGTGGGCATTGTGTGTGGGTAAACAGCCTTGTGTCCAAATTGGGATCTGTGCCAAGCCAGAGAAGGCCCGTGAGCCAGAGATTCCCAACCCCTGATTTAGACAGGTGGAGGAAGATCATTCTTTATTGGGAACAAAGAAGCTGCTGTTAAAACATGTTTTGAAGGTGGGAAAGAGTTGCAGGGAGGGTGAGCTACTCAGCGGAGGAGTTTGCTTTATGGTTTCATGGCAATCTAGCAGTGTTTCCACTTCAGAAAATTTGCTACTGATGTATGTTGTGCTCAGTTTTTTTCCTCTCTCTCTCTCTTTCCTTCTGCAGAATGTGAAGCACTGGAAGATGTCCAAGCTATTAATCTTCTCATCCTGAGCCAAAACTCTTGATTTTTACCAGCAGGCAACGTTTTAGAAGTTGTCCACTGCTGGCTATAACATGGCTGCAGACCTTTTGCTACTGAGCCACAAAAGAAAACATAGGACTCTGAAATCCTGCTCTGGATCATCCTGAGGAGAACAGTGTTAGGTGCGCACAACTCTCTGATGTTGCGGTGCAACGGTGGCATGGCTCAGAGGGCCTGGGTCAGCATGCTCTTCCAGAACCGCAAAGCCCAGCTATTACTGGTCAACTCCCTGACTTTTGGCTTGGAAGTCTGTCTGGCTGCCGGCATCACTTACGTGCCACCTCTCTTGTTGGAAGTGGGAGTGGAGGAGAAGTTCATGACTATGGTTCTGGGTAGGTGGCATTATTCATGTTATTGTTAGATGGCCATTTTCTGTGTGAGATCTAGTGTGGTGGAAAAGAAGTCTACAGTAGTCCCTCTAGGTACAATGCGTGCAACATGCCCATTATTGTTGTATGTACAGGGAGGGCCTCAATATGGTAACGACCCCAGAGGAACTGCCAGGCAGGTTTAAGAGAGAACTAGACAGGTTTTCAGGGAATGACATAGCTGTCAACCTTCCTTTTTGCGGGAAATTCCCTTATTCCAGCGCCATTTCCCGCTGCTTCCCGCTGCTATCCCAGATTGTTAGATATCCTGTAGACTGTTCCCGGGACAGGTAAGGCTGCTGATCCCTTATTTTCAAGGCTGCTGATCCCTTATTTTAAATCTGAAAGTTAACAGCTATGTAATGGTGAATTCATTTTGGATACCAAACCTGAGGGCTTCTAAGAGTCTGAATTCCAGGGGGAAGAGAAGACAGTTTTAATTGTGCACTGGAAACTGGGGCTTTATCTGTAGTGAAATGGAATCTCTAGATATGGTGCACATTGTAATGCATGCCCACTTAGTGAAACTTGAGGCCTAGTTTGCATGTCATGGTAAGCCACTAACTATGAGCAGTAGCCAAGGTTTAGTCTGGTTTGGGTGGTACAAGAGGTACAAGACTAAAAAATAAATCAGGGAGCAGCAAAGTGGCTGTGCATCTCTTCCTGGAAGCCTGCAGGTTTGTTTTTTTAATGCTATGTTTTTATGTTGTGACAGTGACTGGCCCTAAGTCACCCAGTGAGCCTCATGGCTGGGGGATTTGGGGTTGGAGCCCTGCTTTTCCAGGCCAAAGTTTGACTGAGTCTCTCCCCAGATTATGTGAGTGATCTCATGGGCCTGCAGAGTGACTATCTTGTCAACTTCTTCCGCCTGATGAAATGATGTTCTTTTCCTCCCCTTAATTCCAGGGATTGGGCCAGTTCTGGGCCTAGTGTTTGTGCCACTCATCGGTTCCGCCAGCGACCAGTGGCATAGCAGCTATGGCCGCCGCCGGCCTTTCATCTGGGTCCTGTGTCTGGGAGTTTTACTGAGCCTTCTGATCATCCCTCATGCACAACGACTGGCCAGCCTCATTGCCTTGGACACCCGCTCCCTGGAGATCGCCTTCCTTATAACGGGCATTGGCCTGCTTGACTTCTGTGGCCAAGTCTGCTTCACCCCTCTGGAGGCTCTCCTCTCCGATCTCTTCAAGGAGCCTGACAACTGCCGGCAGGCCTTTGCTATGTACTCTTTCATGGTTAGCCTGGGAGGCTGCATTGGGTACCTGCTGCCGGCAATTGACTGGGACAGTAGCTTCCTGGCTCCTTACCTGGGGAGGCAGGAGGAGTGCCTCTTCAGCCTCCTCACCATCATCTTCCTCAGCTGCGTCTTGGCCACTGCCTTTGTCACGGAGGAAGTGGTAGCTCAGGTAGAAGTGCTGGCAGGCCCTGCAATGAAGGATTCCTCCAAGTCCCCGCCTCTGGCCTGCTGCTCTTGCTGGCTTCCAAAGAACTTTCTGAGGACCAGGCATCTGGTCCAGGCCTTCAGGAGCCTGTGCGCCTTAGCCCCACGCCTGCACGGAGTCTGCTGCCGCATCCCCAAGGTCATCCGGCAACTTTTCGTGGCCGAGTTATGCAGCTGGATGGCCCTCATGACCTTCATGCTGTTCTACACGGACTTTGTTGGGGAAGGACTGTATCAGGGAGTTCCCAGAGCTGAGCCAGGCACAGAAGCCAGGCGACACTACGATGAAGGTAATTTGATTTCGGGTGGGGGGTGGGGTGGTCAATGCTTTATGCTTATGTCCTTCCAATACAGCAAGTTTCAGCACCCAGACCCTTTGAATTATGCAACAGGATAATTCAAACTTTTTCTCTTACTTCTGATAACTTATGCAAGCAAAGCAGACTTTCATAAAGTTACCCTTTCTATTTACTGCAAATTCTTGGTTCTTGCTCAATGTGGGATTCTTTGGGAAGGAAGCAGGAAGTGGAGGGAAAGAGGAATGGGTGGTGGAATGAGGCCAGCTGGTTTCAGTGTGGTCCTGTGATAGTGTTGGCTCTAGATCTGGGAAACCAAGTTCTAAAACCTTATTCAGCAGTGCAGTTGCTGAATTGCCCTGGGTTAGTGATCATCCTTATAGCCTGAATTCCCCCACTGTGTTATAAAGGAATCTCTTCCCCACCCCAAACATCTAAAGCCAGGTTTTTTTTTTTATAAAAAAAAAGAACTGGGAGACTCATTGGCCTGTATAGTCATTTCTATGTGTGACGAGAGCAAAGTTGGGGGATGGGAAATATGTGGCCCTCGAGATGTCCTCTGTCATTGGCCATGTTAGTTGGGGCTGATGGAAGTTGGAGCCCCAACAACATAAGAAGGGCCACAGGTTCCCTGTTCCTGGTGTATGTGATGTGAAAGAGAAGACCTCAAAAGCATACGATGTGCTGGCCACATGCAACTTAATAATATCTTTCTGCAACCCACTGTCTTGTTAAGATCCTATCAGGAGCAGACTTTGGTAATCTTTTGCAATATGGTGCCCTGTGCTAGACCAAAATTTTGTGCCCTCCCCCAAATGGATCTTTGCAATTGTAGATATTCACAATTTTGTGTCCTCTCAGCTTGGCACCCTAAATCTGGCACCGATCCTATGAAACCCCCCTTGGGTGGTGGTGGGGAAAGACAGCTAAGGAGTGTAACTTACCATTCTCGTTTGTACAACAGAGTTGTGGGTGTGCCTTGTACAGAGTAATACCAGACCAGAGTACAACTGAACTAGGTCCACAATAGGACCAAGTAGAGTAGTAATGACTGAATCTTGGACGGAAGTATATTTATTATCTTGCAAACCAAGACCATTTTTGCAATGAAGGGGACTGAGCCAGGGACCTCATATGTACAAAGCTGTACAGCTTTTTAATTGCACTTAACTAAAGCATGATATCTAGCTGCCATCCTCCAACACATAAAGTCACTCCTATGGAGCATATTCTCTGCTCAGTAAATTCATTTGCTGACCTGGGCTCCTTTGGGAAGAAAAATGGTATATCAGATTAATAATGAATAAGCAAAATTGCCTTTCATAAGAGCAGCTTTGGACATTATTTTGCCGTGAAAGCTCCCTGTGGAGGTTAATAAGGAAATCTGGAGTGTTAGCATCTCAAAAGGAATTCAACATTTCTTCTGCAGACGTCCCCAAGCTGGTATTCTCCAGACATTTTAAACTACAACTCCCATCAGCTCCAGCTAGATTCCCTTTTATGTTGCATGGACTTTGGAGACCAGCAAGGAGCAATGCCAGAGTTAGCTAATGTGCTGCCCTCCAGATCTTACTGGGGCACAACAGCTATCATCACTGGCCACGTTGGCTCTGGCCAAAGGGAGTTGTGGGCAAACATCACCCAGAGAACACCCGTGGGCAACCCCTGATCTATTGCCTCTTCTCCATAGCTGAAAAAGGTGCTTTGGTAATAGGCTTTCTTGAATACTTCTACTAAAGCTACTTGGCCCCTTGCCTACCTGTTGTTCTCATATAATAGTTCATTTCAAGGTCTGGGTGACCCAGCTTAACTGTAAGTAATATTTAACATTTATATCCTGGTGGTGCCTTTGAGGCTCTGCAGAATTGGAGGGTCAATTGTGTACACACAATGATGCTCAACAATCTCAGAGCCATGGCCAATGTCAAGTTGTTTTAGTCTTCAGAGGACATTGTCCTATAAATTAATAAACAAATCTTTGGATGTCTTTATACTTACCTCCTTAAATGAACACGTTGACAAATCCTATAACTGAAGTCTACTTAGGCCTGATGACCTTGCATGTAGGTCATCTGTTGGTTCTGCCAAGAGGAGTGACAGATGTCTTCTGGACTCTGTGTTGGCCCTTCCATTGCTATTGAAGCATATTTCGTTTTTAATGCATTCATATTTTTATCCTGCCCACCTCTTAATTGTGAAATGGGAACTTCTATACAGGAACAGCTAAGAAACGCTTCTTAAAAATTGATAAGACTGAAAGCTGAACTAGCACTCAAAGCATTGCAGCTATTTGCCTTTATGAACCTGGCTGTCTTTTTCGTCTGACCCCTGGTTTTTCTCCATTTCACCCAATGTACACACATCTCTTCTCAGGGATTCGAATGGGTAGCCTGGGCCTCTTTCTCCAGTGCATCATCTCCATCATCTTCTCAACAATCATGGACCGGATGGTGAAGCAGTTTGGGACACGAATGGTCTACCTAGCCAGTGTGGCCTTATTCCCGCTGATGGCCATCATCATGTGCTTCTCTCAGAGTGTTGTCATCGTCACTGTTTCTGCTGCCCTGACAGGCTTTCCTTTCTCAGTGCTGCAGATCTTGCCGTACACACTGGCATCGCTTTATCATCATGAAAAACAGGTGGGGATGTGTATGTATATGTGTGTGTGAGAGAGAAAGTCCAGAGAGTCTTGACCAAAGTGGTTTTAATAGGGCCTAACAACTATGTGAGGGACGCAGGTGGCGCTGTGGGTTAAACCACAGAGCCTAGGACGTGCCGATCAGAAGGTCAGCAGTTTGAATCTCCGCGACGGGGTGAGCTCCCGTTGCTCAGTCCCTCCTCCTGCCAACCTAGCAGTTCGAAAGCACATCAAAGTGCAAGCAGATAAATAGGTACCGCTGCAGTGGGAAGGAAGGTAAACGGCGTTTCTGTGCGCTGCTCTGGTTCGCCAGAAGCGGCTTAGTCATGCTGGCCACATGACCTGGAAGCTGTATGCTGGCTCCCTCGACCTATAGAGCAAGATGAGCGCCGCAACCCCAGAGTCGGTCACGACTGGACCTAATGGTCAGGGGTCCCTTTACCTTTACCTTTAACAACTATGTGATTCATGTCTCTGAGTCATTTACATCTTGGGGTACAGTAGTGGTAGTGAAGATTGAATAATGCATTGGTTTTTAAAGCAGGAGTGGGGAACATCTGGCCCTCCAGATGTTTCTGAGCTCCTACTTCCATCAGCCCTAGCAAGCAAGGACAGTGGTCAGGGATAATGGCAGCTGCCCTTTACAGCCAGATTCTCAAAGACCTCGATGGGGTGCTTCTAGCCTGGGCATCAAATGTGGCCCTCTATTTCTGTCTATCAGGACCTTGGGATTCTCACTTGCCAAACCCCCCTCCCCAGGCAACACCACCATTGCTCTTGCTCTGTGCCCTCTTAATGGGCTTTTGCCTGTCTAGAAGGTCACCCTGGACTGTGATATGGGATAATGACTCTTGCTTGCTTAAATGGAGAAGTGTGTATACAGTCATACCTTGGAAGTCGAACGGAATCCATTTGACTTCCAAAACGTTTGGGAACCAAGGTGCAGCTTCTGATTGGCTGCAGGAAGCTCCTACAGCCAGTTGGAAGCTGTGGAAGCTGCGACGGACATTTGGGTTCCAAAGAATGTTCACAAACCAGAACAATCACTTCCAGGTTTGCTGCGTTCGGGAGCCAAAATGTTCATCTCGCAAGGCATTCGACTTCTGAGGTACGACTGTCTGTGGAAATCTCTGAATTTTGTGCTGACAGGATGTTTACTTAGCTCTGTGTTGGATGCAAGCCATAATCCAGTGTTTTAATAATTCTAACTATACATATTACACTCTCACTATAATTGTATTAAACAGTTGTTACAATGCTTACATGTCACTGTATTACCTAATTGTCATGCTATTAAGTGACATAATTACAGTATTGCATCTTGTTCAGGTTGTGCTGGAGGCAGATGTCCCTCTCCTTACTGAGTTATCCCCCTCTTGGGAGGATATTACTGCTCTCTAAGCTTCTTTCTCCTTTGCCTGTTGTTAACCCTTTGTGTCTATTTCCATCATCTGTTTGTTTTTGCTTCGCCTCTTTTCCCAAGTGAGTTACTCCATAACAGCTGCTAGCCCAGTGTTGTGAGAGCCTTCAGACTAAACATCTCTGAAGCTTCATGCTCGCAAGCCGTGTCAGATACTACGCTTGATCTTAGCAAAAAGGCCAAGTAGTGATACAAGCCACGCACTCTGTTGAATCATGCTGAAAATACCATTGAGCAAGGAACACTATCATTTTTTTCTAACTGGTTGACTTCAGTTTGATGCACCATTCCCCCTCCCTCTGTTCTCCAAATGGTTATGGATCTATTTGGACTTTGGAGTTGGTCTTAGCTGGGGAAAGATTATATTGTCCCTTACGCCTTGTTTTAAGTCCTTGTTCCAACAGACTGCCGCTGCTCACCAACTCAGCCGCCATCTTCTATAGCCTGGGTCTTCTTCAATTTCTGCTAATGATGTGTCAAAAGAGAAGTGCTTTGCTGCTGCTGCTGCAGCCACAAAAGTGCTGCCTTCTACAAGGTGTTGCTTTGTACACTCTCTGGCCCTGTTTTAACTGCACAGCCCTTAAACGGGTTGTATTTTCCATGTGTTTGGAACTGAAGTGAACTCCCATTTCCATCAAGCACTGATCATTTTCTGCCTAGTCTGTAGCAAATTTCACATTCTGTTGCTCTCAATGTTTTTGTAGGGTTGCATTATAGCATCTTACCTTCCCCCCGTCCATTTCAGATATACTTGCCCAAATATAAAAGTAAAGAAGACGACGCAGCTCAGCTGGAGAAGAAACACGGCTTCCTCAAGAGCCACCTTCCTGGACAAAAAGTGACCTACCAGAATGGACACGGCGGAAGCCTTTTCTCCCCGCCCGTCGCAGGCTCGGCTCTGTGCGTCAGCTCGCCCTGTGAGGTCTCTCTCATCATGATGGTGGGAGACTCGGACACGGCAGCAGCAAGCCGCGGCATCTGTTCGGACTTGGCCATCCTGGACAGTGCATTCCTCCTTTCTCAGGTCATCCCCTCCCTTCTCATGGGCTCCCTTGTCCAGTTCACGCAGTCCGTCACCGCTTACATGGCATCAGCCACTGGCTTTGGCCTGGTGGCCATTTACTTTGCAACCAAAGTGATCTTCGACAAAAGTGACATGGCCAAGTACTCTGTGTAGGAGGGGGAAAGGCTGCCGAGGGAATTTCGCACATTGAAACGGGTCAGGTGGTGCACATTGCGGCCTCTTTCTCCCTGCCAGGTTGTGCTGTAATGAGACGTGCAAAAAACAGAAAGAAAAAGAAACCCGGCTCCCTCTGGTTGAAGGAAAAGCAGTGCTAGGCTGATCTCAGGGTATCTAACGAAAGGGAGTCTGGTTTACTGTTGTCTGTTTCTCCCTAATGCCTTCATTGAAGTGCCTCTGCACAGAGGCCCGCAGCAGACGCTTGCGGGTGTGAAAAGTAAAATGCCATCCTTTCTGCAACAGGGTACTTGCTCTGTTAGCTTTGTCACATGGCATGGCGGGATGGTGACACAGTTCAGGAAGGGACCAAAGCTGTAATTAACCTCACTTCTTAAGCCCCTGCTCACACCATTGCAAATGGGAAGGGGGTGGGCGCTGAGCTGCATTTGCTGGACTCTCTCTCCAGAGCTGTGTGGCCTGCCAGCCCCAACCCCATGCTGTCTGAAGCAAGGGAGCCTGCTTGGCACGAGTGGGCTTTCAGCAGGATTCATTAACATTGCAGGCCCTGTGCTTCAGACATGGACACAATTGCCCTCGCAAGCCAATAGGACTTTAGTTGTGCCTTTAATACATTGCTGTTGCTTGGTCTTCATGTGGGAATACTGAGTTGCCACGCCCATGTAACATAACATTTTGGGTATTGGTGTGAACTGGGGGGGGGGATTTGTGAAGGAGATTGCGAATGGGCACATCTGTAGAAACAACCCCTTCCCCATAGTAGCTGTTCCAGATGTGCTGCAGGTCGGAACCCAAGATCAAGGTGGTATAAATAAGCTGAGCAGGGCTCCGTAGGAGGGGGCTTGTTTAGCAGAGGATGCTGCGGTTGAGCTGGCGGCAAGTCTGCAGTGGCATGACGGAAATTAAAACCTTGGTCATCATCCGATACTTTCCCCCGTGTATGCCCCAAATAGAGCTTGCTGTTTGTGCAAACAGAGAGGCTCGCATAAACGTAGCTTGAAGAACATGCTCCTCTGGGGGACCTGGCTTTAAGTGACTGACTGGCGCAAACACATTACACAACCTTCCACTGTGCAGTCCTGAAAAAAGAGGCCTAGTGTGCCAGCAAGGTTGAAAAAATAAAAAAACCTTGCTCCTGTTAAGGTGATGTGGCCAGCCTGGTTGTGCTAAAGGGCTCTGTGTTGTTGTTTTTTAAAGCACACCACCCAACTGTGTTTTTGTATACCACAAAGCAGAGGTTTTTTCCAGTGTGTGATCCAGTATTTCTACCACCCAGATAGTGTACAGGCTCTCCTTAGGTTGAGCAAGCTATGCAAAGCAAACTGCTCTCTTTTTAAACATATTCTGTAGCTGTTGTCGCTGCTGCAAAGCAGTTTTCAATAAGCCGTTTGCAGAGCACCATGCAGTGCAGGCAGTTGTATCTTGGAGAGTGTGGAAATTGCACATCCAGTACTGAAAAAGTTCAGGGAATGTAAAACTCTGCGATTGAGAAGCCAAACTCTTTTCCCCAAAGTAAGATACCCTGTCCTATTGGGTTCAAGAAATTTGAACGAAAAGAAGTTGCTGTAACTAGCTCAGGACCAAACTTGATATGATGTTAATTATGTGAATTCAATTAAGGTGCACTTTGTGGGGGGTGGAGTGGGTGGGATTATATTACTAGCAGCCTCAAAGAAGCCTGTACAGTCTCTGGAGGGACCACTGTCTCTTTCCCTGCTGTGGTCCTAACAAAAATTACCCCTCTAAAGCTCCTATTTGTATGTCAGCAGAAACCTCTACTGGTGCCACAGGGAGCCTCCACCGGCACCAAAAACAAATTGCTAGGAGAGGAGAAAAGCATCCTGTTCTCCCAGTTGTCTAGCAGATGCTCACAGGAAGCCTGAAAACATCACTTGAGTGCAGTAGCACTCTTTCCTTATACTGGCCACCCCTGGGAGTTTTAGTTCAGGGCCAAAGTTCTCCCCAACTTGGGCGGGGAGAGGCTCTGACACGCTCTTCTCCAGTCCTGGATAACCCCACCTGCCTGAGTAAATGTGTGCATCCAGTTGCTCTACGTAGGCGCGTGTCAACCAGAGCGAAGGGGACATTTTATTTAATTTGCCTCTTCCACATTATTTCTCAGCCTATGGACTCGCCTAGTTGCTCTTGACCTTGACCTAACAGAAACGAATGGAGCGACGGCTTTCACCAGCTGCTGATGGCAGTTCCTGCTCAGGGTTTGAGAGGATGGGAGGGCTTATCTTACAGGCAGCAACCCTCCCAACACCTGTGACACCTCTCCTCTCACAGCTATTCTACAAACCCTCTAGAGCAGCCTTTCTCAACCTGTGGGTCCCCAGCTGTTGTTGAACTACAACTCCCATCACCCCTAGCTAGCAAGGCCAGAGCTCAGGGATGATGGGAGTTGTAGTCCAACAACATCTGAGGACCCACAGGTTGAGAACCGCTGCTCTAGGGAATCCTCGTTGATGGCTTAGGAACCCAGCATCAAGGTCAGGAATTTTCAGTCTTTTGAAATCAAGGACCCACCTTAAGCCCATATGTGCAACGGAGGACCCACTCCTTAACATTTTCCCATCGCACTTGGTTCTGCTGCTGTCATGCCCCACCTTAGTTCAGGCTGTGACCCAGGAGTGAGTCCCAACCCACCAGCTGAAGACTAGGAAGTCGAGGAAATGCGAGTGGTGCTAGCCAGGAAGCAGGTTTAGAGGACGAGCGCAAGCTGGGAAGTGGGAGAGGCTCCACTCCATCTCCAGTGTCAAGGGAGGGGTGTGTATGTATGTGTAAGATGCGCCCACAACCCTCTGGTGCACCCCTTCTAAGAAGAATGGCATGCTGTTACTGGGCAAGTAAGGGCGACGACTGTGCTTGGAAACTGGCATGAGTACAAATTGGAATAAATCAGATCAAGCTTTCCTCTCGGGGAATTGCGCATTATGGGTGTGGTCCAAGTGATGGTTATAGATTACTATGTAGAAAAAAGTTTGAAGCTATTCGTACTAGAGGACACTGGCATCTGCAGCTAACAAGAGAGAGCCAAGGGCTTGAGGGATGGGTTTAGATGTGGGGGCCATAAGGGCTGAGTCGAATATCCCAAGTAGAGCTTGTCACCCAAAACCTAAGCTTGAGCCAAAATGATACCTAAAAGCAGAGTCTTGCACTCTTGAGCACTTGCAAGTATATCAGATATGGGGACTAGAGAAATGTCACTTGTGCCTGTATTCTGCAATATGAAACTTTGAAGCTGTGTGCCATCCTCTTTGAGCCTCTTCAGTTTCCTGTTTCCTGGAAGCAATGAAATTTCTGTGGTTGTGCAGCTGGAAAAGAATATTTTGAAACTTAAACCTGCCCAGGCTGCTGCTTTCTATCATTTTTCTTTGGTCTTAATTTGGGAGGGAAGAGAATGTTGCTGCTTCTAACCCTGCCCCAAGATGGATTAGAAGAATTTTACAGTTGGAAAGGACACTGCCTAGTCCAACACTGTCCAGTGCAGGAATCCTGCACTGCTGCATCCCTGCCAGAAGATTGCCCAGCCTCTGCTTAAATGCTTCCTGTGAGGGAGACCTCTCTACCTCCCGGTCTGTTCTGAGCATCCACCAGCTCCAGTGATCTGCAGTGTTGTATTCGGCAACCAGCCACAAACCTTCATCCCCTAGCAAATAGCCAGCTCTAAATAAGCACGGTTGTTAGGAACGCTCCCTTTTTACACTTGATATGGATCACTGAAGAATCCACCCAGCCATTGGGCAACAGATGGACACATCCCTACTATGGCCAGTATTAGCTCAGATACATATGGGGTCCATTTTGCAAGCTTTCTTAGAGATCAGTTGGGTGGCAAGTTCTGACTCCTATGTTACTGATGTGCTTCATCTGTCGTCGTCGTCCCCGCCACCCTCCAACTTTATTTAAAGGGAATTTATTATAATTGTTTGGGCCAATGATTGGGTGGTGCCTTTACTTCTCGACAAGAGATTCCTTTGGATCATTTGTTTTGGGGGAATGTATTTCCCATTCTGTGTCTTGCAAAGCACTGTCTGCAAACAAATTGTGATTCTATTTATTTAGGGAAGTAAATATTTTGTACAGTTTATGTGCAGGGGGTATTAAAATTTATTAAGGAGTGGAAACCTTTAAAAAAAGTGTATGTGTTTGTTTCTTAAATTAACGGATGCCAAGTTTTTTTTTTAATTATTAAAAACAATTTGTATACCGCTTTACTACAATGTCTACAATAAGCGGTATACAAGAAATAAAATACAAAAAAGGTGAAAATCAATTAAAACTATAAAATCTGACTTCAGCCAAAATGCCTGCTGGTAAAATGATATAAAATATAAAATAATATAAAATAGACACTGGATGACCTCAACTGGAAGAGAGCTCCACAAAATTGGGTCCATGTGGTAGATACAAACCATGCACTCGAGTCATTAGGGACCACTAACAGTGACTCCCCCCAAGACCTCAGTGATCAGGCAGGGATATAAGGGATTAGGTGGTCCTTATAAATTCATACAAGAATATTGAACCTGGCCTAGTAGCATATGGGTAACCAGCGCAAGCTTTTGAGCACTGCTGATAATTGTCTTTCCCCATCAACAGTTTACCTGCAGCATTTGGTGCCAATTAGAGCCTCTGGACCAGGCCCAAGAGTAGACCCTCCTGGAGCACATGGCCATAATCAAGTCCTGAGTTACTAATGCGTGAATCACTGTGGCTGCACCACCCCTTTCTAAGAATGGCTGTCATTGATGCACAAACTATAGGTGGTAAAAGGCAGTAGAATGGACCCAGGAGCATCCCGAAAATCTAAGCCTGTTCTTTCAGTGGGAGTGCAACCCCATTCAGAACAGACTAATACCCTTGTAGTGGAAAGAAAGGTTACGTTCCAGCCGTACATATCCATGCATAAGAAATTGAAGAAAGGGGAAATTGTGAAGAAAGAGTATACATGAGTAGCCAGCAGTTGCAGGGTGAAGGTCAGGTGGGCTGAAGCTCAGAATGAGTGAGGTTAAAAATAATATTACAGGCTTATTCAGCTATGTTTGAAGCAAGAAGAAGAACGTGCAAGTAGGTGCTTTGCATGGAGAAGGAGAAATGCTATTGGGTGACAGATGGCAGAACTGCTCAACGTCTATTTGACTCTGTCTTCACCCAAAAGGAAAGCAGTGCCCATGCTTGGGATAACAGAATAAACTACGCAAGGAGGGAGATGAAGCCCAAGATAGAAAAAGAGGGAGTATGAGAACACCTAACAACTTTAAATGAATTCAGATCTCAAGGGCCTGGTGAGCTGCACCCAAGGGTACTAAAGGAGCTTGCAGATGTAATCTCAGATCTTTGAGAATTATAGGAGAACAGGTGAGCTCCCTGGGGACTGTTCTCCCCATCTTCAAAAAGGGGGAAAAAGAAGATCCAGGTAACTACCAACTTATAGCTTGACGTCAATACCAGGAAGGGTCCTAGAACAGTTGGTTTTTAAGCACTTAGAAAAGGATGCTGTGATTACTAAACCCCAGCCAGCATAGGTTTCATCCAAAACAAGCCATGCCAGACGGCTCTACAATTCTATGATTCTACAAGCCTTCATCCAGGGAAGTAGGAGAATTACACAGTTCAAAGATGCATTCCAGCCAGGCAAAGATGCTCAAGGAAGTCACTGAGCAGGGGCAGTGAAAGGTGTGGACTACAGAGAAAAAGAAATGGCCCAGAGCAGGCATCCCCAATCTTTGGCCCTCCAGATGTTTTGGACTACAATTCCTATCATCCCTGACCACTGGTCCTGTTAGCTAGGGATCATGGGAGTTGTAGGCCAAAACATCTGGAGGGCCGCAGGTTGGGGATGCCTGGCTTAGAGAGAGCCACAAATTGGCCCACATGCCAGAAGCTCCCCACCACTGGTAGAAACACACACATGAAAAACTGAGCTCAGTATTTTCTTTGCTAAAGCTTCTATATGGAATTCCATTAATTTTACCCATCACTGAATATTCATGCCTGGGAGGGGGGGGAACCACCCACTGATTGCTGCCTGTCATGCAGCTGTTGGCACAACGTCAGAAAGGCAAAAGTGTATACAAACAGAACAAGGCAATAGGAAGTAGAAGATATCAAAATAGGTTTGCCTCAATAAAACAACCTTTGGCCTCTCTTAACAAATACCCAGAATTTGCTAAGGCAAGGATGGTGAAATATTTTTCTTCCTGAGATCTTATATTAACCTAATTTCTGCTGCAACACTGAATGAAGAAAGAAGTTGAGGGATCATCCTTTGAGGCTATTTCTGAATTTGCAAGTATAAAATCATAGAATGGTAAAGTTGGATGGGACTCTGAGGGTCATCTTAAGTTCAACTCCCTGCAATGAAGGAGCTCAACTAAAGCACTCATGACAGATGGCCACCCAACCTCTGCTTAAAAACCTCCAAGGAAGGAGAGCCCACAAGCTCCATTCCACTGCTGAACATCTCTTACTGTCAGAAAGTTCTTCCTGATGTTTAGTCAGAATCTCCTTTCTTTCTTGTAACTTGAATCCATTGGTTAAAGTTCTACACTCCAGAGCAGAAGAAAACCAGCTTGTTCCATGTGACAGCCCTTTAGATATCTCAAGATGGCTATCAGATCTGCTCTCAGTCTCTGTTTTTCCAGGCTAAACATACTCAGCTCCCTCAGCTGTTCCTCATAAGGCTTGGTTTCCAGACCCTTGATCATCTTGGTGGCCTTCCTCTGCAAAGGATCTGGTTGCAAAAATAAAGGCTTTATGAACAGAAATCTGACCAACACTTATCTAGTATGGTAACCCTAGGCCCCAGCGCTGATAAATATCAAAGACAAAATGGGAATTGGGGATGTAGTACTAGATATAATATAGACTAGTAGAGATGAATATGTGCAAAGGGTTCTGCTTTAAGAGGTAATGTCGCACTTAAAACTTTTTTTATAGGTCTTAATAGATAAATAGGTACCACTCTGGCGGGAAGGTAAATGGCATATCCGTGCGCTGCTCTGGTTCACCAGAAGCAGCTTAGCCATGCTGGCCACATGACCCAGACGCCAGCTCCCTCTGCCAGTAAAGCGAGCTGAGTGCTGCAACCCCAGAGTCGGTCACGACTGGACCTAATGGTCAGGGGTCCCTTTACCTTTTAGTATTGTATGCCAATGAGTATAAAGAAAATGTACAGTTTTCCTCCCTAGTTGATGCTGTCACTAATAAGCTCTTAGCTGCCTGTATGCTGGGAGTGTAGCATTTATCTTGCCAAAAGCCGAGCATATCTTCAAAGCCATTAAAGAAATTCGTGGAACAACAAGCCATTGGCTGAGGAGTGGCTTAAAGCGTGGAATGCTATGCTGTTGAATAAACTAACAGTAGTAATTAGATCTAAATTAGGGGGAAATCTCAGCTATAAATGATGATTTTGAGAAATGGAAGGAGGGACTACTTTGGGGTATGCTTCCATTTATTTAAGCATTAAAAAGGAGGAACAGCCCAAGAGAAATTTGGCAACTGACCCATCGATACAGGCCCATGCAACTTTACGCTTGGAAATAAATCTGGTTTGTTTCCACTGCTTCGGTTGCAGACCAACTTCCTTTGGCAACAGGTACCTGTTGGGGAAAGTGGTACAGTGAGGGCTGAACCTTCAGGCTGAAGTCCAGTTTCCCACAGTCTAGCTCCCCCCCCCCATTAGTATCCAGAGAGTGGCAGATTACGGGGGTAGCAGCAAACAAGCCCTATGTCAGCACCTAGACCCAAGTGGGCATGTTTTAAAAATATCTTTTGTAGACAGGAGGTGACCAGCCAGTTATGTACATTTACTATGTTTACTACAGTATATGCTTGTTATAGTATTTTTACTTTAAAATATATATTGGACATTGGCCAACAGAGTAGTTCCTTGAAACAGTCACAGTATCTCAGCCTATCCTACCCCACAGGGCTGTTGTGATGGTGAACTGGGGAGGAGGATGACTCTGTACTATGTTCAGCTGGTGGCCTTGCTTTTTTAACTAAGGTGTCAACTCATCAAAAACTGAGGCTGATACACATCTTGTCCAGTAGGTGGTGCTATAAGATGTTGTAAAATCTAGAAAGCATCACTGTGGTTAGGATTTTACATTCGATGAAGTCCCTTTATTTTGTGGATTTCAGCTAGTCCTCTGGTTACTGTCAGTGCATCAGTCCCTTCTATGTTACTAAACTTTTGGTCATAAATCCCAGTTTAGGGATCCAGCAAGTCCCACTCTGGAAAAAGCTGCTGCCAGCTTGTTAAACCTGTGATGGTGTCATAGAATCATAGAGTTGGAAGAGACCACAAGGGCCATCGAGTCCAACCCCCTGCCAAGCAGGAAACACCATCAGAGCACTTCTGACATATGGTTGTCAAGCCTCTGCTTAAAGACCTCCAAAGAAGGAGACTCCACCACACTCCTTGGCAGCAAATTCCACTGTCGAACAGCTCTTACTGTCAGGAAGTTATTCCTAATGTTTAGGTGGAATCTTTTTTCTTGTAGTTTGGAACCATTGCTCCGTGTCCGCTTCTCTGGAGCAGCAGAAAACAACCTTTCTCCCTCCTCTATGTGACATCCTTTTATATATTTGAACATGGCTATCATATCACCCCTTAACCTCCTCTTCTCCAGGCTAAACATGCCCAGCTCCCTTAGCCGTTCCTCATAAGGCATCGTTTCCAGGCCTTTGACCATTTTGGTTGCCCTCCTCTGGACACGTTCCAGTTTGTCAGTGTCCTTCTTGAACTGTGGTGCCCAGAACTGGACACAGTACTCCAGGTGAGGTCTGACCAGAGCAGAATACAGTGGCACTATTACTTCCCTTGATCTAGATGCTATACTCCTATTGATGCAGCCTAGAATTGCATTGGCTTTTTTAGCTGCCGCGTCACGTGTCTTTGCTCAGCAACTGATCCTTCCCTTGTTTCTCTAGCATACAAGAATAATTATAGGTTTCTCTTGGTCTAGGTAAGCCACCACACCACTTTTTGATTATTCTGGATGGTTAGTAATTAATTAATTAACAGATTCATATGCCACTCCTTTTCAAAGCTTCAAGGGCAACTAATAATAAAATATAGCAGCAGCATCAGTACACGAGATAAAAATAGCTGCAGACTCAGGAAAATCCCAAGGTTTTCAGACATACAAAAAACACCTTCCTGAGCAGGAGTGGGGAACTGTGGTCCTCAAGATGTTGCCAGATTCTAAACAGCCAATACCATTTTCCCAGAGAACTATGGGAATTGTAGCTCTCTGAGGGGAAAGGGGTCTCCTAACAGCTCTCTGCACCCTTAACAAACTACAGTTCCCAGGATTCTTTGAGGGAAACCAGTACTGTTTAAAGTGGTATTATACTGCTTTAAATGTTGTAGTGCAGATGGGGCACTAGGGAAGTCCCCCCCCCCATATTGACAAGACTTGTTGCCAGGCTGGCAGCCTTGAATTAATGGAAGTTTCTAAGCCCTCTTCAAGGTCTGAACATCACAGAAAAGTTGTACTCTGCAGAGGGCAATGCCTGTGCAATCACAATGCAATTGCAAGGAATGCTGGAGTTGCTAGTTCTCCAAGTTGCAGATGGGCAGGGACAAATTCAACAGGTGCATCTCCAGGATGGCAAAAGGGGCACCCCTAGGAATTATTTGTGTCATACAGCTATTCACCACGTGAATTTGATACATTAAACCGAGAATCAGCCCCAGGCTACATGATTACATGCCGTAAAACCCACAGCCATAGAATCACAGTATTGTAGAGCTGGAAGGGACCCCATGGGTCATCTAGTCCAAACCCCTGCCATATAGGGCAGGTGAGAAAATTTCAAAATAATCATCATCATCCCATTCATGTTTACTACTGAAATCTTCTTAATTTCATTAATATCACAGTCATGCTATTATTTTGTTTGCATTTCATATGCCCTTTGTCTGCATACCTGCACCTTCAATTGACATTCCCAGGGTGGCTTACTTTTTTTAAAAAAACAAACAACAACAACAACAACAACAAATAAATCAAAAACCACAATATCAACAATAAAACTGCTTCAGCCTATTTAGTCCCATTGATGTCAATAGCGCAACTGCTTGTAAGTTACTGCCTTGGAAAAAATGGGCCAAAAGTAAAAGCTTCAGGCCATTAAAACTCATGGCTGTTCCCTGCCTTGGGGGCACTGCCTGTTAAAACATACAATTTCACTGTGGCAGAAATCTGGGTAGTTCCCTAAATAATTTAAAGAAAGATCAGGCATGCCGGCAGCCTGCAGAAGAGAAGTTAATGATGGCAACTTCTCATTACCATTCCTAGTTAGCTAATTATCTGCAAGTTAATGCAAGCGCCTAAAGCCTTCTGGGGAGAAAGGGGTAATAGTAACGATCATGCCGGATCATGCTCTAGGGATGAGAGAGTACAACGGCCATGGTGAATGAATGAAAGAATTTCATCCTGTCATGTGTGGCATGAGACATAGCAGTCCTCTGTTGACAGGATGCTTTCCCAACCTGGTGCCCTTCAGATCGGGGTGGAAACACCCGCCATCCCTGACCATTGGTCATGCTGGCTGGAGCTGATGGGTGCTGGAGGCCAACATCTGGAAGGGACCACATTGACTACCTCTGCTCCAGATGTTGCTGGATCCCAACTTCCACCAGCCCCAGCCACCATGACCAATGATCAGGGAAGATGGGAGTTGTATTCCAACATCTAGAGAACATTAGGGTTCCTTCTGGATGAAGGCTGTTCATTGAGCATTCATCCCGATTTGTTCCCACCAGGTTTGCAAGGGTGCTGGATGATGTTACATCACTCAAACCGTTATTCCATTACGTTGCATTGCATTTCCCCTCTGTGCTGCTACTTATAGGAAAAAGATGGATCTTTTGGTGAAGTGGGTTTGTTGCGCAAGAGCTCTGAATCAGTTTTAATTGTGCAACCTTAATTTGATGGTTTGTGATTGAATCCCACCTGAAAATAGTGACTGTCTGGGAGCATCACAGGTTGGGGAAAGCTGCTATAGACAAGCCCTGTCTTCTACTGCTGCTGCTTAGTACTAAAATATTGCTATTTGAAGCATTTAACACACATTGTCTCCATAATCCTTAAGACAGCGCTGTAAGATAGGGCATTGTGATTATCCCACACTGCAAGGGGAGAGGGGGCTTGCAGAAGGCTGTTTATGCTGCAGTCCTGCACCCATTTACCAGGGAGTAAGTCTTCATGAACTCAGTGGAGCTTACTCCTCAGTAGACATGCTGCAGTGCTGTTGAACTCCCAACTCCCATCAGCCCCAGAATGACCAATGACTAGAAATTATTGCAATTCAGAAACATCTGCAGAGCCACAGGCTCCACATCCCTTTGGCCCAGTGTTTAAATCACTGCGGGGGGGGGGGTGTAGAGAGAGGAAAGGAAAGGACTGGCATCCGCAGCCAACATCATTGAGCAACTGCCAGGACACTAAGTCCCACTGGTGCTGCCCTCTTCCCTTGCCCCCCCACCCCCCAATACTGGGCAGTCTTAGAGACAACATTTAAAATTTCTCACAATGAACTCAGGCATTGTAGCTGCCCTACATTACAGCACTGTTGCCCATTAGGCCTAACACAGAAGGAAGCCTTCCAGACTGAGGCCAGTTTGCATAGGACCAGGGCCTGACCAAGACATTTTGCTGCCTGAGGTGAAGGGAATTGGTAGGCCACATGCCCCAAACTCCCATGCAAAAACTGATTGGACCATCAGGTGAGGACAGCAAGTTTATTTAGGAGGTGCAGAGCACTCACAGCTGTTATCAAAACACCTTACCACTAGTTCTCGCCCTCCAGTGACTGCCACCTAAGGCAGCCACCCTGCCCTACCTAATGGTCGGGCTGGTCTTAAGCTGCACATGCCAAAGAGGGTCTGACACACACCCCTTATTTATTGCTTGTATTTATATCCCACCTTTCTTCCAAGATGCTCAAGGTGGCATACATAGTTCTCCTTCCCATTTTATCTTCACAGCAGCCCTGTGTGCTGGGTTAGGCTGACAGGCATTGACCAGACCAAGGTCAAATAGTCAACTTCGTGGCCGAGTAAGATTTAAACACTGGGCTCCCAACACTCTGACCACTACACCACACTGTGATGACCCCATGGCTATTCGTTTTAGAAGGCTACCGGGAAGGGTGAGGTATATGGATGGCCTCATACTTCCACCCCACATAATCCAAGCGAATTGTTTGGAATCATATTTGGAAGTTGAATCACATAAGAGATGCTCTGGCAAGGACGGCACATCACTGATAAAAGTGTTCCTTGCCGTGTCCTGTGCCCTTGGCAGGACAGTCTGCTCAGTTCCCTCAGCAAGAGAATTCTGTATTGTCTGCAGAATCAAGTCGCCAAACAACGAAGCTTTTTCAGAGGATTTCTAGATGGCCTCATATTTGGAGGGGTGTGTGTGTTGAGGGCAGTGCTTTTCCAAAAAAGCAGAAATAAAAATCAGGTAGGGTATAATTATAGACTAATAATAATGGCAATACACAGTGTCCCTGACTTTGCCTGCCATTTAATAAATGCTTACGACATACATCCAGCATGCCAAGTTTTCTCCCCATTTTCCCAACTACACACTAAAAAAACCTTGCCTTAAATTGATGATCTGATATGCAATAGCAATAGCATATGGTATGTTCGAAGTTCTCAAAATTAATGGAAATGAACAGCACCAATAAACATGTGACCAATTTACGGCACCATGCTGTGCTGTGTATATTGTACACCACACTACTCGTGATACAATGCTGAACCACTTTGAGGTTTTCTTGTTTAGTTTCTAGAATCAAGTGGAATATAAATTTAATGAAATACGTATGATGTGCAGATCATATAATAAACTGCAGATGATCTTCCCACCATCTAAGTATAACATTTCATTCATTTGTTTTTTAAAAATATTGTTAATGTTTAACTTACCTTGGACATATTTTTTTTTTTAATGTTTCTATTTTATTTATTTCATAAAATTTCATACACCGCTTGGTTGTAAACAGACAAGCAAACACGCAAAGCGTTTTACAAAAAAGAGAAGGCAATAAAATTGTAAATAATACTTGAGTCCTGATAATTTAAGGTTTTCGAAAAGTAAAAATAGGAATAAATAAAAAACAGATTAAAGCTCACATCAGCTTTCGAAATGTCCTTCCAGTTCTATGATTCTATCTAAGCAGGCTTGTCTAAACAAAAAATGTTTGTCTACAAGCACAATCTTCAATCAGCAGAACTGGCACCATCGCAAGTGCCACATAATACCCATTCTGCCGTTGTAAGAACTCGATATTCTAGTGTGGCAGCACCCAAACTCTGGAACTCCCTGCCTGTTGATATCAAGCAGGTGCCTTTTTTCAGCACCTATTGGACATATTTTTTGGAAACACATGCACCCCGATCTTCACATACCTAGGTCTGGGGAGGCACACACACCGGGTTGAGAAACACAGATATAACTAAATTGAATATTGCCATGATTCAGAAGGTTTGCATGCTATCAGACTTCATTCTCTGATGGGATTTCAGCATAGCTGAGCAAGGGAAGGACTTCCCCCAGTGAAACCCATACCGACCCTAATAAACAGCTCTTGCAGATGTGTCCACAGACATGTTCCTTAATTAATGCCAAGCTGTGTGACCCAACAGCTGCACAACTTTTAATTATGGCATTATAAGCTTAAAATCAGTTCAAATGAGCCAAATAAGCTCGGTCTCCGGCCTCAAGACGGACAGCTTATCGCATTTTGAAGTAAATGACCTAATACACGATCAGGTGACGTTATGTGTTCGCACACGTGTGCGCATTAAGTCCAATTAGCTACCTGCGCCCCTCTCTGCAGCCACGCGCCGCCGGGCCGTGTTCTCCGCGAGCGGCCGCCACGTGGTTCTCCGGGACGCAGGCGAGCCCCTGAGACGGCCTGCCCAATGGGGCAGCTAGGATGGAGCCAAGCCTTCGAGGGGGCGGCACCCTTGGCTCCAGCTGGCACTTTCCCCGCGTCATGTGAGCGGCAAGAGCGCTAGAGGCAGACCGAGCGCCAGCAGGGAAAGGAGCGCGACGTCGCTGGCAGCTGGGCGATGGTAAGGGCGAGCGGAGCAGCCGAGCCGGTGCGGGGGTGCAAGATAAGCGCCCCCCCCCCCGGATACGGCCCGTGAAAAGGGATGGGGTCGCTGGGGCGCGCGCGCGCCTGGAGCGAGCCAGCGGCGGAGTTCTGCCCCCGAGTTAGAGACCTGGTGGGGAAGGGGCACCAAGTGTAGGGATCGCTGGGGCGCGCCTGACTTGCCCCATCCTGTTCAGCGCACGCGCCCTTTCCCAAGCTAAGAAGTTTGATCACAACTGGCTGAGTGGCGGGGATGGAAATTTGGGCTCACCTGCCCGGCTAATCGAGGTGTGTGATGTGTTTGTTGATGAATGTGATAAAAGACGTTGCCCAATCACTCCCACTGAAATCTTTCGAGTTCAGGAGGCGTATCTTCCTGTAGATTTATTCTCATTTTTATCCGCCCCTTTTTGAGTTTATTTGGAGCCCGGGGGAAAAGGCGGGGGGTGGAATCTCGCGCGCCAAGTTAACTTCGGGCTTGCTGTTGAGTCCCATGACCTTCGGAGGGAAATCTGGACGGCGAGCGGATTTTCCAGCCGATCTTCGCCCTGTGAAAGCGCTACTCCAGAAATGCAGACTATGCGCGTCGCTCCCTCCCCGCTGACAGATGCAATCGGGTTTTAAGTGCGGGAATCCGGCCAAGCGCGCTCAACTTCTAGGGCAAGGGAGACGTGTTGCAATCGCGTGGAGCGAAAAAAAGGCTGCCTGGCGGACGCGCAGGTCCCTCAACAAACAGTGGCAACGGGGCGGGATGCGGCCTTGCGCCGCCCTATGGGAAGCGCGAGGACCCGTTGATTGACGGCAAGCCTGCCCCTGCTGCTTGATTGGAGGGCGGGATTCCAGGTTGCCCTGAATGGGGAGGGCAGAGGGGGAGGGTGCCGTCGTCACTTCTCCGTAGGGCAAGTCGCATGAGCTCGGCGGTGCCAAGAGCGCTGCCCGATTGCACGGGGTGGTCTGCGCCGGGCAAACGCATGATTTCCGACTGAGCAGGGTGCGCGTGGCCTGCGCGGTTCCTATTGATGCCCTTCAGTATCTGATCGGGACAAATAGGCAGAGGAGAAGCTCGGCCCCGCCTTCTCCATTCCCCAAGCCCGGTGGTTGCTGGAGTGAGAGACACTTTTCACAGGGTTTCTACCTCCCCCACCCCGTGTTTAACCATTGCCCAGGCCAGAGGCATATCTAGATGCTGGCGAAACCTGCCTCCATTGGGGGTGCAGGGCAAGGGCAGGGTGCAAACAACCACCACTCTCGAAATCTCTCGGCAGTCAGAGGATCCAACTCTGAGGGGCAGAGGCCACACATAAAATATTTGAGGCGGCCAGCCATTCAGTCAAAATATTTGAGGCGGCATTGTCAGTCAAATGATGTGTGTGCATCATGTGATCAAGTATGCAGGGTGGGGCTTACCTGCTCCCCCCCAAAAAATATTTTATTCAAGTTGGCACCCCTCTCTCCAATTATCTGCGTAATGTCATGAGTTTTAGATTAGAGCTGGGAACTGAGGGGTGGGAGAAATGGCAATCTAGTATGAAAGTAGATCACTGGAGAGTGGAGGCTATGGGCTGTATGTCATATACATGTGTGGCGATGCATCATTTTGTGTGTGTGGGGGGGGTACCTTATTTTGTTTTCATGTGCCATCCTTTATTTGTATTATGGCCAAGGACAACAAAAGCTGGAAGTAGCCTGAGCCTCTCGGGACCTCGTAGAGCCTTGCCCATCACTTGCTACAATGGTTATTTTGAATGGAGATGTTTTTATATATTTAGTTCCTGTCCCACTTGTCCCCTCAAAAGAGCCCAGGGTGGCAGACACCAAAGTGGAACAACTATGCAATTAAAAGTAAAATAAGAAATATAAGCAAAACATTTAAAAACATTTCAAGAATTTTAAAATGCAAAGCAATGTGCTCTACCGCTGAGCTGTGGTTCTTCTCCTAAATGGAGCGTGGAAAAATCCCAAAACTTAAAAACTGAGGTCATATTGTAGTGATCTTGGTTATAGCTCTTCAGGTTGCTAGAGGATTAAAGAGGAAAAATATGATAGAGACATGACACTAATTAAAAGATCTAACTGGCTATTTTATTTTTCAGTGTTTAGTTTGGTAAGTTGAGAATAAAAAATAATAATTTATGTTTGTTGGCAAACATAGGCAGAGCACACCTTAACTCTGCTCACAAAACTTTACTTATACCTGTATCTAAACCCAGTTCACACATCCAGTTTTCATTTGACTGTTTGTTCTTGGGAATGCACACAAACACCCAGAATAATTGTACCCAACTTTGTGTATATAGACAAAGGCCATTACAGTGCCAAAATAAATGTGTAGCCCATTAAAGATAAAGTGAGGATACTTTAAAACACAGGTGAGATTTTAAAAATGGATTGTAGCAAAATTCCCACAAACACAAAATGTACCTTTCCTGCCTACTAAAAATAAAGTGGGACTGAGCCTTGACAGTGTTCATTTTCTTTACCACCTGCCAGAACATTAATATGTGAAAAGCCCTAACCAACACCTTTTTAAGGAAAAAAGGAAGGAAGGAAGAGGCATGTAATTACAAACAGGAAACATTTTATCAGTGAAAAATGAATGGTGTCGACTGAAAACTGGCCTGTATAAAACTAATGGTCAGGTCTCTAGCTCTTACTATCTCTTTGTTGTGGATTTGTAGGGGAAACACACATGGAATGATTAAGATTCAACAACCTCTGGACTTAATTTTAATCAAAGCCTGCTACCAAACACTCCTAGAGGAAACTAAGAATGAGGCTGGCTCCTCCCATTCTGTCCTTTGTAAACACCTGGAGTGGGTGTTGATCTGGTGTGGGAGCAAGACAAGAGGCACTTCCAATCTTGTGAATGGGGTTATGAAATGCATTGAGCAACATCAGGTCTTTGACCCTGTGTTGCCGCTGGCAGACCTTGAAATACTTTAAATGCTGCTCCCTTAAAGGCTGGGTGTGTTTATTGAAGAATGCATCCCCAATCTCCAGCGGGGCTTTCAGCAATATGAGAAGATAGCAGTGGCAATGAGCAGCATGGACAAAGCTGAAGGAATTTCATGCCTTCACACTCTCAGAGGCTGTGGGTTCTCTTGATCCAGTCTGGGTTACCTCCTCCCCACTTGGCTATGTTGTTGGCACCTTGCTAATACAAGCAAACTGCTGTATTAGCAAGACCGAAATGATCTCCTGGGATGCAAGCCAGGGCAATGTGTTTGGAGGTCCTGGGCTGACCAGACTACAAGACCGCTCCACTCAGCCTTGCTGATGTAGTCCAAAGGAAAGCAGAGCAGTATGTTTGGCACCAGCTGGACTACAGGAGTTACCAGAGGGCATCATCCAACCATTGTAGGGACTTCACTCCCGATTTGTGTAGGGTTTACTCCTTAGCCCTTTCTTTTCTCAAAGATATCCTGCAAGGCAGTGGAGGTTTAGGGTGAGAGTTTTCCTTCTCCTAGATGGAAACCTCCTTCCCAGCTTGACCATCTGCCTCTCATTCCCCTCTGCAGCATGTGCAGAACCTGCCTTCCTGACAGTTGAACCCACTATTGGTCTCATCCATTCAGTCCCTTGGAGCCTGTCTTCTCATGCAGGGGAAGTCCCTGACACATCAAGGGTTTGAGACCCATCGGCTACCCACACCTGGTTTAGACAGCCAGCTGAAACCACTTCCTGGGGTGTAGCCACTGTCACATGCTGCCAGCTTTCAGGAGCCCAGGTGAATGCTGAGTGCAGGGTGGGGACCAAAGATGGAGAAACTGCCCAAGAAGGAGCAAACATACGCCACACCAGATTTTACAATCCTTCCCTAACATCCCATACACCCCTTTGGCTATATACACATCATATATTTAAAGCCCAAGAATCCTGGGAACTGCAATATGTTAAGAAACTACAGCTCCTAGAATGAACTACAGCTCCCAGCAGGGAAACTACAGCTCCCAGGATGATTTGCTGGAAGCCATCTGCCTTAAACATATAGGGTGTACCCAGTGCTTTTTTCCCTAAAAAAATGTTTTGGGGTACTCTCACTTCCGTCTGAGACTTGGGAAACACCAAGAAAGGAAAGGAAGCTGCCAAAGGGGGTAAGAATGGAACTGACAATTATTCATGCTAGAGAAGAAACTAAAAATTTAATTTTTTGAAGTTTCTTCTCCTGTTAGATTCACAAAATGTTTAGGGGTATGAGTACCCCTGCGTACCCCCAGAGAAAAGCACGGTGTACCAATATTGATGTAAGTGTGAAGAGAGACATGGAACAGAATCTGAGGCAACCATTGTTTTTTGAAATGCTTTTCACATTGACCCTTTCTAACTTTGGGTGAAATTGAGAAACCACTAATGGGACAAATACGATTTTTCCCAGGCAAACCTGTCTATCATTACCACATAGTTTTGTAATCCATAGTATGACCTGTTTGAGGTTAATCAATATTTCTTTTGATTCGGTTATCAGATGCAGGCCTTATTTTGTTTCAAAGAACTACATTCTTGCTTTCAAGTGGGAAAGAGCCCTGGCAGATAGGCCTTGAGTTGGACCCCATTAAAGAAATTGCCTCTGTTCTTCAGTCTGTTAAACCCTTAGGGCACATCCTTCCAGATGGTTCTGAATGAGTGCATTCAATGCACTGTGTTGGCTAGAGTTCAAACAATGGGTGGATTCTCAAATAGATTCTTGCAAATTTGAATTTGTATTATCTTTTTTTTCCAAAATAAGGATTTTAAAAGGGGGAGGAGAAGTGGTTGTTTTTTTTTTTTTTTTAATACTGAATCAGTTTATAGTAGTAAATCAAAGTAGTATATACGTCCCTTCAGGTGTTCTGTATTCTCTGTATTACTATTTTTAAATTAAGGAACCTCCTTGTGGTTGTCTTCCTGCAGGTGGATCTATAACCAATATTCATGATTTTCAGCTCGTTGGCATAATAGTTATATTATATACAGCGATCAATACATCTTTTTATGAGGAGGCGGCAAACCAATGGTCTCAGTAAATCATAGCAAACTGGTGTCTGCTTCAAGTCAGCTGACTGCTTCAGCTCCCATTCAGTTAGCCAACGCTGCAGATGCTCTCAAGCATGAGATGCCACCACTGAATTTGCTGCAGGACTGCAGTGGGGAGCAGGCTTCTAACCCATCAGCTATCTCCAACTTAATCTGCACATCAGAGACGGGTGTTTCGCAGTCCAAGGTAAAGAAGGATGGGGAGAAACCACAGACCACTATCTATGAAGCCTACCTCAGACTTCCTGATTTTTGCCCGGAACTCTCCAGGGACTTCAGCCCTACACTGGAGGAGATTGAGGAGTTCCTGAATGAGAAAATGGCAATTCTCAAAGATGAGCTGAATGACAAGCAGCAGGCAGGAGGACAGCTTAAGAGAAAGTCTGAGATCAGCTTGGTCAGCCCCGGGGAACAGTCTGTTCCTGTAGCTGTTCCAGATGAAGGCCTCTCCTGCTCTGCTCAGTCAGGAGTGGTGGTTTCTGGTGGTACAGGCATCCCAGGGACTGCGGGGACTGTCCCAGTTGTCCTTCAGATCCAGCCCAACCAAGCGAGTGAAGGCAACTCGCCAACCCAGAGCCCTGTTGGTGGTATTAGGGTGGCTCAGTTGGTCATCAGAATGCAAGGGCAGAGCCTGACCGTTCTTCCCCAGGTCATCCAAAGCCCTTCAACAGGCACAGAACAAAAATATGTACGGATAGCCCCTTTGCCTGTGACACTGAGGCCTGGAGTTCTTGGAAGCATGAAGAATGTGGAGGCCAGGGCCTCCAAAGCCTCCCCTCCTGTCATCCGAGTCCACAAGTGCACACATCCCGGTTGCACAAAGATGTACACTAAGAGTTCTCACCTCAAGGCTCACTTCCGACGCCATACTGGAGAAAAGCCTTACACCTGTACTTGGCCCAACTGTGGCTGGAGGTAAGTGTGTGGCAATAAAAACGGCTTGGTTATTTGATTATTTTTTTAAAAGTTGACAATTAACTTCGTTGCTCAAGGAAAGCTTTGTGGGATCAGATAGGCTCACTTAACTACTGGAATAAACTACTGTAGTACTTCCAGCCAACAGTGCAATCATGTATATTTCTCAGGCACCAGTCCCATTGGGTTCAGCAAGGCCTACTCCCAAATCCTGTACAAGTGTGTTTAGGATTCCAAGGTTACGTATTGGTTGAGAAATAATTAAAAATGTATTGCCTGAACGGAAGTATACATGCGTCCTGGACACAACCCACTAGACATTTCTCTACAAGCTCTGCTGAAATGGATTGGAGCTGTTCAAGAATATCGGTGATCATCATTGCTGCTTTTTAATATCACCACCTGTGTCTTTTTAAAGGAAACAATTCCAATGAAAACAAACAAATCTCATATTTAGTCAACAGTGAATGAATCTTTCACTGATGGGATTTAATTAGCAATTCATGTTATTTTTCCATCCCTGGTCAGATAATGACTGATCCATACACAGCACTGTTGCCATACTTTATTCTTTTATTTCTTCAGCAAGGTTTCTGTTCCTCCTTTGACTGCCAGGCAGCTCACAAATGATAATGCTAGGGATCATTAGGAGAGGAATTGAAAATAAAACTGCCGATACCATAATGCCGTTATACATATCTATGGTGCAACTGCATTTGGAATACTGTTCCATACGGTTCTGGTGGCCTCTCCTTGAACAGGATATTGTAGAGCTGGTAAAAGTTCAGAAAGGGGCAACCAAAACTGGTCAAGGGGACGGAGCAACTTATCTATGAGGAAAGGTTGCAGAATATGGAACTACAGAAAAAAGTAAAAGTAAAAGGTGATGTAATAGATATTCATAAAATGATGCATATCATGGAAAAAGGGGCTCGAGAAAAGTTTTTCTTCTTTTCTCCTAACACTGGAGCTTGTGGACCTCCAATAAAACTGAATGTTGGAAGATTCAAGGCAGATAAAAGAAAGTACTTGTTCACGCAGTGCATGTGGCCTAGGACCCACATACTTACGGGACCGCCTCTCCTGATATGCCCCGTGGAGGACCTTAAGGTCCACAAATGACAACATTTTGGAGGTCCCAGGTCGCAAGGTGGTTAGCTTGGTCTCAACTAGGGCCAGGGCCTTTTCAGTACTGGCCCCGACTTGGTGGAACGCTCTGTCACAAGAGACTAGGGCCCTGCGGGACTTGACATCTTTCCGCAGGGCTTGCAAGACAGAGCTGTTCCGCCTGGCCTTTGGTTTGGACTCAGTCTGACCCTTATGTTTCCCTCCCCTTATGGTCTTGATCTATCGGCTACTTTTAAAACGAGGCTGCATTTTAAATTGCATTTTAACCTGTCTTTTAATTTGTGGTTTTTTCTCCCCTCCCTCCATTATGTTTTTACTGTGATTTTATTGGTGCTAGCCGCCCTGAGCCCGCCTCTGGCCGGGGAGGGTGGGGTATAAATAAAATTTATTATTATTATTATTATTATTATTATTATTATTATTATTACAGTGGTACCTCGCAAGATGAATGCCTCGCAAGACGAAAAACGCGCAAGACGAAAGAGTTTTCCGTTTTTTGAGTTGTTCCGCAAGACGAATTTCCCTATGGGCTTGCTTCGCAAGACGAAACGTCTTGCGAGTTCTTGCGAGTTTGTTTCCTTTTTCTTAAAGCCGCTAAGCCGTTAATAGCCGCTAAGCCGCTAATAGCCGCTAAGCCGCTAATAGCCGTGCTTCGCAAGACGAAAAAACCGCAAGACGAAGAGACTCGCGGAACGGATTAATTTCGTCTTGCGAGGCACCACTGTATAGTTAAACTATGGAACTCACTCCCCTGGGAGACAGCCATCTAACTGGATGCCTTCAAAACAGAATTGGAAAATTCATGAAGTAGAAAGCTATCCAGCAGCCATGATGGCTCTGCTTTGCTTCCATGGCTGGAGGCAGTAATGCTTCTGCATACAATGAGGATGAGCCCTCTTGTGCTCAAGTCCTGCTTGTGGGTTTCCCACAGGCCTCTGGGAGGCCATTGTGAGAACAGGATGCTGGACTAGATGGGCCATGGACCTGATTCACCAGGTTCCTCTTCTGTTGCTATTGCTATGATTTTATTTTCTTTGGGGGAAAGGCCATAGCTCAGTGACAGAGCACATGTTTCAGTGGAAAGTAGCCCAGGTTCAGTTCCCAGCTTCCTAGGGAAGGACCCCTGCCTAAACCCCTGGAGCCAGTTGTAGACAATACTGAGCTGCATGGACCAACGGTCTGATTTGGTAGAAGGTGGCTGTCTGTCTTATTAGCAGTACAGTGGTACCTCAGGTTACATACGCTTCAGGTTACACACTCCGCTAACCCAGAAATAGTGCTTCAGGTTAAGAACTTTGCTTCAGGATAAGAACAGAACTCGGGCTCTGGCGGTGTGGCGGCAGCAGGAGGCCCCATTAGCTAAAGTGGTGCTTCAGGTTAAGAACAGTTTCAGGTTAAGAATGGACCTCCGGAACGAATTAAGTACTTAACCTGAGGTACCACTGTACGGGGGAAAGGCTTCCTGTGTTGCATTTTTGCTTATCTTGCAACTGTTCAAAGGCATAGGACCTCTTCCCTGATGGGAGAGGAAAATAAAAGGGTCATTGCACTAGCCTCCCCATGCACTATAATTGTGCAACCCACCATTCTTTTTCAACAGCTTTGTGAATAATTTCACCTTAATCGTTCTGCATTTCCCAGAATTAATTCCATGAGTAGATTAGCTGCCGTTTACAGACTTCTGTGAACTGCTGGGGTGTAACTGATAGTCCAGGTACAAGCTCAAGGCAGTCATGTGGCAAGGAGTTCCTTCTTTTAATAGGTTCCCTTCTTTGTTGACCCTTCCCATGGGGAATACATCTGATGTGCTGAAGTTGCAAAGCCTTCAGGGATTGCATTCGTGTCTGCCCATGCTGCCCCTTGTACCTTTTCCTCAAGCAGATGGTTTTGTTTAAAATTTAAAAGCCTCCAGCTGTCATGGCATTGGTGGCAGGGACTTTCCAAATGTGGAGAGGCTGCTCCTAGTGAACCTGCAGCTGCTAGACTTTGCAAGGGCTATGCAGCCATTGCTCAGGGCATCTTGTGACAAGAGGAGCTCGGTGAAATATTGATATTGTTTCCAAAATACGGAGGGCATGTGCAGTTTCCAAGGGTACCAAATAGGGGAGAAGGGCAGGGACTGGAACAGGCCCCCAGGCAAGGGTTGCACATATTTGCTCCTCTCAAGCAACCTGAAATCCTTAACAACATATAGGGTTGAATTTACTGTTTCCTTGAGAATCATTCTCAAGGGGGTCCTGTGTGATCTTGGCTGATCTGCTTCCTTCCAGCTTCTTTGGCTGTAATGACCTGAGACTTTGGAATGTATCCCTGCTTAACTGCAGAAAGTGAACTCAGTGGGGCTTCTTTCTCCCCCTTGTAGCTCTGGTAAATGTATTAGGAATCTGTTTGATCTCTGCAGTGCTCTATAAAACCAGACTTCTCCGCTACATTCTATATGAGCTGCAAATGGAGGAGGAGTCAATGAGCATAACAAGCTTCTGATTCCACATTCTTTTGTGGACATTATGCATGGGCCATCTAATGACTCTACCATATGTCTGGGTCACTGAGAATGCACGGTTTTTAGTTCTTTCCTGCAGCATGTATGCGTCTCCTATATCAGCGATGGGGAACCTGGGGCTCTGCATATGTTACTGGACTACAACTCCTAATAGGCTCAGCTACAATGGTAGATGGTTAGGGATGATGGGAATTGTAGTCCAGCAACACCTGGATGGCTGTTATAGGTTAGCCACCCCGGCTTTGTATTTTCTAGATTTTTAAATAAGATTGAAGGAGCATCTCCACCCCGATCGTTCAGCCCAGACACTGAGGTCCAGCTCTTAGGCCTTCTGGCGGTTCCCTCACTGCAAGAAGTGAGATTACAGGGAACCAGGCAGAGGGCCTTCTCGGTTGTGGCACCCGCCCTGTGGATTGCCCTCCCATCAGATGTCAAGGAAATATACAACTATCTGACTTTTAGAAGACATCTGCAGGCAGCCCTGTTTAGGGAAGTTTTTTAATGTTTGATGTTTTATTGCCTTTTTAATATTCTTTTGGGAGCCACCCAGAGTGGCTGGGGAAACCCAGCAAAATGGGTGGGATATAAATAAAATTTTATTTTATTTTTATTAAATAAGTTTTCAGTAGCCCAGTGGGTTAGAGTAGATCTCATAACTGCCACTGAGTAGATTACCCAAGGTCATCCAGGGAATCTGAGAAAGCAGATGATCCAACTGGATTCCTTCTTTCTAGGGTTGGTGACTGTGAGATCTCCTTCATACTTGTATATTTGCCTTTACAAGGTGCAGAAAGTTATGAAAGGGCAGTGTACCAGTTGGGATTTCTGAACTGTTTTCAAAGGCTGCACATGTACTGGCATATTTGAAACATATAACCTATTTGCATATGCGCCCTGAGGATCTGTTGCCAATTGCCAAACTCAGTGGCATGTACTCATGGGTGAGATGGACACATACCATTTCAAATGCAATAATGTATGTTGTATGTGCATGCACAAAATCTTTAATATGTGATATATTCATTGAAAGTGTTTTATTCTGCTCTTCATCCAAAGAAGACTTCTAGAAAGAAAAGGGATTGGGAGAGAAGAGGTGTGGGGGATGGGATGATTTCAGGCACTATTTCCTAGTTACAGATTTCTAATAATCCTTAGTCATGAGCTATTTCTCACAATCTGAAGTTGCAGGGTTTTGTCTGCCCATAAGTCTTTTTGAGATTAGAAAAAGAGACAAAGTCATTCCCTTACATTTCCCCACTCAATGGCACCACTTTGGTTCAATCAAGGCCCCTTGACAATTTAAAAAAAAAAAATCTTGTCCAGGGTTGTTTCTGATGTGACTCTGAGTGGATTGTCAGTGAGATCATGTCTGGACTGTTCCTGAATTATTATGTAACATTGGACAAGTTGTGCTTCCTTCTTCCTCTTTGTTTTCCTCACTCCAAACAGAGAGACAGTATTTCACAGAAGCTTGATGACTTTGTTAATATTTGTCAAGGTCTTTGAGTTCCTTTGTTGGAAGGCACTCCTTGAACTTGTTTTAAGGCTTACTGCTCTTGTCGAAGGCTGATTTTGTTCTACATCATGTCAGCCTTGGTTCATACATGAAAAGAAATGAAGGAACCAATAAGGGGTGGGAAGGAGAGAGACAGACAGAATGTCAGTGGTACACAAGAATGAAGGGTCAAGAATGGGCAATTAAACCTCTGTCTTTGTGCACCTTTGAGAGGTTATATTTTATTTATTATCACCTTTATATCCCACCAAGGAGCTCAAGGTGACATACATAGTTCTCCCTGACCCCTTCCTGTCCTCAAAGCAACCTTGTGAGTTTGGTTAAGCTGAGGGACTGTGGCTGGCCCAACCTCACCCAGTGAGCTTTATGAACTCTGGGCTCTCAAGTCCTAGTCATCTCACTCTACTACATTATCCTTTTCACCAGAGATGGTAAATCTGTGACCCTTCACAAGCTGTTGGGATTCTAGTTCCCATCAGCCTTGATCATTGGCCATGCTGGCTAGGACGCTGGGAGTGGAAGATGAACGACATCTGAAGGACCATCAGGTTGTGCCATCCCTGCCCTGTCTGAGCCCAAGAGTGGTTCATGACCTATAGTCCCAATGCACCAGAAGCCAATGAATTGCACCTGCCTGTTTCCAAGTGGCAAAGATTCATGTCTAGAGAAGCTGCTTTCTAGCATCTTGCGGTTTCGAAATGTGAGTAGGGAGCATGTTTTTCTATTTCTGAAATAGACACTGGATTCTTGAGAGTCACACTAGAGCAGCATCTGCTAGACAAATCTGTTTTATATCCCAGAATCCTCTCTTGTAGTTTGCTTTGACTGCTTGTGAAGCCATTTGGTGAGAACAACCTCCTTGGTTCACACAACTGTGCAGTAAACATCTCTTCTTCTGTCTGGTAGGTTTTCCCGCTCGGATGAGCTCTCTCGCCACAAGCGCTCCCATTCTGGACTCAAGCCTTACCAGTGCCAAGTGTGTGAGAAGAAATTTGCCCGCAGTGACCACTTATCCAAACACATGAAGATCCACAAAGGGTCATTCAGTTTGGGAATCCGGACAGCTCAGGGTTGTGGTCATAGCTGACTCTGCTTTTCCTGCCTTGCCAAGAAAATAATTCCTGCCCAAGTGAGATGACAAATGCAAATATAAAAGACGGCTTTGTTTGGAAGGGAGGAAAGGAATTGACTTGTGTAAAGTCTATTGGGAAGACCAAAGCCTACTTCTACCTGAACATGTCTTTCAATCAGGACCTGCCTCCAAACAGGTCTCTGATACTTGTGAACTCTTGTAAAACTTGTAATTAAGTTTGTGGGAAATATGTGACAATAAAGGATGTTGGGGTGGGCAGGGTGAGATTCACTGTTTAGATCTGAATTTTAAAATATGGACTGTTTAGGCTAAGGATGGAAGAACCTTTGGTCCTCTAGACTGTGTTGGGCTACAGCTTCTATTATTTCTGACCATTGGTCATGCTCGGTGAGATTGATGGGAGGTGGAGTCCAACAACATCTGGAAGGCCACAGGTTCTCCACCTGGGGTTTAGGCATTTCTAATGCTTTTTCCTGTGGTGTACACATAGAACAGTATTTGAATGGGAGGGTGTGGGTTCTTTTGCATTTCTTTCTGATTTAGTATCCTGCTTGATCACTCAGCCACTGATTCTGAAACTGTAACCAATGCAATGAAATTACAGGTGAAATATTCACTAAAATGGCAAATCTCAAAGTTCAGAGCTTGAATATCAGTACCAGGAAATCATATTTTCCCAAGTCTTTATTTTCAGACTATACCTCTCTAAAGTCATATTTTGTCACTCCAAATTGGTTTCATGGCATTCAGTGTAATTTGTGTGGTGCATAATGGCTTGTCTTTAGGAAAACAAATTGCTTTGTGGATTACTGTGAGTTGTTATTCTATAGCCCCAATTTAAATGTTTATTCTGTGAGCTGTACACCGCTTATGCCTGAGAATGGGACTTGGGGCCCAAGACCTAACCTGTACACATGTTAATCGATAGTGGGAAATGTAATCTGATTTGCCTCTGAAATAAGGCAAACAACAGTGTCCTGAGTCTGCCCCCAGACTGTAAAGCAGAAATGAGGAACCTCCGGATTGCTGGACTACAGCTCCCATTATCCCTAGCCGTTAGTCATGCTAGCTGGGGCTGATGGGAGTTGAAGTGTAATAAAAGCCAGAGGGCCACAGATTCCCCATTCTTGAATGAAGTTTGGTGGTACAGCCTTAAGTATTGCACACATTGCCTATGGTTGCAATTCTATGCCAATTTGTTGAAAGTGAGCCCCACTGAATACAATGGACTTGTTTTTGAGAAGACATTTATAGCATTGCACTGTAAATGCCTCACATGCCTTTCATTTGAACTTATTTTGATCATTGTTAATCCACCAGAACTGTCATCATGGTTTGTTTTGCTTTTATTATTCAGGTTGCTTAACTTACCTTGCATCCATGGAATTCAGGGCTGGATAGAGAGAGAGAGAGTGATTGATGCAAGTCCCAACACAGAGTCTCATGACTGGGTGGGGATTTAACACAGGTCTACCATGGTGTTTCCGTGCGCTGCTCTGGTTTGCCAGAAGTGGCTTAGTCATGCTGGCCACATGACCTGGAAGCTGTCTGCGGACAAACACCGGCTCCCTTGGCCTATAGAGCGAGATGAGCGCCGCAACCCCAGAGTTGTCCGCAACTAGACTTAATGGTCAGGGGTCCCTTTACCTTTACCAGGTCCCCTGTAGTAGCCATTATGACAACTTCCACCTGATGATTAGTTTCTTTAGTTAAAACGACAAAGAGTTGTGCAGCACCTTAAAGCAGGAGTGGGGAAGCTGTGGTGCTCCACTTGCTGGGCTCCCAACTCTC
Source organism: Podarcis erhardii (assembly GCF_964252035.2). NCBI lineage: Eukaryota > Metazoa > Chordata > Lepidosauria > Squamata > Lacertidae > Podarcis > Podarcis erhardii. The sequence continues at coordinate 41,542,747 of NC_138510.1, forward strand.
ATCAGTCCCAGCCAGCATACTCAGTGGCCAGGGGTGGTAACTGCTAGCCATGATGGGTACATTCTACCCCCACTTTTGGACGCAGTATTACCTATGAATGCCGGCTGCTGGGAATCACAAGATGGAGGGTTGCTGTTGTATACGGGCCATGCTTGTGGGCTTCCCACAGGCATCTGGTTAGCCACTGTGAGAACTGGATGCTGGACTAGACGGACCTTTGGACTGACCCAGCAGGGCTTTTCTTATGTCGTTGTTATGCATAAGGTTGCAGGTTCAATCCCTGGCATCTCCTGGTAGGGGTGGAGACCCCAGAGAGCCACAGATAGTGTAGACATTTCTGAGCTAAGTGGACTCATAGCCTCACTCTGTATAAAATAGCTTCCAGTGCTCATGTGTCTTGAACCTATGTGGCAAGATGCCTTGTTTGTTGTGTGTCTCCACCCTGTTTTGATGCAATGGTTCTTGCCAGAAATTGAGAACAATAGCTTACCAAGTGCAAGTCTAGTAGCCTGCTCTCAAACATGTTTACTTGGAAGTGTTTTGATTCTGAGATACATATGTTGAGTGTGCTTCTTGTTGTTGCCTGCCTTGGTTATTCAAGCCTCCTTCCCCTGCGGGCACCTTCTTTTTTCCAGTCTGTGCCAGCCTGAGTGACTCATACACCACCTCTTTCTCTTTCCCTTGCTCCAGCTTTCTATACATAAAAATAACTTTCCTTTCTCCAGCTTCATTATCTCACATTACCTTCTTTGGATCTGCACACACTATACCTTGAAAGCACATTCTAAGCACATTCTTTCCCTCAAAAAAATTTAAATAAATAAAATAAACATAGGCACTGTAGTTTAAGGGTTGCTGGGAATTCTAACTCTGAGAGAGGTCAACTACAGTGCCCAGAATTCTTTGAGGGAAAGAATGTGTTTTGAATGTGCTTTCAAGGTAGAGCATGTACTAATGTTCAGGCTCTGAACTGGGCTCTAAATGAACATCTAAAGAAGCTCTGTCACCATTATTCCTCCCACAGAATGAGCTTTTGTTGGCAATATCGACTTGGTCTAAAAGGATGTTTGAAAAGCACCTCCTACGGGAAACTGTGCTATGACAATTCTAGCTATTTAAAGCGCTGAAAAAGAACTTGTGCTCACAGGTGCAGAAATCCAGGATTCATGCCCAGCCATGCAGACAGATATATTTGCATATGTCACAGTAAAGAAAAACAAACTGAATCAGTCGTCATAGCTGACAGAGTTACTTGTCAACTGCTGCATTCCCTCTCAGAAAGGAAAATGAGTTTTGGCAATCTGTGTGGTTCTTCCCCACCCCCACTCTTTTCTTAGTTTTCATATAAATAAGATGGATGGCTGTTTGACTACCTGATCTCTTTTTAGGCATCCATCAGTCATCCTTTGATAAAAGCCCTTTATCTCACATTGGCCTCAGATTAACTTCTTGGCTGTGTAAATAAAGTACATGTTCAAAAGGTCAATCAGAGGTTGCTGAAAGTTGAGAGAGTCCACAATCCATGGCAATACTGGAATCCCCATTTTCTTCCTTTTCGTCCTAGCATGACACCATCATGTCAATTCTACCAGAGTCATTAACAGTTCACAGTTTCATAGGTCGATTGCCAGTCACAGTGATTTTCTAAATTCAGCCCACAAGGAAGGATGGCTGGAAAACAGACTGGATTATCATTTAAGCAGATGGGTGGTTAGCTCAGGATAACAAGCTTGGGCTAACAAACCTGAGATAGCAGGTACCATTGTTGATTGCCTGAATCAACCTATAGATGGGCTGACCCAAGTATCTTCAGATATAACATAAGTTCAATCAGGGGCAAGCAACATGCCCTCAGCCCAATTTCAATTTGGGAGACAAGGAGGGGGGAAAGGGGGTTACAGACAGAGAAAATTGAATGAAAGAGGGAGAGAGGGGAGGGGAAGAGCCACAGAGGAAGGGTACTCCTTCCTACTTTTAACTCTAGCCCTACCCACTGCCAGCATTCAGCTGCCAATATGTTCTCTTGTTTGTTCATGACGCTTATAATTTGTCTTTCTTCCATCATGGAGCCCTAGGCAGTGTACATCTGGTTTCCAGGGAGGCACTCATTAAAGAACTCTGCTTTAACTTCAGCAAGGTGCTGGCATGTTATGATATTATCTTCACAGGAATACAACCCATTTCAGAAAAAAAAAGGTTCCTGGACCGTGATTTAAAGGGATAAAGAACTGCGATAAAACTGGCATGATGACTTTTTTTTGGCGTTGGCGGGAGTGAATTCTTACTTTCTCAAAGAAGCCTGCAAGTTGGGCTTCAAAGAAAGGAATGCCTGGCTGACAGCAATAGTTTTTCAAGCAAAGACAAGGGATGTGGTGCACTTAGGCACGCTTGGCTATCTGTGCCAGACTTGTCAAGGCTGGAATTCTTGAGGTCTGTTTAAATTGCCTGGTTTTTTGTTTTTTTTTAAAAAAAATATTTACAGTAATACGTGTTGGATAGGGAGGACAGAGTATGGCTTCACACAGTAGCTGTAGCCTGGTCCTGTGCCTGAGACGTCTTGCACTTGGACTGCTACATGATGCATGAGAGCTCTGACTGTATTTATGCAAGTGCTGGAGGAGGAGGCAATACAAAAACCTACCGCTGTTTGGTTTCCAGCTACCTACAATAAAGTATGGGTCAGCTATATGCAATTTTGTCCCACAGAATTACGTGGAACTCACATGTCACAATTTTCCTCATAACCTCCACCATTTCATAGGGGAAAATAGGCCTAGACCTGTGAATATGTCTTTGGGTGGGCCCAGGGGTGTGACTTGGCATATAAAGGCAGCTCAGGAAGGTGTGGCACTGCAAATGTACCACAGGCAGAATACAAAGCAAGTGAGGCACATAATACACATATGCAGTGTACAGTTGACTGTTTAGAACATGGGTAGGCAAACTAAGGGCCGCGGGCCGGATCAGGCCCAATTGCCTTCTGGATCCGGCCTGCAGACGGTTCAAGAATCGCTGCGTGGATCGCCAGCACACACATGCTTTCTCTTCCCCTCACACGGCGCAGCCTCCTACCTCCCTCCTCCTGGATTCTCCCTGCCCTGCCTAGAGGAGGAAGGGGGCTGGGCTTTGTTGGTGCCAGCAGCAGCAGTGCTTGAGCGGCCATTTTAAGCAGTCCTTTCGCATGCCACTCATCGTCCCTCCGCTGCCGCCACCAGCCCCTGCCACTCGCAAGACATAGGTAAGCACCGGGGCTCGTGGTGCTCTTGCATCATCCCTGCCCCCCAAATATAGTCCAGCCCCCCACAAGGTCTGAGGGACAGTGGACTGGCCCCCTGCTGAAAAGGTTTGCTGACCCCTGGTTTAGAAGATATTGTCCCATTTTATATGCAGGATTGTACTTAAGTATTTATTTATTTAGCCTCCTTCACTGAATGACATGGGGCTACTTGGTTATCTGCGTGCTTTGATTCGGCCGTTTCCAGTCAGCAAAGCAAAAGCTAAACAAACAAATCCTTAAGCACAGCTTAAGTGATATTAGTTGGACCTGTGTTAAAATCCCTATTCCACTATGAACCTAACTCTGTGATTGTGGGTCAGCCACTTTCTCTTCTTGTACGCTTGCCTCCTAGGGTGGTTGTGAGGATAAAATCACCATGCCTAGCACCCTCAATTTCTTGGAAGAAGGGTAGGATGCAAACATAGCAACATATAATTCAGGCTCTTCATGTGCTTGTCCACTGGTGTTTGTAGCAGTAAAGTGTGAAGAAGGCAAGCTTGTAAATGCACAATTGGCATGTACCAGGAGTCTAACCACAATTTTAACTTCCAGAGCATTCCCACTGCATGTATGCCGACGCAGTGTGCATTTCCTTTATAGTTTACGGTGTTTCCTGCAGCAAAAACTGGCACGCAGTGGCAGATGCGCTAGCGTGCGAAGCATGAAACAGCTCCAACAGCAAGTAGCCTCATCTGAATTGTGTCTCATCTGACTTCATCTAGATTGTATCTAGAGGTTAAAGTGCTAAGGAAAGCAGCCCAGAGGAGAGTTCAAAAAAGCGGCTTTTCATGGCCGCACCTTGTGCCTTTTATCTTTATTGTGAGCAGGGTTACCAAATAATTGTGAAACAAGTTGCTCTTTGCCTACTTTGTGCAATCACTGTAACTCTTAGAATTTTCACTTTAGCTACTTGATAATTGGGCTGCCTTTATGGACACTTGTGCTATATAATCCAATATAGCAGAATCAATTTTTACCTTTCTAGTTTTACAGCAAGACATCCAATGTTCTCCCTCTACTCATCCTATCTCTGCCTTTGAGGAAAGCACATCATCATCATTTGTAAACCAATGAAATAAATTGAGAAAAATAAATTGAAAAACACCACAGGTTTCAGTGTTTTATTGCAGCCACAGACTTTGGCAAAGTGTCCACAGGGCAGCTTTTACTGCGGCAAGTGGGGGGCAAAGTTTGTTCAGAACATGAATTTTACTTTAGAAAGAGTATATGCACCCATGCTCCTTTGTCTCTGAATCCTTGCCTTTTTCCCTATTGAAAGTTATCTCCTGCTTGTTCTCTAACATCAGACAATTGGCAGAACACCATCTCTCCTCTTAAATCATTACCTATTCATCCTTCAATCACATCCTCTGGCTTAGAAACCACTGGCCTCTATCCCGGGTGCCAACTTAAATAAAATATTGGGGGGGGGGCAGGTAAGCCCTTCTACCACATAATCACAAGACACCATTTGAATGGAATGCCCAACAGCTTGGGAAGGGAGGGGGCTGGCCCTTCAAATATTTTATTGGAGCGTGTGTGCAAAGGTACCTCGGCCCCCAGGAGCTGGCTCCTATGCTTCGTATGGGTTTTGGTCTGTGGATTTATCGCTTTAAAGCTCTGCAAAATGATCGTGGCATTAAACGTGAATAAAAGCAAACTAAACAGATTATCGACAAGAAAGTGGGCGTGCCTCCACGGGCGCCCTGGCCACTTGCTTCGAGTCCATGCAATAAATATTACAAAATGACAAAACACAAGCATACACTCCTCCCCTCTCTCTCTCTATGGCCTGTAGAGGCAGCCAGCAACCACTTATTAGAAGGGGAAAAAACTCCAATCCCCACAGTGCCATGCGGGCGGGAGGCGGGCCGAGCGTTTTCATTGGTCCACTCTCCGACCGCGCCTCCTTACGATTGGCTTGGCCCGCAAGTTTCCATCCCCGGGAGGGTGGAGGGGCGGAAGTGGCGGGTACGGCGGCCGTAATGAGACCGCGGAGTCCGCCAGCTACGGAGTGAAGCTGCTGCCCCGTCAGCCCCCTTTCGCGACGCGGCTCGCTGCTTCCGCGTCGGCCGCGAAGGGATGGGGACTCGGACTCGGCGTCTCCGCGGGGACTCCCGGCCATGAAAGGCAGGGACTCGGCAGGGAGCTCAGCACCTGCCGCCGCACGGGGACCGCTTGGCGCGGGCGGCGGGCTCCGCCTAGGTGAGTGCCGGGCCGGGACCCCTTCCCCGTCGCCCTCCGTCCCGCCCCGGGCCCCGGCGCCACACCCCGGCCCGGCCAGGATCGCCCTGGAAGACGCTCAGCCCGCGCGGTGGCCTCTGCTTCCCTAGGTGGGACGGACGGCTGCGTCCTCGAAGGCTGGCAGAAGTGCTCTCTGCCCATGCTCAGGGGAACCGCTGTGTTATTAATCCAGGGGCTAAGCTAGGGCTTCCGTACAAGATTAAGCTCACCCCCCCATCGCCCGCCCTTGTGGTTCCATGGGGGGCTGCTAACCAGTTTCCCCCGTTCTCTGTTGCAGCTGCTTTATGGGTTTCTTCCCATTCCTTCTCTCAACTCTACTCACAGACTTGGCTGTGTTGTACCCACTCGCTTCTGTAATTAGTAAAATCAAATTGGTCAGCATTTGCTGCCAGTTACATTAGTTCCACTTGCTGGTGCATAGGTGCTTCTCTACAGCATGTTATCTCGCTGGCTTCTTTCAAGCAGCCCTGCCCAAACTACTGCCATTTTTTTTCACAGGTGAAGGAAGGAGGGAATGGGTGTGAGACTTCTGGCTATGCAATAATTCGGAAATGCCTTCCTGGCTCGAGCAGCTGAAATCTGTCTGCTGGACTATACTGGCAGAAGCCCATTAGTTTTTCTTTATAACTGATGTTTGTACATTGTCCTGCATCCCCTGGGGCTTAACTACAGACCCAGCCTATGGAATTTAATCTCAGTTTTGTCTTCTGGTTTCTGCAGAAATCTTAAGATGTGGTTCCTCAAATATGTTGTTATCTTCCCAGCTGCCTTGCTTTTCAGAATCTTTCATCATGGCTTTCCTGGAGTTCATGTCCCCCTATTTTGTGTTGTCTGTTTCTTCTGGTTTCTAGCACTTATGACAGTCAGTTTCTTGTTACCCGAGGCTGCATTTGCATGAATGTGAGTAAACTGTGTTGGGTATTTCTGCAGGGTTTATTCAGGAGGACACAGCTTCTATACTGGTTGAGTGTGTCATAACGGGATGTCATACACAGCTATCCCAGAGTTATGTCCTTCCTAAAATACACTCTGTAACTTACAGTTTGGGAGTGGAAAGAATAAGCCCTTCTCTTGTAATGCTCATATGAACAAACACCTCTTTAAAGAAGAGTCCGTGCTCATTTTAGCTTCTCTTTTTGCGTTTTTCAAGAGGTTGTGACTTTAAAAATAATTTGTTAGTTGAAATTCCTAATGCGAAAATGATCTGGACTTGTATCAAGGTGGCTAACCTGTGGCTTATCAGAAGCTGTTGGACTCCCATCAGCTCCAGCGTGTGTGGCCAGTGGTCACAAATGTGAGTTGTAGGCCAAATACAGGTTAATCACCCCTGCAGAGCCTGCCATTATACAAGATCACATTGATTGGCAAAACAATCTGAACTGTGGCCTGGCAGTTGCACAGTGTGGCAGAGACACCTCTGCATCTATAGCCCTGTCACCCATACCAGCTGCTGCGAGGGGAAAAGGAGCTCTGTACCAGTGGAGTGATGTAATCCAAACAAACACACATACCCCAGTGTGGGCAGTGGGGGTTGAATTATACCCTAAGCCTAGTTCTGTGTTTCTAGCAGAGGCATACCTAGGCCTTGGCAAGGAGCTGTATCAGCTCCGCCCTGTAAAAAATAAAAATAAATAAACCATTTCTGTGTTTGATCTTGCCACGACAGTGGCATCATGTTTCCACACACATATATGCCATACACTCCATAGTCTCCCATGGTCTGCCTTCATATCGCCTTGCCATTTCTCCTACTGCTCAGCAATGAAATTCTTGGCTAAACTCACAACCTTACACAGATAACTAGGGTATGCCTCTGGTTTCCAGTCATTAACACAAATTAGCATTCTTTACCTATAAACAAGACACTTGGACATATGGGTAGACTCTGGCCTATTATCTTTTCCTATAACAATCCTGTGGTTCCTAAAACCAGTTAGAAGAGATAATAATTGATCTGAATTCTGCATCCCAGACATGTCCCTCTGTTACCATTTGACTCCTCTCCTGGTGTCCTGTAATCTCTATTGTCTTTTCTTCCCACTGCCCCATAGAGTAAAATCCATTCAGCCCATAGATTGCTACTTATTTCTGGACCGCTTCCTAATTTCCCCCCTCTTACACAACATGCTTACTCTTTTCTGCCCCATTCAGATTTTCAGAATCTGTTAGCATTTCCTCACATTCTTGTTCCCTTTAAGTTTACTTTAATCTACTCCTGCAGCAACTAGTTTGCTTCTGTTCTAAGGGAGTCCTATCTTTCCTTCAGTATCCCCATTTGCTTCATTGCATGTGACCCTCATCCACTGTCACCCTCTTCTTATTGCCATTGTGGCAAAATACCCCTTTCTCCACTTTGCTTGCTTCATACCCAGCTGCCCAGCTTTGTGTTGTGTTTGGTTTGCTGCTGCTAACCTGGCCAAGAGATGGGAAAGCAGTTGTGGGCAGGAACTGGAGCAGGGAGGCATAGTGGCATGTTTTTGTGGTTGGTAGGAGCAAACTAGAAAAATAAACAAATGTATATTTTTGAAAACGTAAACTGGCAGAGGGGTTCATGTTTGCAAACTGCTGCAAACACTTGAATTTGCTTATTATGGGGATCCTTCTACCTCTCTTCTATTGGAAAAAGTTGCAAAAATTATGTTAAGAACTCTTTTCATTGAGTGCGTAAGATCCCTGTAGAAATGCTTCTGAAAGCAATTGGTGAGATGGGATGCTCTGTCAGTGTCTGAGTTATTTGTATGAAAATCCTTGGGCTTCATTTTTGTGGTGTGAAGTCTGAAGTCTGGTGTGTGTGTGTGTGTGTGTGTGTGTGTGCACGCATATACAAGCCAGGAACTTGGAAAATGAAAGCAACTGAAAGCATTGAAATCTTGCAGTTCCGTTCAGGACTTTGATCTCTGTAAGGTTATGGTAGCTATGTGTAATCAGCTCTGTAAGCCTACCCTTTCTCCTGTGTAGTTTGATTTCCTCCCCGGAAATTACTGAGATCACAGCATTTTCTTAAAACAAAAATATCTAAACTACAATAAGGATGCATTTATAAATATTTCCCCCTATTATAAGAAAGTGAATGGCTCTGTGCCAAAAAAAGATGGCATTGAAATGGGGCCACCCAGGGAGAATAGCTTTTGGCATATTCAAGGACAGAGCCATCAAAGGGGGTGGGGTACAGGAGCTGCTGCTGTATTTGTCCCCAGCAGGGGACCTAGACTCTAAACCTTGAAGAATGAAAGTCATGAAGCAAAATGTGCAGGCACCATTTGAAGTAAGCCCATACTGACATCCTTTTGGCACCAGGTGTTGAATGAAAATGTCAGTGTAATGTGGGGTGGAATTTAACGTAGCTCTGACTGGGGTATGCTTGCATAATAGGACCTTCATGCCTCCTAAACCCTCTAGAGCTGGTGGGGTGTGTGTGAGGGGAGGAAAGTTTAGCTTCATGAGCAGACCTTGTTCCATGGCACATGCAACAACTTAGTTGAATTTATGCTTCCATTTTCAATGTAAACCACCTGGAGACCTTTTAAGTAACAAGCAACTAATAGGTCTAGTAAATAAGAATACCTTTGCAGCTGTGCTGGAGGAGAATCAGAGTTGTTGAGGGATAAAAAGGAAAGTGTCCTAGTGCACAAAGCTCCCACCCATCCCTGTAGTGAGGGTGCATGTGTATTTTTGTCCTAGCTATAGGATAGTGGCATAACTATAGGTTGGTTTTTTTCCTATAAGACATCATTATTTGCTAGCAAAATGCCTGAACAGAAGCAAAACGGTAAGCACCTTAGAAAGGTGGCTTCTATACTGAAAAGTAAACACCAAATCTTAGTTTCTTAGCTGGATTAGTGCAAAGTGACAGAGTTGATCCTTTGCATGTAAAACTGGGTTTTCCTCGGTTATCTTACCTGGTTGTGTCTTGAGGCAGATAATCCTGTTGGTTCTAGTCAGAAGTAGAGTTATGGGGGGTTGTGATCTGCTCCTTCTGTATATCCAGCAAGAAACAGTTTAAAAGACTCAACACAGGCCTGTTCTTTTAACAGTACAGTCTTCTAGTGTTGCATATCTGTGTGGTGCGTGTCTTGAGTTCTTTAAATGACTCCTTCCCTTGGCAAGGTCCCATTAAAAACAGACGGAATGATAGACTCTACCTAAAGGGGAAGCAGGGAGAAGTACCTGCCCCAAGGCAAAATTTAATTAGGAATGCTTAACCCTGTTTTGTCATGCTAGATTGTCCTACGAATCCTTTTATAGAGCCAACTACATTCCATCATCTCCTTTGAATAGGCCGAAGAGTTTCTCCTACAGAATTATTTCTTACTTTTTGTGTTGATTCAGTAATACAGTGGTGCCCCGCAAGATGAATGCCTTGCAAGACGAAAAACTCGCTAGACGAAAGAGTTTTCCGTTTTGGAGGTGCTTCGCAAAACGACTTTCCTATAGGCTTGCTTCGCAAGACGAAAATGTCTTGCGAGTTCCTGCGGGTTTTTCCCCCTCCCCCCCTTTCTAAGCCGCTAAGCTGCTTATCTGCTTATCCGCTAAGCCGCTAAAAGCCGCTAATCCGCTAAGCCGTCAATGGGCTTGCTTCGCAAGACGAAAAAACCGCTAGACGAAGAGACTCGCGGAACGGATTCTTTTCGTCTTGCAAGGCACCACTGTATGTACATGCCACCAAAGTTATTCTGGGTATCAATTTGCACCACCTGCCCTGCAACTGGCAGTTTGTATATCTCAGCAGTTAGTTTAGTGAAAGGACCTTGAGGATAGTGGTGGGCCAAGACTTCAGCTCCATCCTCATAGTGACCTTCCGATATGTCCTCCTGCTACAGCCTCTGCTGTTTCTACATCTCACTTTGGCCTGTGTGAGAGGAAAAGATAGCCCCCATTAGACTGAACTTTGCACACGGTTTGCCAATGGTGAATTTCACTCAGGTGAAATAAGAGCTAGGTGAGATGAATATTTCCATCACTGAAGAACCTCTTTATTTCAGTGTGCTCTTTATTTCAGTGTACCTGGGGACCTCTCCTGCTTTCTTCAGTTGTAGGAGTTTGGAGGACAATGTAATATTAAAGCTAGAACTTGCATGGTGCCTGCACCAGCGGGTAGCCTGGCTGCTCATCTCTCCTTCTTTGAACAAGGATGTGGTAGCAGGTTTCTGTCTGTTCAGACCCTACAGTTTTTCAGGTGTCCATGTAAGGTGGTCACATGTGAATATGACCCAACACATGTTTGCAAATGTGTGGATTTACTTGAACATTCATCAGATAGCCAGGATTGGTGGTTGCTTATGAAGGGTATATTTGTTTGCATAATATGAAAATTGGCCTGGGCGCCTTTCATTCTCTAATCCAGAGCTGGCCAATGTAGTAGCTTCCTGGTGTTGCTTGATTACAGCTCCCTTTATCCCTATTAGCCATGCTAGGAGGGGCTGATGAGAGATGGAGATCAACAGCATCTGGAGGGCACCACACTGACTATCCCTTCTCTAATGTGTTCTACTTTATAACTCGGATTTCATTCAGAAGTAGAATTTGAGTGCTAAAATAAAAAGCAACATGGTACCCAATCCTTGAACAAGACGACACCCTTTGCTCCTCTAGCATCCGTAGTAATGCATTTTCTTAAGAGAAAAAAATGTACCGGTAAATTGTAATTGTGGCTGTTTCGCTTTGTGTGTGCTATTTGCGCTATTTTTGTTTTGAACGTTCTGCAAAGAGTGAGCTGGCTGCTGCACTGGCACAGTTTCTGATGAGCAAAGCTAGACTTATGGAGGGACTTTTCATAGATAAATGTAATGTGTTAGTGTGGCTCTCCAAACGGTTTTGATTTAACTAAGTGAGACTCTAAATAGTCCCAGTGTAGAGAATGTGGCCCTCTTAAACTTTTGTCTTTTGTTTCTGTTGGTAACTCGTGTTTCTCCTCTGGCAGTACTGATTATTATTTATTTTAGGAGAGGTGTGCATGTGCCCCCCCCCAAAGCATTGTGCGTGACCCCTGTGAGAATCTTCTCAGCTCCTCTTCTTCTGCATTTCAGCTCACTGCTATGGACAGTGCGATCACCTTGTGGCAGTTCCTTTTACAACTCCTCCAGGAGCCTCGGAACAAGGATATCATCTGCTGGACCTCCAATGACGGAGAGTTCAAGCTGCTGCAGGCGGAAGAGGTGGCCCGCCTCTGGGGGATCCGTAAAAACAAGCCCAGTATGAACTACGACAAACTCAGTCGTGCTCTCAGATATTACTATGTGAAGGTAACTCCAGCATTTAGTTTGTATCAGATGTGTAACCCTCCTTTCCTTTTGCCTCAGCCTAATGAGCTTTTCTGTTTTCCAAGGGTAATGCAATGCTATGCAGTGGTACCTCGGGTTAAGTACTTAATTCATTCTGGAGGTCTGTTCTTAACCTGAAACTGTTCTTAACCTGAAGCACCACTTTAGCTAATGGGGCCTGCTGCTGCCGCGCCGCCGGAACACGATTTCTGTTCTTATCCTGAAGCAAAGTTCTTAACCTGAAGCACTATTTCTGGGTTAGTGGAGTGTGTAACCTGAAGCGTATGTAACCTGAGGTACCACTGTACAAGCTTGGGTATTATGAGAGCTGTTTTCTGTGGCTGAGAGTTTAGATTTTCAGGCCCTGAACTACTTCTAAAGAGTTATTAAGTGTCTTAGACATTTAAGTGAGGCTTTCCAAGAAAATCACCTGTCAGGTTGCCAAAAATGAGTACAAATTTCGGGGAAATGAAAGCCCTAAAAACACAAAGTAATTACAACTTGCTATACTCCTGTGATGCCATTTTGTATTTGGCACTGTCCTAAAATATTTTGTTTTAAGTCTGAATTCAAGTAGACTTTAATCTCCCCCACCCTTTTACTTCACATATTTATGCATTGTCTTTTCCAGAATAGTGAACGACATAGGAAGCTACCCCACCTCCTGTGCAAGTACATTGCTTCCCCCCCTAGAAGGAGCCTATTCAGTGCTACCCAAGAACAAGGAAGAGGGATATTTTCATATGATCTTTTATTGCAAACTGTCCTTGTGTGGGTGCATGGGATAAGAAAATAAATGTTCCAGAGGCCTGCAGATTAGAACTTAAAGTTGAGATAACATTGGCTTGCTCATTAAACTTACAATAAAGTACTTCAGTAAGTACAGAAGGAAATAAGTGTTGCTGAATACGGCTTAGAGGCATTGAAGTGGCTGCAGTTCATGCTGTTCTGCTGAATGTCAGCTGCTTATTTCCCATCAGCTACATAAAAGTTACATAAATCTTCTCTCATTTGAGTACTTCACCTTGGTGCTGTAACACAGTACGCCCACAGATGCAAACACAGTGCCCATCTTCAGTATTTGGGCTTAAGCTTCCTTGCTTTTTAAATCAAGGCCATAAAATGTGTAGGTAGCAGTCTGAGTCTGGGCCATTATGTGTGACATAAGTTCAGGGCCATTATTATTTAATGCACATTGCGGATGGGCTTTTTAGTGTGCGAGTGGCCAGACAGGAGAGAAATGGCAAAACTTTCCATGATGGGTGAATGTTCTGGATTCAGCCAGTGCTGTAGCCTTGTTGGAGCTAACTGTGGGTGTGACCTGATTACTGCAGGGATGAACAGTACCCAGGACTCCCCCCACCCCCTTAAGCCACTCTGAGTTTCTAAATGGAAGGGAGGGATATAAATGTAGGCAGAATCCAGGCTAAGCTAGTTATACTTCGTTTCCATTAAAATCAATGGGGCTTGGTCATTGCTGATTAAGTGTTAGCAACTTAGCCTGGATCCAATAACTATGTAACTAGGCTTGTCCTCAAATGTAAGTAATTTTCTTATTGAAGTGGGGCGTCCTTGGGTTGAGCCGCCGAAGCAAGACTTCAAATGAGGGGAGTGCCTGACGCCTTCTTATTGCTTGATGTTTCCACAGAACATCATCAAAAAAGTGAATGGCCAGAAGTTTGTTTACAAGTTTGTGTCTTACCCGGAGATTTTGAATATGGACCCCTTAGCGGTTGGCAGGATTGAGGGTGATGCCGAGTCTCAGACGGGCTTGTTAGACGTTAGCAGTGCTGCAAAGGATGTGGAGAACTATGGGAAGGAGAAGCCTCAGCCCTGTGCAAAGTCCTCCAGCCGCAATGATTATATCCACTCAGGCCTATATTCTTCATTCACTTTGAACTCCCTGAACTCTTCCTCTTGTGTAAAACTCTTTAAGCCAATCAATATGGAGAACCCGACTGAGAAACCGGTGGAGAAGAAAGGTCCTCAGGAACTGACACCGTCGGTCATAAAATTTGTGACCGTGTCCTCCAAAAAGCTTTCGATCTCCCCCCTCGCATCTACTGCTCAGCCACCCTCTACTCTGTCAACTGCTTCCACTCTCCCTTCTGGCTCAGATGAGAGTCTCCAGGCTTTGGAGTCCCTGGTAACACCGAAAGCTGAGACGTCCACATCCTTGCCATGCTTGAACGCCAATTTCGCCCCTTCGCCTCCTGCAGCCTCCGTTTCTCCTCCTCTCCAGGTTCCTCCCAGGTCTCCTTTGCCACCTTTAAGTTCTGATCTGGCTATAGAGACAGATCCTGAGCCTGTGTCGTGCCAGCAGCTGGAACATTCTCAGAACCAAGTCTTGGAGTTCAAAGAGCAGGGTTCTTCCATGCTAGAAAAGGAGTTTCGTCATAGCCGAACTAGAAAGCCTAAAGGGCTGGAAATTGCTCCCACTCTGGTCATTACTGGCAGTGACCCAAGTCCGCTGGGGATACTAAGCCCTTCTCTCCCTACTGCTTCTCTTACACCAGCACTTTTTTCACAGGTAATCCTGTCTTCCGTTACTTCTAAACCAAATCCTGTATGTGTACAGGAAGCATGGCAGAGAAATGACCTCTTCAGAAGAGGTGTGCTAACATTTCTAAAGATTATGAGTGAGCAGACAGGGATTTTTTGAAGCTGGATGGAAATCTAACCTGTTGTCTGTGATCAGGTACATAGCCAACCAGACCGAGGTGTGTTTAGTGTAATATGCACTGATCTTTACATGATGGAGGTAGAGCATAGTGTCAGTTTAGAATGCCTCAAGTTTCTGGAACTTTTTGACAAGGGTGGTATGAAAACCATTTGAGAGATCCAAACTTCTGAAGCTGATTTTTCATGTTTGGATACACCAAAAACCAATGCAAATGTAATGCTCTTTTTGCAGTGTGTCTGTGCTAGCTTTATTTCAAAGAGACAAAGTATACAGCAAGGTTTAGGTGCATGGTTGTTGTTGTTTTTTAAATACTAGCTGTGTGAGTACAGCATGAACAAAGCTTAGATGTCAGAAATTAGTTCAGATCACTGTTAAAAGTGGCCATCTTTGCTTGAATCTGTTCTATCTAGCTCATGTTCAATTGTAGATTTGCACACATTCACCAAAAGCTATTAAACTTAAGTATTGACTTTCCAAACTTGATCACCTGCTATTTTGGGTGTCTGGTGCTGAAACAACTGCCTTGGCTTCCTTAGAACGTGGTGCTGATAGTGCCAAGGTTTCAAGTTCGATCCCCGTATGCTGCACATTCTTGCATTGCAGGGGGTTGGCATAGATGATCCTCAGGATCCCTTCCAACTCTACAATTTGATGATTCTAAGCCCAGGTGACTTCGATGGCTTGGAAGTGTTAAATGCTTGCTAGTTATACTGCTGGTAATGGAAATTCAGGTGTTAAATGGTTTCTTATGTTAAGTTCCTATATTAAACTGGTGTTGTGACATTGTTTTGTATGTCTCACAGACGCCTATTTTGCTGACCCCAAGCCCCTTGCTCTCCAGTATCCATTTCTGGAGCACTCTCAGTCCAGTTGCCCCTCTCAGCCCAGCAAGATTGCAAGGTGCTAACACCCTTTTCCAGGTAAGTTCCAGTGGATGGCTTCAGAGGTGGAGCTAGCTGCTCTGGCACTCGGAGTGCCGCACGTGCTGTGTACCCGGGGGCGGGGTAAGCATCCCAGGGGGGTGGGGGGCGATGTCATCCCCCTTCAGGAATGACAGCAGGGGCGGGCTGCACCCACCACACCCCCCTTACTCCACCAGTGGATGACTTATGTGAAAGAGCCAATGAGATTTGCAAAAATAGAAATATCTCCTCTTCTTATAGGTTCATTTAGAAGTTCATCTCAATTCAGATGGTTCTCCATTTGAGAAACACGCCATGGGCTCCTGCGGTCCCTCCTCTTCTGCACAGTTTCACTTTCACTTTGCAGCTTACTGCTGACTTTAGATGCTGTGACAGTGAATCAGAAAACTGTGGTTAACACTTGCACTGCAAACCAGAATTTTTAAAAAGCATGCTTTTCCAATTCTGACTTGGAGGGTGAGTGCTAACAACAGTCCATGTAATCCAGACTTTGTAGTACCCTTAGTTCTGGAAGCCTTCCAGTTTAAGCACAATGGACTGGAAAATGTTCTTTTAATGTGTTCTTTTTAGCTTTGTTCTTTTAATGGAAAATCCTTAATGAACCATGGAACATGAGCACAGTAGAGACCTTGTGTTAATCCCAAAGAGTAAGCATAGTTTTGTCATTGGGATAATCCAATGGTAAAATGAGCAAATAATTGTTTGCTTTGAGTGCCACACCCGATTCCAGGTGAAGGATACCGTTTAGTGATTGAATAGGAACAAATTGAGTATGTTGTTATGTTGTGTACAGTGGTACCTCAGGTTAAGTACTTAATTCTTTCCAGAGGTCCGTTCTTAACCTGAAACTGTTCTTAACCTGAAGCACCACTTTAGCTAATGGGACCTCCTGCTGCTGTTGCGCTGCCAGAGCACAATTTCTGTTCTCAACTTGAAGCAAAGTTATTAACCTGAGGTAATATTTCTGGGTTAGCAGAGTCTGTAACCTGAAGCGTATGTAACCTGAAGCATATGTAACCCGAGGTACCACTGTACATAAGAGTAATTTTTTTTGTTGTAACCGCCCTGTGATCTTTGGATGAAGGGTGGTGTACAATTTTTCACTATTATTCAAGCCTTTCAGAAAAATTAAGGTACAGCTTGTATCTTTAATTTGTGTGACGCGGTGTGTACATCAAAATGGCGTAAGTAAATTACTCAGTTCTTGTATATGGATGCTGAGATGAAAGAACCAAGGTTGTGATATGCAGGTTCAGGTACACGTATGAGATATATATATATATAGAGAGAGAGAGAGAGAATACTCAATGTAATCTACAGCAAACTTTGAAGCTTGAAGTGGCATTTATATATTATGTGCTGGCAGGAGCTAGGAACAGCTGTCCAAAGCTGCTTTTTAAAAAGGTTTTCCAGTTGATCTGTTAATGGGCAGAATAAAAAAATAACAATCTCACAAGCATTTTGGAGTAAAAGAATTGAACCCAGGATAGCCTTTTATCTCAGTCTTGTACTGTAGTCAAAAGTGGCCCAGTGAAAACGCCCTCTAGTGGCAAGCTGTTATAGTACCAGGTTAGAAAAATGGAGGCATTTGTCGCCACGTCATCTCTGGTGACTTTGCTCCCCTGGTTTGTTTCTGTGAGATCATTTTACAGTGTGAGTAAACTGAAAAGGCAAGTATGAACAGACTTGAGCTTCTTAGAAATGGTAATGTTAAATTGTTAATTATTCTGCCGAAATGAATAGTCTCAACACAGCAGCTATCAGTGGAAAAGATAAATGCTAGTGCACAGAAAACTTTTTACACTGGTGCAATCTTAGTATCTGTTTCTGTTTTTCAGTTTCCATCGGTGCTGAATACTCATGGACCATTTACGATATCCGGAATGGACGGGCCCTCCACGCCTGGGCCTTTCTCCCCAGATTTGCAGAAGACATAGGGTATGGCCTTCTGGGAAAAGGACAGGTGGAAATCAAGATAAAGAGGTTTCATCGAAATGATGGAATCTGTTTTTCAATATGGGGTTTGCAATTCCACAGAGACGATATGAACAGGCTTGGGGTTTTTTGCTATTCCCGGTTTAAATGCCTTTTCAAAAATTCCTTTCAAGACATAAGGAAATTTTTATGGAAACGCCTTAATTGGAGACTGTTCTCCAAGATCACTTTTCTCACCTGGTTCTTCTGATTTAAGAAGGCTTCTCTTGGTAAAGCGATTTTTCTTGAGGGGGGTGGAATGCAATGATTGACTCTGCAGCAGCTGATACCAGTCACAACTTTCCTTTTTGACTGGTATCCTTTTGCCCCTTTGCTTCTTGTATAACCTATCAAAATATTAATCTCCATTGGAAGCTGGCATTCCAAGAAATACTTGGATTTTTTTTTGATTTTTTTTAAGGCTTGCTTTAGGGTTGATAATTTCTCTATTAGTAATGCAGGAATGCTGTACGAAAATATATTATCTCTTTGTAAGAGGAAACTTTTCAGGAGCATTTTATGGTGATATAGAAGAACTGGGCAAAATTTTAAGGGTGTTGCCTGTAAATAGAGAAGATCTAGTTGTGTATCCTTTAGCCAAAATTGTCGATTCATCTCCAGAGAAATGCATAGCACATGGAATGAATGAATCGTTTTGGTCTTTAGAAATATTTGGATGTTTTACGTCTGATATTGCTTGGTAGGTTTAAAAAACAAAACCCTGATATTTAAAGAAGCACACCACTCTAATTGCAGGTCTTGGCAACTGATGTTTTGTGGCATTGGGGTAACCATATATCTGATATGCTGTGTGTGGTGTTGTCTTGATGCTAGATAAGGTCGTATGTAGATCTGACATTTGAGCAGTGAATGTTTGCTTGTATTCTATTATTTTATTCTCCCCTGTCCCCTTTCAACAAATAAGGTATCCAAAGAACAGTCAGTGCTGCTCTTGGCCCCTGATACCTCTGGGTGATCCACTTTTCTTTTGGGCCACACTCACTTGGATTTAAGGTTTGAGCATGTTGATGCTCCTAAAAGTAGAAATAATGTGTGGTTATTTGAAAGTGTTCCTGTTGATAAGAAGGGTGTGAGCGGGAAAGGGCAAGGTGGTGTGGGTGCTTTATAGCCTGAAAGAGCTAAAAGCTGCTTTCAGACTGCACTTAATCTTGCGGCAAGGGAGTGGTTAAACCATACTTGAACTGTTCTTGGATGTCTCCACTATGAGGATAGTTTAGACGTAATTTGGTGGTCATGTTATGCTGGCTTCCTGATGTGGCGGTCTGGCGTATGATGGGAACCTGGATAGATGTTTACAACATTAGTTGTTATCTCTCCATAGAAAGAGATGCATCGAGAGGCATAGTATTTCTGCATAAGTGCTACCCTTATCTTCTAGATTTGGGCCAAAGTCCCGAAAGTACCACAAGACCTGTAGCATCACATAGCTATTTGATGGAAAGGTAAGATTAATACCAGGAATGGTGTTTGGCAGGGTTTTGCTTTTTTTTTTTTTTAAATTGGGAAGTGTTGACCAGCTACTTATTAAGGACTAAATGCAATTTCCCACCACAATTTTAATGATGACTTTTAGTAGTCTGCAGAAGCAGAGAGCGTGAAAAGCAAGCAACTATTTGAAATTTCACCTCCATTGCAAGATTAAACCTACTGGATTTGAGAGAAACTTGAAATGCTGTGCTTTTCATCCATCCCATTCTTTAAGATCAGCAGGGGACTTGAGCACAGTCATCCAAGCGCTTCTGCAAAATCTCTGTTAATTTCAAAATATGTACCTATTTATGAGAGTCCCCTAGGGCTGAGTACCATGCTAAAGGAGAAGACATTGGCTGGTCGCCCCCCCCCCATGCCCCCTGAAATACATGAACTAAATTTCTCCTTCTCCCATAGAGTTTGCGATGCACCATTCACAAGAACAGTCAGAAGTTAATTTCTTGGACTGCCCTTCCAAAACCATTTCTGGTAAGAGGAAAGGAATGATGTAATATAGCTTAGAACCCAAAGAGACAGCAGAAGGTGTGTTCTTGTGTGTTACTGAAGGTGCATTGCTGTCATTCATTTTCCAGACATGATCAGCTAAGTCATTTGAAAGGTCCATGTCTGTTGTGCCTAAATTGAATGTGCAATATTTCCATATATTCTGTTTAATGCAGACATGCAGAAAAATAGCTGCAAATAGTAAGTAAGAGGAGGCAACCTGCATTCCCGAGTTTGCGCAGGGGGTTTGTATTCTGCCTCATGGGCTAAAGTAATGATAGCACTTTTTAATAGGAGCCAATCTAGGCTGGCTGCTATTGACATATATATTGGGGGTAGGAGAGAAGTCAGAGCGAGGTTTTGTTTTGCTTTACATTTCTTCTTGAGCACTAAAGGAATGCAATCAAACTATTTGTTCTTTTGTCTTCTTTCTCCCATCACCAAAGGAAACAGGCAGGGCATCTTTCGTCAAATATTGTGTGGTATATGGTGCACCTGTGCCGTATGTATATTTAAAAACATGTAAGTGAACCAAAGTTCTTGGTAGCAGTTTTGTTTATCCAGGTTTCACAATCTAGCCCCACCAGTCTCAAAAAGATGCACTGTTGTAAGCTGGCTTGTTATGATAGAGCTCCGTGGCTTCATTTTGTGGAGGCTTTGCTTTTCTATTTGGTGTTGACTAGCTCTCTGCTTCATCCTTGACATGGTAGGTTGTTGGAGGGCTTACAGCGAACAACTGTCTCGTGCTTTTAGCCACTATGCTACAGCACCTTCTCTCCACCCCAGTGCCACCTTTGAAGGGTGGAATTGGTGCAGCTCTATTCTCTCAGTGATCCAAGTGCTAGTAGAATTGGGATTTCATGCTGCAAGGTTTCAAAAGAGATAACCAGCTAATATAGATATTTTGTATTTGTGTTTCAGCCAGTTCCAAGGTTGGACAGGTTTTTTTACTTTCATGCATGTTCTCTTTTAGTTTTGTTTTTTGATGTGTTGAAAACATTTTAATTTACACAAGAAGTTTTTCTTATGCTTTCAACTGTGTGCAAACCTAAGTTAGAGTCTGATCTAACTTTAAATGCTGGATGTTATATTTGTATGTGTGTGTATGTATGTATGTATGTATGCGGAAAAGAAAATAACTAGGTGTGTCACCGAGTTTAAGGGAGTTAACTGTTTCTTATTTGGGAGAGAAGAGCAATCCTGATTTGTATTCTGCATACTATGTTGGCATGAATTGGTGTCTGATTGCTCTTACCTCATTCACTCAGTTTTCGCAGTCTTTGGGGTAGCCCTAAATCATTCATTGTATCTGCTAGAATTATATTGTTGCCAACTGTTTTATTGCCTTTTGAAATATCTAATTACATGTAAGCACTTGTTCACACAGCACATCTTTGTATTGTAACAAGAGGGCTGTTGTTTGTTTTTTAAACAGAAAGAGTGATTAAGGGATGCCCAAGAAACTAAATGTTGTTTTTCAAGTTCTAAGTCAGCAAAAAGGACTTCCTTCTCTCACCTTGTGTCAGTTTCCCCAAGCACGTGTATTGGATTTCAGCTGCCATTCACAGTCACCACACCAAGTTTTACAGTAGTTGAGGTAGAAACAGATTGTGAGAGGGCGCAATGAACCCATTATTATCTTTGATTCTGTGTTGAGATTCCTGCATTGCACAGGGTTGAAGACCCTAAATTCTGTGATTCTAAGAAATGCCAGAGAACTTTAAATTCTCCACGGCTGTTAACAGCAACATAAATAGTATCAGTAAGCCACAAGGGAATGACCTAATCTAGTGCTGCTGAACACAACAGCTCCTAATCTTGCCAATGTGTGCAGGCTTTTTTTCTTGTGGAGAAAGCATTAGGCTGATGTCTGTGGCCCTGGAGAAAAGTGTGATGTGGTCCTTAAAGGGCTCAAGGGTAGAGGAGAGTATTTAACACAGTCATTTGCAAAGTGAAACTGAAGTACAATTAATGGGTTGTGGCCTGATTTGGCAGCACATCTTCTCTCCCCCCCCCCCCCGGGGCTGTAGTGGTTAGACCTATCTTAAAAGATGGATGGATAATTGATTACCTTGTATTGTGCTTTGCTTTATTTTGCTTTTCACATGTTGTGTATCATATTTGTTAGTTGCTTGGAGATGCTTGGGTAAAGTTACTAATAATCTTAACAAATGGTGATAATTCCCAGCTTGCTAAACCATAGCTTAGCAGTGTGACTATTTCACTGCTTGCTTCTTGGTTTAATAAAGCGACGTTTAGCTGTTGCATCCCAAATGGGGAACTGAATGTTCACCCCGATCTTAAACCATCTTCAAACTCTAGTTTAATATCCTGGCTAGTAAATCAACATTAAACCACAATTCCCCATTTTTGACATAACAGCTTGCTTTGGCCGGAGCACACAGTTTTGTCATTTGTTCCCCAGCTACTGAACAGTGGTTTAAGCAAGCTGCGAACTCAGCATCCAAATGGGCCAGTATCTGCTTTGATATATAGTAATGCTTTCTTCCCCTTAATTCAGGGCTGGGCAGTACCAGAATAGGATTTATGCAGAAATGATCAGGGCTGGCTAACCATTTTGGTCTCAGAGCTTCTTACAGTAGATCAGTGAGTAGCAAAAATCCTGCTGAATCCTGCTAAAAGGTCTATATAATCCAACATCTTATCTCCCCCTGCATAGCTAAATGGGTGCTACAGAAAGTCCAAAAGCAGGAACTTAGTGTTGCTTCTAACAACTGATATTTGGTGACAGCTTTTCCCTGAAAGGAGAAGACCCTCCCTCTGTTTCATGAATTGATCCGATCCCCGCTTTAAAGCCATCGGCCATCAGAACATCTTGTCACCGTGAGCTCCGTAACGTAAGTGGAGCACTGTATTAATAACTGGAAGCTTTTCTTTTCCCATGTGGGAGTCTTTAGAAAGTCTCTCTTTGGGAAGGTTTGTGGGATCAGAGGAGCAAGTAGTGAGTTGAATGCACAGGTTTTCTAGCTGGTCCTTCTAGAGTGGTGAGATTTCTTTGGGAAAATGTTTTGAAACTGTGGCTTGGCGTTGACTTTTGGTCTTGCTGTTCAGTTGCACCACTTTTAAATGCTACATACTAGGAAGTTTATTGTTTGTTTTTTAACTACTCTTTCAAACTTGTATAGAAAAGTCTTGTTCTAAAGTATTTTTAAAATAGTGTTTGTATTTTTTATAGCAGTGTTACCAGATGGCCTTATGTACGTCACAGTGTGGGTACAGTAGCATAATTCATGCATTCCCCCCCCCTCTATATTTGTATTCGTAAATAGTATGCTCATGTGTATCTAAGAATACGCAAAAGGTAGAGGCTTGGGAGTTAATGAGAGAAGCTAGAACATGGTGCTCTAGCATGAAATACTTGGCAAATGAAAAAAGCCAGAATTAATATTGTGAAGGAGCAGATGACTTTACATAAATTCCAGGACTCCAAAATGCTTCAATGTTCTGTCTTTCTGTCAGGACATTATCTAGTCCGTAAACCCCTGTGTTGCAATATGGACAAGCTGAACAATATAACACAACACGATGGCCAATTACAATGGCACTAAACACAATTTACAGACCAATACAAATGATCAGAAATTACAACCAAAGTCTCCAAATCTTCTTCACCAGTCACGGTAGAATAATTCAAAAGTTTGATATATACATAATCTGTCACCAAATATCACCAAAACAGAGTTTCCGGATAACCAATCTGTTTTGTGCAATGCTTTATCAGCCAATCTTGATCAATTCTTCATCACCCAGACTTGTAAGAATTAATATGAGAAGGATGCAGTTCAATTTCTTAACAAGCCAATCTTACATGTAAGCAAATATAAACGCTGTAGGAAATAGGCTCTGGATCAGTGCTCATATGATACTGTCTTGGCTGATGAAGCATTGAACGAAACAGATTGGTTATCCGGAAACTCTGTTCCGGTGATATTTGGTGACAGGTTATGTATACAGTGGTACCTTGAGTTAAGTACTTAATTCGTTCCGGAGGTCCGTTCTTAACCTGAAACTGTTCTTAACCTGAAGCACCACTTTAGCTAATGGGGCCTCCAGCTGCCACCACGCTGCCGGAGCAAGATTTCTGTCCTCATCCTGAAGCAAAGTTCTTAACCCAAAGCACTATTTCTGGGTTAGTGGAGCCTGTAACCTGAACCGTCTGTAATCTGAAGCGTATGTAACCCGAGGTACCACTGTGTATCGAACTTTTGAATTATTCTACTGCGACTGGTGAAGAAGATTTAGAGACTTTGGTTGTAATTTCTGATTATTTGTATTATTCTATAGAGAGTGTTTAGTGCCATTGTTATTGGCCGTTGTGTTGTGTTATATTGTTCAGCAGGACACTATCTAGTGCATTGGTTTTCAGTTGGTGGGTTGAGAGTCATTACCATGATGGGAGACTTGATCTGAAGCTGGCTGCTGCAGCAGCAGCAGCTCTACCACCATTCAAATACATGGTAAAAATTAAGGACGGTATCCATCAAATTAGTTCTGTTAGTGCCATGGAGCTTCCACTCCCTTACCTCTCAGAGGAGTTAGGGAACCACCAAAACAGATTTAGGGGGCATCAGAGGAGAAGCAGGAGAAGTTCTGTAGCACAACTGGAAGTCCTTGCACAAACAACTACTTCATTGGATGCCACCCAAGGGGACGGGTTTCCAAATGCATGTTTGAGGTAATGCTATGCCTGAAAAGGCTTGAGGACTCCTGGTCCTAGTGCATTTATAGGCACCATTTTGTGGCAGGAGGAAGTTTGGAGGCTCCTGATGAGTTTCAAGTGGTGGCTCTGGGACATTACTTTTCAGATCTGAGCCTTCCATCTCTTTTTGTTTGGGTTACACCTGTTTTAAGATGGCAGAGCATGTTCCTGCAATTGCCATTTTACTTATAAGTTCATGCACTGTTGATTTCTCTCCCCCCACCCCAGCTTTCTAAATGACTGCTGTTCCTAGAGCAAAGTCTCTGCTTTTGCTCAGTTCTGGCATCAAAGTAGAACTGTCTTGAGTCTTCAACTTAAGGGCTCCAATTGGTTATCCCCCAAGCAGACCAATGCAGGGAAGAGCACTGGCAGTGGATTACGCTAGCTTCTCAGGTTATCACTACTTACAAGAAGTAACAGAGCAGGTTTACAGAAGGGAAAGGGCTTTCTTATTTTAGCTCCCTTTGGGAATAAAGTCCCTGTTCTTCTCCCAAGGCCTTTGTGCGGCTGGTTGTAGAGAAAATAAAATTGGCTCTAGCCAGGCAAGTACTCATTCTAGTACAGAGGACTTTGGGCTGCATGTGTGTTCTGCAATATGCATGCAGTCTCAAACATGGAAGGGACTGTGTTGGTGCATCTTAGAATGGATGCACTATATGAGCCTCCGTGTGTGGAAGGTCTGGCTGGCTAAACAGGATTTATTTGGGAAATAAGTGAATTTAGCTGGGGGATAGTAGGTTGTTGATGTTTTGTTCCCATTTTTTTAAAAAACTGAAAATCTGTACCATTTGATATATATCCAGTATGTTAATGCCATTCTGTAAAATATTGCTGATATGTAATGCAATTGCATAATAGCCAAAGTTCTAAGTATGTTCTCAGTGTTATTGTTTTGACTATATAAGCACCTCTGGGTAAGATATGAGGGAGGCCTTCAAAATGTTAACAAGTTGGCTAGAAAAATCTGCCTCTTAAGAAACAATTTTATTACAGGAGTATAATTCTCGGTCAAAGCTAGTCTTAAAAGTCTCCAAGAAACTGTACAGTGATGCCATTTTTGTGGATTGGTTTGCTATTAAAAGTCGGTATATATTGGCTGTTGCACATCCAAACATAATGAAGGTCTTTGCTGCAAAATCAGGTGACTATTTTCTATTGCTTAGACTTTTGTGCAAAAAAGGTTTAGGGTTTTTTTTTTTTAAAAAAAGAAAAGTTTGGAGGAAGCATTGCTTATTTTGTTTAAGAACTGACAGAGGGATATGTTTTGTATAATAATGCAAGATGGCTTTAAACAGTGTAGCAAATCATGTTAATATGTGCAACCAGACTTGCAAAATAATTGTATTTTTTTAAATAAATATTTTTTAACAAATGTCGTTATTTGGAGTGTTACTCTTCTGCAGTGGAAAGAAGAAGTCACTGCAGTTCAGTTATAATAGCCATTTCACTCTGGATTCTTGAAATAGAGGTAGCAGCAGTGTAATCACCAAGCATTGTCTGAACCATGTAGTATATAAATGTAGATGTGCCTCTTCTCTATCAGTAGTGATGGTACCATTCTTGAAGATCTGAATGTATTCAAATGATGCCTATTCATTGCTAAGTACTGATCTAGGTTTCTCAGCCACAGCTGTAGCACTGTAAGCAAAAATAGATTGGTGCCATCATGGTACAATTTGAGAAACCTGCTTTGGAAGAAACAGACTGAACCTCCTACTTTCTGGCATTTGAAATATCTGAAACTATTAACCCATTTATGGTTTGAAGAACATGAATAGCAAGGAAATCAGACTGGAGAAGCAGATTTAAGAGACCGAGGCTGTGAGGCTGTTTACAAACCATACCTTTAAAACACCTCCTGCCCCGAATAATAATGGAAACTAGTTTAACAGTGCTGGGAAGTATAGCTTTGAGGGGTAAACCACAGTGCCTAGGATTTTGGGGTGCTTTAAAGGGATGATGTGTATACAGCCGTTCAGTGCCAGTTTACGACAGTTTTCTGCTTGAATTAAATTACCCCCAAAAAAGATTCCTTTTTCGTAGAACCCAATACCTTAAAGCTTTAACTCAGACTTTATGCATTCATCTCTCTTGCCTTGCACCCATGGTGCATCTGAAACAGTTCAAGAGAATTTATCAAGGTTCCAGTTTTCTAACTTATATTTCCTGAGCAGGCACATGTGTTGTTTTTGTAGTTATTTTTAGCTATTACAGCAATATTTTTTCAAAATTGAGTTTAAAATGTATACTTATGTAGTTCATACACCTTTTCAGTTACAGAAGCTATACCTATTTAGTAGAAAAATTGTAAAATTATGCTTGTTTGTCTTTCTCTCTACACTCGAAAGGGACATGAAAGAATTAACTTTCTATAAAGGCTGCTAGCTACTGGGATGAACAGTGATGCTGCAGTACATGTGAGGTGTAACCTCAAAATAAGCCAAATCTGGAATGCAACTTTTACTCCTGCTGTTAACACAATGGTTGCTATCAGATGCAACAGCAAAGCATGGTTTGTCATAAACAAGCAGGTGTAATTTTTGCTCAAGCATGTTCTTCATGTGCACAGTGGAATGAAATTAAAAGTCCCCACTTCTGGTTTATGGCAAATGATATTTTGCTGTTTCACCCACACCTGGTAAACCATGGCTTGCTGTAAAGCAGCATGAGAACTCTATATTCTTGCAATGCTAACATTCTGTTAAAGACAAATTATATTGTTGCTCAGGTTCACATGAGAAATACAATGTTTTGCTTAATCGGATTAAGGTCTACCTGGTTCTGCTGCCTTGTCCAAGAATCCTAGGGAGCAGTTGCTGTAGGTAGTCCACTGGAAAAGGCTGTGGTCCAACACACATATATAAACTTAGAGCACAAGATGACACAAGCTCTGTAATCAAGGCGGGTATATTTTAAGGATTGGACAACATGGAAATCAAAGATGAGGGCGCATACCCATGCAACATAGCAATTGAAGTCAAATGACAACAGAAAAATTCAGTATAATGCACAATTTTGAAATGAGCAGTGCAACAAGCCTCTAGGGGGAAATAGCTCTACTTGAGTGAAGTTGCTGGGTCCCATCTTAGTTACTCCACGAGTTCATGCGACAAGAGCAATCACATTAAACATTCCTTTATATACACACACACATGTATATCTATCTGTGGGACAGAAATTGCAACAAAGCCAGCTCAAGTTTGCTAAAGCTAAGTTTTAAACCATCCCAATACCTTCTCTCTTTAGAACAGTCAAGAACATGGCTGCCTTCTTAATATTCAGTACCTCTCAAGTTCTGCTTCCGGAAGGCACCTCATTATATTGCACAAATGGAAGAGACTTGATGTTTGGCTTCATGTACTTCAAAATTTTCATACTTCATGGGTAAAGCTGTCCCATCAACAGAAGTAGCCTACAGCTCTCCTGTTCCTTCTACTGTACTAATTGTGAACCGTCAGTATATTCTGGTTCCACTGAACTCAACCCACCATTAGTTTCACTGTACCTTTCCCACTGCCCTGGCATTTCCGCCATGTGAAATCCCATCTGGAGATGCACAAAACTTGAATACTTCAACCTGGGCGATGCAGTATTTTAAAAAAAATAAAATAAAATTCTGGATGCCTGTTGTACAGCATCAGTGAATAGAGTTCATAATGCTGCAGCAAACGTTTTGCAACTTGATCAAATTAGAAATATCTATAGTTGCCTCTTGGTTTGCAGTGAATGAACTTTAGGAAGGCTCCCGCCACCCCCAAGGTTCTAAAGTGACAGGAATACACCTTTCACTGCCTGTGTTCCTGAAGGGATATGGGAGGTTACCAGAAGAGTTAAACTTTCACATGTCAAGATTCCAGCCCTTCTAGTCTTCATTCTTGCTACAGTGATTCTTCTCTAGTGACGGACCGACTGGCTGATGTGAATGAGTTGTAACCGACAAGTCTGAGAATAGAAAATCCAGGTAGTTTTAAACCAGACGGTAAGAGCAAATCTTTCTTTTGGTTGGTGTGACGGTGTGCTTGATCCAAATACAAACTCACGGCTTCCTTTAGCTCTGATAAAGTCCAGGTTCTTCCATTGATGGTGGTGGCTTGTCCGGTGACAGATCCAGATCTGCAAAACAAGATTCCTCTCAGCAGCCATTAAGAAACGAAACAGCCGGCGGATGAGCTTTGACTTTTAAGGTGGAAGTCATTGGCAGGCTACGTATCTTCTACACAACCATGTGCACACTTCAAAGAGAGCTACGTTTAGCTCTCTGCATGTTCTAAGACATGCATTTCCATTTCACTTTTCTTGGTTCACTGTGTCTTCGTGGCACTGCACTGGGTGGTTCCGAGTCTTGCCTACAATTGGCTCTTAATTGGGTCGCAGGGTGAAGCTGCTCCGTTAGCTTCCCATCAGGTGGGTCACTCTTGTTTACTGCGGGAGGGTGGCGAGATCGTGCGGAAATCGGCGTGGCATGAACGCACCAGTGGAGCCAATCTGGTGCTCCTACCAGTGCATTTGCACTGTGTCCACTGCCTCGTCCATCTCTCTCCTGGTAAGCAATAGCAACCCTCCTGTTAGGAAGCTAGCCGTGGCTCTGCCCCCACCTGGTGAGCCACTTCAGCTCATAATGGGACATTTGCTACTACTTGCATAATACATTCCTAACTCAGTTGAGCTCATATCTCTTTATGTGGAAAAACAATGGACTTAATACACTGTAGTAAGATGCTCATGTTGACAGCAGCTGTGTGCAGATGCAACAAGAAGTGGAAATAGGATTAGTTTAACCATCCTATGCACAAAGCTCAAAGCGCATCTGCTCTGCTCCTCCCTTAACCAAGCAGGGAAAGTTCATTGAACCACTGGCTGCAGCCCAAACTCTGGTTTGTTTGGGGGAGAATAAAATAAAACCACAACTGGGAAGGCAGGAACAAGCCTTGGCTTCAGATCATGGCTTATTTGTTTCCATGTTACAAGTGCTGGTACAGATGCAAAGCTACACCAGCTGTCTTCTGCCATGACTTAGATTGTAATTTTTGAATTATTGGTTCTACTGAGACTGCAATTTTGTATTCTCTCTTGGTGAGTTGACAGCTTTGCGGCCTGTTTTCCCCATTCTACATGGTGAGTTGTGTGCACCAGCATGTAACGTGTGGGTAAAACAAACCATGCTTACTTAGTTGTTACTGCATTGATATCCTACTTCTCCCCCAAAGAGCTGGAGGGTGGTGTACATGGCTCTCCCCCTCGCCATGTTAGCCTCCCAAGAACCCTGAGAGGTAGGCTGGGCTGAGAGTTGATTACCGGCCCAAGGTCACCAACTTAGTGAGCTTCATGGCTGAATGGGGGATTTGAACCCTGGTCTCTCATGTGCAAGTGCAGCACCTTAACCACTACCTCCCAGCTTAGGATTTAAGAGCAGGATGGCTAATCTGTGGCCTTCAAGATGGTGTTGGGACTACACCTCCCATCATCCCCCACCGTCCGACATGCTGGCTGGGGCTGTTGGGAGTTGAATTCCCAACATTTCCAGGATGCCACATTGGCTACTCCTGGCTTGAAAATGTTGAAGTCTGTTTGCAGCTTAAGCAAGGAAAGCTGACTCATGCTTGTTTTTAAAAATTGATTTAGCACCTTTTAAGCTCTTCCTCCACCCTCACTTTCCTGCTATATTGTTTTTTAAAAGCGCTTTATTTCACCCCCTAGCCTCTTTGTCCAACAGTAAAGAAAGTAAAGTTCGGGGTGCCAGACAGATCATTGTGGGCCAAGCCAGGCAGGAAGAACAGGCAGGAAGCAGCTGTAAAGCAAACACTTCCTTGCATTTTCTCCTTGGAGCAAGACACCCTGGCTTGCTTTGCACTCATGTCGTACCCCCCTCTTCCATTCTTTTCAGAAGTGTGGAAGGAAGGGGGAGAGGTTGAGATAATGGGCTGGCAGTCCTTACCTGATTGGGGTTGAGGGTACATCCTGTGGGAAAACAGAAGGAAGATGTAGAAAATGAAGGCAAAGGCTCCAAAGATGGTCCCACACACTAGGAAACTGTAACTGCCCTGGTCATGAATGATCTGTCGCAAAAGAAAAACAGCAAGGTTCAGGGCAGCCTTTGCACCTAATGAGAGCCACACATTGCCTTGAATGGGTCTGGGAGCCAGAGGAATAACGTCAGAGTGCACCAGCCGTGCTGACGGGGGTTGGATAGGATCCATTTCCCATGAGTGGGCTGTTTCAGACAGATTGTCTGACCTTCAGAGAAAGCAGCAGATGCCATCTGTTTCCCTAGGGTGACTACCTGCCAGAAAACCTATCTCAGAAGGGAAAGAGCAGTAGTTCAAGAAATGTACTGCCCAGCTGTCAACTGCAAAGGTGTCTTGAGCCACTCTATGCAACGCCCTGATTCAAAACACAAAAACTTTGTTTTCACCCACTGGATGAGGAGGCTTTCTGTCAAGAAATTTGCTCAAGTTAAATCTCTGTGTGATTTCTTAATTTGGTATCCTGCCCTTCCTCCTAGCAGTTCAAGGTAATACACGCCGTTCTTCTCCTACCCCACTGGTGGAGGAAGGGGGGTGCGGGGTGTGTGGTCCACCCTAGGTGTCATCCCTGAGAGGGGGTGACATCGCCACAGGTGGCACCCCCCTGGTGGGACAGAGGTGGATATAGCCATTGCACCCCTGTGGGATGCTCGCCCCGCCCCCGAGTGCATAGCATGTGGGCCGGTCCAGGTGCTGGAGCAGCTAGCTCCGCCTCTGTCCTACCCCCCAGCTTTATCCTCACAAGCACCCTGCAAAGTAGGTTAGGCTGAGTGAGAAAGACTGTCCCCACCCCAAATGCCACTGAGGGATTTGAGCACACACCACGGTGCCTTCCTCAAGGGTTTGAAAGAAGGCAAGACGGAGAAGCTGGACAAGTGCATCCTCCCAAGCAGGGGCATGCTTAAAATACCACCCAGGGTTCTATGCTGCAGGACAGATGACATGAGGATAGCTGCAGGTTGCATGTTCTGCCACGAGAGGCCCCCAGGTGATAGCCGTCATGAGTGGTACTGCATACACTTTGCATACAGCAGATAAGAGATTCAGTCCAGTTAAAAGTGGCAAGGGGTGTGGACTAATTCCTATGGAGACCCCAGAGAGCTGCAAACAATCCTGGCCTAGGTAGACAAAGTGCCTTGGCAGAAGGTTGCTTCCTCTGTTCCTTGCACACTTTATTAGAAACAGATCACTTGCCCTTTGCTTCGGAACAAGCCTGGCTTTCTAAAAACTCCAGAAAACCATGAGCAGCATTTCCATACATGGTGACTTCCTTCTTGCAGGAGTATTTGGATGGAGACAGCCATTAACATTACGAAGCATGTCAGGACAGGGGTGGGACACACAGGGTTGTAGCCAAAGCAGTGCTAAGCAATGTATTCCATTAGCACAATGGAGCTTCTCCTGCTTACCTCCCCAGGTCCGCCCCCAATCTGCGCTGAGTTTTCCCCCCAACCCTCTGGTAAAGATTTGGGGAGGGCATAGGGTGCAGACAGAGGGAGAAGAGGAGAAGTTGCATTGCACAAGTATAAATCCTTGCACTAATGGAACAAGTACACAGGATAGCATCCATGCTTTGCATGCAGAAGGTCCCAGGGTCAATTGCTGGCTTCTGTAGATAAGGCTGGGAAAGTCTCATGTTGAGCTGCTGGACCATGGATGGGGAACCTACAGACCTGCAGATATTCTGGACTCCCGACTCCCATCATTCCTGGCCACCAGCCGTGCTGGCTAGGGATAACTGAAGATGGTCAGAAATGATGGGAACTAGAATCCAACCACAGTTGGAGGGCGACAGAGCATCAGAAGCCTGTTGGATCAGACCGATGTACCATCTAATCCAAAATCCTCTTTCCCCACAGTGGTCTACCAGATGCCCATGGGAAACCAGCAAGCAGGTTCTCTGCCCTATTGTAGACAATACTGAACTGGTGCTCCTGCTGATGGCCATGAAATCAGTCTCCTAAGCACTGACCAACAGAAAGCTTACGCCCAGCAGGGCGTTGGTGGATTCGGCACACTTACCGACCCCACCAGCAACTGCAGAACCATCTCTCCAATACCTGCTCCTGTCACCAGCACAGTAGTGGCACAGCCTGGAATGAAAGTGGCACCATGTTACACCTTTTGCAAGAAGCAGATAAAGGAGACTGAACAGATGCAGCAAGATCCAAATGTCCCATCTTTAAGAGCAAGATACAAAGGTTTCTTGGAGATTTTTGAAATGTTGTGTGGTATAGAAATGCTTTTAAATATACACATATTTCCCCCCCCAGGGGTGTGATAAAATATGAAACAGAAGAGGGCACCCAAATGTAAATGGCAGAAGTCTGTGGTACAAATGCTGTGCCGACGGAAAGGACAAAGGCTTTCCTATGCGAGCGAGTAAGATACATGAACGTTGCTCTTGTATGATAAACCAAGTGCTTAAAGCAGTCGTCCTTGCACATTCCCCTGGCAGTAAGCTCCAGTGAACATAACAGGACAATGGTCGTCATCCTGTTGCCTTCCAGATGCTGTTGGACTACAAGTCCCATGAGTCCCAGCAAGTAAGACCAATGGTCAGGACTGATGGGAGTTGTAGTCCAGCAGCATCTTACAGACTGCCTACAGTTAAATACGCAGAGGATTTGGTTGTTTGTTTTTATTTTTTTTTTTTCACAAGCTAAAGAAACCAGGGATTACCTTTTATTGGAAAGTTAAAAGCATGGCCCTCATTTAAAGGGCTCTGCTTTTATGGTGGTTGTTGAAGCTATTCTTTCTTGGTAGAAAGAAAGAACAAGGAGAGACCTGGTTTACCTTTGTACTGGAGGATGTCTTCAGTGTAGGCCAGGACACTAGGGAAAGTGCTGCTGAGGAACAGGCCCAGGGAGGCAGTCCCCACAAACAAAAAGACAACGCTGTAGGAAAAGATCAGGAGCAGGAAGAATGTTACAAGCACTCCAAGCTGCAATGACATAAAAGGAATGGAGAAAAAAAATAAAATTAAATATGGAGTAAGATTTTTTTTGCGCTCAGCTAAAAAGACTTGAGTAACCACCACTGCCACCGGGACACACCCACCCACCCGACTGTATGAGCCTTGCCTCTGGAGAGATTCACAAACACGGCATCATTTGGTATCTTGTCTTCCGATAATGCCCAGCTGAACATGGAAAATGCTTCAGAAAAGACACACGTTGTGTGTCTGAGATAAGAGAGCTTTAGCAGAAGGCGGCTGATCTGAGCCATTTCATGCATGAAAATCACCACTTGATGCTACTAGTGCAGCACATCGAACCCCCCCCCCTTTGATTTTACAGATATGGCCACCAAGCTCTACTAGTGTATCTGATGTCCCCAGCAGACATCACAGTGGGAGCAAAGAACAGGCTCACTTCACTAACCCAGGACACAGCAAATTCTGCACCGCTGGCTGTACTCCTTATTTGTGTGTGTGTGTGTGTGTGTGTGTGTGTGTGTGTGATATATATATATATATATATATATATATATATATATATATATGAGGTGGGTTAGGCTCAGGGCCACCCAGTGAGCTTCATTTATGTCTCCAAGGTCCTAGTCCACATAATATCCTCCCACCTTACTGCACACTCTTGAAAATAAGATGCAGAAGACAAGAAGTTTTTTTTTGGGGGGGGCAGATGCTCTTTTCCTTAAGGACTAGAAGCTTATTACTTCCCTTGCTGACAGTCCTACATAGTTAGGGCCTTTGAGACTAACCAATTTAGGCTGCATTTTTATACACGCTTGTCAGGGTCAGGGAGTAAGCCCTGTGGAATTCAGGGGTGAACATGGGTAAGAGCATACACAGTTACTGTGGCATAAATCGATTCCTGCCTAATATAAGATTAAGGCATAATAAACGTGTTTGCTGGTGGTTGCAGTTTCTCTGCAGCTTGCTTGGGACAGGGGAAGCGGGGTGTGTGTGTGTGAGATAAATACTTTATAGTAAAGTTAAGACGACCTGCTGCCTGCCAGCAGAGAGAGGCTGGTTTAATTAAAAAAAAATTTAAGTGTAGTGCTTCTTCACAAAACACACAAATACAAACATGGGGGGGGGGGGGAGAGACATACACACAGACAATCGCACACCCACAAACACAACAGGGGAAAGAGGGAATCGGCTTTTATGCTAGAGCAGTGTGTTTTTCTTCTTCTTCTTTTTACCCCAGTTTATATTTTTACGTGAGAACAGGAGGAGAGAAGGGGCTTGGTTCCAGGAGCCATGCTTCTACCTAAGCCACCTACCAGCCTGGTGCCTGCCTTTCAACAAGAACCTGGCTGGGTCTCTGAGGGAGAAAGTTCCCACTTGGAGGCTGTCAAGCTCCGCCTGCTCGGGAGACAGAGCGCTGAGGAGGGAGGGAGGCAGGCAGGGGAGATGGCAGAGAGTTACCCTGCAGTGCACACACAATTTCCCAAAGAGAAATTTTTGCGTCAGCTTGCTGCTGCCGCTACAGGACGCACAGAAATGCAGCTAAGGCAGAGTTAGCAATAGCAACGGCCGCACAGGACAGGAAGCAGACCAGCTTCCCAATTTTTGCAATACAGTCATACCTCGGGAAAAAAATGCTTCAGGATAAGTATTTTCGGGCTGCACTCTGCGGCAACCCGGAAGCAATGGAGCGCGTTACTTCCGGGTTTCGCCGCTCGCGCATGTGCAGACACATGCATGGAAGTGGCAAAACGTGACCTGCAGACGCACAGTCGCATCTTACGTTCTATTCAGGATGCGAACAGGGCTCTGGAACGGATCCCGTTCGCATCCCGAGGTACCACTGTATCCTGTTTTTTGACTATTGCACACAAGCACGCACACACGATTCACGATATACAGTGGTACCTCTGCTTGCGAACGGGATCCATTCCGGAGGCCCGTTTGCAACATGAAAGGCCCGCAACGTGAAACGCCATATCTGCACAGGTGCGCAGCGCGATTTGGCGCTTGTGTGCATGCGTGAGTGGTGAAACCCGGAAGTAACCCTTTCTGGTACTTCCAGGTTGCTGCGGGGCGCAATCTGAAAAAATGTAACATGAAGCAAACGTAACATGAGGTACGACTGTATTGCCAGGTAATTTTTTTTAAAAAACCCCCGTTATCACAAACTGCTCTTAATATCGATATAAGACAGTATATTGAGATATCGCCTGACCCTAATAACAATTCCCTCAAGAAACCCTGGAATTGGAAGGCATGCAAGGATAAGGAGACTGCTTTGCTAGATATCTCCAGTCGCCCCCCCCCTTCAGCACAATTTCCAGGGTTCTCTGAATGAAATGTCCCAGGAGTAGGGAGCCTGGGGCCACCCAGAGGTTGTTCAGCTGCTTGGGGCTGCTTGGAGCTGGAGGCCAATGATGTCTGAAGGGCCACAGGTTTCCCATTCCTGCTCTAACCAATTTGCTTGCATTGCTCTCAGCTGCAAGAATACTACGCTCTTGCTTCCAAATGAGGGTGCCAATCGCTGGTTATATCCATGTTACTGGTCTGCCAGACATGCCATAGCCAGAATAAGCCTCTCTGCTACCTTGGAAGAGAGGGAGAAGAAGAAGATATCGCCATACCACATTGATGAAAACCATAGTTGCTGGCTTCATTCTGTAGGACACAGGGATGGAGATGAGCCGGCCCAGAGTGATGAATCCCCAGAAGAGGCTGGGCAAGTAACCAGCCACCTTGTGTCCCACGGAGAGTGGTTCCTCCACAGCGTAGCTGTACACAAACCCAGAATACTCGCCCTGCAGGAGAGACCAGATTACTTACATAATCTATATATCACACAAACCTCCAATATAGATCTATATTCCCAGGACACACACACAGCAGTAAGAAATGAAAAAGCATAATGTAAAATAATTGGTTTACTAACACATGCGAACCAATATACAAAATTAAAACAAACTGAAATCACAATAGTGCATTTAAATTTATTTTACTTTTTAGCGTTTAAGAATGCTTGCCTTAGCAGTTCTGAAAAGCCTGGAGAAAACAGAAATGCTTTTGCCTGGCACCTAAGTTCTAGTCATGAGGTCTCTGGGTGGGCTTCCTTGAAAAGGGCATTCCAAGGATGAGGAGCCACCACAGAAAAGGCCCTCCATCTGTGCAGTAACCACGCACCACACTTCAGACAGCAGGGGCCTGTGATGGGGATGTTGGCGAATGAACAGATTGAGATGGGACAAGGCAATCCCACAAAATATTTGAGTCCTAAGCCATGAAGGGCTTTGAGAGTTAAGACCAGCACCTTAAATCTCATTGGAAGTCAGGGATGGTGTTTCATTGCAGCCAGATGTGAGCTCTTCACTCAGTCCATGTTAGGAAACGAAGTTAGTGTGCTGGGCTAGCTGCAATTTCTGAACAGTTTTCAAAGGCAGCCCCATGCAGCCCACCCTCAAAGTTACCAGGGCATGGACAACGGTCAAGATTGTATCTACTCAGGAAGGACTGCAGTTGGATTAGCCACAACCAACAGAAGGAACTCATGATCCTGGAGGCCCAAGAGATAAAGATGAATCTAACAGCACTCCCACACTGGCACCTTATCCTTCACAGAGAGTACAATCCTCAGCAAAGTTGGTTGAACAGCACCTCCCTGGGCAGACTGACCCTGCTGACCCACACAGCACACCTCTGTGTTATCAGGAATGAGTGTCAATTAGTGCTTCCAAACCCCAGATAAACACTTCTTCCAATTCAGCTGGAAGAGACAGAGGTGGAGGACTCCATTCAACTCCATTCAAATGCCTTCATAAAAATGCTGTAACATATTGGGGGGGAACAGAATGGATCCCTGAGGGACCTCTGCCCCCAAATGCCGTGGGCCAGAAGTCTTGCAACTCTGCCTTCCAGAATGGGCCCTCCAGGTAGGAGTGGAACATCCATCCCCAAGTCAGAAACCCTTTCCAGAAGGAAACCATGGCCAATGGTGTTGAGCACTGCTGAGAGATTTAGTAGAATCAACAGAATTACATTGCATTCCCCCCCCCCCACCCTCTCCTAGCAGAAGTCGTTTATCAGGGCAACCCTGGCAGTTTCAGTTCCAAATCAAAGTCAGACTCCAGACTCAAATGGATAATGAGTGCTTGAAGTTGACCAGAAAAGCACTCACTCCACCAACCTGCCCAACGAAGGGACATTTGAGATCAGCCAATAGTAGTTACAATTCTCTGGGCCTTGTTTCTTGTGGTTTTAAGAGTGGCTGCCCGCTGTAGTTCACCATATTTAACACTCTCAGGCCATGAAAGGCTTACAGGATAAAATTGTAAAAGGTGTGTGTGGTGGTGGGGTGGTCCTCAACTTTAAGTGGGTGAGAATTCAACATATAGTGTAAGAGAGCAACTGCAGTGCCAATCTTGGGCGAACAGCCCAATTAAACAAAGGGCCAATTCCTCATACTCTTAGGTGAGATCAAATCAAAAGAAGGCAGGAAAGACCATGAGCTTTGAACTAAAGCAATGCTACTAAGAGTGAACCAGCAGGCAGTACCTGCTGGGTGGAGGGAGACAAGTTTTTAGCTGAAAGCTCTCCATGAGCACTCAAGCCAAGCTACACAGATCAAGTAAAAGACAGTCTTGAAAGCACTTGTTCAGCCCATTCTAGGGAATCTGGGGTGCCCCAGTAGTGCAAATTGGGTAGGTCTGACACTGACTCCTCAATTGTTGCTCTTACCAGGATCCCATCGGTCATAAAGAGGAGAAGGGCACCCATCACATGGACAGCAAAGTAAGAGCAAGGAGCTCCTATGAAGTTCTTGCTTTGGCAGCATCCGAAGAGGTCCTCATGCCCTGGGTAGAGAAAACAATAGCACACAAGAGTAGTGAAGCTTCTTGGGTACCCAAACGGTCTCTCTCTCCGCAGCAAAGACTTGCAATGTTTCTATTCTGCTTAATGTATGTGTGGGGTTTTGTGTCAGCGTCGCTTGTGCAGGTTCTCTTTACTATTCGCTTGTGTTCCTTTGGTGGTGAGAGAGGTTGGGGTTGGCCTAGGGTGTGGTTGTTCGTTTGTGATTGGCTGTGGTGAACTTTGTTTTCATGTGTGAGTGGGGTGGGTGGGTGTTTTTGGATCAGGTTAGCCATATTGATTCATATGCTGTTGGTGGGTTATTGTCGTTGTCTTGTTGGGCTGTGTATGTGATAAAGGGAGCCATACCAGGGTAAAGATGTCTTCTTCTATTCTGACAGGTTACTTCTGAAGGAATGCAGTCCTTGGCAGGATAAAGGCTGCCCATAATTTGACTAGATGGACCTTTGGTCTGATGCAGCTGGCACTATGGGAGGTGAGGCCCCAAGGCAGATACCACCATTTTACTGGTTTTCTACATGCACCAAAGTGGAATGGGCATTAATATTCTATGGCCTTTAAAAATGTGTCTGTGGGAGATGGTCTATTGGTTTATTTTGCTTTTGCTTTTATTATGTATTTTGTGTTTTCATTTTCTTTACATTGTAAAATGTCCTGTGATATTCAGATGAAGGGCAGTATACAAATTTAATTAATAATAATAATAATAATAATAATAATAAAGTGTTCCATCTCACTGCTGCATGGCTTGTGGGGTCAAGAGCAGCCAGAAATGTTTGCATGTATATAAATGCATCCCAGTGTGTGTGCATAGAAAACGACAGAAATATGCAACACCTGGCATTCTTGATGCATATGGGCAAATGCATCTGTAAGCTGCTACACAACACAGCAAAAGCCACCAAATAAATAAATGAGACATTTTTAGAAGGTACACAGAAGTTACTTCTTTCAGAGTTCCAGTAGTAACCTTCCTGGCAGAAAGACAGGCTGCTTTTCGTCTTCAAACCACTCTGTGTGTGAGATAATTGCTTCCCTTTTGCTCATGGGAGTTATCGCAATGCAGGGAAACAGATGCCTTGGCCCAGAAGGAAACACCTTCCTTGCTAGGAGGCCAGAGTGGGCATAAAAGATCATTCCCAATTTGGCAAAGGCCTTAACATGGACCAGAACAAAGGCTGGTATTAAATGCAGGACAGGTGAGAAGCTTTTGCAATCACACTGACATTCCTTCTCTGCTACAAACTGGGGTGGAATCTACAAACATATAAAAATCGTTCTGAAAATGCTTTTTTTAAAAAGCGTTTTTAAAAATACATTGAATTTTCTATAAGGCTCACGATCGCCATCTAGTGTCACATTTTATATTGCACTTAAAACAGATTTAAAATGTTTTATTTGCAGCTGTATAGCTGAGTCCTGGGTAAACGCCAGCAGAGAAACCTGCCCCCAGGAATTTCAATTCATTGCCTACAGAGCTAATACTAAACAGAAGCCAAGGACAAATAATGTACGATATTCTAGGATCAATAGGATTCAACCTATTTGGACTGATTTGGCTTCCTTAGTTTTATATGTGTTCTGGGAACATAACCAAAACTATGTAGCTGATAGCACAAATAGGGTTCTAGCCTAGTACTCAGGGGTTTGCTACGCCGCTGTCTCAGTGGCCACCCAGATGCCCATGGCAAGCTCACAAGTAGGACCTGAGCTTGACAGCCCTTTGCCCTCTTGCAGTTTCCGGCCAGAAGCACACTGTCTCTGTCGGAGGAGGTAGAACACAGCCATCAAGGCAGTAGCCACAGACAAGGAAAAACATGGGAAGCTTAATGCAGAATATTTCACTCTGTGCTTTGCTTCATCCCTTTCCAACAGCAAAACAACACACCCTGTCGCTACAACCTGTGGAGAGAAGGCGGCTCTGATACCATGGCAATGGGCTCTGCATGCACAGCCCGGATTGGCAGCTCTCACCTATTTCTGGCTGAGTTCTTGGCGAGGAGGTGGAAGAGTCATCCCGGTCGGCTATCCGCGTTTCCAGTGCCAGCTCATCCGCAGGCAGTAGTGGGGGGCTGCCGCTTTGACACCAAGGCACCAGCCTCTCCTTGTAGAGCAGCAGGAAGACCGCAAAGGGGACTGGGAGCTGCAGAACAACAGGCAAAAAGAAAAGTCAGCCGGGCGCACGGTGTGTGTCTTATAACAATTTTCAACCCCTAGGGTTGATATCTGCCCTTCTCCATGGGAGGGGGCTGCTGTTGGCTCAGATTTTTATTTATTTATTCAGGGCACATCTTCAAAGCTAGAGCTTGTAAACCTTTGCACCTCCAAATTGCCACTGAGCTCCCGCCAGTCCCAGCTGGCATGGCCAATGGTCAGGAATGATTGGAGTTATTTATCTGTTGTATTTAAAGGTAAAGGGTAAAGGGACCCCTGTTAAGTCCAGTCATGACCGACTCTGGGGTTGCGGTGCTCATCTCGCTTTACTGGCCAAGGGAGCCGGCGTAAAGCTTCTGGGTCACGTGGCCAGCATGACTAAACTGCTTCTGGTGAACCAGAGCAGCGCATGGAAATGCCGTTTACCTTCCCGCCTATTTATCTACTTGCACTTCGTGCTTTCAAACTGCTAGGTTGCCAGGAGCTGGGACCGAGGAACGGGAGCTCACCCCGTCGCGGGGAATCGAACCGCCGACCTTCTGATCAGCAAATCCTAGGCTCTGTGGTTTAACCCACAGCACCACCTGCGTTTAGATATCACTTTTTCCCTCCAAGGAGGCTCAAGGTGATGTACATAGCTCTCCTCTCCCCATTTTATCCTCACGACAATCCTGTGAGGTAGGTGAGGCTGAGAGGCAGTGACTGTCCCAAGGCTACCCAGTGAGTTTCATGGCTGAGCAGGGATTTGAACCCTGGCCTCCCAGGTCCAAGTCTGGCACTCTGTTTCACAGTGGAGCTGTGAGTCCAGCAACGTTGCTTGTAGCTGAATTGATGAAATGTGGGCTATAAATCTTTAAAATCAACAGTTTTGTAACAATAACACCCCCACCCAGAAGAAAGAAAGAAAGAAAGAAAGAAAGAAAGAAAGAAAGAAAGAAAGAGGTTCCTCAGCCCTGCCCTGGTATACTGGGAATCCCAGCAAGCCAAGCTGCAAAAAACTTAACCTAGAACATAACATTTCAGACATCTTCTGGAAAGAAATCCTTCTGCAGCTCACCACCACTAAATGGCTCATTCCCTTTTTAAAAACCTAACTTTCCCTGTGAGTTATAAAGAATACACCCGTTTTCAGCTGATATATTGATGTCCAGAATGCAGTGCCATTTCTTGCTCTGCCAGCAGATGGTAGGCGAGCAGCATAGATGCCCACAGCGTTTGTGTCCAGCCCAAACTGCCTTGAGAAGCTACACATTTGGAAAGGAGGGGCTTAGAAGCCACGGTGTCGCCTCGCCTCTCTCCCCACAAATCTGAACAGGCGTTGCCTAAGCTTTCACATGGGACAATTCAGTCCTGCTTTACTGTAGAGACCGCTGTGTAATTCTGTGTTCAGGTACACAGAAGCAGCGCCCTCTGCTGTTCCTCTGCGGTACCAAAACAGAAAATATGAATTTAAAACTCTGAAATGTTACAGTGCTTTCACATTACTTTTAGTTAACATCTACTGGGGTGTATTCTTTCATGTGTGGGATGGTGATGGGGTATGAGAGGAATAAATGAAGCCGTCTTCCTCCTCTCCCCACCAGACTGATGGCAGAAGCCAGGTCGTCTGTCATTAACAGCTGGCTTCACATATATTGTTTTTGCTCTCCTCTGTGAATGAGCAGGAGCTGCAAGTGCACATTTCCTGGTTTTTGTTGGCTGGAGGTATTATTTCAATGTATGGAGCATTTTCTCCCTCTTGATTCCCCCTCCTCAGCTGAATTCATTTAAGAGCCCTCCATTGTTCACAGAACAATAGGAACAAGAACAGCCAGTTCGGTCCCATGGAAGAAAAACGTTTTCCCCTAATAGTTAGAATCCTTCCGGAGGTCAGGAGCAGTTTGCGTTAATGGCCATGAAAATCAGAGCAGAATAAACAGACCTCCCGCTGCCCTTTGGGAGAACAGCAGGCTAGACATGTATAAGGCCGGTATCCTGTATTTCCCCTACTGTCTCAGCCTTTACTTTGCCCTCTGTGAAATGGCAATAGTGACCTTGTTTGCAAATGCTGCAAAGGTGAGTTCTGGCTGGGGAAAAGCACTACCAAACATTAAAGTAGCATACAAAATATCCGTATTAATCTTCTTATGGGATCCCTGTGGGATATAAATAAGATTTGGTCTCTGAATTGCACACAAGCCGTCACAATGCTCCAGAATAAAATGAGGAAATCAATCTCAGGCTCCCAAGAATGGAAAACTCAAGACAAATGGAAGGCCTGGATTTTAATGAACACAAAGAATTAAATATGTGAAGAGGAATCTCATCTAGAGTGTCACCTTTGTGAGCAAAGGTTGGAAGATTATCCCGGAATTGCCGTGATTTGCTTAACTGGGTCAGCATGTTAGTCCAGTTCAAAAGCAAGAAAATGTTAATTAGAATCTTTGCTACAGCTTTTCTTCTGCTAGCTCCTCTAAAAATAAACAAAGCCAAATTAGAGAGAACACATGCAGCACAGCCTTCTGATATTACAGTCTACGGATATCACACACACACAAACCCTACATGCACAACGATCTCCTGCTTCTGGTTTAAGTGCTGGTGCAGTACAGCTGAAATGATAATTTTTAAAGGTAGCATTCAGTAGCTTGTGATGCACCTCCAATGTCTGCTAATCTGTTGTAGGCCCAAGCTCCTTTTCTGCCTATAGAGCAGCAAACACTACTGGGAGTACGAGCCATGCTGAAATATGGGACGCTGCTCTTAGGGGGAAAAAGTGACCCCAATGGAACCTTCAGCGCTACTGTCTGCTAGCTCTGCATGGTTCATTTTGCAGGTGGCACCTGGCACAACTTTTGCCCGTGCAAGCCACATTCTGAGCCCTGAAGCTGCAACTGCCAGAATTCCTTGGGGTGAAAGTTTCTGCACACATCCCTGGAAAGTTCAGCCAATATTCAGGACGCTGAAAACCCCACTCAGAACTTTGATCCTGATCCACAATTACAGTAAGCTCGTAACTTACCCAAAGGTTACATTCTGTGGATCGTGCCTAAAGCCAAAATCATGTAGAGTCAAAATTCATTGGGTGCAATGGCAGCTCTGATTGCCAACGTCATTTCCCCTGGAACCCCAACCCTTTTAAATTTTTTTTTGCCACGCACGTAAAACTAAATGCACACGTTCAATGTGCGTAGGTTGCTGGCTTACTGTACCAGAACTTCAGAAGTATCAACAAAGCTGCAGAATGCATTCTATAGTTGTCATATATCCTCCTTTTCCAGGAATTAAAACTTAAAGGGAAATTGGGGCTATTGCTGGTAGAGCTATGAGAACAAATGAGATCTAAAGCTTGCATACCTGCACAGACAGCTTCTCTCAGAAGAGTGTGGGTACTTATCATGTATTTATTGAGAAATTAATATTTAGTCAACAGGAGTTGTTGTTTGGTGCTGCTTTTCCATAAAACTATGCCCAAAGCAATTTTATAATGCAGAGGGCTGTGATTTATGTATTTATTACATTTCCATCCTACCCTGCCTCCAAGAACACTGTACATTGTTCTCTTCCCCTCTCAATTTAGCCTCCAACAGACCTGCTTGGTAGTTTTGGCTGATGGGCTCAAGATCTCCCTGCCCCCCACCCCCCAAGCCTCATTAACAAATGAAGATTTGAATATTGGTGTCATCTGGGATGCAGGTGGCACTGTGGTCTAAACCACTGAGCCTCTTGGGCTTGTCGATCAGAAGGTTGGCATTTTGAATCTGTAAGATGGGGTGAGCACCCTTTGCTATGTCCCTGCTCCTGCCAACCTAGCAGTTCTAAAGCACACCAGTGCAAGTAGATAAATAGGTACCGCTGCAGCGGGAAGGTAAACAGCATTTCTGTGCACTCTAGCACTTGTCACGGTGTTCTGTTCCGCCAGAAGCAGTTTAGTCATGCTGGTCACATGACCCAGAAAGCTTTCTGTGGACAGACTCTGGCTCCCTCGGCCTGAAGCGAGATGAGCACCGCAACCCCATAATGAGCACTGGAACCCCAAAGTCGCCTTTGACTGGACTTAACTGCCCAGGTGTCCTTTACATCTAGTCCAGCATTTGAACTGTCATGCCACATGGCAGGATAAGGAGCACATGACTTCAGCCAATTTCTATCCTG
This sequence comes from Podarcis erhardii, assembly GCF_964252035.2. NCBI lineage: Eukaryota > Metazoa > Chordata > Lepidosauria > Squamata > Lacertidae > Podarcis > Podarcis erhardii. The sequence continues at coordinate 41,586,932 of NC_138510.1, forward strand.
AACTCAAGGGAAAATGTGCAGGTGGCAGTCTGCCTCCCAGATAGTGGGAGCACTATTGCCTTCTTCAATACTGGTGCTGGGGCAGCCATGTTGCAGGTGAGGAGAAACAATCCACAGATCAACCAAACTGGAAACACACAGGTGGAAGGATCAGTTTTGCAAATGCAATTTTTATTTCGGAAAGTTCCAAGTGCAAAAATGCAGCTTGCGAAGTTGAGCTCAGACTTGGTAGGAAGGCATCCAAATGTTAAGAAAAAGCAACAAATGTTATTGAGCATGGGCAGAGTGCTGTGCTTTCCTCTCCCCTCCTGAATAAGCACAACCCCCACTCAAAACATCTGGGGCAAGGGAGCTAGGCCTCCACTTGGAGGGAGTGAAGCTTCCATGCAGGCAACTCTTTATTTTTCTTTGTTAAAAAAAGGAAAATAAAATAATATTGTGGCCCCTGAAAGACTTAACAGATTTATTGTAGCACAATCTCAGATGAATGGACAACTGAATACTATGCTTGGGTGAAATCCCTCTTCCAAGTCCATCCAAGTGTTTCACGGGCACAACGATCCCTTTTCAATATCTGCTTGTGTTTTTCACCTTTAAGAAAAGGGGGAGGGGAGGCTGAATGGTGCTGATGAGCTTGTTTGGCTTCCACAGCTGGGTTCATCTGCCAAGATACACACAGGCAGGGCCAAGGCATTTTATTACAGGATCTCACAACTCGGCATGCTTGCTTTGGGGTAATATACTAGACCTCCTGGTACACTGTTTAATGCGAGGCCTTGGCACAGGCCTCACCAGCCTAAACAAACAGCAAAACCATTTCATGGCTAAATGCTCTGCCCACAATGCGAAGCAAAACCCAGCCTGTGCATTGATGGAAAAGGTCACGGAAAAGGTGGCTCTACCTATCATATATCTTTGCGGCAGAGAATGCTCATCTAAGAGGTTTTCCTATCCTGTGGATGCAGGGGGTTGGCTTAATTATGAATTCACATTCTGTATGCCGTATAACAAGTATTTATTGTTATTGCTGGCATATGGTCCAAACAGCTAATTTGATATGATCTGAAAAGTATAATAGTATTTAAGTAAGTACGTCTTTGCCTCTCTAACAAAACTAGCAGTTTCGCACTTGGGTGACATTGCTCTTCTGAACACCAAGGGTTCTGTTGGTCGCACATCTGCCGCTAGGAGTAAATCACACACCAAATTTTTAAAAACACTAGTGGTGTTCAGCCATGCACATTGGACATGATAAACACACACACACACACACACACACACAAATCTAAGGGTGCCTCAAACTGGGTAGTTTTCAGGTGATCATCAGGGGCTGAGTGATGCAACTTCAGTTGCCAGCTTTTTCTTCTGGCAGGTGAACCTTTTCCTACAGCCAGCTCTGGAATATTTTCATTTGATAAATCTCTGCATATCAAACAACTATTAGAGGAAAGGAGAAGCCAGGGATTGAACCTGAGACCTTTTGCATGCAAAGCAGATACTCTCATACTGAACTGGTCCTCTCCCATTATATCCCTTGACCCATCACCCATTTGTTTTTATTTAGTGCTCTACCTCCAAGCTTGCTCAAGAAAAAGCTTGCTGCTAGTACAGTCATACCTTGGGTTACAGCCGCTTCAGGTTGCATTTTTTGGGGGTTACGGACTGCCGAAACCCAGAAGTACTGGAACAGATTACTTCCACGTTTTGGCGGTCACGCATGCGCAGAAGTGCTAAATTGCGCTTTGTGCATGCGCAGAAACGCCAAATCGCAACCTGCGCAGACGCGGGTTGCAAACACTGCGGGTTGCGCATATGCATCCCATACAGATCACGTTCGCAACCCAAGCGTCCACTGTATAAAAAAGTACAAATCTTGCCTTGTTTGTCTACTGTAAGCAGAAGACTAGCACCCCCACCCTCACTTAGTACCTCCTGCCCTCTGTCCCAATTCTAAAAAAGTCATGATCCCATTTCAAGGTGCCTCTACCAATATGTGGGCATATTTTTCAGCACAATGCACCCAGTTTATTAGCGTGTTTGGCCTTCAGGAAAATAGCCCAGATATAGTATATCCCCATAAGAAGTGAGGTTATAGATATAAATACAGTCGTACCTTGGAAGTTGAACGGAATCCATTCCAGAAGTCCGTTCGACTTCCAAAACGTTCGAAAACCAAATTGCTGCTTCTGATTGGCTGCAGGAAGCTCCTATAGCTGATCAGAAGCCGCAGAAGTCCCATCGGACCTTTGGGTTCCAAAAGAACATTCGCAAACTGGAACAATCACTTCCAGGTTTGCGGCATTCAGGAGCAAAAACGTCCGAGTTCCAAGGTATGACTGTATAAGCTTCTGAGTTCCCCAAACACAGAGATTTCTATGGACTATCACCCCAGATTTTAAATGTCCCCTGTTTTCTTGATTACTTCATTACCAACATATGGCCATATCCATTGCTTCAACAAACAAAAGGCTTTGGGACAAGGGTCCATTTTTAGAAAGACCCCCAGAGGCTTGCCTTGAATTGCACATCAGCCAGTACAGAGGAGGACTTGCTTGTTCATGCAACACATTGAGATGAGCCCACTTGCTCTTTTTGCTGTCACCTGCTGCATTCACCTCCAGGTTCTATTACTTAACAGGCTGGTGTAACAGGAAGAAAAATGTAACCATTTTCAGCACAGCTGTCAAGTGTTTCCGTGCTCAGGTGCCAACTATGACAAAGTCTCTGAGTTCATGGGGCGGCAGGTTCTCCTTTTAGTCAAGACCTCTTTTAAGAGTGCTGCAACTGCTCGTTTCTATAACCAGGGGAGAGGGTTCATGAACTTACACACAAACCTTGCCCAAAACCAGCACTCGGGCAATTTAAGAATGACTGTGGACCTTTAAGAGTACCACTGCTGAAATTTTAAGTTCCCACTTATCAGATACAACTGCTCTGTCTCAAAAGCTGCTGTGCAAAGGCTCTGCTAGATGCAGGAGCTATCCAATGCAATATTGTCTTCCCTGAGCAATGGTATTGAGTAGTTTCTGTGTCTTGAGCCTAACCGGACCTTGCAACCATCATCTGAGGCTCTTCTTCATGTGCCTCCTCCACAAAGGGCGGCAATATGAGAACAGGCCTTTTCTGTGGTGGCTTCTTGCTTGTGGGATGCTGTCCCCAGGCAGACTCACCTGGCACCTTCATTACATATCTTTAGGTGTCAGGCAAAAACGTTCCCCTACAACCAGGCCATGGGCTAATTAAGCAATCAGTGGCCTTCTAAACTGTTTTTGTTTGTCATTATCTTACATATTTTTATGTTTTATATATTGTAAACTGCCCTGTGTTTCGCTACTAAAGAGAAGCTACATAATTCACATCATTTTAATAAATTCCATGCAGTATGTTGACTGTTGATGCCCATTTTTCACCTGTTCTTTCCTCTGTGACCAGAGATTTTTCACTTTTCACTGAACCTGGTTATAGTGCTTCTGTTGCATTTTGCAAAATCTCAGGCTGGAGTTTTTCACCAGCCTATCTTTAGGCAGAGAACATTCATGTCCTCCTTATCCAACCAGCTCCATATGTTTAGCTTGACTACATCAGATCTGGCATACAAGCAGGTGGTTCTAATATTTCACAGGCGAGGCAGAAAATAGAAGTTTCAACGCCCACCCAAGGGCTAGAAATCCTTGCAGAGGCTGTGAAGTGTTAAAAAATTATGCAAGCATATTGTATGGGATATCTTTAAAAAGATGAGGCTTATGATATCAGGAGGAAATAAATATAACCAACTGTCCCTCTAGCAACAGAATTTATGGAGATGCTACCCAGAAAAAATTACTTCAGCTACTGAAGTTCAGTCATAATTTGGTACCAAAATGCTGCTTCAGAATACCTCCAAAATGTATTCAGAATACTTTTCTAATGTATTCAGACACTAATTACCTAATAATGCAATATTGTTATGGCTACTAGCCAGAGATTGCTGGCTCTCCGCCCAGAATAGTTAGCTCCTGCAAGTGAATGGTCAAAAGACGGTCAGAAATCTGGGTTGAATGAGACACCTACCAGGTCTTGGAGAAAGAGACTTCACCTGCCCCCATCCTGGCTAAGAGAAAAGGGCAGAAGTGTGTCTGCACATGAACAGGTATCAGTTTGCAAGAGAAACTGTGTGTGTGCACGCGCATGGAGAAGAAAATAAACTACAAGTTCACTAAAGCTGGGATATAGGGCAGACATGGGAAACCTGTGGCCCTCCAGACACTGTTGGACTCAAAGTCCCACCAGCCCCAGTTGCTATGGACAATGGCCAGAGATGATGGGAGTTGTAGTTTGGCAACAGCTGGAACCCCATTTTTGATTTAGGGAGTCTCACCTTGGAGATGCGATGTGGGCCAGCAGATCAGCTGCCTCATAGGAACACCCGCTGTTTGTAATTTTTGCTCTAGGTAAAACTATAGAGGCAAAGATACCCTGTGTCTTCAGATGCTCTTTCATCCAAACCAGACAGCCCTGTCCCTGGATCTTCTCAGCAGTCAAGGAAACGGGAAGTGCACAATAACCCAAGGACACACATAAGCATAAGGCACAGTTAATCTGCATCTTACCAGCAAACATGCTGGTGAACACTGCACAGATCACTGATGCCCACCCTTCCTTTGCTGTGCTGGGAACAAACCGTTACATGCAAACCAGTATTCCTTGCTTGCTCTTCTCAAACAAACAACAGGGACAAGCCAAGAACAAACCATGGCTTATTCTTAGCTCGTTCTTGTAGCTTTCCCCTTCCCAGTGTGACAAAAGGAGGAGAGGACAATTTGGGCAGTGAGCACCAGGGACCTTACTCTATCCTGATAAGCCAGTTAGTTAAAAACTCTGGCATGCCATTTTTGCATCCTTCTGTTAATCCAAGAAGCTCAGTGTGGCTTATATTATTTCCCAAACAGTCTCCCATCCAGGCAGCTTAGGGGGCCAGCCAGGTTAGGTTCAGTACCAGAGCTGGCAAGGAGAAGCTGGCAAGGTGAGAACAAATCAATGATGTAAGAAAACAAAGCCTTTCACTAAATGTGAACTCTTGTCCTGTTTGCTTAGTTTACACCTATATTTTCTCGGTAACGTGGCAGTAATATTTCTGAATCTCGCCCTGCTTCTCACAGAGCTCGAATAACTGGTTTAGTTCATAACTAACAGCAAAGCACAGGGAATGAGGCTAGAGAGAAGAGAGATAGGGAGAAGAGATAGAGAGAGGGATGAAGAGAAGAGAAGAGGAGAGGAGAGGAGAGGAGAGGAGAGGAGAGGAGAGGAGAGCCTGTGCTTGAACTTGACACTCAAAAACTAGCAAGAACCTTAATAACAGAGATGCTTTAAAAAAGCATTTCCATTTCCTAAAATATTCCCCTTTGTCTCCCAAGTCTTTCCTACCTTTCATCATGAACCAAGCATAGTGAGTATTATCATCTTGGAAACCAAGAGGCATGTGTGACAGCTGTTCCATGCATAATGCTCACAGTGGAGGCTGTACTATACAAGACAATGTTCAAGATGGAGGTGTTACTACTACCCAGCTTAGCCAGGCTGCACTAAGCACATTTGCTGAGACTCAATGATGCAGATCCACACCATACATTTAAAGTACACCTAAACATACATGTAAAGCACATGACTTGCCCCAAATGATCCTGGGAAGCGTAATTTGTTTAGGGTACTAGGATCTGTAGCTGTGTGAGGGGAAGACTCTTAATTCCCCAGATTCTTTGGGGGAAATCACATGTTTTTAACTTGCGTTGGGTGTGCTTAAATGTATGGGGTGGCTCTGCGTGCAGTACCAAATTTGCCTGGAGAAGGGAACTTGTGAGAATCCCTACTTTTACAGAGACAGTGAAAACCTTCCACTTCTTCATTTGATTCCCAGACAAAATCTTGCCACACTTATGGCTTGTGAGGAATCTCGGCAGGAGTTTGGTGAACAGGGCTGTAGTGTCCCCTCTCTAGAGCATTTGTCCCCAAAGTTTGCTGAACTACAGATCCCACCATTCCTGACCATGGGCCATGCTGGCTGGGGTTGACAGGAGATGGAGTTCAACACTGTCTGGAGGCTACAGCAGGATGGGGAAGGCTGCACTCGAGTTTCACGTCAACTGCTTTTGCACATGCATGTATGTGCAGATCATTCACACTCCAACAGAAACACAACCATACGTCCAAAGCAACACAGGCCCCTTTAATTCATGCTAACCAGCAGGAAGACTGGAAGCTACACACAGGCAATTTAAAAAGCAGGAAGAAAAGCGGAAAGGCAACAATGCCCCTGATATCAGTATGCCCAAAGCCTTCTATATGCTAAGGGGGGTGATTGCCTGTGTTTCCTATGGTATATGTACACAATAAAATCGTGCCATAGGTTTGTCATGCTTATTTTGTCCTAGAGACCTTCATAACAAGGGTCAATTTTCCCAGGAGGGTGATTTGCCATGCCTGTCTGTGCCACCTGTCTAAATAAATTCCTTCTAGTGTTTTCCAGGCCAAGGTTATCACTGCCTGTGCTGCCACTCAAAAGTGGTTGATCAGTTCTTTGCTCTTTGGACCTCCATTAGCCACTGAAATGAAGTCAGAAATGCTAATGGGGGCAACGTAGCTGTGTGTTGCTTGGTAATAGGTGGATATTAGCCGGGTATTGACTATATTGTGTTTGTGGTTTTAAAAGTATTGATCTTAATAAGCTTGTATTTCAGATGGCTGTAAACCACCTTGATATTTTTGAATGAAAGGTGGTATCAAAGTGGTTTTTAATTGATCATAATACAAAAAATATAAAATATTAAAGCCCAAGATTTGCAGGTGTGTGTGTGTGTGTGTGTGTGTGTGTGTGTGTGTGTATATATATATATATATATATATATATAAAGAAATAAACCTGGTGTGGACTTTCAAAATGGCCCAATGAGAACTGAATAAGCCCAGAGGCCTGAGAATGCTGACTGGCTGCATGGGGTGTGTGGGTAGATGTGGGAAAGGATAATGGAAAGAACGACGAATGATGGAACACAGTGGCTGAAATCCTGGACAGCAGCATCCCACACTGCCACATTCTGTTGCAGTTACCATTTCTTTCAATACCATTTCACTTTAATGAGAGAACAATGAAGGCAGGAAGACAGAAGAGCTGATTTGGTGCCAACATAAAACCAAAAACGGTTTTAGACGTGCAAAGTGGAATCAAGTTACTTTCCCTGACACACCACCTTATGCGGGCTCCTCTGAAGAAGCCAGCCAAGAGACACATCCCCCCCCCCACTGCCCTGCTGGTCAAACCACTTTAAGCGCTGGGCTGGAACAATCAGCCAGGAGAAGGGTGTCACTACTTACGTTGATCAAAGCCATAATCCAGAAGGCGTAAGACACCCGCGTCACCACCAGCCCTTTTGTGGGCAGGTCGTAGTGTGACAAGTTTCCAGGATGATGGGGGACGAGCGACTTCCGGATGTGAGGGAGGTTGCTGCTGCCAGTGGCCGTGCTGTTTGTCAGGATGCAGTTGGTGTCCGAGAGAAAAGGGTCGGCTATCAGAGGGCTCAGCAGGGCACCAAAGCCCACAAAGAAATGAAGGGCCTACACAAAGGAATGAGAAAATATCCTTATGATGTCCAGCAACAAGGCACACACAGCACCTCTGACAGCACATTAGAACCCTTAACAGTAAGAACCCTCAAGTAAGAACCCTCTAGCATCCTTCCTGGGACAAGCCTTCTCCCATCACTACTGGTGCATTATCTCCAAAAAAAAAAACCTCCCAACATGCAACTTTTAATGGCACACAAATCCTTTGTGGGTTAGAATGTGTTATTTCATTAGGTCTGCAAAGGGTTTTATATGTGATCCTCAGCAATTGAAGTGCTCTTGCTGCTGTGATACAAGTGACTGGCGTATTGTGCATGTATCAGGTGCAGACATATGATGTGCTGCAAACACTATGAACTAGGACTCCAGCTAGCACAATTAAGACGGCGTCACTGCTGCAATAGTATTGGGTGAGTGTGAAGGGAGCCAGCTTTGCAACACAGGGTTACTTCTTTGCATGCTTTTTTGCTGGGGGGACGCAGGGGTATGCATAACCCTAAACATTTTGTGGATCTAAGTTTGACCTCATTGAGGGGCTGTATTTCAATATGAGTAGGAAAATGAGAGTACCCCTAAAAAAAATTAAGAAAAAAGTGCTGCTTCTTCCACTTTGAGTTCATGTCAAAGCACTTGGATGGGGACATGGCCTGTGGAAAGATGCCCCAAGACACACAAAATTGGCAATACCTACACAGACCAGTTTCTGTGCAGATATTCAATGTCAGCATGAACTCTTCCAAAACAGAATTGAGTAGTTATATCTGAACCTGCTTATTTAGAGTGAGATTATTAATGGTGCAAATAACTTCAGGAAGACAGTGGTGATGCAAGTGTGGCTACACCACCATCTTCAGTGCACAGGATGTTGTGCATGTGTGAGGTAACTGGATGTGCTTACAGAGGGCATTCAGTCTCTGTGTTCTCAAAAGACGTATGCGCTGGTGATCTTCACTGTCTATGTGAAAGATGGGCAGAACATGGAGGCAGGACAGCAACGAAGGAACAATCCAAGCAACTAAGGAACACTCTGTGGGTTAGATTCTGATGCTAAATTGTAGCTTCTTTTGGAAAGTGATGCCTGGAAACTGTTTCCAGTTTCACAATTTAATGCTAACCTGAAAGCAGGAGAGGTTCTGTCCTGATGTGACTCCACAATTCTAGCTGTACAATAGGGATAGCATTCAACCTTACAAAATACAGTGTGTGTAGACAGAGAGGAGCAAGGATTTGGGACACAAGGAAAGATCAAAGGTCCACAAATGCACCTGCCATTGGTGACTGCAGATTGTTCTGGCCACTGGTCCTGAATTAGGGAGAGTCCTACCTTTCCGCCAAGTTTAAAGACAGGATAGGGACTTTTCTTCTGGCTGCATTGATTCCAGAGCCACCCAGGAAAGCAGCAAGACTGGCCAGTTTTTCCAAGTGCCTCTGGTGTTCAGCAAAACAGAAACATACCCCTCATCCTCCTCTGCAGGATGGCAGCGCTGGCAGGAGTTCCTCACTAATGGTCTCATTCAGTGTGGCAAATCAGAGGAGATTGCCAACCCCTTCCTTGGTGGGAGGGGGCAAGGATACCAGGCCAGCCAACATGTGTGGGTCCCTAACAAGGGCTCAAGATAGAAAAAAACTCCAAGCATCTAGAGAGAGTTAAAAAAGGGGCCAACCACCCCCTGTTACTTGTCTAACCTGTAGGAAGACAGCAGAGTCCTTCTGATAAATCTTCACCAGCTGCATATTGGAGAGGGTGTCGATGCAGCCCATGGCCAGGCCAGCCACAGCCATGACCACTGCAAGCACCACCACATTGTGGCAGACTGGGATGATGGCAAAAACCACAGAGATCGCAAGTGATGACACAAAGAGGGCGAACAGAGACTGAGCCAACCTGGACCAAAGAGAGAGAGAGAGAGGGAAAAAAAGCAGTTTCGTTATTTAAAAGATAGACATCCCACCACCCAACTGTAGCCTTTGAGGCATTGTGCATCAAAAGAAAAACTATATCGCACACACATATATTATAACAGGACTAAACAGAAATGTACAGTTTTCTGCAGATTAAAAACAGCAGCAGAGTTGAGCACTTGGTCCTCCGGTACAACAAGATGTTTACATGGTACTTGAAAACAATCAGTGTAGGAATCAGAATAATGTACAAAGGAGACACAGATGAGGCACCACCACAGAGAAGGCCCCGTCTCTGGTTGCCACTACTTTACCTCCAAAAGTAAAGGTGGGTTTCCATTTTTTTTAAAAAAACAACCACCCAGGGGTGGGGAACCTGCAGTCCAGCAATACCCAGAGGGCCACAGCTCCCGTTATCCTGGACCCTTGGCCATTCTGGCTGGAGATGTTGTTAGCTGGAGTCCAACAACATCTGGAGATCACCAGGTTTATCATCCCAATCTTAAAAATACTGGTAATGTTAATATGGGACCAGACATACTGCCTCCTATTTCTACCAATCTGCACAGTAGCAGCTGTATTTGGGACCAATCAAAGTTACTAAACTTTCATGAGCACTTCCTCATATAGTGCATTACTGTAGTCACACCTGAATGCTAACAGAATATGAGTCACAGCTATAAACCAATCAACTTTGTCTAGAGGTGCTTTACACTACGAATGACACGTGAGTGTCCGCAGGGTTGGAATTAATAGTACCAAGTTTGATTCTTTAGGGCAGCCTTGGCACTTGACACCTTCCAGCTGTCTTAGACTATATCTGCCATTGACAGCTGTGCTGGCCGGAGCAAATGGGAGCTGTGGTCCAAAAGCGCTGGAGGGTTGACGAAGGCTGCTTTGGGGGCAGTGCAACCCAGCCTAGAACAAGCTATATCCCAAGTCTTTGACCAAGTGTATCACCAGCCAATAGGATGCCCAGTTTACTGGCACCCCATTGAGCCCATTACTGATTTCAACCACCTTTTCAACACTTCACCTCACCTGTATTCGATATAAAAAAGGAACAGAACTGTCCACCCCCACTATACTGATGACACCTAACTCCAAATCCTCAAATAACCTCCCTCAGAGCTTTTTAAATACCCATGGTATGGCTCTGCCCTTAGACTAGAACCATGTTCAAATCTCACATGGAAATTTTAGCTTGGCCTTAAAGCTCAACTGGGGTATCTTTTGGGCAAATCAGTATTTCCGCCTAACCTACTGGAAGGACAGCAATGTATATTTGCCTAAGCTCCTTCAAGGAAGAGTGGGATAAAATCTTTTAAAAATAAAAATAAAAAACAACTTTAAGTGAAATGCCTTTAGGTAAAATAAAGGAAGCCTTGTTGTGTTCTATGGTTTTGTGTTACAGAGGTGAGACAATAATCTTGCTAACCTCATAAAAGGCTATAATCAGTTAGCAAAATGCAGAAAAACCAGGAAGGACAGCTATCAGTAAAACTGGATAGCAGCTGGTGGAGTGGGTGCATTTTGACTGTACCACTTGTAGAATCTAGTGATTCAAGACATGCAATTAATTCTGCATAGAGAACCAGGCCAAACCATCCTTTTTTGAAAAGAAGAAGTTTGACTGCAATCCCAATCCCACTTGCCTAGGAGTAAGAGCCACTGAATTCATAGAATGCTTCTATGTAGATGAGGTTAGAATTGCAGCCAATGTCTAGAAAAGGGAGACGGACGGACTTGTTAATAAGCTAACATAATAGCAGCTTTCAACAGGAAAAAAATATGTTTTCCTATGTTTGCTACAGTAACCCCACAATTCACGTGCATTTAACTTGTGCTTTCAGCTTGACGTACTTGGCTAAATAAATAAATAGGGGGTGGAAATTTGGGGAAAATACTTTTGTAATCCCACCCCCTATTAAACCCAGTGTGTTTTCACTATACACGATTTTGGCTTTAGGTGCGACCCCCAAAACGTAACCCCTATGTAAGTTGCCTGCTTGCAAAAAAGTCTCCATTAAAGAAACTGGCCTCACATTCTGAATTATACAATTGTCACTTGAATAAAGAAAAAAGCCTAAATATACTCAGGCTGCCACATACACTGCAGGAAGAACTGCATTTAGAATTGGGGGGGGGGGGCAGAACCTGCCTCTGGATCTGCCCAGCAGCCATGCATCAGACATGAACGCTTGTGTAGATCTCTATTCACTTGGGCTTTCCAATGTGGCCTCTTATCCTGAAAGCAGTGCTACAACCTTCCTAACTAGTAGGCATGATGGAGAAAATAATAATCTTTAAAACTGTATCATTTTAAAGATTCCTTTTTCTTTTGAGCTTGTGGTCTAGCTAAATTGGAAAGGCTCATGCCTAACTTCTACTGTGCAGAACTAACTAATTGCTTTCCAGTACAGTACTGTTATGTGATGCCTGTTCTATCTGGAACGCTGAAAGAATAGACTGATGGAATGCATTGAATTGAATTGAGTTTATTACGGTCATAGACCAGAGAAACATAAAACAACAATAGTTTACAAAGGGAATAATGGTGTCAATTTAAAAAATTGTAAAATTATACATAAAAAGCAACACATATGCACACACACACACACACACACATATATACACATTTATGCACTGCAATATATGTATAGGCTTAAAAGATAAGGGGGCTTGTCCAGGGGTCAAGTCTTTTACTTTTTTACAGCTAATGCCCTCCGCTTGATCGCAGCCGCAGAAAATTTGGCCACTTTCAGTGTTACTTCTGGGTTTTTATCTCCTAGTAGAATTTTCAGCCGCTGAAGTTCAGATCGACCTGGAAATTTCTGAACGATGGGGGAGATAAACAGTGACCTAATATCCCCGTAAAGGTCGCAGTGTAGCAACACATGTGAAGCCGTTTCCACCTCTTTCAGACCACATGGGCAAACTCGTTCAACATAGGGTTTGCCCTCGTATCTGCCCTTTAGTAAGGCAGATGGCAGTACATCAAATCTGGTAAGGGTAAACGCCCGCCTGTATTTTGCGATTTGTAGATCCAGCAAATATGGTGTTAGATTAAACCCTTTTCCATAATCTTGGATAGCTGGATATTTATCTATCTTGCTCATATGATCCTGAAGCTCTACATCTCCTATTCGCTGGCTCACCATCCTTTTAGCCTTTTCAAAACCTGAGGCTATAAGTTCTTGTGAGGAAAGCCCCAGGCCCTTCAATTTTTCATAAAGTGACAATCTCCATTTAGACTGGAACGGGTCTAATAGAGTCAATGGAGCCACTCCCACTGGGAAAAATATGAGTTTTAGCCAGAGGTGAATCTTCAAGATCCATATCCTGGCATTAATAGAGAGTTGACCTACCTCCAGCCTAATGGCTGCGTTGGAAACGCAGGTAGGTAACCCTAGTAGGGAGCGGTAAAATTTAGTTTGTACAGATTCCAGGGACTTAAGTTTTTGACAATTAAATATCTGGGTGCCATACATCAGTTGTGGGAGTATTTTTGCGACAAAGACCTGGGAGGCAGCAGGAACATATTGACCTCCTTTTCTGTAGAAGAATCTTATGATAGCTCTAGAAGATCTTTGCGCATTTGCAATGGAATTCTTAATCTGATGGCACCAAGATCCCTTCTCGTCAAAGATTATTCCAAGGTATCTAAAAGATGTTACTTGCTCAATAGGTTGGTTATTAATTTTCCATTTATGTCGGAGTTTTCTCTTGGAGAACACCATAATTTTTGATTTAGTGTAATTTATTATTAGGTCTTCAGCTTCGCAATACTCTGTAAGAGCTCGTAAAAGTTTTCTTAGGCCCACAGCCTAAGAAATGTTTTATGGAATGCATAAAACACTGTATGCATTAAAAGAAAACCGGCTAGGTGTGGCAATTTTGCTTCATCTTGCATTGTTTTGTAGACGGATGAAAGAGGATGCTGGGAAATATTTAATGAACAGGAAAATTACTCTAAGTCTTAATTAAGAAAGACATGGAAAAATGATTACCGGTATATGTAATCACAAGATACTATGAGGAGAGCTGATCTGAAGAGAGGCATATCTAGGGCCCCTTGAGTCCTTGGCAAGGAGCTGCAATGGCAATTCCCCATCACTTTACCCACCAGCCAAGAAAGCCCCACACAAGAGCTACATGCAGGGAGAGAGGGAGGCAGGCAGGCAGGGCCTAGTTGGGTCCCCAGGAAGGGGGGACTTCGAGGGCTGTGCACACATACAAAATGTTCAGAGGGATTCTGCTCCGCCCTCTGGCTCCTCATGACATCACGCACGTGACGTCAGGATGTCCTGTGACATCACATGCGTGGTGTTAGGACCCCTCAATCATCCAGAGAAGATGGTGCCTTTACCTATAAATATAACAATGAATAAATCACAATGAAGGAAAGAGCAATGCTGACAACAACCCAGACTGGCGCTTCCTGGTCCAGCTCCCTCCTGCAAGCAGAACACCTCACACTACGGCCAAGGAGCTGATCAGCCCACTGCTAAGGAGGAAGCTGCTGAAGACTGAAAACAGGCAGGCAGTAAGATACCAGGCAGCGAAAGGCTGGGAGAAGCAAAATCAGTGTGGAGTCAGGGAGCAGAAGCAGCCGCATATAAATCTCCCTTAGACAGGAAGAGTGATGTCTTCATTCTCAGTGGCTTCTAGGGCACACTGCTGCTTTGAACAGGGACATGCATCTGTCAGGTCAACGTTCGGCTTCTGCTAGACCTGGGAAGGAGCAGGAAGTGAGAGGCAGCAAATGGGAGGAATTCTGCTCAGCATCCCTCTGGCGCAACTGAGCCAGACATCACCCACACTTTAAAGCCTACCTTTGTAATGTTAGGGACGAGAAACTTTAAAAGAACAAGGGAAGGTGAAATTCTTAACAGTTCTTTTTAGCAGCAGTTCTGTAAGTGCACTATATGAGCTCAGAATGACTTGGGACAAAATCTAATGCTTAAGGGTTGCATAAGCTTGGGCCTCAGCAACCACCTGAACCCTCCCTGAGATCATTTGCAGGAGCATCTCTGGCTGTGCCCATCCCCTCTGCCCTGTGTTGGTGAGGCTCATTGATATGAATGTGAAATAGAGCCTCCAGTATCGCTGACCCAGTCTTATGGAATGTTCTTCCAATAGAGATTCACTAGGCATCTTTTAATATGAAATTTTATGTGTTTGTTGAAAACTTTACACTGTCATGGCTTATGCAGACAAGCCTTTTTTTCACAGCTAGATGGTGATCTGCAATTCTGGTTGTTTTCACATGGTGTTGTGAGTGTGCATTTATTCATTTATTTCAGGTATTTATATACCGCTTCTCAGGTTGACATAAAAAAGCAGTTTACATAAGCTTATTGCAGCAATAAACACCACCTTTTTTTTGAAAGTTACAATAAAATGGAAAAGAAACTTCTTTGTTTAGAAGAAACTGTGCCTGCTTCTTTCTATGTCCCTCAGGGCAGAGTAGCTCTGCAGAAGCCCATGTAGTGGCAGCTAGGGAAGGGAGGGGCCAGCTACAATGGGTGGTGGGTGGCAGCAATGCCTCAAGCATGTGAACCTGTGTGTTGGCCGTCAGATGTAGGGAGCACATCTGTGTAGCTGCAGATACATTTCGGAGAACGGTTGGGTGGGTTTGTTTTTTTACAAGGCTTCCCTTGAGCACAGGTCAAATTTCAAAGGGGCAACAATTCACACATATCTATATTTATATACAGAAAGAGAGGATTGCGGGGGGGGGGGCAGGGAGAATATGAATGTTTTTGTACCCACACACGGTGTGGAGTTCTATTGCGTTTTCCCTGCTGCCTGCAGTAGCCTTTTTGTGCCAGAACCCATGCCACTTTAATCAAGATGGGTAATAGCACCTCATTTTATAAAAATAAAAAGCTCTCTCTCTGTGTGTATGAAATTGCAGCAGAAAAGTATTCTTACAAATAAAGAAATAAGGGCTACAGCTCCCACACTGGATAGGAAATGCAATTCATACTTAAAAGCCTGTTCACCTATGCAGTTATGGCCACATTATGTGCCTGCAATCCCATACAAGGACTGTACACTAGGTCCAATGCAGCTAGCAGATTGCAACAGCTCTGTCTCCAGCTGCTGGGATCATGATACCAGAAGGAGACATCTTTCCACTTTCTCCCACTGAAGTCAGTCAAACCGTGGTCCCCATGCCTTTTGAATGCCCTGACACCTGGAGGCAAGTAGACCTACTCAAAAGGTCTGTAGGGACACCTGATGTTCTTGGCCTTCCCCAGGAAGACCAAACTGAGCCACAATTGGTTTTAGTTGCATTTTGTTACCGAATGTCATTTGATATTGAACGTTTGTGTTTCTGGATGATTTTGTTGTCTATGGTTGCCTTTATTAATGCATTGTGGTATGTTTCCATCCTTTAAACTGTATTTAAGCATTTTACACAAATAAATAAATTAATATTGGGCCTAATTATGAATTTGATGCAAGTGATGAATCAGTAAACTGGACCAGTTTACTCACAGTATTTGAGGTGAACCTAGTAAAACAAAACAAAAAACAAAAAAGCCCAACCCACTCTGAAATAGCAAACGTCCTCAAGATTTGTCCAAATGCAACAGATTCCCTACATAGAAAAGACTTGCTGTGTTTGCAGCTACATGGATGTACTCCACACATGCAATTTCTTACAAAGGAGGACATCATGTAAGCAGCCTAAGTTGGTGCTTAATGTAAAAACACACAGCCACGCGAACAAAATTTAGGATCGCCAGACGAAAAACAACTGCCAAATGCTAATGCTGCCTCAGCAACAGGTCCAGAACTGCAGAATGACACCTCTGGGAGACAAAATAGCACGCCAGGGGATAAAGATGCAGGTGCAAGCAACAGATACGCTGGAGATGGGAACTGCGCCAAGACTGGAACTCAATGCGTGCTCTGTAGAATTAACAGGAACAGCTTCCCCCTCTATCTTCGCCTGGCTTAAGAGCACACAGAGCAGTTAAACAATCAATCATTGCTTGTGGGCAGCAGCATAAAGATCTGTACTACTTAAAAGAGTGTGTGTGGCGATGGCGGCAATTGGGGAGTAAAGACCAAGTTTTGTTCCCTAATCTATAACAGAGATTATGAAAAAGCTTTGTTATGCACTGCCAGCAACCATCGCAATAGCCTGCTTTTTGCTCCACTGCATGGATCCCCTGGGCCTGGCCATGAGGAGGATGGAGGAACTGCTTGCCTCCTAATATCGTATCTGGAATTCAATTGCCTGTTTGTCTTAAGAGCACACCACAAGACGCCACCTCAATTGGAGAGCCGCAAATTCTTTTGAGATTTTTAGGATTCTCTGGGACGGATGCTAAGTATTGATCAGGGCCCATTGGAGGCACCAGGAACACAAAACAGTCCTCTCTATACCACTTGCTTGCAGTGCTGGCCCACCCGCAAGGCAAGGTGAGGCAA
This sequence comes from Podarcis erhardii, assembly GCF_964252035.2. Lineage (NCBI taxonomy): Eukaryota > Metazoa > Chordata > Lepidosauria > Squamata > Lacertidae > Podarcis > Podarcis erhardii. The sequence continues at coordinate 41,603,879 of NC_138510.1, forward strand.
CTGCCTTGGGCAGCAAGGTCAACAGGGGCAGCAGACAGCTCAGAGGCTGCAGCTAGTGCAAAACAGCATCTGGACTAATGACTGGCACTACTATCACACTGCTTCTGATATAATTGTATTGGCTGCCTAGCCACTTTAATATCTTATTTTTGATTTATAAAGCCCCAAATGACCTGATTTCCAAATACCTGAAAGACTACTTCTTCCTTTATACACTAGCTCAGGAGTTAAGATCCACAAGAGACACAATGTTGGCAACTCCAGTGCCCTTGGAGGTCTGCAAGGTAGAAGCATGCGAGAGGGCCTTTTTTGTGGTGGCCCCAGATTTTGGAACAACACCATTCACTGTGGAGCATCAGGGCAGCAGTGTTTAGAGACTATTCTAACTTGATGATGCAAACATAGGGTTCTTGGTGGCTGCTCAGTGGCTTAGCATCAAAGCCTGGCCATCTGCATCAACACAGTGTCACCACACAATAAAACTGCTCTGAATTGAAGAAGGGCATGTTTTACATTCCCTGCTATAAGTTGGAATCCAGGTCTAAGAGAGATAGTATAGGCTCCTTCACACATACTGCTAAATAAACTTATTGCATTTTCCTGTGTCTGTGCTGCAAATATAAAAGCTCTGTTCACTATTATGTCTGTTCCTCCCCTTAGAACTCTTGCTTCCCACTAGCACTGCAAGAGGGGGTTGAAAGTGCTTTTATGAAAGCCATTAAGGCTAGCAAAAGGTCTCTAGGGGATACAATCAAAGTAAAGCTTTCTAAATGGAATTTCGAACACTCAAACCATGTTACTGAGCCTCCATGTTCAAAGGCAGTGTACCTTGAACACTAGGTGCTTCGTATACAAATGGGGAGGGCTGTGGCACCAGTGTCCTTCTTGTAGGGTCTTCACAGGCATCCAGCACTTCTGGCAACAAAGTATTAAACTAGGTGGATCTTTGGTCCTATTGAACAAGATTCTTCTGATGCTCCCATGTTTCTCTCTGTGTCTCTCATGTTTTTATAAATGTACATTCTGGACAAACTTGCCTAGAAAACTCAACAGAAACTTCTGCTTTCAGAAATGGCTCAAAATGCAATCATAAAGAAAAACAACAACACTGCTTTTAAAAATCAGGGGTGGGGAAAGAACTAAAACAAGCAAGTGCAGTCGTTCCAAAACATGCTGAATGTTTACAGCATCTCTTCTTCTCAGATTGTGCTAAAGGAGGCTTTTCAGTGGGAAAAAGAATGAGCCTCAAAAAGCATAATGTGTAAACTAGGAAAGCACTTTAAGAAAACCCAGGTAGGATGGAAGGCAGATGAGAAGGAGCAGTGAGAAAATGTGTGTGTGTGTATGTTTTTGTGTGCATGAAAAACACAGAGGAAATAGCAGGCAGAACAGCAGCAGACTCCCTTCTATTTGCAAAGGGCGGGGGGGGGGGGAGAGAGAGATGCTATGTGCACAAAAACAGGACTAGTGTTCAGAGCTATTAAGTCCTTTGCAGCATCCCAAATCAGAACACATCGGAAGACTCCATATTAAGCTCTCTTAGAAACCTGGCTCAGGGAATATTGCAAAACAGAGCTCTTTAATACATCTTGCCAACCTTCAGTAAAACCACAGAGCCACTTACAAGGCAGAAGCCAATAGCGACGTACAGGCTGGCCAGCCCTTCCTTGCATGATTAAAGAAGTTCAGATCACCACACACTTCCCCCATCATCTCAACAACAGGGCATAAAGAGCTGACAATACAGAAAGCAACATCCCTTAACACTTACTAACATATGGAAGGAAATAATACCACGGGGTGGATGCAGTACAGATCTATGCATGCCTTCAGTCCTAAAATGCGTCGTGTTGGGGTGGAGCTGGAGCTATTAACTGGTCAGCTTCTTCCAACTTGAGATGCTTTGCTTTTAGCAACATCCTGTTGACCAGCACAAGAGGGGTGTGCAGTGAGACAGACAAGAGCAGCAGAATAGCATTGCCAGGTCTTGTGATAGCATCTCGAGCCTTATTGCACTTGGTTGTGTTTCCCCACCCGCAACGAGCCAATCCAGCTTCAAAGAGTCTTGGGAGTTGGACTTGGTCAAAAACATAGAGACGTCTAAAAATAATAAAAAACTTTTGTGATGATCTAAACCTGAACTGCAAGCCAACATTTCCCTGAGTTTGGGTTGTTGTCACTTTGGCGTGCTTGGGGTCTGCAGCTGCTAAGGCCAAAAATGCGGTGTCTTCCAGCAGTACGCTTGAAGCAAGGGGTGACTGCAATTCTCTCTCCAAATATAGTAAGAACAGGATTCACCACAGCCCAATGTGCTAGCTTGCTCATTTACTGTAATTTAGATGATGGATGGACTGATAATTTTTAAGACACAGCAGGCCGTTGTGTGTATTAGCATAAGCTAACTGATTACAAGACCCACAAATTAAATCTCCCTAGTAGGGGGACCAAGAGGTACAGAAGTCTCTCACCTACGCTGCATTTATTGCAGAAGAAGAAGAAAAGTTCCAGTAACAAAGATTCATGCTGTTTTGGGGTCTAAAAAGACCCATCATGGTTTGGCTGTGTTTCTATACATAGACATTAAAGCTTCTTCAAAGGGCTGTTACTGAGATGAAGCAGAGAGTAAGATCTAAATTAATGGGTTCAAATTTCAAGAAAGTGAATTTTGATTAAACATGAGCAGAATCTGCTAACAGTTCAACTTGTTTAACAGTGAAATCAGTGTTAGAAACTGAGATATGAAAGCTAGAAGCTAAATGGCACCTTAATCCTAGGTTATGGGTGCAACAACAGAATGTTTAGGCACTTTTTAAATATATAACAAGAATACAAAGCTGAAAATGAATGAACTGCAGCTAAACTATTATGTTCATTTTTCACGTCGTCTAGTCCTTCCCCTGCCCACCCCCTAATATTCTTAAGAGGATCTCTTCTGCAGTCTTCAGAGAGTAGCTGGAAGTGGGGAGACAGAAACAGGTCCTCCTTTCCTTCTAGTAGTGGCAGTTTTCCCTGTCGCAAAATGCGCCTAGAACAATGGGAGTTTCAAACACTGAGTGAAGCAGACTGCCATGGAAGGAGACAGGACTCTCCTTTGTTAGAGGTTTAATAAGAGACTAGATAGCTGCCTATCAGTGATGCTGTAGCACCAGATTTCCTACACTGTCAGGCAGTTGGACTAGAGGACCTTTGAGGTATCTTCCAATGCTTATGATTATATGAAAGAGTTACTGAAAATATAGTGAAGAACACAGGAAACCGCCCTACACAGAGCCAGGTCATTGCTTCATTTGGCTTCCTATTGCCTATACTAGATGTAGCTTTCCTCCATGGGTTTCAGAAACCAAGTATTTCCCCGTCCTGCTTGGAAGAGCTGGGGACTGATCAGTTGTGTCCTCTTAACGACATCTTTGGAGGTCTTTAAGCAGAGGCTTGACAACCACATGTCAGGAGTGCTCTGATGGTGTTTCCTGCTTGGCAGGGGGTTGGACTCGATGGCCCTTGTGGTCTCTTCCAACTCTATGATTCTATGATTCTATGATAAAGGTAAAGGTAAAGGTAAAGGGACCCCTGACCATTAGGTCCAATCTTGACCGACTCTGGGGTTGCGGCGCTCATCACGCTTTACTGGCCAAGGGAGCCGGCATACAGCTTCCGGGTTATGTGGCCAGCATGACTAAGCTGCTTCTGGCGAACCAGAGCAGCGCACGAAAATGCCGTTTACCTTCCAGCCGGAGTGGTACCTATTTATCTACTTGCACTTTGACGTGCTTTCGAACTGCTAGGTTGGCAGGACCATATACAAGTACTACTATTCCAATGGGAGGGGAAAGAGTGCATATCCATTCAGACTATGCAACTTCCTCTCAGCATGCTTTGAGGGATGGTTTTCTTTAGTGACTAATAGTTTTTATTAGGATGGGACACAGCTTATTTGTTTTGAGCTTAATGATTGTGTGTTTGATCATTTACATAACTGAGCTACATTTTAAAGCTCCTTTAAACAAGTATTAGCAGAATGGAATTTACATTATGAAATAAATAAGCACCAATTCATATATGTCCATGCTGAGAGCTGGCACTGTTACATGGGATGGGCAGAAAAGCCCCCTAGAACCATTTTTGTAGGATGGCAAGTAATTAGCTGTCTTCTGTTTTGTAAGTTTTGTATGAAGTTCTGAGAATCATTAAATAGGATACAAATTGGTCAATGGTGTCAGTCTAAGAAATGTGTTCTAATAATTAGTTCTACTGTGCAGACAGGCTGGAGAATCCCAGCTCAAGATCAAGAGAGCACATCACAGAATAGGAAATAATGACCACAGCCTGATTACAGCCAAATAATTAATCTCTGCTACAGCTTTTAAATGTTGGGGAACTGGCTTCCCACTCTCAATAGGAACTGGTGTGAATATGTAGATTTAAAGCATGGATGGTGAATGTGTGTGGTTCTCCATCTTGTCAGATCCTGACTCCCATCAGCCCCAGCCAGCAAGGATGAGGAGAGCCGTTGTCCAGGAGAAGTTGGAAGGCTACAGGTTCCCACATCCCTGATTTTGAAACCTTGATGTTTTTACTCAACCAGTAACCTGTCCATAGATAAGTTTGCCCACCGAGTGCTTACTTCCTATGCCAAGCTGCTCATACACAAAATCCATGTGTAGATAGCACATGCACAAAAACAGAGTTCTCTGGGTGTATTTATGGTGTGTGTATGGTAAGGATCTGTGTCACAGTACATCTGTACGAAGCAAAACACACACACACACACACACACACACACACACACACACACACACTTGTTCTAGCTGCCAAACTGCACACAGGAGGTGGTGAATTACTTCCTGCATCATGGAAATACTTTCTGCTTAGAAGAAATGTTGCTGATGAAGCCAGCTTCTGAACACATAGTATCTTGGGCAGTAACTGGAGTCAAAGGAAATTAAGGAGTTATGCACTTTCCAGATGCTCTGCAGAGACAGGCCTGTGCTCAATGTTTTCTCAGTGACCTCAGATGGAAGGAGCACGCTTACGACCCACTGTCAGCGCATCACCAGCTCTCATGAGGAGTTCAAAGGTATGCTGCTCCCCAGGTCACCAGCTCCACAGAAGACATTAAGTATCTATTAGACCAGAAGCCCACGTATCTGGCATGACTGCATCAAAGGAGAGCAGTGCAGGTAGCACAATCGAGAATTTAGTTGGCAGAAGCAAGGGGTCTTCTGCACTAAATTTTCAACAACCTTCTGACAAGCAAGAGCTGTTCAGCAGTGGAACCATCTCCCTCGGGAGGCTGAAGATTCTCCTTCCTTGGAGGTTTTTCAGCAGAAGTTGGATGGTCGCCTGTCATGGATGCTTTAGCTGAGATTCCTGCATCACGGGGGGTTGGACTAGATGACCCTCAAGGTCCCTTCCAACTCTATGATTCTATGGTTGTCGTTTGGGGAGCAGCTTTCTGCCTCTGTTTCCAAACAGTGTCCTGGACTACTACACCCCAATGTTGCAGCAGGTCAGTATGTGTGTATAATAGCAGCCAACGTCAACCTGCTGTTGATGTTTTGGACAGAAACTCCCATCAACATCGTCAGGTTTATACCAAGTTATTATACGGGATAAAGCAAACCTGGGCATATCAACAGTTAAAAGAGCTGGAGTTGTACTTCTAATGTGCTGTGCAAACAACGTAAAATTATATAGGCTAGTACGCCATGATAGCTGAGTAACCCAGTCCATAATTGTAGGGCTGAAAAATAATAATTGGTGTAATTAATTTTAATCAGAACTGTTCCTTGTTGAATTGTGCTCTCTATCTAGAAGACTATTTTGATTACTCTACATGCTTGCCCTGATTGGAGCAATGTGTTTTCAGAGGGATCTTTAAAGCATGAATCAGTAAGGAAATAGCTCTTTAAATATAATGTAAATATAATATTTATAAGATAAGGGTTTTCTGCTTGATTCATTTTTTTTTTTACATTTATAGTCTGTCCAATGTGCTCAAGGTGACACAGATGCTCACAGCCCTGTGACGTAGGTTAGGCTGAGAGTGAGTGACTGGCCCAAGGTCCCTCAGTGAGTTTCATGCCTTGCTTAATAATCAGCTGACTGGTTTAATCAACTATAACTCCAATCTTTAAAATGCTCAAGATTAGATCCAGGATAAGTAAGTTGCACTTGGGTCCCTTTAGAATCTATGCAAAACTAACCATGAATTCGTTCCCACTGAAATAAATGAGAACTAAATCAGGATTAATTTTACATATTCCAAAGGGATCTAAGTGCTAATAACTTTACAGCAAAATCCTATGCATGTTTACAGATAAGTAAAATCCATTGTGTCCCCTGAGGCTTGTCTAAAGCAGCAGACTTTAGCCTGGGTTCAATTCTCAAATTTATAATCCTGAGAAAGCCAATATATCTGCAGACCAGTTAAACAGTAGTTTGAAGATGTTCATAAGTTCAATGCCTCAAAAGTAGCACTTAAATATTAGCATGAAGTTTCAGTCCTAAAACAAATCCAAGCAAGATTGGTGCTCGACAGCAGCTAAGGAGTTACAGCAAAGGAAGATTGGTGTGTGTGTGTGTGTGTGTGAGAGAGAGAGAGAGAGAGAGAGAGAGAGAGAGAGAGAGAGGAGCCACCACTCACAAGCTGTTTGTTTTAAAGTGATCTCTATGCGAGAGACACTAATTCCTCATTGATGGTATCATTGATGAATTGTCAAGCATAACACTGTTCTTTCCAGCAACTGCTGTGTGACAATGGAATCTTTACTGTGCCTGTTTTATCCTACGTCAACCTTTAAGTGCTTGTTTGATACTGGATGTTGCTTGCCAACTTTCTGGAGAATGGGAGGCCAGCTTGAGTTTTGACATCAAGGTTATTAAAACAGGTCCTTTACAAGAGAACCACTGGGTTACAGAAAAACACATTGAGAAATCCCTGAGCAGATTTCTGCAGCCTGAGGATTCCTTGTCCATGTACAGCAATGTTCTGTTTCCTCAACGACATATGTTTTTGCATGATCATGCCATATGCCCCCAGTTTCCCAAATTCTGAAACCAGCTCCATGTGGGAAGAGACCTCAGATATCCATGCTGACATCACAGGAACAGCAAGCAGATCCGAGAGTCTGCCTGCGTAGGCTCTGCAACAGAGCCAGGGTCCCACAGAGCAAAAATCCTGCAGCCGTGGTGATTTCAGGGGAGTCACTCAAGTGACTCAGGGCTCTAGAAGTTATATAAAGCTCATTCTGCATGGCTTCTGTGTCAAACCTGTCTAAATTATTTTTGGATCGATCAAGAAGCACCCAGATTACTTTGATCTTATTTAGATGAGCCCTTTGAATGCTTTTGAAGATATGCCCTTAAATAATTCAAGAGGAGATAAACACAGGCAAAAAAGGAAGACGGAAAGGAATGGGGGTGGTGGGAAAGGTTTCTCAGATGCCAGTGGAACAGAGACACTGGTGATGGGCTTAGGCCAATGGGGAAAGAAAGACAGGAAAGTAGCAGGAGAGGAGCAAAGAAGAGTATTGAGCTAAATGTGAATTTAGCTCACAATAGGTGAACAAATTCCATGACGCTGCTACCAACACTAGTCAACTTTTGTTTTACTGCCTCTGCTGCCTTTAAACAACCTGATGGTGGAACGCTTGCCAGGAAAACCTCCAACTTTTCAATGTGGAATAGCAGATATTACCTGCCAATTTACTCCTACAACAAGGATGGAATGTGTTGCCATTATGAGCTATCAAATCTTGAAAAGTACTCAGAATACAACCCCCCTTTGATCAATAATAGGAACTCTCCAAAATGCATCCTTCCTACTTCTTATGACTGAACTGTTACTCATTGAAATGGGTGTCCACATTAAGCTATTTAACTTCTGATACAAATATTAGACATAGGAGACACCACATTATGATCAAGAGTATTGTAAGCTTTGTCTTTTTAAAAAGAGGGCTTTCTTGGTTTCAAAAGACCATAAGGTCTGCAGTAGCAAAAGCTCTAGTTAAGACAGAGGGAGAGATGCATTCACACATACACAACCCAAGATATTAAAATCAAGTTCAGTCAAGGCTGCCTCCTGGAATCATATGCTCACACACATTTTGGATGAGAAAGCTACCAGCTCTTCCAAAAATACCCAACCAGGAAACCTCTGACCCTCGTGCAATTCAGCAGATGCCTGGCACAGTCCCAGGATAGTAGTTACAGTAAAATTCCTTTAAAATCTGAGACATTGTACAAGACCTGCCACATTGCTTATCCCAATGGCTGCTGTATAAAGAATTCAGAAGCAAAGACTTGGATGCAGTGGCATAGCATGGGGGGGGGGGTGGACAGAGGGGAAGTGGCCCTGGGTGTAAAATTCGGAGAGAGGCGCAAACAGGTTCCCCCATGACAGGCTCCCTTATCAAGACCACGTGGCTGAGCTCCTGCCACCTTCCGGAGGCACTGGAAGGCAAGCTGTGTCCAGGCCTTCAAGGCTTGGGTGCGCACTTCCACCCCAGCTGCCCAGTCCACCAGGGGGTGCAACACTTGCCCTGCCCCCAGGCGCTGGCAGCCCACACTACGCCACTGCTTGGACGACGACAACATGCTCACTGAACAGGACCCATCTGCAAGAACCTGGACTTGCTAAAAAAGCAACAAAATGGAAAAAGATAGCCTCTGTTGTATTGACAATCAAAAGAAGGTCTTGGGGGAAGCTTCAGTAGTTAATTGTTCCCAGGGCAACTGAATTTTCACTTCTTCTGAAATTGTACTGCAAATATGCCTCATTCTTACTTTATTTTTGAAAGGGGTCTACACAGATAAACATGTACTGCTGGAGCTGCAAGATTTTGACATGGGAGGCTGCTACTACAGGCACAGAAGCATGTCTGGCAAAAAATAAATTTGGCCACTCTAGAACTGGTTAGAGGTGTCATGGCATTGAGTAAACACCACTGAACTAGCGCTGTTGACCACCAAAGCTCTACATGACCACCGTTCTACAATATCTCCCATTTTTTTCTGTTCCATTGCCATGCACACACTCAAAATTAACCCAGGCACAGTGCGTCTTACCATCTATGCACAAGGTCTGAGCAGCCACACCGTTTGGCTTTCTGCATGGCTGCCCAACAACAGCAGAACTCCCTGTCCCCGGAGACTTCAATCAAATTCCCCAAGCCACAGTGATGAATGTGTAGCAAGCATCAAGAGACCTTCAGGTGCCCACGTTATAAACAGGCACCAGGTCACTTTCACAGACTACATTCCCCCCCAGGCTGCTTCAAGCTCGACGGTTCCTATGCACACTCATTTGTTCTGAAACAAACCCAGCTGAGTTCATTCACCCAAGCGCTGGCAGAAATGCGGCTGTGCATCCCGGTTCTACGAGGAGCTGGGCACTGCTCCCACTGGGTTCAGGCGCGCCTAACTTTGCCCGGGATCCCTAAGTAAGAAGGGTTAGAGACCCAAGAGAGAGGCTGGAGCGTCACAGAGGGTGATAGGAATAGATCACTGTAAGGATGGGGTGCTGATTTGCAGGGCAAAGCCTGGCACAGAGGGCAGCTTCTCAGGGGCATCAGGACCCTTCTCATTCCAGAAGGAAAGCGGGCTGGGGTGGGGGCAGTGGGTAGGCTGGCAGGCAGGCAGGCGATGCTAATGGCCGGAGAGCGAAACGCCCGCAACTGGGGGAGGAGAGAGAAGGAGATTTGGGGAAGGGGGGGGGGTCGACTTACGTTCTCTTGAAGATGCCTCCCAAGCAGCTGCCGAGCAGCAGGCAGAACTGTTGCGAGAAGAAGACCCAGGTGATCTGCGAGAGGGAGCTCTGGGTCTGGCAGCGCAGGTCCAGCAGGGTGGGCCCCAGGAAGGCGATGCAGAGGCCGAAGCTGAAGAAGACGCTCCAGTAGGTCAGCGTGGGCTGCAGGTTCCTCTTGAAGAGCGTCGTCACCCGCGCATCCCACCACCACATCCTCGGCTCCCGCGGCCCGCCAGGAAGCAGCGTCCGCGGCAGCTCGCTCTCCCGCCACTGCCTGCCTGCCTGCCTGCCCGCCCTCGAGAGCAAGTCCCCGGGCTAAGACCGAGAGAGAAACCCGAGCGGGCGAGTGGCGCCCCCTAGCCGCGCGCAGTCCGCCGCGGCCGAGAGGGAGAGCCGGCTCTTCGCTCCTGCCCCGGTCCTCGCGCCGGAATCCCCTCGGAGAGCAACACCTGCCCGCCGGATCTGCCGCGTCCCGCCCTGGGCGAGCCCGTCGTCGATCACACGCGAGGAGCCTCCGCCTCCGCCCGCCCCGAGGATCCGGCGCTCGCCTCCTTCCGCGGGCGCTGCAGCCTTGCCCGCGTCCCGCTCGCCGGGCTTGCAGGCAGCAGCAGGCGGAGCGGCGCGCGCGGGGCGGGGACTGGCTCCGCCCCTTCGGCCCGGGGAGCCGCGCACAGGCGCCAGCAACGCCCGCCTCCCGGGCCGGCGGAGCGGCGAGGGTCCCAAGCTGCGCTCGCCGGGCGGGGAGCGCCGGTTCTCCCCCCGGCCAGCTCCCAGGCCAAGCCCCCGCGGGGTCAGCTTTGCCAAAGGGGCGCCGCCAGCTAGCAAAACCTTCCGGGCGAGGAAGCAGCTGCAAGTGGTTTCCCTACAACCGAAAACACCTGCGCGGCTGCCCATCGCCAGGTGTGATCACTGCACACGCGTCTCCATCACTTCGGAAACGCGGCCCGCCTGCGAGAGAGCTGGCGTGGCCGAGCGCAACTACCTGCCTTTATCTCGTTTGCACGCAGTTGAAAATACCCGCAGTAATTACACGCGACGATCATTTGTCGTACACGGGACGGAAGTAAATCGTAACGTCTGAAACAACTCTTTTGCGCTGGTTTCTTTTCCCTCCTTTATTCTCTCTCTCCCCCCCCCCACCCATAAGTGAGACTCGCAGGTGACCTCAGTCTCTCATCCACACCATCATCATTCCCTTATTGAAGTCAGCGCTACTGACACGAGTAGCTTACTTACCATTCGCTTCACAGGGAGAGAGTCAAGTTGAGCACGTGGGTAAAGGTCTTTTAAACGTCCCTTGAAATGCACATAGAAGCTTAGGAGAGGAGATGGTTGTGGAGACCAGGGCCGCAAAATTGTTATATTTCCTCTCTCCTCCCACCCCCGCAAACAGAGGTGCCAACTTGAATAAAATATTGGGGAGGGGGCTGGTAAGCCCCGCCCCACATAATCAATCACATGACATTGTGCATGCACACTATTTAAATAGCAATGCCCATCAAATATGGGGGGGCCCTGGCCCCCTTAAATGTTTTATTGGGGGTGAAGACCCCTGGGCCCCAAGGAGCTGGCTCCTAAACTCACAATTCTGAGAATACAGAGGTTTCCCCAAGTCTGCTGCAGACCCTCCAAGTGCCCCTATTTACCAAGGACAGTCCTGGATTTACAGAAGCCGTCTGGATTTCTGATTTGATCCTGAAATGTCCCACTTTTCCTTAGGACTTCCTTATTTTCATCAGAGAAATGTCGGAGGGTATGGAGTTATGTGACCCCCTGAGCCAAGGAGATAAGTAACTATACAAATTCAGAAGACATCTGAAGGCAGCCCTATATAGGGAAGTCTATTTAATGTTTAATGTTTTATTATGTTGGAAGTTGCCCCTAGTGACTGGACAGATGAGTGGGGTATACATAATAAAATTATTGCTATTATTATTATTATTATTATTATTATTATTATTATTATTAAAATGTTGGAGGGTATGCTCTTGTGTACATAACAAACCCAAAGGGGCAGCACACTGATATTTGCACTCACTAGGTCTAGTTTGGCCCTAAGCCTGCAGAAGCTACACTTAGTCAAAGACCAGTCTTTCGTCTGAGTTCAGTTGAACCCTTTACTGATCATGCTTGGGGATTCTGACTTCCCTTAATCTTGGGCCTTTCCACCCAGTCTGTTAGCTGAGTGCGATATCAGAAAATAGCAATAAGATATAAATGGGTTGGATAGTGTTCTCGAAGCTACCAGCATGAGTTTGACGAAACTGTGGGAGGTAGTGGAAGACAGGAGTGCCTGGCGTGCTCTGGTCCATGGGGTCACGAAGAGTCAGACATGACTAAACGACTAAACAACAACAACAACAACAACATAAATGGGCTCACCTGATGATGAGTCTGATATGCAATACTGTACTGTACTTCATGTAAAGAGTAACCAAAAAGACAGCCATGAACATTATGTATCACTTCCGGTGATGCATAATGTTCTGGGGCAAGGGTATTAATACAGCAGGCCATGTGCCTTTCTTGCAGGGACTTTTTGGGATCCAGCATCACTAAAAAACCTCAGCTCTGCTTGACTTCCTTGAAATGGTAATAAGGAATCTTGTGCCTTTCTGTACCACAAAGTGCAGAAAGCGCAAGCGCGCGCGCACACACACACACAGCAACCTCTGAATACTGTAATTAGCACACTTGCAATATGGCAAGAAAATTTTTCTTTTCTTTTGTCGATTCTCCATGGCTTTCTCATTTGTTTGCTTAAGGGATATATGTAACTACTATGACTGTCAAATCTGGGGCTGGGTTGGAGTGGTTGATGCTTTTGCTTACGCAGAAAACTCCCTCTGGAGGAGGCTGAGTTTATAAATATTTCACCTGCTGCATTTGAGACGCTAACTGGCAATTTTTAGAATGCTCTCGCTTTGCTTCCTCTCTTCTCCAAGGCAAAGCAATACACAGACGTGCTCAGCTGATTCAAGTGCATGCTGGAGCGCCTTGCGGTTTCTTTCCTCTTCCTGTGCCTGAGTGCTCTGGGGAGGCACCTAATGTCATTGCCCACTTCTGAGATGTGCGTTTTGACAGGCTGAAGGTGCCAATTTGTGCGACGCAATTGTTGTTTTAAAGCTCATCTTATCTAAACAGTACCTACCTCAGCCTGTTCCTTTGCCAGGCATCCAAGCAGTGTGTGGGAGGCGGTTTTGCTGCCAACACCCCCACATTTTGTGTGTGTGTCCCAGAATCCAGATTACATAATCTACAGAACATACTTCAGTTTGACTGAATGCAGGCTAATGCTGGCTAGAAATACATCTCCACATGGACAGAGGATCTGTGGGTGAGAGGTTCCCAGATCTGCGAAACGGTTCAGTTACCTCCAGGGATTCAGGAAGGGAGTCTTTCTCCAGCCTACCTGGAGATGCCAGGGATTGAATCTGGCTGCAGAGCAAATGCTTTACCACTGAGCCACAGCCCTTTCCTAAAGATGCATAACATTCCCATAGGTAAAGGTAAAGGGACCCTGACCATTAGGTCCAGTTGCAAACGACTCTGGGGTACAGCTTCCGAGTCATGTGATCAGCATGACTAAGCCGCTTCTGGCGAACCAGAGCAGTGCACGGAAACGCTGTTTACCTTCCTGCCAGAGGTACCTATTTATCTACTTGCACTTTGACGTGCTTTCAAACTGCTAGGTGGGTGGGAGCTGCAACTGAACAACGGGAGCTCACCCAGTCGCGGGGATTCAAACCGCCGACCTTCTGATCAGCAAGCCCTATGCTCTGTGGTTTAACCCACAGCGCCACCCGTGTCCCATAACATTCTCATAGATATTAGTATATATGATGGTTGTCCAGTTTTTGGAAGTAGATCACTGTGCTCAGGCTCTTCAGCACTTCAGTGCATGGCACCTTCAAATCATGTTAGAAGAAGCTACAACCAGCAATATAAATGCACCCTTGCAACAAGGCTAGTAGCAAAACAACTTCAGTATTGAGATAGTTAGGGTGCTACAGTTGAACACGTCTCCTCAAAATCACACAAATTGACAAAAACACATATACAAACACACTTCCAGCTAGCTATCCCTTTCTGTCTCAAGGGCAGCATGCCTGGCAATAGTTATCTGGAGGCTTGTGCAAACATAGCATTAATCTTGCAGTTCCTTGTGGTGTCCATGTTTATACCAAGAGCAGGTAAATTGGCCTTTCAGATGTTGGACCGCAACTTCCATCAGCCACAGCCAGCATGACCAATGGTCAAGAGATTAAGGGAGTTGTAGTTCAAAAAAATCCACAGGTTTCCCACCTTGGTTTATACTAAAATTTGAAAGACACTTTCTAGTACCAGGAGGGTCTCCTAGCATGACTCACATAAAATGTAACAAACGCATAAGTAGGCAAACATATACAGCCAAATAAAAACTATGTATCAGTTATCTTTAAAATATGTCTTAAAAACATTCTCTATTGCAAAAAGTTAGTATGCATTCCCAAAATGAATAGTGGAAATTGAGTAGGGAATGGGAGGTTTCAGAAAATCAAACTAAAAAGCCATTTTGTGTGTAGGAAACTTTTGGCCCTCCAGATGTTACAGCTCCCATCATCCTTGGTCACTGGCCATGCTTGCTGGGGCTGATGGGAATTGTAGTTCAGCAGCATCTGGAGTGTGAAAGGTTCTCTATCTGTCTGGTCTGTTTTAGTTCAATTTAGTTCAAAGGAGAATCTGACTAAACATAAGATCTGAGAAGAAGCTTTTTGCCAGTAAGAGCTGTTCGACAGTGGAATGGACTCCCACAAGAGGTGGTGGACCTTTTAAGCAGAGGTTGGATGGCCATCTGTCATGTATGATCTAGTTGAGATTCCTGCATTGCAGGGGGTTGGACTAGATGACCCTCGAGGTCCCTTCCAACTCTACAGTTCTTTGATTCTGTTATTCGATTGTCTCTCAGTGCTCATTCCTTCAGTTGCACCAGAGTGAGAGATAAGGCAACAAGGCCTCCTCCACTGGCTCAGCCAGGACCAGCTGACAATTAGCTTCTTCCTCCCCAGAACTGCCTCCGGTAGTTCTGCTTAGGCAACTCCAAAATACAACATTGTGAAATAGTTGGTGACTTTAATTTGCTTATTTCCTTCACTCCTTTTCCCTCTAGTAGCATGCCTCATAGACTGTAAGCTGTGGTATTAAACGGCAAGCAACTTTGGGAGTGCATTGGCAGAAAGATGTTAGATAAATGAAGCAAGTAAATAAATTTAAGAATCAAAACATTTAGATAGATCCCATTTATATTAGTGCTAATTAAGAGGAGTAGCAAGAACGTGTCACTGGTGCAAAACAGTAATTTCAAAGGAAAACATCATTAAAGAAAGGATCGTTGCATTTAGGTTAATGCGCTAGCCGGGTGAAGAGTGTGCGGCTGGTTTTGACTCATGCTCTAGAAGTGGTGTGCATGTTACAAAACATTCTTATGCTTATGACAGCCTCTCCAGCTAATAGGGTGCAGTGGGAGGTAGGAGAGTATGTTGGCTTCTTAAAGTGTAGATCAGGCCTCATTGTAAAAGATTTTATAGCATTGATTAGCATGCGGAACAGAGGAGGTAAACAGGCCAAGTTGATAAACAACTTTGAACCACTCAGAGGCTGAACTGAGGAAATATCTCAGCACCATTAGATCATAAGTCATCTACCAAGTTGCTAGAGGAATAATGGCTGGAGCAGAATGACAGCCTTGGGCAAGTCCTTTATACATTAATGACACAGTCAGAAATACCTCTCTCTCTCTCTCTCTCCTGTTCACCCATGACCTTGATGCCTTTCAATTGCCTCATGGGACATTATCATTTCAGAAGAGAGGTGTGGCCCTCTAGAGTTGTTCTTCATTTCATTTTGTAAATCTGCAAGGGTGTGTGTTTGTGTGTGTGCATGGGGAGAATCATGTTAGCTAGCTCCACTTCCCATTGCTATTCCTGTTGCCCTGAATGAGTTCTGGAGATTCCCTGGAAAATCAGACTTCCAAAAAGCAAGGGAAGCCCACTTTGAAAGATGGCTTAGTGTTCAGAGGTGGCATGCCACTGTATATCAGTTGCAGGAGGAACAATCACTTGTGGGCTTCCCAGAGGCACCTGGCTGGGAGAACCAAGACTTGATGGATGAGGCACTTTGTAACTGAACCAATGTGTCTGCTGATTTTATATTGGTTTTTATATAACCCATCACAGGTTGAAGTCCAAATGTTTGTGAGCCGCCCTTGTCCAGCTCTTTTCGCACCATATCCCTAAGTCACTAACATGCTTTGCTGCACAGAACAGATCACTGCATGAAAACGAGTACAAGCATGAAAATGTGCTTTGTCATACACCATCTGGCCTAATTAAGAACAATCTGTCCGCAGAGAATACATCCGCAACATTCAGCCTTCCAAGTACCCTCTCATCTCCAGGTAACAAAACTATCTCTGGCTTGTTTTCTCCCAGGGAGGATGAAGGCCAGATTCAAAATCGGAAAAGATAGAAATTTATCTTTAAAAGCAAAGCAGTAGAAGGTTCAATGGACTTAACCAAGCAGAGCCAAAGGGAAAGAGACGACAGGGCAGTCTCAAGCTGAAATGTTGTTGAGATATTCCAAGCAGAGTACGGGATTCAGTCAGAAGTTTTATGAATTTTTCTCGCCACCAATCAGCAACTGGTATTTGATCAATCTAAGCCAATAGTGAGAATTGCTACTAGATGCAGTTTGCAGATAGGAGCATAGGAAGTTGCCTTATACTGAGCCAGACCTCAGCATCGTCTACACAAGCTTTCCCCCAGCTGGTGCCTTTAGATGCTTTGAACTACAGCTCCCCAGCAGACCCTGTCAGCATGGCCTCTATAGCCCAAAACATCTGGAGAGTGTCAGGCTGGATAAGACTGGTCTACACTGGCTGTAGTTTCTCTCCAGGGTTTCAGAGAGGAGCCTTTCCCAGTCCTACCTAGAGACATCAGGGATTGAACCTGGAACCTTTTGCCTGTGCTACTATTGCAGGCAGCTTAAAGAATGGAAACAGATACCAAATAGTCCCATTCCTGTATCTACTTGCAATGTGTATCGTTCTTTATAGGCATCCTTTGAGCAGGGTTACTTTAGTGCTTAGCCTTGTTGTTTTAACAGCAATTTTTAAAGGATGAAGCGAAGCAGAGCAAAGTATTATTAGTTAATGTACTGATCATCCTGTCACCCTTTAAACCCTTTGGGTATGTTTCAAAAGGCTGCAGATGCATTTCTCCATGAAGCTGCTTTAGAATAAAGGCAAGGGATGGTTCTGATTCCCTGGAGTTCTCTGTGCAACCTCATTCTTTGACCCTATTCTCAACCGGCTTCATTTGCCCCCATTACAGCATCACAGAGCCAGAGAGGATTGGCTACTTCACACTACGATGCCATCACATTTCTTGCGGGTAAGTTCCCTAACCAAGGGGCAGGTAAGTTGAAGGTTGTAGGTAAGTTCCCTAACCAAGGGGCAGGTGGGAATTGTGCCAAAATAGTAGCAGATTAGGCTGCAAACAGGAATGAAAAAGATGAACATTTGGAATGGAGAGGGGTGGGGAAGAACATTTCAGTTCCCCTTAAAAGCAGCTTCTCTCCCTCAGTATGCTTGTGGTGCAAATCTATCTAACAATGTATAAAGCTGCAACTGACAAACAATAATATGGTTCACCCTTGCTGTTTCAGTAGCCTCAGTGACACTGAAGTCCTTGAAGGACTGAACAGCATGCAAGTTTTAAGTGGGGTATCAATGATATCATGTATCACTTTTGAAAATTATAGATTGCCATGTCACTCAGGCCTTTTTGGCAATTTAATGTCAAGTGACTGGAAACCCAGAAGGCACATTCGTCAGATCTTATCCATTTACTCCAGGTTAATTAACAGAATTGTAAGATTGTAAGATTCTCATTGCAAATTAGAATCGCTGCACCATTGATAAGCAAAAAAAGTAGGGAAATGCTACTTTTGGTGACCAGGGTAGCTAAGTCTGAGGGACTTCTGGAGTACATGTACTCTGGAGGGCCCCCTCTTACACTGGTGAGTCCCCTCAGGCTTACATGGCAGTAGTGGCAGCAGCAACAACATTGCCCAAGGGAGGCTGGAAGCTGCCATTTACATTTCCAGCAGTGTCCCAACATAGTGTCACTCTGGGACATCATGAAGCTCACAGGCATAACATACAAAGCCTAGGACAAGATGCCATTGGAGGTGGACCCTACTGGGGCCCTGGCAGCAGCTGTAGGATGTCAGGAGCTGATGCCAGGACTGGACTAAGGCATTGAAAAGGCCTATCTCTAACTGCTGAAACTCTTATTGATGTTTAAAACAACATGGACTAGCTAATGGAACCTTACTGTGCCTGCTTCTCTGTTCACAAAATCAAGATAATCTAAGCTGCTATATACTTCAGTGGGTTTGAGATTAGCACCACTGGGACTAAACTAGATATGAAGGGTCAGGTCTGCTCCTGAACCCCATGAAGCAGCAAAGGTACACCTGCACTTCTCCCCCAAACCTACATTTAAGCCATTTTCTGCTCTGGCAGACATAATCCCAGTTGAAAGAAAATGAGACTGAAATAGTGGTTTGGGGAGGGAAAGCACTGTGGTGTCCTGCTTTCTCCCTGGCAAGGGGAGCAGGGCATTTACTCATAGAACAGAGGTAACATCCCAAAGAGCAGGAATCACAGCAAGGCAACTCCAGTAAGACTAGATGCTACCACAGCTCAGACAGGGCCAGGCAGAGCATAAAATACCTTATCAGCACCCCGGAGAGCTCACAGAAGCCTAGCACTCACTCAGAGGGAGCTGTTGCCTCAGCAGTATGCTGAAGCTTTCTAAAGGCTGGCTTGAACCCTCCGATTGGCCCCGCCCCCTCTGAGGAGCAGTCTGCTCTTTTAAAGGTCCACTGCCTTATTCTGTAAGTGCTGAACATGGAGATGGTGGATAGTCAGAGAACAGGACAGATAGGAAGGGATCAGCTTTCTCCTCCTCTTCTCCCATGTTAAATGCTAAAAATCACCCAGCTCCCCATTTCACAGGGAGTCACCAGGACCTGTCTGATACATTCAGGTGGGTATTGCAATTACACCTCCTACTACCCAGAACATGAGCCTTTCTTCTGCAAGAGCACAAAAGTCTCTCTTTCTTATTAAACGTCTCTCATTATTGCAAGATGGTTGCCTTTTTCGCAGTTGGCGCAAGCCAAAGCCTGTTTAATGTAATGGGATGTGACTTACAATGACTGCATTTTAATAGTGCTCTCAGCAGGAAGCCAGATGCTCGCATTCAGCATAATGTGATTATGGTGTGGTTCTGTTGCTACCTCTCTCACCGGACCATTTTCTAAAGGAGAAAGGAAATGGTAGCTTTAAAAGAAAATGAATTAGGACCTTGCAATGCTACAGAATAAGAATTCTCCACCATTGAGGATAACTCACCTTGGAAGACAGAAGAGGAATTTTGGAGCAGGGGAACTTCGGAGATATTATCTGATAACATGTTCAGACATCACAGGTAGCAGCTACATATTTATTATAGAGCAGAATCCACATTATATGAATTTCAATTATGATCCCTGTTTTCTTCTGAATCTGTACTGTGTTCCCTATATTTATAGCACACCCACTCACATTTAACTGCTCCCTGCTCTGTGTGCTGTGCCTTACTGATAAATGTATATTTTGATTTTATTTGAGAATCTGAGGTACTTCTAAACGCTTAGGGGCAGCAAAAGGGAAAATAACAGGTCTGTCTGGAGTAGTGGGAAGTTATTACTCCTTGTTTTGTGATAGGTTCATTTACTCGGTGACAAGGACACTTACATTTCTGAGTGTTCAAGGCAAGACATTCGGGGGGGGGGGTGACCGCCCTCCTGAAAATTATTAATTTGGTGCTTCCTTTGAGCACTCAAGAGATTTCCAGCCAGGGGGAATGCATTGCTGAAGGGGAAGTCTTCTTGCTCCATCTAGTCCAGTATAGCCACAAAAATAAATCAGTTTTTCCTACTTGAGGCAACAGACGGATATCTTTATACAATGGGACTATTTACACAATAGATGCCTAAGCTTCTGCTTTTCCTACTTAGGGGTGTGAACTTCAAAATCAAAGCCTTTCAACATTTGTGGCTAGGCTAAGACTCACTTAACAAGTTGGTGTGGAAATGGAAACTGCCTGTACTTGAAATGCACTCTGAACACACCCTGTCTAGAAAGTCAGGATTTGTTCCAGATCCTGAACCTTGGGCTCAAAGGCCCAGTTGGTTGGCCAAATAAAAATGCCTCAACCTCAGAAACCTTTACAGTTGACAGTGAGGTGTTCCACTTCAACAGCTAAGGAGCAGTATTGGCCTGAGAGTAAGGGTGTTGGCTGGGAAAGGTTGAATTTGGGTTTCTGTTTTCCTCAGACTTCTTATGCAACCTTGACCAAAGAAGCAGCCTTCTCCCTGAATCACTGCTGCACCGTCATACTTACGTGTTCTGAGGTACTTCTATCTCAGGATCTAAACATGAGGTGCTAAGCTTTCTTATGCAGAGAGAATTACATAAGAATATAAGAAGATCAGGCCAATGGGCCATCTAGTCGGGAATCCTATTCTCACAGTGGTTTCCAGCAATTCAGAAATGTTACTGTCCCTGAAGTATAGCCATTGGGGCTAGTAGCCACGGATAGAGTTATCCTCCATGAATTGGTCCAATACTTTTTTAAAGGCATCTAATTTGATGGCCATCGCTGCCTCCTGTGGGAGAGAGTTCCATAGTTTAACCTGATGCAGGGGCGGGTTTTTTAAACAAGCAAATTCCCACACACATTCTGAGGTGGTAGAAACCATCCATTCCCACACACATTCTGAGGCGTTAGAAACCACAGCCAGGATGTCTGACAACAGAGGTGTTACTTAATGGCAGCAAAGGGTAGTGGGCACCCCCCTCCTTTGAAAAAAAAGGTCTTGCTGTTATTTCCTCAGCTCATTGATGTTGACAACATTTCTTTTTCTTATGCCCTAAAACTGCAGCTGGCCCTGGCTGCTAGGGACAAACTACATGTAACATCTATCTTCAATTTCAAAACAACCGCAATGGCTTTCAGGAGGTTTTCCATCCCAACTCAAGGTAGTATCATCTGGTTGATGCTAGACCAGATAGGCCCTTGGTATGATCTAGCACACCTCTTCTTATGTGCCTATGGTTTTCTTATTTAGTTAGTTAGTTATAAAAAAAAACATTATACAGTAGTACCTTGGTTGCCAAACGCCTTGGAACTTGTACGTTTTGGCTCCCAAACGATTGAAAACAGGAAGTGAGTGTTCCGGTTTTCGAATGATTTTTGGAAGCCAAATGTTTTCGAATGATTTTTGGAAGCCAATTTGGAAGCCACGCCTTGGTTTTCGAACAGTTCCAGGAGTTGAATGGACTCCCGGAATGCATTCTGTTCAAGAACCAAGGTACAACTGTATACCACTATATCATACAAATGCTACTGCTCTTTGTTTCTTCTCTGATGGTGGTGCAAAGGATGAACATGCAAAATTGGTCCTTTTTGCCTGTGACACCAAGCTTATGAAACTTGTTCCACAGGATAGCTTACCTTGCTCCTTCTTTGGTAAGTTTTAGACATCTGATCATGGCAATTTAGTTTTAGAGAGCTTTCAGGATCGATTGAGCTACGGATTTATGTTAGCTGCTGCTGCTGCTTTTGCCAGACTCTTGGGTTTCATTGTTTATATTTGCTTTAACAATGCAAATAACTTCCTTATTATTTTTAGTTGTTGTAAATTTCTTTGTGGACCCACCTGGAGTCAAAAGGTATGGTATAAATGTAGTAAAGGATTTGTAGCAGAATATCTGGCCATCCAGTAATGGTCTCCACAAAGCAGGGATGCACAAATATGGGCAAATTTGACTTTAAAAAAAAACCCCACAACACTCTCTGCCTATTAACTCTGCCTATTAAAATGAATTTGGATAATTTAAGCTTCATGTCTCAATTTACTTGAATGGGTAGAGTTAAAAATGCTGCAGCTCCAACAATGGCTGGAGTAGGGCTTAACTCAGCCTCCTCCATGGGCCAAGAGGATCTTCAGTAGTGGATCTTAAGCTTTTCATCCTGCTGCAGCCATTTTCGGAGCTGCAAGCTTCACAACCCAAGATCATGGATGCTCCTAGCAGCCGGTGATGCAGCTAGGTAATTTAGACCCTGGACCCTTTAGATAGCCATGTGTATTGATGCAGATGAGAAGCACACACTCAAGGGGACTTTTCTCTGCTGTTCCATGCTTTACATCTGCTTCTAATTCCTGATATGTTAGAGAAAAAACAAACAAGCAAACACAGTTGCCAAGTCCCAATTAAACAAGTGTATATATTCTGAGCATTTTAAACCCACTTAAAACCATAGCACCATCATTACAGAATTAAAATGGGGTCTGCTTCTGCTGCCCTGATGCACACATTTACTAGGGAATAAGCTCCATTTTGTTGCAGAAAAGGGTAGTATTTATATAATGTAGAAGTAATAAAATGAGCACCTGAAACCCTGTAGATGCCTACCTAGTTGTCCTCCTGACTATATATCTTTTCTAAAAAAATAAAAAATGATGCTCCAGTGACAAGCATCATACCTAATGGGCTCTGACATTCCTAGGCCAGCCCAGCTGGTGATGTGAAGCCTGTTTGCCACTGCCATAGGCACTCTATGGATGTCCTTTGGGGGCTCCCTGCACTGCGAGGCTCTGGACTTTGGCCCCAAGGTCCAGTGTTAGTTGCACCACTGACAATAGCTATGGTGTTGGGCTGCAAAAAGCAGTCTGGACCACTTAGCCAGAGATGAGGTGTAAGCAGAATCAAGGCAGGGGACCTGCTCAAGGCAGCCACAATAGTCCATTTGCAATCAATCAAGCAGGGATGCTTGTATAGTTGAGCATCTCAGCTTCAAACGCTTGTCCCCATCTCTATCACAAACCTATGGCACTGGACAAATTATGCTATTTTTCTCCCTCCCTCTCTCTCTCTCTCTCTCTCTCTCTCTCTCTCTCTCTCTCTCTCTCTCATAGCAGAGAATTTAGTTAATGGTCTCTGGAACTTCTGTGGAGTCAAGAGGGAGATATTACGTAACTATTTCACACAAACAACTCTGAGCAACTGCCTGCCTCATTTCCCTGCTATCTCCACCCTGTGGATAATTAATAAGCATTTTCTAGGTCACACTCGGTGTGTGTTTGTATGCTTGCACATATGCCCAAAGCAAAGAGAAAGCAGGAACTTGTTAAGGGTATGAGGCAGCAACAATGCTTACAAAAGCCCCACACCACAAACCAGGTAGTTCTTTTCAGTGAGTCAGCTGTGAAAGAGCGAAAGAGCTGGGGATTCTGGATGGCACAGTGAGAGGATTTTTTTGTTTAGAGGATGGCTTCTCGTCAGAAGTGAACACACCGCCAAAGGACCAAAGAGCTGTGGCTCACCTGAAAATCGCCTGTGCATGGCAGCCAAAGGATTGATTCAAATGTAATGGAGGGGGAACATGGTATATCTTTTGAAATGCCTGCACCAGCACATAGGGGCCTGGTTATTTGAAAGAAGCTCCGCTTTTAAATCCCGCTGATCGTAAAAAGCTGAACACATTAAGAAGGAGCCAGCAGCTGGAAAAAGTAGATTGTGTGTTCTTGGTTCATCACCGGGCAGATCAATGGTTTCGGGTCAGGACATTTTTAACACCAGCACCTCTAGGTGTGTGTTTTTTTTATGAAGAGCAGTAACATTTTCATGTTGGGGAACCTGTGGCTCTTCAGATGTATTTGGGCTCCAGCTCCCCTCAGTCCCACCTAGCATGGCCAGTGGACATCATGGGTGAAAGGAGTTAAAATCCAACAACATCTGGAGGACCACATGTTCCCCATCCCTGATCTAGAGAAATCTCCCCAGATCCCTTTGAGTAACAGAGAGAGTCCAATTACCTCCCATCCTTTTGGTGAAGAGGCAGGAGGGTTACTATCCCTTCTACAACCCATTAACTGATCATTTGGTCTTGTTTTTTGTTTTACTAACAAATTCTAACCAATCTGGTTAGAACTGGCCTTGAAGGATGCATGTCAGCAGCTGATTGCCACCCCGCATCCTTTCAGCAGTGAAGGGGGCATTCCCTCACTGCTGAAAGAAAGTGTGTGTGTGTCTACCTCAGACAGTTTGGGGAGGCAGAAGGTTATCTTACTGCAAAGCCAGAGTCTTTCCTGTCCTATCCTGTCCTGACTGCCCCCATTCCCCATTAAGTCCTATGCAGCACATCCATTTTCCAAGTGATGCGACAGAGCTGGGAGAACAGGCAGCTTATTTTGCACACTTTGAAATGACTCATCGGCTAGAAATGAGGTTAAGTTAAAAACTCAGATGAGCAACATAAAACTCCCTTCAATCCTGACAAGGCAGCAGCTATAAGAATTGTTGGTGTTTTTGGCTGCCGTTAGAAGCTGAAGCTTTGTAAAGAGATGGTTCAGCCAAGAGTGGTCACAACAGGCTGAGGGGTATGAATGACCAACGTGGCAGCAATAAGCATGCCTCCCATTGATAGGATAAAATATATTCACAAGATAAGAGAGCTCTTATCTTGTGAATCTCCACTTTCATGATTTTGGAAATCTGCTGTCCTATGACAGCTGCATGATGAACATAAGTGGGTGACTCATCCATTAAGTTGACTGGGTGTATGGGAGACTGCCCTCGACACCTCTAAGCCTAGATTACCCCTGCCTTTGGACTTGGTAACATCTCTGCTCCCTTTGGTTCTCCATGGGAATGTTGCAGGTGCCATGCCAGGGTGCCAAGTCTGAAGCAATATTAAAGGAATGGCAAACGGAGGAAACCTGTTTGGTGAAAAATTGTCACCCACATTTCATTCGTATGTGTGACTCATACCTGTTCCAGGCTGCATCCTTGTTTGAACATGAGCACAGCTGGCAAGACACCAACATTCCTTCCAACATTCAGTGGAAGTTCACGTTACATATTAAACCCAGCCTGCAATGTTGGAAGCTTGCAGTCTGCTCCAACCTTTGTCATAGAGTCTCTCAGTGTAAACATGGCAGCCCAGGTATCAAATTATTACTTTCAGAGAGTGCAAGGTACTTGGCTATGTGGTACTTCTGGGATACTTTGTCCACCTTTGGTCCCTACCCTACACTCAGCTCTCATCCGTAGCTCCTAACACACAGTTTGATTTCACCCCTGGAGGTGCACTCCATTGTCTCTCGAGACAGATGGATGCCAAGTTAAGTTAACAAGAAGAAAACTAAGCTACTTCTTAAAAATCAAAAAGAAGAAGAGAAGAAAGAACTATCCCAATAGTTAGGAATAGAAATTCATAAAAAAGTAAAGTACCTAGGAATATGGTTAACAACGAGAAACATAAATATATATAAAGATAATTATGAGAAAATATGGAATGAAATTAAAAGAAACCTAGAAATCTGGGGAAGGATGAATCTTTCCCTGTCAGGGAAAATTGCAGCAATAAAGATGAGTTCTTTGCCAAATATACTATTTCTATTTCAGAAGATCCGGATGATAAATAACAATATATTCTTCAAAAAATGGCAAAAAGGTATTTCAAAATTTATCTGGAATGGGAAAAGACCAAGGATAAAACATAAGATACTAACAGACTTAAGAGATAGAGGAGGCTTTTCTCTCCCAGATTTGAAATTGTATTTTGAAGCAGCATGTCTTGTTTGGATACGGGATTGGATAAAATTAGAAAAAGAAGAAGAGTTAGAACTAGAAGGACACGACAATAGATTTGGCTGGCACTCATATTTATGGTATGGGAAAGGGAAAATACACAAAGGCTTTTCAAACCATATAAGAAGAAAGTCATTATTAAGCGTGTGGGAAAAATATAAAGAACTGTTAGAGTGGAAAACACCATGGTGGCTGTCACCCACTGAAGCATTTTCACTTAAGTCGACCAAAAAAGTAAGCTGGTTGACATATAGAGAGTTGTTAAAAGAAGAAGAAGTTAAACTCAAACTAAAAGAGTATGATGAGCTGAAAGGTTATTTACAAAGTTGGTTACATCATTGGCAATTAAATGAAATTTTCAAGGAAGACAATAAAAAGGGTTCAGTTATACAATCTCCAGATTTCAAAAAGAAATAGTGGAAGAGAATTTTAAATTGTTAAAAAAGCATATAGTATTTTATTAGAGTGGGAAACCAAAGAGGCAGAGATTAAATCAGTTATGATGAAATGGGCTCAGGATGTGGGACACAAAATCCAATTTGAAAGTTGGGACAAATTATGGAAAGTTGATATAAAATTCACAGATTGCATACTATTAAGAGAGAATTACATGAAAATGATGTATATATGGTATATCACACCAGTGAAAATGGCAAAGATGTTTAGGAAAGAAAATAACAGATGTTGGAGATGTAAGGAAAAGGAAGGAACATTTTATCATATGTGGTGGGAATGCAAATGCATTAAAAATATTGGGAAATGATATACATTGAATTGAAAAAAATGTTTAAAATGAATTTTGTTAAACACCCTGAAGCCTTTTTGTTAGGTATCTCAAATCAAGAGCTACCAAAAGAAAAATGGACATTATTTATGTATGCTACAACAGTGGCAAGAATCTTGATTGCACAATATTGGAAGATGGAAGAAATACCATCAAAGGAACAATGGCAAGAAAAGCTGATGAACTATGCAGAATTGGCTAAACTAACAGACAAACTACGAGAGAAGGACAAAAAGGACTTCAAAGGAGTCTGGGAACCATTTACAGTTAATTTGCAGAAACAACAGAATGGACTGGATTCACTGGCAGGATTTGAATAAACTTTCACAATTTCATTTGAGCAACAGATATTTCAGAGAAATGATAAGGGATTTTATTTTTTGTGTAGGAAAAGCAGGATACGATAAATAAAACTAAATAACTCAGCAGAGGGGGAGTTGGGGGAATCCAGAGGAGGGAGAATAAATTGTAAATAACATGATGAATGAGATTTGTATCGTTAATTGTTATAAAATTCAATAAATATACAAAAACAAAAAAGAGACAGATGGATGCCAACAATACACACACCCCATATATATAAAAATATATATTTAATAATATATATACATACATATACATATATATATATATATATATATATATATATATATATATATATATATAATATATATGCTGGAGATTGAACCCAAGACCTGCTGCATGAAAAGCACTTGCTCTGCCACTGAGCATCAGTCTTTCCCACCTTGAAATGTGGGAGGCAGGGGTGCTCTTCAAGCAGCTGTAGAAATGTGTGTCCATGTTGTGGCCATTTTAAAACACTTTTCTGATTCCGGTAATCTGATTTGCCTTCTAAAACCAGGTAAAGTGATGGGCCTAAGGCTGCAAACATACTGGGAGTTAGTTTCATTGGGTTGGATCCAGACTATGCTATTTTGTTCCCATTGAAATCAATGGGACTTTAAAGTTAGCTGTGGCCAACTTTTCACCTTGTCTCCCCCACCCCCCCAGGGACCTTGCTTAGTCTGGATCCAATCCATCAATCTCCATTGATGAATTGACATGCTTAGGGTTGCATTGCATGTAGTCTGGGTCCCCCTTGTGTGGGGTTCACACAGTACTGAGCCAACTCAGCCACTTGCACCCATTAATACTTGTTGGTTTGATGTCAAAAATACTAGTGCGCTTCATGCAGCAGATTCAGTGAGAGCGCTGTAAACATGAAACACTGCGGTGCTTTTGACAAAACTGCACACTTTGTTTTAATTAGTTTTGGTGGCAACTCCAACCATTGCATAATAACATGCAGTGCTCATATTTCACCTATTGCTTTTGCATGGTTCTCTCCCAGGCTTCAAGTCTTCTTCTGAGCTGAGCTGCATCTCCCAACAGATGGGCCCAGTTTGTGATTGGCTTGTGGCTTGTGCAGTGTCTCAGAGGAGAAACATATTGCCAAATACAGCTGTTGCTAGTTCCTATTTCAGTATTTGGATAGCAGGCATAATGACACCAAGAGATGATGGAGTGAGTGCAAGCCCAATAAACTGGTTTCTTCTCTGTTGATGGCACACAGCATCTATAAAATTGTATTGGTGTTCATCAGCAGGGATGTCAGGAAGTAAGTGGTAGTGAACTTGTCCCAAATATATATAGGGGTTCTTTTTATTAGATTGTGAGCCTGTGGGCAAGGTTTCTTTTTTCTTAACTTCGGAACAGTGCTTAGATTTTTTAAGGGGCTATCAGTCAAAACACATTCTTACTGCTGTGCTGCAAGCCAGAGAGCTGTTAAACATTTTGAGTTAACTGGGAGCTTCTCTGCCTTTCTCTGTATTCCCCTCAATTCCTTTGGCAAGCCTTCTTTCCTATCTGCAGGGTGAATCTTCAACAGGCAGGCCTAGGAGAAGGAGGGGCCCAGAGACATTTGGGGGAAAGGGAGAGAACCAAAGAGGCTAGAAGTGACTAAAAAATGTTAAAGGGATGTGCAGGTTTTCTGGATTACACATGCCAATGGGCAAAAGGAAGGGGGACAGGAATAGAAGCATAGCAAGTTGTAAACAGTACAATGTTCCTGCTCGATACGATACGATACAATAATCTTTATTGTCATTGTCCCATACAGAACAACGGAATTGGGAAAAAAAATCTACATAAGACATTCAAAACCAACAAGCCTGCTATCCCAGCTATCCCAACCTGGTTAGCCCCCTAAAAACTCTGATACCCCATTTTAAAAATACAGTATACTCCCATAGAGACTCCTTACACTGCGTTTGAAACCAAAATTGCATTTGGATAGAAACTGTTTCTCAGGCGGCTAGTCCTAGTCTTTGTAACCCTGTACCTTTTTCCAGAAGGCAGAAGCTGAAAGAGATCATTATCCTGCGCTATCCCTGCAGCTTTCTTATAGCACCTGGAAGCATAGATTTGATCCAAGGTGGGAAGAGTGCACCCAGTTATTCTCTCCACAGTCTTTACAACCCTGGACAGCATTGCTTTTTCCCTGACTGTGCAGCTCCTAAACCACACACACAGACCATAAGTTAATACACTCTCAACAGTATAATGGTAAAATGCCATCAACAGGTCCTTTGAGAGATTATTTTTCTGTGTATGACACTGTTATTCTGTTCTGCCTATGAAGCTAATTATGATGTAACTACTTTCATGGGGTAACCATGGGTTAGCGGGGACCGGGGGCGGGGCACGGATTTTCACAAATATTCAATATCCACAAAGATTATTGAGAGGCATTGAAATTACTCAGTTATCTGAGGTCCACCCCCCCCCCCCAGCGGAAGCCTGCCCTCCCGACAGAAGCAGAACTTTGGCTGCCCCCCCCCAAACAAAATCCTGGATATGCCCAGGGGGGTAAGCATGCAAGTCCTGTTGCACTATAAAGACTCACAAACATCATAAGCTTCGGTGGACTACAGGCCACTTCATCATACGCGTGAAGTGTCCTCCTAAATTGCAAGTATACCTGGTGGGTTTGGTTTTTTTAGGGCGGGGAATGTGAACAGTGGGATTAGAGGGAAGTGAATTGCAGAAAAATGCAGAGAATGATAACAACATAATTAACTGGTAATTCACAAAGCAGGTGTTGATAACAAAGGCATCCTGGTCTTGGTAAGCCAGTTAACATGATTAATGTGCTAAAATTCCCTGTTTCTTGCTTCAGACCACAAGCGATAGTTTCCCATTGAAACTCCTTTGCCTTAGGAAGGTCACTCTAATGTCACAGAGTGCCCTGGGAGGTTGAAATATTCTCCCTCTAGCTTTCGAAAATTGCTTCTTCAGTATATATATATATATATATATATATATATATATATATATATATATTTGTCATTCTTTTGTGTAGAGCAAGTGGGTGGAACTTGAGTTGCCCAGTGGGTAAATTTTGACAGGTCCAGCACTTGACATCACAATGACATAAAGTGACCTGGAACTTTGAGCAACAGAGCCTTTCATAATGCTTTGAAGGTGCCAATTGGGGGACTCCAAAGCATTTTTGCCCCTTGCAAAGAGCCCTGCATGGTGCACCCTGTTGACCCAAGCCAGCCAACCTTTTTGCCTGCCACTTGACACCAGGTGAATGGCAGGTGGGCATGGCTTGTGCCAAAATGGCCTGCTAGGCCTAATTATTATTGTGGGCTGGAGGTTCCCCACCCCTGGTACAGAGACTGGCCTGTTTTTGCTACATGGGCTGCAGAAAGGCACTGCTGGCAGATATCAAATTGGAAGTCAAGCAGGTGAATGAGCTCAATGTTGTAGATGGCATTAGTTCTTGTAATAATGTTGCCAGAGCATATACCGGGACAGTGTTGGCATCTGGGCATGCCACAGGGGCTGGTCCCTGTGTCTGCATCGTTGTTATGTGTGGTCTGTTGCTGCTGAGTAGAGAGAGAGTGAGCAAGTACAGTTGTACCTCGGGTTACAGATGCTGTAGGTTACATACGCTTCAGGTTGCAGACTCTGCTAACCCAGAAATAGTACCTCGGGTTAAGAACTTTGCTTCAGGATGAGAACAGAAATCGCACAGCAGCGGCGCGGCAGCAGCAGGAGGCCCCATTAGCTAAAGTGGTGCTTCAGGTTAAGAACAGTTCCAGGTTAAGAATGGACCTCTGGAACGAATTAAGTATGTAACCAGAGGTACCACTGTATAGCCCTTCCACCCAAGGCCTGTGCAAAGTGTCACTGGTCAAGAGAAGTTGCAGATCACTAATATGCTGAAGTGGTTTTAATTGCAAACCATGACATATGGTATTCTGTTGCTTTCTTCTCTAAGTCTGTCTGCCCTGTAGATGATGGTTCCTGAGTACAAATCCTGCTTTGCTGATCTGTTGTTTCCCCCCATTTACTGGGCAAGTGTTGTACTTTGAGGAATTCTTACATTGTGAATCACTGGCTGGTGAATCTGAACAAATGTGGTTGCATTGTATGGCTTGGCTGGAGACAGTGGGTTTTGTGGTGGGAGCTAGAAGCATGTAAGGATGCGTAGCATAGCTTCCTCTATAAGGTAGTGGTTTTCATGCTCATTATGTGAATCTCTTATATGGGCTGTTCTAGGTCAATATTGCAGTAAAGCTTATTGAAATCCTTGTGCAACTGCTCAAATGCCTCCCTTCCATGAGTCCAGATGATACAGATGTCATCAATGTGTATCAGGCACATCTCTTTGTACTTTTCTGCAAGCCACTTCAGGATGGCTTTGTCCTGAAATGTGGCATATAATTACCATAAAGCAATACATTAAACTGTCAATTTAATTTAAGCTATGAACATGAGTTTAACCAAACTGCAGGAGACAGTGGAAGACAGGAGTGCTTGCCGTGATCTGGTCCATGGGGTCACAAAGAGTTGGACACGACTAAACAACAACAAATTTAAGCTGTGCAACTGTTCTTTTATCATAAAATGCACCTTCCTTTTAAAAATGATTCTATCCACACCATGTGGGAGGGATTTGGAATAGCCAGCCTTTGCAGTTAAAAGCAAAAAAAAAAAAAAAACCCACACGGAGATTGGCATTTCATCTTTCTATTTTCCAAAATAAAATCTGTGATCAGAACAACCTGGTACTCAGCAAAGTTTATTTCCAGCGTTGGTGGCATTTATGATATATTTGCAGTACAAGCCTCTGTGAGAAAATTATCAACATTCACAATAATCCATGTCACGTCTGCAATACAAAACACCCACACCCACCCATTCTTTATAAAACACTCAGACACTGCGCTGATAAATGAATACAGTTTTTATATTGGTAACTTTTCCATTTATTCCAAAACTCTCCATTAAAAACATCATTGCTTCACTTGGAATAAATCTTATACAATCATCTCCCCTTTAAACATGTCTTTTGTTTGTACAATAACAATAAACTTAAATATATTATCTGTATTTTCAGTATGAATCGCACAAGAGAATGTTCACAGTAGGATATATTGTGCCGTCTTGAATACACAAGTTTCCTCCTCTACTTGATGTGGAGGGTGAGGCAGAAACCAAAGGAGGCATTTCTGACCTCAGGGCTACATTTGGGCCGCTTTGCTGCAGGGCACCAGTAAGCAAGAGACAAGAAAGGGAGCATCTGGGCACATTCCACATATTACTCTACAACACAGGAACTAAGGTAGATACAGGCACAGCCAGAGTAGTATGGATCAGGCATCAGCCTGTGGCTATTGGTTTCCAACGCCTCATCTGTTTCACATCCTGGCCTCATCAGGAAAAGAAGTACGGTGCACATGAAGTACGGTGCACTGATTTTGTACTTAAACCCAGTATGTAGTGTAAATGGGCCACGTGGATTCATACCCATAACCAGACAAGGGAAGGAAAAGGACCAAAAGTGAACCCATCCCAGGTCTCAGCAATTATGAAAGCAGGACCACAGGCTGGGGCTCAGAAAGAGACCATGAGGCAGGCGCCAGTGAGCCTGAGTTGGACAGTGAAAGCGTTTTCAAAGGGGACCTTCAAAACATGACATTGCAGGGCCCTGTGCTCCTAACCTGCCATCAGCTGATCTTAGCACCTGCTGGAAACACATGATATTTGCCTGCTTGCCTATACTGCCTTCACATCTGTGTTAAATTAAATAAGTAAACAATTTTTTAAAATAAAAAAGCACACCTCAAGGTCATGTTCTAACTCAGTCTTGTTTTGCTTTTAAAGTGAAAGCAATGCGTGAGAGGGAGAGAGGGAGAGAGAAAGAGGGAGGGAGAGAGGGATGAAATGAAGTGATGGGGTGGAGAAAATATGCAACAGTTTCCCAGTATATGCTGGAGGAAAGGGAGAGAGTCAGCATAGCATAACGGTTAAATTGTTGGACAGACTCAAGAGAACTGAGTTCAAATCCCCTCTCAGTCACAGCCATGAAGCTCACTGGGTGACCTTGGGCCAGTCAATTACTCTCAGCCTAACCTACCTTGCAAGGGTGTTGTGGGGATAAAAGGGGAAAGGAGAAGTATGTACCTCCACCTTGAGCTCTTCAGAGAAAATGTAATAAACAAAACAAACACATTCATCCTCAGAACAACCCCATGAGAAGCAGAATAGTTGACAGATTAGAGATTTGAACCCTGGTCTCCCAGGTCATAGTTCAACACTCTACCCATCACAGTGCACTAGCTCTCTGCAGAGAGGGAGCTATGCATGCAACTTTGAGTTCCCTGGAGGATTTAAATGTAATAATAACATAATCAAAAATTTCTATTATCCATTAATAATGTATTTTCCCCACTTCAAGTTTTTGCCAAGATCTGAGAAGGCAAGGTAGTTGGCCACATAATCCCATGCATGTCAACTCAGAAGTAAGCCCCTTTGAGTTCAACAGGTCTTACTCCCAGGTATGAGTTCAAGATTTCAGGCTGAAGGTGGAGAAGGCAAAGCTCTGTGTTGGAAAATGGGTCCCATCTAGCTCCCTCAGATTACAGGTTTTTTGTTGAATCAATATAGTTATTAGGAACTGAATTCTTTAGGATGAAGAAAGGAAAGGGAAAATTGGCATGAGTACAAGAAATATATATATATATATATTACACACACACACACACACACACACACACACACACACACACTGGTACCTCTGGATGCGAACGGGATTCATTCCAGAGCCCCGTTCACATCCTGAAGCAAATGCAACCTGTGTCCGCAGGTCATGATTCGCTGGTTCCGTGCATGACGTCATTTTAAGTGTCTGCGCATGTGTGAACGGTGAAACCCGGAAGTAATGTGCTCCATTACTTCCGGGTCACCATGGAGCGCAACCCCAAAATATTCATCCCGAAGCTACTTCAGCCCAAGGTATGACTGTACATATATAGGGAGAGAGAGAGGGAGAGGAAGAGGGAGAGAGAAAATATGTATAGGACTGCAGCTCAGGGCTGGGGCTGCTTTGACCCTTCAGACATTGCTGGTCTACAAGTGCCATCACCCCTGACCATTGGCCATGCTGCCTGGGGCTGGTGGAAGTTGGAGATCAACAACACCTGAAGAACCACAAGTTGCCCAAGTAGCTGGATTCCTTTGCAGTGGACACAGGTAGTGTATACAGAGGAGTCGAATGTCTCAAAATAATTAGGTCAGCCACTTACCACTGCGCTCTAATAACAGTCTGGTCATCTCCAGTGAAGAGAATAGAGATAGTGCATATAAACAATCAGAGGGACTAGGTGACTTTACAAAAGGGAACATGCCAGTGTTGTTACTGCCTCTGCTAGAATGATACCTACGCAGACTTACTGACTTGCAAGTGCTTACTCAGACACAAGGGAAAAAGGAAAACTCATACAGGCAGTGTGTGCGTCTGCACACAAACACAGCCACCGACTGGAACAGAGTCTGCCAAGCCACATGAGTGGGCAAGCAAAGCAGGATTATAAATCAAGGCTCACACAGCCTAGAGCCAAATATTTGCACACAATTATCACTTAGTTGAATAGGAGTAAAGAGCCATTGAACTGCACTGGAACAAAAGGGGTTATCTCATACTCACACCGATAGCCAGACATGACCTAATAAATAACAGGGTCCTGACAATGAGAAATCCTTCAGGAAGGAGCTGTGGGGGAAACCTGGCTAAATTATTCAATAGTGGGCAGAGGAACAAGTTACGGGAACAGGCTTTCAGCTTCAGAGAAGGTTCCTAATTCCGCTCTCCCCAATAGCCATAGGAAACCACTTTTCAGCTCTGGTCTTTTGCTCAGACATTTCCTTGCATTTCAGACCCTGGATCTGCTCTGTACTAACAAAGCCAAGAGGTGAAGGATTTATGTTAATGGGAATGGCAAGATTTAGATTGTACTGGTTCTCTATTACAGCATGCTATAGCTCACCATGTACTCGGTGGAGCTACAGAATGGTCACATTCCATGCTACACAATGTCGGCACATTCTCCTGCTTCCCTTTACAGGTCTTGCATCAAACAGAACCTGCTGATATATTAAATCACTTGTTAGCCACCATTGTCCAGGTCTCCTGAGGCCAACGCTGGCGTTGGGCAGAGTGAGGCAGCTGCCTCAGGTAGCAAATTTGGGACGTCATGAAAGAGCAGAAAATTGTTAGGTTTTTACATTTACTTTTTGTTGTATTTTTACAGCCAGGGAGGTCGAACACCTTTTCTGCTGCTCTCCCACAAGTAGCAAAATTTATTGGACCAGCTGCCCCAAATCCACGGTCACGCAAAGTTTTGGCCATGCAAGGATTGCAGAGAGTGAGGCTGAAGCAAAATTTGAATAGAAAAGTTGGGCATGTGAATGTGCAAAACAGCTATAACAATAATAATAATTTATTATTTATACCCTGCTCATCTGGTTGGGTTTCGCCAGCCACTCTGGGTGGCTTCCAAGAAAAGATTAAAAATACATTAAAACACCAGTAATTAACAACTTCCATAAACAGGGCTGCCTTCAGATATCTTCTAAACGTCAAATGGTTGTTTATTTCTTTGACATCTGATGGGAGGGCATTCCACAAGGTGAGTGCCACTACCGAGAAGGCCCTCTGCCTAGTTCCCTGTAACTTCACTTCTCACAGTGAGGGAACCGCCAGAAGGCCCTTGGCACTATCCGGGTTGAATGATGCGGATGGAGATGCTCCTTCAGATACACTGGGCCGAGGCCGTTTAGGGCTTTAAAGGTCAGCACCAACATCTAGGATGCTTAAAGATAGATATCTTTTATTTATTGTTGACTGAAGAACATTCTGAATAAGATTTAATGTCTGTAGCTATGAATCACCATGTAGTTTAAACGGTTTCTTTGTTAGTTGTGAATACTGAACTTTTAAAGCATGTGATTTTAACTTCTACATGTTTTACAGTGCATTGTTTTGTTTCTTTTCACTCTTTTTTGGTCAGTAGAAACAAAAGAGTTGTGTATTACTCCCTCTGCTGAATCCTGACACACGTTTGCACCCTTGCAGAAAAACTACATATAGTACCCCCAAGTTTTATGTAGGATTGCCAGCGTCCCCTCCCCCTGCAGCAAAACTCCTAGATCTTTAACAGCAGACTGGCAAGAGGAAGTTCAGCAGGAGTTTTTTTTGCATAATTGCATATAAATGCCAGGATAACCTTTCCCTGCTGTTCAAGGACTTTGCAGACACAGCTATAGTATCCCTTAGGTCAGGTTTTGTAGGAGGAGGTTACATGCATCAGCTGCAACGACATTGCATTAAGTTCTAGGCACAAGTTCTGCTGAGGTTCTGTGGCATTTAAACTGAGGACACTGGGATTCTTTTCACAGGAAAATCCCACTGAAGTGAATAAGAATTATGGAACAGCACTAGTAAGCTGCTGGTGTACATGTGCAATGAAATCGCTGGGTCAAGATGAGAGTCGCTTTCATAGTCTCAATTAAGCAAGCTCTGGGATTTTGTTCAAAGCCATTAGAAGATGTGTAGATGAAGACACTCAAAGAAGTCAAGAGGGATGTACTGATTTCATCCGGGTGGCACTGACTGCTACTCCTTACAAGAAAGGAGATTCCGACTAAACATTAGGAAGAACTTTCTGACAGCAAGAGCTGTTTGACAGTGGAACAGACTCCCTAGGAAGGTTGTGGACTCTTCTTCATTGGAGGTTTTTAAGCAGAGGTTGGATGGCTGTCTGTCATGGATGATTTAGTTGAGATTAGTTGAACTAGATCAGGCTTCCTCAACCTTGGCCCTCCAGGTGTTTTGAGACTACAAGTCCCATCATCCCTGACCACTGGTCCTGCTAGTTGGGATCATGGGAGTTGTAGGCCAAAAACATCTGGAGGGCCGAGGTTGAGGAAGCCTGAACTAGACGATCCTCAGGGTCCCTTCCAACTCTACAATCCTATGATTATATGGTTGGGGAATACTGTACTAATTTGACTTTGGCCCCAATATGCACTGCACTATATTAATTTTGTTATTCCCCCATCATCCCCAAAAGGATAGATGTTACACTGCTCTTATCTCTCTCTAGGAAAGCATTGTATTAAAGCCGATGCTTTTTCACAGGCATGTATATTTGTTTAGGTCTGGAAACCTTTGTTAGAGCTTCTGATAGTATGGTTATGTTGATGCCTCCCCTCCTCCAGCATGACATCAGCAGGCTTTGAATTTATAGAGTTTATTTTGCTTCAGGTGCTCAGAACTCCATGTTGGGCCACCACCTGAGGGGAGGCAGAAAATCCTGCCAGATTCCTGAATGGGACTTTCAAACACCAAGGGAGAATAATAATAAAAGTGTTGAAGCTAGAATCTGCAAAAATTTGGACTAAAGATGGTTAACATGCTACGCGTGTTTACTCAGAAGTAAGCCCCACTATGCCAAAATATATGTTCGTATGCTGCAATCCTAAATACAAACCCAATAGGGATGAAGCAAAACTGAACTCATTGGGACTTCATTGTGAATAAGGTTGCTTAGGATTGCCCTGCAACTGAATCAAGCGTTATTACGTAAGGGCAAGATAAAAGCCAAAGGCAGCTTTCCGGTGTACAAATCTATCTGTAAGTTTTATGGAAAGGGGCATATGCCCCCAACCCATTATTTTAAAGCAGAAATATGGATTATCATCCTATTACCTTGGAAGATATTTATTACAGCAAGCTACCAAGGTACTTAGGCACAAGCCTAATTCTTAACGTATTGATCTCCATAAGGCAACCTAGGTGCTGAGCATTAGCATACGATTAAATGCTTTGCTTAGTCGGTGTCTTGTGGGAGCAATTTCATCTAAGGATCAAACAGGCAGCTGAGCTGTTAACTCATAAATAGGACTGTCAGTTGAGCCACTATAGCCAGCGAAGCTCAGTCAATACTAAGTGACTATTAAGCATTCACATGCAGTCAATTATTTGAAGCACCCAATCTGAGCATGGAATGAGGTAAACAATACCATTATAAGCTCAGCTCAACAGAGTGTTTATTGGGACATATGTTATTAGTCTAATAACCCGACTTCACAAAAACATTCAAAATTTGCTTCATTTGCATATGGTGAAGAGAAAAGCTGGTGAGCTGTGCTTGGTTATTTACTTCCATTGATTAGAGAAGTGCTTTGCTTTTTCCTGCACCACACTAATAGGGCAACCCTACACATGTCTATTCAGAAATGAACCCACTGAGTTCAATGGGGCTTACTCTCACGTAAGCAAGTATAAGACTGAAGGTTTAGACTTAGAAACAGAAGCATGTAAAGAGTTCTGAAATGTAAATATGTATGTAGTCATAAGGCCTGATATATAATCCAACCTCTGAGGTACTAATAAAGAAGCACCACCAAAATGAGTGGGCCTCACATGATGTTTTCCTGTGGAAGCAACAGCAGGACC
Source organism: Podarcis erhardii (assembly GCF_964252035.2). Taxonomy (NCBI): domain Eukaryota; kingdom Metazoa; phylum Chordata; class Lepidosauria; order Squamata; family Lacertidae; genus Podarcis; species Podarcis erhardii. Next base: position 41,641,971 of record NC_138510.1, read on the forward strand.
TGACTCAAAAATGGAAATCTGCATCTCTAAGAGCACAGTTGCATGCTGAAATGCACATTCCCTGCCTCCAGTTACAGTTTACTCTTGCAAAATCTACAAGGCACCTGTAACAAAACATCGTGGTGGGAAAAGGGCCTGTTCTAGGTTGGAACAGGACCACTGTAGTACTGTTCAGGGTTGGTAGAGTGGCAGAGAAGGTGCCCTCCACCTGAAAACTTTAAAGACAGAGCTTTAAGGATGGAGTTTTGAGGCTGGATGCCAGCCCTCAATCTGAGTGTGAGTAAGAAAGTGAGGGGGGAAAATGCAGCATGTTGAGGAGTGTTTTTTTTTTAACTTATGGGATGCACCCAGTTAACCCTAGCCTCCCCCCACCCCAATAATATTCTTAAGAAACTCAAGCAGGCAAATCCGCCTGCCCATTTTTCTTCTCCCACTTCAACTGACACACTCAACATTACCTGGCCCAGCTGCCCTCTGCAGTCCATAGATCTTGGAGGTCCATGTACATAGCTCCTTGACAGGCTGTTAAACTTATTCTAAACATTTATTTACCTCTTAATCTACAGATGAAAATACTTTGGCACACATAAGCATCCTCTGAATATGCCTGGACCACCTTATTTTGAGAGGCCCAATTTGTTCCAAACAGTTTGGCTGAAATGGTGTGTCAATGTAAAATGTGTTTATCTGCAGGTTCAGGAAACTAAAGTCGTCAGAATATTTTCTGTTCAACTTCTGTGAGGGAAGGGAAAGATGGCAGTCTGGCTGAAGTTTAAGGCTGAATGGAAGCTGTAGAGATAGGAACAACTTTGTGGGGCAGTGCAAAGCTCCAGGAGGTAGGGAAGCTTAAACAACAGAGGATCCAGAGGCAAGGTGGTTAAAGGAAGGGTACAAAGTAGCCTGTGAACTGAGAAACAAGAACTTGAAGGGATTAAGGACGCCTGAGGAAAAGAAACAAAAAACCAAGCAGCTTCTTGCAAGAGGGATTTTGAATGAACCCCAAGGTAGCCACTATTAGGGAGCTATGTTATGAGGAATGCTGCACAGGTAGACCAAGAGAAAGGATGGTTAAAGCAAATGGATGAAAGCAGGAAGTGGGTTGAAAAGCAGTGGCTTGAGGAAACAAGAGCTGCAGGTGACACAGCATGAAGATAGGATGAGAAAAGAAAGTCTGGGGTAAAACATCACACAGAGCGCAGCAGGAAGGGTTGTGCATTGTGATCAGGAAGGAGTGGACAGGCAAGGGAAGTCTGAAGGGCTCAAGATGTCAAGAGGTCATAGGATCGCTCCATCTTGAGTCCAGACCCAGTCATGCCCTTAAGAGTTGCAGAGAAGGGGAATTCTGTCAGTTGTAGATCCCACTGTCCCGGCAGCATCGCTGGGTAAAAAGCAGCAGGAGGGAAGAGGCTGAATTTCACATATTGATTTGTATTAGACACCCAATTATTTGCCTTAGATAGAAATACATGCAATATTTGCAGTAAAATCTTTCCTGGTCCCAAACACCTCGCCTTAAGAAGGGGAACTACAATGCTAACTTATTTACCTAAGTTTTCAACTTAAAGGGCAGCAATGCCACCATCTCTGTCTCTAAACCCTGCCTGGCCAGTTTATTTGAAAAAAGATAAATCACAGAGGGATAAAGAGAGGAGGCAGTTCACTTGGGGCTCCTTATGGAATCTGCTTCTTGGTAAGTTCAGCTGTGTGCTTGGTTTACTGCACCATACAGATCCCTGTATGGTTCTGCCAGTATTCAGAAATATCACTCAGTCAAATGTCTCCCTTTAGTGACTGGAACTCTGAGGGGTTATTTCTCTCATGAGGCTGTACCGATTGAATCTTATAATCAGGATAAGACCTCAGAACAGGCAGGCAAGAAACCATATCTGATTATAAGAATGTGCTATTTTCTCATGACATTTCTGTCCACACACACACCCCGCTGGTGGTTAGCTGACAGTTGAAATAAAAATAGACCAATACAGGAAAAGTGACAGAAGTTCAGATTCTGTTTTTTAACGTTCACAATCAAGACATTTTCAGAAATGGCCTGCCCTTTTGGAGACATGTTCCCCAAAGAACCTTGTTTGACTTGCCTGAACAGCAACTGCTGCTGATGCAGCAAAAACAAACTGCCTGCTCTGGAACCTAAGAGCACACTTAGGTCCTATAGATTTCACTGGGCTCATATGGCTGCAGGCCTTTGCAAACTTACCGTACCTGGAAGTAAGCCCTACTGATATAACAGGATATACTTCTGAGTAAACATGCATGGATTTCAGTTTGTGTGCATGTGTGTCCTTTGAAAACATTTACTGGTTATTAAATAAGGTTTCTTTCCCTGGTGATATGGGCAAAAAGTAATGGGACAGAATATGTTTGAACTCTGGTCACAAAGGCAGAATCCACAAAAGAAACTTGGAATAGCAAATGGAAGGATGGCTTGAGTTCTTTCACATTTTACTGTGACACATTTTATAGGGACTCAGCTGTTTCTGCAATTCCTGAATTATTGGGATCCTGGATCTCTTTCGTAGTGAAAGTGCACCTATTTATTTAGGTTTCTGATGAATGATTCTCAGGACAAGCTACAGAGAGATTCTCAGAAACACTGGGTAGAAATGTAAGAAATCACGATTCCTTGTATAGCAGCTTCAGTTCAGAAAACAAACACTGGGAAACAGAATGAGGCAGGGAGCGAGAGGGCAAAGAAAATCCAGCAAAAGGCCTCCCCACTCCCATCCTCGCTCTTAAATGTTTGTACCATTTGGAATTGAGATTCATTCGCGATAAAGAGAGCAGAAGCAACTCAAAAGAAAACAGGTTTCCTTTTCAGTTCAAAGCCAGAGAACTCTGCATAAAAGTGGATCAAAGGGCTTTCCTGCTGTTAACATCATACTCATCATGTTGTCCTAGGAGTCGCCTGGTGATGGGGGTGGGGGGAGAAACAAAGAATGGAATTCTGCACATTCATCATGACACGTCATCTAAGAAGCAAAGCAGGTGTTGACTCTGCAGCGAGATCTTGGCCCTGGCTTGCTGCCTCCATGTTGCTTCCCTCTAAAGCAGCAGCAAGCGTACTTGGGGCAGTTAATTGCTTGATCCTCATCCAGAGAGTAGGATTATGCCAATTGCTGTGTGATGGATGGGGGCTGGGCCAGGCACCAGGTCTTTTTGGGGTGTTGTGGGTGGGGGACTGCTGAAAGTTGTGGAATCCTGGAAAGCAGTCATGCAGCAGTTTTGTAATGCAGGGCAGCTTTGGTTGTATCGATACCGGCCTTCATCATTCTGAGCGTGGCCTCCATGGGATCTGTGTGGTCCTCTCCCTTCTCAGTGCTTTGATCTCCCCAGTGATGCAATGAATGAGTTAAACCAGGTTTAAAATATGCTCTGCCTCCTGTTCTTTCCTCGAGCTGGGGGGAAATGAGAAATGTTAAAAAGGCCTGAGAACGATGGGTCAAAGCCTGGAAGATTACACAGCAAAGGGTATTTGAAAGAGGAGTTTTCCTCCACAGAACAGGGTGGCAACATACGGGGAACTGAGGCACGCAAGGACAAAGCCTCTGCATAGGGATCTCTGGCACAATATTGGGGTTCGGTCACTGAACCAGCCTCCCAAGCCCAGTTTTATCTCCAATTGTCCATTGACTCACATTTTGAGGGATAATTATAACATAATGTAGCTCGATCCCTTTGCACAGAAGGTGATGTAAGTGCAATTTCCAAACCATACACCTGAATTATCAGTTCAAACACACAGTCTACCTTCACAAGGAATCTTTTGTCCCCTGAGCTTTTGCCCATAGGGTATGGTCTAGCATAATGGACTGTGACACTTCAGCAATCAAGAGCTTCATTGTTCACAGAGCCACATCATCACAGGAATGTGATGATTCCTAAAGGTTGCCTTGTTCATTACATTTCTCCAGTTTTAGAGGAGGATTCATGCTCAAGATACTGAGCATCGCTCTAAGTGGCTAAGGTGGAACTCAGAATGCAATTTCTTCTCTGCCACAGATTTCCCACATGGCTTGGAGCTGTAGTTCCACAGGACTTTGCATGCAGGAGATCCCAGGTTCAATCCCTGGCATATCCAGGTAGAACTGGGAGAAAATCCTGTCTGAATACTTGGAGAGCTGCTGCCAGTCAGTGTAGGCAATGTTGAGCTATTCATTCATTTATTTCTTAAAAATTATGCATCGCTTGGTTGTAAAAAACAACAACCCTCAAAGCAGTTTACAAACAGGAAAAAAAAAGAAATCAAGAAAAAATTGCAGTCATTCTTTAAAACATACAACAGTTAAAATATACTAAAATAGATTAAAAGTCACTCCAGTATTTCTAAGCATCTGGGAAGGCTTGTCTAAACAAGAATATATTTAGCAGGCACTGAAAAGAATACAGTGAAGGTGCCTGCTTGATATCAATAGGCAAGGGGTTTCAAAGTGTTTTTGCTGCTACTAAACCAGGCATAGGCAAACTCGGCCCTCCAGATGTTTTGGGACTACATCTCCCATTATCCCTAGCTAACAGGACCAGTGGTCAGGGATGATGGGAACTGCAGTCTCAAAACATCTGGAGGGCCGAGTTTGCCTATGCCTGGTTTAGTAGCAGCAAAAACACTAAATGCCTGCACTAAATGATTAAGTTCTTACAAATGCGGAACAAGTATTATGTGGCACCTGCAATAGTGCCAATTCTGCAAACTGAAGCAGTCGAGCTAGATGGATCAATGCTCTGATTTAGTATAAGGCAGCTTACTCTCTTTAGGGGTACATTATTCCAGGGGGAAGGGCAGATAAAGGTGCCCTTATAAATCCCGAGGAACTTAAGAGCACAAGACCCTTTCTGTTCCTTTTCTAGCTCCACAATATCCTTTTAGAACCAGAAATGTACACAGTATTTGATTAACATTTTTTTCTAACAATCTGTAGCATGGGAAAACGATGTGGGGGGGGGGGCGCTGACAGCTTCTATGCCAAGGTGAGGCAAAATCTGAAGTCACGATCCCCTAAATCATATAAATGCGAAAAAAATATACATTTGCACAATGTATCCTAATACCCAAATTTGAGACTTCTGGCTTTCCCCTTTGATTTGTGCAATTCTTTTGTTCTCACAGAACCCTCAAGTGTGGGCATCATGCTGAATTGCACATGAGGAAGGGTGCCGTGTGAAGATGGATATTTGGATAAGACGGAGTGCGTGAGAGAGAAAGCTGCTCAGTCCCTTCTTCCTCAGCCTCTAAAGGTTTATAATGATTTAAATTATCACAGCAGTCACAACAAGTGCCAGAGAGTGGCTCTGGACATTGTAAGGTTTATTGAAGTTTATCGCTCAGAAGCAGTTAGGCCATGCTGCGCTGCACGCTAGCTAATACTTCAAATACTGCTCTCTGGCTTCATGCCTTGTTGTGAGGATAAAATAAGAGGGGGAGGACAGGAACCATGTACACCAGCACCTTCAGCCTCTTGCAGGAAAGGTGGGATGTAGTAGTAATCAATAATAATAATAATAATAATAATAATAATAATAATAATAATAATAGTTAAAATATGTATTTCAAACAGTCTTCAAAAAGGACAGCCAGCCAATAGAGCCCAGGAACCTGGGTAATGCTTATAGATCAACTTTGTCACCATAACTAAGGCTACATTCAGAACAAACGGACTTGGAAATTGGGCAAGTGCACACAGCAAGATACAGGGACAGGAACAGCAAGGGACAGGAACATTAAAAGCTTCCCATTCAAGGTGTACATATGAGTGGGATTGTCTATTGTAAAGAAGCACTGTCAGATCTTTTGTCCAGGGAATGTCATAAGAACAAGTGGGAAGGAAGTTTGGCCTACTGGGATCCTACTATTAGCAGGGCAAAAGATTTGATGGACACTACCCTCCCCCTTTCCATTTTGCTAACTACACCAGGGTACTTACAAGATGGACTTTGGGTTGAAATGGCTATAACTATGTGGCAGCAAAATCAGGCTTCAATAATGCTTTAGCACACACAGAGAAGTGTGCTATGAGATCAAGTTGCAACATGGCTGCTTTACACTTGGGAGACTTACAACTGAGTGGCTCAGTAGCACAGAAGACAACATGTTTCTGAAAGGCCCTGAAACTCGCTCATCTCCCACCCCACAAGACAATAAGACCAAAAAAGCATCAGGTACCTACCAGAATGCTGGAAGCTTGAGCCTCGATAGCCAGGGTCCTTTTGAAGTTGTATTTCTTTCAGAGAAAAGATGGAGGCAGCTGGAGGAAAAGGGTGGGTGAGGAGACAAGGACAGAGGGGATGAGAATTACTGTACCTCAAAAAATGTCTGCAGAAAACTGAGACAGAAGCATAGAGACAGGAAGAAGATGTTGAAGATGAAGGGCAGAGAATATGGACTGTATTGCTCACAGTTCACTTGCCATTCTGATCCTATGCAGATTTAGTTAGAAGCAAGGACCACTAAGTTTAATAGGAATTGCTCTCAGGTAAGTGTGTATAGGAGAGCAGCAATCAGCCCCATTTTTATACTACAGAAAACAAGGATTGCAGGAGACTTATGAAATGTCTGTCTGGTATACCAGTGTGTGAGGGTGGCAGGAAGGGAATAAAGGTCTCAGCATAAGCCTTAGGTTTCCAGTAAAGTCCTTGATGCTGTATGACTCTCTTAGAACTGCTTCTAATCTTTCCAAGTAGTGTTGTCTGTGCAAAGAGACTACTGTACTAAGTTTTACCAAAAATGTCAGTGGTGGTTCATCCCGGCAGCAGTTCATTTTCTGGGAACTATCTCTCTCCTTGCACTCAAACTCCCCATCCCCTTTCTTTTAAGCCAGCAATAAGGAAAACAGGCTGTGCTACTTGAACTACCGTATTTTTCACTCTATAGGACGCACCCGACCATAGGATGCACCTTGTTTTAGAGAACAAGAAAAAAAAATTCTCTCCCTCTCTGTGCAGCACCCCTTCAGCGAAGCGGCAGGAGAAACGGAACCCCTTCCATTTCTCCTCCCACTTCGCTGAAGGGGCACTGCGCAGAGAGGGAAAGCTGCGCAGCGCCCCTCCAGCAAAGCAAAGCCAGGAGAACGAGAGGGATTGGTGCAAACCGACCCCTCTCGCTCTCCAGGCTTCAGCAAAAGCAACGTGAAGCCTCCGGAGGGAGCCCCACTGAGCTTCGGAGGCTTCGCGTTGCTATCGCTGAAGCCATGGAGCCTGCATTCGCTCCATAAGACACACACACATCTCCTCTTAATTTTTGGAGGGGGAAAAGTGTGTCTTATAGAGCGAAAAATACGGTAGATTTAGTGAGTCACCTGTACAGTCAAAGCAGGGGAGAAGAATATAGCTGCTCCATGCAGCAGTGGTCACACACTTACTCTCAGGAAGGAGGTGCACTTGTTCACCGAGTGCCGTAAAGTAAGGGTGCCGCAGGGCAGATTCTGCAGAAATGCGTCTTTTGGCTTCATACTAGCAAGAGAGAGAGGCAGAAAGGTTTACACATAAGTGTCCATATGCATGCAAGTATGGGCATTTATCTCATGTGCCCAGGTGCTTATTTGAGTGTGTGAGTATGTATGCTAGGCATGCCTGATTCCTGAACCCTCCTATATTCCTGTGCAGCTCAGTATGGGTGCTATGTGGCTCATGGAGGTCAACTGATTCAGCAAAATACTCAACTCCCCTGTGCAGCTGTGCTGTGCATGTTTTCTTTTTGCTGTCCAGGCTGCACACAGCCATTCTATCTTTCTGGATAATATGTGGCATTTCTTGTTATGTGGCAGTTATACTTTCCTGCCTGTACACACAGACAGCATAGTGAAGCAAGTGGGAAGCACTGGGTGATCTTGGACAAGTCCACCTCTTTCAGCCTACCCTGCTTTGCAAGGCTGTTCTGATGCTATACAACATTCCTTTAAAGCACAGCCATATGCATGCAGACTCAGAAGCAAGACCTATTGCGTTCAGTGGGGCTTATTCCCAGGTAAGTGTGCAGAAGATTACAATCGCAAGCTCCTTGAAGGATAAATATGATCTTCATTGTAGAATTACAGATAGGTAGCCGTGTTGGTCTGCCATAGTCAAAACAAAACAAATTCCTTCCAGTAGCACCTTAAAGACCAACTAAGTCAGTTCTTGGTATGAGCTTTCGTGTGCATGCACACTTCTTCAGATACACTGAAACAGAAGTTTCCAGACCCTTCTATATAGTGAGAAGGTGGGGAGGGGTATTACTCAGAAGGGTGGTGGGAATGGGTGATTGGCAGATAGCTGTGATGAGCCTGTTGACGACTCTTAACGACTGCAATAGGTCTTACAGGAAAAAGCAAGGGGTGAAAAGGTGAAAAATACATGACAAAGCCATTTTTCACCTTTTCACCCCTTGCTTTTTCCTGTAAGACCTATTGCAGTCGTTAAGAGTCGTCAACAGGCTCATCACAGCTATCTGCCAATCACCCATTCCCACCACCCTTCTGAGTAATACCCCTCCCCACCTTCTCACTATATAGAAGGGTCTGGAAACTTCTGTTTCAGTGTATCTGAAGAAGTGTGCATGCACACGAAAGCTCATACCAAGAACTGACTTAGTTGGTCTTTAAGGTGCTACTGGAAGGAATTTGTTTTGTTTCTTCATTGTAGAGTTTGCATTATCATTGTGTGTAGCTATAATGCACCTGGAAAGAATGACTGAACTTTAATGGTCTCAATGATTATGGAAAGAATAGGTGATGACGCAGGCTTCCCCTTTGAAATATCCACATACAGGAAAGCAAGGCCAGTAATCAAAGTTGAGCAGGGGAGGAGAAAGCTTCCTTGGCTTTCAAGGCCAAACCTGAGTGAAATATTCCCTGCCACTTCATATCCCACTGACCAAGATAAATGCAATTGTACCTGAGGAACTCTACGTTTTGTACTTTAGTTTTGGCTCAGCTAGGATAGGTCAAGCAGCTGCTGCAGAGCAAAACAATGTCTCTCCTAGGAGAGCTTGAACAGGAGCAAAAGAATCTTGGCAGGAGAGGGAGGGCCAAGCCACCAGAACAATCAACAATGCTCTGGAGTTCCATTGATTTCGATTACGGAAGCTTGGAAAGATCAAAGTTCAGGTCAAGAATGGAGGAACCATTGTCTCAGTTCCCCATTATGACCAGACATCTTGCATTTCCTTGAGCAAATCCTTTTCTGAGGACTGGCTTACATACTAATTTCCACTTTGGTCATTTCTGTGTCTGTGAAGTGGCAGTACATCATACATAACAGATAACAGGTATTGACATAGTTTTGATCTCTGAGTGCCTGACCCTAGGGTGGCTAGGGCGGGGTGCCCTCAGTAGGCTCCCCCCACAACTAACTTGTGGGTGGGCAGCGATCATAATACCAGGCAGCTCCCTGTCTCCCAGAGGGAGCCTCTGAAACTGATTCAGTGATGTCAGCCAGTTTGGGATAATTTAAATGGTCTGATAGGTTTGATCAGGGTCTTCTATTTTTTAACTTGATGAGGTCTGGGCTGTCCAACTATTCCCAGGTCTCCGTGCTATGAATTGTCCTTCCAATGGCTGTTTCCTTGGCTTTTGCTTACTAGTTGGGTTTGTTTCTCACCTGGAGAGGGATGAGAATTTAGTTCTGTCAGCATTGTAAAGCTAATCAGCCTCATTTTAAGCTAAGGACAATACACGGATCAAAATATGATTATACATAAGTGTCCATGTACAGGCAAGTATCAGCATTTACATCATGGGCCCAGGTGCTCATTTGAGTGTGTGAGTATGATTCTGCACTTGCTCAAATTTTGGTGTATGATTCCCTGCCCAAAAAATGCGCCGCAAAATGCACACCAATTTAGGATACAATACATTTAGAAATGTGTACATTGAGAGAAAACACATTGTATTTTGTGATAAAACAAGTAACTGTATATGGATTTTCACTTGGGTTTTAAATGCAAAAGAGACACAATAATAGCATCAAAGAATTATAGAGCTGGAAGGGGCAATAAGGGTCATCTAGTCTAAGCCCCTGCAATGCAGGAATCATTTTGCCCAACGTAGGGCTCAAACCCAGGACCATGAGATTAAGAGTCTCATGGTATAAAAGTACTATAGAATCTTAGAGTTGGAAGGGACCCAAGGGTCATCTAGTCCAACCTCCTGCAATGCAGGAATCTCAGCTGAAGCATCCATGACAGATGGCCATATAAACAAACAAATAAGTAAATACATCTCTCTCACAAATCATCAAAAATATTATTATTTACACTGGCAAAGATATCCACACTTTGATGTGAAACTTCATTCATTTATCTATGGCACTCCAAGCCATTGTCTGTATGAGGTAAGAAAGGGGACATAATCTGTATCTTAAAGCTTTTTAAAAACCATCCCCATGTAACCTTTTATACCCTTGAAAAGAAGCAGGCACAATATGCCTTTGTCAGAAATATCAAGACTCATAGAAGCAGATGGACACTTGAAACAATTCCCTCAGTAGAATGTTTGCAGCTGTCATTGGGAGGTTCTGCCCTGTGCACCTAGATACTCCCTGTTAAGCCATTAAGTGGGAGAACCACTAAAATTGGTACTTAGCCATCACCACCATCCTGGACAATAAGCAGCTGCAGCAGCAAAGTATATGTTGGATGAAGCATGGAATCTTTGGTATCTGGCTCAGCAACTGAAGCCACCTACCAGGAGGAGACTCATCAGAAGGTCGATTCCTTCTGTGTCCAGTCTGCAAGAGAAGAAAGGAGCTTGGGAGGCAATTGGCTATTGTCAAGGGCAGTACACTTGGGACACGTGTACACCAGAACATATGAAGAAAAGCTGTGGAACGTCTAGAAAATACTAGTCCACAGCTGGCAATTTAAGTTCTTTCCTGGGGAAGAGGCAACTCAACAAGTTGGACATAGATGCTGCTTGCAGAATGCTGATGCCACCTAGTGGCAGCCCCAGAAAGACCAAAACAAAGAAGGATGCAGGCAAAGATTTCATGGACCTCCCCACTTCCCTAAAATAAAGAAGATGGGGATGGTGTATACTGAGAAAAAGAAGAACTGTTGATCATATGTTGATCGTAATGCAGATTATTGATATACTATTCCACACAATTAACAGAGATTGTTCAGTCACCCTTGCTTGTTTTGTGTGCATGTTTATCCAGTGAAAAACAAGAACTGGTGCTTTCCTTCCCCTAGTATTTTCCAGCAGCAGAAGCCCATTAAGAAGTCTGTCCTGCCTTTTAAGGCCATTGTCCTACCTTGGTGCATGGTTTATCAATGGCTGGGCTCGATACTGTGTGAAATTATATGCCTTGAATTCCTCATTGGATGTGATGCCCGGCCAAGATTCTTCTGTAGGGGTTCCTGCAGGAAATAGGCTTAGTTGCACATTTACTGTATCCACATGGAGCATTGCACAAGATGGAATCCAATATCTGGCATTTAGAATTTAGAATCATGAAAAACTCAACTTTAGCTGAACACAGAGGGAGGGAAATCCATCCACCCACAGACACAAAGCCCTTTTCACGGTAGAAGAACACTGAGAAACACACTTGCTGTTAAAAGACTCAGAAACCAAATGGAGTGTTGGGCTGTTAGAACACAGGAGGATGCCTGATGCTGAGTCACTGAGCTTATTTAGCCCACTGTTGTATAATCTGACTGGGCTTCTCTAGCCCTGCTGTCTCAGACCCTTTTAAACTGAAAATGATGGGTAAGAAACTTGAGACTTTGGGCATTTATACCCCACCTTTCCTAGGAGCTAAAGGTGTTTCACACACTTCTCTCCCTCCACATTTTATCACCAGGACAACCTTGTGAGGTGATTTGACCAAGGTCATCCAGTGAGCTTCATGGCTGAGTGGAAATCTGAACCCTGGTCTCCCTGGATGTGCTCTTAAACGAAATCAGAACAAAACAAAATAAAACATTGGATGCATATTTAAATTATGAAAACATCATTGACAGAGATTTGTTTTGGGGGCTGTGCATTCTTTCACCAGCCAAATAACCCTGCTAGTTCACACGTAGCTGTAAAAGGCTACAGTTTTTTTTGTACTCTTCTATTCATTCCACCCTCCTCACCAGTCCACATCAAGAAATAGAGAATTACAAAGGACTCACCCAATGTCCTGAATATTAAATGCAGCTCTTCTTTCACGGTCGATCCTGGAAACATGGGGCGTCCTGTGACCATTTCATAGTGTATGCAACCCACACCCCTACCACAGACCAAAAAGAGATACAAGAACATGAAGCAATCAGGTCCTTCAGAACATCCTATTCTCTGCCAAGTTTTCCTCTCATTGCTTCAGTCTCTGCAGAAAAAGCAGGAGGACCACTAAGATGTTTTGTAGAAGACAATATGAGAGGCAGGAACTGTTTCTTCCCCCCATCACCTTTCCCACTAAACTAATCAGTAGAGAAAAGAAGGACTTCAGGAACATGAAGGAACAAGCCATGAGAAACTGTCTGTAACTGGGATGGAGAACCTATAGCTCTCTAAATGATACTGGAGACCAACTCCCACCAGACCCAGCCAGCATGGCCAATGGTCAGGAATGATGAGTGCTGGCATCCAGCCAAACATCTGTAAAGTACCAGGTCCCACATTCCTCCTGAATAGTGTTAAACACTGAAAAGGCTCTGGAAGCAATATGGAGAAGGCAAACTGGGAGAAAAAAGTCACAATGGAGAGAATTATTGTACCCACCCTTTCCCAAACACAGACCCCTTGGCTCACCACATGTCAATGGGAGTGGAGTATTCTGTGGATCCTAGTAGGACATCAGGAGGCCGATACCACAATGTGACCACTTCATTGGAATATGTTTTTGTTGGGACAGATTTGGCTCTGGCTAGACCTAAGGGTGGAAGGGAAGTCAGTGAGATGCAATCCTGTGGTTTGCGACTACCAGTTTCATCCTAACAGTATGTGTGAGGGACAGTGAGTCCCCAGAAAAGGCGTGGGCTTTAGCAGGTACCACACTATCTACCATGATTCCAACAGTGGCCCTAGAGAGTGGCTGGGAGTATTTTATTAAAGAATCAAGAGAAAAATACAATGGGCTGAGCTCGGAAAAATCAATTTCGTGATTGCTGAGCAGGCATTGCATAATTGTATAACCTATAAGAGCAATAATGGAAATTGTTCCTTGGATTTGGAAAGTAAACACAGCAGTCCAACAGGATTCATGGAGCATCACAAATTGCAATGCTTTGCTAATGTTGGTCATATATTCCACAAGCGCTGTTGAGAGCTGCACAGAGGGGCAAAGCATGAAGGATCAGAATATTTGGAAAACAAGTTGCCAGTAGCACAATCCTAGACAAGTCTAATAAAAAGGGGGTCTCACTGAGTTGAGCTGAGCTTACGCTGAGGTGACTATGTATAGGATTGCAGCCTAAAGATGCTTTTTGTGTGTGTGTGTGTGTGTGTGTGTGTGTGTGTGTGGAGTTTCATATGGTTTCTAAGCCATAATGTATAAAGCACCACATGAACAAATAATTGAAAGTCTGTGTTTGGCAAACATCTTCACTCCATTTAAAACTTGTTGCATGTAAATTAGAAGTGGGGTGGGGGGCAGTAGTGGTAGAAGTCCCCCAATATAATTTCCCCACAATCTGAAAATGTAGGAGCACCTAAGCCAGGGATAGGGAACTTGGTGTCCTCCAGAGGTTGCCGAATCACAGCTCCCTTCCTCCCAAGACCATTGGCCATGCTGGCTGGGGCAGATGGAAGCTGCAGTCCAAAAACATCTGGCAGGCCACAGGTTGGTCCTTCTCCTCCCTGACATAGTACCCTCCTATTCAAAACAGAGCTGAAATTTGTGCTGGCATTTCCCCAGCTTACCTCCTAACTTACCAAAATCTGCAAGTTTCAGTTCCCCTTTCCCATTAATGAGCAGATTCTGTGGTTTGAGATCTCTGTGTAGGATCTTAAGCTGGTGGCAGTAGGACAAACCACGCAGCAGCTGGAACATGAAGATCTTGGAACCACAGTGAAAGAAGAGGGGAGAGAAAGCAGTTAGAGATACTTTAATGGTAGACTCTGCTCTGTGGGGAATTAAGGCATGAGATACCATTCCTGAAAGAGATGGAAAATCCTCTAACTTGGCAGTGGGGGAACCTGCATAATTTGGCCCACCAGACCTCCAGTCTCAGAGCTGGCTCACCCATGAGGCTAGGTGAGGCAGCCACCTCAGGCAGCATCCCTCTTGGGGTGTCACCCTTGTTCTGCTGCCTCTAGGGGCCAAGAAGGACTAGTGGCAAAGCTCTGTGGAATGCCTCCCCTCCTGCTGAGTCAGTGAGAGGGGAAGTGTTCTGCCACTCAGCTTTGCCACCTGGTTGGGGGGGCTTTGCACCAGCTTCTGCTTAAGGGAGGAGGGGATCTGGAAAGGACCTGGCAGTGGAGATTCATTATGGAGCATGCACACGCCCCCCATCATGGGGGTGACAGCAGGGCGTTTCACTGGAGGTGCCGAAACACCTTGGGCTGTCCGAGTCTGGTCTAGCCCACAAGGACATTCTGGGCAAGTCACACACACCTGCCACTCAACTGCCATCAGGTGTGGGACAGGTAAAGCTGTGACTACAGAGGAACAAGCAGAAACACATCCTCAATTGTGTACCCTCAATTGTTCCTTTCCTGCGCCTGACATAGGTCACCATGTGACTAAAGGGTGGGCAACCCTGCCCACTTACCAATGGGGCCCATGAGGGGTTGGCACTTCAAGGGGATTCCTACCCCTGCTCTGACTTGAGAGCCTACCAATCATTTTACAGAAGAGGAAGCCCTGCACCCATCCACCCTGTTCACTCACCTTCACATTGTGCATGCTCATCAGATTCCCACAGTTATCCAGGTACTGCTTCAGGTCACTGTCCTGCAAAGACAAGCATGTCCTGAGAGGCCCCAGTTGCCTTGAAGACCAAGGCCCCCGAAGTGACCAAACATGTAGTGGCAACAAAAAAATGCAAGTCAAATAGTATTTCCCAGCAGTTTTGAAGCAGGGTGGACGCTCGAAGTGAACTGTCTCCTCTGGCTCATACACAGATCAAAACTACACAACCTTTCCAGATGTATCTGTTTTATTCTATGAATGCATACTAGTAGATTGCTACAGCAAGAGATTCGAAGTCACTATCCTAATCAACATAGCTAGGTCAGATTCAGTCCAAGTATTTTGTCCCTTAACTGGCACGTATGTTGTGGAGAATTTCCAGGTTTCCTGAACTCAAACCACATTTTGTTCTGAGAAAACACACACACTTTTCTATTGCAAGTTAAGGAAAATCCTCTTCACACCTAGCTAGGGGCAAGCCCCACCAAATCCAATGGGACCTGCATGGTGTTCCACCTGGAATATTGGTAAGCAATTGTGGCCGCAGAACATTTTTTTTTTTTAACCAGTGTGTTACATGGAGACCACATTTTCTGCAAGATGCTGCTGTTGGGGGGCGGGGAACCTTCAGACTAACCAATGACCCTGAACATAGGAGGCTGCCTTTTACCTTTGGTCAAACTATCTCAGTACTGCCTGCATTGACTGGCAGCAGCTCCCCAGGGTTTCAAGTTAAGGAGATACCTGGCCCTACCTGGAGATGCCAGAAATAGAACCTGTGATCTTCTGCATGTGAACCAGATGCTCTACCACTGAACTACAGCCCTTCCCTTACTGCCCAAATAACACTTGCGCTGCAGACAAGCCTGGACCAGCCAGCCTCTCCGTAAGACAGAAGGTCCTGACTCACCAGAAACTCAAAGACAAGAGTTAGGGAGCATTTCGTGTGAATGATATCATGGAGGGTCACAATGTTCGCATGCTTGAGGTTCTTCAGCAAGGAAACTGCAAGGCAGAGAGACATCAGTCACAAGGGTGTGTGGGTGGGGTGTACACCATGCGCTAAAATCTCAGGCCTGGGGACTGAAGGCAGACTACTAGGCCTCTCTCTGTGGCCCTCAAGCCTCCCCTCAGGCCACAACTCCCTAGCCAGACCCCACTCCAGCCCTGTTTCTCACACTCAGTGAGTGTGTCTGTCTGCCTGGAATGTGCCCTTGAACTCTGATAATGTTTCTTGCTTGCCTGGATGGAGGGCGGGGGTCTGTGAGTGTGGGTAGAAAGTACCCTATTGTGCAAGGTAAAATTTACATTTGTTACCTCACCCACTCTGGCATCTGGCTTAGGCACCCCCCCCGGCATGTGGCCCCCACTGTCAGTATTTCCATTGCTACTATTGCAGGTTCACATGATCGGATGTTTCCATTCCTTATCATGTTTGTGTATAAGCAAGGCAAGTGTGTGTGGAAATAGCATTGCCTGATGTTTCTCCGTATGTTTACATTTTGGAAAATGAACCCTGCTCCTCACCTTCCCGTATAGCTGTGCAGGGGGCCCCTTCCTCGTGCTCTAATCGGATCTCCTTCAGGGCAACCAAGTTTTTGGTGAGCTTGCTGCGCCCTTTAAAGACAGTGGCATAGGTGCCCTGAGAGGAAGAAGCCAAGAAAAGTAAGCAGCTCACTAACAAACCCCACAACAAACCCCACTCATTACTCCCTACATAAAACAGCATTATTCTGGTTCTGTTGAACTAGATTAGATCTCTGTAGCACCCCTGCTTAATTTGGATTAAAAATGACTCCTTTGCAGTCTTCTTCCAAACAATAATCTTCAGATGGGCTTCATCTGATTTAAAACTTTGTCTCTTTTGGGTTGTCAAACT
Organism: Podarcis erhardii; assembly: GCF_964252035.2. Taxonomy (NCBI): domain Eukaryota; kingdom Metazoa; phylum Chordata; class Lepidosauria; order Squamata; family Lacertidae; genus Podarcis; species Podarcis erhardii. The sequence goes on from NC_138510.1 coordinate 41,658,679, forward strand.
AGATTTATTTCTTGTCATGCTTCTTTGAGAAGCATTTGCTGGTAAATATATGCTTAATAATCTGCATCAAATGATCTGAAATTAGTTTTAAAAAAGAAGAGGTTTATTTCAGCACGGAGGAAGCATTCATCCTAGTCCGTATTATAGGACACTGAACAGAACCAAATTGTTTCCTTATGCTGTTGATCCCTTGCAAAACTTTTAAAAAATTCTATTCACAACTCAAGGAGCAAGTTTAAATGCAGGTAAGGAACCTGGTGTCTCTCCTGATATTATTGGACTCCAACTCCCATCAGCCTCAGCAAGCAAGGTCAAGGTTCAGGGATGATAGGAGTCAAGGCCCAGGAACATCTGGAGAGCAAAAGGTCCCCTAGCTCCATTTTAAATCTATAAAGCCCTTAACACATCAAGACTGGCTCCCAAAGTGGATGACAACAGTTAAAAATCTATCACAAAGACACAACATGAGAGTAGAATGATGACAGAACTTATTCTTACCTCCCCTAGCTTCTCCAGTTTAACATAGGTTTCCATCTTTCCAAACCCAATGTCTGACTGTCATGAAAAAGGAAGAAGTGTCAATACAAAAGATCACATTCTCTTCCTTAGGAAACTTACTGATGGTCACATTCGGCAAAGCAGTTCTTGCCTGCAATACATTTGGTGGAGAGGAAGGGGACAAAAAAATCAAGGCAGGTCCTTGAACACACAGTTAAACACCTTGTATGAGCTACTTTTTGCAAAAGTGAAATCATCGGCCAGTCACTGGGAACAGTCCTCCTCAGTTGTTACTCCTGGACACACAAGGACAAAAGTGTGGTGAGGGATGGGGGCAGAGAATGCACCATGGCCTTGTCCTCAACATTTCCTGGTGTCTCCCCCTACACTTCCAACCCTTGGTTGATTAGTGCAAATGTCTGAAGGAGGCTTGTATGTTTGTTTGCCTGAACAGGTTTACAAGCCTCCTTGTGACTAGGAATCCTGATAACCCAATCATGAGGAGACACCTAAACACATTCAGGCGAAATGTGCTCACAACCTCCCTTCAGCACAGTGGTTGGAGTGGAGTGGGCACACTGGAGACGTTGCAGGCAGGGTCAGCCTCCATCCCCTCTACACCCTTTTGCCCAGGGCTGAAGAGGGCTGGGGGTCTGAAGAAACCGAAGGATTCTTGCTTCTCTCCCCATAGTGCTGGTACATAATATATTCAGTGAAATCGCTTTCTTCACTTGGGGTGTGTTGCAAAAGGAAAACTTCCAATTGCTTTCATTTCTCACACTTCTCCATCAGTCTGCCAGATTGTTCTGTTCAGAGAGCTGTTTAAGCTGCCTAATTGGGTCTTCCCTTCCCATTATACAAGATTCCCTTGTGTAATGCCTTTCGATCCTGGCTCAGCATTGACCCGGGGTCAGGAGAACCAGGTCAATACCCCCAACCTCTTCCACCAACACCTCATATGGCCCTGAATAAGCAGTCAAATGTTGTTCACATCCCATGTACTCTATTCTTGCTGAATATCAATAGGGCTAATAATGCCTCCTGTTAAACGTTGCATATTTGGCCTGCATTTTACTGTGTGAACATGGCGTTTGAATGTACATACCATTTGTAAACATGATGGAGTAACAGGATTAAACCTTCTGTGGTGATAAGAGGCTTTTCAAAGCAAGTATTAATGCTACTTAGGTCATGTCTTGCCTTTTAAGCATGATATTATTCAGCACTAGGTGGTGGTAAAGAGACAGCCACCTTTGCAGAAAAGGACCCATGGGATTCAATAAATATTTCATTTGCAGCTCAATAGGGAAAACTTGTGAATGGGCTGCATCTGAAGCAATTTAGGATCATGAATTAATCAGCGGTTCTCGCTCAGTATTTCAGGTGTTTTCTTCAAGCTCAGCGCCTAAATACTGGGGGCAGGGAACGTGAACAAGATTCTAGCCATGGGATTTAGATCGATCGATCACACTGCAACTTAAAACACACAGCGGCTGTGAGTGTGGAAAGCAGAGAAAGAAAGCAATTCAGGGGAGCTGCTTTTGCTAAAGAAACAGGGTGGTAAGCACGCTTTTAAAGTGTGTGCTTAAAGCGACACATAGCTTGTCCCTTTTCCTGGAATCAGCTACCAGTATTTCAACACAATGCACTTCTGACATACTTCTCTGGCACTCCTAAACACCTCCAAGTAATGCTTAGGACTGGGTTGCAATGCATTTTAGAAACCTTGGAGATGTTACATGATCCCCACACAAAAAGCGCCCCTCTCCCTGCTTTTCTGCCTCCAGCTCAACAAGCTTCTTGGCCTGATCAGTTGCAGGTTTAAAATGAATCTTACAACTATGATTCCTGCTGGATCTAAAGGGTCAACCACACACAAACTCTGAAAACAGGTTGCAACCTGCACAGCCATAACCCAGGCAGGACTGGCCAGAGGTGGAGTGAGGTGGAGAGGAAAAAAACCAAACGTTTTCCATATTTTAAGCAGGAATACTTCTATTTGTGTGTGAAAATGATAATAAGGCTGCAGACAAAGCAAAGAGGCTTTAACATGATCCAATGTTTCACAAAAGTAACAGCCCTACATTTGTGAGTTTCAAAGAAGCACACATTGTTAATTTATGAGGTTATTGATATTTATGGGACATTTGCTTCAGCTGCATATATTTTATTCAAGAGACAAACAACACTGCACAAGTAAATGGGAAGCCCTGAGATATAAGGTTTCGTTCTTCTTTCCTCCTTAGAGTTCTGAGTTCCAACCCCACCTCTTCTTGGGGGAAAATAAAGAGCTACTTGCTGGCCTTAGTTGCCCAGAGAAATTGGAATAATTGAACAGCACACATTTCCAATGCAGTTTCAGTACTGAAGTAGGTGTTTGCCCTGGTTTAGGCCCATCACACTTGAGCTGTTTCATATGTGCAAGTGCACGAGGGCAAAGTTCTGCTGCGTTGCATGAACTTGCATGTTCTGAACCCCTGTCAAATAGTGGGACTCACAAGAGAAGCCCGTCGAGACATCCTGCTAAGAGGCTTTGAAATCTCTGGACTTTCCATCTCTAGTTTCTGGAGGAACTCTGGGGGAAGGCGAATATCCATGGGCAGAGAGAGGCGCTTGCTGACGTCCTGTGGAGAAGAGCAGCACAGAATTAGTTCCCAAGGCCTCCTAGCCATCCAAAAGAATTCTGGTGGTCACAGCCCTAATGCTGTATGTCCCACAACAACCCTTTCATCTTCTGATCATTCGGACGCATATAACCGTTGTAGCGCTAGCATTTGAAGGGTGGGAGAAATACAATTAAAGGCAACTACATTGCCCTGTTTATCTGTTTCACTTCTTCAAACCATTCTCTAGCCTCAAACTGATAGTGAAGATGAGGCAGGAGAGCAAGGCTTTAATTTTGAGCAAGTGGTATGTGTGTTCTCTTAAAAATGCATGAATTCAAGCATTTCTGCCATGTGGTGTGACTTAATCTCTAAATACAGTGGTACCTCAGGTTACATACGCTTCAGGTTACATACGCTTCAGGTTACAGACTCCGCTAACCCAGAAATAATACCTCGGGTTAAGAACTTTGCTTCAGGATGAGAACAGAAATCATGCTCCGGCGGCGCGGCAGCAGCAGCAGGAGGCCCCATTAGCTAAGGTGGTGCTTCAGGTTAAGAACAGACCTCCAGAACGAATTAAGTACTTAACCCGAGGTACCACTGTACTGGGTCTCAACTTTGTCTGGAGCTAATGCTCATGTCCTCTCACAAAGAAGTGATTCCCCCATCTATGGGTGTAGGAGAAATAATTGTTGCTTCTCAGTAGGCAGACCATGGCATTTTGCATATGCTTTAAAGGCACACTTTTGTGTACAAATCGAATTCAAATTCTGATGCTGGGGGGGGGGGGCGGAATTGTAGCTTGCAAATTCAAGAAGTCACTAGCCTCTACTGGCAGAGACATGTTCCCCGGAAAAGTAACTCCCAAGTTCCCCAAGGTCACATAATGTACTTTGCCAACGCTGACCACTTTACGGGAACATCCTTGAACAGGCACTCATGCAGCCATTTCAAAGCTATTTCAAAGTTTCGTAAGAAGAATCCCTACACTGAGTAAAGCACACACATCTTGAAGACTAATTGAATACACTAATCTGGGGAAGTACACAAAGATGGGGGAAGGGGCCATCAACTTTGTTCCAGTGTTGTTGTTGTTGTTGTTGTTGTTGTTGTTGTTGTTGTTGTTGTTATTGTTATATATTAGATTTGTATATCGCCCAAATCTTTTGGGAGCTGAAAAGTAGGGTATAAGTATATTAAAATAAATAAAATAAATTTCAATTGCAACACTAGTTCTTTTCTGATATGAACAGACCACTCATTCTCAAAGGCAGATTCTTGGTTGACTCTGATTCTCAAACAGTCAGCATCCTGTTGCATTTAAAAGGGGACCATAAACATAATATCTATTACAGCTAGAGCCAATTTTTTTCCAAATTTTTCTGAGAATACACCTGATGACATTTCATAAAGCATTTCAAGAATTCTTTTCCTTTTTCTCAGCCTCCTAGAAAAAGAAGGCCACTTTGCGTAATTCCCCCCTGCCCCATTATTATTTTTTGTGGCAGCTGCCATCTCAGCTCCACAATGTCCTGGAACACTGGCATTGTGGGGGATGTAGAATGATGGCCAGGCTGCCACTACGACAAAAAAAGAGGAAAGAGTCTATGCAACTTGTCATTGCTAACGGTGAGTGCCATGCCCGGGAAACTGCTGGAGAATTTCTTTTCCCTCTGGAGAAACTGTGTGAAATGGCACCCCACCTACTCAGTTTCTGTGCCCACAAATAGGGTGGAGAATTTCAAGAGGCCATTTGTACACAAGTCTAATTTCTAACATTCCATACAGATTCCCTGTGGCACTCTGCAACTGCGTATCACCTCCATTGAAAACCGACGCTGGTTGCCATTTCGGTAACGCACAGCGGTTGGGGACGGGCCTTCCAAAGGCGAAGTGGAGCTGGGCTGCGTCTGGATGTCCCTGTTCAGATGACTCAGATGCAGGCGCCCTTGTGCCATATCTGATGAGAATAGAAAAGCAGATAGCAATTGATCAGATGATTCCACAGACTGTCAACACTTTGGACAGTTTGGAGTCACTGCTGAGAGGAATGAAGGCAAACAAAGTGACCTTTTTGCTCTAACCTTTTTAATCCGTTCTATCCTGAGCACTTAGGACACTTAACTATACTTTCGACTTAACACTATACATTATTTAAGAAATTTACAGCTGGAAAAAAACTTAACTAGTTAAATCCATCTTCCAGGTTAAGCACTACCTTGCATCTGGATACTGCAGCTCACAGAGACTTGGTCATTTACATGACCTTCTAGCACTTTTATTAGTTCCCAAATGGCACCCGTAAGAAAGGACAGCCCCAAACTTGCCAGAAGTCTTCACCTGCTGCTTCCATTTCAATGAGCACACACATGAAGCAACAACCAATTGCCATTTCCTATCATACGTTGTTTCAGCAAACAGACACCCATATTCTATACTCATCAGAGGTGACTGCACACATGGTCTCCCAAAGCAAAAAATAATGCCCATATAAGAAACCATGCGGGACGCGGGTGGCGCTGTGGGTTAAACCACAGAGCCTAGGACTTGCCAATCAGAAGGTCGGCAGTTCGAATCCCCACGACGGGGTGAGCTCCCGTTGCTCGGTCCCTGCTCCTGCCCACCTAGCAGTTCGAAAGAACGTCAAAGTGCAAGTAGATAAATAGGTACCACTCCGGCGGGAAGGTAAACTGTGTTTCCGTGCGCTGCTCTGGTTCACCAGAAGCGGCTTAGTCATGCTGGCCACATGACCTGGAAGCTGTACACTGGCTCCCTTGGCCAATAAAGCGAGATGAGCGCCGCAACCCCAGAGTCGGTCACAACTGGACCTAATGGTCAGGGGTCCCTTTACCTTTAGCTTTAAGAAACTATAGGAGTGAAGCAGCCCTCAGACATAACTGAAAGAGGGACTCAAAAGGCTTTGAGTGGCAGAGAAGCCTGAAACATTTTATAAAAAATTCCCCATGTTTGTAGCTTAACGCAGCTCTTACCAATTTTATTTTATAATTTTTTGTATATGGCATACTAGTAAATTAAGCTGCTATTCCGAAAGCACAGATCTGTTTCTGGTTGCTGTGCTACATGGAGTTCCCCCTACCCAACCCAAGACTAAAAGAGGCCAGGATAGAATCCCCACAGCCCCACATTCTGTTTCGTGCTGGAATGTTGGCAACTATTATGAAGTAAACATCATGCCTCATGTTATGAGTGCTAAGTGCCAAAGTGTTCAATTCTCCAATTTCCCTACTGATTAGTGAATCTTAGGCTATATGCACACCCCGTTCCATTTTTCTGGGTGACCTAGAAATGCCATAACCATTCGGGGGTACACTTTGAAGGAGTGGCACACCAATGTCCCAGTTTCAGAACTGCTCCATCCACTATAAGTGGGGTGTGTGTTCTATCCAGGTGTTAACTTAAGGACCCAGGCTCATTGAAAGTGTCCTAAAAACTTCCACTAAACCTCCCACATAGAGCACACTAGCCAGTAGCAATGATGGTGTGAAGGCCCAAATGTATTTTAATGTGCCACACCAAACAGGAAGGATTGTCACAAGCCTTCTCCCCAGAAGAAGATGGTCGCAAACTGCTGTGCATGAGGGAACTGGTCTAGATAATGCTTGTGTTTTCCCCAGGTTTGATTCCCCCCCCCCAGGCTATTGAGAGTGACATTTGTCATATCAAAGGTCCCTAATTCTAGTCGGCAGCTACGGCAAAATATGGCAGCTGTGAAAAGAGACCTTTGGGGAGGATGCAGTGTGGTGTAGTGGTTGGAGTGTTGGACAAGGACCCACCCTTGCACTAGTCACCATCTCTCAGCCTAACATATATCAGTGAAGGTGGTGAATGTCCCATGTGAGTGTCTGGAGGCGGTTGGAGGATGGATGGTGGCTAATGAATTGAGGCTGAATCCTGACAAGACAGAAGTACTGTTTTGGGGGTACAGGGGGCGAGCGGGTGTGGGGGACTCCCTGTTCCTAAATGGTGTAACTGTGTCCCTGAAGGACCAGGTGCGCAGCCTGGGAGTCATTTTGGACTCTCAGCTGTCCATGGAGGCACAGGTCAATTCTGTGTCCAGGGCAGCTGTCTACCAGCTCCACCTGGTACGCTGGCTGAGACCCTACCTGCCTGTGGACACTCTCGCCAAAGTGGTGCATGCTCTGGTTATCTCCTACTTGGACTACTGCAATGCGCTCTACATGGGGCTGCCTTTGAAGGTGACTCAAACTACAACTAATTGAGAATGCAGCAGCTAGACTGGAGACTGGGAGCAGCCACCGAGACCATATGACCCCGGTCATGAAAGACCTACATTGGCTCCCAGTACAAGCACCATTCAAAGTGTTGGTGCTGACCTTTAATTCCTAAATGGCCTTGGCTCAGTATACCTGAAGGAGCGTCTCCATCCCCATCGTTCAGCTCAGACTCTGAGGTCCAGCACCAAGAGCCTTCTGGTGGCCCCCTCACTGCAAGAAGTGAGATTACAGGGAACCAGGCAGCGGGCCTTCTCGGTTGTGGTGCCCACCCTGTGGAATGCTCTCCCATCAGATGTCATGGAAATAAACAACTATCTGACTTTTAGAAGACACCTGAAGGCAGCCCTGTATCAGGAATTTTTTGATGTCTGATATTTTACAATTTTTTATATATGCTGTAAGCCACCCAGAGTGGCTGGGGAAACCCAGCCAAATGGATGGGGTATAATAATAATAACAATAATAATAATCAGCTTAGTGAGGACAAAATAGGGAGTGGGAGAGCCACATACACCACTTTCAGCCTCTTGGCATAAAGGTGGGGGAAATATTATATATATTATATTATATATATTATATTAATATATTAAATATTATATATATATAGTGCCTACCCTTAAGCTTTCAACTGGTTCTGCTGCTTTGAGAAACGACCCTTTAAGACTACAATCCTGTAACCCGTAAACCCCATTTAACTCAATAGGACTTATTTCTGAGTAGGCATGCATAGGATAGTGCTGTAAAACATTTAAATGACCTCTTCTCTTGAGAGCACAGCTCTGAAGTGTTGTTGAGTCACAAATGGAAAATGAAATATGAACAAAGAAGGTTCAGAAGTCCTCTGTGGAAAGCTACTTCTCTCTGGCTTGTGGTTCTATGCTCCGCACTTAAGCTTGATAGGGCTTGTGATGAATGACAGGTTGCTTGGAGGCTCTGGAGCTCAAAGGCCCAGGACAGCGGTTCACAAGTTCAGTGCAGGTCACCCAGAAACCCATGAAATAAAACCCTGTGAATTTGCAGAGGCATTATTTCTAGGATAGGCATGCAAATAAATGAACTGTTTGCTAATTATCATCTTTCTGGACAGAGATGTAGCATTTAATGAGAACTCAGCCCTGCTTCCTGCCCATTTCCTTCGCCCTTCCATATGGCAGAAACTGGGCTCTTTTGACAAAGGATACAAAAGATGGATGCAGAAGCATCATGCATGAAACACAATCAAACAAGACTGAATTTGGCAGTGTGAACTGATTACATAAGCCCTTTGCGGAGGTAGGCAACGTTGTCCATGCTGAAAAAATGGTCATGGGAAAAATGGAAAAAGAAATTACCTACATAATTTTAACCTAAGTCAGATTTCAAACACAGTTAGGAGCCAGCATGGCAGAAAGATGCAAATCATCCCCTTGTTTCTGATCTGCCAAGTGACACTGCTAAATGGCTCCTTCCAATTTCTGCACTTCAGTTCTCTCTCCCTGTAAGCTGTATATGGAGCTGCACGTGGACTTTTGCATATGCATCCTGCCATATTCCGTCCACACTAGTGGGCATAAGAAAGCTTAGCCTTTTCCCTGACAGCTGAAGTTCTGTTGAGCAGGAAAGTACCGTAATCATGCACCTAAGCCATCTCTTAAGGATTCTTTAGCTGTGATTCCTGCATGGCAGGGGATCGGAAGAGATGATCCTTGTGGTCCTTTCCAACTCTACACTTCTATGATAAAGCACACCATTTTAGCTTTTTTAAAAATATTTTTTAATCATTTTATAAAATTCGTGTTAAAAAGCTGTCGTGTTAAAAAGCTATCGTGTTAAAACCCTTCTTGTTTAAAAGCTATCGTGCAAATGTTTTTATATATAGATGAAAAAGCATTCTAGTGCAAATTTAAATGCTGACTATTATTATAAAAGCAAACAAACAAGTATGCTGCAGAAATGCTGCCAACAGGGAAAAAGGTGTGTTGAAGTGGCATGGTGATACGATTCAATTGCCTGAAACATGACTGCACACATCAAAGCCATGCTTCTCAAAAAGAGACAGAAGAGAAGCAGGAACCTGTTGAGATTGTGCTGCTTCTTCCATTCCTTCTAAAAAAACCCAAATTTTGTAAACTCTCAAAAGAAGCAGGAGAGGCAGGGCTAAAAGGTAGGGGAGTATTTATTTATTTAAGGGATTTCTTACTCACCCTTCACCACAAGGTCCCGAGGCATGTTACAACCATTATAATTATACCATATTAAAAGCCAATGAAACACTTGAAAACAAACCCAGGAGTGCACATCAGGCAATTGTGGTGGTTTCATAAAAGACTTAACCATAAAGGGCTAGGATAAAGCGGTGTGTCTACAGCAAAGGATGGAAACTATATAATGAAGTTACTTAACAGACATATACTTTGGTGGTAGGGGTAGACTGTGAATTTGCTAGCTTCTGGGGCATATGCCAAGGCTGCTTTGAGAAACATTACAGTCAATACTAACTGCTGTTTCACTACCAAGCATTTCAAAGTATGACGTTACCATGAAAATTAATCTAGGCCTCCCGTGTGCTCACTGCTCTGAAAGATGTTCACTTGCAAAAGGCTGTCCTGGTCATTTTGCCACAAAGCAGTGGGAAGTAGGGCAGTGAGAACACTTCTCACCATTCCTGCAATGATAACATAATCAGAAGGACAGATGAAATGGATAGGGATGGGATCACTGCCAGGAACAGAAAAGCAGAATTGATCACTAGTCCAAACTGGAAATCTCTTATGTACCCAAACCCCCTTCCAGCTGCATCTGCTCTGTGTGCTTTATTCATCACAGGAAATGCAGTCTATGAGCATGAAAAGGCCAAATATCAGCAGGTGGACTTCTAAGCAAACTAAAATACAATGTTGAGCTGCCCAAGGCATGTTCCCTCGCACTCTTCCCCACTTACTGCTGGGTTACAGCTGACAGTCTCACCAGCTGAGAACTACCCTACATGGCAAACATTGATTTCACTGCGTTCATTTCAGTCTACTTGGACAGTTGTACGATTTGCTCACTAACCAATGAACTTGTACACGCTGCATGGATCAAAACAGCTGCCTGTATTGAACAATTGCAGGGATGAAAAACTGCAGATGGAACTTCTTCAAAGCGTCAATATTTCCTGGCCATCATTGATAAGTGAACCCTTTCCCGAATACTGGTTTGGTGTGGCCCAAAATGCTTCCCCAAAATGGTCTCCCATATGGACCTTATAGATTTGCAAATGGGGAGAAAATTTGGGAGAGCCATTTCATTTCTGCCCTAGTGCAAATCTATTGTAGGGATGTTTAATGACATACAGGCATTCAGATGGATAAAGAAATAAACTCAGAATTAACACATCAAATAGGAGTAAAGGCTTGCAAAACATGAGGTGTGTGTCATGCCAACTTCACACAATATTTTGTAGAAGACTACCCTGTAAAACTACTTCGTTAAAAATATGAGTGCATTACAATACACAGTGGAACAAGATCTGACTCCAGATTGCACAGTAGAGCTTGTACCAAGCTGGGGGTTGGACTGCATGATCTTCAACATCTCTTCCAACTCTATTATTCCAAACTGTAGAGTTGGAAGGTACATGAGGGTCATTTAGTCCAACCCCCTACAATGCAGGAATATTTTGCCCAACATGGGGCTCGAACCCACAACCCTGAGATTAAGAGTCTCATGCTTTGCCAAGCTCCCAATAAGTGTGCGCGTGGAAGATTCACTAGCTAGTATGCTGGCAGCTATTGATCAAAATGGCTAATCCAATTTAAATGATTATTAGGCAGGAGAAAATGTGATGAAAAGAAGAAGCAAGTATAATAACACCACAATAATAAAAAAGCTGTCATACAGCCATGTTTTGAATGCTGTGCAGAATTCAGGTTGTCCCATGGAGTAGGTGGAAAAGAGAAAGGGGCTAGAGTATTTTCCCGATGAAGAAAAGCCAATGATCCCACTCAGTCAGCAGGGAAGTGAAAGACAGTGCCAAGCAGGAAGAGTTCCATAGCAGGAATCCTACTGGGCTGCAGCCCTGTAACTGCCTTGGCCAAGGTATTTACTAGAGATGTAGGCAGACTCTGGGTGAACACTGCAGAGACCTGTTTGATTCTGTTCCACTTTTTTTTTATGAGGATTACAGCAGGATTCGACAGCCAGAGCATAATGAGGGTGCATACAATATCAAAGCAAATTAAAAGAGAAACTGCAGACACTGCCGCTGCCTTTGACAAGTCTCGATCCTTTTATAAATATATTTAAACACTGCCTCTGCCAAAAACAAGCTTTGATCTCCTGGGGAAAGAGGCCAGAATCTCTCTTTGCTCTACTTGAATTGCAAACTTTTAATTACTTTGCTAAGCGTTAACATTTCTGCTCAGTCCTAAGGGCCAATCTCCACAAAAATCTGTTTTATATGGTCTATTCTTTCCATTAATCTTTTATTTCTTACACCCCAATCTGCCACCCGATGAAAAACCAGACATCCCCCTCAATCTGTTTCTGTCTGTAGCATTTGCTAGTCTGTCTGTATGCACAAAATTTATTGCATTTACCTTTACAGCTCTTCTGTGGAGTGGGAGGAAGAGAAAGAGAAAACAATTACGGTACTGTATCCATTGTATAGGCTGAGAGCCTAGATAATCTTCCTGACTTGCTCCACATTCGCTCTGAGATTTTGTAGAGAAGAGGAATAGAATGAACTGTAATCCAGGGCTAGTCCAATTGCAACTCTGCTGTTGTTCTTAGAAGGACCTCAGTGGTCTCCAATAGCTGTAAATCAGAGGTAGGGAAATGACATCCCTCGTTTTTCCAAATGGGACTGGCACAACAGGAGGTCAGTATAGGTGGAGGAGCATAAGGTGCCTCTTGGGCTGCTGGGGACTTTGAAAAATGCCAGCTTTGTACCATCAGACTACGCCAAGCCCAAAGGTGGCACTGCCTGGAACTCCTTGTGCCCAGTTAGGTAATTGTTTGCTTTTCTGATCGTAGACCTAGGTTTTCCTGTGCAAGATTTATTGTTCCCTCTGCCCAGGTGAGGGGTGTGTGTGTGTGTGTGTGTGTGTGTGAAAGAGAGAGGGGGCGGGGGGAGAGGGAGAGGGAGAGAGGGAGACAGAGAGACACAGAGAGAGAGGAGTCAAGGGCCATTGTCCTTGGTCCTTGACAGCAGTGAACTCATATGACGGAAATTATTAGGTTGTTTTATGGATTTCTATGCTGCCCTTCAATAAGTTTCCAAAACAGCTGACAAAGGCTCAGAATTGCAATAAAAGCTTTTAAAAAAAATAAAATAAAAAATAAAAATAAAAGTAACAGAAATATGGTGCTGGTACCTGGAAGTGAAATCATTTGGCACTAAGCTTCTTGCATAGAGTCCAAAGCTACTACTTTGTAATGCTGTATATAGTCCAAGTTTAGCCAAACTCCACTCTTCTCTTGTTGTTTGCAAATACAATAAGCCCGCAACTTAGGCACATTTAACTTGTACACATTCAGCTTTACGTTTGTGGAAAAATATATATGAAAAGGGATAGGATTCTGTGGGAAATGATGTTGGCAATCCCACTTGCCATTGAACCCAGTGGGTTTTGACTATATACAATTTTGGCTTTAGGTGTGATGCCCAGAACACAACATTACAGGCTTACTGTAGACTAAACCATAAACTTGAGCAGGATGTTTTAGCCAGGAAACAGGAGACAATCCATGTTCTTAAATAATGGGCACTGCATTTTAATACAAAATTTTAAAAATCAATATATTAATAGTGCAATCATATCTACTCAAATGTAAGCCCCACTAAGTTAAATGGACTTACTCTCAGGTAACTGTGCATAGATATGCAGCTTAAGAAATCTGTAAAACATGCAAGATTAGCCTCTCAACAGTTAGATTCCACTATAATCAAACAAGAACAATTCAAAAGCATATATTCTATTCACTGAGGAGTGTGATTGGTTTTATAGTATTTAATTGACCAGTTCTGAACAAAGCTAGAGTTTGTCTTCTCTCTATTATGCAAATATAGCTCATAAATTTTGACAATGTCAAAAGTAGCTAATGACACACCAATTTTTAAATTGGAAATTACAGGCTGGTTAGCTTAATGTCTGTTCTGCTTAAATGGGTGGCATCGTTAAAGATCAAATAGCCAAGCATATAGAAGAAGCAGAGCCAGAATGAAGAGTTTGGATTTGATATCCCACTTTATCACTACCCTAAGGAGTCTCAAAGCAGCTAACAATCTCCTTTCCCTTCCTCCCCCACAACAAACACTCTGTGAGGTGAGTGAGGCTGAGAGACTTCAGAGAAGTGTGACTGGCCCAAGGTCACCCAGCAGCTGCATGTGGAGGAGCGGAGACGCGAACCCGGTTCCCCAGATTACGAGTCCACCGCTCTTAACCACTACACCACACTGGCTCTCAATGACTTCTGCAAGGCAAGTCCTGTCTCTTGTATCTGTATGAGTTAAACAGAAGTGGTCTGGTTGCCATAGCATAATTGGACTTTCAAAAAGCTTTCAACTAGGCACCTTACCAAAGACTCTTGAGTAAGCTTAGTAGTCATGGAATAAGAGGAGAGATCCAGACGTGGATCAGGAACTGGAGAAATAGCAGAAAGCAGAGAGTAGGAATAAATGGACAGTTCTCTGATGGAGATAGATAGAAAGTGGAGTCCCTCAAGGGTTGAGACCAGTGCTGAAGTAAGATTCAGTTACCAGTCTAGGGAGATTTTTGGCACAGAATGGGGAATGTACCACCTTGTCCTTTGCCTCAGGCAATAAAATGGATTGGGCCACCTCATGAAGAATAGGATGCTGGACAAAATGGGCCACTGGCTTTATCCAGAAGTCTCTTCTTATGTTCTTGGCTGCTGGTCAGTTTCTGGTCACAATTCAAAGTGCTGGTTATGACTTGTTAGGACACACACAGACCAGGGCAGCTGAAGAACTACTGTTTTCCACATAAGTCCACCCTGGCTTTAGGATATTCTGGGGCCCATCTGAGGCCCATCTGAGGCCCATCTGGAAGGGTTAAGAGAGGTCCTTTTCAGTATCCCCCCGCCGAAATCCCCTACCCAGGAAAGCTGGTCTTGCCCCTTCATTGATTAACCTTCTACTGTCAGGCAAAGACCTTTTTTAAGAGGAGGCTTTTGGCCTATAATATGAGTACTCAGCCTTATGGGGATTTTAACTGGGCATAACCATCTGCCACTCTGTTTTTATTGTACTTGGAATGATTTTATCTGTTTTTTTTTTTTTTTAAAAATACATATTATTTTGTCTTGTATATCTTTCTATCTTTGTAGGGTGCCTTACACACTAATGTGGAAACAAATAAACAAATAAAACAAAACCCAGTCTAATAAATAAACACATCAAGATCCAATCCATAACTGTCTGTAAAGAACTGCTCTGATAACACAACTGAAGATCAAAGTTTTCCATTCCTTTTCCTTTCTTCGCATATTGTGCTATTGTTTCCTTTGGTTTATGTTTCTCATTCTTTCCTATAAACATTGGAGAGAAAGCTCCTGCTATTTCTTTATGTGGTTATCTTCCAGCTGTGTGGGCAGCACTTGAAACAATAAGCTAATCTGAGAATAATAAAACCATATTTACAGAAGAAAACCATATTGAAAATGGCAGATGCAACTGTAGCTATTGTCCTGTTAGGGATTTGACATCAAAACACATTCCTTCTATTTGTACATAGTTCTTCTTTTCTACCATTCAAGTGTGTCTCAAAGTACCTTACTTTGCCTGTTGTTTAAATGATAGGCTAGCCCTGTTTTTACCAGCCTGGTGCCCTCCAGATGTTTTGGACTACAACTCCCATCAGCTCCAACCAGGGCAATGTTGGCTCTCATCAGCTGCAGGCAGCATGGGAGTTGTAGTCCAAGTGATCTGGAGGACACCAGATGTCTCTTCTGCAGATTAATTCCAATTGTTTGCGTTTCACTGTCTTTATTTGTAACTAGCTAATTTTCCATTTTCAGCTACCTCTAGCTCCATTAATTTCACAGACCGCATCAGTTAAGGTCACCACAATGCCATCTATGTATAGACTTAGTTTGTATTCATTGTTTTTCACTTTTATACCCTGAATCATCCGGAGCTCTCTTACTGCTAATGGTTCCAGGCACAAGACAAATAAGAGGGTCTATAAATTGTTGTTTTATTGTACTGTCATTTTGAAAACCCATTTGCATCCAGAGGGAAAAGTCTGGGTCCCTGTTAATGTTATGGGTGAGACAGAGGATCTTCCTCATTACTAATTGCCTTATGAGGAAGTTAGAAAACCCGTGCTTCCTCTCTTAGTAAATGACAGTAAAATCTCTATAATTTACCTGCTAGAAGGTAGAGTAATTTTTTTTTACTCTGGCAGTGGCTTTCCTTCCAGTTGCAAAAATCTGAATAAATTCATGCAAAGCAATGGAATGGAAAACTCACTTCCTCTGCTTGATGGTTCTAAATTATTTTGCCTCTCAACATTCTGTTTTGTACAACTTATGTTTCTAGAAGATGTAAAGGTAAAGGGACCCCAGACCATTAAGTCCAGTCGCGGACGACTCTGGTGTTGCGGCGCTCATCTCGCTTTCCTGGCCGAGGGAGCTGGCGTTTGTCCACAGACAGTTTTTCCAGGTCATGTGGCCAGCATGACTAAGCCGCTTCTGCCGAACCAGAGCAGCGCACAGAAATGCCGTTTACCTTCCTGCCGGAGCGGTACCTATTTATCTACTTGCACTTTTTGATGTGCTTTCAAACTGCTAGGTTGGCAGGAGCAGGGGCCGAGCAACGGGAGCTCACCCCCTCGCAGGGATTCGAACCGCCGACCTTCCGATTGGCAAGCCCTAGGCTCTGCTACCTGTATAGTGGATTAATGCCAATATTATTTTTGTGTGGACAGTGCCATTTTGCCTATATAAGGATCCACACCCACCTCTGTACCTCAGAAACAGAGAGATTTATTTATTTATTCATGTAAACTAAATGAAATGGAACCATAATCACCACCAAGCATGCACTACTTCCAATTTTATGGACACCTATTGTCTCTGGGAACTTCAGCAGCCTGCGATGGGTTTTGGCACCTGCTAGCCATCACCTCCCATTCAGTGCTGCTCACCCCTGTTATTTTTTTACCTTCATTCTTCCTGTTGTTGAGCTGGTTAAACTGCTCGGTGAACTCTGCCAGTGACTCCTCAATCGTTTCTGTCCGGGGAACCGAAAGGGAAAAACGCCGCTTGAAAGTTTTCATCTTGTTCATTGTACCTTCTGTAGCAAGGTGACAACAGGATCTGGATTGGGAAGGAAGGAAAAACAGTCCATTGAGCAACTCAGCCAGATTAGAGAGCAGTGTACCTGGGCACAGCAATCCAAACCAAGAGGAGGAAATCCAAACCCCATTGCAATGACAGATATTTTCAAAAAAATATCCAGTGTTCCATTCAGGAGCAGTTCATCCAACTTTGGGTTAGAGCTTATTTGCCATCTGATGAGATGGATCTATATTTAGCAGGCCTGGAACGGACTTTTAGGGTCCAATGTAACACAACAGCAGCAGTTCCATGTGCTTAAATGCAGAGTTTTGATTATACAGAAAAGTGTATGTGCTTTCAATTTCTGGTATTGGACCCTGGCTGGTAGTGCCAGCTCCAGATTTAGGTGGGCATGGGTGGGGCTTGGGAAATATGCTCTCAGAGCACCCACCTCCACACCACTGCTCATTGACTTTGATTTATGTCTGCTCAAAAGGAGAGGGCAGAGCAAGGATAAACTGTTGAACCTTCTTTTGGTTCTTCCTATGGCTTGCAGGCTGGTAGATGACAGGTAAACAGGGAGCAGCAGCAATAAGGAGGATGAGGAGCATGGCCAGAGTTGGTTAGCAATAGACCTCATGATAAGTAAGGTTTGGGCCTTGGCATGTGCCTGATAATGATAGCCCAATACTGACCCTGCACAGGTCAATTCTGTGTCCAGGGCATCCGTCTACCAGCTCTATCTGATATGCTAGCTAAGACCCTACCTGCCCGCAGACTGTCTCGCCAGAGTGGTGCATGCTCTGGTTATCTCCCGATAGGGATACTGTCATACCTTGGATCCCGAATGCCCTGGAACTTGGACGTTTTGGCTCCTGAACGCCACAAACCCGGAAGCGATTGTTCCGGTTTGCGAACGTTCTTTTGGAACCTGAACCTCCGACGAGGCTTCCACAGATTCTGCTTCCTGCAGTCAATCAGAAGCCGTGTTTTGGTTTTCAAACATTTTGGAAGTCAATCGTACTTTCGGAATGGATTCTGTTTGACCTCCAAGGTACGACTGTACTTCAATGCGTTCTATGTGGGGCTACCTTTGAAGGTGACCCGGAAACTACAACTAATCCAGAATGTGGCAGCTAGACTGGTGACTGGGAGTGGCTGCTGAGACCATATAACACCAGTCCTGAAAGACCTACATTGGCTCCCAGTACGTTTCTGAGCACAATTCAAAGTACTGGTGCTGACCTTCAAAGTCCTAAACAGTTTTGGCCCTGTATATCTGAAGGTGCATCTCCACCCCAATTGTTCAGCCCTGACACTGAGATCCAGCACTGAGGGCCTTCTGGTGGCTCCCACACTGCAACAATTGAAGCTACAGTGAACCAGGCAGATGGCCTTCTCGGTAGTGGCACCCACCCTGTGGAATGCCCTCCCATCAGATGTCAAAGAAATAAACAACTATCTGACTTTTCGAAGACATCTGAAGGCAGCCCAGGGAAGTTTTGAATGTTTGATGTTTCGTTGTATTTTTAATATTCTGTTGGGAGCCGCCCAGAGTGGCTAGGGAAACCCAGCCAGATGGGTGGGATATAAATAATAAATTATTATAATATGATTTTATTATTACTGCTGACTGGAAGAAAAGTATCTGGAGAAAGGAGCTACATTCAGACATTTTGCCCAAGGTTACCTAAATCCCATATGGCAAAGCAAAAACTGAACAATCATAGGTTACTCATCCCCAAAGCTGAGAACAATATTCCCACCTTTTTCCTACGATGGGCCATTGACCCATAGGACAAGTCAATCTGGGCCATAGCCAATGGTGGGCAGAGTCAGCACAGATGGTGGGTGGAGCCACAGTCAAAAGTGGGTGGGGTTTGCAGCATTGCAAGATTGTATAGTTCTCTCCATCCTTCTAATTACCCCATCAGTGTGAGCCAAGGGAAATTGGGTAAAGAGTTGCAGTTTCCCCATCCCAGGGCTAGAGGGTAAATTCTCGAATTCTTTAAAGCCCTAAATGGCTTGGGATCAGGTTACTTAAAAACTAATGTGTCCTACATGTACCCAACCAAACCTTAAGATCATCTTCAGAGGCCTTGCTCCAGGTGGTCCCACTGAATGAGACCAGGGCAGGAGGAGGACCTTTTTGGTTGTGGCACCTCAGTAGTGGTACACCTCTCCAGGGAGGCTTACATGAGACCATCTGTGTGGTCTTCTCATTCACTCAAACAACTTGCAGTCTGGGCCTCTCAGTTCTTAAACCTGAGTTTTAACTTTTTGGGTTGTGGAAACTTTTGTTTTTGTTTTATTTATGCAAGGCTTTGGTTTTATGTCTCATTTTGCATTTAAATGAAAATAAGTCTTGTTTATTGGAAGCTGCCCAGATGGGTAGCATACAAATGCCATGAAAACAACTACTACATAATGATTTAGAATCGCACAAAATGCCACCACACGAAGTGACTGCTTCCTAATCTGAAAGAAGCAATTGCAAATGCAATTTGGATACATCTATGTCCCCAACATCAGCCTCCAAATACACACTTCAAGCACACTGAAGTTGACCACCCATAATGAAACTCAGTTGTCACTTTGCCTCTAGTTTATGGCTGCTTCAGGAAGCCTCAGATTCAAGATCACTTGGGGCCAATTTTGTGGTTTTGTGAAAGCATCCTTGAAAGCTAGAGAGACATTATCTTCAAATTATAAACACAATCTATTAAAAGCAACAATGAGCTCATCACTCAGCTTCCTCTCAGGCTGCCTGCATTCTAGTCAGGCCACCTTTCCTTGGCCTTTACCTGAGAAATGATTCATTCTAAAAACATTAGCAGATGGTTGCTGCCTGCAGCTGCCTCAAACCAGCTTTGCTTTCCCCTTGGGGTTCCCCACCCCCACCCCACAACAAAACTAATAAGCATGATAGATTATCAGCTGTTTGGAGCAGCTAGATGGCAAGACTAGGATTCTTCTCAGAGAATCATCTCAGTTTAAGACTTAGATTTCAATGTAAAATATGTGTCATTGGTTGGGCTGTACATCTGGGGCCCAGGGAATAACAGTGCCTTAGCTGGGGCAGACTCAGGTCTCCTTTATTTCAGCTCACATACAGTTAGGAATTTGCAGCCTCTCAGAGGAGAGAGATTGTCAAAACACAGCAACAGAAATTGTACATCTTGTGCTCCCATTAATTAACTTTGCTTCCACAGGGACATTTCAATTGTTAATTAGCACATATGCACCCAGGGCACGAAGGCCAGTCTGGCTGCAGTTTCTAGCATTGCTGCTCTTCTAGACATGTTCTTGCTTTGCTAACCTGGTGCCCTCCAAATGTTTTGGACTACAGCTCCCATCAGCCCCAGCCAATCTGGCTGATGGGAGATGTAGTTTATTTTCTATGAAAGTGTGGCTTGTAAGTATTTAAATAAATAAATAAATAAATAAAATAAATAAGTGTGTGAGAGAGAAAGTGACCATGGACTTAATGCTGAGCAGTGCCCAGGGCAAGAAATAAGTGTTGGCAAAGCAAGGGCTTTGTGAATACAGGGCTATCAAATAAGGTATACAGTATATGTAAAAGGAAAATTTCCAATTTCCATCCACATGCATTCAATTTCAAATGACGAAACTTCTAAAAAATAAAATATACAAATGAGTTAAAAGGAAAGCCAAGTAGGACAAAGATGGATAAGATGGGGGATATTGGGCTTGCCCGTAGTACATGTGAAAAGGACCTGGGGATCTTAGTAGACCACAAGCTTCACATGAATCAACAGTATGCTGCAGCAGCAAAAAAAAAAAAAAAAGAGAAAAAAAAAAAAAAAGCTAATGCTAGTCTAGGCTGTATCAACAGAAGTCCAGATCAAGGGAAGTAATAGTCCCACTCTATTCTGCTTTCAGACCACACCTGGAATACTGTGTCCAGTTCTGGGAACTACAATTTAAGATGGATATTGACAAGCTGGAACATGTACAGAATAGGGTAACCAAGATGATGGGTCTGGAAACCAAGCCTTATGAGGAACGGTTGAAGAATCTGGGTGTGCTTAGCCTGTAAATGAGGAGACTGAGAGGAGGTATGATAGCTATCTTCAAATATCTCAAGTGCTGTCACATGGAAGATGGAGCAAGCTTGTTTTCTCCTGCTCTGGAACATAGGACCCATACCAATGGCTTCAAGTTAAAAGAAAGGAGATTACGATAACATGGGGAAGAACTTTCTGCCAGTAAGAGTTCCCAGTCCCTTGGAAGGACTCTCCTTCTTTCCTTGGAGGTTTTTAAGCAGAGGTTGGATGGCCATCTGTCATAGGTGCTTTAGTTAGGAATCCTCAATTACAGGGTGTTGGACTAGATGACCCTCGAAATCCCTTCCAACTCCACGATTCTATGTCTCTAAATGTCTTCAGGGTATCTGGAGGTTATTTAAAGCTGTAGCAGTAGAAGCTGAGCTAGAATGCACACCATACTTTAGAAAAGATAGCTGAGCAGCTTGCCAGCAAGAGCAGAACCAAGGAAGCTATAAAAAACAAGAAGGCTTCCTTAAAGATGTGGAAGTGTCACTCAAATAAGAACAAATCCTGGCAAAACAAATGCAATTTAACAATAGAGCAAGAAAATAACAAGAAGAACAATACGTGAGGAACCCATCGTTAAGATTACAGGGGCAAAACAGCAGACATTTCTATAAATACATCCAAAGCAGGAAGCCAGCCATGGATTTACCCAATGAAGCCGGTTGGCAGTACATTCAGGACATGCAAAAGGAAGCACTTCTTCACACAGATCATAACAGATTTATGGAATTTGCTGCTGTGAAATGTGGCAAAGTCACTAGCTTAGCTAGCTTTGGAAAGAATTCAAACAAATTCATGGAGAATGTCTATTCGGATATACTAGATACTAAGGTTTCGCAGCAACAGGCTACAGTTCAATGTCAGTTGCTGAAGGGGGAATTTATTTACCATATTTCTAACCAGCTTTTCGCTGCAATGTCCCAGGAAAACAGTGTATACAATTATAAACACTATGGTTCAAGAGAGCTATTGTCTCTCCACCCTACTTAAAGGCTTTCTAGCCACTTTGGGAAACGGAATCCTGGACTTTGGGCATAATGTGTGAAACTTGCATAAGATTACTCTGATAGGCTTTCCAAGCAAAATAAAGAAATAGAACACTGTGGTGTGCTAAGGATCAGCCCTCCTTGGGTGAAGCAATAACTGATCTTCTTTCCTTCTTTAGCATTTATTAGAGGCTCCTTCTACTTTTGCTTCATACTGCATTGTTAGATTTTAAATTTCAAAGTGCCTGCACAGATTTGGAGCATGTGGTTCATTAACAGTTCCCGCTTGTTTCCAAGACAGTATTAATGCTAAAACCATTTTAGCCCCAAGGGCTAGCCCTATCAATCCAACTGCTAAAACACACACACCTGTGGTATGCATGCAACGCTGTTTATTTCCAATGTGATTACCTTCCCTCACTTTGCTGGTTCTTGCAGCTGCTCAGCACTGTAGATGCAACTAGACAGAACCTACCCTTAGGGAGCTGTTGACAGAACTGTATGAAGATTCACTTCATTTGGCTTTTTCTTAAAAGTACATTTCACTTGTTTCCTTCTCTGTCTCCTGGATAAATTAGATCCAATTTTATTCCTGCGGTGATCTCTTTGCTTCAGTTTCATCCTTATACTGCCGCCATTTCCAGTTTAATTATTCTTTAATACTCCCTTCTTGCAACCTGTGATGGAAATGGTTCTGTCATAGCCCTTGCAGCATGTGAAAACAACATTTTTTAAAAAAACACCAATAACAATAATACTAGAATAAAGAACTACACCTAGACTAAAACATAAAAGTTGAGAATAGACATAATCCAGGACCCAGGACCAGTGCTGCTTACATGCTTGAGGGGAGGTTTGGGGGTGGAGGAAGAAACATGACTCGAGTCCTTTAGGCTGGGGAGATGAGCGTGAAAGTGTGTGGGCAATGGGTGCTCATATGCTGCAAGACCAAGTTCAGGGTTTTTGTACTGACATGCAAAGTCCATAGCAACTTGGGTCTAGGACACCTAAGGGACTATCAGATTCCTTACATCCCTGCCTGAACCCTGAGGTTTGTTGGGGAATCACTGTTCGTGGTCCTCCATGGCTTGGACATAGGGTTCATATCTTCCAGCAGCCATGTGCTCAGTACCGTGGGCCCAATTCTGTCAAACTCGCTCCACAGCTGAAACCAATAAAGTCTATCTTCATTGCATCTTTTAAACCTTACTTTATAGTGCACCGAGACCATTGTGTTACACGGTATATAAATTGTTGTTGTAAAGAAAATAAATAATAAAGGAAAGAGAAGAAGCCAGAGGGTTTCTGGGGCCCCCAAGGTCCTGCACAGCCCTCCTTCCCATTGGAAATGGTACTCCCGCTTTCACCCTCTGAACGTGTGGGTGGGCTGGATCATCACAGACTGGGTGTGTCAATGGTAGCCAGTGGAAGGCCCCAGAACAGGACATTCCAGAGACAGGGTGAGGATGAGCCAGAGCCATTGGATCCCAAGCCAGTTTCACTGCTCTCATATTATGGTGTGGACCAATCCCTGTAGCAGCTCTAGGCTGGCACAGAGATCTTACTGCCCCCTGCCACATTCAGGTCCTCTCTGTGAATGGGGCCCCACCTCTCTGTAAAGTCATTGCTGTTGGGAAGAGGAGGTTTGGACTGCAGCCTAAACTAGCAGAAAAATCAATGCTCTACAGTGGCAGATTTAGCAAATAGCTAGCTAGCTAAACATGCACATATGTTGAGGCATAGCAGTCAGGCAGATCGGAGCTGGCCCTTCAGTTCTTGTCCTAAGGCTATTTGAAGGACTCTCCCAATGCCAGCCACGTGCCACTATCAACATCCCAGTCCTAGAATAGCCCAGCCAATTCCCAAATCCATTTTCAATCATAATCCACAAGCCCTTTGCTACCTTTAGTCTTTGCTTTGATATCTAGCATGTCCTTCTGCCATACATATGATTTACTACCCTCTCTGCTGTTCTCTGCCTTTCTCCCAAGGTAAACTTGCACACAGTTCAGTAAATCCTCAGCAGTTTTTGCACTGAGCTAAAGTCCGCACAGCACTTTCCCAGGCTATGCAGATGTGCACACATGCACACAAAACATGGCTCCTTCAACCCCAGCTTACCACTTTTATTTTTCTTATTTCAATATCTTCCTTCCTCATATCATGCATATTCAATTCAGTCATTCTACCTTGCAATTTTGCCTTGTAACTCACCAGCCTTTGCAGTCTTAAGCAACCATGTAGATCCAAAAAAGCCTTGCTAGCCGCTGTGTGGTTTATGGAAGCACTGGGAGGAGTTTGTGGTGGGAAAATACCATTTCCAATCCATAAATGCTTTTATTCTAATGACTTGACAGCCCTCTGATGAACCTGAACAGCCTGTCTCTGAGCTGCAGTGGAGGCTGAGCCCTGTACCAAACACACTTTCCCTCTGCCAACTAGGACAACAGAGTTAATATAGCAGGCACTGTTTAAAAGAGGTTGAAACAAAACCTTGCAAAAGATGGGGGGAAATGCATTTACGGATGACTCCTCATCAGTGGACAGTTGCTTTCCTCAGTCTTAACGTGCACACAGACAACAGATTCCCATTAAACACAGAACTTTCTTCCAAAGACTATTCCCATCCTGCAAGACAGGATGAGCTTTGAAATACTAGCCAGAACTTCCAGTGAACCAAGCAGAGAGGACAGTTCTTATTACTCAAGTATGCTGTGCAAGGCAGAACTAAGGACTGGGCCAAGGTGCAATTTGTTCCCTGGCCAGTCCCACGATGGGATACATGCACAAATGATGATGGCATTCCAGTCTGATGTGGTCAAATGCAGTATCCAAAGCTAATACATTGCCTCACCATGGCAAGAGAACACATGGGTTTATATACATGTATCCCAAAAGCTTAAAAGATTATCTATCAATGACACAAACATACAGCCTAATTTACTGATGTTCTGGGGACATTACATGGCCAGCCCTTTACTTGCTGTGCCCTGAGTTCAGAACATTTGCTTTGGGCTTCACAGTTTACACTGTGCAACCCTTGCTCAGTCAGGATGAGACCAGAGTGGGACAGTTGCCTTTGCTGCGCCTGTGAATGTGAGTGCCATGTCCAAGGGGCAAGTTTAGGATCAGATATTAGGGTTGCTTAGCAAATACTTTTTTCCTCTCCCCTTCACCTGCCTCTGTCAAGACAATCATGTCACAAAATGAGGGTAAGGTGAGGAGGAACAGAAGATTTGAAGGAAGGATATAACAGAAAACACAATGGCACTTCAAAAACGTGATATCTATACTGTGCTATTACTTTTTAGCACACCTCCATCTCCACACATGGGCAAATTATTAGAAGGGAATGACAAAGGTCCTAGTAATTCAAGCTGCTAAATTATAGAACTGGGAACTAAGAGGCTGCTTGGAAAATTACGTTCTAAAATGTATCATTCTTGTAGCTGCTGATTGGAGAAAGCATCCCTCACATACCAGCAAGGAAGCAGAATGAAAGGAAATGGTTCTTTTGCAATCTGAATGGAGCATCACAAATAGCATCAAGCCACTGTGGCAACCAGTTGCTGGCTTGCTTACGTAGTTAGAAATTGTATGCATATAATGCACATGGAGGACCAAAATGAGCTTCTTGGCACCACTGCTATCATGGATGCTATTAAGTGAAATCAAATTTCTACTTGTTTTTTTTTATGGTGTTCTTGTTAAGCCATCTGAAATGTAATGAATAGTGCTAGCTTTTAACAATCCCAGGTTTAAATAAATGTAAACTGTGTTAAAGGTGGAAGAGATTTTCCTCTTTGGTTTCTTTTAAAGCCAGAAGCCCAGGATCAGCTCCTACAATGCACACACCCCTAAACTCACAAAGGAAATTTTGCCTTTCACAACTACTAACAGGCAACAGGCAACAGGTCCTTTCTTCAAGCAATTGATGCCTCATTGCCAGTTAAACTACTTATTATGCAACTTTAACAGAATAAAGCACTTTTTCATACAACTGCCACAAGGTGAAATGGTTACTAATCCAGATGGCTTAAAAAATGGGTTGGACAAATTCATGGAGCAAAGGTCATTCAATTGCTATTAGCTGCATAGCTAAATGGAATCTCTCGTTTCAGAGGCATCTGAAACAGGCTGTGTACACACCTCTGTTAACTCTGCATCCAGTGTGCTCCCACTGCTGAACTGGAAAGTTTCGTGCACATGAAGCTAGCCAAAATCCATATCTAACCTGTCATTTATTAGAAAATGCAGAGTTTGAGCAGGGCTGGCCCAACACATTTTGGCACCTGAGGTGAACCACAAAATGGCACCTCATCCCACCAGGGAAGAATGGGTAAGCAAACAAGGGGAGAAAAAAAGATCTACATTGGAAACAAGGGTGGGAGGAGACAAGCAGAACCTGCTGTTTGCCTAGAGGCCACTCTTAGAGAAGGCATAGCGGGGGCTGCTGAGAAGGTGGCAGATCTGGTCTCCAAGGAGAGTGCTGCAACCATTGCTGCCACCACAGCAACAGCGGGTGATGCATTCCTTGTAGGCCAGATCTGCTGCCCCTGTGAATCGTGCCACCTTACCTTGCCTGATGGATGGGCCGGTCCTGGTTTTGATGCATTCCCACCCACCATTCCCCGTCCAACAGCTTTAATCCAAATTGAGAAAAAGAATGACCTAGTTTAGTTTTAAGCTGGTAATATATATGCAGCCTCAGATGGTGGGGGTGGGGCATGCATAAGTCAAGCAACATGGAAGGGTATTGCCTTCATGCCTTGGCTGTGGGCTTCCCAAAGGCATCTGGTTACTATGAGCATGCTCTTATGTTTTGCATGAATCCTGAATACCAAACTGGGCTCCTCCTGAGGCATTAATTTGCAAACTGGTCTGCAAACTTGATTGCTTTCATTGTGAAGTAGGATTATTGTTCATATTTCACAAATAACGGGCTGAAGCTGTCTATGATAGGAATGGAATTTTAACTATTAATACTGAACCACACCAGTTTCTTCCTGTTCAGTCTTACAATACCCAGGCTCATCAATTTTTTTAGAGGCAGAAATTTAATCCTGTATTCATCTGGTCCTGAAATGTCAATATCCCCAATCAGTATCAGCCTCAACAATCTCACACACAGCTCTGCTTGCTTTGCAGGCAACACCTGCACCTCAGCACTCCTCAACACACAGGCACCTAACATTTCAGCACGGCATTATGTGTCAAGTGCCAAGGTTGGATGTGAACACACAGTAGGATAACTCTATTATTATGCATAACAACATGTTTAGAAAGATGATGCTCTAGCATTAGCAAACACCCACAATTACCTTGCTTTAAATGCTAATGAATGACGGTAGACTGACAAGAGGCTTGGCAAGCAGGCTTTTCTCTGTGCATCAAGAAGGAAACACAGCTGTACCAAATTCCTCAGCATTACCCTAACAGACAGTGTGAAATTCACCCTGCAAAAGCTGCCCTGAGGTGATTTCCACCCCACCCAGCCTGTCCCCAGGCCTCCTCCCTGAGCACATGACTGACAAATTAAGGAGGGCAGATCCTTTACTCTGGCCCTGGGGCTTAGTGTGTGTGTTTCCCACAGGATTTGAGTTATTTTCTCTTTTTCCCCCTACACAGAGGCAGGACCTTGCTCCACACTAGTTCTGCTTCATTGCCCATCATTACCCATTCCACCACCCGACTCAGCCAGTGGGAGACTGGAGCTCAGCCAAGTTAGCACTCAGGTCAAGTTCTGCACGGCTGTGCAGAGCACAAAGTTGTTTGATCTAGCACAGGCAGCAAGCTCAAGCTGACACGCATGGAAGGAATGCCTCTCAGAAGCCATGACATATGAATTAGCGTCACACAGCCAGCCAGTAAAAATAATATAGTCCTTCACCTGGCAAGTGACCCTGCAAACGAGGGCATGCGGTCACTGCAAAAGCAAGATGGTTCAAGGAGTATCACAAAAGTCCACAACTACCAAAATATGTAGTTCAAAGCCAGTTCACAGAACCAAAAGTTGCCATCCCAACTAAAAGTTTAGTTGCTTTTGGTCAATATTTATTACGCATGTAAACAATTCAGATTATGGCTCAACCCAGAACAACATTCAGAACAATGCACAAGGTGGTGAAATCTACACAGTGACTACCATTTATGCACTGACATGTCTGCGCCAAATGCCGAGAACCAGCATCAGAGTACTTGGACTGGGACCTGGGGGACCAAAGTCTAGACTCCCCATCTCAGCCACAAAGCTCACCAGGTGCCTTGGGACAGTCACTCTCTCCCAGCCTACCCTACCTCACAGGGTTACAAGAGGCAGAGGTGCCAGCTTGAGAGGGCAATTGTGGGGGGCAACATCAGGAGGAGTTGAGGGTGGAGATGAACTCAGCAGCAGCAGCAGCAGCAGCAGCGCAGCTTCAATGGCCAGCAGCTCCTTCTGCTGCTGATGCTACCGCCACCGCCACCAGCAAGGGTCTGCTTTTACCCTCCTTCCCCTACATGGCAGCAGAAGGAGAAGCCTGCCACTGAAGCCATGCTGTGCTCAGCTCTGTGCTTAGCTCTGCACTTGGCCTCCTCTACCCACTGATTTCTTTGGACATTGGGGTCTGCCCCCCCAAATACTGGGGGTGCTTGAAAGGGCTTGGTCCCCAGGAGTCAGTGTCCCTGCTGTGAGGATGAAATGGGGA
Source organism: Podarcis erhardii (assembly GCF_964252035.2). Lineage (NCBI taxonomy): Eukaryota > Metazoa > Chordata > Lepidosauria > Squamata > Lacertidae > Podarcis > Podarcis erhardii. The sequence goes on from NC_138510.1 coordinate 41,687,051, forward strand.
GAACCATGCACCACCTTGAGCTCCTTGGAGGGACAATGGGACAGGAACAGAATAAACAAACAAACAGATGACTTCCTGATTTACCATTAGGTAAAGGTAAAGGTAAGGTAAAGGTAAAGGGATTTATCTACTTGCACTCTGATGTTCTTTTGAACTGCTAGGTTGGCAGGAGCAGGGACCGCTCGGGAGCTCACCCTGTTGCGGGGATTCGAACCGCCAACCTTCTGATCAGCAATCCCGAGGCTCTGTGGTTTAGACCACAGCGCCACCTGCGACTTACCATTACAGTACAGCAATTCCACCACTGGTACTAGTAGGCCACTGCAATCCTCGGAATGACCTGCACTTTGGGGTTTTGCCAACTCAGCTTCTCATCTGAGTCCATACCCAGAGGCTTATTATTTATTACATATATACCTCACTTTCCTTCCATGGAAGGAAGGGTTCCCCAGCGCCTTCCCATTCAGGCACTGTCCAGTCCTGCTGCATCATGTGTCTTGAAACCATTCAAGGAATGATTCTAGGAGAAGGGCCACAGCATGCAGTTCCCTGGCATCTCTGCATGGGACTAGGAAACCCTGTCCCAGACCCTAGAGAGCCCCTGCCACTCAGAATAGATAATGCTGAGCTTCGTGGACCTGTGGTCCGTCTCAGTGGAAGGCGGGTTCTTACGTCCCTGTGACTGGTATGGCAAGTGGAGGGGGGAAACAAGGAGTGATAAGGGGTGGAGCCACGACCGGTCAAGTAGTGGTGAAGGTGCAATGAAAGACAAGGGAAGTTCAGAGAAGATTCATTTAGATTTGCATGCTTGGCATTTTGAGTCTCACACTGGCAGCTTAGCAGACACAGCGTGACAGCAATTGTGATTTCCACACCTCTACATGCTATATATTTTATCCTATGTCGTCTCTCAGTAGAGAAAAGGTTGTATTGTATTGCATTGCATTCCTCATGCACAATTTTGACCATTTCACGTAAAGCTAAAGGCTCTTGGCAGGAATCAGCATCAATATATGTAGCATTTGGGGAATTATGTTTTAGATCTAGGCAGATACACAGCATATTATGGCTACAACAGAAAGGTCTGTCCTCAGGCATTCATAACAATTACCTACCTGTTCATAATGGGCTCCTGCAATCCGGGCAGACAAAAGTCTGCCTAGATTGCATAGACTTCAGAATGGTTTGGACCAGGGCTTTTTTTCAGCCGGAAATCACCAGAACTCAGTTCTGGCACCTCTCAGGTAGGTGCCACTGCCATTATAAGAGAACAAGAGAGGCGTTTGTGGTGAGTTCCGGCACATCTTTTCCTAGAAAAATAGCACTGGCTTGGACCAGCATCTCTACAAAATAGTCACTTTGGAAACTTCCAAATCAGAGTTTATTATGCAGTCAGTCCGGCTCATGCATGGAAGGTTTTTGCAGTGTCCACATGATGTCATCTTCAAAATGCAAGTCCATGCTTTTTTTTTTTTTTTTACAAATTTAATCTGGATTTCCCCTTAACCACAGAAAGCTCAGCAAGAAAAAATAACCTATAAATAAAAATCCATCTGTAGTTACTACAGGTGTCGAAGCTTGTCAGTGGTTTTTTTTTTGGACACATGTGGTTTTGTGTCATTGGGTGGCCTCTAATGCTACACTCACCTGAGCACACCTCAGTCATTTTGTTTGTGATGAGACTGGCTACTTCCACTAACTGCTAGATACTGAATGCACATTCAGTTTCAACATGGTGAGGAAGAGCTGTTCTCTCAAGCTCTCAACAGAGATTACCTTATGAACTGCACTTCATAAATCTGGCTTTAAGTATAAGTGTGTATGTGTGTGTGTGTGTGTGTGTGAGAGAGAGAGAGAGAGAGAGAGAGAGACACTGTGTGTGTTATTACAAAGGTCTTGCATAACCTCTTTCTCACTCTTGTGCAAGCCTTAGTCAGGTAAATGTCACTCTAGTTGTGCAACACCTCAGCATTAAAAATTAAAAGCAACACAACTGGAAATTTACATTGCCCACCCCCTAAAAGCGCAAGCCTCCATCTTGCATTGTGAAATATGATAACTAAAGCTGACAACTTTAGTTTGCTCTGGCACACTTCCTGGGATTTTTTTTTAAGTTGTGCACATACAGGTAAAGAAAAACCTCTGCCAAGAACAAAAGAAGGGAGTAGAGGGTGGAGGAGAAGTGACTACAGGGAGTGACAAACTCGCACAAAACACCTCTGGACACACCATTACTGGTGCGGATGGCAAGCAGCACAATAGCAATGGACAGCCATGACTGAAAAAGTGGGAATGTGCAGAAGCCAACATGCCAGTAATGCACATAGGAAAACTGGAGCTGAATGACTCCTACCCAAAGCACTCTTTGTTTCAGCTGCAATGTAAACACCTGCAGAAGGGCTGTGTCTGAGCTGCTTTTCTTGAAACATTTTGCTTCCATACATAGTTTAGAGCACTTTCCAGTCTAAATCTTGCAACACTTCTTAAAACTAGTATACTTTGTTGTTGTTTAGTCGTTTAGTCGTGTCCGACTCTTCATGACCCCATGGACCAGACCACGCCAGGCACTTCTGTCTTCCACTGCCTCCCGCAGTTTGGTCAGACTCATGTTTGTAGCTTCGAAGACACTATCCAACCATCTTGTCCTCTGTCGTCCCCTTCTCCTTGTGCCCTCCATCTTTCCCAACATCAGGGTCTTTTCCAGGGAGTCTTCTCTTCTCATGAGGTGGCCAAAGTAATGGAGCCTCAGCTTCAGGATCTGTCCTTCCAGTGAGCACTCAGGGCTGATTTCCTTCAGAATGGATAGGTTTGATCTTCTTGCAGTCCATGGGACTCTCAAGAGTCTCCTCCAGCACCATAATTCAAAGCATCAATTCTTCGGCAATCAGCCTTCTTTATGGTCCAGCTCTCACTTCCATACATCACTACTGGGAAAACCATAGCTTTAACTATATGGATCTTTGTCGGCAAGATGATGTCTCTGCTTTTTAAGATGCTGTCTAGGTTTGTCATTGCTTTTCTCCCAAGAAGCAGGCATCTTTTAATTTCGTGACTGCTGCCACCATCTGCAGTGAAAAAAACTAGTATACTATGGTCCCCCACATGCTACTGAACAACTCTCAGCATCTGTATTCCATAGCCTTAGCTAGCAGAGTCAATCAGGATTTGGACTCCAACAACATCTGGAGGTCACCAGGTTCCTCACTCCTATTGCTTACCATACATTGTTACTGATATGCTGCTACAGTGCACACTTCATGGTAAAGTGGAGTTAAGTGATTAAAACAAGCTTTGACTAAAAAACAAGACCCTTTGCTCTGCCTCTTTGTGCCCACAGGTACTAGGGATCAATGGTTTCTAACAAAGGTAGCACAGAAATTGCAGACTGTGAAAGATTTCTTTTCATATGTCTTGTTTGTTACGTACTACAAAATATAACTCTGCTCAAAGAGGAAGTGAGGTGGGGGTATAAATAGTTGCTGAGAAATCACAGGATATTGTTAGGTGCTGTTGCTGTGTGCATGGCTATTCCGCATTCATTATCTTTATGACTCCCTGAACTCAAGAACTTGAGCTGCTTCTCTTAACTAGACAGGGACATTTCTGCCACTTTCAGGGGGAACTCCAATTAAAGTGTCCACAGGTTGAGATGGATGGGGCTGTTGCTGCTCATTTGCTTCCTGCAAGAACAAGTGTTCACCCTGTTTCAGTCTGTTCTTCTAACCAATAGTTGTAATAAATCAGAAAGCCTTCCAACTTTTTGCTAGGGGTGCTGCCTGGTTGCTAAAAAGCCTGCCCAACATTTGTCAGGGTCAGGTTTCACCTCACATACTTGACCCAAAGGATTTGTCTGCTTCAGGTCTTTCAGCTACAAGACGCTCAAGCTCACAGAGCTTGTACCTGTGGTTCAGCAAAAGTTCTCCATCAGCTGGAATTCCAAAGAGGCTTGAGTTGACACGCCCTCTTCAATTTGCTACCTTATACACAAGGGGCATTTCCCTGATATGGGGTGTTGGCTACATATAGAGATGAATTTACCACTTTCTGTTGTTCAGCACCATTAAAAAAAAACCCAGAATGAAGACAGGAACCATTGCCCTCAGTCTGATTTGGTGTCATGGCGATGCCTCATCATAGCTGGTGAGATATGGTTATGTGATAACTGAACACAAATCTGAGCAAGTGCCACCTTGTGAAATGGTGGCCAGCTGCAACGGGAAGCACGAGTTATGTGACCCCCAAGCGAGCACAATTCAAAGTGTTAGTGCTGACCTTTAAAGCCCTAAACTGCCTTGACCCTTATACCTGAAGGTACATCTCCACCGCCATCGTCCAGCCACCTAGATCCAGCTCTGAGGGCCTTCTGGTGGTTCCCTCACTGTGAGAAGTGAAGTTACAGGGAACAAGGCCTTCTTGGTAATGGCACCTGTCCTGTGGAACACCCTCCCATCAGATGTCAGATAAACAGCTATATGACTTTTGGAAGACATCTGAAGGTAGCCCTGAATAGGGAAGTTTTTAAGTTTGACGTTTTATGATTTTTTATATTTTGTTGGAAGCTGCCCAGAGTGGATTGGCAAACCAGTCAGATGGGCAGCACATAAATATAATAATAATAATATAATTGCCACTTTCACAACAGAAACAGGTGCTGGTGAAAAAGATGACCAGAGAGTGAGGTTGTGAAGCCTTTTCCCACTCCATAAGCTGAAGAAATTCACCAGAGAATTTCCGTCTCAGACTTAATTTGCAACAGGCAGCAGAAAAACCATGCTTCTTTGGAGGTCGATCAACTGAAGAACAGCCAGAGATTTTTTTTACCCCGGGTGAGAGGGACCTAGTCTAAGAACCTCTGGGCTTCCTGAGAGAGCAATGCATAATGAACGCTACAAGAGCCTGAGTGAAGACCCCTTAATGTTTATGGAAAGATCTGCACTGACATGAATGAGCTCAAGGGTCAGGCTCTATGTCCATTTCTGAATATGCTCATGAAATGAAACTTATGGGGGAAATGCTATAGACACATGTTCTGTTTCTGCCATGTAACCTAATCCAATGTGATCCCCACAGGGCCCAATGGGAGGAAGTGTGCACACTGGGATGCTCAAGGTTTTTGTTTGGCCCACATTTTTTCAGCAAGCCAAACTGATTCATGCTTCCTAGACTATTATGTGGATTGAATCTTTTGGGTTTTGCAATTCTACAGATTTTGCAATCCAGTTTACAGCTCAAAAAAACACCAGAATGCTTATTTTAGGGTAAAATGCATACTTTGAGGAAAACAGCTGTTTAAAATAATGCAAATTCTAATGGAACAAACACAGGAAAAAGTGGCATAGACTGGAAATAGACCTGTCAAGCCACAGGATTGCAGCCTTAGCATTTTTTCCATGTGCTCAATCAGCATTGTCACTGGTTATGACAGCATTTCCCTTCCACCTACTTGTTTCACTCTTCTCTCAGCCTGCATGCGACTTGGGGCAGATGGTTTCATTATAGCTGCATAGAACAGGTTACCTACTAATGAGCCACAAAAAGTCTTGTCTCCCTCTGGATGGATTTCATACAGTCAACTGCCAAAAGTGCACTTTCTAACCACAGCCCAAACTAGCATTCAACGTATGCTTTCCCAAAATGTTAAACTTTGCTTCTGCAATTACATGGGAAGAATAGTGCAACTTTATTTTATGTCATATCTTTGGGTTTGTAGCCAACTAAGCCCTACTCACAGTAGACCCATTGAAATCAATGGGTGCTAGTTATTTCCACTTATTTTAATCGATTTACTCCAAGTATTACTCAGTTGCATACAATGTTTTGCGCTCCGAAACGCCAAAACAAAATAAGGGGTAAGGTTTGCCCAGTATTGAGTCCTGGATCAAAATGTTTCCTGCCAGTTTAGCTCTGACAACTTTATGTTATGGTGTGGCACACAAATGCCGTAAGTACAGTGGTACCTCGGATCTTAATTCGTTCTGGAGGTCCGTTCTTAACCTGAAACTGTTCTTAACCTGAAGCACACCACTTTAGCTAATGGAGCCTCCTGCTGCTGCCGCGCCGCCAGAGCACAATTTCTGTTCTCATCCTGAAGCAAAGTTCTTAACCCGAGGTACTATTTCTGGGTTAGTGGAGTCTGTAACCTGAAGCGTATGTAACCTGAAGCGGGGACAATTTGTTTTACACTCACAGCCACTACTGGGGTAGAAGCTCATTAAGGCAAACAATTCCTTATGTTTCAGTGGACAGCTTGTGATGTGCATGGTGTTCTCCTTCACCCCACTCCCAACTTCGTATTTGCTCCCTGAGCACTACCCTGCCTTTTGTTGTTGTTGTTGTTTGTTCTTGTTCTTGTTCTTGTTGTTGATAGCTCCCAATACTAAATGAAGTGAGCATGACATTGGAGTGCATATTGGTTTATCTGGATGATCAAGTACTAGTTCTTCAATGTACAGGGATGAGATGGCTGGATGTGCTGAATCAGAGTGCACAAACACCTGCAAACTACCCAGGGACAATACTGGTCCCTATGCTGATCATAATGACTAGCAGAGGCCAGCAATGACTGGTGCAGAGGAAGGGGGAACAGTGACCACAGTGACCAAACTTAGGGTACACATATTTCAAAAAGTAAAAACCAGGATACCCCCAAGTTGTTGAGCCTTTTGTTACAAAAACGTCAAAAACCTGCGATTATTCGATTGACTTGCCAGGACAAAGTGCTGTCTTTAGGAACCCCCCCCCCATGTCAATTCCACCTTTGAAATCCCGGTAACGTCCAGGAAAATCCAGACGTATGGCAGCCCTAACCAAATTCTACTAGGTTCCAGAAGGAAGTGCAGTTGCTGGGAGAAGCAGTGAGAGTCTATTCTGTGAAAATGGGATAGCGAGAGAAGGGAGCAAGTTTTGCTCCAGGGACATAGCCTTTTACTTGAGTGGGGGGTGTGGAGTGGAGGAGGAATAGCCACACTGCTTCACAAACAACAGAAAGATTGTGTGCTGTAGCTGAAGGAAGGGGAAGCAAAGCCTCTGAAGGAAGCCACATGAGAAAGGCTGCTGCAGCTGAAAACAGTGCGTCAGCTCAGACATTATAACATGGACACATGCAGCTGAATGAACACTCCCCTTGTGCTGTGAAGAAGAGGTTTGGGAAGCAGAGAATCGAAAAGACTGTGTTGGCGGCCAGTAGCCGGACTTCTGAGCATAAGGAAGTGGCTCATAGGGAAATTAGCCAGGGAAAAGTTTTGTGGTTTGCTCCTGACAAAGGCAACATCCTAGACAAGATTTGAAACAAAGTGTGCATGTGTGTGTGTGCCAAACCATCCTTTTGCTTCATGCTCCTTTCTTTTTTTAACAGCCCCTGCCTTTTTCATTCCTCCAGCTTTCTCCTTTTCTCTTGAGCATCCTGGGGAGTCTCGAGACAAATAACAGGGAATTAACTGAAACTGTTAGGGACTCATGAGGTATGTGTGCAAACAACTGGCCTTTAAACTCCCTACATTCTCTAAGAACTGCTGTATCATATGTTCGCATGAGTACCAATTGTGCAAGAATCACCGGCTGCACAGGGAACAAAATATTGCTGGAGGGAAAATGTAACATGACATGCCTGAAAAGGAAACATGGAAAGTGCCTGAATCTTCTGCAACAAACAAACAATTGCAAATGCAAAAAAACCAAAAACACTTTTATAACCTAGACAGGGTCTTTGAAGTCTGACAACCTATGGCTATTGCATGAATATCACGTTTCTTATTCCCTGAATGCATACGCCACTGCAGCAGTATCTAGGAGCTGAAAGCAGTCCAAGTGGGGTAGAAAATATCTCCCTTTCATGAATGTGTTCAAGGCTAGGCTAGGAAGGTGTTTATACCCCTGCTAGCATAAAACACAATTTTTCCATCTCTTGGATAAATTATGTACTGCCATCAGTTGGAATTGGATATATTAATGGTTCCCCCCTGTGACTGTATTATTTCCTATCGTTGGGTTAAAGCAGCTTGGAGGGTACTGAACAGGGGGAAAAATGGGTGGAAGGGAAAGGGTTAAGCAGTCCTCCTCCAGCCCCCTTTAAACCTGCAACCTCCCAAGGCTGCTCTGGGTCTTTAAAAAGTCAAGGGAAGCATACACGCAGCTGGTGTCACCACGTGTGATTTCAGCCTTGCCCTTAGGAATCCCATGCCATCAAATGACTGACTTGAATTGTGGCAAAGAGAATGCAGTCAACAGACACACACAAGGCAGCAGGCAAAAAGGAATCTAGTGAGATTCTTTCTCCACTGAACACACCATTTCTCCCAGCTCAGGAAATGCTGAAAGGACACTTTTGTCAACCCTGCTGGTGGGTAAAGGAGGACTGCAGGAGGATAGAATCTCAAGGTTATTTTGCAATCTGCAGTCCTTTGGTGCTTAATTTGACAAATGTTTAAGGCTGCCCAAATGTTCATTAAGGACAACAGTTGTAAGAAGTGAGTCAGTGATATGAGACTGAACTGAAGGTGTCCTTTATTTCCACTTCCTTGCAACCACAGTCATTGTGAGGAAACATGGTTCTGTCAACACTGCAGGTAGAGTACAAAATTGTTTTAGAAAATTTTCCAGCAAAAAAATGTTTGGAAAGCCCTAGTTCCTCTTCAGTGGTTTAGAACCAACTCATATCCTTTGCACAGCTGATCCTGTAATCCCCACTTCTGCCCACACACCCAGGACCTGCTCCCCACAAACATTCCACTCCCTGTTTCTTCCAGCCACAACATTCAGTCTTGCAGTGGTGCAGGAAAGTGAAAGTCAGTTGCAATTCATGCCTTCATCCCACACTAGAACTGTGTGCAAATGCTCTCTTATGCCCTGCCATAATTTGTGGGCAGAGAAATTGGGGGTGCTATTTTCACCTAATTTCTACAGGGCAGCAGATAATTTCTCCAGTCATTTCTCAGAAGCAGAGTTCACAATTAGCAGACCATTAGGTCCAGTCGCTGACGACTCTGGGGTTGCGGTGCTCACATCGCTTTATTGGCCGAGGGAGCCGGCGTATGGCTTCCGGTTCATGTGGCCAGCATGACTAAGCCGCTTCTGGTGAACCAGAGCAGCGCACAAAACACTGTTTACCTTCCTGCCAGAGTGGTACCTATTTATCTACTTGCACTTCGTGCTTTCGAACTGCTAGGTTGGCAGGAGCAGGGAGCGAGGAATGGGAGCTCACCCCGTCACGGGGATTCGAACCGCCGACCTTCTGATCGGCAAGCCCTAGGCTCTGTGGTTTAACCCATAGCATCACCCGCATCCCTATTTCAGAAAGTACTTTCTTATAAAAAGCAGTGAGAAGATGGCTTTCTGAGAACCCCTCCAACCAAGGAAGCACAACTGGCTTTGGAAAAGTATCAAATAAATCAGCTCCCTTGAAGTTGAAGCACATACCTGAGCATGGTGTTTGCCACTATTTGAGGCAAAAACATGGAGATGAACCTATCTTTGTTTTCTCCACCTGAGCAGAAAACAATCCTTCCCAATGTCTTGCTATGTACTTGAAAGGGCAAGGGTTACATCACTTGTTAGCTGTAAGAAGCCTTTCTCTGTACTACTCTAGGTGACTGCTGAGCCCATTACTCAGTGCCTGAGAGCAGAGAGGACAGAGCAACCTCCCTGCCTTACCTGTTCATCTCTCTCCACAGGATTCTGCTGCTCAGTCAGGGTCTTGACATTTTACTGACAAAAAGGAAACAAAGCTTCCCTGCCAGGTGGTCACATTCTTGTCTGCAAAAAGTCAATTGGCATTCTGCTCATCAATATTTCTCTTACAGCAAACTGCTAAAGCCTGAGATCAAAAACAATGTGAGTTCCATGCAGTGCTTCCCCCCCCCCCCAAATGCTCAAAAAGTACTCTCATTTTGACTCAAGAAAATTGCCATTTCATAGCTCAAATTGGGAAAAATAAATACAGTAAATGGACAAAAGTACAAAGATTCACTAAATGTTTAGGGCGTATGCATCCCCCCAGAAAAAAAAGCACTGGTTACATGAAAGAAAAACTTTTGCAGTAGCTTTCTGCTAGGCTGACCAAAATGGCAGAATTTGTCTTCTGCCCTATTTCAGCATGGTTAGAAATGGGACTATTTCCACCCTATCTATATCAAGGGTAGGGAACTTGCTGCCCCAGATGTTGTTGGATCAAAACAACTCCCATTAGCACCCAGCCACAGCTACATGGAATGAATGTACTTGCAGCATCCCATTTGCCTGGTCATGCATTTCAGTACATATGTAGAAGGGTGGGTTGCCTTCTGGATGCATCTGAGATCTCCCAGTGCTAACCCCCCCCCTCTACTTTCATGTAAGTGGAAGTGACATACTTCACCACAAGTCAAGCAGCACAGAGAAGAACCCAAATGTTATGAAGCATACAGTATGCATGCAAGCCTGGCACTTATTTTAGGAACTTTTGACCTTGAACATGCTCCAGAATTTGGCACTTCAAGGGGTAATGTAGTCAAGGGCAACAAAGATAAATCTCAAGTCATTTGATAATATCAAAAGGGCATTTGCGTATTCATTAGTTATTAACTTTGCTTACTTTGCTGCCTCCATCACATCCACAAACAGCCAACCAGCAGAGTTTTTCCATGTGGTGAAGGGAATGCTGACGCCTGTCCACAGGAACAGAGTGCTGGGACTCTAAGAGGTCTGCTGTGACAAGTTTGCCAGAGACTTTGAGTGTGGTCACTCTTAAAGAAGTGTTACCCTCCCCGGAGTAACAACTATTGAAAAGTCACTAATACTCATTTTTTAGGTAAGGCACTTAGGAGGGTGGTGGCAGTCTAGCTGCAGGCACTTTTTGGAGAAACTCTTGTGCAATAAACTTACTTTTGCCAAATACCAGACTTTTCGCAACAAGTAAAGTGACACGAAAATGCACTGGAAAGTGTGGGACAACAGTTGTTTTGATTCAACACTGTATACCTCCCCACAAGTGAATGTTCATTAAGTATCACCAATGTCATCTAACCTGCCTGCAAACAAATCAGAATAAATGCTCAGAATGAAGGTCACCTAGAGTCACCTTCTTTTACTGTCTCTCTAGACCAAAACAAAGCTTTCCTGATCAGGCACAGGATACTGCAGCAAAAGATGGATATCAGGGGTACTTCATAACACAGACTTCTGAGCCTTTGCCCCATGCAGTGCATGCAAACAACAGTCAGCACAAGACAACCAAGAAGGCAGGGAAAGTAAGTGGTATATATTGGAAATTTCAGAATCACACAAGTAAAGGAGGGTGGGAAGAAAGAAGGATCATGAAAGGATCCATGAAAGGTAAAACTTTGAGTCTCATGTTGACTGTCACATCTACCCCCAAAATAAACAAGAATCTAGCAACACCTTAAAGACTAAGAAATATGTTGCAGCATAATCTTCCACGAGCAACAGTCCACTTCTGTGGAATGTATAACAAAGGCAAGAAGTATGAACCAGCTCCTACTGAAGCATGAGAAGCACACACACCTTCCGCCTGCCTTAGAGATCCCCTGGCCTTCATTCCTCACTTGTAATCAGATTCATCACTTGTGTCAACTTCTCTCCACCTGGGAATCTAAGCCTATTCTCTTCGGCTCAAGAGATTTACCAGCAACAAGTCAGTCTGCAGATGTTTTAAGGGCGTTCCTTCCTTGTGCAGTAAATTGCCCAGCAGGAAGACTCTAGGCTTTTTGCTGTTTTAAGAAGGGAGTGATCAAGGTTGGTGTCTTTGCAAGTGTTGAGTCTGGGATGGTGTATAGGCATGCCCAAGGCCCTTGAAGATGAGAGTCATTAATCTGCAATGAGGATGTGCATATAAGAAGCAAAGGAAGGAGCTTCACCTGGGTTTCATTGAAGACCTAGAAACGCCCAGTAATGGAAGCAGCACTATATAGCAGAGCAGAGGGGGCTGCTTTCATTTTGGTATATTCACCTCTGCATAAAAATAGATAAACCGACAGATAGTGCAGGGTGGATGCTATCTCAGTCTAAGGCCTTTCATTCCAACCGTGACAAGAGCAGAGCAGTTCAGACAGAAGACACTAAAATGACAGTCACTTTTTTTTTTTAACCTCATTAAATGAATCTACACCAGGAATCAATTCTTTTACTGGACGTGATAAAATGCATCTTGTGTTTCCCTTGGCCGGATAACGTGCTACTATGTGCCAGCTTGTCAAGTCACACCCCAGTGCCCATGGCTTGTTCAATACCCATATTGTCTGCTTTCCTAGAGGGGTTCTTGTTGAACTGTAAAGAAGTTGGTTGTGTCAGCATTTTGCATGGTACACTCCTGCTTTTCAAAGGATCACATGCCTTCAGCCAGTGTCAATCAGTGTTATCACCACAGAGGTTCACAGAACTACAGCAGCATCCATCAAGAGAGGATCGAGGGATGATTTTTATAAAGTCGCAGCACCACTCCTCCGCTACACATGGAGATGTTATTCAAATTTTCCATCCTTCAGTCTTTCCATATCGTAGGGTTTTATTTTATTTGTTTACTTTCAGGCTCAAGCAGGGAGACTAAATAATGTTTTAAAAAATGAAATGTCATTTATGGACTATGGGGATGAGACAGCCTGGAGCAAGGCTGGAGGCAGTGTTTCTCAAACATTTTCAGCTCTTGACCCCCCATTCTAAACTTGTTCTGCTTACCCTGAGCACAAAACCAACCATCCATCTGGAAGGGCAAGCGCGCAGTGATGCTATGCACAGCTACTCACATGCAAGCCTAATGTACTGCAAGTGTGCATATGGACCAGGTCAACAAATTATGAAGGGCTGAAGACAGAAATAAGATCAAGACAGCCCAGAGAGTGCTCATTATATGCTCTCTGAACTCATCTTCAAACCTGAACTTTCAGGCATGTCAGTGAATCAATCACTGGTTGGAGCCACTCACTCAGTCTCCCAAGCATACCCTGCCTGGGTCCACTGCTTGTAACCACTGCTACATCATCCTCCAATGGGGAAAGTTAAAGAAGTATTCAAAAGACTATGGATTATGTTAACTGAACACATTATGTTAACTGAATATGTTAACCGAACACTGAGGTGCATCTTCACAAACCACAAATTGTATGCCTGTGCAAAGCCTTAAAATGACTTCTCCAACATCAAACAAGGTGATCTCGGCAGGGCATTTATTGACCCAATCTTGCCTAAATCTATACACATCCTCAAACCAAATCACTTGGATATTCTTCCCGGGTAATGAGTCAACACTGAGAAGCACAGACATGGTACTGACACTACAATAAAAAGTTCCCATACAGACACTGTGGGTTGGTGTAGGCTGGCTACTTCTTTCTTTCCCTTTCCTATTTTTAATTAGTGGTTTCATTATTTCTACATCCTTGCCATGCTCCAGTCCACACAGAGCTCCCAGGATCCCCAGAGTCTTGAAAAGCCTATGGCTGTTCCACTTCAGACATGCAAGATTTCAGCCTGCCATCAATCCAACCTCAGAAGGAAATAGCGGAGAGACGACCACAAGTTAAGAATGCTGCCCTTTAGTGAGAAGAGGTCCTGCTACTTGCGACAGCTAAGACTAGCCATCTTACTTTTACTCTGCGCTGCCCTTAATTATTTCTTCTTAGTGTCATGTGGCAGCAAGTGATTAAAGCAGAGGGGGTGGGATCCAAGGTATCAGGCTTCTATTCCTGGCTTGGAAAGAAAGCGAGACAGAGCAATTAAGAGAAGCAGGTCTCTTGGGCTCAGTTCACAGCTCAAAGGAAAGAGCAAGTGTTTGGCTAGGAGGAGGGAAAAGTGAATGAATGAGTGATTCTCAGAGATGGGCTTACTTTGCAAAGCAAAAATTGAATATAAACTCTAGTTCTACGCTCTGCATACATTGCCCAAGTTTGTATACAAATGCCAGATTATTTTACAGGCCTTTGCACATGTCTGCTTCAGCTAGCAATGTTAAGCAAGTGCCAGTGGCTGGAGGAAAGGAGCTATTTTTGCAGTCAGAAGGACTAGAAACATGTTTTTTTTAAATTAAAAAACCCCAAATTTTTTAAAACTAACAAATCAGGGCTGTACCCTTAGAAGTGGGAATTTCAGCATCCGGCACAACTATTAAAGGTGCGGGATCCTGTTCTCTTTTCCATCTGGCCACCGTAATCATAACATGTTATTGTTATCTTTTATTTATTTAATGTAGCTGAAGCCATTAGCCATTAGAAAACAACACAGAATGAAATACATTACACAGTTAAAATAATTATTAAAACTTGGCATTCTGTCAAATGAAAATTTGCTGTGCTGAAGAATTTAACTTGGCGTCCCCACAAAGCTATAAACTGCCACTCTGAAGAAAAACCAGCCACCTTTTCAGAAATGTAAGGAGACCTGTCCCCACACCCCTCATAAGAAGTTATCAAGTACCCATAATCATAACATAGATCTTCTCAGCACCAAAAATTCAAGCTTTCAAGGTGCAATTGCACGCATGTGGATAACACACAGACCTACCTGTACATATGATCCGGAATGATGCAAAGGATAATTCTGGATGTTACATAATACAGGTGGAATAGGAAATAGAATGGGCTGGTGCTCCCTGTTCTCCCTGTGTGTTCACACAGTTCTAATTTGACATCTTCTCTTGCAGTCAGATGTGACAAGCCACCTCCCAGAGGTTACCATTCAAGCAACGTACACATTCACAAAGTTTGTCTGATTCCCTTTTAAGTAGAGATTGAATGGCAATCTGTCGTGGATGTTTAAGGTGAGATTTCTGCATTGTAGAGGGTTATACTTGATGACCCTCAGCTCTATGATTCCATGAACAAATTTGTGAGATGAACCTGAACTGGTCTATTCTTGCTGCACCTTTTCAAGGTTGCTTATTCTTCTACTGGCACCCTATGCTTCAGGATCATCTCTTGGTCTATCTTGGATTACTCATAGTTTTGGAGCTCAGTCCATAGCAAGCAGAAAACATGATGGAGAAAATATTGCAATTGTTTTTAAAAGGCAGAATTATGAAGCTTATTCTGACACAAATCAGTCCCTCAACTCCTTCAGTTTCAAAAATGCCATTAAGAAAAGATTGTTTCTGGAGGCAGCAAACAGAAAGCATGCTTTATTTTTTAAAGGGGGGAAATCAATAGCAGTTCTTTTGTAGAAATATAATGCATAGCATTGTTATTTTGTTTTCATTACCCACACCAGAAACTGAAATAGCTACATAGAACAACTAAGGGGCTGCCGTGACTATCCAGGCATTAGCATCCTATCTTATGGAGCAGCTTCGGGTTCTGAGCCTGATGCTGGTGACCAGGGGCACACTGGACCAGATCCCACAGCAACAAGGTCCATAGAACCAGGGCAGACACCCTCAAAGGCATCCTTCCCATTCCAACACCATAGGGAGTGCATCAAATGGGAAATCATGGAGCGAAGGAGAAATGTGGGAAGGGGGTAGAGCCTAACAGCTGGGCTGGAGGCAGGTACTCAGTAGGCCTCAGTTCATCACCAGCCCCCGCAGAGGCAAATTGCTAATTCTCCTTGCTGCCATGCACAAAGAGCTTCTCCTTGGGACCAGAACAGGGCAGCCACTAAAATGAATGTTAGGCTGGTCAGATGAAAAATGATAGGGCCCCAGCACCTTTAATAATTGTGCAGGGCGGTGAATTTTAGCATGAACCATCTGTCACGCAAGGAAGCGTCCCAATGGTCCAGCCTTTATTTCTCTATCAGATGACCTGGCATTTTGCCCAATGCTCCCACAAACTTGGGTGGGTGGGAGAGGAGCCCAACTTTGCCTTCCCCAGTAGCATGGGGTTAGCAGCCTCTTCTGCTTTTGCAGAAGAAAGCCAGATCTCCGGTTAAAGGCCAAAGGGTTCAATATTCCCTGGACTTTCCGCCTAGTAGTAAGAACTCAGCAGCAGGAGCTGTAATAAAAGACGGCCGTTACCCCACTTTCTTATCCTGGCTTAATGAACCAGTTTTGCAATAGGGGCAATAAATAATAGATTACTCTCAGAGGCTGGTGTAGCAGCAGTGCTGCTGCTGCAGAGCACTAGCTGCCTAAGCCTCACTGCCGTGGGGCTCCAAATCTATGCTGCTTATAGCTGCTACAGAGCCACATCATACAAAGCCAGGAAACCAAACAGTTTGCCCCCCCTGTCAAAGGCTAAACCAAAAGCAACGGTGCATGCATCCCAGTTGTGGATTATGCCCCCTCCCTTCAAGAGGTTCACCTGGGGCCTTTGTTATAGTCTTTGCAATGCCAGGTGCAGACCTTTGTACTCTTCCAGGACCTTTAAATTTGAATGATATGTTTTATCGCATTCTGATATGGCTTTCTCTTCTAAATTCTAAATGGCTTTCTCTTTGCTATTTTCATATTCAATTTTAACATTTGTTTTAGGCTGGTCTTTTTAATGCTGTTTTGATAATGTTTTATGTGAGTCTTTGTGATGTCATCCCTATTCTATAATACCACAGCATTTCGGCATTTGTTGAAATAAGCTGAATACTGCTTAATACCACAGTTTCAAAGTGGCATACGATAGACATACAGCCCCAAAATCAGGTCCCCTCCAGACTATTGTTTTTGAGGAGGGGTGTTCTGCAATATGTCATTGACACAACAAAAGTGCATTAGAGGTGGAATTATAGAACATCCATACACCATTTCACTTTTGGTTGTTTTGTGATACTTCACTAAGGCTACCCCATTATGGCCATCTAGGTGGGCACTCTTTCAGTATAGTACAACAAAAGTGGGTTCACCCCCAGAGTCACAGGATTTCAGCAGGAAGCTATGGCACATGCGCTACTAGAAACGAAGCAGTATGTCCAACCCAAAGCTTTTGAAGGTCCAAACAATATTAAAAGCAGGATTGTGTATAACCACCCCAATGCCACCATTATCACAAAGGATCACGAAAGAACAGTTAAAAGGAGGCCTGGAGAGGCTCTAGGTTAATTTTAACCATAAGATAAGCTTCCTTAACATCTCTACTGAAATTTTAAAAATTACAAAGACTTCACAGGAAGCTCAAAAGAGGGGTGTTGTAAAGAAGGGTGCTCTTGTGTACTTACCTTTTCTGCCACACCAAGGATCACTGCTGGAGTGCCCTTTCCCTCTGATTAGTTATTGCCAAAGGCTCTCCTCTACGCATGCTGTATGCTGTTTTACTGCACAATAGCCAGACCTGCACTGCATTCTGTTAAAAAGACAAAAAACCAAACAGCCTGTCATAGCCAGCTCTTATTCATTTATTTCAGTTCTTTAAAAATGTTTTCTTTTTTCAAAAGTGCATAAACTGCTTTGGGGGCCTCTATGAGTGTGGGCGGGTGTATTTAATTGGGTTGTGCTGATAAAGTGCCATAATAAGGCAGGCTAGTCTGGAAAAGGGTTGTGAGAAAGCTATTTCAGGGTGAAGGAAGGATTGGCAGGATTGCAAGCAGGAGTCCAGGGCAAGGAATCTAAGCATAGGACCATCCAACTTCTGCTTTAAAACCTCCAGTGAAGGAGAGTCCACAGCCTCCTGAGGGAGTGCGTTCCACTGTTGAACATTATGTTTTGGATTTCAGACAAGTTCAAAACCTTCCTCCCAAGAGATACATTTCAGGTCTACTCAGTGATGTGGGGCAAAAAACTTTCAGTTGAAAATCTTCTGTTTCATAAGTCTGTTGGTAACAATGAATGTACGCTAATTGCAAATGCAATATTAGGCAAGCTTAGCAGCTTCAAGATATTTGGCTTTTTCAAATAAATACGAGTAATATAAACATGCTAAATTGGATCACTGAAGGGGTTGCCAACCCTTTGGGGTCAGTAGACGCATATGGAATTTTGAGGAAAGTGCTCTGGGCACCAGTCACAAAAGTTGCATAACAGAAAATAGCTGCCACCTCTAAAAGAGCGCCGGGGGGGGGGGGGATAGAGGACTACAAAATGGTATAGGCATGTCCCCCCCCCCAATCAATGGGGGGAAAGGCACCTCCATCAGCACTTGCTCACAGAAAAAAGCTCATTGCACCTCTTCCCTGTTTAGAATGGATGAAAGGGAGGGTGCCCAATTCTGGCATCTAGTGACACAATGGGAAGATTCGAGGGGGGTGTTTGATGTAGAAATGGCTGAGCCATTACAAACAGGAACTGAGCAGGAAGATTGAATAGTCTCTTGAGTATTGTGGATTTCTAAGGGCATATTTCCTGAGACCTTTCAAGGGTGACTTATATACTGGTAGGTGTACTGGCTCCCACTGGAAACCCCTGCTCTAGGGGTTGCTATGATGAAACCTGAAAGTCCACATCATTGCAGAAGGTCTCAGGTCTGTAAGGACTTTTTCACAAGTGGATTAAGAGACAACATAGCCCTAGGCTATAGAATAACAGGTGGCTGCCAAAACTGGTCTCCTGAGGGCACCTCCTGCCTCACCAGTCCCAGGTGCCTTTGTAGGACTTGCCAGGTAGTCCGCTGGGCGTGTGAGTGTGGTCAGAAAGGGAAGCAACCCTGACTCACCCCTTTCCATTTTCTCCTAAAAATGTTAAATGTGTGTGTGTGTTATACATATATATATATATATAGAGAGAGAGAGAGAGAGAGAGAACGAACACCAATCATGGTCCTAAATTAAGAGGGAGGATCCCATCTCTTGTGTTAGACTGGAACAACCAGAAAATTTAAGGTGTAAGCCAAAATGTGGCAACTATGTAATATTCTGAAGATTAACATATATTTTACATAATTTGAATATCTGCTGACATGGGTAAACTATGTAACTGCAGACTTTGGAGAATGACAGACTTCAACTATTAATTTGATTAAATTACTATGGCACATACTGCCTCTTAAATTAGGTTATCACTTTGCATTTGAATCAAAAGGAAATATATTCTGAACAAAATTTCAGCAGAATAAAATTAGAATGTTCAGTCCTTAAATTTCCCATTGTTTTGTTGTGTCCCTTTCATTCATGCATTTCACTGCATATTTGTTTCACTATGAACTCATGGATATAATTTCCAAAAAAGGTAGGAGACCTGTAATTGAAGACATAGTTATTGTCATTTCTGTTAAGCATACTAAGGATTATGTGTGGAAGTTATAGAATAGGAGACATTCTCCTCCACCTCTGAGCAATTTACAATCTAAATAACTTGCTTATGTTCTCTTCCCAATTCTGAAAAAGTCATACAAAGAAATACAATGGGACTTGATTATTCAGATATTCTGTACTTTCAGATCTGGAAGTTCTGGTTTCCTTATTCTGCCAAGCAATATAAAATGACCGGTAGCAACCCAGTGGGAACTGCATTTAGAATTCAGATTCTATTTTATTTAGCAACAAAAACAAAAAAACCAGTCTGATTCACAATTGACTCTACATGCCACTCAATGTCAATAAATGACTTATCATTTAAGCCTTGCTCAATCATACTCTGAACTCTGAGGGGTAGGATTGTGTCCTGTTGTTGTTTAGTCGTGTCTGACTCTTCATGACCCCATGGACCAGAGCACGCCAGGCACTCCTGTCTTCCACTGCCTCTCGCAGTTTGGTCAAACTCATGCTGGTAGCTTCAAGAACACTGTCCAACCATCTCGTTCTCTGTCGTCCTCTTCTCCTTGTGCCCTCCATCTTTCCCAACATCAGGGTCTTTTCCAGGGAGTCTTCTCTTCTCATGAGGTGGCCAAAGTATTGGAGCCTCAGCTTCACGATCTGTCCTTCCAGTGAGCACTCAGGGCTGATTTCCTTAAGAATGGAGAGGTTTGATCTTCTTGCAGTCCATGGGACTCTCAAGAGTCTCTTCCAGCACCATAATTCAAAAGCATCAATTCTTTGGCAATCAGCCTTCTTTATGGTCCAGCTCTCACTTCCATACATCACTACTGGGAAAACCATAGCTTTTACTATACAGACCTTTGTTGGCAAGGTGATGTCTCTGCTTTTAAAGATGCTGTCTAGGTTTTCTCCCAATAATCAGGCGTCTTTTAATTTCGTGACTGCTGTCCCCTAACCTGATACAATTTCAGCACAATGTCTGAAAGAGCCTACCGTATATGCTTACCAAGTGTGCTTATGTAGGCTCTGTCTGCACGATAAGGACTCTGCCTATTTCAAGGGTCCCAGGTTACTCACAGGCATTCAGGTCCTTTCAGAACATGCATCATGAACATGCATCAATAACAGGATGAGCAGGCACTATCCCCAACCCCCTTCTCTGTACAAGTTCAGAGAGACAATATCTAACAGTGTTTCCCTATAGCTGACATGTGAACTACTTCCATTGAGAAGCAGTTTATCTGTAGCATTTGTTCTGCAGTGGTTATCTTGCATATGCAAATTAGAGGTCCAGGGAGGCCTGGGCCACCTCCAGCTGTTGAGGCCTCTAGCCATACTAAAAATAAAAAAACAACAATGCACAAAAACAAAATAAGGCACGCATACAGAAAAAGAGTTGCTTGTTTATATAATCAGCTGAGCTGAGAAGACACATTCATCACAGTCCAATCTTGTGTCATCAGAACAGATATAGTTTTATTAATATTTCCACACATTTCTAACTCTTCAATATGACAGAATCAATATCAGTTAACAAAACAAATTTAATTCCCTCCCACACCAAATCACTGCTCTCACTAGCAAAAATTTGGAGCTCTAAGCTGATAATGTGTGTCGCTTTTTGATGAAATCTTTTTCCATCACTCTATTTCAAATAGTTACCTCATCAGTCTTACCCAGTAGCAGCACCGGATTTAGGGAGGTGCAGGTGGCTCTCCTGCACAGGATGCTAAGCCAAGGTGTATAACAACAACAACAACAACAACATATATTTATACAGGTACCTACTGAGAAGATCCATTCAAAAAGCAACTGTACCAAAAGGTATTATTGTGAAAATAAGAAATATTTAGGGGCATGTGCCCAATTTTGTCCTCAGTCAGGGCGCCATATTACCAAAGTTTGTCCCTTCCAGTAGCTCCTGCAACACACAGCCCACATTGTTCCAGGCAGTGGGATGCCTGGAGCATCATTTGCAATTGTCTCTGGGGAAGTTTCCATTCTTTGTTGAAAGCATGCAGTGTGGGTGGGTTTGCTCTACTTCAGCTGGGAGAATAATTGCTACAGGCTTACCGAGGGGTAGAAGGAGGTAGTGAGAAGTTATTAGAAATTAGGAGAGTTGTGCCCATTACTTCCCAGAACAAATTGGTAGGCAGCAAGGGAAATAAAAACCACAGAAAGCGAGTGAGACAGGCATCATGTTCCAACATCTCACGCACGCCTGATTGATTTGAGGCCGCACATTTGGTAAGAGCTCAGATGAAGTACCTATTTCCAAGCCAGGCTGAAAAGATCACTGCAGCAGAACAAACAGTTTCCTCAAATGAACTCCCTGAATGTTCTCATTTGCCCTCAATGGGTGGACATTCCTCAGGTTTGGTGGAGCTTGGCAAGACCCACCCTACTCTGTATTGGAGGCAAAGTATTACACGCTGCTAAAACTCTACATTCCTATAAATTCTTTTACGTGAGTCTCTGTGGTTTGATGTCTTACCAGCCCACTCTGCACTTAGCTGAACTCTTTCTTTCATGCAGCACCATTAGCGATTTGAAGTGAGCTACATTTGACCTTTATACTAGGGGCCAATCCAAAGACAGTAACAGAGCAACACAATGCATATTTAGTAAGAAGTACGTCCCACTGAATTCAAATAAAATGTGCAAAGGATAGAAGCCATACCATGCTTAAGTCCCTTTACTATAAACAGGATATAATTAACACAAGTCCTATGGAGCTCAAGGGGGTTTGACTAGCATTTCCTGGTTCAGGTGTGGCGCTTGCGCAAATGGCTTGCTCCTTTGCAGGTGGGATCCAGTCACATACTGACAAGTTCAGTTTGGGCAATTAATGTGGATGTGTGGTCCATGTGCACCAATCCTGCTTCCAAACCCTGAACTTCCACCCAGCCTTCTTGCAGTAAGGGAAGTGATGAGAAAATGCACTGGGTAACAATATATTGATATGATCCTGCAAAGCCTCTCTCTGCAAACTTTGTGCAAGCAAATCAGGATGAATAAACAGGTCGCCAGGAAGTGACCAGTCAGCAATTGACATCAAATTGTCCCTGTATACAGCTGATTTGAAATTGCTGAGGAAAGTGAAGAAAAATAAATGCTTGCTTTTCAGAGTCAGTATAATCACCTTCTAGCCCTCTATATTCATTTGCAAGAACAGTACAAATCATGTAGTTCATTATAAAATGGAAGCAGCAGCCTTTTGGCATTTAGCTATGCTAGGGACTCCGCTGGTATCTGGAAGCAAGTTGGCAGCACAGATGCATAATTGTGAAGACAGATGTACTTGTGAACAGGAGTGGGTGGGTGGCTTTCGTTGCAGAATGAGCTTTGCTTTTCTACACCTTCCCTCTTGCAAAGACAGTTGCTTTTGTACCTGCTCAGTCCTCCCTGCCCTTTCTTCCCAAACTTCAAGGAGGTAATACATTTTTGTATATGTTCATATTCAAGTATCTGTTTAAAATCTTTGTTCAGACAAAAAACAATTCAAAAATTTCTCAAAGGGGTGTGTGCGTTTGCTTTGCGAGTGACATGAGGGCTAGCCAATCACTACTGTGCAAATCTGGAAATTAGAAACAATAACTTAAGTTGCCCCTGAGCCTAAACAGTGATACATATGCATTCACAGTGGGCCAAGGGAGAAAGCTACACATGTCCCTGTTTATCCTATGACTAGACTAGTCTAATTTATGTGTTGCCTTTTCACAAAATAAATTATGTTCAAAGCAGATCACAACAAAAACATGGTTTTGAAACGTGGTTTCAAAAACAATATTTCAATAAGAATATAGCTAACAGTTCAAGACATGAAAGTATTTCAGCAGCAAATTTTAGAAGAAAAAAAACCCACAGCATCAATGCAGTAAGTATCCATGTGGGCACGTTTCAAGGCAATCACCAGAAGTGTAGGAAGCATTTTAGGGACCAGAAACAGTTGGTATCTCTCTGGGACTGAACTCAACTCTGCACATATAAGATGCAACTAATCTATATGCTACCATGGCAACTTTGAGGCTAGTTTTAACATCTAACTAGCAAACACACACAAACACATTCTAAAATAGGGGGGTTACTATATCGCAGCTGAGTTCCAGGCACCTGTCTCTTGGTCACACACCACATGAGGAAGGTCTCATTGTATTCTCCTCACATCATCATTTTCATCAATTTGATTTATTAACCACCCTTCACCATAAGGTCCCATTATTCAGTGGTATGTCTGTAGGGGAGGGCCCTTCATTTTGCAGCATATCATGCAAGGTGCTGGTACTACATCTTAAACAAGTGAACAATCCACTTCTCCAGTCCCAGGCTCTATTACTACTACTTCTGGAACAGGCCCAAGCCATTTTGCTACCTGAGGCAGGGCAAACAAGTCTCTCCCCATCTCCAGGGAAGCTGCATACTGTATCTCCTGGGAAGCTGGTCATATTATTTTGGCAGCCAAGGCAGAAAATCTGCATGTGGTTTTCTCTGGCAGTAAAAGTGAGGTTACAGGGAACCAGGCAGAGGGCCTTCTTGGTAGTGGCACCCACTCTGTGGAACGCCCTCCCATCAGATGTCAAGGAAATAAACAACTATCTGACTTTTAGAAGACATCTGAGGGCAGCCCTGTTTAGGGAAGTTTTTAATGTCTGGTGTTTTATTGTGTTTTTAATTCTGTTGGGAGCCACCCAGAGTGGCATGGAAAACCCAGCCAGATGGGCAGGGTATAAATTATTATTATTATTATTAAAGTACAACAATAAATTAAATAACTTAGCACTTCACTGCCGCATCAGGACACCCCAAACATCAGGACACCCTGCCTCATTTCGGATAACAGTAGGATAACAACCCTAGCTCCTTCATCCAAACAACTTTGCTTTGCAGTATCTAGTCCCTCCCTTACCAAGGCCACCCAGATGAGGCAAGGCAAGCTCAAAGTGATGAGTGAACTAAAGGCTTTTATTCCTCCAGGGCTGGATGACCCCAGAAGATCACTTCCATTCTTTCTCGAGGATAAGGCCTTGAAGGAGCAGAACTCTGACGTGGATCCTAACACTCTACCTCCTTTCTGCCAATTTATAGCCTTACTTGTAGCTTTGCTTCACAGAGAATGGAGTACTTGACTTGGTTTTCCCACAAAAGAAGAAGTAGTACAGATCCAACTTCTGAACATCCTGATCCAGGTCAGGTTGTCATAGTCTAATGGGGGCAAGATGCTCCCTTTCTGTTATCATTTTTCTATAACACATGAAACAAATTGCTTCTGCAGGCTCAGTCCCAACGCAAGCCTTAGCTTCCTAATAAAGAGTAGCATACATGGCATTCTTACCAGCTTCCACAAAATACTGCATCCAAAAGTGCCAATAAAGAAAGAAAGGTACAGGATTACACAACAACCAACAACAAAGCCCTGTGGATTCTGCAATTACGGAGTCACAGTTTTCTGCAGTTTGATAGATTTTGAACCAGCATTCATACTATCCCTGTAAAATCTGACCAGTAGCTGCTAAGAATTATCATAGAATCTGGAAATATTCACAAACTCAGAGAAACCACAGTTTCTGCCCCTGTGGCCTTCACAGTACCTCCCAAACAGATACATACATCACTTCTCAGTATGCAATTCTTTGCAAATTCCCTGAGTAGGTCAGCTTTTGATGCTAAACTTACACCATTTAAATTCATTTGAAAAGCACCCTTCATAATTTGAGCAGCAGCTGTAGCTTATTCAGATATCCTTACTGCAGATACTGTATCTACTACTTATCACCATCATCGCCAGGGCTAGGGAAATAATACTGAATTCATGGAAATCTAACTGCAATAAAAAAATTAAAACTAGCAAATGAAACTGGCAACACAAAGGTGTGAATCTCGTGACCTCCTACTGAATATGCCTATATTCATGTTCTAGGGATAGGTCTGAATTTTGACAATTTGAGTTCTCTTTGTGACTTGGCAATTCTTACACTGCCATACTGAAGAGAAAGAGAGGGGGCTACCCCATCCAAAATCAGGTGAGTGGAGCTGAGTTGATAGTTAGGTCATGCAGCAGGGATCTGGCCACATTAGAAGACTCTTGTTGAGTAGGCCTAGTGCTATCATGCACTTTTAAAATTCCTTCCATGTAGAAGAAGAAGGGGAGGAGGAGGAGTTTGGATTTGATATCCCGCCTTTCACTCCCCTTCAGGAGTCTCAAAGCGGCTAACAATCTCCTTTCCCTCCCTCCCCCACAACAAACACTCTGTGAGGTGAGTGGGGCTAAGAGACTTCAGAGAAGTGTGACTGGCCCAAGGTCACCCAGTAGCTGCATGTGGAGGAGCGGAGACGCGAACCCGGTTCCCCAGATTACGAGTCTACCGCTCTTAACCACTACACCACACTGAGATGGTAGAGATGGCTGCTGCCTTGATATGCAGCAGGAGAGCACAGAAAAGTTCCCTATCCTTAAAAAACCTAAAGAACACTAGGGATACAACACAGAATCACTATCATATTTACACATGACAGGGAAGAGCAAGTGAATAATGTGCCCAAAGCCACACACAGAAAAAGTGTGTATATGAGTCACCTGCCCATCAGTGCAACCTACTCATATTCTTTGTTGGACCTAATACTTCTGGGCAGAACAAGAAGGGCAGCAAAACCTTGCTGTGCATCTTTCTCAGAATTGATTGAACACCCTCTCTACCTCATGCTGTGTTCTGTCATCTCCCCAGCCTCCCAAAGTTCACCCCCTTTTCTCTCCCTCTCTTTCTTTTGAAAGTGTTGCTAATTTCTCAAGGACACCAGAATCAGAGTTACTTGCATGTAGAGAAAACTTCAACCTGTGTGGGAGACTGAACAGCTGCCTCAGAACAAGAGATCGGAGAGTTTCAAAGAGGAAGAAGAGTGGGTGAGTGAAGTAGACTAAGCACAGGAACAAGATCTGAATACATCTGAGGTGGGGAAGAATACAAATTTTAATTTACTCTGTTTCTCTTACAGGTTCTCAGCGCTGTTCCCTTTGTGGGGAGGGGTGGCTTATGTTTTGTGACGTTTATAATAATGAACATCAGAACCAGTAAGATGTAATAGATGGCTATTTGGAAAAGGGCCTTTTCAGTGGTGGTATCCCAGTTTTGGAATGTTGTTGTTGTTTAGTCATTTAGTCGTGTCCGACTCTTCGTGACCCCATGGACCAGAGCACGCCAGGCACTCCTGTCTTCCACTGGCTCCCGCAGTTTGGTCAAACTCATGCTGGTAGCTTCGAGAACACTATCAAACCATCTTGTCCTCTGTCGTCCTCTTCTCCTTGTGCCCTCCATCTTTCCCAACATCAGGGTCTTTCCCAGGGAGTCTTCTCTTCTCATGAGGTAGCCAAAGTATTGGAGCCTCAGCTGCAGGATCTGTCCTTCCAGTGAGCACTCAGGGCTGATTTCCTTAAGAATGGATACGTTTGATCTTCTTGCAGTCCATGGGACTCTCAAGAGTCTCCTCCAGCACCATAATTCAAAAGCATCAATTCTTCGGCGATCTGCCTTCTTTATGGTCCAGCTTTCACTTTCATACATCACTACTGGGAAAACCATAGCTTTTACTATATGGACCTTTGTTGGCAAGGTGATGTCTCTACTTTTAAAGATGCTGTCTAGGTTTGTCATTGCTTTTCTCCCAAGAAGCAGGCGTCTTTTTATTTCGTGGCTGCTGTCACCATCTGCAGTGATCATGGAGCCCAAGAAAGTAAAATCTCTCACTGCCTCCATTTCTTCCCCTTCTATTTGCCAGGAGGTGATGGGACCAGTGGCCATGATCTTCGGTTTTTTGATGTTGAGCTTCAGACCATATTTTGCGCTCTCCTCTACTCTCCTCCAAAAAGCCTTGCTCAGATACATTTCTGGCATCAGATGAATATATTTTGAATGATATTACTAGGATTAGTTTTATGCTGCATTTACAAAAATGCTGTTGTTTGCAGATGACTAATATATTAGTTATTTAATTATGCTTTTACTAATTTTAGCATAAGCCACTCTGATATTTTAAGGGCAAAGTATACATCTAAACAAGAAATATGCAAACCATTGAACAGTTAGAAAAATAATTTGTGTGTGCTGGATACACCATTAGAGGGCAGAAACCTGCCCTATTAACTGGCATATGTGTGGTACTCTTCAGGTGTTTTGAACTGCCATGAAGGTGTCATAAGGCTGACGGGAGCACCAGCTATCAACACCTTCCTCCTAAGCGCCTACCTATTATGCAAAGGTTCAGTGTTTTCACAGAAATCAGGGTAGAGTCTGGGTTATTGGTTGCATCAAATGCCTGAAAGTCACTTTAGAAGCATCCAGCCTCCAGATTATAGAGCAACATTAGCATCTGTGGGTACCTCTAGGGCCCCCTGAGTGTGCATTACTGGGAAGCACATAATTCTACTATGTACTTAGAATCATAGAATTGCAGAGCTGAAAGGAATCCAGCCCAACCCCCTGCGGTGTAGGAATATTCAGGCGGCCTATATGGTGATCGAACCCGTGACCTTGGCATTACAAGCACCATACTCTACCTAATTGAGTAGGCACATAAATCACCTACAGATCAGTAATAGGCATTGCCTCAGTGGCAAGAAGTAGAAGTCACTCTCCTCTTGTGTTAAAAAAAGCCTCTGGGAGCAATCATGCAACATGCAATTAGCTATATCCCCACGTAGGATGGCAACAAAGATGCCATTAGCTCATTACCATAACACTACTAATTGTATAAATTAATCATTCATAATAGGAGGCTAGGATGGATTAAGAGCTTAAAACAGAAGGTGGGCTGCTGGGGTGGTTCATTTCCCAATGGCCTGTTCTCAAACAGAAAACACTTTGAGGGGATCTCCTTTCCTGAAGGAAGGCAGGGGAGCTTAACATTAAAAAAGAGCTCTTTCACTGTGTTGCACTGGCTTTCTTTCCACCTCAGCATAATTCCGTGCTGGGTCCCAATTTGAGGCCGGGGGGGGGCGGGGGGCAGCACATTGCTTGCACAGCCAATGCCTTTAAAGTGTCACAAAGTAACCACAGCTCTTTAGAAACTGTGCAACAACAAAGCCCATGGACAGCACTAAGAAAATTCTCACTGCAGCACAGAAAAGTGCTGCTATTGTTCCTGCCCAGGGGCCCAAGGAGATTTATTGATACGCACGGAGGGAGGTCTAGATACGAGTCAGGAGAGGAATTAAGGTAGAAATTTGCTGGGCTGGGGTATTTATTTTCATGCTAGGGATAATACAGTGGTACCTCAGGCAAAGTATTTAATTCGTTCCGGAGGTCTGTTCTTAACCTGAAACTGTTCTTAACCTGAAGCACCACTTTAGCTAATGGGGCCTCCTGCTGCTGCTGCGCCGCTGGAGCCCGATTTCTGTTCTTATCCTGAAGCAAAGTTCTTAACCTGAAGCACTATTTCTGGGTTAGCGGAGTGTGTAACCTGAAGCGTATGTAACCTGAGGTACCACTGTACTGCTTGCAAATGGGGGTGCTCTTCTTTCTCTAAAGAGAAACTCCTTTTTCATAAGAGCAACAGATTTCTTCTTTCAAAAGCTCAAAAGTATTTCCCCTTCAAAACACATGACTACCTTCAGAGTGCACATGTGTGGGTTTGCCCTCAGAGCTGGAGGGATCTCTTCAAACTCAACTTTCCAGGCTTCCAGCCTTACATTTGCTGGGCCTTTGCTTCCCCCTTGACTGAAAAGTCCAGGATTAAGGCAGATTCTGCAGTTTCCATCTAAGGCTGTCAAGTTTTTGTCCTGCTGTCATCACCTCCTCTATGTAAGTACTCAAGATCTTGGTTTTATTTGCATCCAAAGCAGCCTAGAGAAGGTAGGCAACCTAAGGCCTGGGGGCCAGATGCGGCCCAATCACCTTCTCAATCTGGCCTGTGGACGGTCTGGGAATCAGCGTGTTTTTACATGAGTAGAATATGTACTTTATTTAAAATGCATCTCTGGTTTATAGGAATTCATTCATTGCCCCCCCACCCAAAAAAAATATAGTCTGGCCCACCACGTGGTCTGAGGGATGGTGGACCAGCCCATGGCTGGAAAATGTTGCTGACCCCTGGCCTAGAGTCTCCTTATGCAGCCTAGAGCCCACATAAACAGGTTGAATGAGCCTTCTCTGCCCCAGTTAGAAGAGGGAAGATAACCCACATGGGGTCTATAATTTCAGCGGCGCTCTGTGCAATGCCAAAATTTGGTGCCCCCCACCTCTTGCACTCCATTCCTAATAACAGTTGTGGTATCCCTTTGGGTTCTGTGCTCAGTGCAACCAAACTGATTGCGCTCCCCTAAATCTGCTACTGGCTGCAGTTCCAAAACATCTGGGGACTCAAGTTTGAAGAACACTGCATTAGAGTATTCTGAGTACAGGCAACAACCGTTTTGCATGCGTTCAAAGCATGTGTGGTTGTGCATGTGTGCATCGCCACAACCCAGAAGTGACTGGAAAAGGGGATGAGGCGGGGTCATAAAGGGGCAGGGCAGGCATACACATGCTCTGCCAGTGTGTGCAGGTGTCAGGAACACAACCCCCACTCAAAACATTCATTGCCTGTAAAAGAGTTTCAGAAGAATGTGTAATCTACTTTTATTATTGTAAAGAACACTCCTGATGACATGAGCCTGATGTTCTAAAATTATTAAATCATCAATGCATTAGAGCCACATATGTATGTGCTACACTGTCTAATTGGTTTAATTATAGATTTAATCATAGAATTGTAGAGCTGAAAAGGACCCTAAGGATCATCTAGTCCAACTCCCTGCAATGCAGCTGTTCCATACGAGGATCGAACCTGCAAACTTGGCATTATCAGCACCATGCTCTAACCAACTGAGCAATCCAGGTGGTGTATGACTGTATATACTCAGAGCATAACCTACTACAATGCAGAAAGGGAAATCAGGCCTTTTGGTTGGGTCTGTTTGCCGTGCAACTTATTAATGAGGAACAGAGGATTCTGGAGTGCATTTTCAGTTCATGCTGGGTGCTGCTCACCATACCAGAATCCGTGTGGGAGCACATATACCTGGGTTGGGTGTTTGGGTAACATCACTGACTTTGGAAGATATGTCAGACTGCCTCCATAGCAACATGGATGCTTCAAGTTTCAGACCGAGATTCAAGAATTTTACACACCAGCAGAGAAGCAATCCCAAGTATTTAATACACAATTATGCATATTCACCATTTTCATCCGGGTGCAGCATTCATGATTAGGGACAAACTTCTTAGTGGAAAAATAAAACAGGAACTTTACCTTGTTTGATAACTGAGAACTAGAAGGTTTTGTGACAGAGATGGAAGTAGATATATGAGGAAAGCAAAGCAGACCGGGACATGGGAACTCACTCGGACACACAGACATCGTTTTTAGACCTATATGACAGTTTTGTAAATTAAAGCTTCTAAACTGGTATTTGCTATCATGTCTAAAGGTTTGTGGAAATGAGGTGTCTAATCAGGAAAAAAGATAAATGCACTGAGAAATGTAGAGATGACACTCAGGGATAAAAACTGCCTTCAATCAGACAGGGGCATCAAGCATCTGCCTTTGATGCTTTCAGACAAAGCTTGAAGAAATAACACTTTTGCCAAGGGAAGTAGTGGTTAGAGTCACACTTTCATGAGTTCAACCATGGTTTGGTGACACTTGGTTTCTGCAAAAAATACCTTCCAGTAGCACCTTAAAGACCAACTAAGTTAGTTCTAGGCATGAGCTTTCATGTGCATGCACACTTCTTCAGATACCAGTGTGCATGCACACGAAAGCTCATACCTAGAACTAACTTAGTTGGTCTTTAAGGTGCTACTGGAAGGTATTTTTTGTTTTGACTATGGCAGACCAACACGGCTACCTATCTGTAACTTGGTTTCTGGTGCACTGTACCTTCCTTTCCCTTATGGCCTCCCCCCACCTTCAAAATTTTGATGACCAAAGCCCAGAATAAAATTTAAAATACTAACGGATGCAAAAGAAAGAGGTGGATTTGCCCTGCCAGACCTTAAACTTTATTATGAATCAGCTGCATTTTGCTGGCTGAGAGAATGGCTGCTTCTTGAAAACACAGACATTTTGGACCTAGAAGGTTTCAATAATGTATTTGGGTGGCATGCATACCTGTGGTATGACAAGGTCAAAGCACATAAAGCATTTAAAAACCATATTGTCAGGAAAGCATTGTTTAATGTTTGGACAAGATATAAAGACCTACTTGAAAATAAAACCCCAAGGTGGTTGTCACCGATGGAAGCGAAGGCTCAGAAAAAGCTCAATATGGAGGCCAAATGGCTGAAATATTGGGAAATTTTGGAACAAGAGGGAGATTGAAATTGCAGAGCTTTGAAAAACTAAAAGACAAAGTGCGAGATTGGCTTCATTATTATCAAATAATGGAGGCATACAATTTGGACAAGAAAATTGGCTTCCAGGTGGAAAAATCAAAATTGGAAACAGAACTGTTAGATCTCAAAACTAAGATTCTGTCAAGAATGTATAACTTGCTGTTGAAATGGAACACTCAGGATGAAATGGTGAAATCTGCTATGATAAAATGGGCACAAGATGTGGGACACAACATTATGCTGGCTGACTGGGAACAGTTATGGACCACAGGTATGAAGTTCACGGCATGTAATGCCTTAAGAGAGAATATTATGAAAATGATATACAGGTGGTACATGACACCAGTCAAGCTCACAAAAATATATCATTTGCCTGATAATAAATGCTGGAAATGTAAAGAGACCGAAGGTACATTCTTTCACCTTTGGTGGACGTGCCCAAGGATTAAGGCTTTCTGGGAGATGATTTATAATGAAATGAAAAAGGTATTTAAATATACCTTTTTGAAGAAACCAGAGGCCTTTCTCCTGGGCATGGTCGGCCAATTGGTGTCAAAGAAGGATAGAACTTTTTTTATGTATGCCACAACAGCAGCAAGAATACTCATCGCAAAGTATTGGAAGACACAAGATCTACCCACCCGGGAAGAATGGCAGATGAAGGTGATGGAGTACATGGAACTGGCGGAAATGACTGGCAGAATCCGAGACCTGGGAGAAGAGTCGGTAGAAGAAGATTGGAAGAAATTTAAAGACTATCTACAGAAATATTGTAAAATTAAGGAATGTTAGAAGGATGTTGGAATGAAGTTATGTGGTTTTAGCAGTAATGTTACAAAGGAGTATGTAAAAATGGATTGTTAATAGGTGAGAATAGTTTAAGATAAACTATTAAGATAAAAGCAAAAATGGAAAGGATTTGCTGAAATAACTAATTGAACTAGAATACAAAAAAGGGAGGTATGAGGAGGTCAGGGAAACAAGTAAATGAAAGACAAGACATGGAAAGGTTGATTTGTTTTTAATTGTTTTTACTTTTCTGTATTTTGTATTTTTTGCTTCTTTTTCTTGTTTTTTCTTATTCTTGTAACTTTTTTGAAACTTTAATAAATATTATTTAAAACAACAACAAAAAACAAAAAAAAAAATTTGATGACCAATTCACGGCTTCATACATAAACACTAGTTTCCACCACAATGTAACATTCAAATAAACCTAAAATAACTTTCAACGCTGCTGAATACCATGTGTGAATCTCTGCTGCCATAATTACTCTTCAACAAAATGGACACTAATGAGGCATGAAAGACTGGAACATACAGAAACCAGTACAGAAACATTTCAGTCTCCATGGAGACTCCACCCAGCTTAGAAATCACTAAATTTCACAGTGTGTGTGTGCTTCTCAGATTGCAATTGGTGCACTATAAAGTAAAAACATGTTTGTTCCTCAGAGTCTAAACACAATAATAATATTGCCATCTTATTATAAATTACATTACATTAATAATAATACATTAAAGTTACGGATGGAAGAAGAATCTGTTTTACATGGATTTATACATGGAAATCAAGTTTTGACTGGATTGAATTGCCCCTTGTTTGAATCACCCACTTATGAAAGAGCTGCTCACTTATTGTCATACAGGCACAAATATATATATTATGTATATTAGAAGTATAATACATATGAAAAAATAATGCCCTACATGGTTGTATATTTCTGACGGTAATTTTGTAAGTATTAATAGGTGTTTGTATACAGTTTATATGTATTGTTATATGCAGCTGTTTACTTTAGGGGTATAATAAAAAAATCCAGTTCTTGTGCAGATCAAAGAGAAAAATGATAATTACGGGGGGAATTGCTAAGGATAAGCTCAACATGGAAATTTTCAGAAAACCGCATCCCTGCAAAAATTCTAAGTATCAATTCTTCTGCAACCATTCTGGCTACATTGTACCCATCCTTCAATGATCAGGATACTTTTCCTGTTATCTTTTGACTTCTTGTTATGTTTGATTGTTTGGACTGAAATTTACAAGGATCTTGTAATGATACGTTGTTTAATTGCCTGTTTTTATTATATTTGTTCTTGGTCTTGGTCTTAGCTGTAATTTTAGTTTTACAAAAAGCACTGCAAGCTGCTTTCAGTTTTCATTAGTGAAAGATGGAGCACAAGTGTTGGTGGCATGGAGAGAGGAATAAATGCATAAAGGTTTGCAGCTAGTTTTTTCAACATTACAATGATGGACTTTGGTCATATTGCAGCTGCTTCCTGACACACGTCTTTAATACACAAGCTGGGAAACACAAAAGCTAAACAAATGAGTTTCTTAGGTCCCATTGAATTTTCTATTTGCAGTAATGACCACTGAAACCAATGCTATTTACAAATACTGTACACAACTGTACAATTACTGGTGAGCACGCACACCCCTTTCTCCGTAGCTCAAACACACAAAAAGCTATATTCCATTACCAAAATTGCACAATTGCTCTATTGTATGATGATACACAAGATGTTGGGACTTTGTAAAGAAAAAAATTCTTCTAAAGTAAAATAGGACTAATCCAGCCTAAGTAGTTTGAGAAATCTTTGGAGTCCTATATGTAAACTGTAACATAAACTGAATGTACAAACTGGGTTTGATAAGAGCCATTACACCAATTTCTGGCAGAAGTCAATATACTGTAACATGCATCTTACAGTGGGAAGGGGGCTTTGGGCATGCTCAGCAAATCACAGTTAATAATTCCTTAGTCCTGTGCAACAATTATTAATCACTTAACAAGAGATTCAGCTGCGCCCCTGGCTTTGACCAAATATTAGGAATGCTCCACGTTACATAAATTTGTGAAATGTCTGTAATGCTGTATATTTCAAGTGGAAAGAGGCATACACCCTTTTTGTTTACCCTTATCTATGTGTTACATACACACGCTGTGGAAATTCAGGATCATTCACTGATTTCTTTGGCATGAATACACAGTGTACCCATGGTATGACTCTAACACACTGAGAGGTACACAGGAGATACACACACCTATAAACTGTGTATACCAGGGATATGCATGAAGTGTGAAGGAGTCTTTTGCCACAGCAAATTCAAAATCACTTCCAGTGTACAGAAATAGCCCGAACACACACACACACACACACACACACACACACACTCAAAAACATCCTAGCAAGAACAATCACACACACCAGATGCTATTTACCTTGATCATAAAAGGATAAGAGAGACTATAATGTTAGGTATAAAACTAACACACCAAGAGAAATCTGCATTAAATATTTTCAGATGTGAACATATTTCCACTCATGTTGAGAGAGTTGGTTAAAATGCACTCCTCGTTCTTTAAATTAGAGAAAACATCCGTTAACTAGTTGTCCCCCCCCCCCCAATAATCTTCAGCATAGTGAAGTGGTTCCCTAGTTGTGAACAAACTGTCTGACAATAATCAATAACAACAAAAATTAAGCTAGTTCATTATAACAGAATTAAAAATCAGCAAACACCACCATCGCTAATAACAAATGCCAAAACCTAGAGTCCTCTTACCAGCTTATATATCCCCTCTCCAAAGCAAAGAGAATAATTTTACACTGTTTCTGAAAGATACTCAGGCTAGGGCTTGGGGAGATCTCCAAAGGAAGGAAGACAAGCTGTGGATCTGGCACAGAGATGGTTGTTGGAAGCCGAGCACTGAGAGACACAATTCCATCTAAGATCCTATCACACATCTTAGAGAAATTGTTTTACCTCTACTTCTAAGGAAGTAGCCCTAAGGCAGGGGTCAGCAACCTTTTCCAGCCGTGGGCTCGTCCTCAGAAGATGTGGTGGGTCGGACTATATTTTGAAAAAAAGGAAAGAAAAAAACAACCAATTCCTGTGCCCCACAAATAACCCAGAGATGCATTTTAAATAAAAGGACACATTCTACTCATTTAAAAACATGCTGATTCCCAGACCATCTGCAGACCGGATTGAGAAGGCGATTGGGCCGCATCTGGCTCCTGGGCCTTAGATTGCCTACCCCTGCCCTAAGGAAATGTAATTTCCTCCCAGAGTCATTGCTGTAGGCCTGCCTCTCCTCCCTCTGCTCCAGAATCATTTCTGCTTCTAGATTTAAGTGGAAAGGGGAGGGCATGTCGAAGCTCACAGGGATGGAGTTAGGTAGAAGGAGGATTAGCTCAGAAATAAGGCAAGCTATTTTCTGGGGAATAGCTTGGTTTATTTCTGAGAGGTTCCAATGCAAGCAGCAGTGGTGGGGAAAGCAGGGAAAGAAGCTCACTGGTACTTCATAGTTAAGAATGCCAGATTTTCCCGCATAAAGAAATCCCTGCAGGTAGAAAGCTAACACACTGGGATAAAGGTCTTGGATTACCTTTTCTTGGACATGCAAGCTTTCCATATATGGGGAAGCAAGTGATGGTTTTGCGTTAAGGAAACATTTGAACATGTCATCTCCCACATGCATTCTGAGTGGCAGCACGATTTGAGGAGGAATGCCCATGTGTTTCCTGAACACTTGAGTAAGCTCCAAGTAATCCTGAGAGAAGGTGACAAAGCATAAGGTAGGATCCTTTGACACCCAGATTACAGAAGCAGCTGGGGTCAGATTAGGTGCGAGAGCAGGCCAGACATACTTTTGCTTAAACTTGGCCCTGCCCACCTGACAAAGTGGTCCACCGACAGTGGGGGAACTGCTGGCCAGATCCAGTTCCCCACTCCCCGAGAAAGGATGGAAATATTAAGCCAATTCCTGTTTTCCCATCTAGGCAGAAAATATTCGGAACTGGGTGACAAAGTATTCAAACCTCCACAACCTGTCATACTGGAGAGAGTTTGGATTAGGCTCTGCCTGGCTATGTTGTTGTTGTTGTTGTTGTTGTTGTTGCTGCTGGAGAAGAAATTCTGGTGAAGAGGAAGGCACCCATCCAAATGGTGGGTGGAAACTACTGCCGATGGTATCCCTGCTGGCAGCAGCCAGTAGACAGACCTGGAACCAGGTGTTATGGGGTTGGCATAGGATCCACTGGATCCTTCTGTTATGATTTGGGCCCCTAGACTGTAGCAGCCTGGGAGTTGGTGTGGCAAAGAGACATTCCCCCCTCCTTGCAACCAGCCTTGCAGCAGGGCTGTGGACATGGACCCACCACTTCACTGAACCATCCCTCTGCTGGTCAGGGGTTTGGATTGTTCTCTGAATGGCAAATTCCAAAGTTCACCACCTCCACCAGTGAGTTTGATTGGGTGTCCTCACACCCCCACCACTGCAGTCTTCTGCTGAAATGAGGACCTAGCAGAGCACTTGAGCTCCACCTTCTGCCCAGTCCATCAAAAGTCTTGCTCAGTCTCCTTGCAGTTTGTGAATTGAGATTGGCTTCTGCAGACATGTTTTCAAACTTATCTATGCAGCAATACAGGTTTGAAACAGGGATTAAGAGGAGAAAGATGAAATGGAGCAACATAGGATGCTGGACTCTATGCCGGACACAAAGCTCCTTGCTTCTATAATGCAAATGCTGATGTTCCAAAAAGCACATGATATTGACATCTAGTGGGCAGGGGGAGTGTCTGGGGAGACAGCAGCTAAGGCACAGGAAAATTAAATTCCCCTCACCCAAATATCCATTTTTATATTAAAAATAGACCCTGTGCACTGCTTTGTAGATGAATAGAGCAGGCACATGAACAACAAACCTAACTACACCATCACATATCATTTGACCTTATGTCTCATCTGGAGCTATTTCAATTGTACCAGGCAATACTCTGGCAGCTGACATTGTATGTAATAGCTAGACTGATTTAGGCTAGCCTTTTCTGTGCACCCATCACAATTCCCTCTGTTCCTCTTTTATCTAATCTCTCACCTGTTTCATAAGAACATTTCTCTATTGTGCTTCTCTAGTGGATGCCTTTGATGTGCTGCTGTCTTCAAGATCCACATGCCTTTTCTCACTTCTGCTTTTTTCAGAAAGATTAGATCAAAACCTTACCTAATTCCTTAGTCCTGACTGTACATCTAGATTTACTTCCCTGTCTGTCTGAAATGAATTGAGTGCATCAAGGTGTGCAGATATGAAACAGCCAAGTCCAGGACACAGCATCCTTTGCTTTGCCTCACAAGCCCTCCAATGCCCACTCCCCACATCTGAAAAAGAGACTGTCACAACTTTGGCCCTACTCATCTCTCTGCCTGAGTGTGCTTAGTTCCAGACATGCTCTGGAAATAATCCATACAACATGAATGTCTGTGCAGGGAGGCAGGTGGCAGAGAAGCATATTGACTGCTTCATTGTTTACAGAATGCAGGGATAGTGAAAGAAAGCATCTGCTGCCCTCTGGCCCCTGTAGAAGCCAAGAAGATAAGACAGTTATGAACACCAGTTTCTCCCACTCACTTGTGGAAATCTAGAAAATAAATTAACTGTATTGCTAAGCAATAATCTCTCTCTCTCTCTCTCTCTCTCTCTCTCTCTCTTGGTGTGTGTGTGTGTGTGTGTGTGTGTGTGTTAGAGAGTCAGAGAGTCCATGTGTGTGTACACAAAGAGCCATTGCTAGATACTGAAAAGTCTCACAGCATAGGCCCATGACACAAATATGAAGATGGGGTGGGGGTGGGGAAATGCATGTACTAACTTATATGTATAGATGCAGATTTAGGTCTCTTGAGAAAATTAATTTGGGGTGTCTGTGGCTGGGGGTCACAGCACTTTGTGTCATGCCCAGCAACCCTGTAAGCATTTTTTTAAAAAGGTGGTGAGAAAGAAAATATGGGGCTCAGTGCAAAAGACCTGGAATTTGGGGTCCCTAGACTGTGCCCCCAAACAACATGTGCATATGTGTGTGTGTTTGTGGAGAGGCGCAAAAAGAAAGAGGCACTCATCCCTGCTGAGTTTTGGAGCAACTAGTGCTGTTTGGGATTGTGCCACCTAATTCTGCAAGTCTGTGTTCTGCTACTAGGAGTAGCAAAGTAGCAAGGCTCAGCAGGACGACTGGCATAATCCTTGTGTGACTTGTGAGGGCAAGACAAACCAAATGAGCATTCATGATATGTGACAAGTCCACCATCTAGAAATACCCCTAAGATCTGAATTGGGTTTCATATTTCTGGGACAAGGTCCACATACCCCCTGAGACTCAAGAGTGCTCAGGCTCATATGGAGGGCTTAAGCAAATTCCTTTCTATTGGCTTTAGCTTTCCAATTCAGGGCTCAGGGACTTCTGAAAGTAGCACCCTCAGACTATTGCCAAATATGTGAGTGATGATGCAGCCATTCACTACCAAGCCAAATTTTACTCTTTGTCTGCTCAGAATCATTCATAGTACTGGGGTCTCAAAACAGTTAGACATTCCAAAAGTAGATGTCTAATGCAGATAATGAGATATTGCAAGGAACTGGTACAAATGATAAGGCTTCTAGTGCATTTCTTCTTTCAAATATCCAATGTCGATGTTATACTTCGGTAAGAACAGCTTCACAATGCCCCCAGAAGAAGAAGAAGAAGAAGAAGAGTTTGGATTTGATATCCCGCCTTTCACTCCCCCTTCAGGAGTCTCAAAGCGGCTAACAATCTCCTTTCCCTTCCTCCCCCACAACAAACACTCTGTGAGGTGAGTGGGGCTGAGAGACTTCAAAGAAGTGTGACTGGCCCAAGGTCACCCAGCAGCTGCATGTGGAGGAGCGGAGACGCGAACCCGGTTCCCCAGATTACGAGACTACCGCTCTTAACCACTACACCACACTGGCTCTCCCAGAGCAAAGGCTGTAGGGTTGGAGCAAGTGGAGGATGCAACAGACATGACAAGGGGGGGGGGGAATGCCACCTTAAAAAGGAATCTTGATTGGAATTTTTAGATGATTACCTACAGTTCTGCAAAGCCTAATTGCTTGCAGGATTGAAATCCAGGCACTTTCATCGACAGCAGCCACCAGGCAGTTTTCTGTTTCTCATTTCCCTTTGCAAAAAAAGGGCACTGCACATTAATAAGGGGATAAGGGACAGATTCAGTAGGCAGATTGCACAAACAGATTCCAATTTCCTGGGGTGGGGGGAACCAGAAGAGCACTTCAATCATTTGCTCTTTTTTTTTTACTAGATAGATACTAGATGAAAAATGGGGTCAAGTACATGGTATTGGGTGCCCAACACACTTAATAAAGAATCTATACTGGTCTGGTTCACACAATCACAATCACACAAATCAAGCCATGCTAAGCCAAACCTTAGTACAAATGTGCAAGTGTGTGGTCCTTGGAGAGGTGATTGCAGTTGTTTTGCTACTTCTCTGGCCCTCCTCTTGTGATGTTACTGTGATCTAAGCCATGGCTTAACTTAGAATGCTGCTGTTCCAGACAAACCATGAGCTGTGACCAAGGTTTGCTCTTTATAGCTCAAGGTTTGTCTGGAGCAAACTGAGAGCATCTGCTCAGACAACTCAATAAACCATGGCTTAGCTCAGTGGTAGGCAACCTAAGGCCCGTGGACTGGATGCGGCCCAATTGCCTTCTCAATCCAGCCTGCGGACGGTCCAGGAATCAGCGTGCTTTGAGTAGAATGTGTCCTTTTATTTTAAATGCATCTCTGGGTTATTTGTGGGGCATAGTAATTTGTTCACCCCCCCCCCAAAAAAAAATATAGTCTGGCCCACCACATGGTCTGAGGGACGGTGGACCGGCCCACGGCGGAAAAAGGTCGCTGACCCCTGGCTTAGCTCATGGCAGCATATCAGGAAGGCAGCCAAGGATGAAGCAAAGCATCCATTATCTCCTCTCTGGAGACATGCACACTTGCACTAAGTAAGATTTGGCTTAGTGTGATCTAGGCCACATTGTGTTCATTCCTCTAGGCCTTGCTTTTTGGGTCTGACTTCCTGGCTTTACTTCTGACTTCTCCCTATAACTCAATTTTGGCACTGTGAAAGAAAGCCAGGCTAGCAGGAACTACTTTTAAGGGACTCTCAATAGGATTTTTTTTGAAAGTACTGAAGGAGACAAGGGGAAGCTTTCTCCCTACAATTCTTCACATAACTCAAGCAAGTGTTCTTATGAACAATGTTATTACAGTACTGCACCTGGAAGGTATCAAGAATAACTTCGACCATGATAGGGATATTTTGCTCCACTGAGAGCTTTGTGAACTTCAGGAAGTCCTGCCTTTTAGCTGACCAAAGTCTGATGTGTGTAACAAAGCCAGAAGGAAAATGTGCTTTTCCATAGTGTCCTGCGTGCTAAAATATCTGTTTCCAGGAAGGCAAAATGACATTGAAGATGACAAAAATGAGATTATTATTTTTTTGCATGAAAAAGATAATATTCTTTTCTCAAACTGCAAGCACGGGTTTTACAGCTAAAGCTTTGAAGTACACCTCCATAGATTGATTATAAATTAAACTCAGTGGAACAACCAAAGTTTTTCTTTCATCAGGGGTACATAATGTTTTGCCATTTGGAGTTTTTCAAAAGAGAAAGGGAAAGGGTCCAAGGTCACAGGCCACAAGGAAAAAAAGAGTTTGAAGGACACAACACTGCCCTAAGACTGGCAAGGTTAGCGTTCGACTTCTATCTCTATTCTGAAGCGCCACTTGAAACTTCAAGCAAATTCATATGCCTCAGGGCCCTGTTTTTATTCTGTGGGCAGTAATTTCCCTTTGTGGTTTAGAGTGGATGAGCTGCCTTGCATGAGGGACCTTGGAGCTAGCTGCTAGAGGGTGCTACCACCAATACTTAAAACCAATCAAATTTGCATTGTGGCAGCTAAAATGTCAGAAACTGAAACAATCCAGATTCTAAAATAAGTTAAAGCGGCACAAGTGGTTGCCATGTTCTAAATTGCTCATAAGAATGTGCAGCCACAGCTCTCTTAATATAAGGAAAGCACTGTAACTGGATGTAGCACAGTAGCCCCCAGGGTAAGTTTTCAATCTTGCCTGAATAGATGTGCAAGAGCAAGACTGCCAGCTGATATATTATGCACTGTAGTCCAATTCTGAATTTATTCAGAAGAACAGGGATTCTCTCTTAGGACCTTTAACCCACACTATTTGCATCTCTACCCAATATATCGATCTGCCCCCCCATAACTAGTGATAACTCCCCAATTTGCCCTTCTCTTACTTTTGCTCACACAGATAGATTATACATGGAAAATGCCTCTTCTACAATGCAGATTATCAGTGAGGGGCTGCAGGTTCAAATCCACATTCTTAAAGGCATACCCCAAGAACAGTATCTTATGGAATTAACCACCCTGGGATATAAAAGTCTCTGGACTCACCTCACTTCAGTTTCTTTATTGCCACGTTCAAGAGAAGAATTGCAGATTGAAATAAATTGGCAGAAAGCCCATAATTCCCAGAAAGATCTTTTGTACCCACACCAATAATAATATAATATAGTTGGGGGGACCTTAAAGTTCATTTAGTCCAGTGGTACCCAAACTTTCCCCCCTTCCAATGGCAACATGAAAATTGCTAAGCGTCTTGGCAGACCACTTAATGATTTGCCTGCCTACTGTAGCAATTGTAATGTGCGGTAATAGATGCCGCATGATTTAAATTGAATTTTTATTGCTTCT
Organism: Podarcis erhardii; assembly: GCF_964252035.2. Lineage (NCBI taxonomy): Eukaryota > Metazoa > Chordata > Lepidosauria > Squamata > Lacertidae > Podarcis > Podarcis erhardii. Next base: position 41,729,051 of record NC_138510.1, read on the forward strand.
TTTATTTCTTATATTGTATTTTGTTGTTCTACAACCTGAATTCAAATTGCATTTTATTGTATTACAGCAAAGAAAAGAAGCAATAAAAATTCAATTAAAAATCATTATGAATATTTAATACAGACACATCGCAGACCACCTGAAAGAAGCTCATGGACACAGGTTTGGAAACGCTAATCTAGTCCCACCCCTTGCTAATTCAAGAAACTTATTACTACTGCAGCGTATTTTTAAAAACAAATTATTAAAGATTTTCTTGGGTTCCAGAAGTATGTGCATTTTCAGGCCGTAGAGCCTTTTCTACAGATCAGTTACATTCGATGTGAGATATCTGATGAGCAGAGACTAGGTGGCCACCCAATAATCTCTAACAAGAGAGATTCCACGTCATGTAGCATTCACAGAAAAACACAGTAGCATCAACAATTCTGTCAGAATAGGAAGCAGGGTGACCCAAGAGTGGCCAACACAGTGCTGTGGTGCCCTTGTCCTGACACTGGCACCACTGGCATTTACAGTGGTACCTCTGGTTACGTATTTAATTCGTTCCGGAGGTCCATTCTTAACCTGAAACTGTTCTTAACCTGAAGTACAGTGGTACCTCGGGTTAAGTACTTAATTCGTTCCGGAGGTTCATACTTAACCTGAAACTGTTCTTAACCTGAAGCACCACTTTAGCTAATGGGGCCTCCCACTGCTGCCGTGCCGCTGCTGCACGATTTCTGTTCTCATCCTGAAGCAAAGTTGTTAACCTGAGGTAATAGCGGAGTCTGTAACCTGAAGCGTATGTAACCCGAGGTACCACTGTCATTGGATGGTACAAATGGCGAGGTCAGGGTAGAACAGAAGTCTTGGCAAAGCCAAACTGGTGCTGCCACCATAGGACCAACCTCTCTGTTGGCCTGCCTCACTCCTCACTGTCTAGGTAAGCAGCCATGATGCTAGTGTCAGAAAGGTGGCTCTGTGGGTAATACACCTAAAAGAACCTGGAATTCTTTGAATGAGTAAGCAGGGATGAACACCCCAAGATATCAGTTATGATGGAACAACCTTTGCTATTTGATTGTGTCAATAAGCCTTGACTAACAACATTCCTCCAGTGTACTAACAAATGCCACCGGTTCTGTTTTTTTAACTTCCTTCCTTCAAGTTAGTCAGGTTCAAAGTGGATTCTTCCCCACAGACACTAAATGTCGCAGCTGCTCCTACTCATGGAAAATTTCAAAAACGCTGGTGCACTATGAATAGCCGACTAGTCAAAAGTTTAAGGACGTATAAAAGGCATTGGGAACGTCGTGCAATATGCGCTCTTGCAAGAGGCACAAGCCAAGAGAAGGGTCAGAGCTTCATAGAATGCTTGGAGAAACTGAAAACACCTGCTGTCTCCCTTCCCATTTCAGGACTTGTGATAAATGTACGAAAGGGATGGAATAGAATGGAGACAGTCTTTTAGACAACCTGTGTAGCATAGCAACAGTGGTGAAAAAGGTGTTGCTTGCAACAGCACAGCTTGGCTCTTTACAGAATACTTTCATATGAAGTGCTCGCTCCAAGATTATACGAAAGTGGAACCATCCCCATCTCTGAATGGCACAGCTTCCTCCTCTAGATCTACTTCCAGTTGAAGGGAATGATGAATACAAATGAGAACAGAACATACTAATGTCCACTGGAGAAAATGCTTGCAGTCTAATATTACTATTAAAAAAAACAACCTTTGTGATGGAAGGAAGGTCACATTTGAACAGAATTCCTGTTCTGCCACCCATGGTTTTTCCCCCACTGTCCTTTTATAAGTCAGCTGCTAAAAATGCCTAGCAGCTCCACCAGCTTCCTTAATACTTATATACTTGTCTTCAACTTTATTAGAGCCCATCATCCTTACAGTAACAATTTAATCACCCCTAAAGCAACATGCCAATCAACTCCAACTCACTTGGCTGGAAGAAATTAAAAATTAAAAATCAATGCCAGAAGCCTGAAGTATCAAGGTACTAGGTCTTCCCCTTCACAATTAATGCCAGTATTGTGCTCATCCATCTGCAAAAGTCACTCTCCCTTTTGTTTTCTTAGAGAGAACAGTCAGTTTAAACACCCCTGGCACAAATTCTAGTCTGGCAAGGCAGGTGGCTCCAGTCTTATGCATTAGCTCATCTTGCTTAGGGAATCTCTTAACTCTATGGAAGAAAACCATGTTAAGTAAGTATTTTAAAGACAGTTGCTCCATGAACTCAGAAAAACAATGGAGATGCTGGAGGAATCCAAAATGTTGTATGAGCAAAAGATTGTGCTTAATCTTTTAGATTAACTCCTGATTGGACATTACATCAGGTAGCAGAGAAAAACAGAAACCTCTGAAGAACAGGTTTGAAGAATCTCATGCTGGATTTCCAAAGCAGAGTTCCTTCCCTTCCCTCCTCCTCCTCCTCTCCTACAAAAGCCAATGCTTGTACCTGACAAGTTCACCTCAAGGGGTCTGGAGGCCAGGATAATATGGTTTAAAAGATATGGGAGGCTTCCAGGTGAACACAAGACTCCTCAGGTTACATAATGTCCAACTTCACTATCTGAATGGTCTGCAGGCATCAAAGATTTCAGATAAACCAGCATGCGCCTAAAGATAAACACAGGGCATGGCCTGGGTTTTTAAACACACAAGATACGGGGATAAACTTGTGAACGCTCCAAAATGCAAGTGGGCCCTGCACAAGATTGCAAGCTCCCTACAAAATAACTCCATGCACACAGAAAGCCAGCTATTAGAGAGAAGGCTGGTCCTTGTATTACCTTAGTAACGGGCTAGCTTTCTGTGTGGAGGAATCTGTCACCAGTCCTCATGGAGGGAGAGCTCACAGTTTCCTTCTGCCATGTCAAAACCTAGACCCAGGGAGGTCAGAGGTGAGGTTCACCTTCAAATCCCAGGGTCTGTTTGGGCTGCTGCCTTCTCCCCAAAACCGAATTAGTTGCCCGAGTCTCCTCCGGGGTCTGAACTTTCTTCCCTTCGAGAGCCACAACACACAGCCATCGACGATCGCACCCCTGAGAGGCGAGCAGCCGAGAAGGAGCAAGCTGGAGAGCTTAGCTCCAAGGGGGCGCTGGAAGAAAAGGCGCTTGTTCCTGGAGCCGCCTCCTCCTCGCCCCACCTTTGCTCTGTTTACACTGTCGCGCCGCCGAACTGAAAGAGAGAAGCGCGCCACGCAGGGCACGAGCCGGCGAGGACTTACCGGCTCCGGCTTCGAGGGGCTCCCCTTCGAAAAGTGCCCGAGCCCCGCTTCCACGCCCCGGCTGGGACTCCCGGGTCTTCCTCACCGGCCGGCCGAGAGCAGAAAGCAGAACTGGCGGCTTCTGGTTTCCAGCGACAACCTGAGGCAGGAGGAGGCGGAGCCACGGCTAGGGAGCGACCAATCCGACTTCGCGCGGCGCTGGCTCCTCCCACCCCCGTCGCTCTGTGGCATCGGGCGTGGGGAGCTTTGGGGTGTTGGGGTTTTTTGCTGAGGCTGCAGAGGGGGCGGGGCTGCCTCCCCCCCCCGGCTCTGCGTTGTCTGCGGCAAAACGGCGCGCAAGGCGGAAATTCAACAGGTGCTGCTTTTCGTGGAACCGTTTGCTCCAGGGGTCAGGCTAGATGATCCTTGGGGGTTTCTCCCAGATCTACAATTCTATGATTCGGTGGCAGGGCATCATCCTTTGCATGCAGAAGATCCCAGGTTCAAAACACACACACCCCACCCAATATCCAGGTAGTGCCCAGGGCCGGATTTAGGTTTGATGGAGGTAATGGGGCCCTTTATATGTCCAGCCGTCCTTTGTCAACAACAAATTGTTGCTCTTTTTTGTGTTGAATATATGCTATATGGTAGGGACGCGGGTGGCGCTGTGGTCTAAACCACAGAGCCTAGGGCTTGCCGACCAGAAGGTCGGTGGTTCGAATCCCCGCGACGGGGTGAGCTCCCGTTGCTCGGTCCCTGCTCCTGCCAACCTAGCAGTTCAAAAGCACGTCAAAGTGCAAGTAGATAAATAGGTACCGCTCCGGCGGGAAGGTAAATGGCGTTTCCGTGCGCTGCTCTGGTTCTCCAGAAGCGGCTTCGTCATGCTGGCCACATGACCCAGAAGCTGTCTGCGGAAAAACGCCAGCTCCCTCAGCCAATAAAACGAGATGAGCGCCGCAATCCCAGAGTCGGTCACAACTGGACCTAATGGTCAGGGGTCCCTTTACCTTTTATATGCTATATGGTAATTTATGGACCTGTTGTTGTTGTTTAGTCGTTTAGTCGTGTCCGACTCTTCATGATTGTGTGGGACTTACCTGCCCCCCCCCATTTTATTCAAGTTGGCACCCTTGGGTAGTGCTGGGAAAGGCCACTTGCCTGAAATTCCTGGAGAGGTGCTGCCAGTCAGTGCTGGCAGTATGGAACCAGATGACCAATATGCAGCTTTCTATGTTCCTGCAGGGATTTAGCAGATGCCTGGAGAAGAAGTATTATCAATGGCATGACAGATAAGTTAAAACCTCCAGGTTCAGAGCATAGGGGGTGGCCCCCAGTGGTGCAGTTGTTTAAACCTTTTCTAGATGAGCCAGTTATTTGATGGTTATTTTGCATTGTTTTATGGTGTTTCATGCTTTATTACACTTGTATAATAGCTTACTTATTTCATAAAAATTATATACCACTTGATTGTAGAAAACCTTAAAGCCTTTTACAAAAGCAGCTGATTGTGATATGAGGAGGTGGTCTATAAATATTTTTTAATATATAAAGCCTGTAACTGACTGGGTAAGTACATGAGTTGATGGATGGGCAAGCTCATTAGCTATTATGTCACTGAGCCAGGATAACACACTCTAGAAAGATCCCAGGAGCTCGTAATTTAGGTACTCATGTTGGTATAAAGAAGGAAGAAGAAATGGAGAAGAAGAAAGAAAGAAGGAGAAGAAATGGAGGCAGTGAGAGATTTTACTTTCTTGGGCTCCATGATCACTGCAGATGGTGACAGCAGCCACGAAATTAAGAGACGCCTGCTTCTTGGGAGGAAAGCAATGACAAACCTAGACAGCATCTTTAAAAGTAGAGACATCACCTTGCCAACAAAGGTCCGTATAGTAAAAGCTATGGTTTTCCCAGTAGTGATGTATGGAAGTGAGAGCTGGACCATAAAGAAGGCAGATCGCCGAAGAATTGATGCTTTTGAATTATGGTGCTGGAGGAGACTCTTGAGAGTCCCATGGACTGCAAGAAGATCAAACCTATCCATTCTGAAGGAAATCAGCCCTGAGTGCTCACTGGAAGGACAGATCGTGAAGCTGAGGCTCCAATACTTTGGCCACCTCATGAGAAGAGAAGACTCCCTAGGAAAGACCCTGATGTTGGGAAAGACGGAGGGCACAAGGAGAAGGGGACGACAGAGGACAAGATGGTTGGATAGTGTCTTCGAAGCTACAAACATGAGCCTGACCAAACTGCGGGAGGCAGTGGAAGACAGAAGTGCCTGGCGTGTTCTGGTCCATGGGGTCACGAAGAGTCGGACACGACTAAACGACTAAACAACAACAACAAGTTGGTATAAAATGGCATGAGAAGACAGAGACGGGAGTAACGGAAACCCTTGGATTCTGGCTTGGTTGCACACAATATTGCCATTCTGTAGACATAAGGGTAGGCTTTGGGTCATACAGGAGGTCTGAGTGAGGCCTGATCTCCTCTATTCATTTCAGGAAAATAGGGCTGGCACCAGGATTTCCTTACTCATGTTATCTGCCACTGCTGAATTGCACTGGGCAAAGTATTTCTGCCGTTCCAAGGACAGAAACAACAACATGAGGTAGATCTGACAGCCCTGTGATCATTTCCAACAATCCAATTCCCCTTTTCAATAGCAATGAAAACACAAGCCTATTATTTTGTGACTTGGCTTTTGTATTCATTCGCTTCCCCCTTTTTCTGCAGTGGATTTTGTTATCTGCTTTCTGCTGCAAAATGTTATTTAAAAGCAAAACCAAACCCGGCTTCCTCCAAATAGATATTCACATCAGACAAGTGAAGGTGTGAACACCATCAAAATTGAAATTATTTAATTAATAATCACCACCACCACCTCACACTCATTTTTTATTGCATCCTTGCCATCGCAGGAACTGGAATAATTAATTCCAGGCTAACTTCTAACCTGAAGGAAGCATAAGGTGATTTAAGAATCCAAATACAAAGCAGGGGATAGAAAACATGGACTATGTTGTGATTAACATATGGAATGACACCAGGATCTTGTAACAGGTAGATAATGATGCAAATGGTGATTATAAATGAAAAAATTTGCATGTTGGAATACAAGGCAAAGAATGTTATTAAAAGAAAACAAAGTTAGCAGGAGCAGTGCTCCCTCATTCCCCCAAGCAGATAGAATATTTTGCTTTTATATTTGAATAATCAGGTGTCTTGTTCTTATTTAGATTTGAATGCTACTAAAAGACAGAAGAATGTGCATACAAAATGGGAAAGGAGATTCTTCCTCCCCCCCAACAATACACAAATTATTTGTGAAACTCATTAGTATCCATCAGTAGCTATCATAACCAAGTTGGGCCAGAAATGTGATTACCCCCCCCCAATGCATTTTAAAGCATGTAAAACTTGAACAGCATGCTTCCCCCCTGCTGCATTGTTGAAAGAAAACAGTTGCATTTCACATCAGAAGTCCAAGGTATGTTTGTCAATACCAAAGGCTGAGTGAGAGCCCCTGTTCTCCAGTCTCAGTCAAAAGAGAGTTCATTCATCTCTGCTTTCCAGAGCAAAGAGTGCAGCCCAGTTAAAAGTGTCCAAAATCAAGTATGTGTTGGTGGTGGTGATCATCCATGTTCTGCTAACAAAGTTAATAAACATGTATCAAACCCATTCAGAAAAGCCTTTTTTTTCTGGCCCACTGGCAACACTTTAACATTTGTGTTAACTTTTCAAGCAAAACCACCTGCCATACCCACTTATATGCATCCCCTGAAAGTTTTTCCAATTACATGGCATCAGTTTGATGGCTTAGCAGCTCTTTATGCTTCAAATCTAAATCAAGGCCTATATATAGATTTAAAAGCACCAGCTGTGGAGAGGGGTAGACCCACTGACCTGTAATAGAGCTGGCTTCCTGAAACACCTGCACCCCCCCCCAAAAAAAGCCCATGCTTGGGTGTGATTACTTATTTGGTTTGGGTGAAAGGAATGCATGTAACATGCCCAGATGATGCACACAACATCATTGCCTTTGGGACTAAAATTGATAGTTCATTCAATAGCTTGGAACTCCCTGGCATTGCATACCAAACAGGTGCTCTCTCTATCATCTTTTCAACACCTGCTAACATTCCTCTTTCAAACAAGCCTTCTAAAATCCCAGCTGCTACCCATCTATTAATTGAATTGATTTCGTGAATGTGATGTCAACGTTTTATACTGGTTTTTTTATATTTATAATGTTTGTTGAATTGCCTTTCTATATGCAATTGTTTCAACTGTTTTACGTATAAGTATAAAACCAAATTTACTAGAATAATAGCTAGAATAGAGATAGACTTGTAACCATTCAAGCAACAAACATACTAAGGTGCCATATGCAAAACAAAGCCTGGAGATACTGTAAACATGGAGTGGATAAATGTACAACTGTATCTTAACACGTTACATGTGCAATAAACATTATACAGACTGGGTAAATGAACCGTTCAACAAGTAGCATAAGTTCAGTCACAGAATGGCAACTCCATGCCACCATAATGGCAAGGGTAGCACACTGGAGAATATGAAAAAGTTTTTCATTTTATTTTTTTTTGTAAATAAATTTATTAGTTTTCATCCAGTTATACATTTTATATCGAATACAACATATTATACCTGTTTTGAACTTCCTTCAGTGCCTCTGACATCATTCGTACTTATACCTTTAGTACACATTCCCTTTTTCCATATTGCCATTATTCCTCCTTATTCCCATTTTTTTTTTATAAACAATACTTGTTTGTATTTTTACAGTGCCTCTTGAAATCCCACTAACGTTGTGTTTATGCCACAAATGTTTTTCAGATAATCCACCAATTTTCCCCAGTCCTCGATGAACTTTTGGTCTTTAGTATATCTAATTTTCCCAGTTAATTTGTCCAGTTCGGCATAGTCTATCAATTTTAATCTCCATTCTTCTATCGTTTTTCAAAGCTGTTTTTCAAAGATTGAACTGGATGAGATGTTCTTCAATGGGTCTTGAGTTGGAAACACAAAGCCATATGCATGGATCAGTCACAGGAAGGCAAATCAAAGCCACCGCCCTGGTGAGAATAACGCAAGTCTGATTTCAGAAGCCACTTAGGAGAAATGTACACCTTGTGAGATAAATATGCAGTTAAAATGTTGACATAGAATTATAGAATTGTAGAGTTGCAAGGGTCCTCGAGGGTCATTTAGTCCAACCCCATGCAAATGCAGGAATCTCAACTAAAACATCCATAACAGATGGCCATCCAACCTCTGCTTAAAAATCTGCAAGGAAGGAGAGTCCACAACCTCCTGAGGGAGACCATTCTACTGTTGAATAGCTCTTACTGTCAGAAAGTTCTTCCTTATGTTTAGTTGGAATCTCCTTTCTTTCATGCTCATCGAGATACAGTTCTCTTTACATTATTTTATCACCTATTTCGAGGGTGTTTAAAGTCAAAAGATGGGTTCAAAAATGCCCAAGAAACAGCTACAAAAAATGTGCATCAATGTTCGTGCCCGCAATGGTCCTCTACACCCAATTAAAACCAGGGCATAGGCTGGCACAATGCCACAAAACCTGTGTGATCCTGTGTGAGATAATTTTATTAGCTATCATTGAGCTCAGACTTAAATCTTGCCACTGTGTCACAGGAACTATTTGTTGGACCATAATGTTAATTATATCATCATCACCAGTGGCAATGAGAGCCTAAGCCTGTAATTTGAATGGAAGGGATGCAAAAAGCTGGTTATCCAGAAAACATCAGCTGTTCAGAGACATCTTGAGCAGTGCTAGAAATTATCACTGCTTCTGAAAAGCAGCAATAAAAGGACCCTACAGATTATTCTTTGTACCTCTGCATCTCATTTTCTGTACTACTGATGTTTGTTATTGTCTGCCAAGATTTTAGTAATATTCTCAATCTTCTTCCTTTGCTCATTCTACTTAGATTGCACATGCTTCTGGCAGAGACCATGTTACTTTTAAGCAGTCCTAAAACACAGTGGGAATTAAATAAATATTATGGAGAAATAATTATCCCACAGCAAGAAGACTTGGGTCATCTGACTTAACTCCTTCTAAACATTGGTGGCCTGCAGCCTAACTTAGTATAAAGTCCTTTCAAATAATTACATCAAATGCAGTTTCTTGGCTTCTGTACTGTGAAATGGGATATAGGAAGTGTTATAAAAAGAGGTCAAACCAGGTGACATTGTGTGAATGAAATTAACATGGTGAGTGGCATGGGGACCATGGGGGACGGGTGGAGAAAGAATTTTATGTCCTACAAAAGTTGCCCTTTTCAAGGCCAGTACAGGATTCCCTTCAAATGCAAATAGCAGCTGTGTGTGTGTGTGTGTGTGTGTGTGTGTGTGTGTGTGTGTGTGTTTCATCAGGATCAAAGCAGAAGGGAAAGGGTGGAGCTCCACCTCCCCACTCCTTCAACCATTTACAATTTTTTAAAAATGTGCACTTTAATTGCATCCACAGAATTCGCAATGAGCCTCATTTGGCCCCTAACAAGAGCTAGACAAAAAGAGAAAACATCCTTGCCATCTTTGAAAACTGGCTGCACAGCCTCTGAAAATGTCATAGATAAATTTAATGGAAACCAGGTCCCTTTCAGATGGAGTCACTGGGTGGTAATAAATGCACAGGCAGAACAAATTCTGCTTGCATAAGGGGTCTTCCCCCCCCCCCCCGCCCCACATGTACCCCCCCAGTGTTCCCAAATCTGCTCTGGAGAGATGACAGAACCCCCAGAACAGGTTTAGGATGGGCGGGGAGCAGTTCAACTGCTGAGCAGACTATCAAATATATTGTCAAATCTACCTTGTTGTTGGATTGAGAATCAGTAGCTAGACATAACATAGGGAAGTGGGGCTGGGACAGATTTTGCCAAATGCCTGGCCTAAGACTGATGACTTTTCTCTGGCAGACTCACTGTGCTTTGAGCAGGTGTAGGAAAGGCTGCAATTTAGCAGGTGCAACAATCCTATCACTTCATCTCCATGCTGGGAAATGTTTATGTACCAATTTCCTGCCTTCAAACTATTATGGCACGTGTGGTAGATTGCTAATAGAATAACTGCTTTATGATTTATCATAAGGGAGATATGGGCACATCTGGAGGTTTTTATTTTGTAGTTTGGAAGGGATATGATCAGAATTATGTTATGACCTGGAGCTGAGACAAATGCTATTCATTTGTCGTCTCTCTTGCAACTGTGAAAGGTAGATCAGCCTTGATTGTTATTTTATCTGTCCTTATGAATGTTATAGATTTGTTTTAATTGCAGCTTCTGCTGTTTATTTTTTTTAGTGGTTTATATATTTATTCCATTTTTTAAAATTGTATTTCAGCCAGGGAGTTCCTCTACCCCATAGTGAAACACAGACCCTTCTCTTTCTGTCCCTTTGAATTCGATGATTCAAGATGGCCTTAACAGATTGCAGATCTGGGCCCAAACTAACAAAATAAATTTTAATAGAGACAAATGTGAGGTTCAGCACTTAGGCAGGAAAAACCAGTAGTATGGGTGAAAAGGATCTAGAGGTCTTATAGACCACAAGCTTGACATGAGTCAACAGTGTGATGCAGCAGCAAAAAAAGATGTTGATGCTATTCTAGGCTGCATCAACAGAAATATAGAGTCCAAATCAAGGGAAGTAATAGTCCCACTCTATTCTGCCTTGGTCAGCCCACATCTGCCTGTGTACAATTCTGGGCACCACAGTTTAAGAAAGATATTGACAAGCTGGAACATGGGCAGAGGAGGGCAACAAAGATTATCTGGAAACCAAGCATTATGAGGAATGGTTGAGAGAGTTGGGTATATTTAGCCTGGTAAAGAGGAGACTGAGAGGAGATATGACAGCCATCTTCAAATATCTAAAGGGCTGTCGCATGGAAGATGGAGAAAGTAGGAGAGTAGGAGCTGAACAAATGGATTCAAGAAAGGAGATTCTGACTAAACTTCAGGAATAACTTGTTGACAGTAAGAGCTGTTCAGCAGTGGAACAGACCGAGGTTTCTAAGCAGAGGTTGGATGGTCGTATGTCATTGATGCTTTAGTTGAGATTTCTGCATTGCAGGGAGTTGACCCTCAGGGTCCCTTCCAACTTTGCAATTCTATGATTGCAAAGTTTGGCACTAAGTGAGAACAAGTTACATTCAACACATACCACTCAAATCCACACTCTCAGCCCACCTAACAAGAAAGACTGGACCCTGGGGTTAATGGTAAGATTTTGCCTAGCCATGGAATCTGTCTTACTCAGTTACCCCATGCTAAGTTTTCAAAGAGAGAGACTAGGAAGCACAGATTGAAAAGAGTCTCACAGACACACACACACACACACACACACGCACACACACACACTATAAACACAGCTGATGTCCAACCCACATTAGAATTATTCTGCAGTATTGTTGCTTCTTGCATGATCATAAGTACATGTTCCAACCTGTAATACTGCTGCTATTTCTGCCTCTTCATTCCAGGATTTTTCAGACTCCTTTATGATTATGATGATTGTTATTTTTTTACATATTGCGTTGTCCTTGTGCTGCTGATTTCAATGTGAGTTTTTTAACTGAAAGGCAAACTGTGTGCTTGCTTTGGATACAAACTGGAAGAAAGAGTCTGCCTCAATTAAATCTGGTATAGAAAGTGTGAATTCTCTGCATGGATTCTCTGGGTTCTCTGCATGGGTCTGTCTGCATGGCAGGAGGCTGTTGTGGGCTGCAATTTTATGCAAACTACAGCTATTGCAAGAACTAGAAAAAGCAGGAAAAGTACAGTAAAGAAGAGGGGGAAGCAGTTGCTATTTAGGATCCCTGGGATTTTTTATCACTTGGTGTCCAAACAGCTTACCCCCTCAGTTACAGCTCTGATAAGTGATCACACTGATTATCACTTAAAGCTTGTATCTGCAGAGAAATAATATGAATTCCTTAGTTTCCATAATCTTATGTTGCCATCCAATCCATGCAGAATACCTGCAGTTTATATCTGCCAACCTAGCAGTTTGAAAGCACGTCAGAGTGCAAGTAGATAAATAGGTACCACTCCGGCGGAAAGGTAAACGGCGTTTCCGTGCACTGCTCTGGTTCGCCAGAAGCGGCTTAGTCATGCTGGCAACATGACCTGGAAGCTGTACGCCGGCTGCCTCGGCCAATAAAGTGAGATGAGCGCCGCAACCCCAGAGTTGGCCACGACTGGACCTAATGGTCAGGGGACCCTTTACCTTATATCTGCTTCAGAAACGTGCTTTTTAGAGAGAATAAAGGCTTGTATTGAAAGACAACCAAGGCCGGCCCTGCCATTAGGCAAAATGAGGCACCTGACTCAGGCGGCATATGCTGGGGTGCGGCAACAGCCCCTGATTGTTTCTCCTAAGGCCCATTGCTCTCTGTTTGTGAGTACACCTATGTCTGCTAAACAGCATGCCTTTGACTCCTCAAACTAGCCTGCTGCCTCAGGTGTTGCAGAGGACACTATCCCATCCCCAATACTGAAGTAAGATTCAGCTGCCTGTCAAGGCTGCTTGCCTGCTTGAAATGTGGAGGTGTACCATCTTGTCCACCTCAGGCAGCAAAGTGTATTGAGCTGGCCCTGAAGACAATATCGAAAGAGCTCAGCATGTATTTTTCCACCACAGGCTAGATCAGCCTAAGGTCAACATGGACTGCAGCTCCAAATTAGCAATGTCAGCAGCTGCCATCAGCTGCATTTCCTGATGTTATGGCCCAGCCCTTGAGTTCCTGTGGATTTACCAAGCCTGTGGTAGATTAGGCAAGTCCAGACATTAGGTGTGAACAAACTCTGGAACTGGAAACACGTTTGTCTGCTGTGTTTCCTTAGAAAACCAAAAGCAGCCTTTAATCCTTAATGCAGACAATAAGAAGAAACAACCAACTGTGTATCTCTGTGGCTGGGTCTTAAGAAGAGGACATTTTCATTAGGCTCTGGGGCTTCTTTTCCTAGGGTATGCTTGTGAGGCCTAAATAGCCTTTCAGTCAAAATGTGAAGAAAACAATACTCAATCCATCATTATTGCTTTCCTTCTAATCTGAAGCTCCTTCAGGTGAGAAAAAAGTAGTTTCAGAAGACAAGTCCTGATGAATCCAAGTGTGATGTTCTGGCCTCATGCAAGGGAGAGTGATGATGAAACACTTAGTTCCTTGCTCCCCGCCACCCCATCTCTCTCTGCCCTGGTCAGAGCACTCCCCTAATCTGCTTTGCGTGGTTGTGGGACCCTTCATAACAGCATGACAGGTGGTGTTGGGGGTGAGGAAAATTGGTGAAAGTGGCCTCCTTCCCTCTTCTATTGAAAGAAGCCTTCCATCAGTACAGTAGTACCTCGGGTTAAGAACTTAATTCGTTCTGGAGGTCTGTTCTTAACCTGAAACTGTTCTTAATCTGAAGCACCACTTTAGCTAATGGGGCCTCCTGCTGTCACCGCACTGCTGGATCACGGTTTCTGTTCTCATCCTGAAGCAAAGTTCTTAACCTGAAGCACTATTTCTGGGTTAGCGGAGTCTGTAACCTGAAGCGTATGTAAACTGAAGCGTATGTAACCTGAGGTACCACTGTACTGGAAAAAACTCACACAAAGAACTTTGCTTTGATCTAGCAAGCTCAGCTCTTCAACAGAAATACCAGAATGTTTCACCACTCAATGTATTTTGAGCTGGATGCTTTTCCTCAGGTCTAACCAAATCATTGGGCAGAGTGAAGTGACCACCGATGGCAGCTGATTTGGGGCATCCTGGGAAGGCAACAACTTTTAGGGCACAATCCCCCTATCTGCTGCACAGGGTGTGTGTGAATGGGGTGGAGGTCTCCCTACACCCAGCCTACAACAGCTTGAATGGCCTGTCCCCACCAACTGACAACAGTGACACTCTGCCAGCATCAATCTCCTTGTTCCACCGGCTGAAAGTGTGGAAGGGGAGAATTATCACCATTGGGAAGGACAACATGAGGTATTGTGGGAATGAGGAGGGGCTGAGCCAACCTGGAATTCACTGGATCTTAATCTGGCCCCACAACACTATTGGGCCAGATCCTGACCCACTTCTTGTGCCAGCTCCAGCATGGTGTAGCCCGGAGCAGGCTTTTCCCTTGCCTTCTCCCCCAGCCAGTGTGAGTGTCAGGGGTGCAGATTTGGCAGTGGCTGTGCTACTGTGTCACACCCTGCCTGGTCAGAGTTTGAATTGCTTTATTACTACATTTTTGTGCTTAGGGAGAGGTGCGTGTGGGATTTTCAGCCTCTGGTGCCAAAATGACTTGGCCATTCTTGGGTACTATGGACCTTGATCATGGGAAGAGAGCTGGCCTGGCCCTGCTATCATCCTGTTAGTCACATCAGTGTCCATGATTTGTCTTTCCCCCTTTATTCATGGCATTTGCTTCTGCTGTGATCCACTCCCCGCACCCAGAATAAGGTAGAGGTGGCCTTCTCCAGGGTCAGCATTCTAGTTACTAAGCATGCAAGCACACAGCAGTGAAATAAACACAAGCAGCTCTATAGCCCTGAGGATTTAGCACTACGCTATGGAGAAATAATGAACCCTTTATTTCACAGCAGCACTGTGTATCCTAGACACATTATTCTCTGCGTGTCTAATCTAGTCTGCAGGTAGCAAAGGCACCTCCTGTTCCCTGTTCAAGGGCAATCAGTCTTTTCCCCATCTGTAGCTTCTGCTCCAGCAGAACGGCCTTGCTGTCCCCCAGCTGCAATCATTCCTGGAGGAGTCCCAGCGAGGTGGGCTACAGATGCTCAAGGACATGTTTTTTCTCTGCTCCACCAAACGTGCTTGTTCACAAACATGCTTAACTGTGAGAGGAGCAACCACGAGGGATCCCGAAAAGCGACCGCCTGCTTTCCACGGCGCACTGCAGTTCCCATTGCATCTACACTCTGAAGCAGCACAGGGCCCAGCTCAGGAAATAAAGCCCATCCATTCTCTTCTCAGCCAAGCTTCATTATGCAAAGATGTACGCTTGAGCGTAATTATACCGCTCCCCGATTTTAGGAGTGGGAAATATTAGCTTCATCCTTCCCATCTCCCCGCACCATTTTGGGAGCCCATAGTTACTTGCAAATGCTGTTAAATGTTTTAGGTTCTTTGAGCAGAGCTACTGCCTGCCAGGAGTTTGCTCTGTTGAAAATAACTGGCAGGGGGAATGGATGTGCATGACATTAGCCACTTAGGTCACCAGTGATTTCAAATAAAATGAGCATGTATTTACAAAATGCATAGATTTGTTTGGATGTTTCACTATCCAAATAACTCCAGGGTTTATGGAGGTTCCTTTGAATGAGGCTACCTTTGTAATGAAGGGGGTGGAGGGGGGCTCAGATGATTCCCCTCACCCTTTCTCCAAATGGCCCCTTTGTGAAAGTTGTTCCCCTTCCCTGCATATGTAAAATGAAAGGACGCAGGAGTTAAGTTACACCTGCTTTTATGTAGCATGTAGTTAGACCCTAAGCTGCAAATCTTTGGTCATCCAAAGAGGCTGTTTTGCTTTGAAGTTGCAAGGCTTCTGAGTGATTTCTGTAACTTTCTGTTGTTGCTAACATGCACACACACACACACACAGACGCACAGCTTATAGCTGTATTCTGATCTTGCCTAGTGTTTTGAGGCCCTATGGCTGCTTGCCAAGTTGTATTGCTTCCTCTTTCAGGTCTGTGGAAGCACATTTTTAAGTTGGAGTAAGACTACAGAAATGAGCTCATTGCTTAGGATGCCCCCCCCCCACCACAAAAGTCACATGCACAAATAGATCAGACGGTTTCCACAAGCTGAGAAAGGAGATGTGGAAGCTCAAATCCAGGGCCAAATCTGGGCATCTCTGTCTGACCCTTGGAACTCTCTCCAAGCCACACACGCCCTGGCCACATCCCACACCAGACCTGCTTTGCATCCTCCTTGTGTATTTTTGCCTGGCTGATAATGCCTCTTGCCTGCCTGCATGGAAGAAACAGAACGGTGTGTTGAGTGTGAAGATACCAGCCTACAGTACAAAGGCAAAATTCATAGTTATTGCTCTATTTACTTTTGCCTCTGGTCCTCCTGCCACCAGTGTGCATCTCTTGGAAGGTTGTCCAGAAGGAAATATGGCCCCTAGGCTGAAAAAGGTTTCCTGCCCCTGGCCTAAAGGTTTCCTTCCCTTTTAATAAGACAACAAATCCTTAGATATTGCCATTTAGGGACACAATCATTAATACGGTCATACCTTGGATCTCAAACACGTTGGCTCCCGAATGATCGAAACCCAGAAATGGGTGTTCCAGTTTTTCAAACATTCTTTTGGAACCTGAATGTCCGATGGGGCTTCCGTGGCTTCCAATTGGCTGCAGGATCTTCCTGCAGCCAATCAGAAGCCGTGTTTTGGTTTCCGAACATTTTGGAAGTCGAACAGACTGCCAGAATGGATTCCGTTTGACTTCCAAGGTACGACTGTAGTGTGCAGGACAGTTCCTGGACTTCCAAATGTTGTGAGTCTGCTGAGGACTGCTGGGATAGGTAACTAGTGTGTTACCTATCTTCTGTTGTGGCTTTTATATACGCAGCCATAGGAACATATATGTATGTAGTTATTAAGTTATGCATTGGCTGTAAAATAAATGATGCATATTTCGTGCACCTACACACCCTTCTATATCAGAGAGCTCTCCACCTCATTCTGGATATTCAGTGAGAAGCCTAGGTATGATCCAAGGTATTGGACTGACTGTGACCTTGGACCACAGGATAAATGCCTTAACAAAATAATTTCGATCGGAAAGGGCAACTGAGAGGAATTCATGCTATATTTTCCAGCAAATCTTCCCTCTCAGGTTAATTTCAACAGTGGTTTCCCGGATTTAGTACCAGAGCCTGTGTTCAACACCCTGATACAGTTCCAGTAATAAGAAAAAGAGCACCTCTGAGTACATTAAGAGTGCTTTTTTCTTTATTGTTGCATCTGGCAGAAAAGTGAGGGTGCTGGCCATTGGAAAGTATGGCTTCCAGGCAGGTTTGAGCTGGAGCATCTTATTTTAGAAACTAATAACAGCAAGATCTCCTAGTCTTACATATAGTCCCAAGCTAAGTCTGCCACCAGCAGTGATTCATTCTCTTCCAGCTGCACACACTTATTATTTTATTACACATATAATTCCATGTGATTAAGTGTTCTGAGGGAAAGTGGAGTCTTCCGCACTTCACCCCGGCTCTTTATAAATCATGCTCTTGCAGAAAAGGAGACTTTGCTCCACCTCTTACCAAGGAAACAAAAACAGTGTTTCAGAGATTGTTGCCATTTGCGTTTGCTTATATAAAGTTTGGCTATCCTTGTTTCTCAAAGAAGCAAAGATCACATGAGGAAGAACGTGAGCAACAGAAGGTCTTCCCTCTTCCTGTGTGCCCCCCCCCCCACGCTCCAAACAGAGCAGATTTAGATTTAAGGGAGAGGAGAGGGAGAGGAAGTTCCCCTGTTCAGCCAGAAGTCCTTGAACTAATGGAACTACAGTGATACCTCGGGTTTAGTACTTAATTTGTTCCGGAGGTCCGTTCTTAACCTGAAACTGTTCTTAATCTGAAGCACCACTTTAGCTAATGGGGCCTCTGCTGCCGCTGCGCCGCCGGAGCACGATTTCTGTTTTTATCCTGAATCAAAGTTCTTAACCTGAAGCACTATTTCTGGGTTAGTGGAGTCTGAAGCGTATGTAACCCGAGGTACCACTGTACTTTGTTGGACAGCGCCCATCAGGTTTTTTGGGGGGTGGGTGGAGATTGTATCATGAAGGCAGCCTTTGCCAAGCTTGTGCTTTCCAGAGGTTTGGGACTAAAACTCCCATCAGCCCCTGATGAAGGGCACCGGCTTGGCAAAGGCTGCATGAACCAATGTATAAAGTATAGGGCCTATTTGTCACTAAAAAAGGAAAAGGAAAGTGCATCAGCTGTTACACCCCAGCAGTTCTCCTCCGAGCTAATGTATCACAGTCCTGCACACGCAGTATTTTTCTCTTTTCCCAAAGCAATTCTTGGTTATTTATAGGGAAATTGGTTAACTTTTAAATTCTTAATCACAGAAGAATTAATTACACAGGAGCAGAAATCGAAGGAATTACCTCTCATTTGTCATTAGTAATAGCCATTAGAGCATGTAATCAACAATTCTGTTATTCCATGAACTATGTATGGCACCGTGAGCTCCTGAGATAAAAAGCTGGGGTATAAATTCTGTGCACGTGTTTTAAAGACAAGGGGAGCTGCACTGTACAAAAATACTTGAAGTTAATCTGAAGTTTATAAAGTCCAGAGGTGGCTTTTTGGCCCTTGCCTTGCCTTTTTCTCTGGCAGGTATGCAGAGACCTGTGCAACTTTTCTTTAGGGAGAAAAAACCCCCAGGAAGAACAGAAGAGTGCAAGAGCAAATGTTACCAGCCTTAGCTGTCCTATTTCACAAGAGGCAAAAGCAGGGGAAGAGTACCCTAGCTTAATGGTAGAGGACCTGACTTGCAAGCAGACAATCCCTTGTTCAACCCTTGTTCAATCTCCAGGTAGGGCTGGGAGAAACTCTTGCCAGAAATCATGGAGCTGCTAGTCAGTGTAGACAATACTAGATGGCCAAATGGTTTGACTTAGTATGAAGGAGCTTCCTATGTTCCTAGAAGCTTCTGCTTTTTGAAAAGGGAGGGCAATTTCCATCTGGGTTTCTTGAAGAACGGTTTTTAATACTGAGGTGATGCTCAACAGCAATAGTTACCTGACTTCGTCTTGCCCAAGAGTGAGAAAGAGGTTTTGTGCAAAACCTTGTTGTTGTTTTTATGATAAAAAGAATGTATTGCATTAGTCTCCAAAGCAATCTCTCACATGTGGCACAGGGAGATCTTGGGACAAGAAGCTCTTCCTAACTGGGTTCTTAACATTCAAACATGACTTCAGCACACAATAGGTAAAGGTAAAGGGACCCCTGACCATTAGGTCCAGTTGTGACCGACTCTGGGGTTGCGGCGCTCATCTCGCTTTATTGGCCGAGGGAGCCGGCGTACAGCTTCCAGGTCATGTGGCAGTGCACGGAAACGCCGTTTATGGGAAGGTACCTATTTATCTACTTGCACTTTGACATGGTTTCGAACTGCTAGGTGGGCAGGAGCTGGGACCGAGCAACGGGAGCTCACCCCGTCACGGGGATTCGAACCGCCAACCTTCCGATTGGCAAGTCCTAGGCTCTGTGGTTTAACCCACAGCGCCACCTGCGTCCCTTTTCAGCACACGACAGTCGGTGCAAATAGGCACACTTGTATTACTTGAGTGTCTAGGAGCAAAATGGCATGGTTTTGCCCAGGCAATGAGCAAACAGCCTTGGGGTCTGTCCATTGACATAGCACAGCAGCCACCGACCCCAAATGCACCAAACAGGTTTTCACACTAACAGAGACTGCAGATGTGTAACAGGTTATTTTTTCTACTCACTGGATTTCCACATTTCCAAATGTAAACAACAACAACAACAACAACAACAACAACAACAACAACAACAACAAAGACACAGGTTGGAATTTTGATGAGGAAGATGTTTGCAGACTCTGAAAAAACCTTGTGTGGATGAGCAGCCCTGATTCCACCCTGAACTCCCACCTGGAAACACCTCACAGTTCTCTGTATTTTATGGCTGCTGTGTTTTTTTGTAGGTATGTCTATTGCGATAGTAAGAATTAATTTAAAAAGATGTTCGTGGAGCTAATCTGAGAAGCCTGTGTATCAGACAGGACTCCTTTTTCCCTTTAATAAGGGAGAATTCCTGTGAAGGCAGAGGCAACACCACACCTGTATGGGGAAACCATCTCCTCCAGAATCCTTTGAAGCGAACAATAGGTTCGTTCTTATAAGGCTTAAACTCTGCTGTTGCTCCAGGAATGGGAAATTACATATTAGAATCTCATGTATGTAATTAGACAGTGCCATTGTGATAATGGGCTCAGATACAGGAAGGCTCAGGTTGCGTTTGAAGAAGTGGTGAAAGCCCCTTCAACACTGGTTCAGGAACAATGCTGGGTGGGAAAGTTTATACAGGGAACAAATTTATTCGGGAAACAAGCATTTCCATATGGATGGGATACATTTCACCATCCTTTAATGTTCAGTATTTGTTTGTTTTCTGATGTTTGTGCTGCAGAAGTATGGATGGGTAGATTCCAAGCTTGAGGACAAAGAATAGTGGGTGATATTAAGTGCTAGTCGTGAGTAGACCCACTTGCAATTAATAGACAAATAACTTAAGTTTATTTTAATTAATTAATTAACACAATTTAAATACCTCTTGATTGTGATGAGAACTCAGAGCAGCTTAGAAAAATAACAATTAAAACATTAAAATTACCTATAAAAGACAACTGTTCCTCATAAGGTTTCCAGACCCTTGATCGTCTTGGTCACCCTCCTCTGCACATGTTCCAGCTTGTCAATATTCTACTTAAATTATATCGCCAAGAACTGGAAACAGTATTCCAGGTGTGGTCTGACCAAGGCAGAATAGAGCAAGGTGGAATCTACACAGATATAAGAAACGCTGTGAAAATGCTTTTTAGAAAAACGTTTTGAAAAACACATTGAATTTTGCGTGGCACAGTTTCGCCATCTAGTGTCACACTTATATATTGCACTTTACAGCACATTTAAAATGTTTTGTTTGCAGCTCCCGAGACTATCTGAGTCCCAAGACTACTACTTCCCTTGATCCAGACACTATACTTCAAAGCAGTATAGAGGATGAATCAATAACACTGGCTGTATGTCAGGAACGTCAATCAACTCTGCAGCAAATAAAAAATCTAACCAGCCACCCTTATATGTATTTCATCTAGGGTGTACACCAGAGCTTTCCAAACTATGTGTTGCAACACATTAATACGTTGGCTGTAGTGTGTAGGTGTGTCACTCAAACACTCCCCGTTCTCCTCCTGGGGTTGGAAAGGGGTTGGTTTAACCTCCAGTTTGCTAGTAAAACTGAATTATTGTGTCATAAAATGATGCATGCCTAAAAAATGTGTCACCAGCATGAAAAGTTTGGAAAGCTCTGGTGTTCTCACTCTCCTTGTTCCTTTGCATACAATGCTAATGTCATCAGCCCCCTCCAGATGTTGTTGGACTCCAACTGCCATCAATGTGGTCAAAGGTAAAAAATGATGGGCGTTATAGGCCAGAGGGCACCAGCTTGAGGAAGGAGGCCAGGGAAAAAGGTGCGTCACCTTTCAAAGCTCTGAAAACTCACCCTCAAAAGAGTTCTCAACTCTTTCCTAACCATTAGTTCCCTGTCAGGCAACATCTCCCAGACATCATTCCTGGGTCATTAAGCAGAAATCTGCGAGACACAATGAATGGCTGGCCAGCAGCCATAACAATATTTTCATTTGCTCTGAAGAAGTGTTGCTCAACTGCACAAAACCAGCTTAGGTAGGTTACTTATTTTCTCCTTATAATGACTGCTTGCCTAGAGCTCGTCTCTCACCTTCAACCTACCTGGACAGTGCATTGTAGACTGTGATGCTATGCATATTAAGCCCCACTATGCTCAATGGACTCTAATTCAATGTACATTTACCTGCCAACTCATAGATAAGTATGCCTAGGACTGAGCTGTTAATTGCCCTCTTCACATAATCCAATTCACATGATTTATTGGAAAATGCCTTGAAGGGCTCTGGCTGAGTATAGGAACAGGCAACAGGACACTTCATGTATGGAAATGCTGCCACCGTGTGGCATTTTAGGTTCACTACCAAAGAGTCACAAGGAGAAGGGGACGACAGAGGAGATGGTTGGACAGTGTTCTCGAAGCTACTAAAATGAGTTTGACCAAACTGCGGGAGGCAGTGGAAGACAGGAGTGCCTGGCGTGCTCTGGTCTATGGGGTCACGAAGAGTCGGACACGACTAAACGACAACAACCAAAGATTCAGAAGGCCACACATGCTCCAAAGAAGGTTTTGAATTGTCCACAGAATTTAGCACATTTCTGAAGTGAAGGGTTTGGTTTCTAAAATGTATAATATGTTGACTGACACACATCAGTATTCTAAATATTTGGGTAGGTTTGTCTGCACACAAATGTTTTTTAACAGGTGCCAAAAAGAGTACAGTGAAAGCACTTGCCTGATATCAAGAGGCAAAGAGTTCCAAAGTTTAAGTGCTGCCACTCTAAACTAATCTTACAAATGTAGAACAGGGATTGTGGTGGCACCTGTAACTGTACCAGTTCCTCAGATTGAAACTGTAAGGCGATCTTGTAGATAAGCTGTTCCCAACTTGTCGAGGAGCTAGAGCTAATTGTTGAAATGTAGCTCCCATCATCTCTGGGCACTGGCTATGCTGGTTGAAGGGATTAGGAGCCCAAGACCTGAAGGGCTCCCACCTGATGCCTTCTTACTTACCATCAGTCCAGAGGATGGCATTGGCTCTCACTGTGCTGGTCCCGAGGGTTATCCATGCGGCGAGGTCCAAGTCCAGTCCAAGGTCAAGGGTGCAGTATGGAGGCTGTCCGTCAAAGCTGAAGCGGGGTCCAAGGCAGGGAGTCGGGTGAGGTCAGGAACTCTGGCAGGAGAGCAGGACAGGGTGCAGGCAGGAACAGGCTACAAACAATGTTGCTCCCACAGTCTGGGACTGGGGCTGGCTGGCTTTTATCTGCCCCAAGGCATAGGATGGCCCCGGTCCACAGGTGACTCGCCTCTCCTGGCCTGGAGGTGAGCACTCCTCCTGCGGGAACTTAGTTCCCTCCGCCTTTCTGCCCTGAGCCTCTGCAGTTTAGGAGAGGCTAGAGGGTTACCGGACCCAGAGGCAACCTCAGCTTCCTCTGACGGGGCTGAGAGTGGAGTCCTCCATCACCTCAGGAGCCAGAGCAGACTCAGCTGGTGCCTGCACCTGAGGATCCAGCACAGGTGAGGACCCTTCAGGCTCAAGCCCCAGCCCCGGCTCAGCTGATTCTGGAGGCGGGGACTCCTGTGCAGGCTGGGATTCTTCGAGTCCAAATCCCAGGCCATCACACTCACCTTCCTCCTCCTCAGTGACGGTGTTGCTCTTGTAAAGCACAGCAGGGTGGAGGATGGGACAAAACTTGTTGGTTTTGCCTGTCTTTGGCTCTGGCTCCCCTACTGTTGGCTTCCCTGCCTTCCACCCAACAAGACCTGATGTACATCAGCCACTGCTATTAGAAAGACCTTCATCGTTGATGCTACTATTTTAGGTTGCTGTTCCCCATTGGCGGTTAGTCTCAAGAATCTGCTGTGAAATAAATTCCTAACAGGCATCTAGGCAATTAGGTGGCATGGCAAGTAATGGCAGAGGATCTGCTGCTAAACCTGCATTTTGGAGCAAGTCCCAGAGGAGGTGATATTTTGAGTCCAGAAAATGAGATGCTAAACAAACAGCACATACATCCTTGCCACGTACTTCTCATGCATATTGATAAAGAAATCATAGAAAGCCTCACCAGGGACTGCAGTAAAAAATGAATTTTGAAAAGGCCTATTATTTATGGGCACAGAAGAGTTCAGTCTTCTGATAATGCTGAAACTGAACTCTCTAGCCTGCAGGTCTTGCCCTTTTATCTCCGCTTTTGCTAATCTACATTCCAAGTAGAGCGTGCTAGCTGCTGAAAAACTGCTGTCATCCAAAAAACTGTTGCCATCCTGCTTGCTGGGGTGGCTGGCTGTGCTTATCTGAATTCCCAACAGCTGAGTCACTGCTGCTTCCTGGGAGGGAAAGTGGGAGGTGCAGCAGGAGCAAATCCACTGGCAGGAGTGCTGGATTGACTCGACTGGTACTAACTCCCTTCCCACTTTGCTCCACCCCCTTCCTCCTGGTAAGCAGCACCAATGCAGCCACCAGGAGGACAATTAAGCACTGCTGCAGCTCCACACAACCTGCTAACAACCCTGTGTAGAAATCCTGCAATGGAGTCCAGCACCTTCCGAGGCTATCCTTTGCACTGCCGTATTCGGCTCTTCCCATCAGAAAGCTCTTCCTAATGTTTAGTTAGAATCTCATTTCTTGCATTTTGAATCCGTTGGTTGCTTCCATTCATGGATGTTTCTCCTGAGAATGTGTCCAAAGGCTGGTTAATATTGCTGGCATCTGTCTGTCCTGGGAGACCATGGAGGAGTGCACCTTTGGGGGTGAAGTCAAACCGTTGGAGAATTACAGCGCCTGCTGTAGCTGTAGAGACCAATATGGGAGAGACATGTTTTGTTGCAGCTGGGCAGATGAAGGCGTCCAGTTGTGCTGTTGCTGCATCATGGCATTTCTTCTGTCTGCACTCCTCCCAGCTGTCATTCCTTCTCTGGCCACTGTGTGGATACACAACCTGACTGACTGTCTTCAGGCACAACGGTCATCTGCAAGTGGTGGGTGTTGCAACCCTTCATGTCTCGTTTGCAGACTTCTTTGTAACATGGAGTTAGCCTGCCAGTGGGTCTGGGGCCAGAAGCCACAAGGATGAACAAACCATATTCACATTTGAGGCACAGTAGCACTGATTACTGGGGAGCCTCGCCAAGCACCCACATAGATACCAGGAGATTGTACATGGTAAGACAGATTATTGGTATAGCCCAAATCCTGTATTACCCATAATACCACATGTGCCACCAGGAGGCAGAACTTTGATGGGACTTGTGACATTGAAAAGAGCTTGAAAAAATAGAATTGAGCTGTTGTTGGTCTTATGGCCTGCCAACACACACAATGATGTTAGCACCTCATGATAAGCGAAAGAAAAATTGCAACAAATAACAGGGGGTCACCCAGACATCCTTTTTATTGTGCATTCATGGTTATTTGTGCTCATGATGATATTGGGGTGGTTAGAAGCAAACCCAGTTTCAATACTGTTGGCACCTGCAAAAGTTTCAGGGCTAATATAATGCTTTGTTACCAGTCTGTGGATGCTCTGTAGCTTCCTACTGAAATCCTGTAACTTTTCATATCACATATGCCCCACCTTTGTTGTGCTACAGGGCAAGAGCATCCCTCTAGATGGCGCTAATGTGGGACCCTTGAGGAAGCATCACAGAATGACTAAAATAGCAGAATGATGTGTAGACAGTCCAGCATAAGTTCACTATTACTGTGTCAATAACAAAGCAGTGAAAACCCTCCAGTCCTGAGGGCTTGTGAGTTGTATCCAGTGCTGTTGTGTGAGAGAGGAACAGACTTCTACTCACACAGTGGGACTTTCTCTTCCTTTCCTCCTTGCTTTGCCCCCTGCAGCAATCTCAAATTGGTTTCAGGGGGTTAGGAGAGCCTCCACAGTAGATTTTGGGAGTGTACAGGAGTTTGCAGAGGGGAGGGGAGCAAAAAAGTGAAGCCCTGTCTCAGAGTGGTACTCTGTTCACACTGCTCTGGACTCCACTCAGTTTTCTTTCCTGAATAATGACTTTGCTACTGGCGCAA
Organism: Podarcis erhardii; assembly: GCF_964252035.2. NCBI lineage: Eukaryota > Metazoa > Chordata > Lepidosauria > Squamata > Lacertidae > Podarcis > Podarcis erhardii. The sequence continues at coordinate 41,754,733 of NC_138510.1, forward strand.
AGAGCCGAATACATATTTTTGTGTGTGATCTTATTGGACTTATTAGTCACTTGTCATCCAAAGGTCTCCAAGCAACACACAGCAAAAAACAAAAACTTGATATGCAATACATAATACCATGGGGGGAAAGTTTGAGGGGGGAGTCATATAATACACTAGTATTTCATATAACATAACATTCATTAAAAACTTATTCAAATAATACACAAAGCAATACTGTGACCCACTAATTAACACTTAAATAAAAATAACAAACAAAGCAATACTCTCACCCCTAATTAGCAAATAAACAAAAATAAACAAAACCTCAACCTCCCCCAGTCCAAAAATCATTTACATTGAACCAACAACTTTCCCCTTTTAACCTCCCCAGCCCTCCCTGAAGCCTGGTGTCAAGGCCAGCTGTTACAAATCAGTGGTGGGTGGGTCCAAGTGTCCTCCAGGGGTGGTCTGACATCTTTCTTTCCCCTTCAGGTTGGAGCAGTAGCAAAACAAAGCAGGAAGATGGTAGCAAAAGTTTTACCTACTTTGCAGTTGACCTGGCTATTGCTCCTGTCCTGCTGCTGGTGGTGGGGGTAAAAAGGGACCCCTGACCATTAGGTCCAGTCGTGGCTGACTCTGGGGTTGCTGCGCTCATCTAGCTTTATTGGCCGAGGGAGTCAGCGTACAGCTTCTGGGTCATGTGGCCAGCATGACTAAGCTGCTTCTGGCGAACCAGAGCAGCACACGGAAACACCGTTTACCTTCCCACCAGAGCAGTACCTTTTTATCTACTTGCACTTTGACTTGCTTTTAAACTGCTAGGTTGGCAGGAGCAGGGACCAAGCAACGGGAGCTCACCCCGTCGCGGGGATTCAAACCGCCGACCTTCTGATTGGTAAGTCTTAGGCTCTGTGGTTTAACCCACAGTGTCACCCGTGTCCCTGGTGGTGGAGGGTGCTTTCTATTTAAATTGCACTCTGTCCTTTTGATTCCATTTATTATCCTAAATATAATATGTATTTTATTTCACAACTGAAAAGTTTGTGCTTGATTGTTGAAAAAGCAATTTCAGGTTGCATTTTTTGAAAACAACAACAACACTACTTCAGTTCTGGAGTATAATAATGTTGACACGTGAACATTTGCTTCCAAATCCTTATCAATAGCTTGTGTCCCTTTGAATCAACAGGAAAAGACAATGGCAAGTTCACCCTTTGCACAATGCATGTTGAAGGTTTGAAGAACACGATGAGGACAGACTTGAGCTGATCCAGTTGTGCCATCTTTGGAAGCTACCAGAAGCTACGGCAGCAGGAATTCTCTTAATAACTAGACATGGGCACGAAGGGCAGAAAGCTGAGAAGTAAACAGGGACATTTGGCAAACACAAATTTAGCAGAGAATTAGCACCAGGCCTAATAAAGAGCAGCATGAAAAGCTGCTGTTTGCCATGGGAAGCATCAAGCCCCGGAAATTAAAACTCTGGTGCCTTATGCTGAAACAAGATCCATGCATATGGAAGGAGCTGGCATTCTCCACAGAGAAACTAGCCGTATCGTTGAGGGGAGCTGGACATCTCTGGGTACCATTTCCAAGCAGAGCCGCTTGAGGGCAGACTTGACACGTGCTGCCTTTCCACACTCGCTTTTTCGCCGGGGAAGAAGTCAGTCTTTTAATTCCTCCTCCTCCTCCTCCTCCTCCTCCTCCTCCAAGCACCAAAGGGAGCAGGACAGTGACACAGGAATAAGGGGAACTGAGGCGAGGGATGGCATGTACAACCTAACGTACTAGCACAGCTGCCGAGGAGCTGAGCCAATGGCTGCACAGCCAAGTCCACCTATCCAGTCCTGCTCTCAGAGCCTTAAGTTACTGCTTTGAACTACCCTCCTTGCTCAGAGAGGAACATGATGATGATGCTCAGTGTGAGTGGAAAGGAAGACCCTGCTGACAGTTAGATGACATGGCCCCTGACAGGGATTGCTGCTGAGAGGTACGTGGTTTCTTCCACAGGCCAAAAATGCAAAGCAATTGCCTTGGGGATGCAAGCTAAGCGCCAGGATTATTAGTATTATTGTTTTCATTTTTAAAAAACAAGGGGAAAATCCGGCTTCATCTAAAAATTATTCATCTTGTCCCCTCACTCCACAGCTTACAACGCTCAGCTGATTTGTGCATTTCTTAATGTTCCTGGCAATGCTCGGTGCAGAGGCTGAGTAGATACTTCAGGGTACAGTGGGTGGGTACCTGTTAAGGCTGTTAGTTCTGGGTGAAGGTTGGCTTCTGCATGGCATGAAGGTTATGTGATGTCTAGGGGTGTCCATGTGTGTAGGTTCTGGATTTAATGCTTTGCACTGAGATCTCCATAGTAAAAAATGAAGAGCATATGTCCCAGTGGAGGTATGTGTGTGCCCATGGACAAGCAAGTCTTTCTTCAGATGTAGGATTGCAGCAAAGTTTCTATTGTGAGGGAGATTTTCAATGCAGCCTCTTATAAAATCAGCCCAGGGACCTGTGTTGAATAAGCTGTTTCAAGTCTTCCTCCTCCCTGCCAAACACAGGCACCAGCTTCCTATGTTTTCTTTCTAGAATGGTGTCTTCTCTCTGTCAGTCCGTGGGACACAGCATAAATACTCCTAGCCCCTTCTAAAATGGGGAAGGGATGCTAGTTGATGAGGCCACATATGCAGTTTCTTCAAAACTGCAGAAAGAAGCAACGGAAAGGGTAGAGGGATGAAGTTCAGCAACAGAGCAGAATAAGGCACTGCCATATGGCAAGAAATCACTGCTCATGTTGATGCCATACCCTGCTTCAGGGTCAGAGGAAGACACTGAAGTGTTCCCTTAATGTTATTGTCACATGATGGTCACATGACGCATTTACAAACGGCAACTCTCAAAGCACAGAGAGCTAACTCCCTCGGTTATTTTTTTTTTAAAAGGAGTTTTAAATGGGAGATGTGGTTCTTGATTCAATGTGTATGCTCACTCAGCTCAAGATTGCTGCAGTATGTGTGTGACAGTGACTTCTACACTTAAAGGGTGGTGTGGTAATTGGACAGATTTTGATCTCTGACCCAGATATTGTCATTCTGGTGATGCAAATAGCTATCTCAAACAATCACTGTGTCTAAACTGATATATCAGAAGTTGCATTTGCACATTCTTGCAGAAACTAGTTGGGGCTTTATTGTTGAAATTCTCTAACACTTTCTTAGGAGTCACACCCCACGAAACTATCTTCTGAGTAAACACACCTAGGACTGTGCTGGAATGAATCATTATGGAAGGCACATTCAGGGACCCTCTGGGCCGGTGTTTTTTGCAGGTGAATTCTGGAACATGTCATCGATGGAATAATAGTACGTTGGTGATGGAGTTATACTGGACTCCACATTGGAGTTATACTAGAGGTCATTCTGCATTCTTAGTTCTGCAACACTTCTTCAATTGCCACATCCACACCATACATTTAAAGCACTATGATGCCACCTTAAAATGCTTGGCTTCACCCAAAGAATTATGGGAGGTGTAGTTTGTTAAGGGTGCTGCGAGTTGTTAGGAGACCCCTCACAGATTCCAGTTCTCACAGTGGTTTAACAATCAACCCCTCTTCACAAGGTACTCTAGTAATTGTAGCTCTGTAAGGGGGATAAGGGCCTCCTCAGTGCCCTTAAGAAACCACAGCTCCCAGAATTCTTTGGAAAAAACCATGGCTGTTTAAAGTGGTTTCGTAGCATTTTGAATGTATGGGGTGAACATGGCCAATGCCCGCACATTATTGCCATCTGGAGGGGCACTCTTGCACTACAGCGCAGCAAAAGTGGACTATTTTTTTTAACAAAAACCAAAACCTAGAACATTTGCTGTATGAAAAGTTACAGGATTTTAGTAGGAGGCTACAGATATGTCCCGATTGCACACAAAGCAGTACAACAGTGCCAAAAGTTTTGCAGGCACAAATGGTATTTAAAGTGTGATCGCATCTAGTCGCCCCACATCATGAGTATGAATCATGACGAATGCTCAGTGAAAAGGACATCTGCAGGGGCTCTCAGACAAGACATAAAAGGTACACTGGCATATAGGTACCTTGAAAAGCAATGGAGTAAGCCAGACAGCCCCTGTGTTCAGTTGCTCATTCCGATGCACATTTTCATGTGCTTCCAATGTACTTTGGCAATTCATAAAAGCATCCTGTTAAAGCTCCAAGAGATGTTCGAGCCTGTGGGTGGACAAATGGAAAATCCCACGGAAATAGAAACAGGTCTCACACATTCCTACTCTCACACACCTACTCAGCTGGTGCTCGCAGAGAATGCCGAGTTCTGCCTTGACAAGACTTCAGTCTGCAGGAGGTCTGCTTCTGATGTTTGTTCCTCCAGATGGCAGGGATTCATCCTAGCACCTGGTAGGCAGGGAGTGGCGCTTGGGGTCAGTTGACTGAAGGCTCAAGCAGACTGCTATTGATAGCATGAGGTGGGACTTTAAACGTGCCTCATTTATGGAATCACATATTACAAAATTAATAGAGGAGGGTGTGTGTGATGATGATGATAATGATGATGATGATTTGTCAGCACCACAGCATGTGGGAAGAGGTCCACTCTTTGCTCTCTTGCTGCTTCCCCCACTCTTAGTAGCAGTAACAGGACACTGAGAGGACAGGGGACGGGACACTGGGGGTGCAGAAGAAGATACCAGAGCCTTAAGGACATTTGCAATCTTCAAAAGGAATCCTGCCCAACATAAAGGCCTTGCTTGGGCCAGTTGCAGTCTCTCAGCCTGACCTACCTCACAGGTTTGTTGTGAGGGTGAAATAGAGCCAAGGGGAAAGCTGTGTGCACCACCTTGAGCTCATTGAAGGAAAGATGGGATACAAATAAGTAATAATAAGTAATAAAATATTGCAATTCACTTATTATAAATCTATTGTGGTATCGTAATGTATTTATTATACATCTGCACTTGAAACACTGTGTACAGTGGTACCTCGGGTTACAGAGACGCTTCAGGTTACATATGCTTCAGGTTACAGACTCCACTAACCCAGAAATAGTACCTCGGGTTAAGAACTTTGCTCCTGGATGAGAACAGAAATCACGCGGCGGCGCAGCGGCAGCAGGAGGCCCCATTAGCTAAAGTGGTACCTCAGGTTAAGAACAGTTTCAGGTTAAGAACGGACCTCCGGAACGAATTAAGTTCTTAACCCAAGGTACCACTGTATTGCTTACCCCGTCTCCTAGAGCTGGAAGAAGGTGCAGAAAGGGCAACCCAAATGATCAGGGCATTAGAGCAACTTTCTACCCACAGCAGCTACCACATTGGGAGGTTTCTTGGGTTAGAAAAAAAAATGATTTTTTTTTTGTGTGGTGGTGGTGGTGGGGGTTAGGATAGAGGCTTATTACATGATGTATAGTGTGGAAAGACTGGGTGGAGAAAACCTGTATTTAGCCAATGAAATGTATCTGAAGTAGTTTGAGGAGTGACAAAAGCCAGTATTTATTTGTGTGGTGCACCACTGTTAATCTGAGGAATTCATTGCCACAGAATGTGGTGGTGACCACTTGCTTAGAGAGATTTAAAGGGAATATAATATACAAGCACATACATTAATGGAGGAAAATCAACTGTGGACTACTTGCTAATCCCATCTTTCTCCCAGTTGGGATATATGAAACTTTCCTTCATATGCCTGTTGCTGTGGAGCAACAGCAGGAGAGGATGAATGCTGTGTCTGGTCGATCACTGTGGGAAACAGGATGTTTGGTTCAACTGAGCTCTTTCTTATGCTGTTACAATAATGAACTCTGGCTCAGAGTGGCAAGGGGCCTCCTCACCTGTCCACACGCTCTCCTTTCCAAGGGTGCAAAGTGTTAGTCTCAATCTTGCCCCCTACTGACTAGAGGCATGCCTGGTTGCTTATACATGACAGGAAGTCCTACAGAATTTGGTGGAGTTTCCTTCTTGAGTAGACACGCATTGCAGTGCAAGCTCCTTCTTGAGTAGACACGCATTGCAGTGCAAGCAGACAGTTTGCTCCCTTCATTAGTACCCCCAACACCACCAGTTGAGGTGGGCTGCCTTTCCCTACCTCAGGGGGCCAGGGAACCTCTCTGTCTGGCTCCCAGGCCACTCCCTACACCAGCCTTGCTTCATACCCTCTTTTGAACTTAACTGGAATGCGCCCTTGAACTCTGATGGTCCTCGCTTGCCTGAAGGAAAGTCAGAAAGGGATGTGGGTAGAAATCAGGCTACTGTACAAAGATACTGTTTGTTCATATTGCTCTATTCACCTTTGCCTCTGGCCTCAACTGCCATGGAAGGGAATCTCCCTTGTGTGGAAAATGGTTCCTCATCCCTGCCCTACCTGACGATGACGCTAAGGCTATTGATGCTATTCAAGAAAGAACTTAAGATGCTTCCTAAAACTGTACAGTCATACCTCATGTTGCGTCCGCTTCAGGTTGTGTTTTTTTGGGTTGCGGACTGCTGAAACCTGAAAGTACCGGAATGGGTTACTTTTGTGTTTCGGCAGTCGCGCATGTGCAGAAGCACTAAATCGCACTTTGCACATGCACAGAAGCACCGAATCACAACCCACGCGTGCACAGACGTGGGTTGCGAACACTGTGGGTTGTGAATGTGTATCCCACACGGATCACGTTCACAACCTGAGTGTCCACTGTATAATGAGCAGGAACGAATGCCCTTTGGTTTCCCAGAGGAGGCCTCCTGGCTCTTCAGGAGCTCTCCAATGACTTGTCCTCCAACTGCCAAATTGTTGGTCCCCAGAGTATCTGTTTTCCTCTCCCCAAACCTCCTGGTCCTGCACCTAAAGCACCAGAGACTTTTCTCCTGGGGTATGTGACAGGAAGGGAACCTTTTCAGCATAGTGTGACACTACCAGCACCAGCAGCCACCCCGTTCTGGCGTGAGGGAGACTGTCCCTCGTTAATCAGCATTTAATTAAAGGACATGCTGACATTTGGAAATCAGAAGCAAGTCTCCTGTGTGGGCTGGCTCCCTCTCCTTGCCTTCATCTTGCCTTCTCTCTGAATCACTTGCTGACATTTTGCCAGACGGCCATGCATTTGTCTCCTTCCCCTTTTCAATTTAAAAAATAAACAGAGGAGGAGGAAAGCTGCACTGCTGCTCCTTTGGGAGAGGATGATGCAAGGGCCTAGGAGGCTCTGGCAGTCAATGGCGGGACTGCGCGTTGCTCTCAACAGTCTGTCAAGACAAGGAACGAACAGACAAGTGCCTAATTACTCCTTGTTGTAAGCCATGCCAAAAATTCCTGCTAGGCCTTGTCTAGACGGGGTGCAAAGGGCCGCTGTCAGCTTTTGCTACCATTTTCTAAAAAGTATAGTGTAGTGAATGCAAGCAATCCCTGCATGTCATGGCTAAAGCATGATGCTTTCCTTGTTGCTCTTTGAATGCAATCCTTTGTGCACTGACTTAGGCTCACATTCTACTGAACTAGATTCTACACAGCCATACTTTCCCCATCTCAGGCACCTTTTCTCCTGCCGGTAAGGTCAAGGCAGTCCCATAATATCAGCTGTGCTGATAATATCTAATGTAGATTCTTATATTGTCAGGAAACTAACCACTCTTGCCTATTTATACAAGTTGCTAGAAAAACGCAAATCTAGTTTTGGGGTGGGTGGGTCAACTCATGTTAATTTCAGGGGCTTTTTAAAATATGGATTGTATCCAGCGAAGTCATCCTGTTTATACAATGATTTCCATCTGCTCAACTGGACTTCCTTTCCTTCTGCCCCCCGTGCATAGGAGCCAGCTCTTAGGGGCCAAGGTCCCTTTGCCCCCCCCATAAAATATTTGAGGGCCTGAATTGCCCCCCCCCCCGGGTTGGTGGGCATTGCTATTCAAATGGTGTGTGCAGGCCACATCTTGTGATCAATTACACATGGAAGGACTTACCTGGACCCCCCAATATTTTATTCAAGTTGGCACCCCTGCCCCCATGTGCCCCCATGTGCTCCAGAGAGGGTTGGAGAACCCCCAGAACAGACAGGGAGAAGTGAAGGAGAGGAAGTCCCCTTGTGCAGGCAGAAGTAACGGGGCAACTTTGCTGGATACAGCTCAATGTATTTATTTTAATTAGTGGCAAAGGGACTATTGAAGCCTCATGCCCTGGAAGAGATCTTGCTAATTATGAATGCAACAAAAACCTGGCTTCATAAACTATGAAAGGTTTTTTCTCGTTTGCCCGAGTGAGGGAGAAACCTTGAGAGCCCTTCCGCTGCTCATACAGAGGAATGTATAACAGCAGCCATGCATTTATTTCAACACATAAAGCAAAAGAGAACACCTGAACAGTCAAGAACAATTCCCCCTCCTGCAACCGAGTGCCTCAGCGGTGCTATTTATCTTTCAAGTGAACATCTGCAGCAATCTGGGTGAGAACTCATCAGCCCGGCTGCCCTTACCTTCTGAGTCGATCTGGACAGGGCTTGAGAGTGATGCTCAGGGTTGCAACCTGAAACAGCTGAGCCACATCCCAAGCACAGTTTTCTTAAACAAAGACTACAACAAATTCTGAAACAGGCAGGTTACTGTTTCCTAACCCAACTCCGGTGGTGTCCTGGCTCCTGCTTGAAACATGCAAACAGAGGCTGTTACTTGTTAGTAAGAAAGCTATCTTTATCCGGGCAGGCAATGGTACAGGCTCCACAGCAGATACAGTGCTCAGAAGCCATGACTCTGGGGTTCAAGAACAGGGACTCTTCCAAGGTCACACCCTTGCCTGGCCTTGCTTTGCACCTTCCTCAATGGCCTTTGCCTGCCTAGAATGTGTCCTTGAGCTGCCTCTTGCTTGCCTGGATGTGGGGTGTGTGTGTGTGTGTGTGTGTGTGTGTGTGTGTGTGTGTGTATCTAAAATGACCTAATTGCTGAATGAGGGATGTAAAGTAGAGATGTGGTGAAGTTTCATCCAGGGTTTACAGCAAGGGTCAGCAAACTTTTTCAGCTGTGGGCCGGTCCACTGTCCCTCAGACCTTGTGGGGGACCTGACTATATTGGGGGGGGGGGAGAGAATGAATTCCTATGCCCCACAAATAACCCAGAGATGCATTTTAAATAAAAGGACACATTGTACTCATGTAAAAACAAGCTGATTCCTGGACTGTCTGTGGGCCAGATTTAGAAGGTGATGGGTCCGCAACTGGCCCCCAGGCCTTAGTTTGCCAACCCATGGTTTACAGCATCCCCGTTCCTGAGGTGCCTGAAACGCTGACATCACACTGCAAGAGCATTCTAGATTGATGAGCAGATAGACTCTGCAGTCATTTGAGGCAGAAGTCCATCCAAAACTTCAAGCTTGCTGCCATCCAACTGCCTTTGCAAACTCCCAGCCCCCCCCCCCGCATTAGGTGCTTTCTGCCTCCCATACCTTCTGCTACTTTTGAAGCTGGTCCAGAGTTTTTGTTTATCTCTGAACTCATTCCAGGGACGGAGAAATGCAATCAGCAGTGAGCGATGGGGAGAGGAAGGCGAGGTGGGGGCGGGGGGGGGAGCCTTCACCATTCGCTTCCCCTTGGCTGCTCATTTCAGCCTTCTTTCAAGCAGAAATTACTCGCATTAATCAAGGGAGAGAATGTGTTTGCAGCCCTGCGAATCTGGTGCCGTGGAATCAAATTCCATCAGTGGCAGCAGGAGGACAGGAGCCTCTATCTCTGTCACACATGGCCTAATAGAGCCATCACCAGAGGAAATTGGATGTGAGAATTCTCCCAAATAAATCTGCCCTTAAAAATACCAGATCTACATGACAAATGGATGCTCGTAACAGAAACCAGTTCAGATGTCCAGTGTGCCAAATCAGTATGGATCACCCTGGTGTTGCCTGAGGTGGGGGGGGGGAGAGGTTTTGCAGAGGAAGGGTCTTCTAAGTGGGATTGCAACAGGTTGCAAGAGGAGAAGGTGCACAGCAGTTTCCTTGATCACAGTGCAGGGTATAAGGATTTGGGGATATTGTTGCTAGGTTAGGTGTGTGGATTCTAGGATAACACAGGAGCCAGGACTTCTGGGGAATGTATTGCTGCTGAATTAAGAAGCAGCTCTCAAAACCTTTGTGTGTGTGGGGGGGGGCATTTCCCTCCAGTCATTCCTCTCTCCACCTGGTTTGGGTCTTCAGCAGTCAGGTGCACATGTTGGCCTATACCTACCCATTCTCTATGTGCATTCCCAGAGGCACTATGAAGGTTCCTCACCCTGCTATAGTGCCCTGAATGTAGGTATTATGTTTCAATTTATTCACCTACCCCAGAACACTGAGACGGTACAGAGAGGCAACTTCGTTACATGCAAACAGCACTATTAAGTGCATTGTCCAAGATCACAGAGGGAGGAGGGATGGAGCCCTGTTGCAGAGCAGCAAAAACAAAGAAGTGTCTTGTGGATTCGCCGATTTATCACGATAGACCAGAGCCCGCTTCATCAGAGTAAGGAACTGAATCCAACCTCTCTCTTTTTGCAGCTCTGTTTAGCAGACTATTTTTCTTCCATGACAAGAAGCAAGGGGAGTTAATGTCCCAGGTCTTCCTGCTTAATTATAAGCAACACTGTAGCTTCTGGCAAGTGCAGCCATCTTCCAGGCGTCCTGGTCTGTGCATTTATCCTGAGCTCTCTAGGTGCTTTGAAGGAGCTATAGTGTTGCCACTGTTCAGGGGTGACAGCTGGTTTATTTTTAGTAGTGGGACTGGGAATAAGAGGGTTGATTTGCACTTTGCCTTAGGGTGAGCCTTTTGCCTGTGTGAGGGAGACACTCATGTCGACTGGAAGGGATGATCTCACCATCTAAACATCTTCTGTGTACCAGGCGGAAACGTCTCCAGCTGGGGCAAATTACTGTCACTCCTTTCAGATCAACAAAAGGTTGGAGATTTACATCCTGCTCAGGAGATGCAGGTTTGAAGGCCAGAAAGGATAGTTTTGTAGTCAGTTGGATTAATCTGCTCAGTTGCCAAGGCCAGAGCATTTCCACCACCTAGTCACACTTGTGTGAAGTGTGTCTACTTGAGCTGCTGCTGTCTCTCTGGGTTAAGTTTATGGTGCTGTTACAGGGATGAGTGAATATGTCCATGTCAGTTTCTCCCTCATTTTTTCAGTCTTAAATTGGGTTCTCCAAATTTCTCCCATCAGTTTGTGAGTGGTTTTGGGTTTTTTTAAATAAAAAGTTCTCATGAAAATCAACCAGCATTTCAGCATTAATTTACATTAATTAACACACCACATTTTTGTTAGCAATTTTACCCAATGTACATACTATTGCAAAAAAATTTCCCTAATATGTACAATGAGTTTTTCTATATTATTTTCAGTAATATTTGCATTTATATGCACACTTTACCCTTGTATATGCATTTTTATACACATTACTTGCCTGGAAAACTACATTGCAAAATCCATAGCAGTGCAAGTTTTGAAGGATTGCTGTGTTTCATTTTGCATATTGTGTGGATTAGGTAACTTCTGCTTTAAATGTGAATGGAATCAAATTTCTTCCCCATCTCTTTCCAGTTAAAATGTCGGCACAATTTTCTTTTTTAAAAATAAGGCCCCTACCCACAATCCAGCCCACCTCATAGTTTCATAGTTAATAATTAAATTGGGCTATTCATTTCCAGACTGGTTTCAGGCTTATCCCCCTTCACCTAGCCTATTCCTAGGTTCCATCTCTTTGTCACACACTAGCGGGTGGGGCCATGCCGATGTCAACACTGGAAACAGCACCTTCTTCTGCGTAGTTAATATTGCGCACTGAATGCTTGGGAACTGCAATATCCCCCACAGCAAAGTACAGCCCTGAAGGAACAAGATGGGACTGTGTACAATGAATGAGAAAAACACATTTATTCTGCAATAAGCTAAGGGGCGAAAGCCCCCAGTCATTTGTTATGTCTCTTGCAAGATATTACATTTTTCCAGCTTCTTCGCCCCATTCAATAGGTGTCCGCTTTGCAAGGAAGTCATAAAGACAAAAACCTGCTCTGGCTTTTGCAAAGGAGTTAATCACTTTCTCCCACATCAGACTACAAGCTCGTCTTGTCATTGTTCTGAACAGTGCCCGCCCTGTACCCCTATCTATTTCTTTTCAACTGTGTCTGTGCCTGTGGAGCCGTTGAATGCCTTCTGTTCTTTGCTTCATACCCAGCAGCACCAGATGATTGAAACTTGACCTTTATTGTTGTGTTTTATTAACTCTCTGTCTTACTGTGTGAGGACTGAGCACCATGGCAGGTGGACAGGCAGACAAATGCCATTTCCAGTACATGCACATACCTGGGGGTTGTTGGACCACAAAACAAAAATTTCAGAATGAGCTAGTGCTGTGGATTTCTCAAAGGTTTTCTGTTAAAGAGGCTTCCAGTTTTTTCTGCCTCATTCTCCAGGCACTTTACAATGCCTTTAGACCGTCAGTGACTTTTGAGCTTGTTTTGTTGTTGCAAGGTGGTTGAGAGTGGCGTGTCTGTTTTTCTTTGGTGAAAGCCAGCAGTCACCAACACGGCACCCTCAAGCATGCACGCTCCTCCAGAGGCCTTCCCTAGCATTTGCAGGGTGCCTCTGCTACTGCTCAAATTAGGCTTGAAAGAAGCATCCTATCACAGTCAATAAGACAGGTTGTGGTTTGTATGGACATTAGTGTGATGTTGGATAAAAATTAAGTGGTTACCAGCTGTAATGTAGAGGTTGAGTAATAAGTTATGATAAGTTATAACAAGTTATAATAAGGATTTGCTGAATTAAGAATCTGAATGGGAATACAAAAGGGGGAGGTGAGAGGAGGTCTGGGAAATAAGTTAATGGAAATGAGTAATGGAAACTACATTTGTTTTAACTGTTGTTGTTTTTTTGCTTTTGTATTTTTGTGTTTTTATTATTTCTTTTTTTGTGTATGTTTATTTTTTGTATTAACTGGAAACTTTAATAAATATCATTTAAAAAAAAAAAGACAGGTTGTGGTTTGTGTTTGGTTGCGCTTTGAGGCCCCCAAGCCCTTCTCCCGTAAATAACTTCACACTGACACATAAATTTTAGTTTAAGTTATTGGGCAAAAAATTAGGCCACAACTTTATTAATTATAGCAAAGTGAGCAGTATTGGCTTAGGCATTGGCAACAGACTATAACCGACTCCTGCCTCTCTGGCTGGTAGTCTGAAAGGGTAAACACCAAATGAGGGAGGAACATCGATGAAGATCAACCGAAGTTCACCCCGGGGTTCCTGTGGTCCTGGCATGGCCCTAGCCCCTCAAGCGGACTTCGGACGAGATCCAGGACCCCCAGATTCCTTTATAGGAATACCCTATTTCTGGAGGGGCAATTGATGGCCGCACCTCCCCTCCCACATACTTCAATAAGCCAATGCCTAACCGCTAAACCTTACAAAGTTGTGACGATTGCTAAGGGGGTAGGCGAAAACCAAGTGGCTACAGCCAATCTGCCCAATGGAAAAAATTCCTACCCAGCCCCTGCTCCAAAGCAGGCAACCCAATCCAAAGCAAGGCCAAAGACCTAAAATTAGGGAGGGAGGGTGGATGTTCAGCATCGCAAAGCAAGTGCCCCCAATCAAATCACGCTGCTGCTTTTATAGGCCTCAGGAATCATGCCACTTGCCTGATTGGCCAAAACAGCCTGGCGCAATCCCAGGCCTAATGGTTAAGGCTTGGGCCACACCTAGCTACAACCCACCCTACAGGGGTGTCCCGGGGGCCCGAGTGCAACCAGGACCCTCATTAAGGAGGATCCCATTTGTGCTTTGAGGCCCCCAAGCCCTTCCCCCGTAAATACGGTAACTTTACACTGACACATAAATTTGTGTTTGGTTGTGGACTACTTCCTATGTTCAGAATGGTTGAATTGCCCTCATGACAGCAGAACCAGGTGGGAACCTGTGTAGCTACTAGGGCCTACCCTGGTATACCTGATTGCAGTTTGTGCATTGCCCATGATATTTCTCCAATTTGCAAATATCCCCACAGACTCAGAAAGGGTTGGCAACCCCTGCAGTAAACGTTTCAACAACACTCTCCCGCTTCTCAGTCATCCTTAGTTGAAAAAGCCCCATGGGTGGAGTTAACACAGGAAGGCTTGCCCTGGTTTTTAATTGAGGGGCAGGAGTGTAAAGTGAGATGTTTTGTAGAACGGGAGAAAAGGGCACTCAGGAGCATCCCTCAGCTACCCCATAAATAAGCATGACAAAACCCTTTCATCCCACTTATGAGAATTTCACCAAAATTTTCTCTCCTGTTTGGAGATTGCCTGATGCAATTTCTTTCTCACTAATTGATGGAGAATGGTGTGTGTGTGTGTGTGTGTGTGTTGGCACTAGCAGGATTTGTGACTGGATGGGAACAAAGATCTCTGTCCTCTTCAGCAAAATCTTATTGGGTAATTTTAAGCAATCTGACACAAAAAGCATGACACTGTCTTCTTAGATGTTATTAAGGCCCCCTTCATGCATTATGCACATGAAAGTGTTTCCATGAGGGAAAGCAGGACCATGCTCTCCACCTTGCCCCCAACATTGTTCCTCTTTCTACCAGTGCCCCTTGATGTCTGTACCAGACCCATAGCTATGGGGAGGCTAGCCGGGATTTTTGCCCCAGGTGAAGCCTCCAGAGGGGCGCCATTGAGGCTCCCAGCCTGTGTGTGTGTACACAAATGCACATGGATGTGTGTGTGCCAAACCGGTTTTTTGACCTGGGTGAAAAAAAGCCTAGTTTTGCCCCTGGTCTGCACTTTGAGCATGGAAATCTGAAGAGGGGAAGCCTTGCTACTTCTGTTTCTGTGTGATCTGGAATACTGCCCGCACAGGGTTGGAGATGCATAGAGCTCTATGCACATAGGCCCCGCTTCTTCAGATGTCTATACTGAGGGCAAGTGGCACAGCCCTCTTCCTCTTCATTGCATGAATCTCCCTTCCTACGTCTGGTGCACCAAGGGGGTTTCAGACCACATCCAGAGAGTAGCTTCCTCCAGAAATCACAGCTCTACATGAGAAAGGGAATTAGGTTTTTCTGCCAAAGTGGTACCTGCCAACTAACACAGTGGTGTTTTTGTTTGCTTCTGTTTTTTGCTAGTAACTAGGCTGTGTTTTTGCTAGTAACTAGGCTGTGTTTAGGCTGTGTTATCTGTGCTTTCAGGGATCAGCATAGATTGTATACAGCTAATGGTGCCTTGCTTCCATGCGCTTGGGACTTTCAAAAGCCTCCCGGAAAAAGCACATTTTCACAGCAAATAGAAATGAAAACAGGTAAAAGTAATCAGGGAACCAGAACTGGCTATAGCTTCCTGTCAAGTGTAAACCCAGGTTTATTGCCCTGTAATGTGTGAAACAGCCAGCTGTAAGCCAGCCCCAGTGCCCCTGTGTTGCAGATATTAGTGTTTGTTTTGTCCTTCAGTGTTACCTTTCAGACGCTTCCTGCACATGTTGGGCTTCTTCTCACATTGTGGACTGTTAATATGGGTCAGGTGAGTCCAATTCTGACTCATATTTTTTCACATTTGAGGGCATCAATTTCATAGTTGGAACCATGTGGAAGAGGAGCAGCCTGTCTGCCAATGGTGCTTGGGCGCCGGCCACATTCAGGGAGATGATATGCAAATTGCCTTAATTATGCAAAATATAATTATATAAAATCAAAATTACATGAAACAGAATTATGCACCTTAGCTGCTTCCCTCCAGCTCATGACAGATTTCAGATATGCTTCTCAGTGCAGAACAAGTTGCCCATTGCTGCATTGAACTCCCAGGTTCTTTCTGTTATTTAAAAATTCAATTTCCCCCATGGAGGTTTAGAAGTATTAAACAAAAAAGGGAGGAGAGTGGAAGGTCCCAATATGCTTGGAGTCCCAGGACTCCAAAATCTGAGGAACTGCATTTTTAGATGATGCATATCAGATGTGCTGCTTCTGCAAGCCACATCCACTACACTAGAAGCACACCTTTTTAAAAATAAAAACAAAACTTTCCAGCCAGCCGAAGCAGAATTGGCCTTGTCTCTCATTCCTAGATGCTATGGAAACCCTAAGATTTTGTATGGTGAGTACTATCCACTCCTCACCCTTCACCATGCTCTGCATCTCTCTCTCTCTCTCTCTCTCTCTCTCTCTCTCTCTCTCTCTCTCTCTCTCACACACACACACACACACACACACTCACACTCACACACACACACACACACACACCCCTACCTAACAGGGAAAATGATACCATACTGGTAGCAATTTCACCATGATATTAGCTGTAAAGTAAACTTGTGCCACCAGGTTTAAATCTGAGACCATGAGGACTAGAAACTAGGATTAATTTTTTTTATAAAGCAGAAATCTGGGCCCATTTGGCACACATGCTAACTTATATATGCAGAGTCCCAAGTACTGTCAACAAATCTAAAATTTGACAAATAATTTGACACACACACAAATTCATGAAGAGGCATGCAGACACCTTGCACAATTCTGAACCATCTAACATAACCGTATCATATATTTGTTGGCAGTACTCCAATAACTGACCCAGCACAGTTCCCTTAGTGAGGTACAGCTAAACATAGTCACATACTGCTGATGAGAGGAAAGTGTGTGTGTGTGTGTGTGTGTTTAAAGAGAGAGAGGAGTGAATGTGCCTCTGGGAGCGAAGGCCCCATTCCCACAGGCAATACCAGAGGTGGGGTCTACTTGCTAAAGCCTGACAGGCAGCTTGCTGGCCGCAAGGGAATATTGATTACTTTTACAGTGTAAACTGACAGAGCCTATTTGGATGATGTAATGAAGACAGATGATTCTGGTCTCCTCTCTGCTCAGCTTGGAGGAGGAGCTGAGGAGGGGGAAAGGAATCATCAATCAGATCCTGAAGACACACTCCATCGCTTTCTCCACCTTTGCTCCCCCCGCCTGGTCCCTTTCTCCCATCACATTCCCCCAGGCCTCTTTGTTCACACCTCTAGGCTATTCCGCACCCCTCCCTCCCTCCCTTAACCTTCTTTTCCATTGCAGCTCATTTTCTCAGAAATGAGCCAGCTCCCTATTAATTGCCCTGCCTTCACCGACACAACAGCCGCTCACCATTCCGTTCTCATTAGTGTAGTCTCTGACCGTGTCTCTGAGAGCTGGGGGGAGCCATTCAAACCCCATTTTAATAAGCAAAGAGATGAAACAAGGTACGGCTATTGAACGACTAACCCAAGACCTCACAGCACATGTGTGTGAGAAAGAGGACAGGGACCTGAACCAATGTCCACTGTGGATGTTGCTCCTGCAGGAAGTAGTGATGGCCACCACCTTGGATGGCTTTAAATGGGGATTAGACACATTCGTGGACTGTCAATGGCTATAGTTACAGATAGGTAGCCGTGTTGGTCTGCCATAGTCAAAACGAAACAAATTCCTTCCAGTAGCACCTTAAAGACCAACTAAGTCAGTTCTTGGTATGAGCTTTCGTGTGCATGCACACTTCTTCAGATACACTGAAACAGAAGTTTCCAGACCCTTCTATATAGTGAGAAGGTGGGGAGGGGTATTACTCAGAAGGGTGGTGGGAATGGGTGATTGGCAGATAGCTGTGATGAGCCTGTTGACGACTCTTAACGACTGCAATAGGTCTTACAGGAAAAAGCAAGGGGTGAAAAGGTGAAAAATGGCTTTGTCATGTATAATGAGATAAGAATCCAAGGTCTTTGTTCAGACCAGGTTTCTCCATGGTTTTAAGTTTGGTGATAAGTTGTAATTCAGCAGCTTCTCTTTCCAGTCTATTTCTGAAATTCCTTTGTAGTAAAACAGCTACTTTGAGATCTTGTATAGAATGTCCTGGGAGATTGAAGTGTTCTCCTACTGGTTTCTCTGTCTTGTGATTCCTGATGTCCGATTTATGTCCGTTTATTCTTTGGCGTAAGGTCTGGCCTGTTTGTCCAATATAGAGAGCTGAAGGACACTGTTGGCATTTTATGGCATACACAATGTTAGACGATGAGCAATTAAATAGTCCCGAGATGGTATGTGTGATGTTGTTGGGGCCAGTAATGGTGTTGTCCGGGTGTATGTGGCAGCAAAGTTGGCATCTGGGTTTATTGCAGGCTCTGGTGCCAGTGTCCGTGTTAGGTCTGGTTGTAGTATTATTGTGGGTTAGGAGTTGTTTAAGACTGGGTGGCTGTCTGTAGGCAATGAAAGGTCTTCCTCCCAGAGCTTGAGAAAGAGAACTGTCATTGTCCAGGAGAGGTTGCAGATCTCTGATGATGCGTTGTACTGTTTTAACTTGGGAGCTGTATGTGATGACTAGAGGTGTTCTGTTATTTTCTTTTTTGGGTCTGTCTTGCAGCAAGTTCTCTCTGGGTATCAGTCTGGCACAAATAACCCAGAGATGCATTTTAAATAAAAGGACACATTCTACTTATGTAAAAACTTGCTGATTCCCGGACCGTCCGTGGGCTGAATTGAGAAGGCAATTGGGCCAGATCCGGCCCCCGGGCCTTACTTTGCCTACCCATGATTTATAGCTTGTGTTTTCACACTAGATGCCCAAGGCAGCTAACATCAATATAAACGCAAAAATGCACAGCAAAATGAATGAATAAAAAGGAGAAGATTTGGGGGAATGTCCCCTGGTTCAGTGGTAGAGCACCTGGTTGCATGCAGAGGATGCCGGGTTTTAAACTGCTGCCAATCATTGCCGATAATACTGGACTAGATGGGCCAGTGATATTTCACAAGGATGATCTATACCACAAATAAAGTGAGGAGAGGGAAGGTGGCCTTCTACAGGAAAGAGGAGAGTTCCTCACCCTTGGTGTAAATAATGGGGGAAAGATGGGGGAAAGATGGCTCTACCCTCTCTTGGAAACTTTTGTCTGTTTTCAGCTTTCAGAAAAGTAATGAGTTTGCACATTAATTTCAGGAGCTACCGCCCAATTAATACCTAGGGTGGGTGGAAGGGATGTGCCTTCAAGTTGGACAGCTGTTCTGCAACACAAAACCTGCTAAGGATTCTGCAGCTTATACTGTGGGGGAGACCGATTCTGAAATCTGCCTTTCCTTCCATTTGTGATGGTCAGTACTGAATGCCAGGGGTGCATACGTGACTCAGATAATGTCGACCTCATTGGTGTTCTGCAATGCAACTTAGGACGCACCTTTTCCTTCCAATTTATGATGCAGAAAGAACTATTATTCCTTACTTGCTATCAGCTTCTACCGTGCATGACTGTTAGGACTGAAATTGCATTCCAGCTTCTCCCCGGTTACCCGGGCTTCCTTATTTCAAAAAGATACATGGGAAAAGTTACTTTATGGTGTCTTCCCCTGAGTTTTATTTGAAGTGTGGGAAGCTGGAGCAGCGAGGACTCCTGAGAGCAGCATACTTACTGATTTTGTTTTTAAGTTCATCTTGGAGTGTTGGACTAGGACCTGCAAAACCAGGGTTCCAATCCTCACTTGGCCATGGACTCACTGGGTGACTTTGGGGCAGTCATTGTCTCTCAGCCTAACCTATCTCACAGGGTTGTTGTGGAGATGAGAATAAGTGTGTTTGCCACCTTGAGCTCTTTGGAGAAAAGGTAGGATATAAATGTAATAGCAAATAAATAACAGTGGCAGGCCAAGTGTATTATGAGGATGGGGCACTGAAAATTCATGCTATGAATGCTATGACCTCTAGGAGCAGGGAAAACTTCATAAGGGATTTCTTAAAGGCCTGGATACCTCTGTCTGTTGTATGCAGGGATTAGGATGATGCTATAGCTGTGATACACAACACTGCTACTAAAGCAGAATTATAAAACCAGACGGTTAAATATCTCTCCATTCCAGCTCCTGTTTCAAATAGAGAACAACTAAATATTCATAGACAACTTTCAATCAATCTGATTGCTCTACTGAATTTTCATGGTGCTTCCATCAAGAACTTTAAGTTCAGATCTGCCTCATATGTGCTCATGAATGATGCTTCTGAAAATACCATTATGTTTGCAAATGCTGCTTTTGAAGTTCACAGAGGTGCAATAATTTTGTTGCTCATTAGCTCTCATAGTATTTGAGATGCTTTAATCTGGTGTTGCTGAATGGTTAATTCAGTGTCTACATCTGATTACTTTGGGGACACACAGTCTTGATTATGTACTTTGTGGTAGCTTGACTCCATCTCAGGTGTGCTATGAATATAAAAACAACCTGCCCGCCTTGATTCTAGGTGATGGGAAGTTCTGAAAGAAAATGAATAGGCCACAATTTAGATTTGGGTACTTGTCAAAGAAAACCACAAACTGCACATCTGTACAGCACATTAAACCTCTGGCTGGCATAGTATCTTAAATTATATTCAAATTAGCTAATATCTGTGCAAATAAAAGACTTTGACTATTTTATCTAGCCATTGTTAGAGCAGATTCTTGGATCAGCTGCAGAGGGGTATCCAGTGTTGTTGGACTCCAGCTCCCATCAGTCCCCGCAGTCTGTGGTCAGAGATCATGGGATCTGTAGTCCAACAACATCTGGAAGACACGGCCACATTGGCTACCCCTGGTCTGCTATGGGCTCACTCAGATGGTGATTTGCTTCTCATATTGCTGGTCTGGTGTCACAAGCAATGAATTGTGTTTACTTCAGGTCACATGGTATAATTCAGTTCAGAACCTGCTAGTGGAGAGTTTAAGGAAGTTTCAAAGTGAGTCCCTTCACTGAATTCCTGCTCTTTCATTCTTACCTTGTGAATTTAGTTGATCCACCATTGTACCTTCACTATTGTGTGCATCATGCCTTCTGCTTTCTGTGCCGCCCTTGGTGCATCAAACAAAGTCGCAGGTGTCAAAGGGTATGTTTGTTTGTGTTCAGATGAGACCTTTTCAGAAAGGCATTACAAAAGAGAAGAGGTGCTGCAAACCAGCTCACTGAGAAACATGAGACATGTAGACAACAAAATACTATGGACAGAGTAAGAGGTCAAAGCCATGCATTGTTGTGGAAGTGTTTCTGGTGAGCGTGTGGAACGTGATGTGGCATGATAGTACAATATCCTTCCTCCTACTAGAAGTGTGGTTCCAGTTTTTTCCTTCAATAATACCAAATTTGTGTAATTGTGGCTATGAAATCACACGTTCTTACATAATTTTAATCCATTTCTGCAGTGCACCAGGCCAGAGGCGGCAGTGGGGGTGGAGTGGGGGGCAGGGAGAATAATCTTGAACTACAGTTGTGAACTCACCAGGTCCAGAATAGTGATACAGCTGTGCAGAGTTCTAGGAGAGGGTGGTGCCTACCATACAAGTTAACAAAGTTAAGGCATGAATGAGCAGATAGAAGAAGGTTACTTAAAGGGCTTTTTTCCCAGCCAGAACTCAGCTCCGGCACCTCTCAGGTGGGCGCCATTGCCATTCTAAGAGAACGAGGGAGACGTTTATGGTGAGTTCTAGCACCTCTTTTTCTAGAAAAATAGCACTGGTTACTTCTATTCTGATTCCACTATATTTGGGATGCATCAAGCTTGGGGGGGGGGGCTGCATGAGGTGTTAGGTAGCACCTCTCTGGTGGGAGACACATCATGCTGTTTCTGGGGTAGTTTGTGCACTTTTGGTCCCCACCCTGCACTCAACTCTCATCTATGGCTCCTAGAAGTTGCCAGTATACAACAGCAACCACATCCCAGGAATGGCTTTGACTGGCTAGCTATACCAGGTGAGAGTAGCTGATGGGTCTCAAACCTTTGGTGAGTTAGGGACTGCCCCTGCATGTGAAGATGGATTGAGTAGACAAGACTAATAGTGGGTCCAGTCAAGAAGGTGGTTTCTGCATGTGTTATAGGGGTCAAGTGAGGGGCAGATGGGGCTTGTCAACTTGGGAAGGTAGCCCATCTAGGAGAAGGAAAACTCCACTGCCTTGTGGGATATCTTTGGGAGGGAAAAAAAGGCTAAGGAAGGCTTACACCAGCGGTTCTCAACCTGTGGGTCCCCAGATGTTGTTGGACTACAACTCCCATCATCCCTGAGCTCTGGCCTTGCTAGCTAGGGGTGATGGGAGTTGTAGTTCAACAACAACTGGGGACCCACAGGTTGAGAAAGGCTGGCTTACACAAATCCAGAGTGGAGTCCCTAAGATGGTTTGATGGTGCCTGGTATGACTCCTTCTGGCAACTCCTGCAGCCAAACTGGTGCCAAACATATTGCTCTGCTTTCCTTTGGACCACAACAGTGAGGCTGAGAGGACGATCTTGTCATCTGGGCAGCTCAGGAGCTCCATACACACTGCCCAGGCTTGTGCCCCGGGGAGGTCACTTTGGTGCTGCTAAAGCAGTAGTTTGGCTTCACCCCGGAGGCACACTCCATGGTCTCTTGAGACAGGTGGATGCCAGCATGAAGGATCAGTCAAGAGACAGTTCAGCAGGATACAAGCATGGGCGGAGGAAGGGGGTGCAGTGGGGACAGTCTCCCCGGGTGTCACCACTGAGGGGGGGGTGACAAAATGCTGGGCAGCACTCACTGCGGTGCCTGCAGTGTGCCCAAGCCATTCATCTCTCTTGGGAGTGACGCAGTGGCTTGGGCACCCTCAGGCTCTGCGCTGCCCCAAATGGTCTGCCCGCTACCTCCCCCTCAGCTGTAGGGCAGCTGAGTGGGAGCAGGCAGGCAGACTCCATGGAGCATCCTGCCCTGGCTCACCCCACCCCGTGTGCTGCCCCAGGCACCCAACTGGCTTGCTCTGCCACTGGATACAAGATTTTACATTGGAAAAGAGGGCTGTGGACTGAGCATCATAAGCAGACTGCTGGGTGAAATGTGTGAATACCGTATTTTTTGCTCTATAAGACTCACCTTTTCCCTCCTAAAAAGTAAGGGGAAATGTGTGTGCATCTTATGGAGTGAATGCAGGCTGCGCAGCTATCCCAGAAGCCAGAACAGGAAGAGGGATCGCTGCTTTCGCTGTGCAGTGATTTCTCTTGTTGTTCTGGCTTCTGAGATTCAGAATATTTTTTTCCTTGTTTTCCTCCTCCAAAAACTAGGTGCGTCTTATGGTCTGGTGCGTCTTATAGAGCGAAAAATACGGTAAGTCCATTTGCTTTTGCAGTTATCAGTACCAAATCTCACAAAACAAGCTGTGCCATTTTTGGATGCACCCAAAAGTGCCAGAGCCCCTTTTGCAGAGTTTTGCATTTATCTAAATTTCCCTTTCCTATCATTTCCTTTGGGTCTGTGGGATACCAATATTCTGCATGTGCTCTGGAGATAGTGAGATCTGTAGATACAGCCACCAGTGGCAATCATACTAGAGTCTAGACACTAGATAAGCAGCAAACTATATCTCCAAACTGTATTCACCTCTTTGCCAGGTGAGTCATAGGCAGAGCCCTGCATCTCTGGGTAGATCAGCCTGGTTCTGCAGAACTGGACTCCTACTGCAAAACATTTCTTAATGGCAATTCACTTCATGAAAAGAATTACAGAAGCAAATCTTCAGCAGCACAGTTATTTTTAGTGACCATTCATCCACTAAGAACAAAAGTTCTGTCAAGCTCCATTGTGAGGATCATGCAAATGAAAGCCGCCAAGCCAAATAATAACAATAATATTTTTTTAAAAAAGAAGCCCAGCTAGGAACAAAGTCAAAAACAAAGATCAAGAGCACACAATGTTTGTACCATCATTGCTGCTTCTGAAAGTTGCACAGATGCTGGCGGGTGGAAGGGGGAGCGGTGGCTTCTGTTTTTCTGCCCAGCCTAATAAGGAAAGACCCCAGTGTGCATCACTCAGTCTTGAGTGCTCACAAGAACACCTTTATGTGGACTGATACATTTCAAAGATGGACCAAATCCTAGATTCCTATCAAGTCCTCTTCCCATGTTCAACTCCAGAAAAGTGATTTGGATGACCTGTCCTTTAAACAGACCCCCACATATCTTGTCACTCTTTATAAGCTAGTCTGTGATTAGAAATTGCCACCTCAGAAACGGACCTCAAGGGAAGCCAAAAGATACAAAGGAAGTGCTGGTGGCGAACAATAGATGGCTAGCTACATTTCATAAAGGAGGTGCTGCTCTTTGAGACACAGAATACTATCTGTAATTTACTGTCGTGTTGAAATCATAAAATAAATTGAGAGTTGTGATTTTTAAAATCTGGTCGCAGGGAGACAGAAATAATATAGTGTGTGTGCCTGAGGGAGAGAGGCTGCAAATTAATTTGGTGCTTTTTCACTTTAGAATTAATTAGGTTCTTAATTGAGCTTCCTAACTGGGTAATAATGCCCAGATCCAGGAGCCTGCCCTAGCAGAAGGTAACAGTGTGGAACTGTGCGGTGAATGTAAAGATCTCATCATAACACCATTGATGCAGAAGTCTTGCCTGCGCTGCGGCCCAATGAGGAGAGAGCAAGGGATGGGGAATAATGTATTCAATAACCTCACTTTCAGGTTGCAAAGCTCCTTTCCATAGCCTATGCCGGAGGGAGGGAGGCCTCTTCATATGCACTCGTCCAAGGGCTTCCCTCCCCCCTTCCTTGCACACACACACACACACACACACACACACACACACACACCCCTTACAATTAGGAAGATACCTATTCAACACTGCTCTTATTGCTAGGCTTTGTCTTTCTCTGTCCTTTCTTTGCTAGCAAGCTCTATCCTGAGTCAATTGGTGTTCTTGCGCTCAACGGTTTGGTTAGTTGCTTTTGTGTAATCTCTGCCCAAGAATTCCAGCTCTGCTGAAGTCTTGAAATTAAGGCACCAGGGAAGAAATCACATAAAGGAGGAGAGAGGGGGGAAAAGTAAGGCAGTGTTCTTCTCTTTCTTTGTTTAAAGTCTTGTCTGGTGGAAGAAAGCATGAGTAACATTTTTGTGAATGTGTGTGCACTGTGTACTATATAATGTTACGCTGTATCTGTGTCTTTTGTGTGTGTGTGTGTGTGTGTAGCCCTTTATTCTTATTTTAAGCAATGAATCGAATGCCAGTGCCTGTGAATGATAATCATACGTTCTCATTTACGCACACACCCATTTGTTTGAATAGTGTTTTGTTATACCTGCAATCAGTATGTTCACATAAATCTGTGGATCGTTGATGAATAACAGGAGATATATTTTCATTCCCAAGAAAGTCACCCTAAGTGGATATGAAGACAAGTAGCTGCATGTGGATAGGGTCCTAAACATACCCATATGTCTGCAGTGGAAAGATAAATAATGTGCATATGCACACACAATAAATCCTATTGGATCAGAGCTCTTTGACTCAATTTAGATTTGTTTTAAATATAAGACAATTGTATGCAGGCATATGGGACCATTTGCTTATAATATGTTTACTTTTGCTCATGGTTGGACACTATGTCCTTTTCAGATAATAGTTTTATAGGAGTGTGTGTATATGTGTGGGCTACTAAAATGAATTTGTTTTTAATAAGCTCTCAACTTTTTGATTTTTTTGCACTCTATACATATCTTGTTTATATGCTGCAAAGAAAATTGTTATGTCTGCATGATTAAAATGCTGCTGCCATGTGTGAAGTATGCATGCCTTTATAACCATAAGTTTATTTCTGTAGAGACAGGCAACATATACTAGGTATGTTGCTCTTACATACATTTCTTAAAAGTTATTTCGAAATGAATGCAGTTGACTTTAGACTGAGGTGTGCTCATGGAATCAGCCCAATCAGGCACAAGTCATTGCTTATTGTCAACTGCCATCTGTGTGTATGAGTAAAACCTTTGTTTTTCCTTATGCCGTTTGCAACTAACTGATGGCTGCCTGTATATCTGTGTGATCAGATAAAAAGTTCCTTAATCTGTTGCAGTCAAGTATCCCTCTTTGACTGCAGGCGAAAGGGAAAGACACAAGGTTAGTAATTACATCTCTTTAAAGGAGTGTGACCTGAACAATAGATAATGGTAGGTAGCTTGATTTTATTAAAAAAAGTAGCATGTCTTTGGTTACAGTTACAGAGAAGGGAGATGACCACCTCTAAAATGTGACATTGTGCTAAGTAAAAGCTAGAACTTCAGCGTAGCAACTGAGATTTTTTAAAGGAAGTCTTTATGAAGCCCAATCAACAGGCATAAACAGGAAAGATGAATTAATTCTCGGAAGGGAGAACCTTGATTAAAGTCATTTAGTTATTATAATTATTTCAAGGGTGTACATAAAGATGCACTCTGGGACAGTCTTCACCAGTCAGGTGTTTGGGACTACAGTTCCCATCAATGGTGCTGGTTGGGCTGAGGGGAATTGAAGTCCAATGCAGCTGGAGGGCACCAGCTTGGCAAAAGATGCTCTAGGTGTATCCCCAGCTGCCAATTTAAGAGATAACAGTTTGGTGCAAAGAGACTAAAGACTTTTCACTGATTTACGCTCCTACCAGTAAAGAAAGATGGTCAACATGAAAGCTCATGAGATGAATAATTGTTTTCTCTATTGGAAGCTTACTTGAGAAGGACACAAAAGAAAAGGGTGAACAGGGAGATAAAGAGTGAAGAGAGAGAATGAGAAAGCAAAAAAGGAATAGGATTTGAGACTGTATTAGTAGTGCATCTTGGAAGTGTCTCTCTGTGTGTGTGTGTGCGTGTGTGTGTGTGTGTGATCTCACCCACCACAACCCCATGGGGATATTGATTCGTGTTAATAGTGTTTGCCAGCTGGCATGATTGTGAGATGAAAGAGTATGTTGAACTTCAGATAGGATCTCCCTTTTCCTTTGATTTTGCCTCACATTTCCAAGTCCTCTGCAGGTTCGCCCAGGATAAGATAGACATGGCATTATTGGTCATTGCCTTGCTCCCACTGGCATTATTTGCAATGAAGGTGGAGAAATCTTGTTTGTACTCCATACTGTGCGATGGAATTTGTCTATTAAAAGCAAGCTAGCTGGGGAGACACCGTAGTCTCGATGCAGACACATCCCTGCTGGGAAGAAATCTGCACTCCCTTTGTTTCTGCCTTAATATTTTTTCAATAAGGAGAAACTGCTAGCCATAGATTACAGACAGCTCTGGCACACCTCTTGGGTGAGGAGAAGTGCACTGCTTGGGGGTACAAAGAACATTTGCTAACTATTAATTGTTGAGCTATAGGATCCTAATGTGATGGAGCTGGGTGGGTATGTTTAGACGGGAGAAGAGAAAACTAAGTATAAAAGGAACAGCTGAAGATGGAGGAGAATTGGTCTGTTTTGCTCGAGAAGGCAGGAGTAGACCCAAGAGCTGGAAATGGCAGGGAAGCAAATTTTGGCTAAGCATGAGGCAGCACACTCCCCTAATGGTGAGAACTGGTTGGCAGTGGCCCAATTTGCATGTAACATGGAGCCAAACCATAGCTCAGCAGAAATGAGGAAATACAAGTGAGTTTCTGGAGTGAATATTTCAGCCACCATGTGCTCTTTCTCTGATCCTGTTGTTGCCATGCTACTTGGAACTAGGTAGTTTGGTGTAGCATTATGTCCAAACCCAAGTTTGTGGCTAGTCGCTGAGTCTGGTGTCATGAAAGAGCAGCAAGTTTTTAAATATTTAATTTGTAATTGTTGTGTTTTTTTACAGCCAGGAAGGAGAAGAGACAGTTACTAGATTTTCTGCCTCAGCTGCCCAAATAGCTTGGCCGGCCTTGGGTGCCATGCTTCTTGACTTATGGTGAGAATAGGGCACCATTTGCTGCTCCATTTCAGGCAGCAAAATGTCTTGAACAGCCCTGGGGGGGGGGGGAAGCTGTCCGTCTTGGAGGCATTTAAGCATGGGCCGGGGAGCCTCCTCTCAGTGGTGTTCTGGTTGCACGCATCCTGCACTGCAAATCCTGCACTGAGCGAGGGCTTGAACTAGATGACCTCTTAGTTTCCTTCTAACTCCATGTGTGGTATTCAGCTCAGTTTTACCCAGAGTACGACCATACAACTGAATGACCACGACTAAGTTAGGTCCATTAATTTCAATGAGTAAAAATTTGTTGAATGCCACCCTGTGGCCCTGATTCAACCAACCTGGTGTGCTAGTGGAAGCCAACACACGAGATCTTGCAAGTGTAATGGGATTTTCCCCCTGCACATCCCCTGTGCCTCTCCTAAATCCACTCTGGAGGGTCAGTAGAACCCCCAGACCAGTGCACAGGTGGGGAGAGGAGAGGGGGGATTGTTCCAGCTGGCTAGGAGAAATGCTTGCACTGAAGAAGCAATCAGAACATTATGACATTGAATTCCACCCTGTGTTTCTGTGATTCAAACTTGGGATACGGATCAAGATAAATGTGAAACTCCCCCCCCCCTTATGCTCAGAAAAGAAGGTTATGAATACTCTAGATTGAGCTAGATTATAGCTGTGAATATCAGCAGAGTGAGCCTATAGATGATTCAGAACAGAGTGTTCATATTTCCAAAACGAAAAAGAGGATTTGCTGATGTCCCATTGCCAGAAAACTGAAATAGCAAAAGATCTCTGTGTGTGTTTTGAAAATGTATTCTGTAAAAGAAAGGGGGGGGGGTCTCTGAGTGGTGTGAGATTCCAAGGGTACATGTTTCCACCCCCACCCATTTGCAATCTCACACAGAGCCCCTTTCCTTTGCTCCCTTTAATGGCCCATCTCCCAGACAATCGCCTCATCAGGAAGCTATCCTGGGTTATATTTGAACACTTGCTTGATCCAGGGGTTAGAAGGGTCTCACATACAGCCTATCCCCACCAATGAATAACACTATACCCCCCCCCCAGAACAAGACATTTGTCCCCAGATCTACAAACAAACAGCAAAATACAGCTTCTCTGTAGAAATACAACAGACAAGTAAGCAAAGGCATTAGAACACACATCATTAAATCAGCTAGTAATACACAATTGCTCTTTTAACCCAATGCCTGTGAAGTAACAGCTTATTCAAGCAAGTTTTCAGTCCATCAGGATCCCTTCAGGCCTTCCTCTTTCTCCTTTGTGCACACTACCAGCCACATTTCTGCATCTCAGAGCTGCTGTCTCCCACATTTGGCAGTTCCAAATGGTGAGTTTTGACATGTTTAAGCCAGGATGCAAGACTCGGTCCCAGAGCTGCATTGCTCAAAGGCCTTGCACATTCTTTACACTGCATAATTAAACTGCACTCTTGGACAGTGTTCCAAGAGGGGGGCTAGGGATCTCTGGCAGTGGCAGAGCTTCATGCTCCGGCACCGGGGGCGGAGAGCAGGAGGAGGCTTGGCGCACTGCCCGCAGGGGTGGGGCACATGTCCTGGGGGCATGGCTTGGCATGCCGCCTGTGGGGGTGGGGCACCCAGCGCAGGTGGGTGGGGGCAGCTGTGATGGCACCCTGGGGATCGCGCTGCCGGGGGTGGTGTGCTCCCCCCGCACTCCTCTTCCTCCGCCAGTGACCTCTGGCACAGTTTCCTATCACTTTTAAACTACAATTCCCAGCATTCTTTGAGGTAAAGCTACAGCAGTTAAAATGGGACAAAGCCTATGTATGTACTGAAGCCTTGTGTATTCTTTCCCTTGCCCCACCCCCAGCAGTCCTGATCTTATTGGGGGTTGTTTTGCAGAACTGAGACTCTATTGTCCTCACTGATTCCTAAATGAGTTTATCTATCCATCCCTCCCTCTCTGCTCTCCCATCTCACCTGTCATTAATCTGGGTATAAACCTGCTAAAGCTGCACATGCAGACCCTATTTTACAAATATGATGTGGATGCCAGTATGAGAGGCCTCTCTCTCAGTCCTCCTTAGGGTACTACTTACATGTTGTCAAACAAGAAGACGAAAGAGAATATGAATTTGCTTAACATTTCCACATGCTAATTCATATGCATCAGTGCAGATTTCAAAATGTTTGCTAACATTTAAATAGAAATACCACATGTCCTACCATAGTGGGGAAGCCTAGATCCTAGTTACCCCCTGGGAACTGAAGTTTACTCCTCACACAGCTACAGTTCCCAGCACCCCTTAACACACTACAGTTCCCACGATTCTTGGCACGGTTGCATGTTTTAAATGCCTTTTAAGTACATGATTTGTATGCAGCCTTGGACTGGGGTAGCCCTTCAAATAGCAGACTCCTCTCAAGTGAGGACTGTGCTCTGCAAAGTAGGACATAGGTAAAGGTAAAGGGACCCCTGACCGTTAGGTCCAGTCGTGGACGACTCTGGGGTTGCGGCGCTCATCTCGCTTTATTGGCCGAGGGAGCCGATGTACATGTGGCCAGCATGACTAAGCCGCTTCTGGTGAACCAGAGTAGCGCACGGAAATGCCGTTTACTTTTACGCTGGAGCGGTACCTATTTATCTACTTGCATATTGATGTGCTTTTGAGCTGCTAGGTTGGCAGGAGCAGGGACCGAGTAACGGGAGCTGACCCCGTCGCGGGGATTTGAACCACTGACCTTCTGATCGGCAAGCCCGAGGCTCTGCGGTTTAACCCACAGCGCCACCCAAAACTACCACCCAAAACCCTTTCCTGCTCCTTCCACACCATAAGAGACAGGTGAGAAGCAGTGCCTAGTTCAGTGCCTCTTGCTTTGAGTGTCTCTTGGTGGTCTCAGTTCAGCCCCGTTACCATCCCAGGTTTGGCCAAAAATGTTCCTGGCTTTAAAATTTTTCCTTAAACCTGGGTATATTTGCAGTAGACGGATATGTGACCATAACAGAGAGAATGGATACAGCTTTTGCAGTTTGCTAACATGCTTTTTGAGGTTCCCTTTACTTATTATCCCTCACCTCCTTTCATCCTGATGCTTCCAGTTCTTAATCCTATCGGGAACTTAGATCTCTTACCACGGATGAAAGAGGAGGAAGCTTCTGGTCAGGTCTGCACCTGGCAG
This sequence comes from Podarcis erhardii, assembly GCF_964252035.2. Taxonomy (NCBI): domain Eukaryota; kingdom Metazoa; phylum Chordata; class Lepidosauria; order Squamata; family Lacertidae; genus Podarcis; species Podarcis erhardii. The sequence continues at coordinate 41,785,504 of NC_138510.1, forward strand.
GTGCAGCTCTGCTCTCCTTGCATTTCCATAGCATAAATGTCACCGCTCACTGAGACCTGAGGACAAACTGCACAGTATGTTAGGCACACTTTTGAAAAAGGAGCCGACTGTCAGCCATTGCTGGTGAGGAGAGATATTACCGTAAACAGAAAACAGTAATTGACAACTTCTCTCCTCTCTTTACTGCAGTGCTGCCTGTTTGCTCATCCTCTTTTTCTCTAGGCCAGGGGTTTCTAAGCCCTTGTTCAGGGGTCTAGTCCAGCCCCCACAATCAATTTTAACCCCCCCAAAAAACAACAACAACCCACATGATTCGTTTGTTTACTGGACACAACATTCACCCCACAAATCACCCCTTTCCTGGCCAGCAAATCAATCATTTGATGAGTGGAGGGGAATTAACAACCCTCCTCCTCAGCTGGTTTGCCTGGATCAGTTGAGGAGGTGGGCTATGTGCCTCTGTCTGTGTGGCAGTATGTGTTCAAAATTGCTTGGACCACCTTGCAACACTGACATGGGGCCCTGGGAGAATTGGTGAAGGGTGAATTTGGCTGATAAAAGGTTAGCTATCTATGCTCTCGGTGTTTCACCACAGACGGCTGGTGGTGGAAGGAGCAGCTGCAGTTCCTCTGCAGTCTCCCTCTGGGTGGCATGGTGGAGACTGAACTCCTCATCCAGCCACCCTGTGGAAGCCAGAATGAAGAGGGTTCATGAGCCTGCCAGAGAAAGAGAGCAGCAGTCGAGTCATCAGAGGTGGCAGCAGCCCTCACAGAATCCTTGCTGCCCTTGTTTGTGTTCAGTGGCTAGTCTTATCTGATCCAGCTCCAATGTATTAGAGCCAAAATAGCCTTTAAAAATAGACAAATGTGCCTTTGTCCCTTAGCTCGAACAGTTAGACTTTGTCCCTGCTGATTATAATTACGTTCCACTGATCATCCTGTTATCGATATATCCAATTATTAGACTTACTAAAGTTTACATGCCTAGCCAATTATGAATTTCATATGCAGTGCAAGGCTGAGCAGTTCCGTATTGCCCACGCTAATACAGCTCACAGGGGCTACTCTACCTATTTGGGACTTTGCAGTTGCATTTTAGCATGAAAAATTCTACCAGTGACCTTTGGCTGCTCAAACATCTGCGGAATATTCTCAGGATATTTGAAAGCTACATGTGAGATCCAGTGATACTTGATTTCATTTTTTAATCAAACAGTCAATATGTTATAGTATCTGATAGCCTTTGGCCTACATGCATGCATGTAGTATTTGACTAGGTATGTCAACTTCATATTTCAATGTCGTCAGTCTGTCTACAGAGAACATAACGAACACTTTAAATGTTGCACAGGATTTTAGGATATTCAAATTCAATTCGTGTGGGACACCACTTGTCTTCACCACCAATCACTGTGAAGTGAGAGTATGCTCTAGAGCAGAGCTGTGGTTGGTTTGGAGCCCTCCAGTGTAAAGCACACTCTGGCCATGGGAGTTGTGGTCCAACAACATCTGGATGGCCACAGATTCTCCACCCCTGACTATAGTGCACCCAACACTCACCTATAGCTGTGCTTTACATGGGAACAGTGGCAGTGATTAGCTTTCTTTCAAAGAATTTCTTCCATCAACACTAAGCTTCTCCAAAAACCCTACATAAAGCCAAGTTCCCTAGCAAATATGTAGCTTGAAAACCACTGTGTGTGGGGTGTGTGTGTGATGGCTAGACTGCAATCATATTTTCAGTATGCAACAGATGACATACAATGGCCACCGGTGTTTGAGAGCCTATGAGATTTCATATTTTGGATCATTCTTTTTGCAGCCAAACTAGGTGGCTTTATCTAGCAGTTGGTAGGAGTGTCTAATTTTGTTTTTTTCCCCAAGTCACAAAGAGAGTAAAGGTAACCATGTTGGCTCATCAAAAATATTTCAAATTCCATATTACAACAATACCTTTATTAGGCCCACCAAAATATCACAAAACAGTGTGCAAACTTTCAGGTTCCACAGAACTCTTTGTCAGGCCAGATGGTAAACATGTGTGGGGCGGGGGAGAATTTTTTTCAATTGATGCTGAAACCATGGAATCTGCATCTGGTCACAGTCTTATGATGGAAGGGGGAAAGAGGTAGCAGACATTCAAATGAGGTTCTTTTGAATGCACACGCAGGGAACAGAATTACTAGGGGAATTGCCATGTGGGTGTTAAACAGCAGCAGTCGGAGCAGGCAAAGGAGGGAGGGAGCACAGCAAAAGCTCAAATCAAGTGAAATGGAGCAAAATGAAATTCATCTAGTATCATTTTAATCCAACGTTCCAGCAGCTGCCTTGGCTAATTATTCTTCAGCCGGTGCTGGTGGAATGTCAGCAGGCGGGCGGTGTCCGCAGGGAGGTTGGTTCGCAGAAAAAGAAGCTCAGAGATTCTGCCAGCATTCTTGTCTTCGCATTTGCCTTAATTTGCTCTCCTTCCCTCTGAAAACTTCTCTCTTTTTTTGGAAAGGATAATGGTACATGAACAGAGGACTTGGGGCCACTATAATGCTGAAAGTTCATGTCATATCAGATTGGATCAGATTTCAGGAAATGGGACCAGATTTGTTTTTGAACCAGGAGGTAAACCATCCCCCCCCCCCCCCTGGTCAAAGTGGTTTAGTAAAAATGCTCCAAATTAACCTGACTCCCTGTAAGAGCCATAGTTCATCTAATCCAAGATACTCGACTCCAACAGAGTAAAGGCACACAGGCCAGTTTCATCCTTGGAGATATGTGTGGGAGCACTTAGTTTTCTCATTATTCCCCTTAATTTGTTAGCATTCAGAATTATAGTAAAGATGTAACAACAGAGAAATCATCTGCTGCACTGAGCGCTCAGTTAATTGCCAGTGTCACTTCAATTTCACTCTGGGGGTGTGCAGCCATGCATATTTTTTGGCAGGGACCCCACCATGGAAAAGCACTCGCTGTCTTTCTGACAGGGAAGAGGAACATACAGCTCTCCAGGTGTTGCTGAACTCTCCTTAGGCCCAGCCAGCGTGGCCAATGGCCAGGGATGGTGGGATTTGTAGGAAGCTGAATTAGCTGTAGAAAGGGGGTAGTCAGACATGGGGCCCTCAGATTGATGTGGGACTCCCAGGAGCCATATTAGAACTGAAAGAAGGGCTTGGATCAGGCCAAAGGGACAACCAGATGACCCAATAAGAAGCTCACAAGCAGGACCTTGTGGAATAGTTGGGGGAGTTGAGTATGTTTCAGTCTGAAGAAAAGAAGACTGAGAGATGATATGAGGCCCATCTTCAGATCTCTGAAGGGCTGTCACCTGGAAGATGGAACAAGTTTGTTTTCTGCTGCTCCAGAAGGGAGGACCTGAACCAAAGGATTCAAGTAACAAGAAAGAACGTTCTGATGGTAAGAACTGTTTGACAGTGGAATGGACGCCCCCAGAAGGTGGTGGACTCTCCTTCACTGAAGGTTTCTAAACAGATTTTGGATGGCCATCTGTCAGGGATTCTTTAGTACAGTCGTACCTCAGGTTATAGATCCTTCAGGTTATAGACGCTTCAGGTTACAAACTCCACCAACTCAGAAATAGTACCTTGGGTTAAGAACTTTGCTTCAGGATGAGAACAGAAATCATGGGGCAGTGGTGGGAGGCCCCATTAGCTAAAGTGGTACCTCAGGTTAAGAACAGTTTCAGGTTCAAATTAAGTTCTTAACCTGAGGTACGACTGTAATGATTTCTGCACTGCAGGAGGTTGGACTAGATGGCCCTGGAGTCCCTTCCAACTCTACAGTTCTATGATTCTGTGAACATCTGGAGGGGCACGGGTTCCCCATCCTTTTTCTTCAGGGCCAGGAGGAGCCTGTTGTTCATGTTTTAGTAGAAGCCGGATTTGCACAGTGCTGATTTGATTGAGACTGTATTCAGACACCACTTCATTCCATTTTCATGATGTTTCATTACCTCATAATTTCTATGTTTTATGGTCCATAGCACATAAAAGGAACATTAGAAACTGGGACAGAAATGCTACCATTATAATCAGGATAACTAATGCAATAGTCCCCAAGTCTGAATGCAGAGCAGGGCTCTGCACAGCTTTGATTGGCTAGTCTGTGCAACAAACATGCTCCCCCATAAGCAGCGGATTTCAAAGTGTAAAAAGAAGTGAAAATGACAAACAAATAAACATTTGAGCAGATAAACATGCTGTTGCTTGGGGGTGGGGGGCAAAAACACAATGCCATCTTGCACAAGGTAGAGTTCATTGTTACTTCTCTTAACTTTCTCTTAGCTTATCTTAACCCAGATACAACCCAAGCCCACTTTTTTATTGTTGACATTCCTTGGGAGATGAACAACCAAGAAATCCATAAACACACCCTGAGTGAGAATTCTAGGCTGGAGGCTGCGGTGCAAGGGTTATGCTTGTTTTCTTTGTTCCGTTCATGCAAGATGAATGGCCAGGCATTGCTAGGAAAATGTTTTCCCTCATTTCCCCTTTCCCTGTTAGACACTCTGGAGATTAAGTTCATGAAAGTGATTCCTTCACAGTGTGTGTGAGAGTGCAGGTCAGAGGCATCCTCAGAAATAGCTGGAATTCGAACTCGCAGGATTCGACCGGTAGCGTTGCCATGTTTCCATCCTCTCTCTGGAGTTACTCTTGTTAAGCTTGATATGAAGAAAGGGTCATATGCCCTTTGCTTTGGGAAGTATGTGTTTGTGGAAGGGAGATGGGAGAGAGGGAAAGAGAGAATGAGTGAGATCTGATGTGCTCCTAGTACAGTAGACGCAGGGGTTTTCAAAATCTTATTTTTCAGCTTCTGAAATGATTATAACAGAGAAGCCCCAGATACATCTATCCCCCAAGAAACATTCCACATATTTACAATGTACACCATACAGTCAAACGTTAGGCAGGTCCGGACAATAGTTTAGAGTTGATTATATCAGTTAAGTGTCTTCTACTCTCCGTCTTAACAGACTGTCTCAGAGTGAGCCACAACATGGTCATTTCCATTGTACTGAATAAACATGAACCATACTGTTTTGAAATTGTCTTTGGCCCTTGTGTTCCTTCATGAGGTGTTTCGTTAGTTTCTCCATAACAGCTTTGTTCTATAGTGCATCTCACCATACCTCTAGAGACAAGTTAGCAGCCGTTTTCCAATATTGTGTTTACCGTATATATTTCCAGCTGTACACATGAAAAAGATCAATAGGTCCTTAAACAATCAGTACTTATGGTCATCTATAAACATATTAAATAACAACCGCCGTGTTCGGCTCCACCCTCGGCTCCTCCTGACGTCAAACACCTGCAATCTTGCCCCCCACCCCATCACCCTTGCAAGCGGGCGCCTCTGGACAGGTGTAACCTGCAATATATACTGACATTTTGTCAGTTACACCACTTTGTAGACCTCAGTCTGACTCCTTCTATGCTGTTCTCCTTCTTTTTAATCCCTTTCTTCTAATCTTCTTTCCTCCCCGCTCTCCTCAGTCACATCCAGATCACTGAAGCATAATTTACAACACTGCTTCTTCCCTCACTCTCTAGTTGCTTGTCAAAATTACTGGGGATTAAGCAGCGACCTAACAGTTTAGTCCTTCTTTGCATTTCTCTTTTGGGCACCTGAAAATGACGCCCCTCATTCCCCAGCTCTTCCTGTCCTTTCCTGTGTTCCTGTTTGACTCCGCTGTGTCACTGTCTTCTCAGATGAGCCACAATTTTCCTCCAGGGGACTTGAAACCCAGACTGTTCAGTTTCATGAGGAGAGGTGCTCTTGCTGCTGCAAGGGAAAGATGGAAAAGTTCTCAGCTTGCTGATAGGAATGTAATAGGTACTCAGATGAGCTTTTCCTTGGGCTGAATTGTTGTGATGTTTTGGTTGTGCTAAGTAAGGGAAGAGACTGAAGCTGTGTCAACATCAATCATGAGGAGCCTGATGGGCAGGAGATGGGCAATACAACATCCCTCCCTGACCAGATTGGCTTTTAAATCTTATTTCAGCAGCACGGATGGGACAGCATCTTCCGCCACATCTGAGGACAGTAAGCTGCTTAGGGCAGGGGTAGGCAACCTAAAGCCCGTGGGCCAGATATGCGGCCCAATTGCCTTCTCAATCCGGCCCGCAGATGGTCCAGGAATCAGTGTGTTTTTACATCAGTAGAATGTGTCCTTTTATTTAAAATGTATCTCTTGGTTATTTGTGGGGCCTGTCTGGTGTTTTTACATGTGTAGAATGTGTGCTTTTACGGTATTTAAAATGCATCTCTGGGTTATTTGTGAGGCATAGGAATTTGTTCATTTTTTTCTTTTTCAAAATATAGTCTGGCCCACCACATGGTCTGAGGGACGTTGGACTGGCCCACGGCTGAAAAAGGTTGCTGACCCCTGGCTTAGGGCATGAGAGAGGAGCCTGGTCTGGCCTTATCTTCCCTACTCTCTGCAGACCTGATGCCACAATGCTACCAGGCTTCACCATGCAGGGTATGGAAAGAGCCTAATCAGCAGCCTTGAAGTCTTGATCCTGCAGCTGATGGGTGGTGATTTCCAGTCTGTTTTCTGCATGGATTGGCCATGCAACTGAGTTTCCCACTCCTGACATCATGCCTTATCTTTGAAAACTTGTTGGCACACCTTCATCTCTTTTGAACTTCTCGCCTCTCCCCCAAATTCCTGGATTGTGACTCCCGAGCCTTGTGTCTACGGCTCAGCCTGTGCCATTACTTGCTTGAACAAAACCCTCCTTCTTACTATAAGTAACAGCCTTTGCTTGCATGTTTTGGGGAAGGAGCCAAGACCTGCTTCTCCATGGTCTAGTGGCAGCATACATGCAGAAGAACCACAAAGATGGTGTACAAACCCCTGCTATCTGATTGCTCTGAATGAGTCTGGATTTGGAGAAAAGCATGCTAATAATGGGGGGGGGGTACTGTTCCTTAATGGTTGATGGCCGAGCTGTGCATGTTATGTCTTTGCTAGCAGAAAACAGTTGTAGGTGGCATGGTAGGACAGCCATGCTCACCCGACTGCTGGTTGGTTACATTGCTGCTGCTTACTAGGAAGTAGAGCAAGCAACAAGGTCAGTGTGGCACAAATGGACTAGTGGGCTTTCAAGTCTGAGTACTAGTTAAAAATATGAGATTAGAGAAAAAACAGGAGTTACAGGAGATCACCAGTCTACGGATTAAGAATATTGAAATACTGCAATGAGGCCAAACATAGATTCACAAAATGTTTAGGGGTATGCGTACCCCTGCGTACACCCCCCCAACCCCCCCACACACTGATTTTATGGGATTATGGCTTTGCAGAGATGTGTCTATTCGGTGAAATTGCATAACATGTATATATTAGTAGAAATTCACACTAAAATACTGGTGAATTTTCACAAGGACTCCATTTTTAAAGAAATGACAAATTGATCTGAAAATGTGGAGGACTCAATTTGAGATTAGAAAAATGAGAAATTGTGATTGTAGCACTGAAAATAACCTTTACAGAACAGAAAAAAGGTTACTGCTATTGGGGAAAATATTATTTTGAAGTGTTTTATTTGATGTGGTAATTGCAGGGATTTTCACAGAGGAGACATTTCAGGCAAATGGCTACCCATATGAAAATAAGGAGGGTAACACCTCATGTGCAAGTTTTACCACTTAAAAATAAATGTGTGAACCAGTCCTTTGCTCTAATTCCCTCCTAGGGCAGATCCATCCATATGCCTTGGCTCACATCCCTTGCTTAGTTGCTAGTAGTATATGAAAAAAACAGTATTTATGGCCATTTTCTCCTCTAGGTGGTAAATTTTGCCATCATAATGCAGTGTGCTTCCCAAGGTACCAGGTAATTATTTGAAGTAGTGTCACTCTATCCCATTTGGAGCAAGCTAGATTGTTTCATTGGTTGTTTATAGGAGAGTTCTCAAAACTCTAATCTTTTATTGCAGAGTATTACTCTCAGTAATACTCTCAGGACGCGGGTAAAACCTCAGTGTCTAGGAATTGCGGATCGTATGGTTGGCGGTTCGAATCCCCGCGGCGGGGTGAGATCCCGTCTTTCGGTCCCAGCTCCTGCCCACCTAGCAGTTCGAAAGCACCCTTAAGTGCAAGTACGGTAGATAAATAGGTAACGCTTTATAGCGGGAAGGTAAACGGCGTTCCGTGTGCTGCGCTGGTGCAGGCTCGCCAGAGCAGCTATGTCACGCCACGTGACCCGGAAGTGTGTGCGGACAGCGCTGGCTCCCGGCCTCTTAAGTGAGATGAGCGCACAACCCTAGAGTCTGACAAGGCTGGCCCATACGGGCAGAGGTACCTTTACCTTTTTATTACTCTCAGTATTTTTAGGCTATGTCACAATCTGCAATGCAATTTAGATTAATTGTTTCACCCCAATGAAAGACACTCTAGAAGAGAGGTGGTTGACATTTGCTGGCTTTATACCAGGCATAGGCAAACTCCGGCCCTCCAGATGTTTGGGACTACAATTCCCATCAGCCCTAGCTAACAGGATGTGTTCAGGGATGATGGGAATTGTAGTCTCAAACATCTGGAGGGCCGGAGTTTGCCTATGCCTGCCTTATACATATGCCTTTGGCCAACCTTCTGGGGCCTGCATGCCTGTGGTGGATATGGCCAAAATGGAGGGGTGGGGAGAATGTTCCATTGCGCAAGTGATTTGTACAAGGTGCATTGTAGCATGTACCTTCATTCTACATTGGACCTTAGGGGAGTCAAGAAGGTGGAAAGAAACCTGCCTTTTCGTCGGAACAAAGAGAGCTGCCTGACACAGAGTCAGACCATTGGTCCATGTAGCTCAGCATTGTCTGAAGTACCTGGTAGCATCTCTCCAGCATTTCAGATGGGGAGACTTTCCCCAATGCTACTTGGAGCTGCCAGGGGTTGAACCTGAGACCTTCTGCATGCAAGGTGGAGGCTCTTGCACTGAGCTGTAATCATTCCCTTTTATTTCGCAGGGATGGCCCTACGGTTAGGCAGAATGAGGATGTTTCAGAGGCCGGATGCAGGAGTGGGGTGGCAGTGGCTTCCAAGTCTAGCTTGTACAGGCCCTCCTGGCTTACTGCCCTCATCTATCTCAGCACCAGTACTGAAGTAAAGGTTGGTTGCTGATCTGTGCAGCCTTTTTACGTGGAATTGAGGGAGGTTCTGGCGCAATTTTGTCCTCCACCTCAGACAGCAAAAGGTCCTAGGCCAGCCCTGAGGAATCAACACAAAGGACCGTGTGTGCATACAACTGAGAATCTGGGAAGCTCTCATTATGCTTAGACCAGGATTAAGGTTCTCATGAAACTGATGCAAATGTGCTTTTGAAGATTTAACAGCCTGGCAGCCTTTTAAGAAAATAATGCATCGATGCCTCCAGAATATCAGCATGTGGCTTCAGGAGTCAGCCAGGCATGGTGGGAAGTGGGACTGGGAAGCCTTCAATCTCTGAAAGAACCAATGTGGCTGGAGGGCTGGACTAGAGTAGACCCATCACAATTAATGGCCCCAGTTTAGGATTCACCTAATGAACCCTGTCAATAGAAGCCCTGAGCAAGGATTTCCGCTTGTGCCACAGCGATTTCCCCATGTCCTCCCTGTATGCTCCCCAAATGAGCCTTGGGAGAGTCAGGAGAACCCCCAAAATGCCACACAGGGGGTGTTGTTCCATTTGACAAGCTGGAAAGCTTGCACAGACAGAACATTCACCTTAGCACTATGATGAATTCCATCCATAGTCGAGTTCATTTCGGTGTGTGTCCCCTGTGTAAAAGTTAGTTGAATTCCACCCTTGGTGTGGGGAGAGCAGGGGTCAAATCCCCATAGCCCCCAAACTGACTGGGTGATCTTGAGTCGGCCCCTGTCTCTCAGCTTACTCCTCACAGGGCTGTCATAAGGCTAAAAGGCAGGACATACCGGTAATATGCTTTCGAGGAAATATTGGACACAAATCTAATAGATAAAACATCTTTATCCTCTCTGGCCCCACCACACACAATTCATTAAGAGCAACGTGGGAAACTGAACACCTTCCTCTGCTTCAGATATCTGAGTAATACGTACCTCCCAAGCCACCTTGGTAACATCAGCATCCCCTGTGCTGCATGGGTGTATTGGGGGAGGCAGGCTGCTTTTCCATTCAGTCCTGGGAGAGCTTGGCTGCCTTGTGTAGGTGGTCTGCTGCAGACAGCCCACCAGTTGATTGTTTAGAGCGCTAATCAAAAGGGGATGCTTTCCCTTGCACAAAGATTTGTGTGAGGCAGCCTCTGACTCCCCTCTCCTCCCCACTTTTAAGGAGCTTAAAATCTTTAGTAGCTCATTGTTGTCATTCTCTGTATTAGAGTCCATTACTCATCAGGGCTCTTTTGTGCTGTTCCTGCAGATCTAGGTGAATTCCCCACTGGTTGTATCATCTGGTATTGCATTTCCTAACTCGCCGCCTAGATTTAATTACAGGCAGTGCTGCAGAGAGATGAAATGTCTGAAAGACAAAGCAGCGCTGAGAGACACTGGGGCATCCTGACAAGCTGAGCCTGAGCCTGCTGCTGCTTTGAGCTGACAGGAAACATGACAGTGTTCCTTGTGTCTTGAAAGCCAGAGATGGTGCAGCTAGGGAATATATACACATATTGAGCAAATATATACACATCTCAGTGCTGATCACTTTTGTGTGATCCTGTGTTTATGCTGGGCTGCTATACAGAGTGCCTCCAAGCACATCTATTTATTTGTTTATATATTGAATTTCTATTCTACTTTTTTCTCCAAGGAGCTCAAGGAGGCGTACATGGTTCTCCATCTCCTGCATTTTATTCTCCCAACAACCCTGTGAGGTAGATTAGCCTGAGAGGCCATGGTGAGCATCATAGCTAAGTGGGGATTTGAACCCTGGTCTCCCAGGCCCTACTCTGGCATTCTAACCACTATATTTGGCCAAAGCAGAACTGTTGTAGTTGTTAGAACATGGCTGACCAACACAGTGCCCTTCAGATATCGTTGAACCACAATTCCCATTATCCCTGATGGTTGACCATGCTGGGTGTTGGTCCAACAACATCTGGAGGGCAAAAAAAAAGCTAACCTGGGTTATGCTGTTAGACCAGGGCCAGGGACATCCAAGTTTAAATTCCCACTCACACAGCATCTCACACAGCACAATCCTATGCATCTCACACAGCACAATCCTATGCATCTCTAGCTCAGTGGGGCTTACAACCAACGCAAGTGAGTATAGGATTGTGGCCTTAGCCTAATCTATGGTACAGGGTTGCTATGAAGATGGAACAGAGGTGGGGACACTTTGTCTGCAGTCCTGAGATCCTTGGAGGAAGGGTCAGATCAAAATGGAATATTTTTTTGAAGATATACAGCCAAGATACTGTAGAAGTGTTACAGTGGTGGAGACCCCTGGCTTTATTGGTTTGCTAGAGGTGTGCTCTGTTTCACCCAAGTAACAAGCTAATGGTATGGTTTGACCTTTGCCTTGTCCTGTAGGTAAACCTTGAGGGGGAAGTCTCTAAGCATTGTAGCATGCTCTGTTATTTATCAAACAAAGTGTGTGAAAACGTGGAATTTAACACTTCTCCTTGTTGCACTGAAATAGTAACACCTTCAGCAGGCACAAGCAAGTCTACTAACGCTGCTTTAAGGCATGCCTGATGAAGACTGAAGAAATCCACACTCAGTGGGTGAGATGCATCTAATGTACACAGGGAAGTTGGTGCCCAAATTAAAGTAAGCAATTGTTTGGGTTTTCATTTAATTGGGGATGTTGTTCTTTCAGCTTTGACCACAGATTACCAGGAACAACATTTACTTATTTTACTTACTGACAATGAAAAGGTGATTTGGCATATTTTATATCATCAATTATTTTTAAAGGTCTTTTGATGTGGAAATGGGTTTTGGAGGAATGCTCTCTTGGCAGGATATCAGCCAGCCTTCTTGCTCAAAGATCTTTCCTGCACCTCCTACCCGCCCCACCTCCAAGTGTTATTGTTGGAGCAAAACAGTTTTTACATATGTTCCTCTGTGGGAATTACTTTAAGGCACTCCACTGGAGCAACTGACCCGTGTTTTGTCAAAACACAAGGAACCTGAGCATAGCAAAGAGGTTCCAAGTAGAAATCCAATGGCTTGCTCACCCAAATGGCAGAGGTAACTTAAGCAAGTATATGGCAAATAGGTGTCCTGCTTTCTCTTTACTTTTATTCCAAGTTTCTAAATGTCAGATGGGGGCGGGCTAACTTCCAGGATATCCTAGGTCCGCTCTATTAATCTTCAGGTTTTGTGAGTCATGCTGCTCTCTTATGCCAAACACCTATTATTGTGCAGGAAAGCAGAGCTCTAAAGCATCTACAAGAGCGCAGCCTGCTGGATATTGTGGACTACAACTCTCATCTTCCCTGAACATTGGCTATGCTGGCAGGGGTTGATGGGAGTTGTGGTCCCAAACTTCTGGTGGGTACCACATCAGCTGCTCCAGGAATATATATGCCATCTATATTTCAATAGTTTGGGAGATGAGAAGAACACTGCTGTCTCAAGCACAACTTCTATTCTTTCATGCTAATATGAAGTAATTTGTTAGCAAGTGCCACAGGAGCAATAGCAGCTTGCGCTCTGACCCTGGATCACTTGTGGTCAAACTTAGTTGCAATGCTTCTCTCGCTGGCATCTCCTAAGCAGGACCATAAGCAGCTGACAGGGACAGATATCACGGCCTAATAGAAAGATAAAGTGTCAGGCTGAGGCAGCATTCATCAACTTGGTGCCCATCAGCCCTGACTTCATTCAACACCTTACCCAGCCATGTTACTCCTTAGGTGAAATTGAGCCACTCACACACTCTCAGCTTAACTTACCTCACAGGGTAGTTATGAGGATAGTATGTTATGCATGCCACCCTGGGGGAAGGATTGAAGCCAGCAAAAACAAGAAGCTCGTTACAAGTTCATTAAGGTTATTGCCACTGTTTCACAGTAACAGCTATCTAATATGGTTTTCGCAATTAGCATACTTATCAAACCTCTCAATGATTATTATCTTTATTGTTCTCATAACATGCACATTTGGGAAAATACTGCATAATGGCTGCTCAGCCTGTGCAGTCTGTACACACATAAGAAAGGTTTGACAATCTTTGAGTGGCTAATGGACCAAATCCTTTTTGACACAATCGAGGGGGCCTCCAAACTGTCCCTATTTTGCATGAGGAATTCAAGTACACACCAGTAATCAACATGGTGCTCTCCAGATGTTTCAGACCATAGTTCCCATCACCTCTGGCTTTTGACCACACTGACTCACACCCACTTGCAAATCTGATTATTTGAGGAGTAATCAACGTGGTGCTCTCATTGTCATCTGATTAGACACTGTGAAAGTAGGATGCTGGACTAGGCGGGCCTTTGCAGACCCTCCAAGTGTCCCTATTTTCCAGGGATGTCCCTGATTTAGAGAAGCTGTCCAGGTTTCTTATTTGATCCTGGAATGTCCCACTTTTCCTTAGGACGTCCATTGGAGAAACATTGGAGGGTATGGAGTTATCCGACCCCCGAGTCGTCTGAAGGCAATCCCTTATAGAGAAGGGTTTTTTTTAAAATGTTTAATGTTTTATTAGGTTTTTATATATGTTGGAAACTGCTCAGAGTAGCTGGGCCAACCCAGTAAGATGTGTGGGGTATAAATAGTAAAATAATCGCTATGGAATGGGACGTCCCTATTTTCATCAGAGAAATATTGGAGGGTATGCCTTTAGTCTGATGCAGCAGGATTCTCCTTATATTATTATGAATTTAATATAAGGACATGATCCTGCTGGATCAGACCAATAGTCCATCTTATCCAGCATCCTCTTCTCACTGGAGCCAAACAGATTCTGTGGGAAACCTTCACACAAGAGAACTCTCCCATTTTGTGGTTTCTAGAAACTGGTATAGCAATACTTGGATCTGAGTAGGAGACAGCTGTTTTGGATTTTATGAAATGGGATAGACAATGTACTGGGAATAGCACCTCCTGCCTATTTGCAAGCTTCTGCACCTCATAATTACATACACGTTTCCAATGTTTACAACCTCAAAGTGATTCATATTATTTAGCCTGGATTTCCCACTGCTTGAGGAAGGGAAACCATCTTTAGAAAGTATATACCTCCCTAAAACGACTTGATGGGAAAGTAATATGGATAGTCAACAATACCACTATTCTATACCACTTTTCAATGTACAGAATGCTTTTCTTTTCTTATCTCACCACTCTGTTATGAATCTGTCACATGAACCTTGCAAACCACTTTGCTTGTCAATGAATAATTCAGCTTTGTCAGCCAAAAAGTGGGCATCCCTCCTAAAATAAACAATCTCAGCTGGTTTTCTTCCAATAATAATTCACTGCCTAATGTGTTGATTCAGATCTGTGATGGTGAAATGTGACATTATTATGCTACTGTACTGCAGAATGGAGCGCAGTGGTTCGATAGATCCACTTTATCTTTTGTCAAGTTAGACAGGAGATTCACTGTTATCTAGGCTCTGTCTGTACTACATTTTTATGATGGATTAGTTATTACTTGAGGAAGGGCTGTCGCGCAGTGGCAGAGTACATGCTTTGCATGCAGAAGGTCCCCAGTATCAGCAGCTATGACTAGGAAAGATTCCTGCCTGAAACCCTGCCATACAGTAGACAATATTGAACTAGATGGACCAACGGTTGACGTGGCATGTGCTAAGATTAAGAAAGATCGTGCAAGGGCATATTATCTCCAGTTGCTGACCTTTCTCCAGGGCCTTCACAAAACTTAGATTTCAAGTAATGCCATCTGTATATCTTGAAGGGAGTAAACAGTAGGAGCAAAAACCTTTTGGGATGTAATCATATCAGGCATATAATTCACTATTTGCTATTCTGTCCCTTATGTGACCACAGCAATATGACAAGTATTTCTTGATTTCTATGTAGACTGACGTGATAATGACGGTACTATACAGATGTACCACAATGCATAAGGAGGAAATTTAGTGTCCTATAATAATAATAAAAAAATTATTTTTCTCTTTCTCCTCTTGCCCTTTCCCTTTTTTGTTATTGCCTTCCTTCTGGGTCTGTTCTGGTTAACATATCCTTGCACCTAGTTTTCCTCTTGGTTGGAAGATTTCAGGTTCAGCTTTATATATATAGATCTGGTTTGCTTAGCCAGAGCTTAGCACAAATGAGCAGGTTCCTGGGCTGAAGATCACAGCTGCTGCACTTCTCCCCTGCTCCTGGGGCTGGTTTGGCTTAGTGTTACTTTCAAAGCTGGGCCAGTGGTTTGTCTCACTCCAGACAATCTGCAAGCCGCCATCAGTGTTTGTTCTTGGGTTATCACTTGTGATTTGTCTGGGAGGACACAAACCATGAGTTTGGGTTCAGATGTAATGCTAAGCCAAACCATGGTTTAACCCTGGGTAGTGAGGCAGCAGCAGGACTGGGGAATAAGTGCTAAGGGGAATTGGCTAAGGGGAGTGTTGGGGATGAAGAGTGGACATGGAAACATTGCAGCTCCTCTTATTTACAGCATTTCTGCACCACAGTGGAAAGTTCTGCTTAATTTTTTTTAATCAATAAAATGTTAATAATAGCAACAAAAAATAAATATTTTCCCACAGTATTGGGTTAAAACATAACAGTCAATTATTTGTAAATAACCAGGTTTATATTACCTATATGTTGCCAGGAAACTATGCATCCTTTTTAAAAATATGAATTCTGTTAATGGTTTTAACTGAATTGGCTTAATTGTGTGGTAAATATGTTGGACATGGCTTTTCTTTATAATAGATGATTAACAAATATTGTAAATCTGCATTATATCTTGCTGTTTGCTAGTCGGTTGAGGTTTCGTCTTTGGTTAGATGCAATAAAGTACATATCAAAACTGACTCGGTCCAAGACAGCCTCCTCGGTTTAATGTACTCCTAGCTTTTGGAGACTAATGTGTTAACTTGCGCTTCCTTGATGTGGTGCTGTAGAAATTTTTCTTCATCCACCTCCCATGCTTTAAAAATTGTTCTGAACATTGGTTTTAGATTTCCCCCACCCACCTTGATTATGTTTTGTGCAGCTGCATTAATTAGACCCCAATTGTGAGCACCACGAGAGATTTAAATATAAAAGAAAAAGAAGCATGTGACAATACATTTTGCTGTGTAGTTGCATTCCCCCCCTTCCATTTCTTTGTCTTCAATATATTCTGTGTTTAATTGGTTAAATATATTCTTTGTTTAATGCTTAATTTCCCAGATGTTGGGACTCAAGCCTCATTCGAAAACTGTACGCTTTGACATGCAATCCCTTTCCTTTAATCCTAGATGAGAAAGGGTTGCCTATGATGATTTGGAGGGTCGAGGGAGGTGAATATGGCCTGCCCTTTCCCACAGTGTGTCCTGTCTGAACACTGGCATTGAAAACCAGTGAGCCCAGGAGGGACGGGTTATGACTCAGTGGCACATCTCCGGGTAGGGCTGGAAGAGAACCCTGTGAAGTAGGTTTGGCTGCAAGGCACTAAGTGGTCCAAGGTCAACTGATGAGTTCCATGGCCGAGTGGGGATTCGAACCCTGGTCTCTCAGCTCCTACTCGAACACTCTAACCACTACACCACTTTTGCTCTCAATCAATGTAGACAATGCTGAGCTAGATGGACCCAACAGTCTGACACCAATAGAGCAGCTTCTTGTGTTCCTATTTTCCTATCCCCTTTTGCTCCCAGCTCATTATGTACTTCAAGCTCAGCCTTTTATCGTAAGAAGAGAATACAGACGGATTCTTCCCCTCCCTTCTAAATAGATGTTTCCCCCATCCTTTTCTTCTGAAGCTCAGAGAGCTCTACGGCCAGAGGAAAGAGCTCTGGTGGGTGGCTTGTGATGTGGGCCCAGTACGACTGTCAGTTGCGTTGCCAGGAGTTCTTTTCCTTCCTTGGCATGTACTGTTTAACCTGCCTCTGGATGGTAACAAGGGTCTCATCAGAAGCTCAAGAATGTGTGTAGTCATGGTAAACAATGAGCTCTCAGAGGGGACAGAGCTGGGAGAAGAATGGGCATTCTGTCACACTCCCTGCAATCTCTCAGCTCCTTGGAGACCAGGCGTAACCTGTGGAATGAAAGCACCTGAGAGGCTGGAGGTGGAGAGAGCAAAGGGAGGAGGCAGCTGGGGGCGAAATTAACTGGTGCCTCACAATATTAGGGGCACACAATAGGACATCTCCTACGACTTGCGCTTTAGAAACTAGAAACTCACACCCCCAGCTGCCATGGAACAAAACTGCTGGGGGCTCACGACGTTCTTGCTGATTGAAGGCCTCACGAAAGCCTTATTATGTCAGAGACTCAGAGCACGTATATAATCTGTGAGATTTTTGATGTCCAGTTTTACACACAGTTTTGCTATTTTATATCCCAGCCCCTCTAAAGGAGGCAGTGAAAGCTTGTGGATGCCCTAAACCTAAAGGCTGATAAATCTCCCGGGCAGTTTTCAAAGCACAGGTACTTTAAGCTCATAAGGGTAGGCCAGCCAGATATTTCAAATATATAGGAAGCTGCCTTATACCAAGATAGAGCACTGGTCCATCTAGCTTAGTACTGTCTACACTGGCTGGCAGCAGATCTCCAGGATCTCAGGCAGGAGTCCCTTCCAACCCTAACTGGAGAGGCCATGGGTTGAACCTGTGGTCTTTTTCAAGAAAAACATGTGCTCTACCACTGAGCTATGACCCTTGGCTATACAAGTGAGATTGCCAGTGTGATGCCATTTTACTTTTCTTTTTTAGTGGACAGGAATTATAGCCAAATTCCTCTAAAGGGCATCTTCATTGCATCCTGAGAATAAAGCTTGGTAGCGCGTCCTCCTCTGACAGCCAAAATAGTGGATAGCAAGCTATTAAAAAAGTAGGATTTCTATTTCTCCTAATTTTCATGCTGTTTTAGACAATAGAAAACAGTCCAGCTCAAATTATCTAGCTTAATTATAATCTTCTGTACTGAGAAGGTAACTGGGAAAACGGATAAGAGCCTTTCTCTTCTCCTTTCAGTTGCAGATGTATGTTAGGAAAAAGCAATGGAATAAATATGCAGAGAATGCTGCAGCTGAAGTTGCATTGCAAAAACATCATCTCCAAAGACAGATTTTATTCCATTCTTTTTTTGGACTATGCACTATTCTCCTCCTCAGACTAGCCAAGTTTTATTTAATGCTCCCACTTGAGATTTGATACGGATGTTTTGACTAGGGATATGCAAACTTTCTCTGGTTCACTCAAAAAATGCCTTGAGCTTTCGAAATGTTCAAGCTGAATGCCGGGGGGGTGGGGAGCCCTGAGGTCTCTTCAAGCATTTAACTTTGAACACTTGAAAAGCCCAATATCCTGCTGCTTCGCCACCCATTCTGCCAGTCCTCCCCCCCCCCATGGGTGTCCATGGGTGTGGAGAGAAGGCAAGGAGACAGTTGTTGCCCCCTCCCAGATTTCAGGACTCTTCCTCATCGACTGAAATGGGGAAATCAGCAAATACCTTTAACTTTTTTTCTTTCTTTTTTACAGAATTGGCCAACATTAGCAGGGATGGGAGGGCCTTTAGAGATCATCTTATGAGATCAAGTCTGTCAAATTCTACACAACTAGATACAAAGTTTTTTTTTGTGTGTGTGTGTGTGTGTGTGTGTGTGTCTGTGAGACACCTTGTCAAAGTTTGAGGCTTTTAAAAAAGGAGAGAATAAAAGAAATGACTGTAACTTTTTAAATGAATCAGATGAAATGGTGTCAGTATTGGAATAAACAACCTGGGTACAGAAAGTTTCAGTACGTGACATTTTAGAACTGTGTATCATCATTCTTGCCATCCATTTTCTTCACTGCCACCACCAAGGGACTAAGGCTGCAGCCCTATGCCAGCTTACCTAGGAGTAAGCCTAGCTGAACTTAATTTGCCTTCCTTCTGAGTAGGCATGTACTGTATAGGAATGTGCTATGAGGGGCAGCAATGGGATCCTGCAGGATCTGCATTTCATGTTTATCTTGCAAGTCTATCCAACTGAATCATGAAAAAGTTTTCAGGCAGACACCAGAATTGTGAAAGGTTGTCCTCAGCTTAGATCTGTGAACTTCATGGAAAGTGGATCAGTGCCAGCTATTCACAGAGTTTAGTTCTGATGACATAAGCTAGGTACTTTCCATGCATTTTCTAGGAATAAGAGAATTTTTAAATGGGGCGAGTTTAGCCTAGCAATGAGTAGTCTTTCTAGACTTCACATCTCAATGTTACCGAAATCCCCTCTCCTCAAACAGGTTTCTTATTTCCATAGCTGAAATTGTGGGGAAGACATTATGGACTCCCAGCCTTCCTTGCCTAACCTGATTCTTTAGGCACATTAATGGTATATTTTCCATTGTGGGACTTAATCTTCTTTGCCAGGCTGAAATGGTGGCAGCATTTCCAGCTCTCACAGTGCAATGCACTCTACATGAGGCTTACATCCATGTAAGTGCACAAGCTTTTCTTAGAACACATTGGCTACAAGCATTAGTTAAAGGTGTATTGGTGGTTCAGTGGTAGAATTCTTGACTGCCATTCGGGAGGCCCAGGCTTAATTCTTGGTCAATGCAACTCCCATTTGAGCAACCCTCAACTGGCACAGTGTGTCGGTAGATCTGGCTGTTAACCAGAAGTTTGGCAGTTTGAGCCCACCCAGGGAAGGCTGTGGGCAGGGAGCTGGACTAGATGACTATTGGGGTCCCTTCCAATACTACAGTTCTTTGATCCTGTGCTCCTAAGATCACTGAAATAAATGGGCTTGGATGCACCTGATTATATGTTGAACTGAGACGTCTAGGTCAACAGAGTTAATGGAGGAATTAAGTGTTGTGGCTGGTAGGAGAGGGAGGTTTGGAAGACACATTCTTAACTACATTCTCCTCCAGTTCTGAAGTTCCCCTGTAGGACATCTTAAAAGCTGTGTGCAAAAATAAAAAGTATGCGCCCAAGCAATCCAAATCCTGCACCAAGAAAAACTGAATATGTTTAGGGTGCAGTGGGCCCAAACTTGTGGACTTTCTTTCATGCAGGGACTGTCCTTGCTGAACTTCAGACCCATGACTAAGACCTGCTTGTTCCAGCAGGCATGTTAATGTAGTGTTCAGTTTTATGATAAGTTTGCATTATTCTGTTATTGCATTCTCTGTATGTTCTGTTTTTATGTACCCTGCTTAGAAATGTGAATGATTAAGTGGTATATAAACATCATAAATAAATACAATATCCCACTTTTCTGCCAAGGAATTCAAGGTGGCCTGCATGGTGTTATTCCCCTTCTCGTTTTGTCATCACAACAACCTTGTGAGGCAGGACTAAAGAGATCAGGGTTCAGATGCCATGCTCCATCCCACAGCCTAACCTACCTCACAGGTGTGCTGCCAGGATAAATGCTCTCTTTGAACTTTCTGTTTACTATTTTAAAGCACATTTTATACCATCCTTCCTCCAAGGACCTCGTGGAATTGTTCTTTCCTACCCTTATTTCAAAGGGACACAGGTGGCACTAAACCACTGAGCCTCTTGGGCTCACGGATCAGAAGGTGAGCTCCCATTGCTCAGTCCCAGCTCCTGCCAACCTAGTGGTTTGAAAGTATGTGAAAAAGTGCAAGTAGATAAATAGGCACCGCTCCGGTGGGAAGGTATACGGTGTTTCCATGTGCTGCTCTGGTTTTGGTGTTCTGTTGCGCCAGAAGTAGCTTAGTCATGCTGGCCACATGACCTGGAAAAACTGTCTGCAGACAAACGTCAGCTCCCTTGGCCTCTAAAGCGAGATGAGCGCCACAACCCCAGAGTCATCTGTGACTGGACTTAACGGTCAGGGGTCCTTTACCTTTTACCTATCCTTACAACAATCCTGTTAGGTAGATTAGGATGGGAGACAGTGACTGGTCCAAGATCATCCAATGGACAATCCAGATGTCATCCAGATGACATTCTAGCCACTATACCAGCCTTACCCAACCTAGTGCCTACAAGATGTTTAGATGGGACTACAACTCCCATAACCCCAGGCCAACATAGCCAATGGTCAGGGATGGTGGGAGTTGTAGTCCAACAACATCTGAAAGGCACTAGAGGTTGGGGAAGATACTAGCTCTCCGTTTTTCTTTTCTGCACTGGAAATAAGACCATGTAGGAGGGTGCCAGAAGAGCAGAATAACTTTAAAATTCTGAGGGACTTGCCTGCACTTGGTCTATGGAAAACATAAATGTTTTCTCAGTCATTGACAATACACTGATCTAAGCTATTAAGGCATTTGTTATCAGTGGGGGGAAATTCTGGTAGCTGTTGGAGGCTAGCTCTGCTTCTTGGGTCCCATAATCCAGAAACCACATCCTCTTAAGATATATCTCCCCACAATGCCTCTACCCCCCCAAAAAAAGTTTTTTGTGATAAAGGAGCCACAGCAGAGGATCTTCGCAAGGCAGGAGTTTAAAAAGCACATTCAGTACCAGAAGATCTAGGCATCCAGTCAAATATTTCCTTTGTTTGCCCCTTGTCCAGCTGCCAGTAAAGCCCTTTTGGAAAAAAGAAACGCATCCACCAGCTTCAATGTTCTCAGGATGCTAAGCCAGGACTGAATGGATTTTGCAAGGTGCTTAGTCACAGCAAGGGGGAAAAAGCACATAATAAAAGAGGGCTCTAAGGCATAGCGGAATATTGATGCTGTCACTTCAATGGTTGGGCGAGTGATAAAAGGCAGGGATAAGTGTCTGTATCTCATCCTTGAAAATCTGAGGCTGGGAAGGCGCTGCCTGTTTGGGGCAGGGAGAGGCTGTAGGGCAGGGAAACAGCTGTGACCAGACAGGGATGGGTGAGCCCTTTCTGCCATGCCTCCACAGAGGAGGAGAGGCCTTCCAAAACTGGGGAAGCTGGGGAGGGGTGGAGGGGAGCTTACACCCCAGGTTCTTGGCTGCAACAGCTTAGCAGGAGGGACATGACTAATACACATCCCACTGGGGGAGTTAGATCAAAGGCAGTGAAGTAGATACAAGAGGTTTCTGCTTCACAGGATCTGGTTAAATAGAGCCTTTGTTACCAGGGCCCTCCAGAGTCAGGAATGGAGAAATACCTGATCTCTCCCAGCCTCCCCCCCCCCCCGCCGCCTCCACCACCGCCAAGAGCCTTGATGCGGAATCAGTTCAAGTATGAAGCACAACAGTAGCTGCTTGGCTACTGCCGGAGGAACCTAGAGGGAGGGGAGAGGAGGGGGGAGATGACGGGAAGGGAGGGGTCCGGGGCTTCACACACACACACACAAAATGAGTCAGGTTTAGTTGGACACACAGCTCAGATTTCCGAAGCTGGAGTGGAAAGCAGCATGCTCAGGGCTAGCCACCAGCTGGATTGCTTGGGTGCTTACAAGCAGGACAACCTTTTCCTGAAGCTTTGATGGGATGTCTAGGAAGGACAAAGCCTGGCCTGGCTTCTTGTCACCAGCTTGAGGGCTTGATGCTGCTACCTGGTGCTGTCCTTAAGGCCTGCATCCTTCCCACCTGCCTGCCTTGGCACCCTCTCTGCTGCCAGGGGGTTTTGTCTGCTGAAGGTGAGATTATCTGTGTCTAAGGACGCCCTAAGGATGCCCTAAGGATGCCCTAAGGACATCACATCTGCGTCTTCAGAATAAGTCTCAGGTTCGGTCCTTTTAATTTGGAGAGGGGTGTGCATGTTGTATGTGCAGCGTGGCGAGGAATGGTTTGGCAGCAGGGGGGAAGTGGAGGTGGTGGTGAAAGGTGTGAGCGCTTAGAGAGCACGAGGTTCGAGACCACTCTGGTTCATTTATGCCTTGACCTGCTGTATCCACCCTAACTTGCAACTGCACAGCCAATACACGGGGGATGAAGTGTGGCAAAAGAGCTGGAGGGTTTGTCAGCTTTCTGTGTACGTTTAGGTGCACCTATTCTTTTATTCTTTTTCACACAAAATATTTCTATACTGCCTTTCATTTGAAATCACAAGGCGGTTTACAGTAAAAAGAATAAGAACAGGTAAATATTAAAATTATGATACAAACTAAAACAGCAGCCGGCAGACCGGGGAAGGAATAAAATTAAGAAATACAACCAACTGGTACAAATGACCAGCAAACATCAGAGAAATTAACTGAGTTTTTAGTAAGTGCGAAAAGGCCTTTAGAGGGGAGATGACTCCATAGAGAAGACTAATCTGTGTTAGTGATTGAACATAGAGTTGTAGGTCATTTGAAGCTAATTAATCTGGAATAAAAGGCTATGACTTTTGGTGCTTTCACAAATGATGCTAAGATGACTTTTTGTGCATTGAACAAGCTGTATGTCCCACTAAATCCAGTGGTCTTTATTCACAGGTAAGTATGAATACTGTTTGTAGTTTAAGGTTTTGAACACTTACTTGGGACTAAGCTCCAATGAACTTAGCAGGACTTTCTTCTGAGGAAGCATATATGATTGTACTGTTAGCATGGGATGTCCTGTTGTGATTAATGGTGCCAACGTGCCATATTTAATATATGAGCTCGGTCAAAGCAGGTTTTTTAATTTGGTTTATAGTGGGAAATCCAAAAATGTTCAAGCATCACTTGTGAAACTGGCCTTTATGTATGCATTGCTGAAATTCCCTTCAGGCTGTATCTATGCATGTACAATTGCTTGTCTGAAAGGGAATAAAAAAATTCCTTCCAGTAGCACCTTAACGACCAACTAAGTTAGTTCTTGGTATGAGGTTTCGTGTGCATGCACACTTCTTCTGAAAGGGTTTACACTTGATGACTTGTACAGCCAACTGTTAAATACACAGACTGCACACCCACTGAACATTATGTTACATGAGAATAACTGTGAGCATACAGCTCAGCTATTTGTGTACACAGGTACACATATAGTACACCTGATGAAGGTAATGCTTGAACACCCCTACTGAGTAGGCAGGAGGAGCAGAATGGGAGGCCTCCATTTTTTTCTTTTCCCCTCTGTACAACCATAGTGCAGAATACTGCCATCTTTGACTATGCAGGCCGTAAAGTAAAGGAGCCATTTCCACTGCCATACTTGCTCCTGGTGGTTGCATGGCTGGTAGCAGTGATATCATCAGAATAGGTCTCTGGGGCAGAAGTCCAGGACACCATGAATCAGAATGAATGGGAGAGGAGGACCCAAAACACTGTGGGCTTAGCTAACCACATCTTATTTTATTTTATTTTATAAGTAAGGGATATAACACACATCACCATTTAAAAGAGAGCAGTCCCCCTAAATACCGGTACATAAAGTTCAGAGTCTAAAATTACTTAACTGCAGTATGAGCTGGTAGAAGTGGGAAGTTTCCAGAGAGACCTCACTTTAAGCTTGCATGACTCTTCTGGAAAACAGGAGCTGCACTCTATGGTTCATTCCCATGACCTTTTAGTGGGGGAAAATATATCGTACATATAGCATATTATGCATGCCCTGAGGACACCACATAAGGCCACTGCCCATACAAATGCAGCTAGACATGTAGCTTTCTGGACTGTGTAATAGGAGAGAATAAAGTTCACAGATGCTGCAGTGAAATGGAAGGTGCATATATAAGACAGAGATCCTCTTAGCAGCTGTTGGAATTATGACTGGACATACAGTTTGAAACACAGAGCATGCACAGAAGATTACAGCTTTGTACTGACTGTTTTATAGGACATTGTCCATGATACATGACCTTATAAAAGCATATGGTGAGGGCACTACCAGCCGTGTCTCCTGTGATGGACACAACCAAACCACCCTAATTTCTGCACTTAAATGAACTATGCACTAATCAAAGTTTTAAAACAAAATGTTAAACAAGAAAGGGTATTTTGTGTTGTGTTCGTTCATGATCAATTCAGCTTTCTTTAGCACTATGGAGTGAGCTAGTGAGAAGCACCCACTGCAGCTGTGAAAGGTATGCATATTTATTTATTTCCCTATCTTCCACCAAAGAGATCAAGGCATTGTACATAGTTCTCTCTCTCTCTCTCTCTCTCTCTCTCTCTCTCACACACACACACACACACACACGCACACACACACACACACAGAGAGAGAGAGAGAGAGAGAGAGAGAGAGAGAGAGTGTTTTCTCACAACAGTCCTATAAGGTAGATCAGACTGAGAGACAGTAACTGACCTAAAATCAACTTTGGCTGAGCTTCATGGCTGAATGGGGGTTTGAATTCAGGTCTCTCCTCTTAAGCCAAACACTTCATCTACCGCATCATACTGGCTGTCATGTATTTGTGATGGGTGTTTATGGGCGATGGGGATCATTCATCTGAGCTTGCCTAGATTTTGCAGCAGGTCATGCACTGGACATCTTCGCGCGCACACACACACACACTGCTGCTTATTGCTCTCATAGAGATAATGACTTTCCTATAAATACACACATATACATACTTTTTCTGGCTTTGGAAGGGAATAGTTAGGTCAGAATTGAGAGCACACTAGCTTTCTGAGGTTGCTTGAAAATAGCAGTTTCAGAAGTCTTGGGGAAGGAACAAAAGATGGATGTGCAAGTTCTTCCTCTACCAGCCATCCTCCTGTCTTGGTTAAGTTAGTAAATAAGCACTGTTGTTGAGCAAGCATGAGTCAGAGCAGTGTTTGTACAGAGAGAAAAGTAAAAGGCAGAGAGCCAAACCTTCAGCTGGCCAAACTCATGTAAGTTCATTGATTTCCACAGGCGCTCGGCAGATTTAGCCCACAAATCCCATCTTGAGCACAAGGTGCAGACACATTCATTAAAGAGCAGGAACTGTTCCCATCTGTAGGAAGGAGCACTGGGGAGATTTTGTTCTTCTCTAATTAAAGCATTTTCCTTATTCCAAGAGCCCTTCTTTCTTTTTGTAGTTTCCCCGGCCTAAGCACCGAGAGAGGTTCCTTTGAAAAGGCAGCTGAGGAGAGAGACCATCCACCTGAAACGCGGGAGGCGGAAATCGTACACTCAGTGCAACTCTCTTTATCCCTTTTGTCTGGGAACTACAAAAAGAGAGAGAGAGTCTTGTTTTGTACACCTTTCAGAGCTCCACAGGCTGGCATTCATTCATTTCGGGCCATTTTCATGAGTGATGCTTAAATCAGGTCTCACATTTCTTGTGTCTGTAAATGGAATTAAAACCTACATTGACTGGAAAATGTACATTTGGTTTTAAAAAAGTATTTCCCTCTCCCTTTCTGACTTGCATAACATTCACAGAGGACACATTTCAGACTGAAAGGCAACAGTGCATATTTGTGCAAACACTCAAGTTGTGGGCTTGTATTAAAAGTTGCATTTTTTCTTATATGCCTGCTGCCTGCCATGCCTACAAAGGGGCATTTGAAATGCATGCTTATGGGAAAATGCTGGAAAATAATTCACTGCTGAAAGAATAGCAAGTGGCTTCTCTTTCACTGATGTATTATCTTTCCGTATCTTACAGAAAATTGCCAGCAGTTGTGCGCCTCTGCATGAGCTGCTGAGCATCATACACATAAAACCTACAGTTGTGAGCATAGGGAGTGCATATCTGAAATTGGCCTTGCTTGCCTCACTGTGTCTTGTAGGAAAAATACAAATGCGGAACAATTGGGCTACAGTAAATTTTCAAACTCAATTTGGCATATCCTGATTTCAGTGTGCAGCATGGTGCAATGTTACTCAAATGTCCAGCTGTGACTGGTTTGGGGGCTATTTGTCATATAATACTTTGAGAGCTGGCTTTTTCAGAGGCTTGGCAATTCCTCTTCCCTTTGTGTCACAGTTAGCAAACAGATCCCTTGCTGTGATATTTCATGAAAGGGGCAACAATCAAGCAAATTATACATGTTTATACGTGCAAATGTTTTAAATGTAAACTTTTAAATTCTTAAGAGAGATTTTTTTGAATTGAACTGGAGAATCTGAAGTGAATACAAAAAGATTTGAAGGTTGATTTCAAATTTAATTCATCCAGTGAAAATATCTGGGCTCAGTCCTAGAGACTTGCGCTATATGATCTTTGTCAAATCCATTTTACTCCTCTTCTTTCAGGAGAGCTTGGAGTGCATCAATATTTTCAGAAGTTCTTCAAAGTACAGCCAGTTTCCCAAGTGTCTAGCAGTCAACATGCTCTGCTGATCCATTAGCCAAATCCTAGCAGTGCTCGATACTTTTATATGGGCTGTGCTATCTGGCTCCACATGGGGCTTGCTGGAGCAATCAGGAACTTGTGGATTTCACTTTTGAATTTATTGAGACTCATTCTAAGATATCCCCTGCTCTGCAAAAGCAGGATGAGGCCACTAAAAGCTTATCTCAAGAGATGAGCACAAACAGACAAAGGAAATTTCATTAGGGCTGAGCTTAGAGTAGACTGGAAACTATCAAAGTGGATCAATTACTGAGGACATGACTAGCCAAGGTAGCATTTCCTGGAATGCCTCTGTAATGTGGAACACAGTCAAGGTGGCCCCTTTTCTTCCCCTTCTTTTGTATTTTTCTAAAGTCGTTCCGCTTATCCTCCTTAAGCCCTCTGCTGTGGTCTATGGCTTTTTATTCCTATGTGATTGCTTTTCATAACTCATGTAGGGCTAAAAGCCATGGGCTACACAGAGGAATAATCCACTTTCTTGGGCACCTCAGCAAAGCTGTGTGAAATACAGATTCCTTAATGCTATCCCTCCTTCATTTAATAAAACCAAACATCCATATTTATTTTGTAACCAACGGTGAATGAAAAAGAGGCTAGGCTATAGCGAGACTTAGCTGGGTGAATGTGGCAAGGAATACTTAGCAAATGAACATACAGAGGTGAAGGGACTGGTCTCTATACTTCTGGGCTTCTTCTCTCCATCCAGAGGTCAGAACAGCCACTGCAGTGCTCAGGATACAGCTCAGTTGTTGTGAGATGTTTCCTTTTTTAAGAAAAACACACACCAGACCTCTGCTTTCAAACCCAGGGCCCAAAGATTCCATTGCCTTGCAGAAAGCCCATCATAATAAATGCTCTGAGCAGAATACAGAGCCATTTCCATGAAAGATACACCGAGTGATGGTAGTTAACTAGGCGTGCCGAGAGCAGCTACCAGGTAATTAGAGACACTTTCTCACAGTCAGGTTCCACAGGTGTCCCAGCCAACAGCTGAGGGAAGCTAAGGAATCGAAAAGTTTGACTTCTCAGCCCACAGCACAGTTACAATAGACCAGCACTCTAGAAGACATGGATTTCCTGCCACTAGGGAATCTGCAAATGAAGTCTGCTTCCTTTTAAAAGTGCATACCAGCCACATAAAAAGCCCTCCTCCTTAATATGTATGTGGTGCCAATCTCATGGGTACAAACATACATGTGGAGTTCTGATTTCTGATGACACTCTCACAGCACAGTCCTAAACATGTTTCTTATGTCCCACTGAGTACAACGGATCTCCCTCTGCTTAAGAAGGATTGTTGCTTTTAAGCATAGTCTGCCAAAAAGGCAATCAGCTGAATTTTGATAGCATACTGTTGGAGAGAGCCACTTCACAGGTACATTTGGAGAGCCTGATATGCCAAAATCTGGGCATTTTAGCATGGTCTTATCAGCTTCTCAACCGGCTTTCCTAGCTGTGCCTTTGGCAGCCGTTGGGTGTCCAAACACCAGCAGGTGATAATATTTATCTACATGCTGTTATATATATAAAAAAATCACCTGCTGATTTCTGCAGACAGGAGCAGCCGATAACACTTTCCTCCGGGCTATAAAAAGTCCCACCTGCTAATTTTGGCAGATCAAGCAGCTAATAAAAGCAAATATGGCAGACCAAGCCAGTTTGGGGTTTTCTGGTCAGTTGGCAATCCAGCTGTGGTTAGTGCCTCTGAGAAGCGCATGTTGCTGTAGCAAGGAGCTCTACATTTTACTTGCTGTAAACAGCTGCCAGTCTTATCCCTGAATGACTGGGTAGTTGTGTATTTGTGTATGGATAGGTTATTTTGAAGAGTGGGTGGATGGAGGTCATCCTCCACCTCCTACTCCTTTATATCTAGGCGTATGATATCTGAGACTTCTTTCTAATATGACCACCCTAGAAAATGCGCCTCTGCTCCTATGGCAGACACTCCCTTTGTGTGCTGCAGTGCCAACTGCAAAGGTCATACCACACACCTGCTTTTCTGATTGTATTTCTCGTAGCAGTGAATGAAGGGGACTTGGATGGCCAGTGCCTAATTAACTAGCAATAATAGGAAAAGGGATGGAGGGGGATAAAGAACCCATTTAACCAGCTTCTTTGTTGCAAACCAAAATGTTTTCTTGTGCTGGGAAAGTAATGAGCAAAATCCCCTTTGCCTTTAGCCGAGCCTGAATTGGAACAAAACCCCTATGGAATGTACAGGCCTGTTTTCGCTTTTTCCGCCCCCCAATTGTATCTCTTAATGATCAGGGCAGCTGCATCGGGGGCCCAGGAGCTTTTGAAGGCCAGACTTTTAAATGGTCAACATTACTGAAAAGGATTGAGGAGCAGCTCTTCTCAAACCCTCAACCTTCCCTGTGTGGTGCTTGCTCACTTCTGCTACTTTCTGATCCCCAAGTTACCGGTAGTTCATCTGGAAGAGGTAGCCAGTACAGTCCATTAAAATGATGATGATGATGATGATGATGATGATGATGATAGAATCCATAGGGACAGTAATCCTTTTACGAGGATCAAAGGGGCACTTCCAGACTGAATGCCATCCCAAAATAATGACAACCACATACCAGCAAATTCAGGTTGTGTAATTAAAGCTGGTTTAGAGCTCTTGTGGAACAAACTTGCTTCCCCAAAAGACTCTGCAGTAAGGGAAGGGATGGGGAAATGCAGTGGAAAGTGTGTGGCAACTTTTGCTTTGTCGCAATGTCATCGAGCCTCTCCACAAACCAATTAGAATGAATGCTCAACAACTAGGTTATCTAGAAGCACCCTAGAACTCTGTACAGTATGTATTCTGGGGCTTAACAGCTGGCTAGGAAAATCAGTGGCGTAGCGTGGGGGTGCAGGGGGGGCCGGCCGCACAGGGCGCAACATCTGGGGGTTAGGGTTAGGGGGCGCAAATCCACGGGTTAGGGGGTGCAAAGTACTTGCCTTGCCCCAGGTGCTGACAACCCACGCTACGCCACTGAGGAAAATGCCCCACTTGGCCAACTCTTATGTCTTTAAAGACAGCTAGCTGAGTAAAAATCAGTAGGTGAAGCTTTTCATGACCATCAGATATGTGTTATTGGTGTTTCATGTCTGCTGATGAAGGTGCTGTTAAATGCACAGGAGCAGTGGCCAGTAAATAAGTAGCAATCCTGGCTGGAACAGAGAAGAAAGGAAGTTCTTCTCCTTGGGGTGGGAGTGGGGGAATATATTAGCTGAATCTGTGTCTAGCACTAAGCAGGACTCACAAAACCCTTGTAAAGCAGACAATGAACTAAACTGATAATCTGGTGATCTCTGTAACAGCCAAGCGAGATATTGATTTTAGAAACAACATGCTAAACATACAGGGACAATAGAATTGGAATTGAGCAGTGTTGCTGAGTGGTTGCAGGACTGCATATAGTTCCACCTTAGGCAGCCCCGTCTCAGATGGCAGAAGGTCTGGACTGCGTATTCTAATTGCTTGTAATTGTAATGCTTCTCCTGCTAATCTAAAAGACAGGGATAATTTGTTTCTCTCTTTAATTAAATATTGAGCGCCCAACATCCTTTTTTATATTCCAGACACAGGAGACAGGCAATTATTTGTAAGAGCAAATTTTTATATTCGTATATCAACAGATTTAAGAAACAGTAAGTGAGGTTGTCCACAATAAATATTCGTTTGTTTAGCAGAGAGGCTCTGAACAAATTTATCACCAAGTTTTTGTAATGTAGGTTAGATCTTTGTCCCTCACACTTTGTGTCGCTCTTCTTTATGCTATTGATTTTCCTTTTAGCAAAGCAGATACCAAAAGAAGCACTCTGTTCTCCCATCGGACGGCAAGGACGGCAAGAGAAAGCGTTTCGTTTTGTGTAGGGCTTTATCAATAGGATGGATAAATTAGTGTGACAATGTCATCTAATGGTTGAAATTATAGGGGGAAAGGGAGTTGGACCTTAATGGAATACGTGAGCCATTGCCCCAACTCTGCCAAATTGTACCCAAACCATAAGTATATAAAAAAGTCCTGCTGGATCAGATCCAGATACAATATAGTCCAGCATTCTCATAGCTGGCACAAGGCTTTAGGGGCCCCTGCATGGTGTTGCTGGAGGGGCCTCTCATTCCCTCACAGCCACGACTGCACAGTATTTTTCTGCAGTGGTAGCACCACTGCTACCCGCCATCTTCCCCACTGGGCGCTCAGATGGTGTTTTAGCAGTAAGTGGCAATGTTGAAAGGGGGGGGGGATGAAGCTCAGCTGAGAAAAAGAGCTTAAAGCAGCAAAATGAGGCAGGGTGGGCTTAACTTAAGGTTACCAGACGTCCCCGTTTCCCAGGGACAGTCCCCGGATTTACAAATCAGTCCCCATACAAAATCCATTGAAGTTGAAAAGTGTCCCCGGATTCACTGAAAGAAATCTGGCAACCGTAGCTTAACTCCCTGTTTGAAGGTGCTCTCATTGGTCTGTATATTGACCCTTCCACCAAGGCTGGACCTGGGCAGCTTGCTGCTTGAACCCCACCCCCCTTGCAGGCACAACATGCTGTTGCCTCCTTCTCTGTGGGTGCTCCACACCACCGCCTCTTCTGTATGTGTGTGGTGGCAAGCAGCATGTCCCTTGGGCCCAGATCTGCCACCTGAGGTGGCCACCACCCTTCGCGTCATGGGAGGGCCAGTTGTGCCTCTCACTGGTGCCTTATAAGCCATATGAATGAGCACATGTATAATTAGCAAGTCTGCTTGGGCCTCTATGGAAGAGCTGGTCTAGTGAAGCTAAAAAATGAACCAGGGGAGTCCCCACATTTAGTGTCTCCTCCAATAGGGGTCCTGTCTCACAACCTGTATACAGTGGTACCTCAGGTTAAGAACTTAATTTGTTCTGGAGGTCCGTTCTTAACCTGAAACTGTTCTTAAACTGAGGTACCACTTCTGCTAATGGGGCCTCCCGCTGCCACCATGCGATTTCTGTTCTCATCCTGAGGTAAGGTTCTTAACCCGAGGGTTAGCGGAGTCTGTAATCTGAAGCGTCTGTAACCTGAAGCGTCTGTAACCCGAGGTACCACTGTACTGGACATTGCTCTCGAAATCTCTCAGGAAAGCAGGGCTAGAAGAAGAAGAAGAAGAAGAAGAAGAAGAAGAAGAAGAAGAAGAGGAGGAGGAGTTTGGATTTGATATCCCGCCTTTCACTCCCTTTAAGGAGTCTCAAAGCGGCTAACATTCTCCTTTCCCTTCCTCCCCCACAACAAACACTCTGTGAGGTGAGTGAGGCTGAGAGACTTCAAAGAAGTGTGACTGGCCCAAGGTCACCCAGCAGCTGCATGTGGAGGAGCGGAGACGCGAACCCGGTTCACCAGATTAGGAGACTACCGCTCTTAACCACTACACCATACTGGCTCCCTCTCTAGGGAACCTTTATTTTCTGACAAGGGTTGCATTCCCTTGGGCAGGTCTGAGTGGCCACCCCAGCTGGAACAGAAGGACTCCACAACACAACATGGTGTGGCCGGGCCCACTTTGTTATTTATTACAGACTCCCCCCCCCCCACCGGGGAATAATTAAATAATTCAATTCAAACCAGGAAATGGTGGGTGAGAGCTGGAGAGTCCTTGTGGCTCGTGAGGAGACCCTCCCCAGAGCCCAAAGAGGATATCAGTGAAGGCGGAGGAAGTCTTGAAGAGACTGGAGGTGCAGCGGACCTTTGTTTAAGCTGCTCAGCCTTCCCTCTAACAGCTG
Source organism: Podarcis erhardii (assembly GCF_964252035.2). Lineage (NCBI taxonomy): Eukaryota > Metazoa > Chordata > Lepidosauria > Squamata > Lacertidae > Podarcis > Podarcis erhardii. The sequence continues at coordinate 41,818,404 of NC_138510.1, forward strand.
ACATGCGGGGCAGCGTTGTCGTCGTCAATTTCCCACACATCCTCCAGCCTCCTTCAATTCTAGTTGTGGAAATTTTTGGATACGGCATTTTTGGTATGGATGGAAGAGAGAGTGGCAGAGAGGCATTTGGAAAGTACTCCTTACTTTACATGATTTCACTTATGCTCGCAGAGGCCCCAAAACGTAACTCCTGCATAAGTATTAAAGATACAGGAGCCCTGCTCCTACAGGAAACCTAATCACAATAGTGATGTACTTTGCTGCTTAACACGGAAGCAGATGTCTGTTGTTTGAAAATGTAGCTAGTAGATACACTACATTAACCAACTTCCTTATGCTCAGCAATATCTCAAGCATGTCAGGCTTTTATTTTTACCTCCTTGGAGCTGACAGTTAACAACTGTGCTGTCCCTAGTTGTAACTAATGATACACTGGATTTTTTTTCGTGTGTGTGTGTGTTTAAGCGATCTGGCCAAATTGTTGCAGGTGGCTGTGTACATTGGCCTGTTGGCTAACATACAATCTGGATTGCCCTGCCTCGTTCTTACGCAACTGGGGCAAGCAGGTGTGTCCAAATGGAGATTGTTCTCTGCAAATGATTTACTCAGCTCTGTCTCTTTTTGGCAAGTGAGACGAGAGAATTCTGGTTGTGTTGAACCATAGCTGGGTGGGTCGAACCCTCCCCACCCTCCCTTTCAGTTAGTTAGAAAATGGGTTATTAAGTAACAGGCTACCCCACTGGTGCTGACTCAGGCTGAAACTAATGAACACCCTGGCTGGCCATTTGAAATTTATTGCACCTATTAATTACAACCATTAGCTGCAGCCAGTGAAATTTTTATAATGAGGACCCTTGCGACTTTGCTTTCCTAGCAGCAAATTAACTGTGTGTATATGAAGGCTGAGGGGGGTTGGGGTTGGGATTGGAATCAATGGGATCAGCATACTTTATAGAAGCAATGTTTTAATTAGTGGTTCTCTGCAAACACTGCAACCTGAAACGCCAGCTGTATAGGCACCATTATTTCCTTTTAAAGAGCCAGTGCTTCCCTTTGCTAATTGAGTTTATTTCTTTTTAAGGCTTTTTTAAAAAATGCAAGAGGTGGGTGGTATGTCCTTTTGTGATGTGTGTGTGTGTTTATTAGGCTGGTGGTTAATACAAGAAGGCCAGGAAAAGAATGGGAAATAGAAATTAAGAATAGGAGGGTCGGGGAAGGGGGGGGGGAATGTTAGCACTGTAGCCTTCCTTGAAGGAGCTCAGAGCAGCATATGTAGGAGTTATCTCATGTTATCATCGCAATGATCCAGAGAGGCAAAATTAGACTGAGAGGGTCTCCCCCATTGAGGGTCTAACCCACAAACCACTATCCCTGCAATGCCCAGACACAAAAGGAAGCCAGGCTCCTGTACCTTGAGGACTTGTTGAGAAGAGGGGATTTCTTTTATTGCTACACCTGTTGAATTTCCCTCTTCTACACACATGTTTAAAGTGCAGGAGCCTGGCTTCCTTTTGTGGTTGGACCCACTTGCCCTGACTCGGATAGTACATTATTCTATCCTCTGCTCCCTATTTCAGACTGAATAGAATCAAGGTGGTTTGGTTGTGAAAGCTTTTGTTAGTGGATTCCTGAGAGGCTGGTTCTCCTGCGTCACAAATATTTATTTATTATCTGCCCTTCACCAAAAGGTCCTAGGGTGAGTTACATGGCAATCAAACAATAAAATGTGATACATAAATAACCAGCAGACTAAAATAGCAACTAATAAAACTGCTCCTATTATTGCACCGAATAGGGAATTTATTTTATTTACTGCTTTTCCATTTAAATGTACTCAAAACAGCTCACATCAGGGGTGGGGTAGGGAAAGCAAATCAGTACAATTTCATCTCAGGCAAGTTGCAGCTGGCAATAATAATGATGAGGATGAGGATAATAAATTGCATGTAGGTACCTTAACTTTGTATAGGGACGCGGGTGGCGCTGTGGGTTAAACCACAGAGTCTAGGAGCTGCCCATCAGAAGGTCGGCGGTTCGAATCCCCACGACCCCACGATGGGGTGAGCTCCCGTTGCTCAGTCCCTGCTCCTGCCAACCTAGCAGTTCAAAAGCACGTCAAAGTGCAAGTAGATAAATAGGTACCGCTCTGGCAGGAAGGTAAACGGCGTTTCCGTGCGCTGCTCTGGTTCACCAGAAGCAGCTTAGTCATGCTGGCCACATGACCCGGATGCTGTACACCGGCTTCCTTGGCCAATAAAGGGAGATGAGCGCTGCAACCCCAGAGTCGGCCACGACTGGACCTAATGGTCAGGGGTCCCTTTACCTTTACCTTAACTTTGTGTACTTTTTATTATGAGTAGCCATCTAAGGGAGCACATGCTCTTTCTTGCAGTAGAATCTACCACAGTTCTAGAGGTGCCTAACATCTCACTATCACTTGACTTTCTTGGCTAATATTTAACAACTGAGTCCTGGAGGAGGTGCTGTATCTCAGTGGCAGACCACATATTTTTCATGCCCAAAGTCCTGAGTTTCTGTTTCCTCTAGGTAAGGCTGGGGGAAATTCCTGGTGGAAATCCTGGAGAATCAGTATAGACAATGCCTTTCAGAATAGACAAGGCTGAGCTAGGCAGACCCAATAGTCTGACTCACTGTAAGACAGTACTGTACCTATTTTGTCTGCAATTTTCTTGGTCAAATGTTGATACAGCTAAAGTTTATTTTGTGTTTCCTTTATTGCTTGGCAGTTCAAACATGCAGGTTTATAGACCCAGTTCACATGCCACGTTTAACCATGCAAGTGAGGAAACAAGCCCATGGGCCTATGTAGGCTTATCATTTCCTTCTCTCCAAACAAACCCTCAGCCCAGGTTTGCACATTGTGGCAATCCTGACTCTGGCTTGTGAAGAGCAGGACAGGAACAAAAGTGTATGTGCTCATTAAATTATTCTTTATTTTAAATGGTGGTATAATGTTATGTACCAACAACCTCATATTCCTGGATTTTTTAAATGGCATCCAGGCATAGAGATGCACCCTTAAATTATACAGGCCTGTAATCACCTGATACAAAATAATCATTTCTGTGGTTGAAGATTTGATGGCTGGCTAGTCTAATCCTTGCAGGGTAGATCTTAGAGAGATTGGTGCACTCCTGTGATCAGGACTAAATATGTGGTCATGACATCATCCTCTGCCTGTATGACTGTTCCCCACGATTTGGTCAAAGCAGGCTCCTTTGAAGGAGTCCATTTATATTCTAATGTTTGCTCCTGTACTTTTCCTGGACACATATTAGATATGCCCTAAGAAGATATACTCCAAGAGAAGAATAGTTCCCTTACCAATATACATTTTTTGTGTCGGTGGTCGAAACGGGAATTAAAAATCAGTCAATTTCCTTGCTCTTTCCATGGAACAATTTCCCTCTAATTCCTTGTGCAGGGCTTTAACAAACTGGATCTCCTCCTTTTCTCGTGGCTGGGAGAATGTGTGAAAATGGATAAAGATTTCCAATTTCAGCAGCAGGGCCCTAACTGTTAAGAAGAGCAAAAACCTAGTGAAATCGGTAATTGTTGGTCTAAGGAATTGGTTCTGTCCAGCTGGTTCAGAAAGACATTTATTAGAGCTCAGGGAAAGTGACATTATTAAAGTGAGCATGCTGATTTCAGACAGCTCCCAATTCATCACTCTGACAGTGACAAACACAGTCTGAGGTTAAGCAAATGACTAAAGAGAATTCTTTGGCTTTACATTTTTAATGCTCACCACATTTTTTTGGCTGCAGAGGGTTCTATTCAAAGGATCCTCTCCCTTGAATAGAAAGGGCAGAACAGGGCCATGAAACATGCTTGGATTTTGCAAATCAAGTAGGGCATCTGTCACTCCACTAGCGCTAGTTCATTTATTTTTTAATTATTCCTCACTCCTTAAAAGATCCCTTTTCTCCATTTTCAAGAAGAACAGGAGCATTTGACTCAGCTGTGCTGCCTCTGTTCTTCCAGGCTCGTTCATCATTGTCTGCCCCCTGAATGGAAAGTGGAGGGTCAGTTTTAAAAGGCTCCATGCTACAAGCTTTCCTAAATACATCAATAGCTCCCTAATGGAATTGGGGCTCTTGTCATTCAGACCACCCAGGTCTTCCAGCAAGCAAATGTACCTCAGGTACTTTGGTATACTCCATCCCATTAGCAGGGATGTAAGCAGATTATTGTCTTTGCCACGGCTTCCCTTTTGACAGTAACATGATGTTGGACTACTGTAAGGAGCTCTACATGGGGCTGATCTTGAAGACATTTCCAAAACTTCAATTGGTCCAGAAAGTTGCCACTAGGATGTTAGCAGGGATTGGAAGATTGGTGCATATAACTTGGGTGGAATGCTTTTAATGTATTTCTCTTTCCTTATGGCTTTGGGTTGCCTTGGACAAGATAAACGACTAATCATATATATCTCTCAATATATATATATATATATATATATATATGATTGTGTATCAACTACACTTCTTACCAATTCAAGGTGCAGCCTAGGAACTTTAAAGCCTTAAATCACCTGATGCCAGAGTATCTTCAGATTTGCCACTTCTTGTGAGAACTTTCCCAAGAATTCCATTGCACTGTAGCATAGCAGGTGGACACAAAAGAGAGGTCCATCAGGTGTGGTGCTCAGGTTGAGGAGCAGCTTACTTACAAAGGTTCACCTGAGCAATCCATTGGCCCCAATGAGTGGCAATGAAGGCAATTCATCTAAGTACATTTAATTACCTTGACCTCTCATATGTACGTTTCTAATCTTATGATATTTATAGTTTGATTTTTTTATTGATTACATTTTTAGTGAGTTGCCTTGAGTAGAGAGTGACAAATTTGTCCATTTTGTGTTGTTCAGTTTTTCATTTTTCTCATTTTGAGTCCAGTTCATCACATTTCCACATTAGGCTATGTACAATCCTTTTGATCTTAATTTATTTTTTAAAAAAAGAACCATGGCAATATATATATTTTTAAAAAATAATTATTGTCTATATGTCATAGAGTTGGAAGGGACCAGAAGGTGATCCAATCCACCCACCTGCTCCAAAACAGGAGCTGTAAGTTTTTTTAATTGTTTTTTTAATTGTTTCTAATGCTGTAACACACCCTGGAGAGAGGGGGGGAGGGGGGGAGGGAATAAAAAAAAATCAAAAATAATAAGTCTTTTCATCCAACCTACTCTCTCACACCAGATCACAGTGTTCTACTAGCACTATTTAATGAGCCTACAAAGAAAATAGTTTTAGATGCTCAGGTAAAAGTGGAAAGCCACATTAAGCTGGGGAAAGCAAATGCATAAAATAAAAATACTTTTCCTCTTTCAAATCCAAAAGCAGCAGGGCATCTATCCTGAATACTTAGTTGAAAAATATATTAACTTTGGAAACCAAAGCTTCCGAAATTATTTAGCAGGACACGTTAGCATTGAGCCCAGTGGAACCAATTTGTTTGCACCATTTACGTGCCAGCCAGTTCTGATGAGTTGTGCTCTCTTATGACACTTGATACACATGTACTTTAAATTATATATTTATTAACAGCAGGTGCGTATTGTAGGCCATGGACAACTTGAAATCCACCACAGCCCTTCAGACTGTCAAATAAGGAGATGAAGACCAGATGGAGAGAGCCTGATATTGCAGGTGCAAACATGACATTTTCAAGTATTTCTACTTTTGTTTTAAAAAATTAAGATCTTATGCCCTCTTTTAAACAGCGTTATGATTTGCAGACATTTATGGTAAAAGAAGTTTTGAAACCATTTCAGAGCACAATAAAAAACAGTATGTGACACACTTTCTTCCTGAGTGTACACATGGTATTTAAATATACTTTTCCTTATGCTATGTATTCAAAATATGCAATAAAAAACTTAAGAAAATAAAGAAAATGGCTTAAAAACTGTGATTTTTCTGGTGATTTGTGATGTTTGGCATTCATTTTATTCCTCTACTTTGCTTTTAGCAATTGTTTTTGTTTTTAACATGAAAACATGAGGGCGGGGGGAAATATAAACACAGAAGCTGAAAATTTAAGGATGTCCATAGAAAGCGGGTTTCCTTTTTCCTGTTTCCTTTGCCTTCCTTTAATGGAATCTGGTGTCGACTAAGGTATTCTAACACTTTCTGACAATGCCATTTACCTAGAGTGGATTGACAGCAAAATTGCAGGCTGAAAGCAAAGAATGAGTTCACTTTTGTGGCTGCATAACTAGCCTTGCAACAGCTTCATTTGGTAGAACTGGCTCTCTCCTGGCCATTACCTCAGAAAACTCTTTTGCACGCATGCAATATAAGCAGCTGAGAGAGGCACAGAGCTGGCGGTCTGCTCACAAACCTTGCAGACAGGAAGACTCATTAAGGAGTCCCTGGTCATTGCTTTGTGAGTCTCAGAGGAAGTATCAGGGGCCTTATTTAAACCAGGTGTCTAGCAGACAGGTATACCAAAACCTGTCAAATGAAACTGGGGGTGGGGTGGTGAGCGTGCAGCTGAATAAGTGAGTTCAATGGGAGGTGTGCATTTGTCTTGCTTATCTGCACAGGGACTGCTTTGTGCTGAAGGCAGAGCCTGTCACTGCAAAGACAAGGTCAGGCTGAAACGGAAAGGATAAAGCGAGCCTCCTCTGGTTCCCAGGTTACAGGATGGGAGGGATGCAATTTTTATTGCCATGTGGAACTGACTGTTCTGAGGTGCTGAAGGGTTATTTAATAAATGCCGAGCGGCTGTGTTTGAAGTTAGAAGGTCAGTCAAATATTCCCTGTAACCTTGGAGGGCTTAATCATGCCCTGAGTGCTAGCCGAGCTATTGAAGAGCAACCATCGCAAACCGGGGGATTTTGGCTTTCGCCTTTTCTTTTTCATCTGGCTGAGGTAATTCACAGATTGGAATGCTGTGATTCGGTGGGGGCAGGAGTGCGAATGGTGGCAGGGGGGTGGCGGGAGAAGAAAAAAGTCATTTGGACTCCGTATGTTTGATTTTACTTCACAAGCTTTGTGCAAAGAAAAGAATTGTTAGGGCTTTGCTGGAGTCTCTATGATCCCCAACGAGAAGTTCAGGCCTTAGACATCTTTTCATCTTAAGATGAAACCTCATTTTAAAAACAACATTGCAGAGATGGAGTGAGGGAAATGACTGGTGCCCACATTGCTTCACATTGCTCTGCAATAAGGCCAACCTCAAAAGCTGTCACTTAGTTCATATTCTTCGTGGTTAAGTTGGCCTCCAAGCCGTTGCTTAACGTTGATTCATGATCATGCCTTTTGCTTGCCTGGATGGAGGATTGAGAGTTGGGAGTGGGGGGAATGCTGTGTTATTTTTCTAGAAAAAGAGGTGTCAGAACTGACTATGAACAGCCTCCCTTGTTCTCTTATAATGGCAATGATACCCACCTGAGAGATGCCAGGACTGAGTTCCACCAAGTTCCGGCTGAAAAATAGCCCAGGGGGATGTACGTGCATGTCGAATTTAGCCTCCTTTACAAAGGTAACCTTTACACTCATTGCTCCACCTATCTTTTGAGGTGATGTTATTGTTTTATTAACTGGTTTCATTGCATCTTTTATTTGAGTGTGACCTGCCTTGAGATAGTTTGTGAGAAAGGCTGGGATATAGAACGTGTGAATGAAGGGATGAATGAGTCAATACGTACCAAATTCATGATAGCAATTCTTCATGCCCAATGTGGGGCTCAAACCTACAGTGATGAAGCTGTACTCTGCCGCCTCGGCTAGCCACGCTGGTGTAGGAAAGGTGAACGATTAGAACATCCATACATTACTGATGCCAAATGGAAGCCAGAAGTGGATGAGTGGCTTTGCATCAACAACCATACCACAAAGATAACATGTGAGTCACTGGACCATAGTCAGAAACAATGAGGCGGAATGATGGAGATGAGGGGCAGCCACCCAGTGCTTAATTTCTAATGTGAGAGATGCGAGGCGACCCATACCTAAACTGTGTATTCATGAAAGGCATTTGTGGTTTCAGGTGTGCATGGAGGGGGGGGTGCCTCTGGCAAACCCACCTACAGCGTGCATTTCATACTGAAGTGTTTGAAAAAGAAATCCTTTCCACATAATATTGTTTATAGAAACAGCTTTTTCAAAGATGAGTTTCTGGTGGCCTTTGTTGGGAACAAAACAACAAAAAAGTGGGGAGTGTCAAAACTATAATTTGTGGGGAGGAATCGTGGATTGAATCCAGGGGTAGATCTACTATGAAACTCATGAAGCTTAAGCTTCAGGGCCCTAATCCAAGAGAAGCCCCAGAAGCGACCTTAGTCCACATGGCTTAAAAAATTTGCTTTAAAAAGTGCATCATGCATATATGTAACATTTCCCTAATTTTCATCCCCTCCCTCCAACAACTCAAACTAAAAGACATAGGACATTTTTGTTCACACCAGTGACTTTGGCATGAGATAATCCAGTACAGCAATTTTATTGAAAAACTGAGATGTAGTAGTTAATTTAAAAAATATATGTGGTGATGTGTTGTAGAATAACCCAATTAAGAAGATAGCAGTGGTTACCCAGACCTCATTGCTGATTGCGAAGGGCTCCCCCATAACAGTTTAAACTTCAGGGGCCCCCAAATGTAGGCCCACCACTGATTGAATCTGATTGTGGATGGCAGCAGCTATCCATGTTCAAGGAACATAGGGTGCTGCCTTCTACCAACCAGGTGAGGCCTTGCCCATCTGGTGCAGGACGATATTCTCTGATTGTTTGCAGGGTCTCAGGGAAAGATGTTTAACTGGAGATGCTAAGGATTGAACCCTTGGACCTTTTGCTTGCAAAGCATATGCCTCACCACTGAGCTTGGTCCCCAGTCCCTGGTCCCCCCCCCCCAATATATAGAGGTTTTAGGTGGGGGAGCCGAGATTCATTCTAGGTGGAAAACCTGCCATTCTCTAATGCACTGAGCATTTGGAACGGTGCTCTAAAGTGAAAGTAAGAGATGTTCTGTTGGAAAGCAGGGAAAGAAACCCAAGCTTTTCTTTTCTCTCACCTTACTTTGTATAGATTTCCTTGGATGCTCCTGTCCTTTGCCTGTCCCAGGGGATGCCCCAGTTCACCTTTGCTTGCTTCTGTGGGCTCCATGGCTTCTGCAAGATGAAGAGGAAGAAGGAAGAGCCCAGCGCTGAGCAAGAGACAGCGGTGTGACCTTTCCTTTGTGCATCACCTTACACCTCTCTGTTGAGTTGGAAGAGCACAGCAACTGTGGTATGATGCTGTTACCCTTGTAGGCTGCCTCCTGCCCACTCTCATGGCTCTGCTCTGGGGGGGGGGGGACTGAAGGGTGCAGCATCCACCAGCACAGGGATGCATGTGGCCTCCAGACAAATTTTCTAGAGCCCTTAAGTCAATTTCAAAAAAGCCCTCTGCAAGGTATTAGTTTAGACCTCTGGGAAGAGAAAGCTTTCCCTCCACCAACAGCCTGCTGTGCAGAGAGACAGGACAGAAAGAGAGGATGTCAGAAAGTGAGAGAGAGAGAAAAAGAGGTGCCAGAAAAAAGAGAGAGAAAAGGGGTGACCCCACTCATTTTTTTGGTCTGGCCTGTTCTGGCCCTACCCACAATAATCATGTGCCCCTGACAGAATGTGGCCCTCAACAGGAAAAAGGGTTGCCCGCTCCTGTACTAGCATCTCTGCATCGTCATAACTATTTTTAACATCACCATAGATTTGTGGAGGTGTCAACGGAGAGGTTGGAGCAAACCAAAGGAATGGTCTTTCTGGTGGAGGCTGAGTGGGGAGAACCTAGCTCCATGTCCCCCACAGAGATGCTGCCCCTCTCCTTTCGGCTTTTTCATGGAGCTTGATGGATTAGCTCAGGAAGGAATACTGGCAGGAAGAGATGAACCCATTATGTGAATGATAGCCTCTCTCATCAGTGCCGGCAGTGGGAAGAGGAGAATGTGGAAGACGTTAATCTGCTTTATTACATTTATTTCTCTCTCCTTGTTTTTCTCCCCTAGAGACTTTGCAGGCTTGGGGGGGGGGGGAACGTCGCTCTGTGCAGACAGCAATGTAACTAAGGATCCAGAAACCAAGCTGGGCAAAATGGCAATTCTACACGGTGTCCTATTTGGAATTACCCTGAGTCTTAGAGACGGTGGGTATCATGACTTAAAAGGTTCTGTTAGCTTCTTAAGATACCACTTTACTGAGTTTTTTTCATCTATTGTGTAAGAAAGCTGCCTGCAAAATCCTCCGGATATAATCAAAATTAATTTGAAAGTTCATTTAGAAACAAAGCACTAATGTGCTTATATTGGATTATCTTAATGAACATTCTGTCATACACTTTCATATAAAATCTAGTAGATCTCCCCCTTTCTATTGAAGCGTTGCCACTTGCACATTGAAAAAGAAGAAGAAATTCATAACAAACAAACAAAATATAGAGATGCAATGCATCACAGCACAATGGGAAAAGCAGTGACCAGGTGACCTTACGTGCCTGCTCAGTCTGCTGTCCCAGGTCCTCACACCTGAGGGGCAAGTTGAAGACCTTGCAGCTCCTCCTCCTTATGGTTTTAAACTTAACTTGGACTAGATAGTCCTCCCAAGAGAGGATGTCCTCAAACAGAAGATTGTCCTATGTAAAGTAGGACACATGGCCACCCCATTAATTGTTGAGCCCATTTCAATTATTGAATAAAACCAAAGAAGGCATGAAGGAGAAGGGAGCCTTTTAACTATATAAATATACTTGTTTTAACTAATTTTAATATTGTATTTTTCCATTGTTGTAACCCAGCTTGGGACCTTATAATTAAGTATGGGATATGAGATCAAATTAATAATAATGAATGAACAAATACTACCACTATTACTACTACTGCAGGCCGCCTGACCCTTGACAGTGTAAAATTTCTTGAGCTGGAACTATCATTCTAATGCATGGTGTTCCAGTGTGTTTATATTAGGGTTGAGGAACTGGATCTGGCTAAAGAGTCAGATGCATAGGGGCCAATCCTCCATGGGCCACTTGGGCAGATGAGAAGGGATGCCTACCTGTCAGTCACCTGACATCAGCTGACTGAAACTGCAGAGGAAGATTGTTCCTTCATTTGTGATCCCAAATTGAATCAGATACTTTAAAAATTTAAGCTATGGCTGCAAAGGAAGACTCAAGAATGCACCCCTGATGCTTTCTTTGTAGCCTTGGCTTGAATTCTGCCCTTTTTGAATATAACACCTTTTTCTGTCATCAGGCACAGGAAAAGTGGGCATGGATCACCCAAGACAGCCTGGTGGGCCGACTTCTGAGACCATTACTGCTTTTTATCATGAGGGCATAATTTGATGCATGTCACGCCACATATCTTTATTCTATGGGGCACAGGAGATTAATACAGAATAAATCTAGCCCTGGAAGTATCCGATGAGCTGACTGTGGATGGCATGCAAGTTTATCTTATGATAAACTCTCTTAACCTTTCCAAGCTTCTCATCTCTGCCAAGAGACCAGATTTGCACCATAGTAGAAAAGCTGTACATGGTGGTGACTTGAGCCCTTTTTAGGAGGACTTACAAGTCTGGCTGATTGCCAAGAACCACACAGCAATTGTTCTATTTTCTTATCCCATAATGGGAATGTAAAATTTGTGTCCAGTAAAGATGACCAACTATGAGCTAAATATGATGTCATTCCAGGGAAGGGGTCCCCCCCTTTTTTTTGTAAAGAAAAAATAGAAACTAAATAGGTTTTAATCAATCTTTGTCAAGTTCTAGGGAATGATGTTGCTGTAGGAGATGGCTGAAATGTTCCAAACCTGTAATTCTAAAGAGCAGTAAAATAATGGGCATGAAGCCACAATGAGGATTCATCTCCTCACAGAATCAGTTTTAAAAGTTCACAGGAGTCCTTTTCTCCTTCTCATTGCCATGGAGCTGAATGGAGACACTCATACAAGACTTTGGCTAGTTCAAATATACAAAAAAAAAAAAAAAAACAAGGCTAGGAAAGCAGCCTAACTCATCTACCAATGGAAGTCACCCTGGTACAATTTGGCCATCACAACAAAGAGTGCTCTCTGGATACCACCACCTTATACATGGTTACTTTGGACCAAGTCTCACTGAACTCAGTGGAAGCTTATTTCTGATGTAGGATCCATATATTTTAGATTCATTGTCTTCTCAAAGAGCATTCAAAATGCATTCTAACCACATTTTAGCCACAAAAAGTGTGCAAGTCTCATCTCCATAAAATAAGTGTTAAGATTACCTTGTTGCCATTAACCCCCCTGCTTTAAGATGTTGAACTATCTATGCCGCATTGTACAAATCTGGGGGTGCTAGCCAATAGGCATCCACCAGAGCTGACACTTCTGCAGTTTAGATTGAACCATGCTGAAAACTGCATAACTGGGTTTTTTCCCTCCAAAGCTTGCACCAGGACAAACATACACAATTACTTGGAACTACCAAACCATCTCACATCATGTTTAATAAGTCCCCCCCCCCCATATACATAACTATATAGCCCTTGATGTTTTCCAGATGAACTGCTCACCACCATTTTCAAGATAAGTTCTTCCCCTCTAAGGAAGCCATTTCCAACAAAACTTATTTAATATGTTAATCCCTGTGGAAGGTAATAATGTAAGCAGAGTGCACTATCCCCAGTTTCCACATACATGTACATTCAGACAAGGCTGTATCAGAACTACCGTAATCAAGTGACATTGTTTTTGCCCTCATCCTTGTCTCTAAAATTACATTGGCAGGCTTCAGTGTTGACTCTAAATCATATGGCTTAGAGCTGCTTAACCTGCTAGTTTATATTTTCCAAGTATCAATACAGTGGTACCTCGGGTTACAGACGCTTTAGGTTACAGACTCCACTAACCCAGAAATAGTACCTTGGGTTAAGATGAGATGAGGATGAGAACAGAAATCGTGCGGCAGCAGTGGGAGGCCCCATTAGCTAAAATGGTACCTCAGGTTAAGAACAGTTTCAGGTTAAGAACGGAACTCCAGAACAAATTAAGTTCTTAACCTGAGGTACCACTGTACTGCAATCTATGGATGCAAATGACTCATTTTTGGTTGGAAACATGTGCATCCGAAAGAAACATAATAATATTTGCAGTTTTTTAACTTTGAGAAAGGTGTTAAAAAATGAATGAGCATCAACAGTCAATATAGGTGAGTGGGAAGTTAGTCGGGGTGTGTGTGTGTGAGAGAGAGAAGAGTTTTAGCATTAAAACTAATTGCCTACAACTTTGCTTCAGGGTATCTTTCAAGATAGATAATATACTGTCTGTCTGGATAAATATTAGTCTTGCTCAGAGCCAGAATGTCTCCCAAATGTTTAATGGTAGGGTAGGAAACAAAACTGTGTGTGTGATGAAGCTTTCTTCAAAGTTGTGCTTTGTTTTGATCTTTTGACAGAGGTGATGCTGCCAAGACAACTTTCATTGCACCCGTTTAAGGTAAATGACAAGTTTTTGTGACCAGCTGGACGGGTGCAGGACATGCACAAATTGGAGGAATGAAGCCAAGGAAGGGAGAATGAGTCAAATACCTTGTTGTACAGCTTCCCAAGAAGAAACTGTGCTAAATTATAAACATGAACATCTTTCCCAACCTAAACCACTCTGCTATGTACACTTGCACTACTAATCCTAGAATCTTAAACTGTGAAATAGGAATAAATCCAATAATTGTGTTATTTCTGACTGGCATTTAAAGGTATTACAAAAATATAAATATCAGGTTAATTTCAGGTTGTACAGTTACTTCATTCCAATATTACCTAAAGTAGAAAGGATACTTTTAAAAAATCATAATACATTTGTATGGGGGTTTTTTGCACTGAGGCTGATATGGCTATAAGAAGCACTTTATTTCTACAGGGTCAGTAGATACATGTTTTGGGATGAGGTTAGTCCAGCATCTAAACGTTCGTGGCTTTGTTGCTCGCAAGGATACAGTCCCTCAGGAGATAGAAACAAAGAAAACCAAACATCTACTCAGTATCTCTTACCTTCTACTTATAGCTTATTGCTATAACCATCTCATGTGTTCTCTGAATTTCAAAACCGAATGGCTGGGTGGTCAGTGAATTTATGAATTTTTCAGAGGGTGGCTGAAAATGTTTTATATTATTTTGTCTGGCCATAGAAAATACTGCAGTGACCAAATCTTGTCATAATTATCATTGTAAGCAATAGGCACTATATTGAAATTGGTTGAAATCCTGTACATATTTATGTATGCAGTATAGAAAACTGTGGGCTGGATTGATTCTGCATCTCTGATTAATGTAAAGAATTGTTATCTACCCCATCTATTTACTGAATGTACCTGCAGTCAATTCGCACAGTCACATTTATGAGTGACCACACGTGTATATAGACCACTAATGATTCAAGTAAAGTCTATATAGATTTATATATTTATCTATATACAATTATAGTCTAAGTTTACTCTTAATTATGCTGGAGCCTAGCTAGTGCACAGCAATTTATTTTTATTTCAAAATGTCCTACGTTCTCTGAAATACATATGTGTAACCTAGAAATGGGCATTGGTCAAACCCAGCAACTTTGAGATCCTTGGATGTACACACCTTGAACCTACCAAAAACATTACAAGGCAATTATATATCTTTGTGAAATAAATTAGAAACTCAAATGTTTCTTTAGTTAGGCTCATGAAAGCTGCTTTTTCCACAGGGTGGAGAACTTGCTGAGAAGTTACAAAGACACACAGATAACTCTTTCTGTCTTTGCTATATGACTACAACAAGTTCCTCTTCTGGGAACAATGATACTGATTGTGTCATTGGATATAACAGTAATATTGTATGTATTCAGGGTCGAAGGTGCTATACAAAAGCTAAGTCTTAGCGATAAAGCACAAGCTTCAGTCCATTCCTTTTGACAAACTACTTAAACACCTACTTATATCTAGCTGTAGGCTTTGAGAATCACAGCTACCTTGGAAGTTAGTTCCTTTGAACAACTTGAGCACAGAGTCATTGAAAAGGGATGGAATTAAGTGTGCCTCCAAACACTTGCTAGGCCAAACCTAATGATAGTGGTCCATATTCAGCGTTACTGTAATTCCCATGACCTCCATGGATGTTCAAAACTCTCCACATTTAAAGGTGTCCTTATCAGCCAACCAAACCTCCTCTGAACAGTGCATGAGATTCCAGGGGTCTTGGCACTTAAACAAGGTTTGTGTTTCATTTGGAAAATTAAGGCACATATGCAGTGTACTGACTTCCTGAACAGGATAAGCGGCATAGCCTGTATTTTTACACTGCTCTTTGTATCTTCCCTTAATACTCCAAATATGAGCTAAATGATAATATTTACTAGTTTAAGAATTTAGGGGGATCTGCCTGACAAACCCATAACAATATGTGTACTGCCATTAACCGTCAACCAGGGTATTGAGACTCACTATATAGTCATTTTCAAGCCACCTGCATTGATTTAAAACACTGGGGGATCTAACTCATCCAGAATGCATGTATCATCCATGGGGAATATGCCAGTGGAAATCCCTGCACTTCCTAGATGTAAATCTATGTCATGGGCATCAGAAATGGTAGCGATTGTGGTATTGGAATGTCTGAGGAAACAGATAAAGGCATTGCCTGTAACAAAAGGAGCAAACAAGAGTAATTGAGGGCACGGGCAGTAATACAACTCGGCATAGACCTTGAAGCCTTTCCAAGGTACTCCAGTGTGGTGTAGTGGTTAAGAGCGGTAGACTCGTAATCTGGGGAACCGGGTTCGCGTCTCCGCTCCTCCACCTGCAGCTGCTGGGTGACCTTGGGCTAGTCACACTTCTTTGGAATCTCTCAGCCCCACTCACCTCACAGAGTGTTTGTTGTGGGGGAGGAAGAGAAAGGACAATGTTAGCCGCTTTGAGACTCCTTCGGGTAGTGATAAAGCGGGATATCAAATCCAAACTCCTCTTCTTCTTCATCTGAAAAAGTCTGATGCCTCCAAGTTCAATATAAAGGATGTCACGTTTAGGGAGCTTTCTTCTGTCATAATTATGGGTCATGCCCCATATTAAACCTCCACCTGCCCCCATCAGTGGTAGCTGTTACCTGTTACACATGCTCTGTTCATCTGCGATACTTTGGCCAACTTTTAGAGCTGGCAAGACCAAACTGTGTAGTAGTTAACAAGAGACAGTCAGTTGGGTCATGTCAGGACATATCTCTGCAGCAGGGACAAGCGAGTCTTAAATGTTCCTAGCATAGCCCCACAGTCCATCCCCCTCTGCTGCGGACAATTTGTTCAGATCTCACTGCATGGAAAATCTTGAGCCTATCTTGAAGACTGAATGCTTTCTGTGTCTTGTTTTGTTTGCTCACATTGCATTCCCCCCAAAAAACTCCGAAATGTCTATTCATGCTTCTTTGCGGGAAACCCCCTGGACATAAGGGTAGATGAAAATAGATGCTGTTATATTAACTATTTTTAGATCTCATTGTAATTGTGCCTATCGTGCAGAAAGTTCTTGCCTTGCTATGCCATACTGGTTGGTCTGATCTGGATCTCCAGCTCTTGTCAGTAAAAAGGAGTCTTACTTGAATTGAGAACAGGGAAACACGAAGGCAGAAAATGTCCCCGAAGCAGGCTACATTTGTTTCTTCTCCCCTTTTTGCTCTCTGGATTCCATCATATAGGAACCTAAATAGAAATATTCCTCAGTAGTCTTCCAGCCTCAGTAGCCATAGAAACCAGCTATTTTTATCTATTTTGCATGATATCAATAAATGACTTTTTCTACACTGGATAGACAGGTCAACTCAGCTTCCTGCTAACTGGATGTCCTTAATAAGCCATGCATATCTGTTGTATAATATTGTACACTGAGAATAGAAAACAGGATTGTTTGTAAGTGCACAAAGGATTCTGCTATGTAGATAATTCACATTCTATTAAATACCCTTTCAGAGAGAGAAAATATTTACGAGAATTTTTAGAATACACCCTTTGTAGTATTTTTTTTTAAAAAATGTATTAAGAACCAGGTGGTGGTGGTCATTTATCCTTGATACACAAGCATTCGCTTTTAACTAAGATGACAGCTTTTTTTAAAAAAAGACACACCACAGTGTCTCCTTAAGATTAAATTAATGACTGTGAGAATATCATTGTAACACTAAAGAAAGCCAGCCAAAAATAGTGTAATTGTTTTATGGAATCCAGTCTGTATTTGCTAAGAGGCTTTTATAAAGCAGGATAAATAATCAAATTTGTATGCTCAGTAATCAAGTGCACTTCACAAAAGAACATAATTGCAATTTGTAATGCAGGATGCTTCTCCTAGGATTTCCAGTCCCGCAATCGGATGATTATGGTAGCCTGCCATATCTCTTTGGAGTCCTAAATGTTTATCCATTTATTTACATTGCAGAGATGAAGGCATTACAATACATGTAAAACATTTATTTGAAACCTATACAGTAGAGTCTCCTTTGTCAAAACCTTAATTGAAAACTTGTTATCCGAATTCACTGTGTACTTCAGAACTTTTGTATCCCTCTGAAAATAATATTTCCATTTATATGGCCCACTGAGTATTTGAATGCTTTGGATGACTCCAAGGCCATTTCAACACACATATCTGTACAGAATTGCTGTATGTGCCCTTAAAATCCTATGAGCCTTTTGGTTGGGGAAATTTTTCTGGTGAAAAAAATGGTGCTAAAAATACATATTCATGGATTGTATGTGATATATATGATATATATTGATACAAAGTAAGGCTCATTAACATCTTGCTAGATGTTACTGAGATTACCTTGCTAAAATGAAAGAGATCATTCTGCATTCCCCAAAACCTTAGCTAAGATAAAATCAGAGAAGTCCCACTGACTTTATTACTGATGCAAGCCTGCTGAGCATGTTATATATACATTCCAGTGCTTCTCAACACTGACACAGCAGGACCCTCTTCCAATTGGATCAGTAAACCCCTCACGGCACAGCTGATTTTCTTTTAGCACTTAACAGATATATTTTGGGTTGTAACAACATAAAGCCCAAAGACTTCTGCTCTAACAAGGTGGTTTACAAGGTTGTATTATAAATTATAGATGCCTATCATGTCTGTATCTTTCACTGAAATACTTGCCGATCGATTGGCCTTCTGGCTGATTAATTCCCTTTTCTTCCCAATGCCTGTTTTCGAACCAGCTTGCTTGACTTCAGTTCCTTCCTTTGTATTTTCTTTCTGTAAACTATGCACTTGAAGTAAGCACTTTTTTGCTCTAACTGTGAAAGCATGCTTAGGAGAGCAGATATGTTAATTGCTGTAATAAACAGACTTTATTATTATGTCTCTTTGCAGTCTATAAATTACATCTGCTGTTGCTTGATGCTTTCTTTATTGTTGCTACGGATGAACTGAAATACACCCCTAACCTGAACCACTGCTTACTTAAACAAGTGAAAGGAGCAAAAAGGTAGAAACACTTGCTGACTATCATCAGGAACAGAAAGCAAAAGGGTGGCTGAAAGGGAAGGCAAATGAGACCACTTTGCTGGAAAATGAGCTGCCCACCCTCCTTTTTATTATTCAGTATGATGCAAACCACACAGAAATAGCACAGCCATTGCAATGTTTTCAGTTAACAAGCTTTTAGATCTATATACACTACCCTGGCAGCCTAGAATATCCAAGATGTTTGGGCCACTGGGCCAGGAAATTCAAAAGGTGCCCTCCAGAGTGGGACATGCCTAATATCTTGCTGTTCTTTAAAGCCATCTCCAAATCTGATGCTTAATGGTAGGATGAACTCTGCATGACAATGTGGAAAGGAAACAGAATGAGTGGGAACGTCCTCTTAAATCCCTGCTGATGTATCTAGGCATATCCACCCTGGCACCTCCAGGCAGGGGTGAAGAAAAACCTGTAGTTAGTGTAGACCAGTGAAGGCCAAACCTGGCCCTCCAGCTGTTTTGGGACTACAGTTCCCATCATCTCTGACCACTGGTCCTGTTAGCTAGGGATGGTGGGAGTTGTAGTCCCAAAACAGCTGGAGGGCCTAGTTTGGTGTAGACTGGTGTAGACCAAGGATGAGGAATCACAGGCCTGGAGGCCAGTGTAAAAGCCTCTTCCAAGCCCTCATGACTCTCCCTTGGCCATACATGCTTTCCAGGCCATGGCCCTCACCAGCCCTGCTTTGTATTCTCCTAGGATGTGGTTGCCTGGCTGGAATATATATGCAAACTTGGGATAGGATTGCCTGGATGGAAGACAGAGGGAGAAACTAGTCTACCATAAAGGTAAAGGGACCCCTGACCATTAGGTCCAGTTGCAAACGACTCTGGGGTTGTGGCACTCATCTTGCTTTATTGGCTGAGGGAGCCGGTATGACTAAGCCGCTTCTGGCAAACCAGAGCAGCGCACAGAAATGCTGTTTACCTTCCTGCTAGAGCGGTACCTAATTATCTACTTGCACTTTGACGTGCTTTCGAACTGCTAGGTTGGCAGGAGCAGGGACCGAGCAATGGGAGCTCACCTCGTCGTGGGGATTCGAACCGCCGACCTTCTGATCGGCAAGCCCTAGGCTCTGTGGTTTAACCCACAGCACCACCCACATCCATACAAACATAATAAATTCACATTTGCTGATGTGCCCACTGTTGTCTCTGGTCTGTTCCATTGGCAATGCTTTTTACTATAACCACTAAAATGTCACCAAATCATGACAAGCTTTCCACTTCTGCAGAAGTCTATCAGGCAAGATGCTACACAAAGTATGGGGGAGGGGAGGGGGAAGTACAAAAACTAGCCTGGGTGTTGTAACCAGGTCAGCTTACAGATTCAGTTCCAAGATGAAGATTGCAGAATGACTGGCCTCTCCCAGGTGTCAAGAGTCATGAGGATCCTCCTTACCCTCTCTCCTAGTATGTTGTGTAACATATTTGAGTTCTGGGGAACTCACAAATTTGTTAAAATTTTGTGACATTTTGGTTGGTCCTAAGAAAGCTATTGCTCAGGGAGATCTTGAGATGAAGACTGAAACCAAAGAAGCATCCAAAAGATGAAATGTTGTAGTTGCAGATAACCTCAGCTTCCCTCACAGGTCTAATTCCAGCATTTAATATACTGGATAAATAGTAAGATGGGTATGTTCCCTAATACCTTTTATTGCCTCAGATATTCCAGGTTCTAAAAATAAAACTGCAAAAGTTGTCACCAGTTTTAAAGAGACTTGAAAGATTTATTTAAACATGATGGTTTGTGATATATCTGTATAACTTTATTTTCAAGGTCTAGGCCTTCATAAGACATACCTGAATGTATTAAAACAATACAAATACAATTAAAAAATCAATAGAAAGATAACCAACATAAATCAGATTAAAGCAGCAAAAAGAATACAGAGAGCCTCCTTTTTTAAAAAAAACAAAAACAAACCCCAATCCAAATAGAAAGAAACCAGCCTTTTATAATATTTCTAGATCACTTGTCTTTTTTGTTATTTCACAAAGAGAGCAACCCTAGTATGAGAAAAGGACATATGAAACACTATCATCTATATGTAGCCTATATCCAAAATCCAGGAAGGTCACTTGAAACTCTGTAAGAGATCAATAAACCTCAGATTTAAGCCTTATTTGATGTGGAGAGCTCCAAATCTAGTAATCTAATCCAAAATGAAAAATAAATACGAAAGAAGGGAATGTGTACTAAAGGTATAACCACGGATGATTGTCAGAGACGCTGAAGGAAGTCAAAAAATAATTATGATTTGTTGTATGCGGGATTAAATGAATAATCGGATGGAAATTTATAAAATGTATAACAATAAAAATTATTATATATATAAAAAAAGAAAAATAAATGTGTGAACCACCCTAAAGATGAAGTGTAAAAGAACCACAAAGCCTTTTACACTCAAATCCCTTTCTCTGCTTTAATGGTAAGATATATTCCTGTGAATTATTAGATCAGCTTCCTATTCCTTAGGTAAGATATAAAGAACAAAGTAGCAGCAGTCTGTATCAAAACAAGTACAGGCTTCACAAAGCTTTTTCCTGGGATATAAAATGTCAACACAAACTTTATTATCTATTGCAGTGGTGGGAAGACTTCAAACATGCAAGATCTACTTGTTTTTCCCCTAGAACTCAAGAGCAGGTAAAGGTAAAGGGACCCCCGACCATTAGGTCCAGTCATGACCGACTCTGGGGTTGCGGGGCTCATCTCGCTTTATTGGCCGAGGGAGCCAACGTACAGCTTCCGGGTCTGGCGAACCAGAGCAGCTCACAGAAACGCCGTTTACCTTCCCACCGGAGCGGTACCTAATTATCTACTTGCATTTTGACGTGCTTTCAAACTGCTAGGTTGGCGGGAGCAGGGACAGAGCAACGGGAGCTCACCCCGTCGTGGGGATTCGAACCGCCGACCTTCTGATCGGCAAGTCCTAGGCTCTGTGGTTTAACCCACAGCACCACCTGTGTCCCTTAGCGAAGTGCAAAATATTGGCTTAGAAAGAGAAACAGACATATACTTAGAACTAACAAAGAGGGCACCTCTGGGAATAACCCATCCCAGAATATTTTTCAGTGTCGGAACTGAAATAAAAGTCCTTTCACACATAAATCCATTCTTGGTTTCTACCCCTCATCTATGCTTTTTTTTGTTTTTTGTTTTTTGTTTCAGTAGCCTAATTTCAGGAGGAAAGCTGAAGTTATGGGAGTCAGAAATCTTTGCTAATGATCTGGTAGATCTGGATCAACTTTTTGCCTACCCCTGACTCTTGTATGTGGGTCATTAAAAGTTGAATAAATTATACCAGAAACTTCAACAAACATGATAAAAACCCCATTTATTATAAGATACAAGGCATTTAAAGATATCCTAAGGTAAAACTTCAATAGGGGCTCTTCCAGAAATCAGCTTCCATAGGGACAGCAGCTGCTGATCTGAAAGTACATTTTAACAAAAAAAAAGTGCTGGTAAAAGTGCTAAAAGAAGTATTTAAAAAGCAAAGAATTCAGAGAATGGGCACATAATAGCCTTAAGAAGATGAGGTCCGCATGGGGCAACTGAGATTAGGGCCCTGAGCAGACTCTTTCAGAGGTCCCGAGAGGTCCAGGCCGCTTCCAGCTGTTTAGGATGCTAGTGATAAGAACAATTTAAAAAGATGACATATGAAAACAATTAGACACCAAAAACTGGTTTTGCTTATATAAACAGCAGATCTGAGAAGACATGTTCATCAAGGTCCAATTTTGTGCCATCAGAATCAATGTATTTTTATGAATATTTGTGAGCATTTTAAACTCTTTAACAGGAAAAAATCTGTATCAGTTAACAACAAAACTACATTTAATTTGCTTAAATTTGCAGCCCTAATCAGACAGAGTGTGCCACTTTTGGGGGGGGTGGGTCTGATGCACATAAAGACAAGGTGTAAAACTTATCTAATGCCAAAAAACAAACAACTGTGTGAGGTCCCCACCCTAAATCAATAAGTGTCTAAATTTAATGCCTTAGCAAAATGGCCTTCCTGCGTCCCCCTCTGCTTGGCCTTTGCCCTGAGTGCACAAAAAAACATGGCC
The DNA here is from genome assembly GCF_964252035.2 of Podarcis erhardii. NCBI lineage: Eukaryota > Metazoa > Chordata > Lepidosauria > Squamata > Lacertidae > Podarcis > Podarcis erhardii. The sequence continues at coordinate 41,841,009 of NC_138510.1, forward strand.
CTGGAACCTGTCTTTTACTTCACAAAACAGTTAGAAAGAAGTGATTGATGCCAAAGCTTGATAAATAGCAGCTTAGATAAGAAAAAAATTAACCTGAAATGGAGTCAGTGGAAGCTATTATTTCAATGGCACTTCCATGTAAGCATTTGTTGGTTTGTACCTTTATTATAGGTATTCAGGGATGCGGGTGGCGCTGTGGTCTAAACCACTGAGGCTTAGGCTTGCCGATCAGAAGGTCGGCGGTTCAAATCCTGCAACAGGATGAGCTCCCGTTGCTCGGTCCCAGCTCCTGCCAATCTAGCAGTTCGAAAGCACCTCAAAGTGCAAGTAGATAAATAGGTACCACTCTGGCGGGAAGGTAAACGGTGTTTCCGTGCACAGTTCTGGTTCGCCAGAAGCGGCTTAATCATGCTGGCCACACAACCTGGAAGTTGTCTGTGGACAGACACCAGCTCCCTCGGCCAGTAAAACGAGATGAGCGCCGCAACCTGAGTCATCTGCAACTTAATTGGTCAGGGGTCCCTTTGCCTTTATTATTTAACCCAGGCCCACTTCACATATAGGTTAGTTTTCATATATCCTTTCCCCCAAAAACACCAATGCCTCTTTGGTCAAAGGTCTGCACATTTAATTTTATGGCAGCCAGCAGCAGCAGGCTGCCCTCAGTTTAAAAATAACTATTTTGACAGTTTTGATGCAGCTATGTGAACTACATGATTTTTGCATTCTGTACTGCCTGGAGCTATATGAGCTGAGAATAAGGCAGTAAGGAAAAAGATCAGACAGTGCCATCTGCAGGGCTTTCCCTCAGCTTTTTTTTCACAGAACACAGAAGCTAGCAAAGCAGCACTTTGGAAACTTAATTCCTTCCACGAGGGCACTTCGCCACAGCAGGAGTCAAAGATCCACAGTAGGCTGAAGATAGGCCAGGTTTTTTGGATATAAGTGAAAGCAATGAATGATGTCATAAACATAATTTACAGAGATCCAGGATGAGGAAGAAAGGATAGAAGGGAGAATCGTCACTTAACCCTTGGGCTGCAACCTTATTGATGAAGCTGTTAAATTAACCTTTTAAAACTAATTGCAGAAGCATCCCTGTTTACTCAGACAACATCTGGAGAAAAGTTAATGATTTTTGAGATTTTCAGTGCAAAAAAATTAAGTATAAATTTCATACAGCACCATCTTAGAAGTATTCTCTTTACTAAAGATCCACCGTCTTCAAATGGGGTGTATGGGGTGTTAGGACAGGAGTAGTACCTCTACTATTGGGGGACATGTTGTGCTCCTTTTGGGGTTATTTCTCCATCTTTGGTCCCCACCCTGCACTCAGCTCTCAGCTGTGGCTCCTGGAAGCTGTCAGCATTTGACAGCAGCCACACCCCAGGAACAGCTTCAACTGGCCAGCTAAACCAGGTGAGAGTAGCTGATAGGTCTCAAACCATCAGTGAGTTAGGGATTTTCCCAGCATGTGAAGACAGGTTCTGGCAGACTGATGGATGAGACCATTAGTAAGTCCAATGGTCAAGACGGTGGTTTCTGCACGTGCTGTAGAAGGGAGGGGCAGATGGGGCTCATCAACCTGGAAAGGGAGTCCATCTAGGAGAAGGAAAACTCTGATCCTAGATCTCTGCTGCCTTGCAGGATACCTGGGGGGGGGGGGAGGCAAAGGAGTAAACCCTACAAAAATCTGTAGTGGAGTCACTAAGACGTTTTGATGGTGCCTTGTAGGTCTTCTTCCGGCAACTCCAGCAGCCAACCTGGTGCCAAACATATTGCTCTGCTTTCATTTGGACCGCATCAGTGAAGCTGAGAGGAGGGTCTTGTCATCTGGGCAACCCAGGACCTCCATACACACTGTGCAGGCTTATGGCCTGGAGAGGTCACTTTGGTGCTACTACTGCAGCAATTTGACTTCACCCCTGGAGGCACACTCCATTGTGTCTTGAGGCAGAGGGATGCCAACAGCCATCTTGAAATAGTGCCTGATGAGAAATATGCAAATGGCTTTAAAAACAAACTAAAACACTATTTCCCCCCTTTCAGAACCATTGCCTCATGCAAACTGATACAGATTTAGTCAATCTGATCAATTATTTTATCAAGTAGCAACCTGATCCTGTTAGGTGAGCTAAAAAGCACATTGATTTGGATGGGTTGGTGTGTGCTATCGCTGCCTAGAATGCAGTTTCACATATGCACAGGATTTCTGTGGTGACAATCCTGTGCACACTTACTTGGTGGTGGTGATGAAGCAGACTCAGTACACAAAGAAGCTTGTACCATACTAAATTTGGGGTCAGTCTTCAAGGAATTACAGCACTGTAGCTTTTACTTGGGAGTAAGTCCCATTGAACTGATTATTTCCTTTTGAGTTCTAGTTAAATGTGCTTAGACTGCAAACAGTCTATACCGCTATTTATATTTCTATTTATACCACTATTATATCTCTAGGAAAGCAGTAATTTGGTGAAATGCTGGCTCTCCCACAGGCATGCACATGCATGGTTTCGGCTGGACTTTAGTTGGCAGGTGGCAGCTATAAAATTTATTGGCGTGGGTTACGTGGACTCAAGTCTTCCGTGACATCAATGTTATCGACCTGTTGTGTGTGAAAGTGTACGCGGTTTACATCTTCATTAAATTACAGAGGTGAAGTCAATATGGAGACGACAACAAAATAAAAGAGTCTTGTTGTGCATTGAAGACTTTAACCATTCATGAGAGAGGTAAGAAGTGTTGGTCTGCCAACTGAGGACTTCTCATGCCTCAGAAGACTCGGTCCACAAAATAGCTACACCTTTTTAAAATGACACAAGGCTCTTTGTTGTATTTTCCTGTCAAGAGCGACAGCTCGCTCTGCAAGCACCGCGTTCCCTGCCCAGAGACAGCCACTTCGAACCTTACCACTTATTACTCCCCCCCCCCCGCCCGCAGGACCTTTAGTGGACCTGTCCAGTAAAAGTATGTTCCCCACAAGGTGGTAGCTTCCGGCGTAACTGCCTTCTCAGGGTCTCAGTTTCCCCCGTAGGTTCCGCCCATAAAGAGGCGTGGTCTGCCTGGTGGTTGGCTGGGTAAACACATAGGGGCTGTCCTTCAGAACGGCGGTTTCAAAACAGCCCGGGAGGGCGCGAAGCTGTTGCTCCTCCTACTAGCTGCCTTGACATCTGTTTCTGCGGGGGGCTTAGAGTAGGGTTTTGAAGTGAAAATAAGTAAGGCTATGTAATTTCTTTATTTCCTTTAGCAAAGGGTAACCAGTCTAGGAATGCAGAAAAAGCAAGGTGCCCCACCTCGGTGAGTGTGTATTTTAAAAAAACAACCCAAACAGAGCAGAGCGCATGCGCAAAGAGGAAGCGGGAGGGGAGGGAAAAAAAAGCAAGCCGAAGAGCGGCGGCAGACTCTTCAAGCTGAGCTTTCGAAGAGCTTCCCAAGACCTCGTGGCGCAACGGTAGCGCGTCTGACTCCAGATCAGAAGGCTGCGTGTTCGAATCACGTCGGGGTCACGGGTCCCCGAGAGGGGATTTATTTTACCCCTTCGATGAAGTTGTATGCAAGCAGAGTCGAAGGTTTAGAAATACCTTATGTTTAAAAACACGCCGCTCTCCCTACGCCGGCCGTTTAAGAGCAGTGGGGGGGGGTGCGGCGCCCCCTCGGGGTTTGCAGTGCAGGATGAGGAACCCAGACGGGGGTGAAAACGGGCGTAAAAGGCGCGGGGGTGGGACGGGCGTCGCGTTCCGCGTGGAATGGAGCGTGAGAGCGAGGAGACTGAAGGCAAAAGGGCGAGGCCCACTTTGCTACCGTCCAGGACGAGTTAACAGGACCGAGGGGCCGTCCAGATTCATTTGCCTTTTCTTTTCCAAAGGAGGGAGGAGGCAAGTTTGAAAAGTAATAGCCGTTTAGGGAAACTATCTCACAGAGCACTGTGGATTTTTATAGGGCGTTATTAAAGCCCCTCAATGAGGTAAATATAGAGCAAAACAAGGTTCAGGAGATGCTTTTGGGGAGGCCCTAAGGAGTGCTTTTTTTCCTTAAAAAATGTTTAGGGGTACTCGTACTCTCATTTTGACTCAAGAAAATCGATTTATAGTTCAAATCGGGGGAAATAAATACAGTAAATAGTACAAAGTAAAAGTACAGTGCAAATACAGTAAAAGTACAAAGATTCACAAAATGTTTAGGGGTATGTGTACCCCCAGAAAAAAAACACCGGCCCTACCCCTTTTTACACTGCATTCTGTTACTTGCTGTTTGTTCACAATATTGAAAACATGGCCATTTTCATTTTTAAAAACCCAGATGTCCTATTTTCTATATCCCTCAGAAAAAGAGAAGGGTAAATCTGAAATTTTATCCTTTCCAGCCCCTCACTTTCACATACACTTTAAAGAACATGGCATTCAGATTTTTTTTTAAATGGAAAATTAGGGACTGACAGGGTCAGCTCCAGATTTGAGAAACTCCAGGGCAAAAGTGCTTTGGTGGAGCTGGCAGGAGGCTTACCTAGCTGTTTGTATCAGCTGGTTGGGATCCAGCCTCCCTTTTAATTTTTCACAACATCTGTGATCTAGCATTACTCTGGGGGAATTGTGGGGAATTAAAAGTGTGTCCCGATGCAGCTGTACAGACCAGATGTACTGACACTGCTGCATGTGGGACACCCTGACCCACATTGCTCAGGACCTCCTCAGACTTGGAGCTTGTCCTATCATTCCCCCAATTTTTCATCCCATAAAATGTGTTCCTAGCCGCTGCAACCCAAAAAAAGGCATGGGGACCTGGTGTGTGTGTGCGTGTGATCTGCTGGCTTCTGTTTTTTTTTTTTAATTTTTATTAAGATTTTTTAAACATAAATGCAAATATAATAAACAATGTAACATATATCATAACATAATTTCTTAACTTCTTTGGACTCCCTCACGTCTTCCGCTCCCACTTGCATCATTGTAAATTTTTACCAGCAATTTATCATCTTGTTTACATTCTTATGTCCCGTTCATTTAGAATATAATCTAATAGTTCTCCCAAAGGTTTATGATTTTTCCTCAATCTCACTTATCATCCTAATTGCATCTAATTTAGTGGTGGTCAATTATTTATGATCTAGCCTCCATCTTAACATTCAACCAAATTACAATGCTTTTTTAAATAAATCTTAAATTTCTTCCAATCTTCTTCAACCTTCTCTTCTCCCAGGTCTCGGATTCTGCCAGTCATCTCGGCTAGTTCCATATAGTCTATCAGTTGCATCTGCCACTCTTCCAGTGTGGGTAGATCTTGAATTTTCCAGTACTTAGCGATGAGTATCCTTGCTGCCGTTGTTGCATACATAAAAAATGTTCGGTCCTTCTTTAACACCTTCTGGTCGACAATACCCAAAAGGAAGGCCTCTGGTTTCTTAGTGAAGGTATACTTAAATACCTTTTTCAGCTCATTATATATCATTTCCCAGAAGGCCTTCACTCTAGGGCAAGTCCACCAGAGGTGGAAGAATGTTCCATCATTTTCTTTACATTTCCAACATTTGTTATCAAACAAATGGTATATTTTGGCAAGTTTAACTGGGGTCATGTACCATCTATATATCATTTTCATTACATTTTCCTTCAAAGCATTACATGCAGTGAAGTTCAGCCCGTTGGTCCACAACCTTTCCCAGTCCTCAAACATGATATTATGCCCTATGTCCTGTGCCCACTTTATCATAGCCGATTTAACCATTTCAGATCTGCTGGCTTCTGAAGGGTGCCAAACGCTCGTGCCAGTTCTTGGGGTGATTTAATTGGAAACACCTAAAAGATGTGAAGATGCTCACCTCGGGTATTCCTCCTGGGTGCCTCCTGACTTGCTGTTTTGCAGAAATAATTCTGGAAATACTGGTTTCTGCAGTTAAAAGTGTTCCATTGTGCTAGTGCAACAAATCCACTTTCTTTTTTTAACCTGGACTTCTTATGGTTAGGAAAGTATTCAGAGTGTGGCAAGAATGAATGATTGACAGGAAGATGCGTAAACATTCCACAAACAAATAACAAATTGTCAATTAATTAATTATATATATATACACATACACACATACATACATACTGCCGTCTCACAGAAAATATTTCACAAAAAATATAACAAGGTAGTGTATGACATAAAAGCAGAATACTGCAGTAACAACAGTAAAAATCGCTGAAAGCCAATTGGTAAAAATATAAAAAGCAATAAAGACCAGAAATAGTCTGCTCTCCCTTTAAACTTTGTACAAGTAAATCGGGAGGAATGCTCAATAAACAGGTTGTCTGGAGGAGCCCTTGGTATGATTTATATGTGGGGATAATAAGAGTTTTGAGGACAAAATGTATTCTCAGAGCGGATTTTAGAATATATACTGATAGATCTTATACAATAAAAACTCGTGCCTTTAATCATTTACTGTATTTTCAATTGGGTTACAATAGAAATAAGGTCATAAAACAAGCTGGAACAGCACATTGATGCATCTGATAATATTGGCTTGAGAGCAGGAAAATATGTATAGGTAAATCTGAAAAGCAGTTTTGTTCTTTGCAATGCTGTACTGCAGTTAGTGGTTGGAATCTCTTTTTTCTACTTAGCTGTGTTGTTACTTATCGGATCATACTGCTATGGGGGGATGATGTAATTCTAAACACCAGTTTACTTAAGAGTTTTCAAGGGCATGCAGTGTGCCTTCCTCTCCAATAGGAGGTGCACCGCCTCTTGGTGCTCTCTTTTGCAGAGAGTGCCAGGAAGACAATGAGTTTTTTGCACTGTGCCATTTCTGCCCACCTTCTCCTTGCACAAACAGTTTATCTTGCATAACTGCAGTCCTGTTAAAAGAAACGTTTCTTTGCTTCTATAGGGCAGTCTACAATTATAGCATGTTACTTGGTGAGCTTCACAAGATGTGGAGGGGAGTATTAGACATGGGACAGTAATCCCTCCTCTGCTGAAAAGTCTAGTTTTGCCCAAAATATATCCAATCATTCTGGCAGTCACTTTTATTGGTTCATCATGATTCCTGACACTCTTTCTAGTTATATATACTTTCATTTTTGGAGCACTTAAACTGAAATTTTGGCAGAATCATTTTTGTTGGTGTTGTCAGTGAGATATGTCACTTTATACTTAGAATCATAGAGTTCATAGAGAGACCACAAGGGCCATCGAGTCCAACCCCCTGCCAAGCAGGAAACACCATCAGAGCACTCCTGACATATGGTTGTCAAGCCTCTGCTTAAAGACCTCCAAATAAGGAGACTCCACCACACTCCTTGGCAGCAAATTCCACTGTCGAACAGCTCTTACTGTCAGGAAGTTCTTCCTAATGTTTAGGTGGAATCTTCTTTCTTGTAGTTAATTTGGTTTCTACATTTTTATGAATATGCATATAAACATTGCAATGCTGTTCATCTCATCATTCTTTTAAGACCATAAGAAATCATTCCAAAACTGGCACAAATCCAGATGCAACACTTAAGCTAATTCATGTTTACTTGTCTGATTCAAAAGTGATTAATGGGGGGAAATACTGCAATAAAGAGAGTATTCTTAACCAGTGTTGTGTTTTTTTCATAGACCCTACCATTAGGAGATATGGAGAAGGTTACTGTTGATGTGCACATAGAAAACAAGGGAAAAGATTCTCCAGAACAAGGCTCTGTGGAACAAGACTCCAAAGATGAAATTGATGTTACAGCTCTGAGTGACACTGAGCTATGGGAGCTTCTCTGTGCATATGGAATCACCCCTGGACCAATATTACGTATGCTTCAGAAGAGTGATCACTAAAACAGTGATATAAAGGGCAGTTGAGTCTAATATTGTAGTGAGCAGTTGAATTTGCAGTAACAGATGAGTGATTTCCAGATTAAGGCAAATAGTTGTCAATCCCAGCTAGAGGCAAGCCAGTTCTGGGCAGTGAGAGCATATGCAATTGATTTGAGGTTCTTTTTTTTTTGGACAGAATGAATGTTTGGTTGCTGTAGGTCAGCATGGGCACATGGCTCCACTGCTGTGCCCATGGTGCCTTGTCCTTGCAACCACTCCCTTGGTAACTGGCAGCAGCCTCTGTGTTGGGAAACTAGGGGAGCAATGTCTCTGCCCTGCCAACAGCTACCGCATAGGAGAGGGCAAAGATTTGTTCTCTGCTGCTTCAATGGGCAGATCCAGCATAAGTCAATGGAGGGTAGGTCTTAATTGGACATTAGGAGAAACTTCTTAACAGTAAGAGCAGTTTAATAATGGAACCAATTTGGTGGATGCTGGATACTGGATAGCCCTCTGTTGGGAATCCCCCAGCTCTAGATTTCCTGCATTGGTTAAAGCCCCATCCAGCTCTAAATGATTATCAACCGTTCTGAGTATGTAAAATTTCCCGTTCAATGCCAACAATTTAATAACACTTTGAAATGCAGCAAGCTATTGCTAAAAACATTTGTGCTCTGGCCTGTTTCTTTTAGCTTCTACAAGGACTATTTATGAGAACAAGCTCCTGCAGTTGATGAAGCAATGCCCAGGAACAGCAGCTGAGTTGAACAGTGAGGTTAATTCTGAAAACGATGGAGAAGGTAGTACATAGTAATCATTCCCTAAATGAAGTGCTTTGAGCCCCCACCCCCAATATATAGTACAGTCCTAATGGCTAACATAGATTTGTTGTAAATTCAAATGATGACATTCATAATTAAAGTAAGCATGTTGTGGGGATCTCATTCTGGAGCAATCTCATGAAGGGTTGGTGTGTGTTTGAACCATTCTCGGGATTCAGTTGTGTGTGTGCTTTTCAGGTTTCACCCATGCACATTATTTGCATGCATAGTTCCCCATCCTGTTACGGATGCATGTGCAGAAGACTACTTTCATGAGCATATGGCTGGCACAAGGTGCCTGGATTCTGTAAATTCAGGAAACAGGATTGCTGAAAGTACAATGGCTTGGGAAACAAAGGAATGCTTTCCCTATTTGAATAGTAGAGTGCGGGGAAGGATGTTCTAGAAATCTATCTGAGAATACTTCAGGAAAGCATATCACTTTCGTAAAATCCCATATCCTAGCATTCTGCACAGTAAATTCAGCTACTTCAGAGCTCTTGAGTTTTGAACTCCATTTTTGAAAGTATTGTGTTGTATAATGTGGCATAGATGAATCAGTGACAGTTACTAAAAAAAAAATATTATCACCTAGGAAAAACCACAGAAGTAGTCATCCAAACAAATGGCCTCAAAGTGACAACTGAACATACCTCTGGGTCTGAAAATGTAAGTAACCCAAGGCATGAATATTTTATGGCTATAGCTAAATTGTGAGCTAATATAAACTGATGTACTTTGTGTCAGACTCCTGACAAGTGAAGCAATTACTCCAATCACATAATTAGAATGTTCTTCTGTGGCTTCTGTTGATGCACTAGAGCCCTAGGAAATCTGATGCAAAATAGATTTCACAGATAGTTAAGAATATTCAACTTTATTTACAGACAGAAAATACACATCAGAGGAATTATAACTGGGAATGTAGACGAATTTCGGGTATATTTAAACGGGACAGAACAGCATTCATATCCATGCAGTGAATTGTTCCATGACAGATCTTCTAATAATCAAATTGGCTACTTTTGGTTGTTAGCCTAATGAAGATAAATTTTGGAGAAGCGATCATGGCAGAAATTGATTTTCTGGCAACCCACCAAACCCCCTAGGGATGCCAACCTTGCACTTAAGCACTGGTCAGGTCCAACAATGTTGGGGGGGGGGATCGCTAGATACAAGTCACACCTCAGACATGCTTATCTAACCTGTTACTCTTTCACAAAGAGTTTACAAACTCAAGAGTAGCCTGTTACAATGCCCAGCCATACTTCACTCCCTCACTTGATTTCTCCTGAGGTCAGCTGCTGGGTTGTCTGCAGGAGCAGCACTTGAAACACAAACCTTTAAGTCTCTTTTGGAAGAGTTTATTGGCCAAAGGGGGCAACCCCAATATTCTGTGATGTTTATGATGCTAACTATTAAAAAACAAAACAAAAAATGCTGCTCGCTAACTCAGGAGTTACCCAGATAACCCATGCTAGTAATTTATGGGAAGGAAAACATCTCTTTAAAATTATGCATTAATTTTATTTAATCCTTCTATTGTATAGAGTAGTTGGCTCTTTGTGGTCTCTGTGCAAGCACACCTTTTGGTTTTTCACCTGACCAAAACACTGCTGAGAACTCTTACTTTAGAGAGTCTATAAGCTGATACCTCCTCTCAAGGGGGAAAGTCCTCCCACTACACTTATCTCATAGGGCAAAACACACACTATCATTCTTGTTTTTCTTTCGTCCACTGAAGCAGCATTGTGGAAATGTTTATTTCTTAGTGAATTTTGTTAGCCATTTTTCATAGTTGTGGGCTCATTTGTTTTCAGTTTTCTTTCAGTTACAGTCTCTGGCCTGTTAATTTTTATCAGGATTTGTATTTTACTTTTTATTTGCTTTTCCTCCTGCCCTGGTCACTTATTGTGCAGCAGACTTCATTTAAGAAATGTCTTGGTAGAAGATGTCCAGTCAACAGAGAACACAATAACTACCACCACTGTTTAGGTGAAGAACACAAAACTGATTCCTGCCTCTTATTCAAAAAACTTACTAAGCATTCTGATCTCAGAACTCTGTAGAACAGCCAACTGGTTGCATAGTTTCATGTTTATAAAGCAGTATGCCCATCCTCACCCACACATAATATCATATGACCTTCTCTATCTTCAGTTTCAGTCATAGTTTTTATGGTTTCTTTTTTACTTCAGAAATCACCTGCAGATGTGGCAGAACGTCAGAAAAAACTCTTGTCATCTGATGTTGAACACAGTTTAGCTAAAATAGTGGCAGAAGTAAGTAGCTACTGTTGCAGCCCTTTGATTTAGTCAGGCTGATGCAACTTTCATTGTCTGGGTCATTTAACTTAGTTCTTCAACCTTGGGTCCCTAGATGATGATGGACTACAGCTCAGATCATCCCTGACCATTGACTGAGGATTATGGGAATTGTAGTCCAACAATATCTGGAGACTTAAGATAGAAGAACATTGATTTAAATAATAATCCTGCGATACTCTTTGTTGTAGTACTTACTTTCCATGGATGCTAATTCTAAAGGATTGCTACTTTGACTTAACTAATTTATTTCCAAATTAGTTTTTGTTATCCTATGTAGGGGTGGGAAACCGATTCTCTTATTTTCCTAAAGAAAAAAATAATTTTCAAATTTTGGCCAGACTTGTCATATGTTTAAGTTGGCTGCAATTAATGATAAAGCTGGATTTGCAATGTCTCTTTTACATCAACAGTTTCTCCATTTTTAAAACTCTCAGAGTGAAAGTGTGGAGTGACTGCTGCTAAAGGAATTGTAGCAAGCAGACATTTTTTTTAGCACACTTGCAATTTACAAATGAATGATACTGTTCATGTAACATGCCTGAACTTTTGCCAAAGACGATAGATCATCTTTGCAATGCTTCCAGCTTTCATCCTTTTCTTCTTGCCCACACATCTTTAATTAATGTCATCTTGTCTATTAACAGCTGCAGGAAATATTGCCAGAGGGTAAAGTGGCACTGCATCGGTCACAAGGACCAAGGAAGAAAGCTGGCAGTCCTGAAAGGAATTACAGACAAAAGGTATTTTTGCAGCGATGGTACAACACACTCAAATGTTAAACCTGGCACTAAATGTGCCATTCTTGAAAGCAGAGTTCTGGAAGCAAAGACATAAAATATCACTTGTGAACAGCACACCACTCTATAAGTCTGAAAATATATATATTTTCATTCTCTTGTTCTTTGCCCAGATACTGAAACTTGATATATATTTGCTAGACCAAAGCTGTCAAATGTTAGATATCTGTTCTTGCTGTAGATGCTAGCTAACCATGATTGCATTGCTTATTTGTGGATGAACTAGAATTTGGCTTCCGTTGTTAAAGTCAGAACCATTTTTTGAACATGTATTTAACCTTCAAGGGTGACATTTCTGAGAAGCTATTATAAACTGTTAGGACATTCAGTTTATGTGTAAGACAGAGTAAACAACAGGCAACCCGTGTTTTTATTTGAACTCCTGGGTTGCCATAAATGGTTCACGGGTTTTCATCTAACTTCTTTACTTCCTTTTCGCTTTATTGGCACATAAGCGTTTTGATCACAATGTGTCAGATGGCCTTGCTTCTAAAAAAGTATGAAAAGGATTCTTTTTCTTAAGATGTTGCCTGTTGTTAAACAGATTTTTTAAAAAGTATTTTACTTCTAGTTAAGGCTGGGCAGGTTGAAAAGTTTTGTAGAGGTGCAGCAGGAAGCACACAAGCTCTGCTAGTTTTACAGTAATGTCAGTCTACGTCCCCAGAGTACAACTAAGCAGATCATGTCAGTTGCTCCTCCAGATTTCCCTTAGCAAGTAACATGCCCTCTGACAGCTTTCAAGGTAGGAATAATTTAGGTTGTGGAGGACTTAAAACCAAAAATTGGCCATAGTTGTATTTATAACCTCAGAAAAGCAATTCTTGTGTCTGATCTTCATGTCAGATATGTCTGAGCATTTTAGTTCCAGTAAAGAGAATATGTAACCGGCCTACATGGGCGTAGGCAGGGGAGGGCAGGTGCCCCCCCCCAATCAAGTAAAACAATAGAAATAACTAACTGACAAATCACTTCAGTTCTGCCTCCCCAAGTCCTGCCCTTTCCCCCCAGTGAAAATCCTGGCTACACCCATGCTGGCCTATATGCTTACCATTTCATACTTGCTTAGAAGCAAGCAGTTTCATTAATCAAAAGTGATGCACATATGTGGGACGATGAATTTGGAAACCTGGACACTCTGGAAATTGCCTCTGGTTCAACACATCAAACCAAGAAAGCCACATGTTTCACCTTCCCCTTATAGAACTCAGGGAAAGTTGTGTCCAGACAATCCATGATGAACTAACACATTTGAGTTTGTCTCTAAGAAGATTATAATTAATAAGAAAGGAACACAATTGGTTTTTTTTAAAGGGCTTATGCCAGGAACCATTGGGAACGAGAATCAGATTGATAAAAGCACAAACCTTATAGTGGGGAACTTTCACATAATATGATCTAAAATAGAATATTATCCCTACATGACAGTACCATTCAACTACAAGCTTTCACCATAACCACAAAAGGAGGTAACTGCTAGGATGCCTATGAAACAAACCTTTTTCCTTTTTGCAGACAAGTGATCTACCACACCAAGACTTTGGCTATCCTGATGTTAATGTTACTGTAGGACAAAGGTAAAGCTCTTCAAAAACTGCCTGACAAAGGATCTCTCTCTCTCTCTCTCTCTCTCTCTCTCTCTCTCTCTCTCTCACACACACACACACACACACACACACACGGAGATATCAACAGTTCCTTAGAATTCCTAGTCTTGGAAGTAAACTGAAGAAGTTCTGTTATGGCTTTCCATATGTTGTGGAAAAGAAACTCATTGAACATACTGAGTTTGTGAATATTTACAGCACAGCAGAGGTAGAGAACTGGATCAAGCCATTGGACCAGGTCTTTACCTTCACAAACCCCTGTGGGCCAAGTTAGACTGGTGGACAGAACCCGCCACCTATTAATTATTTGATGTTACTATGATGTCAGATGACCTGTTTTTTTTCCAGGAGAAGAAGGTATATGTCCCTTCCCAGGCATCAACAATCAGCTGATTGTTGGCACTTGAGAAGCATCTGTTCAAGGCCTGTGCTTGGCAGTTGAGATTATAGGGGTTTGGGAAGCACTTAGCACAGGACCTGCAAAGCCCTCCTACACATCACTCTTCAAGTACCAATAACCAGCTGATTATCATCACTTGGGAAGCATTGCACTGGGGGCCTTGGTTGATCGTGGATGCAAAGCCCCTTTCATCAAGCCCTGCCTTTACCTTCCTCATGCCTGCTGTCATATATGATGGGAAGTGTAGAGTAGATGGATGTGGCTTGGCCAAAACAGCCTCGTGAACCAAATGAGGATTCATGGAATACCTAATGAGACCCATGGGCTAGAAGTTCCTCACCTGATTTAGAGCTTACTGGGTTGCATAGGTCAATAATCTTACTCTGCAGATATAAAACAATTGTGTGTTATATTAGTTTCAAGGGAGGTCAGTAGCTTAACACTCTGATCCATGGCTTAGCATAAATGAGCAAACATGGATTCCCAGAGTGAAGATGGGGACTGCAGCACTTTCCCCCTGGTCTTGCTGCTGCTGTTAAGCCATGATTTGGCTTAGCATATACCCAAACCCTAGCTTGTGGTTTCTCTCTCCCAGACAAGCCTCAAGTGGTAAACCAAGAACAAACCTTGGTTCTAACACCTAAACTAGAGAATTATTCCAGCTTTTCTTCACAGTTAGTTTATTTGTGGTGCAAGCAGGTGGTAATACTTTCTGCTTTTCAGAGCACTTAATTTTAATGATAGAGGGCAGAATTCATCTAACCAGCTCTGTCAGTCAAAACCTTGCATAAAGACTGCTGCTTGCATTATGGGGCTTCCCCCCCCCCCTCCAAAAAAAGAGGCTTTTGGAGGGGTTGGGAGAACTCACAGGAGAGTTGGGAATCATTTCATCTGACAAGGTGAAATGTTTGTGTAGAATTGGAAGAGTGCAATACTTAAATAGGTTAGTCTGAAGGTAGGGAACAATTGATTGCTGGGAAGGGGAAAACAAGCAACAATGGACTAAGCCTTTGGAAGATATATCTTTGTTGGGATGGGACTTTACTAGTAGTTCATCAATTGGCCTAACAAATGTGCTGCTAGAAAGCTTGAATGGTTTCCAGAAAAGTTAGGACAGAGAATTTTCAACAGCATTAAGCTGTCCAGCCCCTGCCATTCAGAATACAAAGTTCCCACCCAGTACCACTCCTGCACCTGTTCTATACAAAAATGTTATTCTGAATTACAGTGCTGCAGTTTAGTAATCTTCTAGTTTCCTGTTTTTCTAGGCTAGGATGCTGATCTAGTGTGAGACTACATGTCTTAATTTGAAAAGTGTTAGGCAATGTTTCTCTTTTTAAAAGTATGATCAGCAATATTGCTTCTTGTGTTTCTAGTGCTAGAAGAAGAAGAAACGCAATAAAGGAGAATCCTCCCTCTGTGAAACAAGATCCTGAAACCAAATGCCATGTAGTACTTGGGAGATCAAGAGAAGGACGTATACCAATACGTGTAAAGATTGCTGTTTTTGCCATCTTCATGTTCCTTCTCTTTGTGTATGTAACTATGGAAACTAATTTTCATAATCCATTCACAAGCTTTGCCAAGGGCAAATGAGTGTATTCTGTCTTTTAGAAATGGAGTTGTTAGACCAGACAGGGTGGTTCTGTCTAGCTGCTTATGAATTAAGTATTTGGGGGTAGCTGATTAAAACACAAAAAGAATTGTCCTGTGTGTGTGTTTTCTTCCTTTAGAGTTTGTATTAAACCAGTTTCTCTTGACTTCAACATCGGGTAGCATCACCTTTCTTTAGAATACCACTTTTCATTGTTGAGTTCATATATGGACATTTCTTTAGAAGGTTGAATTAAAATTGCTTACTTTAGCATGTTGTGCCATTTTAGGTGGGGAAATCATAGAAAGTTGTGTTATCTCTTTAGCAGTCAATTTTCCATTCTAGTTACTAGACCATCTGCCCAGAAAATATTGTTTAAGCTGATGAAGCAAGCAGTAAGAGATAGGAACCCAGAAAAGCAATATGCCAGCAGTCTTGCTCCCCCAGTATGTGTTCATGCCTATAAATTTTGTTGCAGAGTGGTTCTCTGTAGGTGCTGAGCAGGACATGTATCCCCGTCCATACTGATGAGCTGAGGTCATGTCTGCATGTTACAGCACAGCCAGGCACTTTACCTCAAGCAGAAGCCCTTATTACTTCATATAGGACAGGCTTGCAGAGAGCCTGAGAAGGAGCAAGCTACTAAATGGTCCAGGGCAAAGGACAGGAGAGCTCCTGCTTGTGGTAAGGTATCCATCTGTAATGAAATGTGGGTATGCAGCTGTAGCTCACTCAGAATAGACTGGTTTTATTGCCATCTTTCCTTCTGATTGGCATTCTGACATCTGGGTATTGAGAGTTTAATTACACCAGATTCTTTTTGTTTGTTTACACAAATTAGACCAAAGCTTTTCTTACTCATTTAAGGCTTTGTTTTGTGAAGCATGAAAGTGATTACATTATCAATTTCAACTCCCCTTGTTATAGGTTGAATACTAAGAAACTAGATTACTGGGTTATGGAGTCACAGCTTTTGTAGTCATGGTTTTTAAAAAGCATAAAGTATCTCAAATGGTGAAAGCTCAAAAGTTGCTTTAAGACAAATTTTAACTTTTTAGCAAATGCCAAGTTACCTGTGTAATTTCTACAATCTTTGTTAAGTGCTTTATTACATTTCTATCATCCTAAATTGTACACCTTATGATTTTATTCTGTGGTAACAAAGGGGCACAAGCAGCAATCAAGTTGTCATTCCTCTCATTCAATGAATGTTTCCTGTGATTACTTCCTGACATATGATTTAGTAAGAATGAGAGATGGTTTGGTTTGATATCTTCTAACGTATCCATGAAAATGATATTGTACAATTACCTATAATAATGTGCAGGAAGCCCAGGGTAAGGAAAGTTGACTACTGAAGCTCAAAATCTTGTGGGGGGTTTTTTGGGCAGGGGGTATGAGAAATATTTTTATTGTACATTCATGATGATTTTATACTTGGTATCTTGTTGGTTATGTGTGATCCCACTTGTAATGCTATTTGCACCTGATAAACTTTCAGGTTAATACAGCTTCATTTCCAATCCTGTAACATTTAATACCAGAAATGTGGGTGGGGTGGGGGGTTGTTCTGCTTTAGCTGTGCTATAGTGCAATAGTACCATCGACATAAGTAGATGGAGTTGGATTTTGGGGTACCTGAATTATTTTCTTTTTTTAAAAAAAAGTTCCTATGTGCTGTAGTTCAAAAGACATAAGACAAAATGTGAGCTCTCCACCCCCAAAATTTCTGTAAAATGCTGGCTGGTAGTCCCTGCTTGAGGGACGCGGGTGGTGCTGTGGGTTAAACCACAGAGCCTAGGACTTGCCAATCGGAAGGTCGGCGGTTCGAATCCCCATGACAGGGTGAGCACCCGTTGCTCAGTCCCTACTCTTGCCAAGCTAGCAGTTCGAAAGCACGTCAAAGTGCAAGTAGATAAATAGGTAGCACTCCAGCGGGAAGGTAAACGGCGTTTCCATGTGCTGCTCTGGTTCGCCAGAAGCGGCTTAGTCATGCTGGCCACATGACCCGGAAGCTGTACACTGGCTCCCTCGGCCAATAAAGCGAGATGAGCGCCGCAACCCCAGAGTCGGTCACGACTGGACCTAATGGTCAGGGGTCCCTTTACCTTTACCTTTAGTCCCTGCTTACAGGGTTTCACCCAGTGAGTGAAGTCAAAGCTGGAATTGGTGAGTGACCTTTTTGGACAACTAGAGCTAGGCATTACTAAGTAGTTGCCATTTCTGAATTTATCTCATTGCTGCCCATCTCAGGCATTGCATATTGGGCAAATCATGTCTAGAATGTCTTCTTAATTTCAGGACAGCCTTCAAGTTTGAGGTGGTCCTGGGCAGTATGTTGGCTTCCATTCATGTATCTCAACAGCCTCAGTTCACAATATCTATACTCAATATAGAG
The DNA here is from genome assembly GCF_964252035.2 of Podarcis erhardii. Classification (NCBI taxonomy): domain Eukaryota; kingdom Metazoa; phylum Chordata; class Lepidosauria; order Squamata; family Lacertidae; genus Podarcis; species Podarcis erhardii. The sequence continues at coordinate 41,858,723 of NC_138510.1, forward strand.
TGTAGCGCAGCTCTCTTTTTCTTTGACTACAAAATTTTTCAACCTATTCTGTATATATTATAACAGTGAGGCCCAGATTTCCCCCATGTTCTTGAAAGGGACTGGTTGCCTAAGGCAATTTTTTTACTTTCTTAAATTTGGTATCACAGCTTTCCACCAATGCTCAAGGTGGCCAAGAGCAATAAAATACAAATACAATAAGACAACACAAGTTCAAAGCCAATGTGAGATTTAAACAGATGGTGTCTTTTGGCTCCATACCTCATCTTAGCCACAACACTGTAGAGGTCTAAACTTCTGTATGGCTAGCCAAATTTTTTTATTCTAGTTTCTTTATGAAGCAATGCCAATATCCAAATTAGAGTTTCACCAGCCAGAAAAAGATGACTTCCTTTTAATATGGGAATGGATGGATCACATATAGTTTCCCTTTGATGTTCATGTAAATGATCAAGGTGAATTCTTGGCTTCCTGAATGTCTAATGAACAGACTTGTCAACTGCCTGGCTTATTTCTCTCTGCTTCCGTTGGTCTGGAAAAATACATGTGAAACAAGAAGGAATTAGGGGTTTCTTTTTGAGATCAAGCAGCTTATCCTGGTTGTTAATAAAGACATGTGGCTTCTTTTTCATTCCATTAATACCTGCTACTTTGAATACAGCTTTAAGCTCTTCTGTGTCTAAACACCCAAATTACTGCTGCTAAGGAGTGTGTGCATGCGTGGGCCGGCCTGTGCATTTTCTTTTATTTTTCCCAGGCCTTGTCTTTTCACAGCAGCTGTCTTTTCTGAAATGATGCCTCTCTGTGTTTTGTCAAATGGTCAGGCACAGCTGGTGAACTTCTTCCCTTGGGTTATGTACCAGTCAGAAACTCAGCTCGATCTACATCTTCAGATGTTGACCTGACTCAATGTGGCAATAACTGTCAGAGCACATGGTAGAATTCCATTTATCAAGTCCATTTTTAAATCAATTGTGCCACAGGACTAGGCTAAACCAGCAATTATCAAGCCTTCTAGACTAACAGAATGCTGTGCCAAATCTCTGTGGTATCACTATCACGAGAGCATGCTCTGTATTCAAATCCCAGCTAACTTTGAATTTGAAACTGAGACACTAAAACCAGATTGTTCAGAGACCAGTACAGTATAGCAGGCTGAACACTAACCTGTTCAACCAGGAACAGGCAGGATTTAGAAAGGGCCACAATACGATAGGTCACTGTATGGTACTACAGACCCTGGTAGCTAAATATTCAAAAGCGTATAAGAGCAGACTCTTTGTGGCCTTCGTAGACTTGACATCTGCCTTTGACTCAATCTGTAGAGATAGACTATGGAAAAAATTATATGAAACGGACATTGATAGACGACTTTTAAAAATTCTCAGAGAGTTACACACAAATACTACAGTTAAAATCAGAACTGGGCCATCGGGAACTCTTATGGACCCACTGCCATTGGGGAAAGGGGTCAAACAGGGATGCCTGCTAGCCCCATTTCTTTTTAACTTTTATATAAACGACATTGTCCAGTACATGGCAAAGTACAAGTCATCGGCTCCAGCCCTCGAAGGTAAACGTCTGAATATATTGTTATATGCCGATGACATGGCTTTAATGGCACTCACCCAAAGAGGCTTACGCAGCATGTTGGAGGGGATCACAGCCTACTGTTCCCATAACTCACTAAAGATAAACTATGACAAAACAAAAATTGTGGTGTTCACTAGAGCTCGCCGCACCTTTAGATGGTCTTTAGACGAACATGTGATTGAACAGTGCCCTTTTTTTTAAATATCTGGGTGTTACATTCCAGGCTACATCTAGTTGGCTAGCCCACTTTAAGGCTGTAACCATCCTAACATGAAGAACAATTGGTGTCCTGCTTAGTTTCTTCCATACCCGGGGAGGACAATTGGTGATCCCAGCATTAAGAGCCTTTGTTGGGAAAGCTATTCCCCAGATGTTATATGGGATAGAACTCTGGGGGTGGAACCAAAGGTTGTTGGAACGGCTTGAAATTTTGCAAAATTATTATCTCAAGAGGATTCTAGGCCTTCCTCAAGGAACCCCAGCAGCTTTCTTGAGGGTGGAGGTTGGATTACCCTCTGTGTCTGCCAGGGCCCACTTAAGATTCCTACGATTTTAGATCAACCTTGCAAACACTTCAAACACCTTATTGGCCAAACAAGCCTTTGTATCTCTTCAAAAGAACACCACTTGGCGTCAAAACCTATCTGAGATCCTGGTTAGATACACCCTACCGGAGTTTAATATTCTCAAACTGTGGAGCCCGGACAAAGTTCGGGAATGGATCCTGGAGAGAGAGACGCTCTGTTAGATATCACAAAAATACAGAACCCAGGGTCCTCCCACTGGTTTCCCCGACTGAAAACAGTCAAAACCTGCGCCAATTACTTGGTGAATATCACCAATCCCACCCTTTGGAGAGCTTTCACCATGGCCCGTTTTCAAACCATTCTTACAGCCTATCTGTCAGGCAGATATGCAAAAATCCGAGTAGAGCAGCGTATATGTCCTTGTCATATGAGAACCAAAGAGGATCTCACACATTACATGTTGTATTGTCCCATCTATTCGGCCTTCAGGGATGCGATGTTACAAACTATTCCCAAATCAATAGTCAACTCTGAGGACCAAGTAAAGTTTTTACTGGTAGACGCTGATCCACGGATTTCTCACGTGGTAGCGGTCTTTGTGGTGAAGGCTATGAAAACTAGGGTATGGTTCCTGGATGAAATGGTGAGGTCCCTCCCATTGCTCTCCTAACCTGTTGCTGTATCTTCTTTCCTGAATGGTGGGGTTTTTTGGGTAGTTTCCTTGCTGGGTCAGCATGGCATGAATTTTAGCTTATTTTTATAATTTTATTGTCTATCTTTTTAATAATGTTTTATGGTATTTTGTGTAAAGGCATGGACCTCACAAATTTAATAAACTTGTTGTTGTTGTAGTATAGCAGGCAATCTCATTTCACAAAACAGCCATGGACACGATTCAGAGATGGATCAACTGCCATTGCCTCCTTTTTAAAATAATAATTAGACTTTCCCATTACATTAACAAAAAAACAAACCAAAAATGTGAGATCCTATCCTGGAATTTCTGGTTTGCATCTTGGTGCATAAGCTGAACACTGGAGATCACAATAGAACTTGCAAAAATTGGGTTGAATTCAGAACAAGGAATTTTGACACATTTGGGTACCTCAAAAGCCATATTTGTTGTTTTATTCTGACTGGAGACTCTTGACTATATATATATATATATATATATATATATATATATATCCCACTCTGTTCGGTGGGCTCAGAATAGCTTTTACAGTAGCTTTCCCTGAATATAAATCCTTAACCGTCCTGTCCTCATGGGGCTTGTAATCTATTATACAAAGAAACTTTATACATTCAAAGAGGAAACAGCTTGCCACCCCTTCCCGGTGCCAGTAGCTTCTGCAGTCTGAAAAGCATTTTGCACCTCACTTGGTCTAAGTCTGCAGGTGAGGAACCTGCAGCCCTCCCAATGCTGTTGGACTCCAACTCCCATCAGTGATTGTGTTGTCAGCGATGATGGGTTTTGTAGTCCGACAGCACCTGGAGGGCCACAGATTCAACTTTCCTGGTCCTAGCTAATTATTGCCACGTAACTGTCCTACATTCCATCTTAAGACGTTTACAAGCAGCAGGGGGTGGAACTTTTTGATCATGACCTGAAACATCTTTCTGCCTCTAGCACCACATTCTGCACCACTTCCGTCCTGAAGCACAGCAGCATTCACAGATCCTGTTTCATTTCAGATGCATGGCTCCAGAATGAGAAAGCTCATGTGGTGTAGCTATTAAGAGTGATGGACTAGGATTGCGGAGACACATGTTCAATTCCTCACCCAGCTTTGAAGCTCACTGGTGAACTTGGACCAGCCTAGTGTACCTCACAGGATTGTTATGAGACAGCAAAGCAAGACATATTGCTTTCCTTCGCTTCATTTCCATCCCAGCTACTCAACGTAACCTGCCTCACAGCAGCCCTGTGGGGTAGGCCAGCCTGAGCTCCTCGGAGGATGCTTGGGGTGGAAATGTAATGCAATCTGTCTTGTTTCACTTAAAATATAGACCTGCCCACAAGATGGTTATAAATAGCTTTCATATAGTGCATTTCAAATGTTTACATCATGTCACATATATTATTCAATAGTCCTTACAACAATCCTGCAAGGTGTGGTAGGCTAACTGCTTTTGGCAGAAGTGGCAGATACATGTGTGTACGTTTAACATAGTGGCAACTGGGAGGAGAAATGGACATTCTCTGTTAATGGCACACATTCTACGCCAGAAGCCAGCTGTACCATCAAATGCAGCATATTCTGTGGGGAAAGGAATATGCAGCATGCAGCGTTCAAGCCATGTTTAATTTACAAGTCCCAAGAACCTTTCCGCTCTTGTTCCCATGGAAACAGATGCCTGTAAAAAAAAAATCCTTACAGCTGTGTGCTTTGCCTTTATACCACAGCTGCTTAAATTTATCTGTCATTTTTATCTGGATGTTCAGAAATCCATAGATTTTTGCCCACGGCCTGTTTTACAAGGGCTAGCTGTGGTGATTGCCGCACCCCTTTTTGTGCAACGGGAGCATCTTGCAACACATTTAGCTCTGCCTCAGTGTCACGAGGAAGCAAAGACCATCTGCAAGGCTCCAAGCAGCAGCTGGAGTCCAGAAGGCCTGCCCTTTTAGCTGTGCACAGCTCTCTCGATTATATTTCAGCTTAATAAGCTGCTGCACAAACCTCTCTCTGCCACAAACATCTTGTCCCCACCCCCCTTCAACAGTCTGCAACTGTCTGACTCCTTAAATCTCTTTGATGGGGTTGTTTCCATGGCATTAACTGCATCTCTCTTTGTACACAAAGCAGCATTCCCCCCCTCCCCCAGCCGTCAAGGTAGAGGAAGCTCCGGAGACTGTCGTTTGGCTGTGTGTGTGTGTGTGTGTGTGTGTGTGTGGCCTTTTGAAACGGACCAGCTAGACAAAGCCAACTTCTGCCCCCACCTCCTTTTTTTTGTATTGAGAGCCTCGTATTATATAAGTATGGCTCTGAAGCGTCAATTCGTATCCAGCTTGTCAGCTCTGAGCTGAGCGCCAGGGAAATCATTAACCGTGCACACACTGTACACCTTGGATTTTGTATTGTGACAGAGATTATCGTCTTCCTCTGCTATTCAGTCCTTCATCCAGAACCTCCCTACCCTTGATATGTCCCTTCTTTTGTATTTTCCAGTTGATAGTCTGGGGTCCTGCCTTCTCAGTGGTAAGGTAAGCCCATTTAAACGAATCTTCTCAGAAACTGTTGCCCTTGACGCAAATCACTGTAAGATTTAATTATCTGTTTTTTCAGTGAGGTGAACTTGCTGCTTAGGAAGGCAAGGGATATAAATTCTCTTTAGCATCTGCTCAAATTAGACCCTGCTAACAAGTTTACTCACATGTGTGGCCTATATTTTGAGATGCTGGGGAATTGGGCAGACCTTTTTTTGTATGAGGTGCAGGGAAGATTTCTGGCCCTACTGATACTGACAGCATAACGATGATAGGGTTTTGAGGATGCCATTGGTATGTGTTTACACCAGCCTCTCTCTATTTTCCATTTGTGCCAGGTTTTCATCCGCATGTATAGCTAAAAGTAAGGATAGGTCGTCTGTCCATTGCAAATAATGGAGCAGCATTTATATTGCACAGCATGTTTATTTCCTGCATTGCAGGGGGTTGGACTAGATGGCCCTTGGGGTCCCTTCCAATTCTATGATGCTAGGGATAACAATGATCACCGCTTCTTATAGAGTCTATGATATAGACTGAGCAGTTGATTGTGGCAAAGGCCTATTTCATCAGATGCATGAAGTGGACTGAGAAAGTGTAGGAGCATATGCCTATATGCTTATAGGGTAAGATGCAATTCTTTGTGAAGGATACCTCCATACCCATGGAGCATAACACATCAACCCAGTGCGTGTTAAAGAAAATGGGTATGCAAAAACCACAGCCTGGTGGTTGGTAGGCTGCATGGGATTGTGGTGGTAAGACATTAAGTCCTACATTTCATTTTAGGGGAAATTCTGTTATGTTTAATCTTCTTATGGGTGTTTTGTCCACCTTCTAAAATCTTAAGCTGGTGCTTACAATGTGCTGTTCTTGCTTATTTATTTTTTTTAATCCAATTTTTTCCTGACAAATCTCTGGGGACTAATCCAGGGTCTTCCCTCCCGCCACTCTCTTCAGCAGTTGGGAAATTTCATTCAAACCCAAATAGGAATTTGGTGAGACAAGTGCACATTGTTGTTCATCTGTGGGAGAGGTACTTTTGTAAATAATGATTATAAATGGTACGAGTTTGGCGGCTTGAGCAACTTGGCATTATTCCTTCCTACAACATCCCTTGTGGAGCTTGTTCAGAGTACCCAAAAAGAAAACTGGTGAGTTGCATCTTCATATGGTGGGTTGCAGCAGGAATATCTCCACCTTTTCCTAAGAAAAAGAAAACACCAGTTTTCCTCCCTGTTCCCTATCAATCCTTGCATGAGTGGGTGGGCTTCCTGAGAGGTCCACAGGAAAACATCTTGTCCAGGGCTTTCTCAGCCCTGGTCCTGGACAAGAGTCCACAAGAGTCTTTGCTTCCTCAGTTCTTGGCATGGTCTGTCTGTAGGAGCTGTCCAGCAGTCCTGACGCTGCCTTGAATTCTATGCCAAAAGACAACTCAGAATTTAAATAGAGATACCCATTTACACCAGTCATTTTGTATTTCAGTCCAGCTCAGGCTTGTAGCAACAACTATAAAGAGGTTCACTCCAATTTAATGTTCTTTTGGCTAGTGTATGAGGATCCAATGTGCATGCACACAACTCTTCAGTAGTCATTCGGTTTAGTGTTCATGTGATATTTATACCACCTGCTTATACATATCTATATATCTGCACAGATATGCCTGCATAAGCCCATGCAGGACTGCAGTGTCAGTAACATCAAAACTCTACAATCTACCCTGCCTAAATGCAGCTGGAGAGTTTTTAAATTTTATTTCTTAAGCGGCAAAGGCACTCACTTTAATTAGCATTTTAACATTAGATTGGTTTGGTTCCTAAACATCCTATTTGTATGCAAATTAAATCCTCTCTTTGGATAGTTAGGAGATTAAAATAGCCGTTAGGGGATGGAAGGTTGCCCTGGTATGGAAAGTTGCTTATTGACTTGCACATTTTTCATGACCTGCTTTCCTTTTAAAAAACAACAGCAGAGCAGATTTGTTTTGAACTCTGCAACCAAATAAGCCTCACTGGGCAGAAAACAGAAGAGAGCTGGTGTTATATTAGCTCCTTTAAAAACTTGCCCCTTGGCAACTGTAACTGCAGAGTGGTAATAGTTTATTATAGCATCTGACCTCGTGTTCAATCTGGTATGACCACCCTCTAAAAAACACTCAGGAGACAAGCTGTGGCAGGTGGGGAAAGTGGTCGCAACAATGGTCATGCTGGACTTACCCAGTGATCAGGGACCATATGCTGCCCTGTCTCCATGCCCTTAATGCTACCACATAATGTGTTTTAAATGCAGGCCTAAGTGACCTGTGCAGCTCCAGATATTCCTAGACTACAACTCCCATGCCGGCAGAGGCTGATGGGAGTTAGAGTCCAATAACACCCGGAAAGTCACACGTTCTATGGCCTTGTATAAAGTGATTACTCTGCTGCTTGCTGGGCTGAACGAAAACTATTTCCACTTCCATTTTTTAGTGCATTCATTTCATTTTCAGCGTACTCATTTTTATCCTGCTCTGCAGCCAAAAAGGGCACCTCGGGCAGCTTGCAGATGTGAGTGGCGCAAGATAAGCCCTGCCCCCAGGCTTACAAGCTGAAATGCATGACACAAAAGGAAAAGAGATTAAGAGGAGGAGGAGGGGAGAAGGGGGGGGAGAAGGGGTACTAGTTCTTAGTTCTTGCAGTCACTAGCTGGGATGAAAACGTTTTGTTAAGAGCAGGAGCCAAAAGTTCCTGAGTTGATGGAGAGGCCCGGTTCCCCCATCTCTCGCCCTCTATGGTTACTGAAGACAGTTGAGAGCAGAGACTGATGGTGCTTGAGAGAACTACTGTCAGTGCATGAAAGTGACAAATGAGGTGGGGAAACCCTCTTCTCTTCCCACACCTGCTGTTGCAGATCCTGCTGCCACCTCCACTTGCCAGGGAAGTCAGGGGAATCGGGGAGTGTTTTCTTGGGGCTTGGGTGGGGCAAACAGTTTCTTTTTTTTAAGTGTCTATTTCAGTTTTTATAATAATGTTAAATAACCGTACAAAGTCACAACCGTTCAGTACAGAGCAGTCTTCAGATTGGCTTAGAAAATGCCATTTATCCCCTCCCCCAGGAGAAATAATCCAAGTCCCAAGAGAAGCCAAAGTGAGCATGGGAGAACTCACCCCTCTCCAGTTTCAACAGAGATTGTAAGGATTATTGTGGTAATGTAAACTAGTAGGTTCATTTTATCCCCATACTGTAGATGTGGTGGTGCTGGCAAGGAACGACTTTCTTAATGCCACTAGTGAGTTCACAGCATGGGTGACATCCAAACCAGGGACATTCTGGTTCACAGCCCAGTCAGAATTGGATGTATCCCTACCCTCTACCTCCATATCGTAAGTGGCATGCAGAACATTTCCTAGGCTGCATAGTGAAAAGCTGTATATGAATAACTTAACAGGAGGCAGCTGCAAAAGGGGAAGCTTAAAAACAGCCATCAGATGGGAGCCCTTCAGAAATATAGAAAGCGGCCTTATACTGAGCCAGACCATTGGTCCATCTTGCTTAGCATTGTCTCTGTTGACTTGCAGCAGCTCTCCAGGATTTTGGACCGGGGTCTCAGCCAGCCCTAAAGATGCTGGGCAGATACTCTACCACTGACCCACAGCCCTATCCATTCATTGACCTCTGGCCCTCAGTCATCACTTAAAACTGCCATGAAATCTATTTACATTCAGTCACAAGCACTTACGTATATTGACAGGTTTTTAACAAAGCTGCCAGTGCAGAATTCCCTGAATAAAAGGCTTGCTCTAATATTTTCCTTAAGTGTGGTTCAACATTTTCCCATTATCTTCAAAATAGTAACTGCTGTGTGGATAATTTGAGTAAGTGCCATGAAATCTTTGCTATCAATCACTTATTATGCATAATAATAAGTATAATATTATTACTTAGTATTGGGCAAAAGGGAATTACATATGCACTGGGGAGAAAGGCTTGCTGAGTCTCAGCAGGAGACTATGCCCCTTGAGGAATGGAGGTCAAATTGCAAAATATAAACATTGCTTGCTTCTGATCGTAAGTTAACTCAGCTATTTCAGTTAACTTGAGTGTTATAGCCTCATAAAGTCTATCTTTGAAGCAATCTGATCCAAATGCAACAAATTCTCCTATCCCTCAGCTGTGGCAAACAAACATAGAGTAGACTGTATCCATGCCAATGGGGATTCACCAGATGCAAAAAGTGAACACAATAGCTGAAGGCTGCTTGGTTATTTGACTGTGATTTCATGATCTACAACAGAACCAACTGCAAGCATTTGTCTTAAGAGCACCATCCCATAACGTCTTTCCGAAGCAAGTTTCATTGACATTACACCCAGGTGTAAAGCATTGCAGCTTATTCTAATTTACCATATAGGGGCAGTATCTGGCAGGGAAAGCTGAAATACCAGTCAAATGGTCAGTATATAAATTGGTATTCCCCACCCACACAGTCCATATTACAGAGGGTGTCATATTCAAGATTGGTTCATTTTTATTTCTTTTTACATGAAATATGGCTTCAGGAGGGAAATGCAGAACAGGTATTTTTTTGTATCATCATCATGGCTCAAAGGGCAGCGTGTCTTGCCAACATATATTGAGAAGCCGATATACTGTACTTGGCTTGGCATATGAATTCTTTTTTAAAAAAGGTATTTTTTTCAATCACCATTCATGCCTAGCAGGGCCCATATTTTTGTCTTGATTCATTTTGTGGTGGAAAAAGGAACATGTACTGTATAGTGAGACTGGCTCATATGTCACAGCACCAAATGCCACCCATTGGCTCTTCTGATCTTTCCATCCATGCCTTGCTTCATCTTGGGGCATAGGAGCCCCAACCCTTGGATGAGGACGCCAAGAGGTGGTTGACAGCACTGCAGGCATGTTCAGTGCTGCATTGTGTATTGGTCACTTCCTTGCAAGACTTGCAAGTGGCCAGGAGCTGTGAACCAAGGAGGAAGATGGGGAATGTATCTTAGGCCACCCATAGCCTCAGGGAAAGATTGCCATCATGCAACACAGCTTCTGAGCCCTACCGACTACCTGTGTGTGCCTACCATGGTGGAGGAGAACTTTGGGAAGGAGAGGGAGCCTGTCAAAGGAGCTCGGGTGGCTCTGGCAAAGTAATACAAGAGGAGCATGTTGGTGGCTTATTGTTGAGTCTGCATTATCATCACTAGTCAGATACATTTGGAGTCAACTTGGACAGCTTTCAAAGGGGATTGGACAAAATAACAGGAGATAAGTATCAATGACTGCTAATCGCAATGGCAGCATATCACCTCCCATGCCAGAGGCAGTATGCATATGAGAGTGCTATGGTGATTGTTTTCTGCTTATGGGTTTCCCAGATGCATCAGGTAGGCCATGGCAGGGACAGGATCCTGACCTGGATGAACCTTTGACATGATCCAGTGGTGCTCTTATGGTGCTTTTATGAGCCAAAGGTCTGTGAGATGAAACTGAAGAAGTAGAGATCACAACTGTATAGCAGTGATTTGCTTGTTATGGAAAGGGAAGGACTGACGTTTGCTAGGGGTGCTTGTGCCATGACCCTAATGCTACTGCTGCTGCTGTTAAAATAATAATATTGTGATTTACGTCTTCAGTGCATCAGTCACTGTGGAGTGCAGGTGGACAGTTTGCATCATTTGAGCACAGAGTTGGCATAATTATTCCCAGGCAATCGGGGCAAAGGCAGGAGTAGAAAACCATTTGATTTTATGAATGGATTTGTTGGGACAAAAGTAACTGATGTAAGCAGATATTATTAACACCATTGTTATCACTTGGAATATCTGAGTTTATGCCAAGGCTGCCTGTAGGCACTTCTTGGCATGTGAAAATACCTCCTATGCCTTCATCAGAATTTCTGCCATTTTCACCCATCCCTGCCTTGCATTTTCAGCCGAGCCCTGCTCCCTCCCTGCAATTCGCCACACGAGAGGCTGTTGGAAAACTTCCTGTGCAAGCATGGGAGCCATAAAAGGCTTATTCTGGCTTTTATAATCAAGTGCGGAGACACACACACTCTCTCCTCTAGCTGACTCCAGGCAACTGAGAAAATACAGGTCACTCCAGCAGACGGGGATTCCTCTGCACGTGATTGTATTTCAGCTCCTGTAGAGGAAAGTGAATATTATGAGAGTTGGATTGATGCAGCTGGGTGATCCGTTTGCCCGGCTCCTCCTTTGCAAACATACAGCCGTCATCTCTTTTGGGTTTCCTTCCTCCATAACCATGGACTACAGCCTCCAGGGAACGGAGATCACAGATGTATGTGAGTAATTACATTTAAATAGATTGGAGGGGGTGAGGGAAAGGGAAAGAGAGAGAAATAAAAAATCAGACTTACGCTACGTAAGAATTCTTGTGTTAAACTTGATTTCCCCTCCCCCTCCAAGAAAGAGCCTGGTTTTGTCAGAACATACAGCTGTCTTTTTAAAACTGTAAATATAAAACTATCTTAAAACATTCTTTGGCAGCCAAGCAAAAAATCCCACGCGTCTTTAGAGGTCATTGCTTTCTGCGTGCATGGCTGTATGTTTTGCATAGAGAGTAGCTTCCTTCTCCTGAGCGCAGCTTTTAGGATGCAATCTGAGATTAATCATCATCATTACTGACAAGAAGTATGTGGGTCAGTTTGTCGAGTTATTCCTCTGATGGTGTCGTAGCTTAAGGTCGCGCTGTATCATAAACTGTCAAATGTGCTGTTATTTATTGCTTCCCGCAGTGGTCCAAGAAACTGCATGACATATTTCTGGATATGTGAAGTCAGATATAATAATTTAAAACACACACATCTGCATACAATTGCTCAGGAAACAATTTATAAGGAAATGAGGTTGTGCTTCTATGTGAACAGAAAGACATGCAGTAGTGCTGATCCTCTGCTGGGTGGCATCTAAATTTCAGAGAATAGGATGTGATATCCTGACAGGTGCTAAATGAACATTATACCCCGATTATGCCAAAAGTGAATTGAGTAAATGGTTAATTCTATACAAAGTACAATCCTTTCGCCTTGCAAAATGCATCTGTGGTATCAAGAGTGTGGAAGAAAGACACAAAATACTAATGAAAAGAGGAGAAGGTTTGGTATTCCAGAACAAAATTATTTCTCTTCTGCAGGAATTGTGTTTCCTAGATTCTCAAACACACCCTGGCAGGAAGTTAAACATCCATCAAATCCCATACTGTTCTGAAAGGTCATGCAAAAGAGCAGAAGAGGAAGAGATGTAGGAAGAGGTGCTTCCTAGCTAGGGTAAAAGACCTTAGTGGGATTCATTGTTTGACATCAAAACCTGGTATTTGGCTCCTTTCAGTCTTGTGAAGTGGGCGGCTGCAGGGAGAGAACATGAAATTGCTGTGTTGAGTCAACTCCCTTTATCCATCTAGACCAGTATTGACTATTTTGACTGGCAGAAGCCCTCAAAGGCCTCTGGCAGAACTCTTCCCCAGCTCTGCTTTCTCATATGATTTGACAGGAGATGGTAGAGATAGAACTTGAGACGTTTTGCACACAAACCATGTATCCTACAACTGAGCTGTGGCCCTTCCTTATATGTTTGCTCATCAAATAGTTTACAGCAGGGTGGGATATATTGGCCTACTCTGCACAACACACTGAGCCAAACTATGGTTTACAGGCTTCATAGCATGTCTGGAAAAATAAAATTGAGAATCATATAGCAGCTGGCACAGTCTGTTACAACTGCTAGCAATAGGCAGGGAAATAATTAAGTGGTCCACCCAGGCCCTCAGCAATTTTCAAGTGGTTCACAGGGAGAAAGGTTTGACCTTAGTGAGACCATACAAATAGAAAGAAGTTCACAAGTACTTTGCTGCTCCCTGATTGTTTTTGCTGCCACACTGAACGAAGCAAAGGTTTGGTTTAGCACGTTGTCCAAACTAGGGTTCATGGTTAAGCTCTCTCTCCCTTCTAACCATGAGATGTAGCTACAGATCTGACATCAGAAAGGTCAAGAGTCAGAAACAGGGTGTGTGGGGAGGGACATTTCAGCCTCTCAGGACCTTAAAGTGGACATTCTGAAACAAAGCAACTTCAAAGGGGGGGGGGGCTTTAGTTTGAAACTGCTGAATTACAACCTATTAAGAACAGTTAATTAGCTGCTATCGGTGTTATCATCAACACTGTTTTGTGAATGGTCACTGAACTTATTCAACATAATTGTCACATTGTATTTCTTTATTATTCCCCTCTGAACTCATTGTTTTACGTTTAGTTTTACGTGTGTGTGTGAGCTTAAAATAGGAAAATGCTTAATGCTTCTGATGAAGTTGACTGCAGCCCATGAAAGGTTAGAGCATAATCAGTGTACAGTCATAGGACTCTTTGCTGCTATATACCTGCCATCATAATTTTGAAAATCCAGTAGACACAAAGTGGGTGGGGGAAACTAGTGGAGTATGCTGGTGGAGTAGTCCCAAAAAACTAATAAAGAATTAAGATCATCTGGAGCAACAAATTTGATGGCAACAAATAGCTGTCTGACAGAAGTCATCATTTCTGCCTGCATTTGTACTTACCGTAGTTAGTCATGGGAAACAAACTGGAATTAAAACACCATCAGAAATTCTCAGTCATATCCTCACCTTGCCTGAAATTATGTAAACTCTGGGCCTCAGTTTCATCAAGCTTTACAGAAAAATTAAAAGTAGATATTCTACTTGTGGATATGCTTCACAGCAGGCTGGGGGCGCAACAAACCTTTAAGCCAAGGCTACAGATCAGACTGTCCCAACCCATTGCCCTTTAGATATGTGGGACTACAACTTCCATCATTCCTGACTATTGGTCATGCTGTGTGGAATGATGGGAGTTGTAGTCCAAAACATCTGGAGGATACCAGCCTAGAGAAAGCTGTTGTAGATGAACCCATTCTGGCAGGATGCATATCCATGTTTTGTCCCACTAGGTATGTTATTTTAAGCAAACTCTAGGGAAGCTCACAGTGCAAAAAAACATAAACAATTAGCCTCTTGCCATGAACTGCATTGTTAAGTACCAATAAAAAACAGCAACGGTCGCTAACCAGCAGCCTTTTCCCCCAGACATTTTATTTTATTTGGACTTTGAAAGGCAATTGAGGGCACATGTCACATTACATGCAAATGTATTTTTAAAAGTGCTGTTTGACATTTTTAAAACATCTTCAGGATGAGGCTGTCTTTTTGTTTTGTTTATCTTTTTTAAGAAAGATAAACAAATATCAGGAACTCATGGGACAGTGGGAGGACACTTTTGAGCAGAAAAATGGAAAACAGGAAAGGGGTGAAACATCCCCCTTTCCTCCACTTAACAGCTTGTACCCTGATGTTAAAAATGGCCAGTGGTGCTTGAGGAATTTGATATGTGTGTGTTCCGATAACAGCTGACCTGATCTGCATGTGTGGATCAGAACGCAGCCATAATTTGGATTTTGCAAAATAAAAAAATTCCTTCCAGTAGCACCTTAAAGACCAACTAAGTTAGTTCTTGGTATGAGCTTTCGTGTGCATGCACACTTTTTCAGATACCTGAATTTGAATTTGAATTGAATTCTTCAGGTATCTGAAGAAGTGTGCATGCACACGAAAGCTCATACCAAGAACTAACTTAGTTGGTCTTTAAGGTGCTACTGGAAGGAATTTTTTTATTTTGTTTTGACTACGGCAGACCAACACGGCTACCTATCTGTAATTGGATTTTGCAGTTCTCCAAGTTTCACAATGTGACTGTCAGCTCAACAATATATTAAAATACATTTTAAAATGTGTACTTTTGGAGAGGAAATACATTTGAAACTATGTGTGCACAAAATTTCATGCAGATTTTTTAAAATTACAAATGAACTTTTTAACCATCAGTTGAGAAAGTGAAATTGTATGGAAATATTGATCAATTCATCCCTAACTGACTTCCTTAAATGGGTTTGAAGACAACATGGTCTACAGAGCAGTCTGTTTTGACTGGCAAACTCCAGTCAATTCTTCAGTCAACATGAAGTTTGTCCTGCAGATTTAGTGGTTTCTGCATCAGACTGTTAACCCTGCTTATATTAATATTTAAATTTCCTGTGTTGTTCCACCAAAATCATTCACTTCCTTACTATCATAGGTCAATCACCACTGCCTTGCCTTATCATATATCAGCTTAGCTGATCATATAATACCGTACTTTTTAGGTCCTGCACTGAGAAGGCAGCTAATGAGACACAGCTGGAGATCAACTACTCTTCCTGGGTAACGTGGTTCATCTGCCTTAATTGGATTTGTGTAACACATTCCTCCAAAATTTCCAGTTCAATTAAGGCTAAGAATAGCATGGAAATGATAACTGTGAAGAGGAAAAAAAATATGGAAAGAGAATCAAGAGTTAAGGTATAGAATTGCAACAAGAGAATTTAAAGCAGGACTGAGTGTAGGCAGACATAGTCTGTGGAATTATCTACAAGATCCTTTCTTCAAATTCTGCCTGCAATTTGGCACTCAGTATTATTCAGTTTTCTCCTTGAGCAGGGATGAAGAACCAATGGTCATCTAAGTGTTGAACCACGATTCTCATCATCCCCTGTCCATTGGCCATGCTGGATGAGGACATGGGGCTGATGGGAGTTGGAGTTCAGTGACATCTGGAGGGACACGGACTTCCCAACCCTGTCTAGACATATATCCCAGGTTTAACTTTAGCATCCTGGCAGAGCCAATAACCGTGCTAACATTGGTCTTGTACTGCACCCCTTGCACTGAATTGCTGCATCTGGTAATAGCCTTGGATTTTGATTTCCCACAATGCCCTGAAGTAACACTTTGTCGGAGGCATTATGGGAAATTAAAATGGAGGCTCCAAGCTGCCCTGTCCTCATTGTAGCCCTCCTGTTTCCCACCACCAGACCCACAGAAGGACCCTCCTTCAAATCGGGCCCTACGTATAATTCACCTGCTTACCTAGTGCTAGTAGTAATCAGGCAGGAAACTCAAGTTGCAAGGCAAATCCAGTTTGGTGTAGCGGTCAGAGTGCTGGACTAGGATATGGGTGACCAAAGTTCAAACCCCCTCTCAGCCCTAAAGCTCAGTGGGTGACTTTGGGCCAGTCACAGTCTCTCATCCTAACCTACCACACAAGAGTTATTGTGAGGATAAAATGTGGGGTGGGGAGGAGAGAAACTTGTTATCCATCTTCAGTTCCTTGGAGGAAATATGAGATACTGTATAAATAAAATAATACAGTGGTATCTCAGGTTACAGACGCTTCAAGTTACAGACTCCGCTAACCCAGAAATAGTACCTTGGATTAAGAACTTTGCTTCAGGATGAGAACAGAAATGGTGCAGCAG
Source organism: Podarcis erhardii (assembly GCF_964252035.2). Lineage (NCBI taxonomy): Eukaryota > Metazoa > Chordata > Lepidosauria > Squamata > Lacertidae > Podarcis > Podarcis erhardii. The sequence continues at coordinate 41,875,408 of NC_138510.1, forward strand.
CAGCGGGAGGCCCCATTAGCTAAAGTGGTACCTCAGGTTAAGAACAGGTTCAGGTTAAGAATGGACCTCTGGAACGAATTAAGTTCTTAACCTGAGGTACCACTGTAAGGTAAAGCCAGGACCTCATCAAAAGCCATGGGAGAAAGAAGGGAGATGGACAACTGTGTTGGGACTTTCTCCTATTTCTCTGAAGCCCAAGAAATTGCTAAGTATCTTAATGTGGCTGGTCTGAAGCTCAGTAGAAGAGCCTCAGCGTTGCATGCAGAAGGTCCCAGGTTCAAATCCCGGCATCTCGAGATAGAACTAGGAGGGACCCTGACTGAAATGCTGGAGAGCTACTGCCAATCAGTGCAGACAGCACAGAGCTAGATGGGCCCAATTAATCTGATTCAGTATAAGGCAGCTTCCTGTGCTAATTTTTTCCTTCACCTGAACCTTTTGTTTACGTCACACAGTATTTCCCAGGCTTTGAGAAAAGGTTGCCTGACTTTTTCTTCACATAGTGGTTGCCATGGCAGGAGAACTGTTCATTCTGTTGCAAGGTCAGAAAATGTCAGGCACAAACTCACATTAAACCACATCGGCTGCTTGATTCACGCAACTGAGAAACACTGTCAGTGCCAGAGTCCCAGTTTCGGAAAGATGCAGAACCATTTCAGCTAGGAAATTGACCTCACTGTGGGTTCCTTGCACATTAGTGCTGTTGCAGGTGATGAGGAATTACCCCCTGGTTAAGTGTCCTGAAGACTGTGTCCTTGGGGTATAATTATTACACACTATACCTGCCAGCTCATGCCACTGAATATGAACACAGGGTCGGGTGAAGCATTTTGCAGGGGAGGTCAGCGTACAAGAGGGAGAGCTTAACCCTCCCCCTACCTGCAGGTTCTGACTTCATATACCCTGCCAGGCCATTTTCCTCTGCAGCTGTGCTTTCTCTGGTTTGATTGAAGGGAGAGGGACAGTAAAAAATAAACAAAAAACCTAGGTAGGAAGAAGAGCATTTGCAGGTGAAAATAGGCAAGCGAGAAAGGTTGAAGTACCGTATTTTTTGCTCTATAGGACGCACTGGACCACACCTTGTTTTAGAGGGGGAGAACAAGAAAAAAAATTCTCCCCCTCTCTGCTCAGCGCCCCTTCAGCAAAACAGCAGGAGAAACGGAGCCCCTTCCATTTCTCCTCCTGTTTGGCTGAAGGGGTGCTGTGCAGCTCTCCCTCTCTGCTGAAGCCAGGAGAGTCTTGGTCTCCTGGCTTCAGCAAAAGGAACCCGAAGCCTGCGGAGCGCAGCGGGAATTCGCACTGCGCTCCGCAGGCTTTGGGTTCCTTTTGCTGAAGCCGGGAGAGCTCCTCAACCACCAAGTCCTTTGTTCCTACAACCCCCACCCCCAAATCTGTTTTGGAGGTTCCCCCAACCCTCTGGAGCAGAACTGGGGAGGGCATGAGGCACGGGGGGGGGGGAGGAAGGGAGGAATCCCATTGTACAAGTGGGAATCCTTGCACTGACAGGCCGTTTGCTTAGCGCTGCTTGCAAAGGTTTGGAAACAGGGTCTTTAAAAAAGAAAAAAAAGTGTAGCATGAAATTCAGCCCCTGACTTTATCATGTAAATCTGGTGTCTTCAAAGCCAAGGAAAAGTTGCTTAAAAGATGCAAAAAAACTGAAGAGCAAGCAGCTACTTGGGGAAAATGTTTTGTTGTAACTCTGGCTTTGGGGACAGATCTATCACTGTAATTGAATCTAGGCCATAGCATTAGGCTTAAAAGCTCTTTATGAAATAAGACGCCCGCGAATCCCGTGAGAAAACTATGCTTTTCTCAAAAAGAAAGAATTCCAAGTATATGATGATAGTGCTTAACAGCTGGATGGTGAAGATAATGTTTGAGTATCTACCAGGAGTCACCACTTAATAAATGGAGATTTTTAAGCCAGGGTTGGGGAAGCAGTAGCCTTCCAGATGATACTGAACTATAACTCCCATCGTCCTTGACCACTAGCCATGCTGGTTGGGGCTGATGGGAGTTGGAGTACCACAGGTTACTCCACAGGGGGCCACAGCTTCCCCATATCTGCTTTGGGAAAGGAGAAGTAGGGGGCGTATGATAATTACCCACCCTTTTTCAACCTGCCCCATAACCTTCCTGTTTTCACAGGTAGACAGGCGACAATTGAATGAAGGTACTGAAAACACCTCATAGTAAATGATCGTTTATATTCACCCATTAATGTATAGGTTGTAACCCTATACTTACTGACTTGGGAACAAGTTCCACTGAAGTCACTGGGGCTAACTTCTAAGTAGGCATTTACTGTATAGGATTGCACTAACAGTGCATATAGCCCCTTGGGAAGATTGTTAACCTTCTACCGCACAATGAAAATGGGCACATAAGTGTGTTAGCTTGGTAGGTTGTTTACCAGCTTCTCAAATAGTTATATGCATGCCCTAGGAACTTACCACATGATAATCATCTGGCTTCGCTATAACTTGGAAACAGGCCTTGGGAAAAAATCTGATCTCCAACTGCTCTGCATTTGAGTTTGTACATTTGTGCCCTTGCCATTATGGTATTTTTCGATAGCTTGTCACTTGCTGCGAGTTGAAAATGTGCCCAGGGACCTGAGGACACAGCGCAGCTAGGAGCTGCGATTGTATTTATTTGTTTCTGAATAATAACAGATGAGGTAATGCCAGTATCTGTCTTGCTTCAAAGGAAAGAAACTCTCGTCCCTGTTGGGAGGGTGGGATATTGTCATTATGGTTCAGTTTGAGTTGGTTATTTGGGGAAAAGATTTTTCCCCTTCATGTTTTAATATTTTTAATACACAAATGATACATGATATTATAATGTTTTTGCTTTTGCAATTTGCTTTGTGTTTTCTCATGAGAGGAAAGGTGTGATATGTATTTTTAAAAAATGAATAAAATATAAACAAGATCCCAATAGCATTGGGAAGGCAAATATATACCAATTCACTTGCAGGAGTGTCCGCTTCACACTTCCCTCACTCTTGCCTTTTCCTAGCAGGGGGAAATGGTCAGTTGGAGGCAGGAATGATTCTGGTTTCTGGGTCCTGCTTGCTTCTTTCCCACAGGCGTCTGGTTGGCCAATGGGAGGAGAGGATGCTAGACTCCATGGACCCATTGGCCTGGTCCAGCAGGCTCTGCTTATGCTCTTATGAAACAAACTAAAGTGTGTTACGTGCAAAGCAATGTTCCTGTTTGGTTTCCTCCAGGTTGGGTTGTGCAACATTCATCTCCCTTGACTTTAAAAGCCTTTTTTTAGTCTTGTCGATGTCATTTGCCTACTGTTGTTGATGGAACAAGTGGAACTGACAAAGCTCCCTTGATCTCAAGGGTCTGAAGGAAGATCACTCAAAGCAAAGAAATGGCTTGGATCCTGCTTTGCAGAATCATGTGAATTAAAGCCCTCTCTCTTAAAACACCTGGAGTTTCTATTGGGAATACTTCCTATTGGAAAAGGTCATGTCAACTCAGCAAGCAGAGGCTGGGTGGAATTCAAAATCCACTGCAACCGACTTCCGGGTTGGCGCCATCGCCGAATGGCGGACTCCCTCCGAGCTCCGGAGGGAGCCTGCTCAGCAGGGGCTGGGTTCTACCGCGTCGGCGTCGCGGGGACCATCAAAAACCATGGGCGCTGAAACCCATGGGCATGGTGACTCGGGCACCGTTCGCGCCCCCCGACCCACGAAGGAGCCTTTTTAAAGGCTACGGAGTGGGTGCCGGGGGGGGTGCTATGAGTCCTCCGCTTCCCCTACAGAGCGAAGCCGCATGCCATTTGGCGGAGAGCGCTGACTTCTTCCATTGAAAATTCGGATTAAAAAGAACAACCTGTGAGTAATTGGAAACTGGACTTAAAAAGGGAAAAAAATTTAAATTCGGAGCGAGCGGGGGAGGTGCAAAAAGGAAGTCCATCTCCCCCCTGTCGTAGAGAATTTAAAGCAAAGGATTTAACAACTAAGATCGAGTGCTACCTTAGTTTGATATAGTTACTAATTTCATGATGGAAAATTACAAGAACATGAGCTAAAATGCAACCCCCCCCCCCCCGGGAACCGGGAGCGATCCGCGAGAGCGCCGGGAGAGGAGAAACAGAGGCTTTGACAGCTGTCAAAGGAGCTGTCAAAGCTGAAGAATAAAAAGAGAACTTTGTTATGAGGACTTTGCCGGTTACATTTGTTACAAATTAGATATAAATTGTTTAAAACAAGGAATAACAAGTTACTTTGACTGTTGGGTGCGATCTGGAAGGAAACTGAGTTACTATAATCCCTCTAGAGGGGCTGTGGGACACTACAAGTATTGCTGGCATGGAATTTGAATCGGACTTTTTATCTCCTGGGAAACTGCAGAAATGGAACACTATTTTGTCTACAGAGGTCTCTACACTAAAGGAGACAATAGATTTATCTATTGAAGAATGGAAGGGACTTGACGTAAAGTTTTGTTCCTGAATAACAAAGCCTCTGTAGGGGATTTAGAAGCTTTTGGAATTGGAACATTTTTGCAGGAGAGCAGGAAAGTGAGGAGAGAGAATAATAAGAACAACATGAACAACAAGAATTGGACAAAGCTGGAAGTGGGAACATTTGGGACATCCAGATTTGAAAGGTCTAAAGAAACAAAATTGGAGTTTTTACTCTTAAATACAGAGATCTGGATGGAAAAAATGGACCTTTTTGAGATAGAGTTTTTCCAAGATTGGACGCTCGAAACTAAAGATGATCAAAAAGACGGCAAAGTGGACTTGTGAAGGATTTCGGCCTAGATGTGGGATCTCCAGGATGACAACAGGCATTGATGGACATTGGGGAACGCAACCAGGAAAGGGGGGAGGGAAATTTGGAATCCAAAGGGTGTTAAATTATACTTTATTCTTTTTTCTATTTTCTTTTATTTTAATCTGTTCTCCATATTAAAGAGGGGAACTCGTGGAAGGGAGCGGGGTCGATTTTAGGGGATGGAAAAACATTCTTAAAATTGGGTTAATTATAATAAGTTTAAAATTTGGGGTAAGAACTTGCTGAATCTATTTGAAGGAATTGGAATACAAGAGGGGGTGGGGTGGGGAAGTCCTGGAAAGATGCTAATGAAAATAAGGTTATAAAATGGATGTTTTATTTCTTTTCTTTTTTCTGTTATATTTGAAAATGTTCAATAAATATTATTAAAAAAAAAAATCCACTGCAACCATACAATGGCGTGTCAGTGTTCCAAAATATGTGGACATCTTCTGCCTATGTGAACAAGGTACATTGATTTGGGATAAGAGCACAGCATCAACAATCTCTGAAACAACGCTGAGTGATCCTCGTCGTGTAAACAAGACAGGCTCTTGGGAGTCCCATGAAAACAGTGCTTAGGGGCCATCATCTCCATTCTAACATTCACATTCCAACTTAGTGGTTTCCAAAGTGGGTGGTACCAAGTGCTTTTTTTCAGGGGTACACAGGGGTACACATACCCCAAAACATTTTGTGAATCTTTGTACTTTTGTCCATTTACTGTATTTATTTTCCCCAATATGGATTATAAAATTGTGATTTTCTTGAATCAAAATGAGGGTACCCCTAAACATTTTTTAAAGAGAAAAAACACTGGTGGTACCATCCCATGAGGGGTGGGATTACCTAGCGAAGCCCTAAGAGGCAAGGGAGGTTCTGAAGATGTAAATGACTATCAGACACTGGGAACCATTGCACAGCAAGGAGCTTTTAAAGTTTGCAGTGCCGCTGCCTGCAATATTACAGGAGCAAGACCTTTATTTTGGCCTATGAGTGTGACAGTTAAATTAGACCTTAGTAAATTAGACCTATAGTACATGCAAGAGGCCAGAGGAACATATAAAAGCAGAGTTATCTAGTTCTTTAAAGAAAGCTCAATTTTAAAAAAGAAATCTTGGTTCTATAATGAAACCTTGCTTTGGGTTTCTGTGTATGTGTGTGTGCTGAGGCTCAGGTGAGAAGAATGCAGCTGCCACTCTCCATATGTATACTCAGCTTTCCATCTACCTAAATTTATTCACCTCTTTTACATACTTGTCAGCTGTTCAGAGAAAGAAAGCAAAAAATAATCGCTTGGCTTGCGATAGGTGCTTGTGACTCTGTGTTCTAACTAATGGGCTGTTCTGTAGCAGGCTTACAGCTCAGCACACTGCTGCTGCATGAGGCAGAGTCAAGTTATGGAGGATGGGATTGAGGTGCGTCTCCTGCAGCTGGTCCAGGAAGACCCAGAGGGAGACAGAAGGATTTGGGAAGAGAGGCCCTTGAGAGGGAAAAAGTTCAAGGGACAAAAGCCTTGGGAGCAGGAGAGGCTCTGACGTATCTGATTGCCCCTGTTAAGAAGCAGAAACAAGGGACTGAATCCAACCTTATTACCGTTATTTCTTTCCTTTATTTATTTAGGATCAGGATCCAGCAGATGCAGAAATGGAAGATTAACAGATACTCAGTGAAAGGTATGAGCACTGCTTTGTGTGCCTGTGATAGGATATTGTTGTTGATGGCTGCGGGAACAGTGATCTCTTGCTTGTTAAGATGTCGGTTTCTGTGCTATTCCAGATGAATGTTTATGGAGCATTTTTCCTGAAGAGCTTACACAATAGGAAACCTTTTTCATTGAGCATTTGTCCTGATTTGTTTGCTTGCAGGGAGATTTGGTGATAGTGAACATTCATCCTGATTTGCTTGGGCAGAGTTTATATGTCTTCCTGTTGACCTTTAATTTATCCCACACTTTGCAGAGTGTTTCTGCATCACTTACCTAAATGTGGACGGAGGAATTCAAAGTTGCACTAAGGCTATCTGTAACACAACTATTTTGGCTTGCCAGGTGGAACAATCTCACCTCTTTCCCCCTCACATGTCTGGGGGTTCTTTCAGTGCTCCCAAGCAGAGTTTTTTTGGTGCTTTCACCCACTCTTTAGCTTCAAACCCACTGTTTAGCTCTAAATCAGAGTGCTTCAGGGCGCTTTTCCCTGGAGGTAAGCATCAGGACCAGAGGAAACGTGAGTAAGCCCAAACTATGCAGTCCTAAATTTCCAGTAGGTGCTTGAATCAAAACACTGACTACCCAGAGGCATCCTCTAACTATTTTGAATCTCTGTTTCTGATGTGCTTTGTTATGCCTGAATGACATTTGCTCTGATTTGCATCCTTTCATTTTGCAGTACAAGCGAGCTGCCTAACAGATGCCGTCTTGCTCCCATGATGGATGTGCCTAGCATCAAAGACTTCCAGTGGAAAACTCTGGCACCTCTGCCCAGCCGGAGAGTCTATTGCTCCCTGGTGGAGGCTGGTGGTCAGGTCTATGCCATTGGGGGCTGTGATGACAATGGTGTCCCAATGGACTCTTTTGAGGTGTACTCCCCTGAAGCCAACCAATGGAATTCTCTCCCCCCAATGCCTACAGCCAGGGCTGGGGTAGCTGTAGCAACACTGGGCAAGAGGATAATGGTGATTGGGGGTGTTGGAGCCAACCAGACACCCTTGAAGATTGTGGAGATGTACAACATAGACGAGGGCAAATGGAAGAAAAGGAACTCCTTGCGGGAAGCCTCGATGGGGATCTCTGTGACGGCGAAAGGCAAGGAGGATTCTTTTTCTAAAAGGCACTGGTGGCAAAAGTAGGATTGGCTTTTAGGGAAGCTCCCCAGTGCATTTCTCCTAATTAATTTGATTTGCAGGGTAGAGTAAATTTCTTCTTACATGGAAACAGATCTGCCCAGTGGGGAGCACTTAGTCAATTTCTGCTGCGCTGTGAATGTGTCCTGGCTTTGACCCTTGCACACTGGATGTTGGAATGACCATCTTTGAATTGCTTTGGGTAAAATCAGCTGATTTTCAGCAGCCCAGTCTAGAATGGGCTGTGAAGGCTGCCTTGTAATTGGAGCGCGCCATCTGTTTCTGTGACCTCCTCTTTGCTTGTAAAAAAAATGTCAATACAGCCAGCACGTTCTGTGTTCCTGCCAAATGTAGGACAGCCTGGTGGGTTTTTTTGCTTTGCAGAACTGCTTTTGCAGCTCTTGAAGGACAAATCATCGAGGGCACAAGCGATGTGAAAGCATCAGGTCACTGTATGAAAGTTTGCCTCTATATAGTAGAGCTTCAGACTCCACATATTCCCCTCCACCAAACACACCCATATCTGTTTGCTTCCTGTGACAAGTTGCTTTTGCAACTCTAAGCATTGCCAGATTGTCTTGTGCTGCAATGTGATGGACTGCTGTTGGGAAGGGAAGGTTTCCATCTCAAGTGGCCGTGTGCCTTGCTTTACAGAGGGCTGCCAGAGGACCAAACTCTTATCTGAAAGAGTCTTCTATTTGAAGGGTTGTCCAGTTTAAAAATAATGAACTAGAAGATGCTGCTCATCAATAGGTAGCACCCGGAATGCATATTCAAGAAGCACACAGATCACCTAGCCACTGTCTTCCCCACTGGAAAGAGATTTATTTATGCTTTAATTATATCAACTGCATATATATTTGCATCCATTCTTATCAGTTAGCACACTGGTCTTAAGCTGGTGGGTTGATCCAAGGTGGCTCTCAACAGGATTGTTACCACCATGCAAATACATGGTAAAAGATTAAGAAATTGGACCGAATGCATGTTACTCCTAGGTCTGAAAAGGTTGAAGATACTTGAATTAGCATATCCTAATTTTATGAAGGTCTTTTGCCTTGTTTGGGGATGATGCAGTTCCTTTTTTGGGGTGATTTTTCCATCCTTTGGGTAGAAATATATGGAATCCAAGGCAAAAAATGAAAGTTTGGGTAGGAATGAGATAGTTCTGCTTTCTATTTCTGCTAGTAATGCTCCTCAACTTTTTTTAGTTGTGGAACCTATTTAGGAACTACTGTGATAAAGCAGAATCGAGATTCTTCTTTGGATTTATCCTTTTGCTTTCACTCTCTCTTGCTGTCCTTTTCAGACTACAGAATCTATGCAGCTGGTGGAATGGGAGGAGACCTTCGCCCTCACAATTACATGCAGCATTATGACATGCTCAAGGACATCTGGGTGTCGCTGGCAACCATGCCCACACCCAGGTATGCCGCAACTTCCTTCCTACGGGGCACAAAGATCTATGTGCTGGGTAAGAATGAGCCTCCAGCCTATTCCTCTGACCATTATTCCTTTGACTGGAGTGTCGCCTAATGCTCCCTCCTGCAGAAGTTCTCGAAGCTGCTCTCTTCCATAACCTCTCTAAAAGTGCTAGGCCTTTTCTGGGATTAGCTATGCCAGCTCTGTAGCTGGGCCTCCAGGTCCATTTATTTTACCATGGGCTGCATTTATTGCACAGGAGAGATAAAATAATGTTGCATGTACGGAGCTCTGCCTTTACAATATTTTTTAATTAAAGGGCAAGCAAGACATGACTGACACTCACAGAAGGAGGTATTTGTTCACCCAGAGCATAGTTAAATTGTAGAATTCACCACCACAATATTATTTTTAGAATGTTTTAGCTGCTTTTCCTCTTTTGTTTTTAAATTGTGGAGCAGTTTGCTGCTCCCTGTCTTCTTCAGAAGGATGGCCAGGAGATAAATTCAATAAATAAAAGAAAATAGGATGTTGGCCTTTGCCCTGACCAGACTGTGGTGTACTTACATACTCACAAACTGTTCACTGTTTAAAGGGGTTCAAATCTGCTGCCTGAGGGGACTACCACACTCGGTGGTAAATCCAAAAGGTATATTCACACCCTTTGGCACACAAATGGACTGCTTATGCTCCCATTTCATTTTCTGACTCTTGTGCAAATTGCTCAAACCCTGTGTGTTTTGGTTCCCAGCTCTGCAAGTGTAAAGCAAAGCTAAACAGTAGAGACAGCCTGACTTGGTCTAGTATCCATAGTATTAAGCTATATCAAGGTTGTTTGTTTTTAATCAAATTAATTAAAAATAATCAAATTAATGGCCTTTAAAAAGTTTTAAAAGAAACAAGCAGGTAGAGAAATGGAACTTTATTGCTTTGAGCTAAAATATTTCCAATAAACTTGGCATGATACTGTCCCAAATGCACATGTACTCTGAGAAACTGTAAATATTCCTTCTAGGAGGGATCCAGAGGTAAAAAAAAAACCAAGGGCTTGGGTGCCAGACTTCCACTGGCTTTTATTTTTAGCCTTTCATAGTTTACCCCAGCTGATCATGGCAGAACAACAGAAGCAAAAGAGACTTGTAAAGGCTAACAGATTTATGGCAACATCAGCATGAATGTTTATGCTACAATAAATCTGTTAGTTCTTAAGGTGCCACAAGACGCCTTTTTGTTTTTGCATAACTGTTTCCAAAAGACCTTTCTGTTTACCCTCTGGCTGTATAAATAGCTTTGTATTGTCGTTAGGTTCTATTTTCAGCCTTATTCCAAGGGCTCAGGGTAGGGCACCATTTTACTGGCCCTGCTTTTGTGCCATTGGGTTCCTCCCCATGACTCTTTTTGGGGGCCTTCATCCTGATTTGCTTGCACAAAGCATAAGAGCATACGAAGAGCCTGCTGGATCAGGCCAATGGCTCATCTTGTCCAGCATCTTGTTCTCACAATGGCCAATCAAATGCCTGTAGGACGTCTGCATGCCAGACAGGAGGACAGCAGCACTCTGCCCACCTGAGATTCTCCGAAACTGATATTCAGATGCAAAATGCCTCTAAGAGTGAAGGTAGAACATAGTGTATGTGTTGGTTAGGCCATGCCTGGTGTTCATTGAGCATTTGTTCTGTTCTGTTGGTAGGATGATTATATGACAATGCACACTCATCTTGCATTCATCCTGATTTTTCTGGGATGTGTTTATATGTCTTCCCATTAGCCTTTATTTCACCCAACACTTTTCAGTGCTTTCCCCCATCACTTTTACTTCCTGTAAAAATCCATTTTTATGTTTGTTGCACTAGGATGACAGAGTGCTTTAATCCACTTTAATTGTGCATACCTAAATTTCCAAATGGGTCTTCTTTACAACCCATCACCTTCTTTCCCTTCTTTCTGACCATTGCCTCCACTGTACTTAGAAGATGAGGAGAAGACTTTCTGTATGCTACTCTCTGAATGAACCAGTACTCTGTGGCAACCATGCATGATGTAAAGAGTGCTTTGGTGATCAAATTGCATTTTGAAACTTGTGCAGGGAACCATGTTATTTTTGTTTACTTTACCATAAGGAATCATTTCCAGCTGAACTGGAGAGGGGGATGAAATGTACTGAACTAACAAAGATGGACAGTGTTTGTCTATCAGCAAAAACAAAAAAAAACACTCTAATGCTATTCTAGGCTATATCAAGAGAAGAATAGTGTACCAATCAAGGGAAGAAATAGTCCCACTCTATTCTGCCTTAGTCAAACGATACCTGGAGTATTGTGTCCAGTTTTGGGCACCACAATTTAAGACAAATATCGGCAAGCTTGGAATGTGTGCAGAGGAGAGAGACCAAGATGATCAAGGGTCTGGAAACCAAGCCTTATGAGGAACGGTTGAAGGAGCTGGGTATGTTTAGCCTGGAAAAGAGGAGACTAGAGGAGATGATAGCCATCTTCAAATATCACATGGAGGATGGAGCAAGCTCATTTTCTCCTGCTCTGGAGGCTCGGACCCAAACCAATGGATTGAAGTTGCAAGAGATTCCAACTTAACATTAGGGAGAACTGTCTGACAGAAAGAGCTGCTTGACAGTGGAACAGACGTCCATGAGAGGTGGTAGAGTCTCCTTCCTACTGTCATGTATGTTCTAGTTGAGATTCCTGCATTGCAGGGGATTGGACTAGAAGGGGTCCCTTCTAACTCTGTAATTCTATGAACCCAAAGGTCCTGCTTCCTGCGTAAGCCCCTTACGCGAATGGACTTTGCTGAGCCCTCACAGCTAGGAATAGTGAGCAGCTGGTGCCCTGTGGAGGGACTGCTTGGAGGTCACAGGGCAAGGGCAAATGAGTGGTCACAGGGGTGTGGGCAAGTTGTCATTGTTTTCTCCCCACCCACCTCCTTTGCAAAGCTACCTTTACATTTTTACAAAGAGCAAATGTGGTTCACAGGGGTCCCTACTGTCACAGTTGCTTCTCTGCTGGGAGATAGGTTGTATGGCCTCCATCCTATTCTGGTTCTCTTCCTATCTTCCTTTTTTGCAAAGAAGCAGAGGGCACTTAAAACACTGCAGATTTGTTAATACTCCACATTTAAGTATTGTTCAGAAGGGGCCCCTGCCATGACTGTGACTAGTGGGGAGGGTTCATGCCATTGAAACTGTACATTATTAAGTAAGCCCCACTGAATTCCATGGGAGTTTACTCCATGATAAGTATGTACAGGATTGCTGTCTTAAAGGTTTCATACAGGACTGTTAACAAGGGACCCCATAAACCTCCAAATCTGTGAGAAAATATTATTCACCTATCTCCCTGGATATCCCTGCTACATCTTTTCCCCCCAGAATGTGGAATAAAGTGTAGAGTTATTAAGTGCACTGGGACCTGAGAGACCAGGGTTAAATCAGTCATGAAACTCCATGTGACCTTGAGCCAGCCACTGTCTAGTGTTTTACATTTGGGTAAATTGCAGGGGGCAGAGACTCTATGGCTCATTGCCATCGCTTCAGTATACTTTTGGATTAGGGTTGGCTGTGCGCTCCAGAGACCTGCTTGGCCAGAGAATAGTAGACCCCCATGGCTCCAGTTGCTGCTGCACAGTCTTCACTATACTCCCTTCTCCATCCTAGGAGGAAGGCAATCCAAATATGCCGTGAATGCCTTTGAAGTCTTTGACATCGAGACCAGGTCGTGGACCAAATTCCCCAACATCCCCAGCAAACGAGCGTTCTCCAGCTTCGTGTGCGCAGAGAACAACATCTTCAGCCTGGGGGGTTTGCGGCAGGGCAGGCTATACCGTCAGCCCAAGTTTATGAAGAACGTGGATGTGTTTGACATCGAACAGGGTGAGTTCTTCCTGGGTCACCATCTGCTTTTCAGCATGCATGCCTTAAGGGCAAGATGCAGGGCAGGAAATCAAATTCAAAAATTTCAGATTCTGCTACTTAGGGCTGGCTTCAGATTTTAGAGAGCCCTGGGCAAAGGGTCATCAGGTGGCCCCACTAGTGAGATGTCTTCAGTGGGAGCCCCCTCCAGCAACCTACCTCTGCAGTGGTTCAGCAGTGGGTATATGCACAGCCTTGCATTCTTGAGAAATCGAGGTGCTTATAGTGTGCATTCAGTTGCACAAGTCTCTGTGCTCTTGTCTGCTCCCAATCAAATGATAAAAGGGAAGGGCTTGACCAAACCCACATCAGCAGTGGTAGGCCTTGCTGAGGCCTTAGAGCCCTGGCATTTGCCTTAGTATGTTGTACATTGGCTCTGGCACCCTCATTACTTCAACAGTTTGTGCCCAGTATTCTTGTAAAGGTAAAGGTCCAGTCGTGACTGACTCTGGGGTTGTGGCGCTTATCCTGCTTTATTGCCTGAGGGAGCCGGCATACAGCTTCTGGGTCATGTGGCCAGCATGACTTAAGCCGCTTCTGGCAAACCAGAGCAGCGCACGGAAACGCCGTTTACCTTCCCACCAGAGCGGTACCTATTTATCTACTTGCACTTTGACGTGCTTTTGAACTGCTAGGTTGGCAGGAGCAGGGACCGAGCAACGGGAGCTCACCCCGTCACGGGAATTCGAACCGCCAACCTTCTGATCAGCAAATCCTAGGCTCTGTGGTTTAACCCACAGCGCCACCCACGTCCCAACAGTATTCTTGTAGTCAGACACATATACCCCAAACCCTCTCTTAGTTCCCCGATTTTAGGATTATAGAACACACCCTTGATTTCTCTCTGAAGGAATCCAAATGCTTCAGAACACTAATGGAAAATCATGATTATTTAGCAGGTGGTCTTGTTAATTTTCAGGGGGCTGGATGAAGATTGAGCGCTCATTCTTTCTGAAGAAACGACGGGCAGATTTCATATCCGGCTACTTGAAAGGAAGAATTGTCGTTGCTGGAGGCCTAGGTGAGGGTGACTCCTGTCCTGTTTCAGTGTGAAGTCATTATTCTATAGCTTGTGGAACGATATTACCGTAAAATTATTGCTGCTACAAGGATGGCAACTACTATATTTGAGGCCCTTCTCAGGTCCCTTTCTATGCACAAAAGGACAGAAAATGATCATGCATGCTAACGTGGTGTGAGCATTTTGTAGACATAACCCCACATACTCCATCAGTTTTATGAAGAATTAGACTGGGGCTAGACAGTGCAGTGTCCCCCCCCCCCCCCGCCAATATTTTGGACTAGAACTCTCATCACTCTGATCAGATCACACTGGGTGAGACTGATGGGAATTGATGGGTAGAAGTAGAGAAGGGGACAAATGAGGAAGAACCAAAGTGAGAGAGCCGAAGATCATTGGAACTCTAAGATCAAGCCAAACCAAACTTGAATTATCATCCTCATAAACATGTAGAGCAAATGAACAAAATCAATATCATTCATATGTGTGTGTATACACAAACACATATGCACACAAATGCATACATATACACATACACACTAGAGGCAGCAAAGGTTGGTGGTTTATTCTTTATAAACAAACCCTTAGTTTAAATTAGCTGTGTAGACATGTGCAATCAAGTATCCGTGTGTGCTCACATGTTCTCTTGATGGTCTTCATGTTTTCTCGCTTATTAGGAAACCAACCAACTGTACTGGAATCAGCTGAGGCCTTTCATCCTGGAAAAAACAAATGGGAGAGCCTTCCACCTATGCCCACCCCACGATGTGCCTGCTCTAACATTGTGGTAAAAAACTGCCTTCTGGCTGTAGGTGGAGTGAATCAGGGCCTGAGTGATGCAGTGGAAGCTCTGTGTGTTTCTGACTCCTAGCCGGCCTGTCTCCAGATGCCGCACCAAGCACCTAAGAAAATGATTAGCCTCCAGTTTTGAGCGGTGGGCCTACACCATCCCTCTCACTCACTACTATGCGGCTTTCCTGTAACTCCTTTCACTGTGTGTTTTGGAGAAGGTAGTTTCTTCAGGCAGCTACACAATTTCATGGCTCTGGTGGCTAGCAGAGGCCCTGTGGCAATGTCAGTTTTGCAAGCTCTGTCGAGCTCCACCACCTGATGAATCTATGGTCGCTTTTCCCTGTCGACTCTGAGCAGCCAAGGAACATGCTAGCTTTGCTTCAAAACAGAAAAGATGCATAGAATGATGTGGGATATTCCAGGCAAGAATTAGGAAGCATTACCTAGGAACTAGAAGCATGTTTTAGATACAGTTGTTGAACCTACCATTGGGTTTTTCATAGGTAAACAAAGGGAGTGCTGAATCCCAGAGGCAGGGAGAGAGAGAGAGCTTCCTGGTGCTCTTTGAAATGGACCCAAAAAGTTCTGGCTGTGGTGTTTGGTTTCAAAGTGTTCAGGGTTTAAAGCATCCTGAATGAATTTCCAGGGTGCTTCCTCATCATGCAGCTAGAGGCATGGTGAACCAACCCAATTTGTTGCCTTGATTGACAGTTCCTGCAATTAAAAGTTCCATATTGCCTCTGCCAGAGGCTGAAGGCTAGAAGGCCATAGTTAAGAAACCAATTTATGGACAGGGATGGCTCTGCACCATGGACCAAGATTGCAATACCTGCAATGCACACACTCATGAAGTGTGTGTGTGCACAGAGAGACACACACACTTTTCAAGTTGTTCATATCCTGTCCATTATACCCAAGGGGCCAGCTGTAAAACCTGGAGTGAGCTTATTGTAGCCCATGTTTGGAGAGCAGGAATGTTATGGGGTCTGCTCATAACAGCTTTCACACAGCGCCCACGGCAACAGCAAAGCTTTGAGTACCTGCTGTTTTTATTGTATTTCATATATTGTTTTCTTTATTACTTTGGCACAGAGGTTGAATTTGCCAGTGTCATCTGAATTATGTATGATGGATCAGTTGTAGCAGTTCTGCTTAGGTATTAGTAAATAGCACAAATAAACTATTCTTATGGTAACCTCTGAGCACCTTTTATATACAGCTAGGGCCATGACAAATCCAAAAGAGGGCTGTGAACTTGCTTTGAGCTATCTTTTTAATCAATGTGAGGACATTTCCAGACTGTCACTATTTTCAGGTGGGTTTCAGTCGCATTCAGACAAATTACAGCTGACTGGTTGCTCTTGTGCAACAAGCCCACTTCTTCCTAAAACACTGGACTTTTTGTGATAAGGAAAGAGACGAGGAAATGGACTAGAACATCTAGGGTGACATTTGCTTGATGCAATGTCAGGCTTGCCCACACAGGAGCAAAATTTGGATTTGCACCAGTTTGTCTCCCCATTAATTTAGGGGTGTCCGTATAATATCCTTCTCATCCCGGTGTAGTCCTAGATTTTTGGCCCATGGAAAGTCTGAGACGGCAATGTAACGTGTGCCAATGCTGCTGCATCCCACAATGTTGTGTAGATACCTTGTTCCTTGGTTTTGTTCCTGATTCTCTTCTGGCAGCTTCTCTTTCCATGCCAACTCTTCATTTCACTTTAGTGATTGTGTGAACTTCTGGCTTGCTGCTTTCGGAACCCTTTTCCTCCTCTCAGGCAAGAGGCTTCTACTGCTACTGCTAAGTTGTGGGTGAACATATCAGACGACACAGCGATTCTTCAAACAGCTGTTTATTCACAGGCCAGAACAGAACTGAACTGAAGGGCTCAGCCAGGCTGCTTATATAGAGCTCCACTAGAACGCAACAGTAACCATTTTCTGTAACTATCCAATCACTGAACGTCACTTACAATCCCTTATTTGCATATGTGGACCTGAACTATCTACAGTATCCCCCTGCTGGCCCAGGATGAGAACTTCAGTACATAACAGCTACTTAGGGGTGAACACTTTGGGAAACGGTTGCCCCAACCTGTTTCTCTTTGCCAGTACCATAGGGAGGAGGAGGGGTTGTGGGTGTAGTGGGTGGGGGGACTTCAGCTTAATGTGGATTGTGGGCCCCTTTTCCCTTCCTAAATCCTCACATTCCCTATGCTTTGAAAATCTGCGTAGGAGAGCCACATCTTTGGATCCAGGAAATCTTGGGAACTGGATCTGGCTGGTAGGCAAGATTCTTACCTCTCTCACCTGCTGTGAATCAATTTACAAATTAGTGGGGTCACCCACCTGTCAATCAACTGTTGCTGCTGTTTTATTAAGCCATTTGCCAGCTGACTGCAGAAGAGAGTAGCGGAATAAGAGTAGCTTCAAATAGTTACAACCCTTAGTCTCTATAATGCAGATGCTACATCCCATCCTGCAGGTGATAACACTGGTCTAGTGTGCTTACTCCTGCCAAAATTACATACTTGGAAGTCCCACTAGTTTCAAATGTAAAAATAAGCACATGCTTAAATCTTGCATTGAAATAAATGGGACTTATGAGTGCTTAACTGTGTTTGAATCATGCCATGTATGATAATGGGGACCAGATGCATATGTACCCCAGGGAGTACACGTAGCCGAGAAGTAAGTTAACAAAAAATGTGTTGTGTAACCATAGCATTGGCACAGGGGAAAAACCTTCATGCTTTCCCAAGTGGCAGCATTCAGTCTTCTTATCATGTTGTACATGTAATAATAAAGTCACTTGGCCTAGAAGGAAAATAGGATTTATCAGACTGCAGTCTCAGCCCATGTTGTTCAGAACAAGTTGCGGAGGTGGAAGGGGCGGAGGAAGCTGTGCGGTGGCTTAGCGAGAACCGATCTGGAGTGTAAATGGTCTAAGCCTCTTGCCGCCTTTAGAATGCTGTTGCTTTTAATCCATGTTTCTAATATGGCAGGAGCTGTAGCGAGAGTTTCTGATGTGGCATACAAAGGCCGGCTTTCCTCTGGTGCACTGATAGAACCATCTGTGCTAATCCTCTGCCCATCCTGAACTGGCAGATGATGCAAATGCTGGCAGCGAATACCTCTGAAAAACCTATTCCCGTGGCACAGAACTCCCCAGCAAGCAAGCCATCCCTCTGCTTTCCTGCCGCGATTCAATAGCACCCCAAACAGAGGGAGAGATGGGAGGAAATATCAGATATACTTATCTTGGAGAAAGAAGATTAAAGGATGCTTTGTACAAAAGAAACTTTCCCTACCAAAATGTGGGAGGGGTGTGTGAATATTAGCGGTTTGTATCCAATGTTAATCCTACACAGGGTATACCCACTGAAATGAATTGAAACAACTAACAGGCCCATTAATTTAAATGGATCTACCCTGAGTATGTTGGACACAACTCAGTGTGAGAATATTGTGGTTTTTTTACCGCACATACACATGTTGTTTGCACTATGATCCTGCTATACTTCTGTTGGTGTTGACCTTTAAAGCCCTAAATAGCCTCATCCTAGTATACCTGAAGGAGCGTTCCCACCCTCATCATTCTGCCCGGACACTGAGCTCCAGCACTGCAAAAAGTGAGGTTACAGGGAACCAGGCAGCAGGCAGCAGGCCTTCTCGGTAGTGGCGCCCGCCCTGTGGAACACCCACCCACCAGACGTCAAAGAGATAAACAACTACCTGACATTTAGAAGACATCTGAAGGCAGCCCTGTTTAGGGAAGCTTTTACTGTTTGATGGATTACTGCATTTTAATATTTTGTTGGAAGCTGCCCAGAGTGGCTGGGGAAGCCCAGGTAGATGGGCGGGGTACAAATAATAATTATTGTTATTATTATTATTCTGCAGTCTGCTGAAGGTACCAACTAAGCCCTTAGCAGATTTTAGCTGTGGATAAACTGATGATGCCCCACATAGCCCCATTTGCTTCAGAGAGCAGTGAAGTGCCACCAGGGTTTTCTAGGACCAACTCCTAAACTAGTTTGTTTCCTATTACCCCCAGGTGTGATAAAGGATACTGTTCTGTCTTGAAGTAAGATTCAACAGACAATCCAGCCATGGCTGCGGGGAGGGGGACGTTATTCTGTGCCTGATGCAGGAACAGGTATTGAGTGAGCAGTGCAAATAAGGCATTGTTTCAGCCCTTCAGCTACTCATTAGCTGTGCTTTGTATAGTTACTCAGCTGACCCTCCACACAAAGACTACTCTGAGATTCTCTCCTGTTCCATAATGTACCTTTTGGCTATAGGTGAGTGGCACTGGAGCGTTGCCTATTGGGCTGTACAGAAATGTAGTAAACAAACAAACAGACTATGCAATACTCCCCACCCCCCAAAGGTAAATTAAAATGAGGAAGCAAGATGGAGCAGTAATTCTAGGCAAAAGCAGAGGAAATTTGCAGGTGGCGGGTTTGGCCTCAACAAGGAGATCAAAAAGCCTATCATGGGACAACAACTTGCATAGTTGGGCTGGAAAGAGAAACCTTCCCAAGTCTGTAGGAACTGACTCAAGGCTTGCAAGACTCAAAATATTGCTGTAAGTTTGAGGACTTAGAATTTCTATATTGCAAGCTACTAGTTTAGTAGAGGGATGGGGAACATTTGCATATCCTCCAACATTTCTCTAATGAAATCCTATTCCATAATAATAATTTTATTATTTGTACCCCACACATCTTCCTGGGTTGCCCCAGCCACTCTGGGCAGCTTCCAACATACAGTGGTACCTTGGGTTACATACGCATCAGGTTATGGTACATACGCTTCAGGTTACACACTCCACTAAGCCAGGAATAGTATCTCGGATTAAGAACTTTGCTTCAGGATGAGAACAGAAATCGGGCTCCGGCAGCGCGGCGGCAGCAGGAGGCCCCATTAGCTAAAGTGATGCTTCACTTTAAGAACAGTTTCAGGTTAAGTACGGACCTCCAGAATGAATTACGGTAAGTACCGTATTTTTCGCTCTATAACACGCACCCGACCGTAACACACACGTAGTTTTTAGAGGAGGAAAACAAGAAAAAAAATATTCTAAACAAAACAGTGGATGTATGATTTTTGTGGTTCATGCTGTGGCCACAGACATGTGATCTGACAGTGAGGATCCATGCTTTGTAACCACGTTTTTGCACCACTACAGCGCCAGGCAACAGTGGGTGCGTGATTTTTTTGGTGCAAGATGTAGCCATGGACATGCTATGTGATCTGATGGTGAATTTGGGGTGACCCGGTACAAAAATCCTGAGGATCCATGTGGATCCGTGCTTTGTAACCACATTTTAAGTGGGGAGGGAAGGAAAAGCACTCAAGGGACAAGGAACACGCGTGGGGGGTGTGGAGAAGGATGCTGCTAATAATGCAGAAGAGGGGTATAAGAGGAGAAGGCTCCTCTCCTCTCCCACTTTGCTCCTTTAAAGCAAGCAGGCTCTGCTTTTCTCCCTCCTCCCTACTCATCCCCAGCTTAGCGAGCTGAAAAACTTTCCTGCTATTTAGCTAGCTGAGTGGGGAGGAGAGAGGGACAGAGAGCCTGCTTGCTTTAAAGGAACCAACCGGACAGGAAGCAGGCTCTCTGTCCCTCTCTCCTCCCCACTCAGCGGCTCTTCTCCCGCTTTGCTGTTTCAAAGTGAGCCACGGAGGAGGGAAAGAAGGGGAACCAAGGATCCTCTGCTCACGACTGCAGCAGATTCCCCCCCGCCACCCGTAGGCATTCCCTCCATAACACGCACAGACATTTCCCCTTACTTTCTAGAAGGAAAAAAGTGAGTGTTATGGTGCAAAAAATACGGTACTTAACCCAAGGTACCACTGTATATAAAAACACAACAAAACATTAAGCATTAAAAAACTTCCCTATACAAGGCTGCCATCAGATGTCTTCAAAAGATTGTATAGTTACTTAACTCCTTGGCTTGGGGGTTGCATAACTCCATGCGCTCCAACATTTATCTGATGGAAATAGGGACATCCTAAGGGAAAGCGGGACATTCCAGGATCAAATCAGAAACAGGGATGGTTTCTGCAAATCCAGGACTGTCCCTGGAAAATAGAGACATTTGCCCTGCTCCCCAAAATGTTGCTGAGCTCCAACTCTCATCAGCCCCAGACAACTTGGCCAACAGTCAGGGATGATGGGAGTTGTAGTCCAGCAACATCTGAAAAGCCACAGGCCCTCCAGCCCTGTTTCAGTGCCTTCTCATTTCTATTGCAGCTTTATAGCCTGAACTTCACAATTGCTAAAGAAACAAATATATAAACTAACCAGAACCCAAATGGAGATTTTTCGTCCCGTCGTCGTCCCGCCCCCCCCCCCGCCCCAAATTCAGACTGGTAGCTAAAAATATCCAGGGCTGTAAGAAACTAGTGTGTCTCTGAGGTGGCATTCTTGTGAAGCTCTGAGGACATCTTGTGGAGTTTCTCGCAAACAACAACTGAAAGCTTAGTTCAGGATATTTGCAGTTCAAGCAACGATGGATAACTAGCAGCCCCTCCTGCATCCCTTAATCAGAAATAGACAGTAGGACTCAATCCAGTTCCAGACTGAAGAATCCAGTCTTCACCTGGAGATTTGATACTTTTGACTAAGCTAGAATTGCTTTCCCATGTAGTTTTCCTGTAATACATGGTGGATCCGTTTCATTGTTATTTATTAGCAAAATAACCATCATTATGAGCATCATAGAACTGTAGAGTTGGAAGGGACCCTGAGGCTAAGTCAGGAATATGCAGCTACCCCATAGGGGGATCAAACCTGTGAACTTGACATTGTCAGCACTAGGCTCTAATCAACTGAGTTCTCTAGGCTGCCAGCAGCATTTAATCTCTACAACAACCCTGTGAGGTAGGTTAGGCTGAGGGATTGGCCCAAGGTAACCCAGTAAGCTTCATGGCCAAGCGGGGGTTTGAACCCTAGTCTCCCAGGTCCTAGTCCAGCACTCTAACTGCTACACCATCCTGGCACCAGGAAGAGCAACTCATGGGTTGGAGGCAGAGCCAGTGATGTCCAACCAGCAATGGCAGGATTGTGGTCATTGGGAAGGGGCGGGGCAGCAGTGAAGTTGGGGTGCTCTGAGGCACACACACCTGCAGATGCTGCTGCTGCCTTTGTTCCCTCTCATGAGCCATTGCAATCCTATACACTCAGTTGAACTCAGTGGTGCTTACAGTACTTCTGGCTGTACATGTTGGCTTTGTAAAGGACATTGAACCACAACAAAAGATCTTCAGCCAACTTTAGCCCTTTATGTAGAAATGCACACCAACTTGCAGAGAAGCATTGCCATTTAAATGTTATATAGGAATCCCACTGAAGTACAGGAAAGAATTATCCAGCCTCTGCTTGATGATCTTCCTCAGCCTCTGACTTCCACCATGCTAAACTGTCACAAACTTGAAAGCCTTCTTAACACCTCATTCAGTTACCAGAGCAAGAAGATTCCACCAACTTGCACAATGTTCCAGCTGATGATATCACACCAGCTCGGGGGGGGGGGGGACCCTGGGGCTGGACTTCTCTACATGCTCCCTTCATTATACTGTCTATATCCTGTTTGGACTACTGCAATGCACTCTATGTGGGGCTATTTTTGAAGGTTACCCGGAAACTACAACTAATCCAGAATGCGGCAGCTAGACTGGTGACTGGGAGCGGCTGCCGAGACCATATAACACCGGTCTTGAAAGACCTACATTGGCTCCCAGTGTGTTTCTGAGCACAATTCAAAGTGTTGGTGCTGACCTTTAAAGCCCTAAACGGCCTCAGCCCAGTACACCTGAAGGAACGTCTCCACCCCCATCGTTCAGCCTAGACACTGAGGTCCAGCTCCGAGGTCTTTCTGGCAGTTACCTTACTGTGAGAAGCAAAGTTACGGGGAACCAGGCAGAGGGCCTTCTCGGTAGTGGTGCCTGCCCTGTGGAATGCCCTCCCATTGGATGTCAAGTAAATAAACAACTACCTGACCTTTAGAAGACATCTGAAGGCAGCCCTGTTTAGAGAAGTTTTTAATGTTTGATGTTTTATTGTGTTTTTAATATTCTGTTGGAAGCTGCCCAGAGTAGCTGGGGAAACCCAGCCAGATGGGTGGGGTAGAAACAAACAAAATCATCATCGTCATCATCATCATCATCATCCCTACCCAATCAATGCTGTGTTGTCTTTCAATATCCAATGCTTGTGGACTTGTGCTGCAAGAAGGATGATTATCACATAATTATTTACACAATAAACTAGTACTAAGTTTCTAGTCCTCTTGGAGCTCATGACTACCTAAAGAGGCACACTGTGGCAGCATTAATTTCTAACTGCTTCTGTGGAGCACATGCTCTAAGTGGGAGTCCAGAAGGTGAAGTGACAGGAGAAAGTAGACAGTGGGCTGGTAAAACAGGACCTGATTTCCCTTTTATAAATATATAGGTCCAGTTTTCTGACATACCAAATCCCCATGAGCATCAGTTAGCTTGATGAGAGCTGCTTTAATTGGGTTTTCCAGCTCACTCAGTCCAACAAACCAACTGAGACACTGAAACAGCCAGAGGAAGCAGAAGTTAGCTTTGCTAGTTTCCATCTCCTGAACCACAATTCAGAGCAAGAGGGAAAGTATCCCGGTATGTTTGTTTTTGCCACCAAAAAATAAAACAAAACAAATCTCCTCAGTGTGCTGCTGCAGTTGGTATATCTGTCTGATCTTCACCCAACACCTCAGATGGATAAAGGGCAAAAGAGGTTTGCTCTGCAACTGGCAACATCATTATTCATTATTAATTCCCCACCTGTTCTGCTTTGGTTTAAATCAACTGACACCAGACATGTCCTCTGTTTTCACACCTGGTGTGACATGCTCTCAGACATTTAATCTACTGGAGATTTCAGAGAGCCATCTCCTTAAACACCAGAAAAGATGTCTTCGTAGCAGCAGGATAGAAAAAGGATGCTCCAGTCCTTTAGGTTTAGGGGTCTCAAAAGTATAGGACAGGACACCTGGAGTTGATCCTTGAGGTCCTTCAAAGGAGTGGGCAGATTTCAGGCCTGTTTCATTTTTTTTCTAGAACCCCAAGATCCAC
The DNA here is from genome assembly GCF_964252035.2 of Podarcis erhardii. NCBI lineage: Eukaryota > Metazoa > Chordata > Lepidosauria > Squamata > Lacertidae > Podarcis > Podarcis erhardii. The sequence goes on from NC_138510.1 coordinate 41,899,315, forward strand.
CAACCTGAGCTGGGTGCAAAATAGTGGCTCAGGCAGGTGAACATGTGCTAAAGTTGGAGGAGCAGGATGCCTCAGAGCACATTGCTCAGCCCAGGAATTTGTGATCCATACTAGAACCAAGTCCTATTAAGCAAAAACCCACTATTCATCTGCAACCTAATTTAGGGGGAAAGCTTTTTAGTGGCTGTGATCTTTAGACAATTGGAAGTCAGAAACCGTGGTTGGTCTCTTGCGATTCATCCAGAGATGCAGTTCCTGCAGTTCCTACAGCCCACTTTGGACTTGAATGATACATCCTATCTTGATAATTCTCTGAATGAAATCAAAGGAAATTAAAATTCTATCACATTAATGTGCGTTAAGCTTTTCTAAAGTGCCAAGAAACACGAGTGCTCAGAATGAAAGGATATTGCCAACGCCATACCTTATAGCACCCCTTGAATGAGCATCAGTTTCAGAGGAGCTTTGGTTTGTCTGTGGACCAGAGACAGGGAATCTGTGGGCCTCCAGTTGCTGGGGGTTTTTTGGTTCTCCAGTTGTTTGACTCCATCAGCCCAGCCTGCGTGGCAAATGGTTGGGAATTATTGGAGTTATATCCAACAACATCTGGAAGGCATCAGGTTCTCCATCCTTGCCCAAGACAATTCTTCTCAAAGGCTGCAGTCCTAAACATAGTTACTTGGCACCTAGTCCTCAGTGGGACTTTCCGTCTGAGAACTCAGTGGGATTTCCCTCCTGAGAAAATTTCCATAGGACTGAGCTGTATGTTCTGAGCAGGCACAGTTTTTGCTTATCACAAGAGGAATGATGAGTTTCTAAGCTGTGCTGGTCACAAGTAGAATCAAAGTGAAGGGGAGGGAAATGTCAACTAATTATTCAAGCTGAAAAGGTCTTTGAGGTAGCAAGAAGGAAATGACAGCAGTGTTTGCAAAAGGACAGTGGATTAGGGCTGGTGCTGGGTGCTTGGGCTTCTAATTTGCTAGGTCGTATGTGAAACTAATTAGATGCCTTCTCTAAACATATCCTGGGAAGATCTGTGGATTGCCTCTCCCAGGTCAACAACAGCTTACCAGTTGGGAACACGGTGGACTCATTTCCCTGGCATTTTGTCACTGGGAGAATTAAATGCATGTTAGTTTCAATGGATTTGTTAACACGAATGAACAAACATTGAATAACCCTGGATGGCACCAAAGAGTAGGGGGTGGAAGAAACATTCATTATCCATTTTCTCAGGAAGGAGTTTTGAAAAGATGCAGATGAGACAATGTTCTCCCTGAATCACAATCCAAGAGTCTGGAGAGATTGTTAGCTGTTAGGCATTCCAGACTGTATGCAACTGAATAATAAGGAAGAACACTGAGAGAGGACTATTGCCGTCAATTGTCAATTATGAGTTTTCCAGGGACCTCTTGTTGGCCACATGTGAAGCAGCATGTTTGACAGAACAGGCCTTTATTCAGATTCAGCAGAATTCTTCTTCAGTTCTTATGAAAGTGGATGTGAGGCAAAGATTCACTGTATTCATAACAAGGCCAGTTCACACATTTGTGATAATATGGCTACATTCACACTGTACATTTAAAGCACCATTATACCAATTTAAATCATCATGGCTTTCCCCCCGAAGAATCTTGGGAACTGTACTTTATTAAGGGTGCTGAAAAGTTATTAGGAGACCCCTATTCTCCTGACAGAGCTACAATTTCCAGAGTGGTTTAAAAAGTGTTTGCTCTTCACAGGAAACTCTGGGAATTGTAGCTCTGTGAGGTGAATGGTCTCCTAACAACTCTTAGCACCCTTAAGAGCACCCAACAGCTTCTAGAATTCTTTGGGGGAAACCATGACTGTTCAAAGTGGTACCATAGTGCTTTAAATGTATGTTATGAATGTGGCTTAAGAGGGACTCTAGGCTGAACCTGAAATCAACTTGATGTGTGCATGGCAGAACAGACAGATGAGGGAGGTTCAAAAAGTGGTCAACTTATCACAGACTCATAATAAGAGGGTGGAGGGTAGGGAGTTGAGTAATGCCAGATGATTCTTTGAGTAAAGCCAGAGGTTTTTTGTTTGTTTTTAGTAAAGTTAGCAGCAGCATTTTTACCTAATGTACATGTTTAGAGGAACTATGGAGTCCACACACTAAGGCTTTTTACCTAATGTACATGTTTGGAGGAACTATGGAGTCCAGTTCAAGACACTTTGCTGCCTGGGGTGAGAAATAAGATGGCACCTCACTGCAATCCATGTATAAAAGCCAACCATGCTAGTCAACTGACAAAGCAAAATGGTGGCAGTAGACATTGTTCTTATACCTACTTCCTGTGTGGCCCTGCCAAGGAATTTTTTTCAGCTGGAATTCACTGGAACTCAGTCCTGGCATCTCTCAGGTAGGCACCACTGCCATTATAAGAGAACAAAGGAGGTGTTCGTGGTGAGTTCCGGCACCTTTTTCTAGAGAAAAATAGGCTAGATATCAGATTTCCATTTTTTTAAAACAACATTGGCAATCCTGCCTCTGTCGTGCCCATTTTTATTTCATATATGATGCAATAGGTTGCTGTGTTAATACTGTGTTGCCTTGGCTGATAAGACATTATTAGTTTTTTTAAAAATAACGGTTCTGCTTAGCAAAACTGTTATTTTGTCATCTTCCTTCCCACACCCCAGAAGAGCAAAGCATCCCTTCTCATCCATTTCTATTTATCTGCACATAATGAAATGCTTCCCTTTGTCCTGAAAGGACCTTGTCCCCAGGAGGACGCAACCTCGGCGCCAGTGACTCTTCTCATTAGCACCAAGCTACAGTCCTGACAATGGGACCCGTCTGCTGGCATGAAGCTCCAGGGCGCCATTCTCCCTTTACTTGCATCAGTGCAGGGTCTGTCAGCATCATCAGGGCTGCACACTCCGCATTCAGGAGAGGAAAACCCAGGTCTCCTGATGGAATGCCAAGGCAGAAGAACGCAGGCTGGGTTCTCCTCTTGTTGAAAAATTAGAGAAGTATTCAAGAAGTTCCAAAAACCAACAACCCAGAGTCACAGTGCATTCCCCCCAAGCTAGGGGAAAAGCCAGCCTCCCTCTCTTTTTGAAATGCAAATGACAGATTGAAAGACAAATTGAATGCTGAATCAGACTCCCTCCCCCTTTTTATTGCCCTTCTCTCACACTCATTCTCTCTCCCTTACTTACATCCACTGTGTTTATTATATTAAATTAAATGGACATCCATCCACTTAAATAAAAAAGCACAGTAAATTTTAAAATAGAAAAAGAAAGAAAACCTGTCTGGGGAAGGAGAGATGGTTTCGTTTGTAGTGATTTGGTTTGGTTTTATTTGCAGTTTAATTTGCAAGTTTTCTGTGGGGATTTCCCTCTCCATTTTGTTAGTCTATATTGTGCAATTAATTGTCAGCATTTGCAGATAGGATTTGTGCTAAAGTGCTACAAGGATCAGAACTTTGTTAAGGTGGAGTGCACCTCCAGGGGTATTAGCAGCATTAGCAGCACCTAGGCATAACCAGAAAGAGCAGGGTACCAAAGTTCTCCTGGTCTGTCCATCAAGGAACAGCCTTCCCAGCCTTCCAATGAGACTGAATCCCAAGAGATTTATCTCTTTCCCTTCAAGAGCTTGGCTGGCTCTGTGAGTTTCTTATGAACATTAGTCTTGCAAGGAGAGAGGTAGATTGATCCGAAAGAGGTTCACACCATGTTATTTACTGAGATGTGCAGGGCAAAGCCTGAGCTCCACAAGTTATAAATAGCTGCAAATGCCTCTGGCAGAGCAATCCTGATGCTTGATGAATGCTAACTAGAGGACGGAGAAATCCAATTGCACCTCTTGGGTAGAAGGACATCTGCAATGTCGTCGCAGGATGCTTGTGTGCATTGTGCAAAAATGCCCGATTTCCAGTGCTGCAGGTATGCTTTGAGTCTGAGGAAGCACAGGGAGAAAAGTCTGCTCACACATACAGTTTTTCTCTCATTCAGATCTTCTACAGAATCTTCTTCCTTGGAAAGGGTAATAGTCCCTCATCACATTTATTAGGGAAACCAAGTGTATCTACTTTCTGATCATTCTGTGTTTATGCCCAAGAAATATTCCAGGCGTTTCCACACTTTTCCTATCCAAGGCTGACTCAAGAGGAACTGTTCATTAATCAATGTGTGGGAGATGTAATTAATACATTGCTGAGAGAGCTGACAGCAACTTAAATTGCAGCAACAGTTCATCAAGCATCTGTGACTCAGCTCTTCACTTGCTGCTACTGTGGTTGTCGGGTTCAATACAGTGGTGCCTCGCAAGACGAAAAGAATCCGTTCTGCGAGTCTCTTCGTCTAGTGGTTTTTTCGTCTTGCGAAGCAAGCCCATTAGCGGATTAGCGCTATTAGCGGCTTTTAGCGGCTTAGCGGAAAAGCGGATAAGCGGCTTAGCGGCTTAGGAAAAGGGCGGGAAAGGAGGGGAAAGTCGGAAAAACTCGCAAGACATTTTCGTCTTGCGAAGCAAGCCCATAGGGAAATTTGTCTTGCGAAGCACCTCCAAAATGGAAAACCCTTTCGTCTAGCGGGTTTTTCGTCTTGCGAGGCGTTCGTCTTGCGGGGCACCACTGTACAGGGCAAAGATCTTTTCCTGTTGCATAGCTACATAACTTCACTCAGAAGGCTGAAGTAGTGAGAGAAGCTTTGCAGGCAAATGTCGAACAGATGAAGCTGCTTGTGGCAGCTGGTCACTACTGGTCCTGATGGGGCACCATGGCAGCTAAGGATAGGTGGAGCCAACACCTTCTGGTTTTCTTCCCTCCGCCCTTCTCCCTTGGACACTTTTGCAATGCAGCAGTACAGCTCCTTAGCATCTAACAGTGTGACTCTAACCTTGTCTTCTCAGAAGGAAATCCCACTGAGTTTTGTAAGTTTGAATCTGCATGAAGGGATGAGCTCCTGTTGCTTCATCCCAGCTTCTGCCAACCTAGCAGTTTGAAAGCACACCATTGTAAGTAGATAAAGAGGTACCGCTGCAGCGGGAAGGTAAATGGCATTTCCATCTGGCACTCATCACCGTCCTCCGTGCACCAGTAACGCTGGCTCCCTCAGCCTGAAAGCGAGATGAGCGCTGCACCCCATAGTCACCTTTGACAGGACTTAACCATCCAGGGATCCTTTACCTTACCTTTTACTCCAGTGTAAGTGGGGTTAGAGTTGTAGTCGAAGTAAACTGGACCGTGGCTTGTTTGCTTTGGTTGCCTGCTGACCCACTAGGTTCTGTGCTGCAGCAGAAAGGTGTGAGGCCTCTAACTGTTCTCATTTTCTTTCCATCCCTCCTCCCTTGCAGATGTACAGTGGACACTTAAACAAGTCACAAAGTGCTTCCCAGAACTCTTCATTAGGATGTTTATTAATGTATTAATGTATTAAATTTCCTCAAGGTGGCATACATGTTTCCTGGGAGGGCATGAACACCTCTGAGTAAGCCAATGCTTTGGCCAGTAAGCATGCATAAATGACATTGACTATGGGGAAGGTAAAAAAACCCACAAAAAACCCACTGCCTATCTGATGTGAACATTCACAGAAATGAATCAAGCTCTGAACAACATCAGTTAATCCATGGTAGTGTGAACAGACAGTGGATTTGTGTTGGGCAGAACTGGAGTAAGACTCTTCCATGCAGAGAGGCAGAACTGAATATTTTTCTTGCTATGGCATTTTCAAGCCAAGAAAAAATTTTCACCTGTTAAATGGATGGCTGTGATTTACGTCTGTGTTAAGCATGCAGCAGCCAGAACATAAAGGTGGCAAGTCTAGCAGCAGGGCATGATGTCACTTTGCAATCTTCCATTTACTACTATTCCTGCTGTCTTGTGGAGAGCTTTGCAGCTGCAATTCTGTGCTGGGTTTGAAGGACACCACCCCTTTCTCCTTCTGCCCTCCCGTTTTCTCCAGGCCTAGTGCTAGTTTTTGACTCTGCTGTGTGCTTCAGCACAGATCATGGTAGTGTGTTCACTCAAAGGAGACAGGAATGTGGTGAAGCCATCAGATGTGTTGAAAACTAGGGAGAACTGGTGTCAGTTGCCACTGTGCTGGAAAGGTGCAAATTGCACCTCTTTGAAGAGAAGAAGTTCCCTCTGCTATACATAAGGGTGGGAGGAGAGGAGAATGAAGAATCCAAAGTTGGTCAGTGTCTTTATTACACCCATAAATTGCCACCAAATAGCGAGGAAGCTTTTCAATTCTCCAAAGCTCTTCATCAGGTTAAGAGAATGGGGAAAGGCAGGGGTGGGTGGGAGGAAAAAGTTGTGGGTGTTAAAGTAATAAAGTCTGTACTGGCATCAGTCTTAAGAAGGAGTGTGGGAAGAAGGAGCAGACTTAATAGATTAGGTGCTATGTTGGTTTCGGGTTACACCTAGGGTTGCTGCAATGGGAAAAAAAGACACAACGGTTAATTCCTCATTTAAAAAAAATATAAAATCCAGCAGCCCTGTAGCTCTAGATAAAAAGCCCACACTAATCTTCAGTGTGTGTGGGCTGGGTCTGGCGTTCTTTGTGCTGCCGGGTTCCTTTGTCCACACCCCAGCATGAATGGCAATGCATCTGCCAAGATGAATCTAGTTTCTATCTAAGAGATGTATGTGCTTTGGCACAAGTGTCCCATTTACAGTACTGCATTATTAGAATATTTATTATATGGAAATTACGTATTGGAGTCAAGTCATAAAGATGGCTTTCATTAAAATGATTAAAACAAAATGAAGCAGAACATGAAAACTAAGTTCTTAATTTACACAGTGGGCAGAACGGTGGTGACCCGAGAGGGCCCAAGAGACAAAAATCTGTTCAGAAATATTTATTTTATAGAAGAGCAGTGAATGCATTTCAGCTTATGAAAAATATGAGCGTCAATATATGAGTATAATAGCAAATATAGATCAAGTACGTTATACATGGATAAATCTCAGGGAATGGTCACAAGTAGGTTTGCCTGAGTAAAGCAGCAGATCTTTAAAATGGATCAACTCTTTTTAATGTACAGTGGTACTTCTAGTTACGAACTTGATTCGTCCCAGAGGTCTGTTCTTAACCCGAAACTGTTCTTAACTAGAGGCATGCTTTCGCTAATGGGGCCTCTTGCTGCCGCTGCGTCGCCGGCACATGATTTCCGTTCTCATCCTGGGGCAAAGTTCTCAACCTGAGGTAACTCTTCCAGGTTAGTGGAGTTTGTAACTGAAGCGTTTGTAACCCAGGCATTTGTAACTCGAGGTACCACTGTACAGTGGTACCTTGGGTTAAGTATTTAATTCGTTCTGGAGGTCCATTCTTAACCTGGAACTGTTCTTAACCTGAAGCACCACTTTAGCTAATGGGGCCTCCCGCTGCTGCCGCACCGCTGGAGCATGATTTCTGTTCTCATCCTGAAGCAAAGTTCTTAACCTGAAGCACTATTTCTGGGTTAGCGGAGTCTGTAACCTGAAGCATATGTAACCTGAAGCATATGTAACCCGAGGTACCACTGTATATGGCTTTTTAAGTGTACAACTGCTAGAAATCAGTAGGAGAAGCTTTTTTCCTCACTCTAGCTATGTCAGAAACTGGTTTGCCTGCTCATTTACTGTTGGGCAGCTGGAGTAACTGTTCTGTTTGCCTTTAAAAAAAGAAAAAGGTACCAGCCCTAGCAGCATGAATTTGCATCTGACACTATTACAGTGTGATCAGAAGGTGTGTTCCTCCCAAGATAGGCAACATAAAGTGTGGTGTAGTGGTTAGAGTGCTGGACTGGCTGAGGAGGGGGCACCCCAGATTCAAATTCCTGCTCAGATATGAAGCTCATTGTATGTGACCTTGGGGTACTATTCAACTAAGTTTTCTCAGAGTATACTCATTGAAATCAATAAACAACTAATTTAGGGGCATTAATTTCAAGGGATATACAACTAAGTAAAACACAGTTGAATGCCACCCTCGGAGTCTGGACCAGTCTCTACCTCAAGAACTGCTTAATCCCTTATATCCCTGTCCACTCGCTCACTGAGGTGGTCTGGGGAACAGCTGTTTGTGGATGCAGGACTCATATCTACCAAGAGCTGTGCATTTATACTGTGGGTTCAATTTCCACTTGAGGTCAGACATCTCCCCTCCCCACCAAACTTTCAGTGCCTGCTGAATGCTTTCTTGTTCCAGCAGCTTTTTAATTATAGTTTTAACTGGTTTTGAATTTTTGGTATTGTACGTTTGTAAACTGCTTAGACACTACTGTAGTTAAAGTGATAAATAATATCTCAAACTAACCTACCTTACAGAAGTCTTCTGGGGATAAAAGAGGGGCGAGTATGAACACTGCCCCGAAGAGGAGGGAAATCAACCAAATAGAAAATAAAGGAATAACCTGGGACATCCAATGAAACCATCCCCTTTCTCCCACCCAGCAGGATCCCAGTGCCTTATAACAGTGGTATGTCCAGCAAAAACCCAGCAGCTGAGTTCCTCCTGCTACCTCGTCTTTGTGGATGCTGACAAAAGCGAAGCATCATTGGCTGAATTTCTGCTAGTCCTACAGCTGTTAAATGCAACAGCAAGAATCCTTGCAGAGCACCCAGAAAAGGAGCAAGGAAGGTTCAGGATGACATGGCCAAAGGCCAGACTCTTAAGCAACTTGTAGACATGAGTTCAGCAAGCAAGGTGGGTGGGCACCAGAGAGGGGGTTTTTTGCCTGGAAATTAGAGAATGAAAGGAAAGACTGAAAAATGAGACAAAAGAGAGGAAAGATCAGAGGCTGCAAACCACAGGAATGTTGCTGGATTAAGGAATGTGTCAAAATGTTTCCCTCAATAAACTTATATGAAGGGTAAGCCACTGGCAGCAAATTGGCAACACGATCAAAAGTTGTCTTTAAAGAGCTGGGGACGGGGAGGTGGGGGGCACAAATCAAGGTCTGTAAGGAATTGCAGTGATATGTTTTTATAAAGAACAATGCATTAGGAGAGGAGGTGAGCAAACTATTTATCCTGCCCCCCCCCCCGCTTGCTAAAGCATGCTGCTGTTTATCTCACAGCAGTTCCTCCCTGCCCGCCCCATACAAAGCTATCTACTACAAAAATAAATAAGGCCACCGTCTCAGTATGCTCTTTGTGGAATGCAGAGTTGTTGTTTATGCTGTAATACTCTGGGTGTCCACAGCAGCTGCCTCTGGAAACATGGGCTAGCCAGGGGGGTGCAGGAAGGGCAGCTGCCCCCACCAATAGAAGTAAATAAATAGAAATACCTAACTAACTGACCAATTGTGTTGCAGATAACTTGGTTCTGCCCCCCAAAACATAATGTCTCCCCCCCCTCAAAAAAATCCTTGCTACGCCCATGTCTGAAAAGGACCCTAACATGGAGAAAGGCAAGATTGAAGTCATGAAGGAAGACTTGCTATCATTCTGATATCTTGGGTGGATATGGGACTTTGTTACCTAGGGAAGGTGAGGCTGTCCTAAGCCCCAATGAAGCCCCTACAATTATTGCACCCTTGTCTGTCTTGTTGGCAACTGAGGCTCACATTGGGTTAGATTCCTCCATGGTTCATGCGGCATTTGAAGTGCCACTCCCTTAAGATAGGCTCACGGAATTGAGGGGGTGGAATACCAATATTTCCAGCACAGCATTTTGCATTTATAACTAATATAGCTAATATGTACACACACCTTACTTAGAAGTTCAGGTACTTTCTCATTCTATTTTGTACTACAGTGTTGTATTGTCTAATTCTAATTCAAAGACGTAATATGCTTACTCCACTGTCTTCCTTACCTAAATTTTACAAATCTGTAAGTTCAGCCATGGACAGTGTGCTTCATATAGTTTAAGCCAACCATCAATAACATATTATTAAATGTAAAGGAACCCCTGACAATTAAGCCCAGTCAGGAACAACTCTGGGGTTGCGGCACTGATCCCGCTTTGCAGGCCGAGGGAGCCAGCGTTTGTCCGCTTCTGCAGACAGTTTTTCCGGGTCATGTGGCCAGCATGACTAAGCCGCTTCTGGCGAATCCAGAGCAGCGCACGGAAACGCCGTTTACCTTCCTGCAAGAGCGGTACCTATTTATCTACCTGCACTTTGATGTGCTTTCAAACTGCTAGGTTGGCAGGAGATGGGACTGAACAACGGGAGCTCACCCCATCACGGGGATTTGAACTGTCGACCTTTCGATCAGCAAGTCCAAGCGGCGCAGTGGTTTAACCCACAGTGCCACTCACGTCCTAACATATTATTAGTCTTAATAATATTTTTTTAAAGTGCTCTTATCCCCTCCCCACACCATCCATAATTGGGAATATGGAAAAACATTCACACTAGTAGAGCTTTCTTGAGAATTTCCCCCAGATCTCTCTCTCTGGCATTAATACTAATTTACAAACAAAGTAGCATTAAGTGTTGTATAGGTTTGCTTGTGTACAAAGTGCTGGAGAGCTTAAGCATCCATCTTTGCAGTAGGTCCTGTTCAGTAGCTCCTTAATGCTGCCATGTTTGCAGATGAGGAACTGATAAGAATAAGTTTCCTGAAGCCAATGGATATCCCTCCTGGCTATTCTTCCATCCTGAGGTTTCCACCTTCCCCTCCCCACCACTTGCAGGGTTCTAACACCTTTAAACAATTGCATGACCAGCAACACTGCCCAGCATGGTAGAGCAGCACTGGGAAATGCTTTTTTCCCTTGTAGGATGAATACTCCGACTGTAATTTTGTAGCAGAACAAAAAGTACCGGTACTGACAGCAACCAAAAAGAAGTATCATTCTGCAGAGAGTCATTAGCAGAGAAGATGGGAGCTGTTAATGCTTAGGAGAGGTCTCGTGCAAAGACCTCATCCCAGCATGAAGCATTTTCTTGGGGTATATCACCAACCCATGATATTGGTACGGTCACATCAGCTTCAGTGCCATGATGTCACTGACATGAGTGACCCTGGAATTACCTCCACAATGTTGTTTTTGAGAGTTGTGTAACAGTCGTATCTTTAGTAGGAGATTTTCTGTGACCTGTGCTAAGTAGTAGCGTACCTGGTCCCTGCTAACTTCAAAGTGAAAACATACTCTTTGATCCTACCTCTATAAATCTGACAGGGTCAGTTTATATGGAGGGCCAGAGCTGAGAGGCTGTGCGGTCTAGCAGACAGAGCATTGGATTTGGGGTTCAGATTCCCTTGAACTCTGTGGGTGGCCTTTGACAAATCACGCCCGCGCAACCTCAGTTCCATATCTGGAGAAGAGGAGAGATTTAACATACTTTCTCTGCCTGTATATTATGAAGGAAGGAAAAAAATGTCATGTGGTTTCCACCTCCTCTTCAAAGACCTTCCAATTGAATACTAAATACCCAGAGTGGCATCAGTTGTCCTTGCTCCCTGCACCAGCTTGACCTCAGTTCTGCATGGCACCCAGCTGGGTTAAAAAGGAGAGTGTAGAATTTGGAAAAAGCTTAGAAAAGGGCAACTCAAATGAGCCAGGGAATGGAGCAACTCCCTATCAGGAAAAGTTACAGCACTTAGGGGTTTTTAGTTTAGAGAAAAGAAAAGTAAGAGGCAATATGATAGATATATGTACAATTAAACATGGTATGAAGAGAGTAGGTTAAGAAGTGTTTTTCTCCCTCTCATAACACTGGAACTCAGGCACATCCAATGAAGCTGAATGTTGGAAAATTCAGGACGGATGAACGAAAGTACTTCTTCACGCAGCACATAGTTAAACTATGGAACTCACTGCCACATGAGGCAGTGATGGCCTTAAACTTAGACAGCTTTAAAATAGGGTTGTTTTATTTCATAAAACTTATACAACGCTTAGTTGTAAAAAACAACAACCCTCAAAATAGTTTACAAAAAGCAAGAGGATAAAACAAATTTAAAAGAGGATTAGACAAATTCTTAGAGGACAAGGCAGTCATTGACTACTACCCCTAATGACTATGTCTGACTTACAGTGTTGAAGACAGGATGCTCCTGAATACCAGTTGTTGGAAATTCAAGAGGGAAAAATGCTCTTGTGTTTGCGGGGGTCTCAAAGCATCTGGTTGGCTAATACAAGAAGAGCAAGATAACTGAACTCAGTGATCCAGAAGGCTCTTCCTATGTTCTTAGGTTTCCTCTTGCTTCTCTGGCTACCCAATACAGTTGTAGAAAAGCTGGTATATCCTTGGGTCTAGTCTTCTTTGCTACCTGTAAAACCTGCAGTTGGCACTGATTGAAAATGAAGAGAAGTCATTTTGGTAGTTTCTCGAAGTAGAGGGTACTGTTAGATGTGGATATGGGAGACCCAAGATCTAATCCTTTAAGAAAACTGACACGGTGTACTTGCTGCCCCTTAGAGTTGTGCTTGTTTTTTGCTTGTTAAATTCAATAGGGAGAGATAAGTTGTTATATATTTTCAATAAACCATTAACAAAAACAGAGCCAGCATGCAACCCAGCCAGAGGAACTGTTAAAGTACACATTTGCAAATATTTTCACAAAGAGGATTTGCTTTCCTCTGAAATTCTGTCTAGTATTTTTCCACCGAGGGATTCTAAGATCTTACTTAGAAGTTTAGAAGTGTCTGCAATCTCCAAGAAACACCACAGCACAACTGAGTTGGGGAGGAAGATTAGATAGGGTTAGATAACAAAGCAGAATTTGTGAAGGACAAGACCAGCCAGACCATTCTCTTTAGTGGCACTGAATAAATCCACTGGGATTTGCTGTCTGCATACTTTCTTGCCTCCCAGATACTAAACAAGAGTTCTTCTATTTTATTGTAATGGTCATATTAAAAAGGATATTCTTTTGTCCCATTGCTTCTAATATTTTTTCAACACCAAATTAAAACCGTCCTTTTCTCTGGGGCATTTGATGGTATATCCTGTTCTGATTGCAATGCCTTAATTGAAGATTTGTGATTTGGATAACATTTAGTACTGTTATAAAGTTGTGTTGTGTTTTTGTTTTTAAAATATGTATGTTTTTAAATTGCTGTGAGTCACTGAGAGACCGTCTGGTTTTGGGTAACTAGCAACTGCAATGAATAATAATAATATTAGGAGAACAAATTTGCTGTTAGTACTTCAGGGCATCCATTTTATATACATAGGGGTGGGGTGGCTTGAGTTTTCACTGAACTCCCACCTGACTTGGTTAAAGTGGGCAGGAAGAGACACATACAGAGAGATTATGAAATTCAGTCAAAACACTCCATGCATGTTCATTTCTGAACCTAACCAGGAAAACATTACGGACACCTGCAAAGAGTTATAATCCCCTTGCATCCAAGGTTGCCACATTTGTTATGCACAGAGGCTCTGTGCCTTAGCAGCTACGTGACAGGCATAATTCAACAGGTGATACTTGCAGTGCTGGAAAGAAACTGCACTGGTTGATTTCTGCCTACCATTAAGGCAAAGAGCCTTTGACCACTGAAACAAATGGCAATCTTGTTATCCTCACTGACCATTGATCCGATCAGCAGACAAGGGACCACTGGCAGATCAGCAGGGTCTGTACAATTCCCATGGCTGGTTTTCCCCTTGCCTCACTCTCTTACCAGTGAAAATTTGCACTTTAGTGCTATATCGGAGCAAACATCAATCCAGAGAGAACCAAAATTGCCATTTGTTCCAACTGAGTGCTAAAAAGTGGTTTTCCCTGGGGGAAAGCAGAGGGACGAAAGGAAGTGTGGATGAGCCCAGAGTTCACCTTTTCTGATCTATATGAAGGTTTGTATCCTTGAAGTTCTTCTAGCACCTTTCCTTTATGAATCACGGATAATATGGACAGCAGAGGGCACCAGAGCTCTGAGACGAACAGGAAAACCAGAAACCTCAGGTCTGTGTGCAATTTTCAGACAATTCTCCTGCATCTTAGTGGCCTTTGCCAGCATTTCTTTGTCTCACATTCAAGAGTGTGGGATTCATGTGGTCTACGACCCTCAAAAACAGATGAATACTGAGAATACCATCACTATGCTCATATATGCAAAAAGAAGAATAAGTTTATGGCTCCCACCTGGTCAAAGTGACTGCCGTGATCCAAGTTTACACAGCAGCTTGCTGTGGCGCCACACACACTTGACATGGAAGTTCATCCCAGCAAATTCAGCCAAACTTAACAGTAAACATATTTAAGGTCAAGTTGCAAGAAACACTTGGCAGGGTTCCATTGTTAATTTTTACAAAGAAGCAAGTGGCTAAAGCCTGTCTGATTTAGGAACTTCAACTCTTACTTTCAGATCTGGGCAAAACAAATTCCTTCCAGTAGCACCTTAAAGACCAACTAAGTCAGTTCTTGGTATGAGCTTTCGTGTGCATGCACACTTCTTCAGATCTGGGATTGCTCAAGAGGGAAACAAAGTTACTCTGCACATGTTCAGAGGTGCTGCCATTTATTCTGAGACCAACCCTAGGTGGGAAAACCACTTAATGGCCCATGGCTCAGATTAAGGATGCTTCTAGTTGAGTGTCGCTTGGAGGACTGATGTCCCTCATACATGCAAGCTTTTCATAGTCTCCACATGGCATCATTTAAACAGAGGCTGGATGCATCTGTCTTGGATGCTTTAGTTGAGATTTCTAGATGACCCTCAGTGACCCTTCCAGCTCTACAATTCTATAATTCCATGATCAGCCTCAAAATGTCGGTCCACATTTTTCCTCATCCAGACTTACCGTCCCCATGGAACCCCCCTCTTTTTTAAACAGCCTCACCATTCTGTTGCTAGTTTTACAGTATATAAATGACCTGTTTGTGACATTAAGCCCCAGGCTGGAAGCAACCGAAGTCCCAGCAGTATTTAATTATAGCAGGGTTAATTGCCTTTGTTCATGAAGCTCTGAGTTCCAGGCCTTTATCTCAAGCACAAGGAAGGAAAGAAACATCCAAGGTACACTATCGAAGTGTACAGCATGTATATTTGTTAATATTCAGATCATTCCGTAGAAGTTCTTTAGTTGGTTTACCATGAAGTAATACCTAGGTGGCTCTACTTGGCAAAAGACAGCATTTTTGCTAGATCTTCCTTGCTTCTGCTGCTTAGGAATCTCATGGAAGAGGACAAAGGATGTAGGGTCTGGCGATAGAGTGAGGCAGAAAAACCAGGGGAACAGGCAAGGGACCAAACTAGACATGATGTTAAATGGCTCATTAGAAACCACATTTAAATAACTGGATAGCAGGTGTGCATGGGGGGGGGGGGGTAAGAGGATGTTCATTAGGACTGCAGCATGTGAGGAGAGGCATTTAACCCTTCACTCCCCAACCACAATTCTGATGAAAACTGGGACCTACTGTCTACCATGCAACACAGATGCTCTGCGACTGAACTATATCTAGCCCTTCCCACAGAGGTCTGTAGTGTCACAACGGCATCCATTATGGTCCCTACTGCTCTTTATGGAGGGAGGGTTACTCATATAACACCCATTTCTCAGAAGGGAAAATTAAGGCACAAAACAGGGAAATGACATTCACAAAAAGGAGTGGGTGCCTTGAGGCTCATTACAGAGGCCTTTTCTGAAACAGAGAAGATGACATGAATGGTTGTTGCAGCCATCGCACGACCTGTCACCTGCTTGTGATCTCTAAGGAAATGAGCTTGGAGTCCTATTGCAAGCCCACAAGCAGCATGTGGGGTATATTTTTCAACAGTGGATCTGAGAACTTTTCCATCTTTGAGAGCGATACTTGATGGATCTCACTGCCCAAGGCGACAAGAGAAAACATAAACCAGGCAATTTAAGCCGGTGATCAAACCAGCTCTGTTTCGTAGGGTCTTTGATCGCAATTACCAATTGTGGCAGAGTTCTTTACCTTTTGCTGAGGGTGATGGGAAACTGCTTGTCAGGATGAAACATTACAATGAAGCCGTCTGTCTGCCAAAAAAATATGTTCAGCTCCTTCTGAAAACTTGGCCTCAAAGTCCCAGGACATGATAAAGAGATAGATTGCACTGTCTACGTGTGCTTCTGCAGAGACACAGTACACCTCATATGTGCATTGCAATCATGCCACATTATCTTGTCTGTCTATGCATACAACTGTATGTATGGATGTATATTTCTGCACGCTGACAGCTACCTGCGTAATATTCCATATTTACGTACATGAACGAAGTTATATCCCACGCTCCATAGGTAAAGTTACCTGTGTTTCTGGATTACATTTGCACTGAAATATATAATGCACTTTGTGCCTGATTGCATTTTCAAACCTGTGTTTACTTTTACAGAATACGCATCTTTTTCATTTGTTAATTAAGAGCCATTGTGGCATAAAGGTTAAAGTGTTGGACTATGACCTGGGAGACCAGGGTTCGAATCCCCACTCAGCCAGGAAGATCACTGGGTGAGCTTGGACCATTCATCATCTCTCAGCCTGGCCTACCTCACAGGGTTGCTGTGAGGATGAAATGGGGAGGGGGAGAACCATGTACGTACACCACCTTGAGCTCCTTGGAGTAAAAAAGTGTACATAAATGTAACAAATAAATAAAATAAGTAAATTAAATACCTCTTTGAAATAAAAATATGTGGTTGATCATATATCCAGTCTTTCCCTTTCCTAATTTACCCAATCCTTTCTCATAAAGCTGGGTGCTCCCTTTGAGAGTCTTTCCAGTCTCCCAGAGCTCCACCCCAGGATGCCCAAATTCCACAAAGGCACCCTTAACTAAATTAACAAATAGGTAAACAAGAGAGGAGTGAAAGAACGAAGGGGGGATGAAAAGGGTGGGATTTTCTGAGATTCTCCATCAGTTTCCTCAGGTAATCAGAAATTGCATACACATTCAATCACCAAAGAATGTCAAGGAAGCCCTATCAGATGCCTTCAGGCTTATCAGACTTTCTCTTCATATTGTATCACTTTTTTCATTGGCTACAAGGTTCAAGAGGTCACAAGACCAGTGATCTATGTCTGGTCCAACTCAGGCCTTCCATTTTGGCAAGATCAGCCCCTTGGCAGCCATCAAGGTGCTATCTGATTTCATCTCAGTCCCTACATGAGAGGAATATATTGTCCAGTATTAGGGTAGAACTTCAGATCGGTGAATGTTTATATTTCGACCCATAGATCCAAAAGGCAACTGGCAAGCCTACCACACAAAGCAAATATCTGTCTGCGTGCACTTATTCAAGTAAGGTTCCATTTAGCTCAGTATGACTTACTTCTGAGTCAACATGCAAAGGACCGAGCCATGTGTGTTCAGTGGTACACCACTACAGTTGTGCTTCAGGAGTGAAAGAGCATACATTTGTTTGCATGTAGGAATCACCATGCATGTTATGCACAAGATGTATATGAACGTGGGTGTGTTGCACAGTGACTTAGGATGGATTCTCAGAGCCCAGGCCAGCGCAGAGTGGGTAGAGGCAAATGGACAGAGTACACATGCACCTTCAACTGCCTAGGGGAGGCATGTCCAAAGTCCAGCTCGGAGGCCTAATCGGGCCCGCCAGTCTATTTAATCCGGCAGTATATGTCCTGTGGTAAAATCCTAAAAAAAGCTCAGCAACTTCAATCCCCCCCCAAAAAAAAGCTCAACAACTTGGTCGACCCTTACACATGTTCACTTCATCGAATCACCCAGGAGATTGCAGCCACAGAGATAAGAAAAGAGTTGTTCCTTTGTCTGGAGAGGTCACTTCTTGGTTCACATAGAGAAACTGTTTTCATTGGAGCCCAGCAACGGAAGTGCATAGCTGTATTGAGGCAGCACTGAGAGTTGAAATTTTGTGCCTGGGGCAACCGCCACCATGGCCCCCACATGCTACACCACTGGTGTTGCACACTTACTCTGATTGATGGTTATATTTCAAATAAAATAAACCCTTTGTGCAAGTCCTTTGGGCTTCAGTTTTCTCAGTTAGCATGTGGCCACACGGAAGCCACTCCACCCTCATTTTCTGAGTTGTCCACAAGGGAACATAAGGAGTGTTTGCAGGAAGGGAACAAGTAACTCTCTCTCCCACCACACTGTGAACATACTAAGCTCTCAAGTCTGCCATGTCAGGGCTGGCCCACCCATGAGGCAAAGTGAGGCAACTGTTTCAGGTGGCAGAATCCACAGGAGTAACAGATCTTTGTTTCTCCCTTGTTGCTAGTGTAGATCTTCATTCACCCATTCTTCTCTGGCATGGGAGTGGATTATGTGGTTCATCTCAGGTGCCAAAATGTCTTGGGCCAGCCCTGGGTGCTGTAGTCCAAGAACATGCAGAGGGCAATGTGTTGGTTACCCCTGCAGTTAGTCAACCTGTACAGACCGATCCCTTGGAATGGGTTGTACAGTCTGGATGTGCTGCCCAGGCATATGCCCTCCCCAAAATAAGCACCATGAAGATGTGTCATTTGTGAAGCACCAGAGTTAAAGCTATGAGGCAGCACTTCAAAGGCTTACCATGCTTGGGTCTGGCCTTTCCTCTGGTAAAAAAAAAATGGGGGGGTGGTGTGCTGAGCGGGGAACAAGGGACAGTTCACAAAATAAGGAATCAGTTTGGGGTTTCCATTCTGAAGAACTGCAGCTGCAGTGCCTGGGGTTTGATGCAAAACCTGGTTTCTTTTAGCTCATCACTTGAAGGAGACAGGGGAGCTGTAAAATTTGATTAGGCAAACACAATTAGAGCCTAAACAGGCTCCAAATATTAATCTCAGCACAGCCAAGTCAAGAAGCAACTTGTCATTGGTAATTGCATCCAAAGACTCCATTTTCAAGAGCTGGTTTGTTATTCTGACTGCACCAGTCGCACTGGGCCTGGGAGCAGATGGTACCAGATGGAGTGTTTGTTTGTTTTTCTACCTCAGTCTGCCAGTGTAACCCATCCCTAATGGGACACAAGTGCTGCCCCTTTGAAGTTTCATTTTATATAACTACCAGAATTAGCTATTCCATTTTTATTATACCCTAGTTGCCTCAAAAGAAAGGAATTTTGCCAGGGATTTAGATCAGGCAGTGGTTCCTGCTTTGGAGAAGAGAGGGTTGTCCTCCCCCCACCCCCGGGAATCCAGAAGAAACAGACATGGGTACCCCACCCAGACCTTACAAGAAAAAAACACAAAAACAATGGAGATCAGTGCACAGTTCGCAGACCCATAATGTATACAGAGAGCACTCAATACTCATCTTGCTTCAGGGTGGTCAAGGCATCCTGAGCATGACTAACTTCATGCATCATTCCGTCCAGACAAAGAGGTGTCTCCTTAGGAGGGACTCTTGATCAAGATCACATGCTGCAGTCGCTCACTGTGCTGCTTCCATGTGGCAGAAACCAGAAAGATTGCCACAGTCACACATCACTTCCCTGACACCCCTCAAGCTTGAGGTCCATCTAGCCCAATGATGTCTGTAGTAGCTGGCAATAATTTTTCCGGTCTCAAGCAGGACCCATTCATAGCATCTCCCAAGATCTTTATGGTTGGCAATGCCAGGGATTGAACTCAGACTTGCCCCATGCAATGCATGTTCTCTGTCACCGAACTATAATCCCCCCAGTATGACTGGTTTACTCCCTTTTCAACTAAATCAGTCTGTATGAGATCTACACAGCACACAGCCCTTTATTACAGATAGGTAGCCGTGTTGGTCTGCCATGGTCAAAACAAAATAAAAAAATTCCTTCCAGTAGCACCTTAAAGACCAACTGAGTTAGTTCTAGGTATGAGCTTTCGTGTGTATCTGAAGAAGTGTGCATGCACACGAAAGCTCATACCTAGAACTAACTCAGTTGGTCTTTAAGGTGCTACTGGAAGGAATTTTTTTATTTTGTTTTAGCCCTTTATTAATCAAACATTGTACATTTCCAAAATGGCACAAACATGAAAGGGGAGGGGAAATTATGTTGCTGATTACGCAAAACATCATAGACAACCTCCAGTAGGTGCCCACGACACCTACGCAGTCTAGAGTGAATAACTGCATTTTCCCAGCTGCACAATGTCATGCTTTGAGTACTGGGGAAGTGCGATAACCCCCAGAACAATGACGCAAGAGATGTGCAAATGAGGAACCAGTGTGCATGTATTGCATGAGGAAAGGCACAGTTGAAAGTTGAATCCTTTCTTCCTCTTTCTATTTCCTGTGTGCAGAATGACAAGGTTTGCCCTCCAGCAAAGGTAATGACTCTGTCCTGTAGGTCTAGGGAAGCACAGCTTACACAGAGGCAAACTGTCAAAAGAATCTAGCACACAGAATGGAGGAGGGATGAGCTTTCTTTTTTTTTTTCTTTCTTTTTTTTTTGAATCGGTCCAGCCTGCTTACCTGCCCTGAAAATCTAGTCAGAAGGGGCAGCACAGAAAATGATGAAGGATGCTCAGTGCAGACCCATAATGCAGCCTCAGTGGGTCCACTGGATCTGAAGCTGACCCCATTGCAATCACATGATGGCATTGGGTTTGATCCAGGGTGGTGCAGTGATTTGCCTGCCTCCCACATTATTATCCCAGATGCCATTCCATTAAGCCCTGCCAGGTAGAAGCCAGGATTTAGATTGTGTCTGTAAGGCTGCAATCCTATGCACACTATTGACAGGGTGTCCCAATGAGCACAGAGAGTCTTACTTCACTTTGCAATCCTTTGCATGCGTACCCAGAAATAAGTCCTAGGTGGAATCTACACACATATAAAAAAAACATTATGAAAATGCTTTTTAAAAAAGTGTTTTTAAAAATACATTGAAGTTTCCATAAGGCTCCCCATCCTCATCGAGTGTCACATTATTATTATTGTTGCACTTAAAATATACTTAAAACATTTTATTTTCAGCTGTATAGCTGAGTCCCTAATCATCTCAGTTTGCTTCCAAGTAAGTGCACTCAGTATTGTGCTAAGTGACAACTGGAATGTGTAAAACACTGATCTCTACAGGCAGAGTCATCACCTCGGACAACGACATTTACATTTCCCAGATTCGTTAAAAGAAAGAAACACAGATCTTCAGTCAAATATTGTTCAAGGAAGCCTTCGTCTCTTCTGAGACCCAACTCTGCTAAGCTGGTTGCTTGGGTGAGATGTCGGATGGAGGCATAATTGACTTTAATTAGTTTTCATACCAGATAGTAACACTCCTTGCCTACAGCTTAAAAAAAAAAATCAAACAAGGTGTGAAATTCACCCTTCCTTTGAAGAACAGGGACAATAGCAAATAATCTAATCCTGCCAGTTTCAGTGATAAATAAAAAAAAGGGGGAGGCAAACACATTAGCACCATTAGGGAAAGCATCAGGAGAGTAATTTATGGTCTAGGAGATGTCATGATTGCTAACCCTTGTTACAGAAGAATTTCACCATAGTCGTCTGTCGGTGAAGCCATTTCTAATCAGTCTTGCTGAATTCTTTTTATCCGTTTGTTATGGACAAAAGATTCTGTGACTAATGGACAGGTTGAATGTAATGTGATTATTCCGTTCCCCGGGTTCAGGTATTTATAAAAGCTCTGTTATTATTGTTGTTATGCCTGAATACTTTGTCGGGGTGGGGGCAGTGAGAGCAAAACCATTCTTGGAGGCCATATTGGTGATGGCAAGCACAGTTCCACCCTCTGCTCTGTGTTGCCTTCCACTCTGTTACAAAAAATAAAATAATACATAGACTTGCTCGCTGAGATTTCTTTCTTGATGCATGGCTCCCGTCCACTCTAAGTCCCCTCTCACACAAACAGTCTTCAGGCAAGATCTTAACAAAGTTATAAATGTAAAGGCAAGCTGCTGCCTGCCACTCTCTCTGTCTGGTTTTTTCCTCTCTCTTTGAGCATGGCTGCTCTGCTCTCTGAATGGGCAAAAGGTAAAGACTGAGGAACCTCTCAGCTAACAACAACCAAGGTAGGCTGGTGTGGTGCAGCAATACTGCAGGGCTGACTTTCTGACACCCATGACACTGCTGCTGTGGGCCAGGACAGTGAGAACTAGCAATGCATAGAGATAGAGGGATTGAATGCATTTTTATGCCTCTTTTCATTCAAATGAATCCTGAAGTGGCTTCCAAACAATAGCTATTGCTATCACCACCGCTGCACATAGGCAGGCAGAGATAAATTTGCAGGGCAGTCCTCTACATGCCTTCTCAGAAGTCAATCACATTGAGTTCAGTTAAGCTTCCTATCCCAGCTAAGTGGGATAGAGGCCTGCAATCTCTCAACCTAACCAGAGCTGTTAAGTGGAAATGTATGTAAATACAATATTTTCTCATTGCTGAGCTATGAAAAAGCTGATCCAGAAGCAGAAAGATTAGTGAGCCAGCAAGGAAAGTGCCCAGATGCTAATCTCCCCACAAAATGAAAAAGATGAAAGAGTCTTGGGGCACTTTAAAGGCTAACAAATGTATTATGGCATCAACTTTTGTAGACTGGAGTACACATTATCAGATGGAACAAGGCCCATGATGCTCTGCAGATGTACAGCCAAACCCTTTGCATCTTTATGCAGAAGCAAGTCCAGTTGTGTTCAGTGGGGCTTATTCCTAGATAGGTGTGGAATGGATCACAGCTTTTAAATGTTGTGGAAGAGAGTGTGTAAGGCACCACTGGCATTATACATTTATTTATTTATGCATAAAAGATAGGTACTGTAAAGGTAAAAGGTAAGGTAAAGGACCGCAGACGGTTAAGTCCAGTCAAAGGTGATGATGGGGTGTGGTGCTCATCTCGCTTCAAGCCAAGAGAGCCAGTGTTTATCTGGAGACAGCTTTCCGGGTCATGACTAAACCGCTTCTGGTGCAACAGAACACCGTGATGGAAGCCAGAGTGCATGTAAATGCTGTTTACCTTCCTGCAAGGTAAAAATTAAAATCAGAGACCACCAGCTAACTATTATGGAAAGATTACCTGCATAAAGCTGGTGCATAAAAGAGTTTTTAGCAAAGTTATAGATGCTGGAATAGAAGGTGTACATCTGTAACATTTTGGTTGGCCTTATAAAAAGATTGCCCTGATACGGATTTTGGAATTATCACTATTGACTCCTAATGATTTGCTTCAATGCTTCTCCAATCTGCCATTCTGCTAGCACAGCGTTGCGGGGTGAGGCCCTGGGCCCCACAGTCACCACAGTTTAAACATCCAGTGGCCATGCCCCCCAGCCAACCCAATTGGTCGGCCAGGGGGCACAACATGGCTGGGTGCCCTAGTGATGTGAGCAGCATCCTTCTGCCCACTGCTGGGTCACCACAAGGTCCTAAAGCCCCTCCCGCAATGCAGTTCCCCAGAAAAGGGGAACTGTCAACCCAAAACAGAGTTTCTGGGGAGGTGCTAAACCCCCCTCCACCCCCATCCAGTATGAGCAACAGGGCTAAAGATGTGGCCGCAACTCCATCACGCCTTGTCACTGCTCAGCTGGAGTTTGGATTGGTCTGCCAATTCATACAATCAAATATGCTGATAAATTCTAGTTCAGCAATTTTACACAGAGATCTTCCTTGATTGGTGCCATTCAGGTCAGCAGCTATGAGACCGGGATGTTCTTCCACTGTTTTTTGACCATTGCCATCTTTTAATGTCAGATGAATGTTCACGTATTGTTGACCTCTTTGTCTCATGGTCACTGTATTAATCTAGTGTGCATTTGAGCTTTACACAGAAGTGTCACAGACTGTTCCTCCTGCTTTGAGTTTACCATTTCCCCTTGCTATATCCCAGTTGCAACACTTCATGTTGCAAAAGAATCCTTGGTTTGTTTTCTAAAAGGAAAGAGATAAAATTAACAATGACCTCATCCGTTTCCACATTTCTGTATATATTTAGACATCTTATCTTGGGCCAAACTACAGTGGTAGGTGTTTACATCTGAAATGCATTAAAAGCAGGGTGCCAACCCCTGTAGGCCTGGAGGAGGAATGCAACTCTTTTCTCCCCTACTGTGGTGCTGAGGAAAACCCCTCTTCTGGTGCTAGGACTTGCTTCAGCAGAAAACCCATTAGCACCAATGGGGAATCCCCCCTCCCCCTCCAAGCAAATAATAGCTTCAGAAACACAGCAGGGGAGAAAAGGGGGTTAAATTCCTCCCCCATGGCTGCTCTGATTTTATTATCAGCCCTCTCAGCTGATACTAATCACACCACAAAACAAACAAACAACAACCTTTTAGGCTGGATGCAGAGGCTGCATTTAATGTAATGTCAAGCATACTAGTTTCCTCCTTGAAATTCATGCTAAGAGTGGCCATTTCCCCCTTCAGTATTTTTCTCCTATGCCAGTGTGTGCTGGCATCTGTCCTCAGATACCACTATTGCCCTATAGGGCTGAGATCACCTGGAGGCACAACTATGAATATATAGGAATGACATCTACAGCAATGTATTGGAGCTGGCAGTAATTCCCATGGTGAGTCAAGGCCATTTAGCTATATCTCCCAACAATGGGCAACAATAAATACTTCTAAGGACAGAGAAGACACAATGCAGCTCTGTTTACTTTTAGCTTCCTGCGTTCAGAAATGTTGGAATGGAACCTTGGAATGTCTTACACAACCGGAAACTGAGACACCACCCCCTGCCTAGCTGTCCCCTCTATCCTTGCAAACTATTCCATTCTTCCTCTATTTATCACCCAGATAAAGCCTGGCAAATAGATGCTCTGCTTTGGCTACAACATTCTTGGGATGTTTTTTCCCCCAAAGCTACGCTAGACGATTGCATCATGTTGACAGGGAGCTGCAAATGTTTTGGGGAAGTTTGATGAGTGTGAAGTGTTTATAAAATGATCATAGAATCTGCCCCTGCAGTTTGCCTGGCTGCATCTTCTGAGACAGGAAACCCTGTTTGAATAAAGGAAGAAGAATGATGCATGCATGACCCCTCCAATGCTTTCTATTCAGTCGGCTTTCAACCAATCTCTTCTGGCTACTGGCTAGCAGCTCCTTCTTCTGCACTTGTGGCTGCTTTGCTGTGAGGCCAGGTTCAAGGTACTTGTGTCAGTTCACAAAGCCATAATTTATTTTATTTTTTTAATGGGCACAAAGTCCTTTAAGGGCCATCCGATTCCTTATATTCCACCACCACCACTGAGGTCCTCTGATGTGGCACTTCTGGTGGTTCCCCACTAGGGACTTACAGTGGCAAACCTACATTTTTGGGGCCCCTGAAGTTTGACCTGTTATGGGGGCCCCTTCGCAACTAGCAATGTGGCCTGAGTAACCACTGTTATCTTCTTCCATTGGTTGTTCCATAACAGATCATGCCATTAAAAAATAAAAATTAACCACTACATTTCAGAAATTGCTTCTAATTTTTAAGCAATGTATAGTTGCCTCTGGGGTCTCTCCGGGATTAAGGGTCCTGAATCTTAAGCTTCATTCGTTTCATAGTAGATCTGTCACTGGGAACCTAGTCTCTATTGATGAGTACATGGCCTTGAGGAAATAACAACCCCCCTTCTCACAGTTTACTGCTAATATCTACTTAGCATCTATTGCCTTCTGAATAGTTGAGAAGATTATTTATTCACATATAAAAGCAAGCTAACAAATCAGGAAAGCGAAAGAGGTGGCTTTCAAACCTAGGGCATTTTACATACTAAGGCTGCAATACTAACCCCACTTACCTGGGAGTAAGCTCCCACTGAATTTGAAAATGCTGACTTCTGAGTAGACCTGGTTAGGTTTGCCCTGTAATCTGATACTCATTTTTGGTATCAGGAGAGGGTTTTCCCACACACCTTTCACAAGGAAATGTGTTAAGAGCTGATACTCATTAACAAGTTGAGATAAACAAGGTGCCTTTCATGCAGAACTAGTAGCTAGTATGTGTAAAACTCACTGCAGATTATCTGAAGGCAAGACTAAGTAAAGCAGGTTGGGGGTGGGGAGGCCATTACACAGGGAAGGAGAAAGGGGGAATGACACAAAATTAGATGATCAGGGCATATTAAGAGTTAAAACAGAGAGCACTCTTCTTCATTCCTTGCATTCCCTCAGCCAGTGACCCCCCTCACTATTATAAAGCCCCCAAATCGCTCTTGATAAGCATCAAGGGCCATAGAGCAAGATGAAGTGTTAGTTACTGTCTGACATTTCCCATCATTTTGTGAATTTGAAGTAGATCCTGAGGATTTTGTTTCCTTGATGGTGAAAGCAAATAGTTCTTGATAATGGAGTGGTCTATAGGCACATTAGTCGTCCCCCTCAAAGGCAGGGTGGGTGGGTGGAGGGGAAAGCAGCTGCCCAGAGGGAGGAAAACCTAAACCTTTGGTTTCTTATTCCATCTCATGCCCTTCTGTTTTATATTTCCGTGCTTGATCTTTCTTATCAAACGGCTTCCTGCAAAAGATCAAATGCAAACGGCAACCATAGAATGTGACATGGAATGTCTTGTGACCACATCAAAGGGAATAATTAAAAAGTTGTGTTGGAGGCTTAGGAGCCCATCATGGTACATTGGCCATGAAGCATAAAAACACTCAGCAAAAGGTGAGACGTTAAAATTTCATAACTTGAGTATTACACAGCAATAACTTAACAGTGTGTGCCTGTGTGTATGTGCAGACTGAGCCCAGTGTTTCTGAGGAGCAACATGATAATGATAAGAGGATGCCTGCTGCATCAGACCAAAGATCTGTGGACCCCAAGGTTATGCTTCCATCCACAGCCAACAAGATGCCTCTAGAAGGAAGATGCTCTCACAGAAGGAATATAATGGCAACAGCTATCCCATGTGGTGCGTCCTCAGCATCTGGTGCTTAATGCTGGAGACCTGGAATCCACTGTTCAGTAGACAATCCCCATCATCAGCCCTTAGGAGTCATGCTATGATCTCAGTTAGGATCTCAGAGTGAGAGGACTCAACTGGCAACACAGGAAGTTGCCATTAATTGGAAACATCAAAGTGCAGAGATGCATACCTGCAGTAATCCCTACTGATAGTATGTTGTTCCATGAATTGATTAGTCTTCCTCATTTGACCCCAACTACAAGGCTAATGTGGGACTGTGGGTTAAATCACAGAGCCTAGGACTCGCCGATCAGAAGCTCGATGGTTCAAATCCACGCAATGGGGTGAGCTCCTGTTGCTTGGTCCCTGCTCCTTCCAACCTAGCAGTTCGAAAGCACATCAAAGTGCAAGTAAATAAACAGGTACCGCTCCAGTGGGAAGGTAAACGGTGTTTCCGTGCACTGCTCTGGTTCACCAGAAGCGGCTTAGTCATGCTGGCCACATGACCCGGAAGCTGTACACCGGCTCCCTCGGCCTGTAAAGCGAGATGAACACCGCAACCCCAGAGTCAGTCACGACTGGACCTAATGGTCAGGGGTCCCTTTACCTTTACAAGGCTAATGAGATCATCCTGCGATGGGTTCAGCTCTTTGGTAGACAGTACCTGTCAGCCCCTAGGAGCCCTTCCATCTTCTGAGTTGAATTTATTGAAGGCATTTATTTATTTATTTAGTGTATGAGTTGCCTAAAGCAAAGCAAGTGACGTCCATAGTAAAACAGACAAAACTGAAACATAACGTACAGTTTGATTGGAAAGCCACAAATCAATAAAACCAACCCAGCAGCAGTACAACAACAAAAGCCATAAAAATCGATAGGCACAAATTAAATCCCAGCAATCAATCCATTTAGCACAAAAACAAAACTCAGCCCCACTGCAAAAGATAAAACTAGCCAGATTGCCATAATTCTGCAGATATTAAAATAGTACCGGCCATGTTAAATAATATTGAAAGATGTTAAGAGGCTTGGGGACCAAAAAAGTGTTTGCCTTGGACCAAGAAGATAGAAAAGTAGGTGCCAGGAAAGTCTTTAGAGAGGAGCATTCCCCAGATGGGGGGGGGCACTGCTAAGAAAGCTCAATGTCAAGTTTCAGGGGGTTTGAAGATGGGCCTTCATTAAAGACCCCAGGGCATGGAGTAAGTGCATACAAGAGCAAGAGGTGTTCCTTTAGGTCAGGGACCCCCAATGTGGCATTCATAGGTGTATATGTGGCTAGAGTGTGGTGCCCAAGGGGTGAAATTAGGCTAATGGAACTGGTTGCAGTGTGTGCTTAGCCACAGTGTGCTCTGCGGTGCCACAACAACTTCTTCAGCTTGCAAATTTGCCCATGGGCCCTAAAAGGTCAGCAAGTGCTTTAGGTGTGTGAGAAACCTACCTGGAAAAGGAAGAAACATTTATCAATCCATCAATTTATTACCCATCCTTCACCATAAGGTTCCATTGACTGCCATCAACTGGACACATCTAAGTGTGATACTGGATTCCCACAGTAATCCCTGATAAGATGGTCTCCTCTGAGTGTATTAGTCTTCAGTCTTCCATGAACTCATTAGTCCTTGAGTGACCCCAGCTACATGGTTGATGGTCACTGGTTCATCCTGTGATGTCTGTATACGCAGCAGCAGCAGCAGCAGCAGCAGCAAAAAATTCTGCCTCCACAAATTTGGCACATTAAGCAGCCATCATTTTGGATATTCCTGCCATGTACTCAGAGGGCAAGCCCGAACACCAGCTTCTTCCAATAAATGTCCCCTGTCCTCAATATTAGTTGTATCTGATTTACAAATAAATTATTTTTGCTTGGCAAACTGAAGTGGAAGCAGCAATGGCCTGGCTTCCTGGCTCTGCATCAGTTTAGTAACTCTAAAGCCTCCTTTGGAAACGTGGCCTCTCCGTGAATGAGGCTCTAGTATTTGTGGGTTCAGATAAGGATAGGGACACGGCATTCAGCTTTCTGAGTCGCTAGGCACAATTAGGTAGCTGGATAACTGCATGCCCTCATTTGGGTAAACAAGTAAGGCATGCACTGAGCTGTGAATGGCAGCATTGCAAGCACAAAAGGAGTAGTTGGGTTCTGCCATGGAATCTTGGATAAGACACGCTATTGACCTCTTCCTGTATATATACTGTATGCCTATCTCAAAACTGTCCTGTTTGGTAATAGCATGAGAGAGAGAGAGAGAGAGAGAGAGAGAGAGAGAGAGAGAGAGAGAGAATGCAGTCGGTAGAGCATGAGACTCTTAATATCAGGGTCATGGGTTCAAGCCCTATGTTGGGCAAAAGATTTCTGCATTGCGGGGGATTGGACTAGACCTCCATGGTCCTTTCCAGCTCTACAGTTCTATGATAATATAGCTACTCTATGGTGTGTGTATGTGAATATTTGCAACTTGGATGATTAACAATGTAATCACTCTTCCCAGCCAATTTGGGTTATGCTCTGCACTGTGGAACTCAGCATCTAATCTGCAGCCTTGTTCCCTATTATGCCTTTTCAAGCAAATGGCTCCTTGAGTTAGTTCTCTCTCTGTATGTTTTTAAGCATTCAGTCCAGAGATGCTTCCATCCAGACTGCCACTATTTTCAAGTGGCATTCAATCACATACCAACACCAGATTTAGGGCGCAGAGCCAAGGGGGCACATGATGATGGTGGTGGTGATATCTCTATTTATATGGGTACCTACAGAGATGATCCACAAAAAAGCAACTGTATCAAAAAGAATTATTGTGAGAATAAGAAAAATAGGGGGGGGGGGCGACCAAATTTGGTTTTCACTCAGGGCGCCATATTACCAAAGTCCACCTCTGCACATACCAGAGAAATCAGGTTGCCCCATTAAAGTTTATTTGTCAGTCTTGTGCAACAAACTCGCTTCCCGAAAATATCAGACTTTTTGCAATGTGGAAAATGACGAGAAAATTCACTGGAAAGTGTTGAATAACACTTGCTTGACACACTGTTGTCTGACCTACCCACAAATGTATCAACATGAATGCTAAAAAATAGCTGTCGTGGCTTAACCTTTCTGTAAACAAATGAATAAGCATGTCATCTGGAAGCAGCCTTAATGGGAGAGTCATTGACAAGGAATGTACAAAGACTCCAACAATTGTGGTCACTGATCTTTATCTCCAGATTCACTGGATTTGGGCTTTTATGTTGCTTCAAGTATTCTTAAGGTATTCAAGTGGGATTTTTTAAAATGAGCATTGCAAAGCATGCACATCATTAAACTTAAGATATGCTTGATCATCTTGTTACTTCTTAGATGTTCAGGATAGCAAGCTGCTACCTTTCTGCTTCCCTCCCATGAGCAAAGACTAGCGATAGTGGAGAAGATTAGGCATCCAATGTGTGCTGAGATTGGATTTCAGAGGCACAAGTTTTAATTGCCAGCATGGAACCTCATGGGCTCAAGTACAGTACACACACGAATTACAGTAGTTTGTTCAAACATAGGTTCTTATTAGCAAAGTTCAATAGCTGGCCTCAGGAGAGAAATAAATTGCCCTGTGATCTTCAGATGAAGGGCTGTATGGAAATTTAATTAATTAATATTTCTCGGTCTAACCTAGTTGACAGGGTTATCATGAGGATAAAATGAGATATGGTTATGGTAAGGTTCTCTTTCCGCTTTGGAGGCCCTGAGAGAGGGCAGAAAATAAAACAATATAGAAGATGTAGTTTCTTCTGTTGCAGAAAAGATACATGCACCACGTGTCTTCAAATTTCTGTTGATTTCTTGGTGCTGGGTGGATTGCTTCAACATAATGGAGTTATGTAGGAATAACCTGCCAACGATATATTGGAGAGCCTCAACATTTTTTAAAAATAAAAATGAGGCTCCTTTTCTCTTTCTCATAAGAATTTCTAGATAACTAAATATTTGCAAGTCTTAGTGGGCTCCGAAAATTATATGCAAGTAGTTGTTGATGATGATGATATTGTTGCCTGCATTTACAAAACATTTGTCCTGTAAGAATTGCAATGATGCCAACTCAATACTGAATCTATTATTATTATTATTATTATTATTATTATTATTCCTGTAATGCTACAAATGACCTTATTCAAACCACACTAGACACTGAATTGATTGAATTAATCTTATATTCAGCTGTGATCTGCCTTGATTGTATTAGTGTGTTTCCCTGGTATGTGTCATTGCTGCCCAAGCGCTTTGAAGTTCTGGGAAAATCCAGGTCTGTATGAGTAACTCTGTAGTTATCTTTTTCTTCAATCAATGTGATGACCTCACATGCTAAAGTCAGGCTGAAGCTTTTGTTTTGACTGCTGTTGGAACTTTCCTCTCTAAGATCTGAAACCACAATGTGGCAGTCATTCCAACTATTATTAAGTTCCATAAAAAGCGGAGGGGGGTATTTCAACCTATATGAGGGTTGTTTTTTCAGATGGAAAAACAACTCTGTAAGAGTTTTTATCATTTAGATTTTTTAAAAATGTACCCAATGTCTAGTAGCTTCTGAGTGTATATTCAGAGGGGGGTTTGTTTTGTTTTGTTTTTTTAAGGCATAGAGGATTGCTAATACAAATAAGAAAATACAGCAAGGGGAGTGCTACAAAGAATTACCCTGTTTCCCTGAAAGTAAGGCATCCCCCGAAAATAAGACCTACTTCCAGTTTTGCCTCTCGCTGTAATATAAGGCATCCCTCCAAAATAAGACCTCCCCAATAATAAGGCCTCCCCCTAACATAAGGCCTCCCCAGAATATGTGTACCGTATTCTTCTTCATGGAAAAATAAGACATCCCCTGAAAATAAGACCTAGCCCTTCTTTGGGAGCAAAAATTAATATAAAACACTGTCTTATTTTCAGGGAAACAGGGTACAACAAGACCTGCAGCAACCTTTCTACATCCCAGCAAATACTTTTTTAAAAAATCAAAACCCCCCACAGTTGAGTCAAAATAGAGGTTGTGTATTAATTTTGCATAATGTGTATAGCCCAGCAGGTTTTTACTGAACCACAGGAAAACAATCCACTGCTAAAGGACAATTCAAATATTAAGGCTACATCCTATGCACACTTATCTTCAAGTAAGCCTGGACTTACTTCTGAGTTGGTATGCATAGGATTGGTTGTATATATAGATTGCAGAATAAAACAGGATGTTTCCCATTAATTTTGCTTTAGGGTTTTTGTAGCAACAAATATATTCACCATTTGCTTTCGCTTCATTTCCTTAGCATATGTCTTCTGGTTGTTGTTCTAAATACACTGGAAGTCTTAGAGCTGTGGTGGGGAACCTCTGGCCCTCCAAATGTTGTTGGACTCCGGTTCCCATCAGCCCCCGCCAGCATGGCTAATGGTGAGGAATGATAGGACATACAGTCCCAAATCATCCTGAGGGCTGCAAGTTTTAAACATTGTTTCCTTGGAAATAATTAATTGGGAAGAGTGTCCTAGTGAGGAAGGGGGCTTTCAAACAACCTGTTTATTGAGCATTCATTCTGATTTGTTTGCAGGGCGGTTAGATGATGTTGCATCACAGAAAGTGCTATCGCACTTCCCAGTGTATTCTCCTTCACTTTCCTTATCACAGAAAGTTGCTATTGATCTCCTTTGTTTTTCAAGAACTCCCAATCACCTATAATTACACAACCTGAATTTGCAAGTATGCGATTGAATCCCACTTGAAAACAGGGACAGTCTGGGAGTGACCTTAACACTTTGTTTGTGTAAGCAGATCGGGATGAAAAGAAGTCTGGACGGGACCGATGTATGACATTCACTGTTGATGGGGAAATAAGTATATATGTCCTACCTCACGGGGCTGGTGTGAGGATGATGGGAGAGACAACATCTATGCTATTTGATAAAAAGGCAACAAATAAAACGCATCTTTTTTCTGACGTGGTCCCGAGGTGCTAAAACGAGGATGTTTGTGGAGTGCTGAGAGTCTAGTAATGATTTTGTAGGATGCAGTTATTTTCAAGATTCCCGCCTCTTGCTTGCTGCTGGAAACGCGCTTTCAAACAGCTATGCTAAGGCTGGCTTTTCAGAGACCCAACCCCCGCCGTGTGGCTCAGTTTCTGTAATTTTAACTTGTCTCCATAGAACCGATCACGTCTTCTTGGCTTTCTTTGTCTTGGGAGACAAAGCCCGACCACAGGATGCACGTCCTTCCTCGGAAGTCAGCCCCAACTGAGGTCCATATAGCTCTGCTCCCACGCAGATGCGCCTGGCGAAGCATCCTTGAGATTTCTCTGACAACACAAGGCTTCTTGTCCCCCCCCCCGCCCTGCTCCCCCCCCCCCGCTTTCTCTCCCCCACCGCCATGGACACCTTGCGAAATAGGTTGGCCACGTGGGCCGCCGCAGCCAATGGCTGCAAGGGGGCGGTCCGGCAGCGGGCAGGTTTGTAGCATTTATTGGCTCGGCGCTGGCCGGCCGGCTCCAGCGGCGCTTGCAGTCTGCCGATCGCTCTCTTTCCGTCTCCCTCGCTCTCTCCGCCTGCTTTCGTTTGTCACCTGCGCCGGAGGGGGCGATGGATCGCGCCTGGCCCTCCGATCCCCCGGCGGCCTCCGCCGCGCTAAGGGACGGGCTCCTGCCGTCGCCCAAGCCCCCGGCGAAGAAGCAGGCGGTGAAGCGGCACTACCACAAGCACAACCTCCGGCATCGCTACGAGTTCCTGGAGACCCTGGGCAAAGGCACCTACGGCAAGGTGAAGAAGGCGCGGGAGAGATCCGGCAAGCTGGTAAGGAGAGAGAGGGGGAAGCGTGTGCGTGTGCATGTGTGAGTGTGCGGACCCGCTTTATGCCAGTATGCCGGGACCTTTCAGGCTAAGGTGCCTATTGCGCTGCGTGCACATTTCCGCCAAAGCCTCTCGACCATCATCGGCCAGTTCTTGGTTCTTGGGGTGCCAGGCAGGATTCTGACCCTGTGCCAACTTCTTGGGGCGGAGGTCCCAGCAGCCCCCCATAAAATATTTGAAGGGGCCAGGCACCCCCAAAGTTGATTTGGCACTAACATTCAAATAGGGTGCGCGCGCGCCACATCTTGTGATCGATTATGTGGGTTGGGGCTTATCTGCCCCCCGTCAAATATTTTATTCAGGTTGGCACCCGTGGTTGGGGCTGCTGCAAACCCGAACGCGCTTACACGGAAGTCAGGCCCCTTGAACGCCTTGCTTGCTCCTAATCCTGTACAGGATCGCGCTGTTGATAGGGCTCCTCCTTTGCAAGGTGTCAGGACAGGGTTGCCCCAAACAAGTTCCTTTGCTTGTCTGAATAGAATCCTCCCTCACCCCCCGCGGTGCCGCAGTTTGGTTTTTTGTTTTTTTCCGGGAAGATCTCCCTTGAATCTTCTCGCTGTTTGTGCCACCATCAGCACTGCTGTTCCTTTTCAGTTTAGCAGCGAGGTGGCTGGCAGCGGCAGGACTCCCTCGGCCAAATTCCTCTGCAGCAAGCGCGGCGTTCTTGTCCTCCAGGTTTTAAGCCGCGCAAGCCGGCAACTGGGACCCCCTTTGCCTTTCTGTATGGCGAGATGCCTGGCAGCGGCTCTATGGTATTTGCGCATCTGATGCCATAAAGGTTGGCAGATTCTCCCTGGGAGATCACAGAAGTCTTCATCCTCTACAGCGCAGGGTTGCTTGCTGCAGACAGCAAAGGCTGAGGGGCGATTGGTGCTGCAGGAAAGCGCTTTCCAAGAGCGGGGGGGGGGGACGAGGGGGCGCGTGAATCGCGGTTGCACAGCCTGCAGGGTTTGCTGGTGCCCGGGGCAGCTTCGAGATCCTTGGAAAAAATGTGCGCATTCTCTTTCTCTCACCCACCTACCCCCAGCATAGAAATAGATTGCATAATGAATGTCAGTTATCTTGTGCCAGAGTGCGTTTTTTTTTTTTTTAAAAAAATCTGCAATTCAGATGAGCCTTGTAACTAGCTCTGCAATCTGAGTCTATGCAGATTTACTCAAAAATAAATTTGACTGGTTTTTAATGGGACTTACTCTAAGCTAATGGCACATGGGTTGGCAGCCTTCACAAATCTGAAGTTGCAGGGAAGGGGGGGGTGCAAAGAGAAAGAGGTTGGTTGGGTGGCCGTGTGAGACAGGGATTCCCCCCCCCCTTGTGGTAAAGGCCTCCTGGTTCCAAATTAGTGATGCAAACAGTGAAGGTAAAGCAAATTAATTCTAATCTGAGTTAATAAACTAAATTGGCAAGCTGTGGAACAGGCCTGTGCAAGTTAATGGTGGCCTTGCAAAACTTCGCTTTCCTGGTGTGAATCATTCTGGCTGGTGAGGAACAGAGTGGTAGGATTAAGGGCAATTACATCCTACTGAGCCAGGGTGGTGAAAATTTCACCTCTTCTGCAAGACTGCCTTAAGTAGCTTTCTTTTGCGGTAACAATGGCAAGGCATTTATAGCAGCAGTTTCCTTGCAAGGCTGAGCTTTGGTGGTAGCCAAAATGCCCTTGTAAAATGGGAGGGCAAGTGGTTTGGGGGCCCCTTTTGGCAATGACACACTTTTTTTCCCCCCTTAAAAGTAGAGGACAAAGCTAGCCAATCCTCTGCTGCTATATTTAGTTCTCCTCTCTCCTCTGCTGTTATTGATCTGACATGAATTGCCTGTCACTGCCACTGTTTGCCTTTGTGGCTAGCCTCATTTCAAATGGGGAAAGTTGACTTTCATTGGCTGGAGTTTGCAGGCAGGCAGGCAGGGAGGGAATCTCTGCAGAATCTAGGAAGGGACCCAAAGCTCTCAGGGTCTCTCTCTCCCAATTTGACCTTAATGTGCTGGTGTAAATTTGTATTTCTGGGGAAAGTGCATCAGTGTCTGTGTGAACACAATTAAAATTAGCCCAAAGGCTGTTAGGGACTGTGTTCTTAATAGCAGTACTTCCAGGTTCTGAACATGGGCACCTAAGCAGCTAGCCTGTTAGAAACCTACTGCACAATGACAGTGGTCTCTCTACAAAACCCCTGTAGGAGAAGGCGTGTCTATGCAGGCCTTGGCAAAGCCCTGGATTTTGGGAGTAAATTAATCTGGTGGCATGATCATCTTGGCCCATTAGTGAGCAGTGTTGATGTGGGTGGTGGATAAACAGCTCCCAGTCATGCTGACTGAAATGGCAGTTTTGTTTCCTTGTGAAAGGGGAATTTGCATGTTGCCTTTTGGGTATTGTAGAAGGAAAGGATAAATATTACTGCAGTAGTGGGCTTGGCCTTTTTCTGCAGTGCTGAGTTGCTCAAACATGCAAACAAAAATTGCAGGTAGTCTGGCGCAACCTGATGCCTCTTTTGTTTCGCATCATATCCAGCCTAATCTAATGAATTGTGCCTATCCTACCCCCACTCCTTTTGAAGGTGGTTTGCAAATTGCAAACTACAGATGAATCATGGAATTGTAGTGTTGAACCACTAGGGTCATCTAGTCCTAGTCTAGTACAGGAATCTTTTGCCCAGTGTGGTGGGGATTTTATTTCCAAGGCTGAGTTAACCATGCAGCAACTGTGCAGGGACATAGCAAAGGAAGATCTGCTATTAAAACCAAGAACTGTTTAGTTGCGACTCTTGGATTGCATTGGACTAGATGACCTTTGGGATCCCTTGCAACTCTACAGTTCTATGATTGTATTTTTCTGTAAGTATGTCTGGCACTGTCTTCTTGGGCAATACCAGCATTGCTCCCCAGATGCTACTAATATCAAATGGTGCAGCTCCTCTCCTAATTTCAATGTAAAACCCCAGTTTCATTCTGTTTATTCCATTTCCACATGAATGAAAATTGAGGTGTATGTGATAACCGGTGCCTCTGTGTAGAAGACGCAAGAGTCACCATATCTCAGGGAATCATCTTGATCACCTGCTTTTGCTGACATCTAGGCCTGCTTAGGCTTCAAATGCATCCAAGCAAATCTTGCTCTGTGATGTTGTGGATCAAAGGAAGTAAATCCTGAGTCAGCTGTAGAGGAGTGCACATTTTAAATGAACTGATATTGTGTCAGACGTACTGTGACTGAAGAAACCAATGAACTTTTAATGCAGGCACCTTTCTATGTAAGTACCCCACTGGGTACTTAATATTTTTATTTGCAAACAAAGCTCATATCAGGCCTTATGAAATTACTGGTTTATTTGCTTACACAGAGATTATGAGCAGCCTTCTTTTCTATCTG
Organism: Podarcis erhardii; assembly: GCF_964252035.2. Lineage (NCBI taxonomy): Eukaryota > Metazoa > Chordata > Lepidosauria > Squamata > Lacertidae > Podarcis > Podarcis erhardii. Next base: position 41,936,145 of record NC_138510.1, read on the forward strand.
GAGCTTCATGTGAAACTGCAGACCAGATGAAAGTGATGAGCTGAATTGGTTTCTACACCTGTTTGCCATTCTGCGTCTGCCTAAATGCTGGAGAGTAGCTTTTAGCTTTTGGCTTTCCGCCAAATCAAACAGGAAGCCTGCTGTTTCTATAGACTTTGCTAGCAAAATGTGATACATGGGCTCCTAGTCCTGTGCTGTGCAGACAAAGGGGGAGGGTGGTGTGCCTAAAAATGGAAAGTCTCTCTCTCTCTCCCCACCCCACACCCCCAGTATTTTGGGAATATTGTGGGCTAGCTGTTAGTCTACTGAGAGCTTGTGGCACTTTTGACATTCACTCTCTTCCAGTAGGATATAATTCATTGCTTTCTGGGACTACGGCAGTGACCAGAATCTGGAACTGGTTTTGGAACCACCTGACAGACTTTCATTACCTGTCGGGAGATCTCTTCCTCTCCAAAACCATAATTAAAACCGGATTTGAAATGGGCTTTAAAGCCAAATTATAACAATCAAGCAGAACTGACTGGGGATATACGTGGTCTGTCTACAATCATAGTGCACTATATACCGTGGTTAAGCCTCGCAAAAGATGTGCCTATTCTAACTGGTCTCTGAAAGGGTGTGAGGCTAGTAGTCTAATGGAGACTTTCTCAAAGTCTCTTGTGGGCCGTAGACACTTACTTTCCGAGTGCATTATGAACAGGGGCAGGGGAATTTCATATGGGTCTAGAATCATGCTCTGATCTTCATTGCTGCCATCTAATAAGAATCCTGCTCAGCTCCTGACCCCCCATCAAATGACATCCTCAGTGAAGAAGAAAAATCAGTGAGATGGATAAAAAGTTGCTATTTTTTGCATCCCTTCAATTTGTACACTTTATTGTCAGTTATGTGTGTGAGTTTCTACAGAAATGATACATTTTTAACACAGGACCAGGCTGAAGGCCATGGGTAGCCACAGAAAGCACTGATCCGGTTACTCTTTTTTAGCAAAATTAGGAGCTTTCACACAATTTCAGCTTCTAATATGTCCCTTCAGGGATCTCTAGGATGAAAAGTTTCAGAAAATCAATAATGCAAGCCTGGATTGTTGTTGATACTAATGTGGGACTGGATTATCAACATTCATACACCACACATTGAGTGTGTTAGTTGCAGCTTTAATCACTTCAGAAACCAACCAAAATTAATTTGCTAATCCAGTCACTGCAGGGTCACTGAGGAAAATGTAGCACCTTCTCACACTTGAGTCTGTGTGCTGGAAGGGCAGCCAGGCAGGCGCACAAAGGCCTGCATGTGCTAACACATGTGAGCACACTTTGATTTGTGTGGCTGTTGCCCTTTATTAATTTAAAGTACTTTTATATCACTTTTTGCCATACAGTGGTCCCAAAGTGGAGCTATTAAAAGGCTGGCTCTTCTCTTCCCAAATGAGCTCAGTCTGGCCTCCAAGCTGTGGTCCTTTAATTGTCAGGCAGCACTCTTAATTTCTGGGAAGGCAAGGCAGGCGGCTCTTGGGTAGCTGTGCCCAAATCCTTAGGGCAGTTCAGACCAGACTAGATGCCAGGCATTCTGGGCACATGCCTCTGGGTCAGTGAATAATGGAGCAATGGGGATTCTCAATAGTGGGGGGTTCCTGAGGGGAGGGGGTGGAATGGATGAGTACCTTTGTAAAATTAGTAGGCTGCATCTTTGTCTGTTTACCAAAAAAGGGCTTTGCGTTGTCCAACAGTTGTGCACATTCCAGAAGGGAGGCCAGGTGATAAGGCACTGAGGCAGAAAGGGTTAAAGATTAACCCCCGAACCAAGGCCACTTAGGGAAAGTGACTTGAGCTCAAACACACCATCTGTATTGCTTCCAACATTATTTACACCTCCTATTTATTTGGTTCCCCCATTCAACCTTGCTGGATGGTAGGCAATGCATTTAGCAGATAAGTCTTAACTGGATGTGGGTGTGATGCTCCCTACTTGTAACTGTAATGCCAAGTGTAGGTGGGATGTTGACCTATGTGACAACTCTGGATTAAGTAATTCCTATTGCAAGAAAACTGTAGGCTACCCCCTGCCTCCAGGCACCTCTCCCTATATTATTCATTTTTCTTTTATGTCATTGATTGATCTATACATCTCTCTTGCACAGAAGAACCTGCTTTGAACTTCCCTGATCATTTTTGCAAGAAATGATTCATGATGTGCCTGGCTGAGCTCACATAATTAGTTTATCTTTTGGGGATACAATTCCTTAACTTCAAAAAGCTGCAACAAACTCATAAGTGGAGAGGTGGTGATGAAATAGGTATTGCTAAACTGCTGTGGCAATATTGCCCAGTGACCCTACATATGGAGAGCAGCCAGCATTGGTGGGTAAATATTGGGTTAACAAATTCTGGGACTTGCATGCACCACTTACATTTCTCTGAAAATATTCTTGTTAGGATAGTTTTTGTGATTATTACACTGTGATTGAGGGCAACTTTTATTTTCCTAAAAGTGCAGTGGGAAAGGCCACCATCTTGGATTCTTGTTTGGCTCGCTTTGGAGCTAATTTGAAGCTTGAGAACAAACCGTTTAGAATTGTATATGACTGCTAAAATCATGGGATTTTTTTGAATAGGAAGTGCACATGACTCTGATTTCTTGGATCCCAAGCTAACTTTCTAACTAGCAACTGGACCATCTCTTGATTCTGTTGCCCTTACTCAGGCCTCCAAGGCCAGACCTCTTTGCTGCCGAAGCAAACAGGGGATGGCTTGGTACCCCATCCTTTGTTTTGTTTTTCAATAGATTTTTATTGAGATTTTAAAGGTTACAAAAAGAAAAACTAAGGAACATATTTAAACAGAAAAAAATACAGAGCAATACAAGAACAAGGGAAGAAAAAAACAGAAAAAAGATGCAGATGATTAAAAAAAAAAAATCAATCCTTTACATAACTTTCTTTCCTTTGCTTATTTCCTTGACCTCCTCACAGCTCCCTTTTTTGTATTCTAATTCAATTAGATATTTCAGCAAATCCTTTCCATCTGGTACCCCATCCTTTGAACTACTTAAATCAGGGGTAGGCAACCTAAGGGCCGTGGGCCAGATCCAGCCCAATCGCCTTCTCAATCCGGCCCACCGTTGGTCCGGAAATCAGCATGTTTTTACATGAGTAGAATGTGTCCTTTTATTTAAAATGCACCTCTGGGTTATTTGTGGGGCCTGCCTGGTGTTTTTACATGAGTAGAATGTGTGCTTTTATTTAAAATGCACCTCTGGGTTATTTGTGGGGCATAGGAGTGTGTTCCTTTTCCCCCCTCCAAAATATAGTCTGGCCCACCACATGGTCTGAGGGACGGCCCACGGCTTAAAAAAGGTTGCTGACCCCTGACTTAAATGCACAGTGCCGCCCTCTATCTGTTAGTGGTAATAGTGAATTGTGTGTTGATGGTGGTTGCATGGGAGAGAGCTCGAACACTTCACTGCTTTTGGGATGCAAGGCCAGGCCTCCCTTTCCTTGTTGTTGCTGGGAGGCTTAGTATTATGTGTCCTCCAGGATCCTTTTACAGGATTAATGCTGTTCCGCATTCTTGTCTGATAGAAGAAACGAGGTTGTGCTGGATTCCCTTGTAAATTCAACCCAAGGAGTCCATTGTCTTCACAATCCCTTTGAAAGAGGATTAGCTGCATCTATTCTCTGGTCCTCTCACTTTCCCTCTCTCCTCCCCTTCATTTCCTTGTGGAGGAATTTTCATAATAAAGAAATCTGAGCAAACTTTGGAAGGTTTCCTCCTGCCGGTTCAAATTTCCACCATTTTGGATTGCTGGTTGTATTGGTGGGGGGGTGGGCGGAGTTCTGTGTTTACTAGTACTTCTTTTCCACAAAAGAGAACATTACCTGGAACTCATGGGTTCTCTTCCATTTCTTTCTTTCTTTATAAATTTGAGCGACTTATTCTCAGTCTAATATAACAGAGAACTGTTCCTAAGGGCATCAAGTAAAGCTATTGATATTAAGTCATGTTCACTGGTCACATTCCATACAGTGATGTATCCTAACTGCAGAAGCTCTTTACCTAAGCCTGAAACATATGATGCCTGTGTATAGCCCCTGCCTTTAAAAAGAACAAAGCAGGTGTATGTTGAAAAGAACATGATAAACTTCAGTGCAACTTTGATTCGAATAGAATAGGATTGTCTTAATCACTAGCCTTGAACCAAAGTGTTTCTAGAGTCAGTGTTCCCCAAGAGTGTCTCTTTAGTTAGCCAATCAGATTGCATGCTTCCCATCATGCATTTCTTCAGTTGTCAGTATAAACATGTGAGCTTCCAAATACTGAGCCAATTCTTAACTCCATATGGTACTTTAAAGCTTCAGATCCTTAGTAGCTGATGCTGTCATGCACATTTACTGGATTTTTATTATATTAGCAAGTAAGAATTTGTAACCCATTGTTTTGTTGTGTTGATGCCTCATGTCCACCAATATGGATCATTTTTAATAGATATTACCCCTGTGACACAGAGCTTGTAGCTGGTCTATTTCCAATCACGAACACACTGGTATGTTGTATTTCCATCAGCAAGGAAGGAGATGACTTATTGGCTAACCATTTTTCAAACTCCCTGTTTTCCAGGTTGCCATCAAATCTATCCGGAAAGACAAAATAAAGGATGAGCAGGATCTTGTCCATATCCGGAGAGAGATTGAAATAATGTCGTCTCTCAATCACCCCCACATCATTGCTGTCCATGAAGGTAAGAACATTTAACACACTGCCCCTCTTCAGGTACAGGTACCACTGTATATCCATATAATATTGGCGCCAGCCTCCTTTTCATTATTTTTCAGATGTCTGACTTTTCAGAAAGGGGTCAGACTGAACTCAAGAAGTTGTAGCTCCAACCAGATATACATGGAGAGACCCATATATAATCAATTCTGATGTCGTTAAATATGATATGCATAGGGCATGATTTCCATTTACTATAGGTATCAAAAATGTGCTAAAATGTTTCTGTAATTTTTAGGAGGCTGTCTGCAAAACTAATTGGGGGGGGGACCCACAAAGCTCTTTTCACTCAGCAGTACTGGTTGCTGTTTCTTCTGTTTCCCGTTCTACTGTACAAGTAAATGCCATTTTTCGTCAACTCCACAATGTTGCAAGGGTTGAAACTCTCTGTGGCTTCTACCGGAGGCACAAATGGATGACTCAGTAGTAGCAGCAGCAGCAGCACACAGATCTAGAGGGTAAAAGTTCCCCTCCTACACCCTTTCGTACTTTCTTCCTTGTTTTTGTGTACAAAACAACTTGTAGTGGCGGCACAGTCTCTATTTTTTTTTTAAAGCAATATCAGCCAGCTCCTATTATTTCCAGCTTTGAGAGTAAGGATTCCTGCAAAATTGTTCTTAGAACTCTGTGAAATGCCACGTAAGGTGTGTGTTCTAACCTGGAGCCTGGCTCCAGGTATTGCACATTTATTGTTGGCATATGGCAGATACGTGCAGTATTGTAAATACTGGTAACGGTGAGAGTTCTTAAGGCACCGTGTTGCTAAATATAGCAGAAGGGTTGGCATTTCACAAGGCTCTGTGTGTTTGTACAGCCTGTGCCATTTGGTCCATAGCTCTTACTTTAACCCCAAAATGACTTGAACGGTGTGTTAAATTGTGATAGGAAAAACCTGACCTTAAGCTACTAACTGGTAAAATGCATTAGACTTGAATGAAATGTGCCTGTTTGTTAAACAGGCAGGTGTTGTGCCATCTTAGAATTTATATGAATGTACTCTTTAAAATAGGGACGCGGGTGGCGCTGTGGGTAAAACCTCAGTGCCTAGGACTTGCCGGTCGTATGGTCAGCGGTTCGAATCAGTGGTTCGAATCCCCGCGGCGGGGTGAACTCCCGTCTTTCGGTCCCAGCTCCTGCCCACCTAGCAGTTCAAAAGCACCCCTAAGTGCAAGTAGATAAATAGGTACCGCTTTATAGCGGGAAGGTAAACGAAGTTTCCATGTGCTGCGCTGGTGCTGGCTCGCCAGAGCAGCTTCGTCACACTGGCCACATGACCCGGAAGTGTCTGCGGACAGCGCTGCCTCCCGGCCTCTTAAGTGAGATGAGCGCACAACCCTAGAGTCGGACATGACTGGCCCGTACGGGCAGGGGTACCTTTACCTTTACCTTTACTCTTTAAAATAGCGCTGCATTTGGCTTGCATGAAGATGGCATAGGAAGCATCCAGCGGAGATGCTGGAATAGTGAACTGAAATGGTACCCTAGAGCACCAACTTCATGAGCCTGATTTGGAAGGGACGCAAGTCAGGATAGGAAAGGAACGGGGTTGTTGGTCTAGAACACCCATCATCCCTAACCATTGATCACCTTGGTTGGAGCTGATGAGAACTGGGAATCCAACAACATCAAGAGGAGCAGAAGTTCCCCACTCTTGGGATAGGAACTAAAGCCACAGACTTGTCATCAAGATTCTTTGGCTTAGACATCTTGGATTCTTTGTGATTCATCTTAATGCCGTCCCTGTTCTTCTTCATGTAGTATTTGAAAACAGCAGCAAGATCGTCATTGTGATGGAGTATGCCAGCAAGGGAGACCTCTACGACTACATCAGTGAGCGCCAGAGATTAACTGAGCAGGAAGCCCGACACTTCTTCAGGCAGGTGGTGTCGGCTATCTACTACTGTCACAAGGTGAGTCAAATTGGATGACTTCAAGTCTTGGCACACCTTCTCATGTCTGTGCTGTTTATCCAGCAGTTACTTAAGACACTTTGAAAGTCGAGAAGCATAGGAGTCTTGAGACTCCGTTCAAATATCACCAGGAGTTGCCTCCTTGTCTTCACTGATCTCCCCAATGGTGTGATCCACAAGTTCTGCTTACCATGTTATAGCAAAAAAAGAGGGCTCATTCTCTTGCTTCTTGCTTTCCTTGTATCTGTTGACTCATCCACAGTGCTGTTTGCCCTGCTGCTTTAGCTTAGGAAAATCCAGTTTACCGCTGAATCTGAGCAAACCGGATTGCTATTTGTTCCAATTTAGCACTAAAGCACAGACTGTCTGTGTAAAAGCAGCAAGGTAAAGGCAGAACTGCTCTGACCTGTGCCTAGAAACCATGGGGCAAGCGGAAAACCACTCTGACCCATAGAAGAAGAGTTTGGATTTGATATCCCGCTTTATCACTACCCTAAGGAGTCTCAAAGCGGCTAACATTCTCCTTTCCCTTCCTCCCCACAACAAACACTCTGTGAGGTGAGTGGGGCTGAGAGACTTCAGAGAAGTGTGACTGGCCCAAGGTCACCCAGCAGCTGCATGTGGAGGAATGGGGAAGCAAACCCGGTTCACCAGATTACCAGACTACCGCTCTTAACCACTACACCACACTGGCACCACAAGTTTTGGATCTGTATTGGTCTACAGGGAACACACAGTGTGCAATATATTTGCATCACCATGCAGCAGCATGCTTCAAGCACGGATCATACAATATGTTATGAATGAACTGTTATAAAACAGTTGCAGATATAAAGGTTAGTTTTTATTGGCAGTCATAGGAATTTTGATGTTAACGAGGACATAAACATTGGAGGGCTACCTTCCTCCTTAAAGGAAAGATGTGATAGGGGAGGGCTATTAGACCCTTGTCCTGCTGTACATAGTGGGCCAGTTTGAGCAATACTGCCCATGCCAAGGCATGGTGCCCCTGGGACAAGTCATCTGAATTATAGTTTACACACATAGGCCCAAACTGCATGCTCAGTTTCCACAAAGGGTTTTATGCGCACAGGCTATGTAGTTTGGATGTGTTCTATGTGTAGTATTGGATTGGACAGGTACTGTGTTCTGTGCAGAGGTGTTATGGTGTTGTGAGACAAGCAAAGCTGCATATTTCCTCAGTGTGTTTTGTGTACTGCTAAGGCACTGTTTTCCTAATGAGGTTAGTCACAGTAGTATTGTCAATGTCAACCTTGCACTTGGGGGAACACCCATAGCTGTCACACTGGATTTAATACTAAAAATGTAAAGCATTCTGGCTTGCATTTTCACTCTTACTTGAAGCGAAAGGGTCCCAGATCAGTTGTGCTGATCTGTATGGGGAATGTGAACAAACCTCTTTCTACCTGCTGTGTCATCAGTTTTTTTATAGTTTTAAATCTTAACTGTTAAGGAAACAGATGCCGATAGTATTGCATCACTGAATGTTTAGAGACAGAGCTCATTAAATTTCATTGACTCTTGAAAGTCTGGATTTGGTTAATTTTATTTTTGCCACTTGCAAAGTGTATACCAAAAATGGTAAACTCATTTGCTAAACTGGAAAGCAGCTAATCTCATTTATTCTACTTTCAAAATGTATTCCTGTGATCTGCTGAAGTTTTGAGGCAGACAAAAAAACTTAAGGTGATAGACTGAGCTTGGATAAAGCACTCATAATATATACCCAGGCAATAAATGTCTAGAATTCTTGGCCTCCTCCTACTTTGCATGTTTTGTTTTTGTTGCAGAATGTGGGGAGGAATGTAGAGATGCAGGTTTTGGAACTCTCTCTTTCTTTTGGGAAGGAATTTTGGGATTCTAGGAATGTTAAAGGCCAGAGGACAAAAATGGACTTGCGTGGTACATAGGAAAGTGTGATCGGGGAACATAATTGCAATTTGTCTTGGCATTACCTAAGCTCCACATTGCAATAATATGGACTAGGAGCCTGACTTCTTTCTACTTTGCTCGTGAAATTGTTAAATATCAGGCAATGATAGCAATTGAGTGTGCTGGGTCCATCACATGATTTCAGGTCCATGGCAGATAGTGGTACCAAACATTGGTCAGATAATAGGCAACATGTGGATGGCCAGGAGCATGATGCATCTTGAATGCAAAGGAGAGAGTTTTGTGCTTGTATCCGAGAAATGACACTAGCAAACCTGACATTCTTTCACCCATCATCTTGTTTTGGAGATAGGGAAACAAGAATAGCAACATGCAACACTTGCTTAAAGAGGTCCTTTGTAGACATTCAGAGCTTTTGTCATTGTTTAGTGCAATTGGAGCTTTCATTTGTGGTGATCCTACTTATTTTCATGGACTTGCGATTATGAAAACATGGCTTTCAGGTTTGTATGCAAGCACGTGCTCTTATGGAAAGTTCTCTAGTTGTGTAGAAGAGCACTATGACAGTAGAATAAAGTGGAAGGTTCTCAATTTGAACCTAATTGTTGGGCTGAACATTTGTTAGAACTTTCTCTCCTGTATTCCTAGTGGGTGTGTATATTGTGTCTCTCACTTTAGTTTCCTGTCTGGCTGCTTTGGGCTTTTTGCCCTTAAGAAAAAAACCAACAGTCTGTTAAACACACTGCTAGCATCTCTATAGATGGACAGAATTAGTAGAGGCAGACTTCTAGCATGCTTTGGCTTCCACCAGAAAAAAACAAACCTAAACTCTCCTTTTCCCTCTCTCAACAGAATGGAATTGTTCATAGAGATCTGAAGCTAGAAAACATCCTTCTGGACGCTAACGGCAACATCAAGGTAAGTGGAGCTATTCAAGTTGTCAGTAGCTTGCAACATGTGATGCTCAAATGTCTGTGAGGACATTATTTGCACCTTTAAAGTCAAGTTTGCTTTCAGATAATAGCAAAATATACAGAAAAAGAGTACTTTAAAAGCACAATAGAAAGCTAATGACAAAATTAAAATCAATGCAAGAGAGAAAGGGGGTGGGAATCTAACGAACGTTGTGGCCAGTGAATACGCTTTACATTTGCATTGTGGAGTTGGAACCTAGAGTCTTAAAGTTCACGCAGCCACAACACCCTTCATCCTTGACCATTGACCAGGCTGGCAGGATGTGATGTGATTTGGAGTCCAACAACATCTGGAAGGCAGATGTTTGGGCAAGGATGGTTCAGACCATGTTCTCTGTGGGTTGTTCTCATTTCTAAACTGGCACCCGCTACAGTTGGATGCCAGGATTGCAAAGGGGAAAGGTGAGCCTTGCTATTTCTTGTAACTGTGGAAAACAAGAAAATGCTATCCTCCAGATCCTTGATATTTGTCGGGGACCAGGATCCTTTAACCAGGAAGACGAAGGAGCTATAAATAGCCAGCGGTTACCAGAATACCAGGGCATATCTCCCATGATAAACATGCAGCTATTCCGTGTAATCCAAATAGTGACTCATGGCAAGTTAGGGATAAGGGGAAAGTTTTTTGTGGCTTACAAGCAAGGAGGAAATGCCTGTGTCCAAGATGATTAGACCACATATTTCAGTTGTCAGGCTTAAGAATAATCCAACAGAGTTTATCCTGGTTCTGTACAAAAGGATAATACCTAGAGCTGTCCTGCTATGGAATAATAAGAAAGTGAAATTCCCAGGCACCTTTTGAGCAACAGATGACCAAGTAGGAAACTTCTCTGATAATTGAAAGAAGCAATGTTGACTATTCACACTCAGTGGAAGGATAAATCTTACGCCAAGGGTAGCCAGTATGTGGCCCTCCAGATATCATAAAATCATAGATTTGTAGAGTTGGAAGGGTCAACGAGGCTCATCTTGTCCCAACCTTCTGCAATGCAGGAATCTTTTGCCCGGTGTGGGGCTTGAACCCATAAGAGTCTGAGCCTCCGCCAGCACAGCCATTGGTTAGGGATGACTGTGTTTGCAGTCCACCAGCAGACAGTACATAAGGGCAGCACCTTGGGCTACCCTTTTCTTTATGCAGAGAAAAGAAATCCATTGTAATAGCTTTAAAACTGCGATGGTCTTACTGGACCGCCAGGCATCTGCTATGATAATGGTACATCAACTAATTCCCATAGGCGCTTATGTAGCCAAACCCTTCTGTAGGGGACCTATGAGGTCTGGGTTCACAGAGGTGATGAGGGATGCATGAAGATGGCACTGCCTCAAGGCCCAGATTTGTGGTGTCAGCCCACTGAGTTTCCTACCTTTCATAATGCAGCAAGAGGGACTGGTAGGAAAATGTGGTATCCCAGAACTGTTAAAATCCAGGGGGCTGCAACTCCTCATATATTGCAAGGATAAGGAAACAAGGCTCCCAAAGTTCTGCTTAATGGCATAAACCATGTACTCTTTCACCCAGAGAGTTTTTCCTTCTTAAACAAAAGAGAGCCAGTCAACTGTTAACATAATGGAGATTTTTGTGCAGTTAATAATAAACAAAGACCTCCCATGGTCTATGTTGCCTGAACAATAGGCCGTTCCGCAACTGTGAACCTGGAAACATGTTCTGTACCTTCTGGCTGATATGATTGGCTGTGGGGCTGGATAAACAAAGGTATTAAAATGTGGTATCAGCAGATGCTTGCAGCTGTGGCACAAGCGCAAGGCTGGTAGAGCTCAGCTGCTCAGTCCTTCAGGCCCTGGTACATTCCTGATGAAGCAGTTCTGCTTTTAGTCTAGGAACTGAATGTGCTTTTAGGGCTTCCACCTTTTCCCCAGAAGGCTCCTGAACAAGTGCATGGCAGGCAGAAATTCAACTGGTGCAGCTGTGATCCAGTGCCCAGCCCTAGAAGCTGTGGGTTCAGATTTCAAATCTTAATTCAGGCCAGCAATATTTTTAATAGACACAATGCAGGTTATGGTAGTGGTCTTCCACCAACAACAGTGCTAACCTGTGACCTTATTTCCCTCCCACCCCTAGATTGCAGACTTTGGCCTCTCCAATGTCTTCCAACAAGACAGGTTCCTCCAGACCTTCTGTGGGAGCCCCCTCTATGCATCCCCTGAGATTGTCAATGGAAGGCCTTACAAAGGACCTGAGGTAAGAGGGCTGCTTATAAAACAAAACTCCACACCCAACCATTCTCTCAGGTCAGTCCCTCATGGGCTGGCAGTTATGTACCCTCTAGTCTGGGCTTCTCTCTCATCTTCTGCCTTCCTTCAGGGCACAGAGGCCTTAGGCAACCCCAGGGAAGGTGAGGGTTCCCCTTCTTAGACCACTGATGGTTCTGTCCATGTGCTCCCAGGCCTGAGGTTCCTTGTCTCATTTCCTTGGCAAATAAGATGATATTGTCTACATGGCACATAGTTCAAATTATGTGTCTTGATATATCTTTGCCTAGCAATTAAAGCAGCCTGCTCCATCTAACATCTGCTCCATCCAACATATGAGCCCTCCGTGTGTTTGGAGCTATAACTTCTGTCAGCCCCAGCCAGCATGGTTGGGGATGAAGGGAGCTGTAGTCCCGTGACACCCAGAAGGCTGAATTAAAGCAATAGCAATGAGCAACACAGTCCTTGTTCTTTTCACCTGCTGATGCTTCTGTCTCTTCTGTTTCTTCAGGTTGACAGCTGGTCCCTTGGAGTGCTCCTCTATATTTTGATTCATGGCGCAATGCCTTTTGATGGTCAAGACTACAAGACTCTGGTCAAGCAAATCTCAAGTGGTGACTATAGAGAGCCCACCAAGCTATCGGGTGAGTGGAAATGGCAGTAGAAGTTCTGCATTCTGCTGTTTTGATATTGTTTTATGAAAGTGTGGATTACACATCCTGTGCCTCTCTGTGTGCAGTTAACACAAACAACATGTAGCACATAGCAGCCAGTGCATGCAACTGTCCCTGTTTATTAAATAAAATACGTAGTCATGAATATAAGGAGAGCCTGCTGGATCAGGTTGATGACCCATCTTAGTCCAGTATCCTGCTCTCATGTTGCAGCCAGACGTCATGGCTTTTGAATATCTGTTAAACAGGCCAAGCCATTGGCTGACATTGAGGTGGAGAGGTCAGAGTCTTCACTTACTTGAAGCACACACAGAGATTCTGGGGAAAGGAGATTTAAAATGGAACATGGCCCTTACCGGTGTATCTGATGTGGTTTCTTTGTCCTTCAGAGGCCTGCGGCTTGATCCGGTGGATGCTGATGGTGAACCCAGAGCGCCGAGCCACTATCGAAGACATTGCCAGCCACTGGTGGGTGAACTGGGGCTACAAGGTGCCCATTGGGGAGCAGGAGTCCTTGCGTGAGAACGAATCTCCATTGGCCACAGTGGCAGAGTGGCTGCGCCGCTCCTCCAGGCCCCTCTTTGAGAACGGCTCCAAGGTCCGCTGCTTCTTCAAGCAGCACATCCCTGGCGTCACACTGGAGAGGCAGCGCTCGCTGAAGAAGTCTAAGAAGGAGAATGACTTCTCCCACGCTCTGCAGGAGACAGGACCCCTTCCCGAGAACCCATCCAAATCTATCCTCAAGAGACCCAAAGGCATCTTGAAGAAGAGGAATTCCTGCGAGAAGACCCAGGCTCCCCCTCCCCCTCTTCCTCTAGTGATGGCGCCTCCCGTGGACACAAGGAAGGAGGGCAATACTGGAACTGCCCTTGATTTGACTTGCGTCTTGTCATCCAAGGCTTTGAACTGCAAGAACGAAGATGTTGCAGCCACCCCTACCGCACCCAAGAAGGGAATCCTGAAGAAGCCCCCAAAGAGAGAGTCTGGCTACTACTCCTCCCCAGAGCGCAGTGAATCAGTGGATGTCTTGGACTCTAGCATGGACCTTGATGCCAACGTCTTTTCTGGTGATGCCTCCTCTGCATCCTCACCTCAGAGCTCCAGTTATGACCATCACACCAGGAGGAAAGGCATCTTGAAGCATAATGGCAAGTACTCTTCCAGCAGCACCGAGTCAGACAGCGTGCCTGCCAAGGTCTTCTCCCCTTTTACAGAAGTCGCCTTGCCCAAGCTGCCCCTGACCTGCCGTAGTCGCCCATCCAGTGCGGTGAGCGAGGACAGTATCCTTTCCACAGAGTCCTTTGACCAGCTTGACTTGCCTGATCGGGTGCTTGGGAGCGGAGGCATCCCGATGCGAGCATCCGTCTCTGCAGATGACCTCCTGCAGCTGGAGGAGGAGGGAGAGGCGGGAGGTCGGCGGCTCCGCCGCTGGACAGTGACTCGTTGCCAAAACCCACTGGCAGATAGCTGCTTCTCCCTGGTGGACTGCGACAACGTCACCGAGGTCTACAAGCGGGCTGTGGCCATCAGCATGAAACTCAGCTGAGGGGGCCACGGGAAGACTTTGCGCTAAACAATGCACACATCCGCAGCGATGTCTCGCAGTGGCTCTGGCTCGGAAGGAATGGAGTTGTCCAAACAATTTGCACTTCCTTTTGAGGTGGGACGAGAGAACTTTCCTCAGATTTTGTCTTCTCCTCCCCCAACAGGGTTAGAAGTGCAACTGGCTAGAAGTATTTATTTGTTGCATATGCTTTGGAATGTAAAGAGAACACTCAAGGTTTTAACAATGGCTTGTTCTGGGTCAACAGGGTATGGGAGTGTGTTTGGAGGGAGAAGAAGGTATGTTGGTAGGAAGTTTGTGGATATGGGATGGATCTGTAAGGGCAGTGTAGCGGGACTGGAGTATTAGGGGAGAAACAGGGAGGCATCTGTTAAGTGCAGGGCAATGGGTTAAAAAAATAAATCAATCTCTGTCTTCTCACAATGAATTGAAATCCTAAATGGTGGAGACCTGTAACACTCCCTTGAATACTTTCATCTTCTCCAAACAGACCCTGATGATCATCCTTTTGATCTTAGTGACTGGGATGGTTATTTTATTTGCACTGTGCTTCTTTAATTGCACAAAGATCGTAACTGAGGTAGAAACTCCTGAAGGGGAACAATGATGTGGCAAGGCAATAGGAAAGGAATAGCTCTTAAGCTGCAAAAAACTAGGTTTCTGGCCCCTTGGAGAGTATCTGCATTACAAACACAGAAAAGGGTGTCTTTCTATATCCTGGTATTCTCAGCCCTAAAAAAGTGGGGAGGGGGCAAGGGCTTGCTAATGTGATTCTGAGCATCCTCCATAAAATCAAGACTGTCTTTAGAAAAGCCTTGGTGGTTGAACTAAAAGCATGCAACCGTGGTGTAAGTGGGATGTCAGCTGTTGAGAACTCACCACAGTAACAGCACACAGGACCTCAGAAAGATCCCTCACCATCCTTCCTGCTTTGGTTTATTTGAGCAGACTAGAATATTTTGATTCTTAATTATAGATTCTAAAAATAAAAATAAAATAAAATAATGCAAGATGGCTAAAGGTGTATCTCTATCCTTGGTGTACCTTTCCTCTCTGCACCTCCTGAGAGATAGATTGCAATTTTGAGAAAGTCAGTTTGACAACACCTGTGACCATTACAGCAGTCATTGTGTATCTCAGGAGATTGGCCTGCCCTTATTTTTGGGAAAAGATATTGACAGAAATGCGAATCAAATCAGAACTGGGCACTGGGGCACATGACATCTGAATGCTAAATGGAAGCCTTTACTGGAATGGGAGCAAATAAGGAGAGGGTTTAAAAGAACAGGCACATCAGGCATTAGAGAAAGTGGGCATCTTGTCCATGATAAACACGTGTGCCTTTTAAATACAAAAGTATGAACTGTGGCTCTGAGCATTAGATAAGTAAACTTACGCAGTTTAATGGAAGAAAGCCTTCTGGTGTCCTTCATTTCTCAATAGCCTCTTATACCCCCTAAAATTCCTCTCTAGAGGTGTGTGGGGGGGGCGCCTGAATAATGTGGGGTGAGGCTGTGGGAAGAGGACTGGAAACTTTCTTTTTATGAACTCCTTGGAGGTTAACTTATCTCAGCCTATGTGTGTTTGCCCGGATAGCTGTTACCTAATGGGGATTTTGCTGTTGCCAAGTATTTCAAAACACTGCTTTTCTGAGCAATGCAAGCTACTTGATGAAATGTTTTTGTTTCTTTTAATGGTTAAAGATGGTATTTTGTGTGTGTCTGTGTTTTGTTGTTGTTGTTTTTTAAAAAAGTAACTGGTGACTTTATAATATCTAGCAGGAAAGTGATCTGCAGAACATTTCTATCTTGTAACCCTTTTGAATTCCAAATAACCTGTTGCACTATCTTGCCATGTCTTCTCTGGTTGGCCTTCCAACTCTGTTTGCTTTGATTATTATTTTTGCCATCCAGAGAAGTTAATTAATACAAAAAAGCAAAATGAGACTTGAACTCTCTGGTCTATGCAGCTCTCCTTTTCGCAAGCTGATGGCAAACAATGGTTATGCAAAAAGAATAAAGGAAAAGGAACCAATTGTTGGATGCGTCAGTTGTCATCATTGCCACTTCACTGGTTGGCCTGCCAAATGGTTAAAAGGCTGCTCCCCACCCACTGTTCTCTATTGGTCTTTTTCACATTCTCTGAAGACTGATCTTCTGAGATCTTCTGAAGCTAGTCACATCAAAATACTCTCTAGGCAAGACCACAAACTCCTTTGGCCATCGATCAGGAAATACTGTGAGCCCCTGGTTTCCATATGGGCAATTATGACCATTAGAAGTGGGTTTTTCATACCTCATTGCAACCCCAACTGATTATAAAACATAGATTACTCATTACAGTTTTATCCCACTTCTTCTTATGAGGGGCATGCTAGCACCCAATAATTCCTGTTGAGGCAGAGGAGAGCACTGTATTGCAAATGGTTGGATATTAGAGCCCAGGATTCTTGCATTAAGCACTCCAGCCCCTGCACCTCACTGCCTCTCAGCAGTGAGAAACAACTCATTCATGTTAAGTAATTACACAGGCAATAAAGGTCTATTCTTTTTATTACTTTCAATTATATCTCGCCTTTCGTCCCCGGTAAAGGTAAAAGGTAAAGGACCCTTGGATGGTTAAGTCCAGTCAAAAGGTGGTGGCGCTCATCTCACTTTTCAGGCCAAGGGAGCCGACGTTTGTCCACAGACAGCTTTCCGGGTCATGTGGCCAGCATGACTTCTGGCGCAACAGAACACTGTGATGGAAACCAGAGCGCACAGAAATGCTGTTTACCTTCCTACCACAGCAGTACCTATTTATCTACTTGCACTGACATGCTTCTGAACTGCTAGGTTGGCAGGAGCTGGGACAGAGCAACCATTGCAGGGATTTGAACCGCTGACGTTCTGATCAGCAAGCCCAAGAGGCTCTGTGGTTTAGACCACAGCTCATGGTTCTGAGAGGTGGGGCAGCCTCCGAGTCTTATGGCTGGCTCAAAGTTACCCAACAAGCTTCACGGCTCAGCACAAATTGAAGCCTAGTTCTCCCAGGTTCTAGTCCAACACTAACCACTACACCATAAAATGCAGGAAAGATGTTTGTACAATTTCAAACACACCCTCCCAATTTCTTTTGCCAAAAGGCTTGCACAGAAGCTGGAAGTCTTCAACAGTCTTACTGGATGCTATTGGTGTAACACATGAAGCTTTCAAAGAGTCTTCGTTCATCTAGTCCAGTATTGCCACTCAGCCCCTGGAGAACCACTGCCAGTCAAAGGCAGTGATCTCCGCCCTGCCCCACACCTGCTGCCTGATCCTGCTAGCTAGAGATGCCAGGGACTAAACATTGGGATGGGGCTTTTTGTGTGCAAGTGTTCCCTGCTGCTAGGCTATGTACAGTTCCTCTGGAGTGGGGAAGTGCGATAAAACTGACATGGAACTGCACAATTTTGGGGAATCCCTTCCAAAAAAAAAACAGGTAAAGGTACCCCCTGACCATTAGGTCCAGTCATGGCCGACTCTGGGGTTGCGGCGCTCATCTCGCTTTATTGGCTGAGAGATCCGGCATACAGCTTCCGGGTCATGTGGCCAGCATGATTAAGCCGCTTCTGGCGAACCAGAGTAGCACACGGAAACGCCGTTTACCTTCCCACCGGAGCGGTACCTATTTATCTACTTGCACTTTGACGTGCTTTCGAACTGCTAGGTTGGCAGGAGCAGGGACCGAGCAACAGGAGCTCACCCCATTGCAGGGATTCGAACCACCGACCTTCTGATTGGCAAGTCCTAGGCTCTGTGGTTTAACCCACAGCACCACCCACGTCCCTTCCCAAAAAATAATATTCAGTAAATGGAAGTCTGAATTGCCCTATTAACTCAAGAGGTTAATGTTGCAGAACTGAAACAAGGATTCAGGATAATCTTGGACTCATCCTCACTGCCCTGCTGCATTTTCCCCAGGGAAACCTGCAGTTTAGTGCTGAATTGGAAAAAAAAATGCAATTGGGTGTTCCATGGATTGCCACTTGTTCCGAATCAGAGCTAGACCAGTGGTTTTTCCAGGGGAAAGTGACAGGGCAAAGGCCAAACTGCTTGAACATGTCCCTTCATCTTGGCTGTAAATGAGGGTAGGTGGTCATCAGCCCAACTAGTGCCTTCTAGGCAGGAAGGAAACAAAGGTTAATGAGGAAATTATGGGTATTGCCTTCTATCCGTTGAGCAGTTCATGATACAGGGGCATATACTGTGACCTGGTCATTGCCTTGAGGGACACTAAATTGTTGTAGGGAGAATCTTGTCTGGGAAAAATAATTGCAGGGGTGGAGCAGGAGAAAACCAGGAAGCTACTGAGCTTGCTGATGAAGCAATTCCTGTGCTGCAGAAGCAGGTGGGG
Organism: Podarcis erhardii; assembly: GCF_964252035.2. Taxonomy (NCBI): domain Eukaryota; kingdom Metazoa; phylum Chordata; class Lepidosauria; order Squamata; family Lacertidae; genus Podarcis; species Podarcis erhardii. The sequence continues at coordinate 41,954,541 of NC_138510.1, forward strand.
GAGACTATGCCTGATAACCATCAAACCCCACATTGACCTCCCTGTTGGCAAAGGTTTGGCCATCCCACTGATACTTGCCAAAGTGCACTTTATCATGAAAGAAAGTATTAAAATATATCCATAGTTTGTTATTTCTTGCAGTGCTTGTTTAACCATATTTTTTTAGACTAAATATTTATAGCTTAATCCTGCAGTGAGATAATTGGTGATCTTACATTCTCCCTCTCTCATGAAAAAACCTGATTACCTTTATAAGTACAATAAATCTTTCAACAAAATGAAGTGTACATAGGGGTGTTCATACATTCTTACAGGGATACAGTGGTACCTTGGGTTAAGAACTTAATTCATTCTGGAGGTCCATTCTTAACCTGAAACTGTTCTTAACCTGAAGCACCACTTTAGCTAATGGGGCCTCCCGCTGCCGCCCGCCCTGCTGCTGCATGATTTCTGTTCTCATTTTGAAGCAAAGTTCTTAACCCGAGGTACTATTTCTGGGTTAGTGGAGTCTGTAACCAGAAACGTCTGTAACCTGAAGCGTCTGTAACCTGAGGTACCATTGTACCTGAAATAATGATTCTGCAACAGGCAGAACTGCAACTTGCAGTTAAGATGTATGAAATTTTGACACTGCTGAAGACTTAAGGCCCAAAATTCATGCAGCAGTAAATCGATGGACTTGTGTGTTGCCATATTAAAAGCTGTTCTAGAGAGCCAACTCCTAGGGGTTTAGGTCACTTTGCCCCCTAGTAAAATATTTGAGGGGGCTGGGCCCCCTAAAGTAAATGGCATTGCCATTAAAATAGTGTGTGTGTGCGCGTGTGGTTGCCACATTATGTGGGGTGGGGCTTACCTGGGCCCCGCAATATTTTATTCAAGTTGGCACCCCTGTTCTAGAGCATCACCTTTCAAGAGAATTTGACTACCCCTTTCCAATTATATGCAATTTCTAACCATGAGGCAATTAACACCTTAGTAATTAAGGTCACATCCATACCATACATTTAAAGCACACTGAATCATGGGAACTGTAGTTTGCCCTTACAGAGCCGCAGTTCCTAGAACTCTTAATAAACAGCAATTCCTCATATTTTGGGGAAGGGAAGCCATGTATTTAGAATGGTGTGGATGTAATCTATGTCTTTGTACAACTATTTAGAGTTTACATCCTTAAAAAGAAAGAGCAGCATGAGTGAGGCATCTTAAATTTACACTAACAGCATTTAATACCAGGGAATCACAACTAGAGAAAGCATTTCTAACTTGCTATTCCTCACAACGGGCGGGGTTCAATAACAAAACAGCCATCACCATTTCAGAAATGCAGTGATACAAATAAATATATCTAGAGCAGAAAATATACAAACCAGCACAGGATATGACTCATGATGGGCACTCAGACACTACCAAATGCTTACCAAATGCCTGGTTAATTATCCTTTACTTTCTACCAAGCACAATTTCCTAAAACAAATTCAAATTAGTACTTAAGGTTACTGTCTGGGAACCTACTTAAAGCACAGTATTTTCTCTCTGTAGCAATGCCACTTGCATGAAGCAAACCCTTTTGTGGCATAACAAAAATGGTATCTTTTTTTTCAGCGTTCAGATTGGTCAGCTAAAAATGGAATTGAATGGTGCTGCATCTTGCAAAAATCTGGTTTGAGAATGGTTTACAAAACTTGGATAGCAGCATGCCAGAAGACCTGGAAATTATGTTAAAAGCCCGAACTCGAAAGTCTAAATGTGTAAACAAAACACACACACACCATAGGTCATTGCTGTTGCTATGTTAGATTTAAGTTAGGTTTTAACATTGATTTCCATTTTAATGCTAGTCTAATTTCAAAAAATAATTATAGACAAGCACAGTACTGAACGGACAGGTCCAAAATATCTGTTCTTGGGGAACTTGCCTTCAGAAATGGTGCTCGAAGGCCTTTTCAAGTTGATTAATGGAGCATAGTGTTTAGAATTGCTCATTATGTATACAAGCACCTCCAGCAGTAATTGCATTGTATTTGCACTAGGAATACCTCCAGGTGTTCTTGGACTCCCACTCCCATCAGCACCAGCCAGCACAGCCAATTATCAGGGGTGATGGAAGCTGTAGTCTTAATAACTGGTAGACCAGACGTTCCCTGTCCCTGATGTATTATTTATTTATTTATTTATTTATTTATTTATTTATTTGATTGATTGATTGATTGATTGATTGATTGATTGATTGATTGATATACTGTCCTCCATCATAGATCCCAAGGAGGTTTACAGAATAACAGACAGGATAAAAAACAAGTAAATAAGTAAGGCAAAACAGCAAAACAATAACAGGCACATTTAAAAGACTGTAGAATATTAATCAGCCCAAGACCTGGTTGTTGTACACCTTTGGTGCAGCTTGATTTCCCCATAGCCATCAGTGTCTATGCATTTACATCAGTTGATCTCTTACTTTCTGCTGGAAATAATTGTATTTCAGTATTTCCCACAAGCAACGACTGAGGTCCTGAACGAAAGGATGTTGGTGAACTGTTCATATAGAAAGAACTCATATAACACACCACAGAAATTGCAGCATTTCTGAGCTCTTTTACCCTGTACAAAGTATCTCCATAACATTCCTTTAGCTTCTGTGGAAGAAAGACAGCCAGATTGTAACTAAGCTGCTGATTTTCTAAATATCTGACCATTAGACCCGGTGATGACAAGAGCCAAAGTTTGGTACAATTAGAGGACAGTTGCTGGAAATAGGGATGGCTTTTATGGTAGCCTGTGAAAGCTGACACCTCTGTCCTTTTGGGGGTGGTAGTGATTTGTGGGTATTGTATCTCTGAGGTACTGCTGTGAAGAAATGAACGTTTCCACACATCCCCTCCTGCCCTCTTCCTCTGCTCCTTTATTCTGTGGCTTCCAGTATTGTCCCCAAGTGTGTTTTATTACACAGTAAAAGCACTGTAACATGCGCTCCCATTTCCACTTGGGTTAATAAAAACTTACAGATTCCATCTCCTTACCCCCACCTTGGGCTGCTAAACAGAGAATGAAATGAAAGTAATGAATGCCAGGAATTCTCTTTCCCCTTCCCAATTCAGATGACATTAACGAGGGCAATGTGCAGCTTGCTCCCCTGCAGAGAATTCCACGCATGCTTCCAGGTCCATTAAGAAAACTCAGGAACACTCTTAAAGCCTTTTTTTTTGGGGGGGGGGAGGACATGCTGATTAACAAGGGCAAAGTCCCAACAAACCTTGAGATTTCAATGCGGAATTTGGAAGAGGAGACGACAACTTGCCAACCTTTTGCAAACTGGCAGCTGTCAACGGCTGATGGAAGGAGCATAAATCACAGGAGTTCTGTTCCCTCGCTCCAGAGACTTTCCTCTAGCCTGTGCGTGTTGGCACACTTGCACCTCAATGATCTTGGCAGGCCTGGCAGGCATTTGACAATAGACCTTCAAGGTGACAGATGATAAGCAGCAGTAGCAGGATAAGGCAGGGGAGCAGGTGGCTCAACCCTAGCATCTCTTCTGCACTTCTTTGTGCAAACAGTCCATTTTAAATGGCCCAGAGGGTCCCAGGTTCAATCTCTGGCACCTCCAGGTAGGGCTGGGAGAGACTTTCTGTCTGAAACCCTGGAGACGCACTGCCAGACACTGCCAGCACTGAACTAGATGGGCCAATGGCCTGACTAACGATAAGGCAGGGTTAAACCACAGAGCCTAGGACCTGCTGATCAGAAGGTTGGTGGTTCGAATCCCTGCGACAGGATGTGCTCCCATTGCTCGGTCCTTGCTCCTGCCAACCTAGCAGTTTGAAAGCACATCAAAGTGCAAGTAGATAAATAGGTACCGCTCCGGCGGGAAGGTAAACGGCGTTTCCATGTGCTGCTCTGGTTCGCCAGAAGCGGCTTAGTCATGCTGGCCACATGACCTGGAAGCTGTACGCCGGCTCCCTCAGCCAATAAAGTGAGATGAGCGTCGCAACCCCAGGGTCGGCCACGACTGGACCTAATGGTCAGGGGTCCCTTTACCCTTTACCTTTAAAGGAAGTTGAGGACATGACACATGTTTCTAAGCACACAGCATCATCTTTGACTGGGGCTATATGCACAGCTGGCATGTGGGGTTCTGTAACACACGCAGGCACAAGAGGCCACATGCAGATCACAAAGCCAACAGAGCTTTAAGAGTGCAAACTGTGCCTTCTATTGGTAACCGTGAGAAACAAACCACTGGAAATTGAGGTTTGTGTAGTTAAAGTGCTCTGTTCGCTCTAGCTTTTGCAGTTAGGAAAGCGATGGGGAAATGCATTTGAAAAGTGTGGAGTGAATGATTAATATCCTGCAGGATGAACACAATATGAAAATCAGGATCAATGCAAGATGAATGGTCGTTGTTGTATATAACCTCCTCACAAATAAACCACAATGAATGCTCACTGATATAATGTAACCACTCTGGAAACTTTGGGCAAGCAAATCAGGATGAATCCACAACATGTACCGTATTTTTTATAACACGCACCCGACCATAACACGCACATAGTTTTTAGAGGAGGAAAATCCGTAGGCATGCCACCTGTAGGCATTTCCTCCATAACACGCACAGACATTTCCCCTTGCTTTCTAGGAGGAAAAAAGTGAGTGTTATGGTGCAAAAAATACGGTAGGTCGTAAGAACATAAGAAGGCCCTGTTGGATCAGGCCAATGGTCCATCAAATCCAACATCCTGTTCCATCAAATCCAGTGGCCTAGATGCCCATGGGAAACTGGCAAGCAGGACCTGAGCACAAGACCCCTCTCACATCCTGCGGTTTCCAGCAACTGCTATTCAGAAGCCTTGCAGCCTTATACCATGGAGGCTATCATGGCTAGTAGCCTCCATCTCCATAAATGTGCCCATTTCTCTTTTAAAGCCATCCAATATGATGGCCATCAAGGCCTCCTATAGGAATGAGTTCCATAGACTAACTATGCACTGCATGCAGAAGTACTTTATTAGGCTTTATTCAGCCAGATTGGATGCCCACTTCATTGGGGGCCATCTGGATGAGCCCTACAACTTCCATCACTCCAATTATCCTGGCTGGTGCTAATGAAGTCCAGCAACATCTGGAGGCAAGTCACAGTTTCTCCACCAGGCCCTGAGTTAAGGCCCTTGTTACTGTCCTATACCCCTCATTATCAAAATGAACATCTTCCCCACTGATGAAGAATTAAAAAGTTAAGACTCTTGGAATCTTGGCTCTAGTTTCTTCCTTACTGGTAAAAGGGGGAAAATAAACAAAATTGCAGAGAGAGGCCTGCAAAGTAGAACCAGGTGCAACTTTTTCAATAGGAAGGGGAGAGAAAGGAGCTCTTTTGGAGTCCGTATCTATTCCAGACCCCATCCTGCCTCCCAAATCCCGAGCTTCTGTTTTGAAAAGGGAACTGATTGAGCACACGGCTTTAGCAGGTGTTGTTTCTGCTGGGAGAGCTTGTCTGGCTGCTGGCCTGCCACTTTCATCTCACAGAGGAATGTTAATAGGATGGAGCCCTGGCCTCAGCAAAGTGTCAACCTTCAATACAGGGAATGTGCTTGCTGGCCCCATTGCATGCTGCAGGATTAGGGGGCATCCTCTCAGATAATAAATATTTTCTGCCTGATCTTCTCCATGTGGCTTTGAACTCTCAACATCATCCAGACGCCCGCCCCTACCCTCCACCCCTTGCTTTATTCCCAAGACAACCGTTTCACTTATGCTGCAGAGGAATCTCTGGATGCACAAATTGGTCAAAGCTTCAAGCAGGTCATGAGCTCTTTAACTTCTCAAGATACATGCTCCAATTGCACCAATGGGAAAAGCACTGCACTGTACAAAATATTTTACTCTGGAAATATTGCACAGTTCCTGGATGGTGCCAGCAATTCAATACTGTATATGGTTTTGTTTTGTTTTTAAAGTCTTTATTTGTAACATTTTTACTCTCCTCATCAAAGATAGCGAATACTGTATGAAATGGAACAAAATTTGGGACTCTGTACCATTCTGTACCATTCTTGGTTAGTGTCATCACAAATAAGGGAAATAACTCATTCAAAGTAATCCATAGATGGTATTTGCCTCCCCATGCTCCGTAGGGGACTATCGAGGACTAATACTCCACTACGCTGGAGTGGGTGCAGGGATTTGAGCACATAGTTATTTTAAAAGAAAGAAAGAAAGAAAGAAAGAAAGAAAGAAAGAAAGAAAGAAAGAAAGAAAGATGGAGAAATGGTGAGTTCATACCATCCAATTTCTCTTGTAGATGCAAAACTATTCATGAATATATTATCAAAGGAATTAAACCGTATGATTCCCCAGTATACACATATAGATCAGATAGAGTATATTTGGAAAAGATCAGTTACCAGCTCCATCAGATGGATATTAAATGCCATATACCATGATGGGGGTGGAGACCACCCAAATCAATCATCATGTTTGATGCTTAAAAGGCATTTGGCAATGTAGGAATCTCAGAACGTAATCAACAGATGATGTATATAGTTTTAATTCTATCAATGTTTCATTTTTTAATTATTGTTCTCTCTCTGTTTTTAATAGTTCTTATTTTTATCTGTGAGCTGCCTTGAGTCCCACCAGGGAGAAAGGCAGGGTATTGTTGCTGTTGTTATTGTTATCAGGCTTCAGTCCGTGTAGGTGACCAGTTCAGATCTGCAAATAGATGCGGTCACAATGCCACATGATTTTGTGTCTGCATTGTTTGTTTGGAAAAGGGATAGTAAGGAGGCAGGCTAATTCACCATCAACATAGATGGTGACTGATTAGTGCCAGCTAATATCATTTAAATTGTGCCCCTTATTCCCCCTACTCCACCCCTGTGCTGTTTCTTTCTCTTTAGGTGAACAGGATTGGTGTTTAGGCCCAGCATCTGTTGTCATGGGAACAGATCCTCCTTCCCTCCTGCCAGAGCTCATTTGCAACCCTCTGCATGCCCCCAAGCACAATGGAAGAGAGCTGGTGTGGCAAAGAAAGTGCAGCTTTGTTTCTCTTTGGGGAGGGAAAGGAACATTTTTTGTAATAATTCTGCAGACTAGTTAACTGAAGGAGAAATGTATTTGTGTGGATTTCAGGGAGGAGTTCATTTGCAGGGAGTGATCTGGTGGGGATTTTCTTGGAGGAGGATCAATGTGGAAAATGAGCACGTAAAGAGGGAAAACTAAACAGGGGAAATGTTTTTAGTACAGGTGAAGCACCAGAGTGGTAATTCAGTGTTTGGTTGTTGCAGTAGAACATAAGGAGACCTTGGCTGGGGTCAGACCAAAGTCAGAAAAACTTACAGTTGGAAGGGGAGATGTTGAGCTGAGCTTAAACGGCTGCCGCGTATTGAAAAAGAGAGGAGAGAGGGAGACAGTGTTAAGGTTGATAGTGAAGAGGACAAGACCTGAACAGTGGGCTTCTAATTCTTCAACCCTATAATATTTATTAACTATATTTTTTCAGTCTAGCTGGGATCTAGTTTGGCCCCAGCACCGCAAACTTTAAATAAGCATTAAATAGTGGGGAGGGTGTTTAAACATCTCCTAAATAAGACCTTCCTTCTTATGGAGTTGTTTTTAAGATGGATAGCTTTTCTGCATCTGCCAAATTTTATACTGTTGTTTTATTTGTTTTGATTGTCCAAAGCTTTTAAACAATGAATAGTACCGCTATTGCAAGATTTTCTTGTATTGTATAAAATTCCTTTCAAATTTAATACCGAACTACCCAAAAAATGCTTCCAGCATCCTTCCATATGATTGGCACCCCGCTGGGATAAAGGGCTCCACCTCCTCCTTTTCCTGTTTAAAAGATCTGCTACCCTCCAATGTTTCATAGATGAAAATAGAGAAATTGCTGAAGCTATTTGCTTATCAGATGCCTCAGACAAGTGTTGCCAACCTTTTCAGGCCCATGGGCACATTTAGATTTTTTTAGTGACTTCTGTAGGAAAACATCTCTAGTCACGTCCAGTAGAATTAATCTGAGCCTTGAAAAGCACATAGATTATCACTCTTCCAACTTCCTCAACTCTTTGTACTTTTCAAGGTAGAAAAAGGACTCCTGACCTCAGGAATTATGACCTTCACCAGTGCATGACCAAAGAGACTGTGAGGTGAGGGGGTGCTCAGTGGTTTCCTGGGTGCTAGGAGAAGACCTCAAGGGTAAAATTGCACACAAGGATGTCAAGTTGATGATCCCTGACCTAGGATATCTGAAACCAACTCCATGACAACTCAGAGCAGGGCCTTTTTCATAATAGCACCTGACTTGTGAAATTCTGTCTTGGTATGCATTAGACAGGAAATACATTTTTTTGTATTTCCAGTACTTGCTGAATACTTTTTTACTTTGGCAAGCCATTCCTAAAGGATGATCCAAGCTCTGCTACTTATCAACTTTTGGGTTTTAAAAATGTATTCCATATCATTTATACTGTAAAGACATTTTTGTTCATCATTTTAAAATGTATGAATGTAAAACAATTTGAATAAATCTTGTAAGTACGTAAATAAATGAATAAAATTTAAATGCCAAGAAAGTAATTGTTCTTTTGCCTTTAATTATCAAAAATCCATTGGTAATGTTTCCCCCAATAATGTAAATGTAAAAATTATTTTGACAGTCAACAGCATTTGGCGTCAACAAAGTATCTCCTAACCTTCTTGCATCCAGTGAATATAAAGCTATCGTATAGGTGACACTGGCCAGGAACCAACTAATTTTGAAATAACCTGACTGACTTCCTAGGAAAATCTGAAATGTAAGTGCAATCTTGCTGCAGCGTCTGTCACCCCACCAGTCGTTCAAATGCCCAATCTGCCTCGAAATGCATTAACTGACCCTGGGCAAATCACCATTATTTGAAATTTGCACTTCTCTGAATTTTGCAGTGCATCCAAGTAACGTGTACAAAAATGATTATATTACATTAAAATGTGCCTAATGCATGTATTAGTAAAAATGTGTTAAAATGCATATATTAGCAAAAAAAAAGTGTTAAAATGCATGTATTGGTAAAAATGGCATACACAGCTGCATTGCGTGATGGAAAAACCGATTTGCAAAAATATATACTTTGGGGGGAAAGGCATTCAAAAACGTGTGTATGAGGCAAAACCCACACTAAAATGCTGGTGGATTTTCAATGAGGGTTTTTTTTAAAAAAGAAAAGAAATAAATCTCAGATTGATGTGGAAAGGTTGAGAACGAAATGTAAGTTTGGAAAAATAGGAAACTGGGAGAAACCATAATCGAGAGATTTCCCCATCACCACCCCTAGCTGACTCTCCCATTTCCACACCTCTGTCTTTTAGGCCAGCCATCACACATACTGGGCAGAAGCTCAAGAATCCTGCAACCTGCCCAATGTCCCAGGTCTCCCTTGGGTTTCCAAGCCAGCTTTGTGCTACAGAAAAGGTGTTTCCTGGCCAACCTTGGGTGGTTTCCAGTGACCTGGTGCTAACCTCAGGGACAGGCCTTTAGTCTAGAGAGTGTGGCTGAGTGCGCAGCTGGGAACAAAGAGTGTCTGCGGTTTCTCTTTACTCTCTCTCAGAAGGAGGAAGGAGAGGAGGGCAGGGCGGGAATGTTATGGCTGGGGTCTGGCTGCCTTGCTCTGCCTCTGCTCTTGGCAAACATTTCATTGTATTGTTGAGGGGCCGCTAAACCACCATGACATGCCTGTGAAACCAAATGGGCCAGCAGACAGAAAAGAGGGACATTTTTCTTCCCTGAATACAAATTGTTAGCAGCTGGCTCAGAAATGGGTAATAAATACCAGGCAGGCCACAACTCTCAGGGAGTCTCTGAGCAGGGAGGGTTTTGTACTGAAAAGAGCTGGCTTAGCCTAACAAGAAATACTTCTCCTTGGTTTTCAGCTGTAAGCAACAATGCGGCCAACTTCTATTTCTAATTATATACCTTGGCCTAGTTCTGGAGTCGCTCCTCTGAGATTTCTTCAGGGCAACACATCTGTATGAACATGCCTCCTTCTCCTCCTAGTTTGGCAGTTTAGTGCAAATTGTATGTTTGGAGAAGTACCCCCAAAATGAAATTCAACATGGTACATGAGACCCCTGTGTTATCCTACAATGGGTTACGCAGACAATTGTGTGGCCACTTTCGTGTTGCTGAAAAAGAAGAAATGCCCCACCATTTTGTACAGCTGACAGAGGCACATTTAGATGCACACTGTGAGATGCTGTGATTTAAACAGAACTACAGTGCAGCTCAGCATAACAGGGAACAAGACTGTGACCACAGGCCACCTGTGTAGCTGCTCAAACTGCTGTCCAGGTACTCACCATTGAGAGGATACTCTAAGCCCCCTGCTGCTCTCCCTTCTGATGGTTTAGAATAGAAGGTGAAAGGCGGCGGGGGGGGGGGGGGGACGGGGACGACGGGACGACGACACCAAAGTCTACCCCTGCCTGATACCCTTATTTCTTTTTGTAGCCACACCTCAGCTCTACTAAGATCATTCTACACTCGCCTACTTGTTCCAAACTTGTCTTGCATCTTAAGGCTTTTCTCTACATAGCTTGTGCTCCCTCTCCAATCTCCTCAGAAAAAAATAAACCCAAGAGAAGGAGGGGGGAACCTGCCTGTTCAGCAAAATTAGGGTTCTTTTTAATAGCACAATAGCACCGGCTTTTCAAGAAAGGTCTGCTACTTTTTAATCCTGTTATGTTCATGCATCAGTGAAGGTAAAGTGTGCCTACTACTATGGGAACATGCACGTATAATTTGTGCACGCAACATGCACATGTAAAGAGATACCGGCAATCAAACAACAACAAAAATGGTATGTCTGTAGCCAGGACTGCTATGAATGATTCTACATGTTTTTACTATATAGCCAATAGATGCTGATGGTAGAACGTTGTTTAGAATGCAATTGTTACCTGAAGCAGATGTTGGATTCTAGGTGTATATTAATGGATTCTTATGTTCCCCTCTTTTTGCTTACTTGGCTGACACACCTGACCAGTTTTGGCAGAAATCTGTTATCAGAAGAAAAATATCTGTTTGCAGAACAAGTTTTAGAGAAGGGGAAGCTCAGTCCCTTGCTTGGGACACTTCCAAGTGCTTACACTAGGGGTGCACAGCATATTAGATTGTACAGGTACTCTGTGGCTGAGATCTAAAGAACTGTGCAAAATTCTTTGCATGCCCAAGAAAGGATCAGGCTTGTATTTTTCAAACAGCACTCCTCAAATGCAATATTGCAGATAATTTTTGAAACTGATAGGACTTTCAAAAGCATTTTGTGATAAGGCAAGGATGCTCTGCTGTTCAAAGTAAAAGTAAAAAAAAAATTATTCTGTAGGCCTGCCCACACTCTTAAGCTCTTTGGATCTTGAATAGCAGAATCATAGATTTGTAGAGCTGGAAGGGACCCTGAGGAACATCTAGTCCAACCCCCGGCATTGCAGGAATATGCAGCTGTCCCAAATGGGGACTGAACTTGCAACCTTAGCGTTATCAGCACCATGCTCTGACCAACTGAGCTATGCCCTATGGCTTGCACATACTAGGAGACTGTGTACAGAAGCAAATTTATCTGAAAACATCTCAGGTTGGCTACTAGACCTATGGTTGTCATTCACCCCTTCTAAGTCCTATCGCTGTTGTGGGTAGTGAGCCTGCATCCTGCTCCTGCTCCTAGTCTTGCTCCTGGGACCAGCACTGCCATGTTCCACACTGCCGCTACCATCACACAGCATTGTGGCCTTCCTTTCATTTGCTGTCACCAATCCACCCTGCCTCTTCATCTCCTTCCAGGCCAATTGGAAAGAGAACAGGAAGATAAAGCAGCGCAGTGGCAGTAAAGGAGACAGGATGACACAAAGCAACATGACTTCCCTTCTCTCCTTCCTCATGACTGGAGGCCAAGGGTTTGGACAACTTTATGGGAGAAGATGAAGAGTCCAAGTCCTGAAATCATCAAGGCGACACCTGAGAACTGGCAAGGCTAAGGAGGCCAATGCAGACACAGTAGAAGGGAATCAAATGTACCAAGGTTAGTTCCAGAAGACCTGTATATATTGAGCATTCACCCTAATTTTTCTGCACAAAGTTTGCAGGGAGGTTCAGTGATGCCAACTACTTACTGAGCATTCATTTGGATTTGTTTCTGGGATTAGATTATTTTGTGCCAAGCAAATATTATCCCACACTTTTCAGTGCACTTTCTTATCACAAAAGACGGGGGGGGGGGTTGGCACGCAGTGTGGGCTTGTTGTACAAGAGCTCCAAACAGACTTTAATTGTACAATCTCCATTTGCCAACATGTGATTGAATCCCACCCGAAAATATCGACAGTCTTGAAGTTCCCTGAATGAATGCATTTTGAGCGGGCAGAGAAGTTGCATGGGCAAGTCTAAAGCTGACTTTGGTTTAAGTAACTGGGAGCAGAACTTGGCTTCCTATCATGTTGTTTACTAGACTATGGCACCTTTGATGACTGGCAGGAGACAAATGACAGGATATCTCACTGTTGGCAAAACCCAGCCTTACACTTTTTGGAGCTAATGTTAAAGAGAGTTTAAGAAACAGACAAGAATCAACAAAGCTAATTACACTTGACTCAACTGAACTCTGGAATCACTCCCTGGAGATCTTAACAGGGTAAATGGAAGTCTGACTTCCTCTCCCTCTCTCCCCCACCCTCCTCTCTAAACACACACATCTGTGTAACATAATAATAATAATAATAATAATAATAATAATAATAATAATAGTTGTTGTTGTTGTTGTTGTTATAATTTATTAAATTTCAATACCTCCCGTCACCTGAGGATCACAGGGTGGTTTACAATGTAAAAACATACATACATAGTAGCAAACAAAAACAATGACTCCCCCTACACAGTTTAAAAGACCATAGCTAGTTTAATTAGCCAAAGGCTTGGGAGAAGAGGGATGCTTTTGCCTGGTGCCTAAAGGTATGTAGTGAAGGTGTTAGGTGAGCCTCCCTGGGGAAAGCATTCCACAAATGCAGTGCCACCACAAAAAATACCCTTTCTCATGTTAGCGCCCTCCTGACCTGTTGTGAAAGAGGCACATGAAGGAAGTCCTTAGGTGATGACTGCAGGGTCCAGATCTCTTCCTATGGTGAGAGGCAGTCCTTGAGGTATTGCAGTCCTGAGCTGAATCCTATAACTGTATGACCAGGGCAGTTAAACCCAATTGTTCTGAAATCCATTCTCAGGCAATCCTTGAGCTTGCTTTGCTTGATTCATGAGGGCAAGACTGCAATCCAATGCCCACTTATTTCCGAGTAAGCTCTGCTGAGATCCATGGCACAATGTTCAAAATAACTGTACACCCAACTGGGCTGCATTCAACGCAGAAGTATTAACGCAGAATAAAGACAGGAATCAGCCTGATAGGTATGAATTGTGTGGTGAAAAATGGACCTATGCTCCTTTCTCTGTCAGTTGAGAGTGCTGGGTTAGTATGAATCCATCATGATTTGCAAGACTAATGCTTTATTATGGTCCTGATTGCTACTTTCATGATAGTACATTCCCCAGTCTGGACGCAGTGGGTACTTAAACCCATGACCCCCAACTCAGAAAGTGATGTAGTGAATCCTGGTTCTGTTTACTGCTGCTGAGCTTAAAGCCACACAGAACTTTCCAAAAGCCTTTCACTCTACATTTCCCCGCTTAAGACACATCTGCTGAAGATAAAAGAGGGGGAAACTGAGCAAATACAATTAAATGTGTGAGATCGCAACATTCTCCATCTGATCCTTGGAGACGGCTCTTTCACTCGGTGGCAACAGTTTCCGGTACTTCCCCTCCTCCCTCTCCACCCCCATTGCTTTCTGATCCCTGGCTGAAGCACACTCTGCAAGAAGGGCTGCATTCACTCGGTGACTATTATTAATGAGTCCCTTTTATCTCTTCCCAAAGATACCCCAGTCCAATCCAGTGCTTTAATAGAAGGTTAGGGCCAGATCCCCAAGCCCCAAGAAAAGCCTTCGGCTCGATTTCCTTTCAGTAGACATGAAAGTCTTGCTTCATTCATGGTCGGATTACTTCACTTCAGCAAAGCTTACACCAAGAACAAACTTAGTTGGTCTCTAAGGTGCTACTGGACAATTTTTTATATATATTTCACTTCAGCAGTTTTGCAGAAGGTGCTCAGTGTCGTTGGGAATCAAACTCTGCATCTTGGCAAAAAGTACTAAGCACTCTTTTAAAACGTGTTGTGATGTTTGAATGGGTGAAGCACACCTTCGCAGGAGAAGACTGTCCACACACAAAAACCTCGCAAAATCTGGATGTTAGTTAATCCCTGGAAAATGATGGCAATGGTTTTCCCTTTGGAAATAATCTTCCCCTCCTTCCTATCCTCCTCTTCCTCTATATTTCTGCATTTCTCTGTCTTTCTGTTTTTGCAACAAGACTGTGCTGAATAATAAACTTGTTGTGATTTAACACAAAGTGTCTTTTATGGCCTAGGAAAGAATAAGAAGAAAAACAGCATTCCTGGTGCAAACTTGGGTGATGCAACGGAGGAAACAAAAGAGAGGCAAGGCAGAGAAAAACAGCTGAAACACCAAACAATCTCAGTAAAATAGTGCGCTTCCTAGAGCTCATTTGCTAAGGAGGCAGGATACTCTCCTGTGCTGCTTGTTCCCTTGAGTTACTATGGAAGTACTATAATCTTCAGGTAGGACCAGGTAGGTTGTGGGTGTTTTCTGCAACATGTCATTGATGCAATTGTAGTGTGTTGGTGATGGGTTTATACTGGACCACCATACACCAGTCTGCTTCATTGCCTGTTCTGTGATGCTTCCACAATGTGAACACATCATTACCGTCTCCTTTGCACTCTAGGGCAACAAAATCAGGACAAAAAAGAAAGAAAGCCCTGAAACATTTGTGGTATTTATTCATTGACTATTTTCAGTCCCAGAGTGGTGAGCCATATAAAAAGGTTAAAACAGTGAAACAGCAATATACAAAAATATATAGATAGGACCAATAAGCAACCAGTTAACATAAGACAAACAAGCAAAATTACAATGAGGACGAAATTTCCAATTTAATCAATACCTAGATGAAAACAAATACAGCACAATCAGACAGATTAAGCAATCAACAGTCTTAGGAACAGTATGAAAAGTTTCAGAATTTCAGCAGGCAGTTATGGGGCAAGCACTGATTGGAAGCAAAGCAATACGTCTAACCTCATGACTTTTGCAGATGCAGACAATATTGAAAGTGGGGCTGTGTATCTAGATCCCATCATGAGCACAAATAATCATGGATGCTCTGCAAAAAGGATGACTGGAGGGGCCCTTAGGGCGCGGACCTTACCATTAACACAAAGTGAATCTTGTGACACCTCAAAAGCTTTACGTATTGTGGAACACTGGGAACTCCAGACCACTTGTTCCTTTCGCAAGAGTCCTTGAAATGTGTAAACAGCCCGCAGGATGCTTGCTGCTAGAAATAGCAAATTAGGATGATTACTCACAAATTTCTCTGCTCAAGGATAGGCACTCCAGCCAACTTTAAGCAGCATGCTGGGTAGAGAGGATCTGCCTAAGGACTTCCTTCAAGATTGGAGCCCTGCCTTTCAAACAGATCCTGGCAAGCAGCTTCCAGTCTAGACAAATTTCCCCTAAGGATGGGTACTTGGGTGTGTGTGTGAATCAGTGCCTTCTGAGAAGTGAATAATTGGGATCCACAACAAAACATTTGTTTTATTTTACCAAATCTTTATAAAGAACTAACATAAAAAATTCAATGTGGTGTGCAACAGGTTTAAAAATGAAGTCTAAAATACAGTCATACCTTGGAAGTTGAACGGAATCTGTTCCAGAAGTACGTTCAACTTCCAGAACGTTCGAAAACCAAATCGCGGCTTCTGATTGGCTGCAGGAAGCTCGGGCAGCCAATTGGAAGCCACGGAAGCCACGTCACACGTTCAAGTTCCAAAAGAACGTTCGCAAATTGAAACAGTCACTTCCGGGTTTGTGGCATTTGGGAGCCAAAACGTCTGATTTCAGGGGCGTTCAGGATCCAAGGTATGACTGTACTATCACTAGAACAATAAGGATAAAATGTAAACATATGTAGATCAGCAGAATCAGACAAACACTAGGCTGCATTAGTGCTCCCCATTGCAGTGTAGAGTGCTCCTGTTCCAGATTCCAGCAAGCCTGCCATGCCCTTTTCCAAAGGATTCTGTTACATTTCTCAGGCTCCTCCTCCTCCTGGTTCTCAATTTCTTCCCAACTAGCAGCCAGTCAGCATTCTATCACTGAGCATGCTCAGTCCTCACTGGGGCTGCTTTGTGGCTCGTTCCCCTGTTAGTTCCACCCTTAGAGAATTTTTGGTACTTCTGCAAACTTTGAGGTTTCTCCAAGCTTACTAATACCTTCTCTCGTGTGTGTGGATGGTTCTGTTTGGGCTACATAAGGATCCACAGCCAGACAATGAGTTCACTATTAGCATTATAGGAATGAGCTAAAATGCCAGACCCTCCAAGTGTCCCTATTTTCCAAGAATGTCCCTGATTTAGAGAAACTGTCTCAGTTTCTGATTTGATCCCAGAATGTCCCAGTTTTCCTTAAAGGTAAAGGTAAAGGGACGCCTGACCATTAGGTCCAGTCGTGACCGACTCTGGGGTTGTGGCGCTCATCTCGCTTTATTGGCCGAGGGAGCCGGCATTCAGCTTCCGGGTCATGTGGCCAGCATGACTAAGCCGCTTCTGGCAAACCAGAGCAGTGCACGGAAACGCTGTTTACCTTCCTGCCAGAGCAGTACCTACCGGTATTTATCTACTTGCACTTTGACGTGCTTTCGAACTGCATCAGAGAAATGTTGGAGGGTATGGAGTTATCCACCCCCGAGCCATCTGAAGGCAATCCTGTATAGGGAAGGTTTTTTTAAATGTTTACTGTTTTATAATGTTTTATATACAGTGGTACCTCAGGTTACAAACACCTCAGGTTACAAACACCTTGGGTTACAGACTCCGCTAACCCGGAAGTAGTACCTTGGGTTAAGAACTTTACCTCAGGATGAGAACAGAAATCGCACACCTGTGGCACGGTGGCAGTGGGAGGCCCCATTAGCTAAAGTGGTACCTCAGGTTAAGAACGGTTTCAGATTAAGAACGGACCTCTGGAACAAATTAAGTTCATAACTAGAGGTACCACTGTATGTTGGAAGCTGCCTGGAGTGGCTGGGGCAACCTAGTAAGATGTGTGGGGCATCAATAGTAAAATTTTCATTATGGAATTGGTTGTCCCTATTTTCATTGGAGAAATGTTGGCAGGTATGGAATGTAAATGTTTGTATAGTAAGGATCTGCTGGAAAGGAAGTGTTTTACCTTAAGGTACCAAGAAGGTACCAAGAGCTGGACCATAAAGAAGGCTGATCGCCGAACAATTGATGCTTTTGAATTATGGTGCTGGAGGAGACTCTTGAGAGTCCCATGGACTGCAAGAAGATCAAACGCATCCATTCTTAAGGAAATTAGCCCTGAGTGCTCACTGGAAGGACAGATCATGAAGCTGAGGCTCCAGTACTTTGGCCACCTCATGAGAAGAGAAGACTCCCTGGGAAAGACCCTGATGTTGGGAAAGATTGAGGGCACTAGGAGAAGGGGATGACAGAGGACGAGATGGTTGGACAGTGTTCTCGAAGCTACAAACATGAGTCTGACCAAACTGCAGGAGACAGTGGAAGACAGAAGTGCCTGGCGTGCTCTGGTCCATGGGGTCACGAAGAGTTGGACACGACTAAACGACTAAACAACAACAACAACAACAACCAAGAAGAGCCCAAGTAATATGTTTGCCATGTAGAGTGCTAACCATGAAAAGATCCTCCCCAAAAGAAAACAGAAAGGGAGGGGAATTAAAACACTGGCACAGATAGAGCCCCATTCAGGATGTGAGTAAATGAAATCAACTGGAGTTAAACTGTTTACCCTCTGGTAGTGGGCTTAATTTCTAAAAAAAAAAAAGAGAGATGCCAGGTCTAAAGACAGATCCCTCTGATCTGGATGCCCAGATTAAGGCTCTATACATGTTAACTCATTCATAGCACAAAAATATAGTTTTTCCTCAATCAGGAATCATTCATGCTCATCCTCAACATGCTGTTTTCAATCTAGATTGATTCTAGATCCTGCCATCCACAAGAGTGGGTGTGGTTACTTGGTACACATTTGAAAACCCTCCTCTTGATTAGGTTATCAACACCTTTCCCTCCCTGCACATGTCCCAGGCAATTGGAGGAAGAAGTGGTGACTGCAATCTTGGGAGACACCCACCCACAACATCTTCAGGTAGGTGTGTCGATACACTCTCCCTCCATTGCTGGGACAGTCTACATCTGTTTCCAAATGGATGCACTGTGGGGTAATGCAGAGTCAATCTGTAATAAGCTTTTGTTTTTGGAACTCACCAGTTTCTCAAGAGGTGCTGGGAGGAGAGGGATATGCAGCAAATCTGCATTGTGTGTGGACTATGCAGAAAACCATGTACTGAGTCTTCATTGATTCTAAAGTAAAATGGCATGTGTAGGCATCTTATATCTAATCCCTGATGTATGAGGACTCTCTGAAGTAACTCAGTGGCGAGAAAAAGAACTGTACACCTGACCAGGGCCACTTACTTCACATATTAAAGAGCAGTCCAAACATTAAAAACAGATGCTGGGGCTGAGCTCTGGAACATAAATTAAGCCTTACCTAGTTATGGTATTGTCAGGGGGTGCTATGAAGCCAGAGATATGTGTTTTATGGAGCTATATTTTTTTACAGTTACATTCCCTAATAATGACAGACATCTGGCAGCAACCCTAGAAAGGACAAGAGAGCTGAAAATAAGTCTGGTTAGGTTCCTAGTGTGAGTTGGACAGAGGAAGAAAGGTGGCTGGTTGCTCCCTGAAGGAAATGAAGAAGACTCAAGACAGTATGGGGCAGCACAGGAGAATGATGCTGGACTTTGGATTCCAGAAACATGACAGTTTCTCCTCAGCCACAGACTCACTGAGAGAGCTAAATTGCATCTCAGTCTTTTGGGCCTTTGGTCTTCCATTTTAGAGCAGTCATTGAGGTGCTTCCATTTCAGTTCTCCAAACTGTGAATTATAAAGACTATACATTGATGATGATGATAAGAAAAGCCAGCATTCAGGGCCTGCAGTTGTCAACCAGATGTCCATGGGAAGCCCAGAATCTGAATGTAAAAGCATTCCCCTAATCTGTAATTTCCAGCAAATGGTATTCAGAGGCTGAGAGGATGGGTGTGATTATAATAATGGAAAGTGGTGAAGTGTGTGTTTATAATTCCTATTTTGAGGAACTGAAGTGAAACTGTCCAAATGCCTGGTTTCAAAGGTAAGACCTAACATATGATATCGCCGGCGTCGCCACCGCCATCTCAATAGCACCCCTCAGAAAGGTTCTGTGTAGAGATGGACAAATCTGTCAAATTCAGTTTCTCTTAGTTCATCATTTTCCCCGTATTGAGTTCAAGTCTCCACATTTCTGCATCAATTTGTGATTAAGTCCTCATGAAAACTCTTCATCACTTTAGTGTACATTTCTCCTAAAATACATCTTTGCATGCAGTTCTGCGCAACACAGAGATTCTTGTGAGCAATTTTCCCTAATGCATTTTTGCATTCCCCCAATAATATGCATTTCATGCACACTTTCCCCTAACATTTGTGTCGTTTTTGGGTGGTCAACTGCATTGCAAAATTCAGAGAAGGAAGACTTTGGAAGGAAGCTGTGTTGTGGGTTCTTGTATTGTTTCAGGAAGTGTGTAGATCTGCATTAAAATGGAGATTCCACTGAATTTCTCCCCTACCCCTTAATTTAAAGGCTGTAAGTCAGAGCTGAGTACCAATGTGGCTTTGCACAATGTCTAAATCAAAAACTTGTTGAGCAAGCAGGGTGGAAATGGGGAACAGTGGTCCACCAGCCACTCTTGTCATCATTTTGCAGTGCATGAGAACAGAGGGCACATCTAACAGAGAGGGGGAGAGCGAGAGCGAGAGCAGTTTTGAGCCATGGACTCCTGATGACATTCTGACCTCACGTGCAGCAGCTATAAACAGGGCCATGTGTGAGCAAGTTAAAAAACATATACAGCTATGTGACTTGCCCATCATCTCTGCTGTTTGTATAACAACAAAGATTTTCCACTGAGTTCATAGTTTTCTTTTTTCCTCTTTTGTGGCAGAACTTTTGTAGGGAACTCCACCCCTCGGTTGACGGCAGCTGCCACAAAAATGGCACAGCATAGAAAGGCACCACTAGAAAGCATACTTGGTTCCTGTGGCTGGGAAAATTTCACCCAGGCTGCTCCATTCCATTAAAGTAGTCATCTCAGTCTATGAGAAAGACAGGCTGATTAAGATCTCTTTTCCAAGGTCACTGAGAGCAAGACAATGGGAGCTCCCAGCACATTGCACCCAGGGTTCACGGAGGAGAAGTAGCCATATCTATTTGTTTTAATTTCTAGCCTGTCTCATCTTGAAGGCTGAGCCCAGGTAGAAGTTCAGTCCTAAAAACCCAATGCAAGTTTACCCAGAAATATGTTCCACTAGGGTCAATGGGGTTTACTCCTAGGCAAGTCAGTATAGGATTGCAGCCTGAATGGGGTTCACCATCAGCTTTAAACGGCATTTTCAAGCAATCTAACTCAGGGACACCTGAACAGAGATGAATGTGTGTCTGTGTGCTTCTATGTATATTGTAATATGTGGGTGAATGGGGTCTCCACCACGGTATAAGCTTTGCCTTGATTTCCAGTGCAGAGCTCCTGCTTGAAAGACATAGGATACATACAGTGCAATCCCATACGTATCCGCTCGGAAGTGATTCCCACTGAGTTTGGTGAGACTTACTTCCACCCAAATAAGTGGCTATAGGGTTGCTGCCTTAATTCCCTAATAAATAATTGACATTTCCTTTATCCTCCTCAGTAGCCGCTGGTGAGTTGATGCAGGTGGGGTTCCACTGCTCTCCTGGCTTCCCAACACTGCGGGTCACTAGTGTTTCCTGAGAGGGAGAGGCACAGAGAGCTTGGGGTGGTGCTGAGTTGTGTGGTAGTGGAAGTGGCGGGTTGGCTCGCCTGCCATGCACTGCACCAAGCTCCCCACGTCTCCCCTCTTCCTCTTTGGAAATGGCAGCAACCCACTGTGTTGGAAAAGCTGGGAGAATAGCAGTGTCCCACCTGCACTGCCTTACCAACTGATCCCGATTGCCCTGTATATGCCTTGCTTCTCCTTGCCCACTCTCCCATCCTGTTACCAGCAGTGGAGGCTAGTCTATTGTGACAAATGGCGCACCGCACCCACCTCAGTCTGCTCCCAGCCAGCTCCAAAATGCTTGCCTTCTTACCCACACATTCAGTCTAGGGAGAAGCCATGGCTATGAGCTTCCTGATGCTTAATCTATGTGTTGCCCTTGAAGAGGCAGGGAGGAGGATGGGAACAAAATGAGTATTAGTAGGCTCAGTCTGTCATTGCCTCTGACTCTACCTCCCATTGGCTTCTCTGCTTTCCACCCTACCTGTCTGGATGTGTACCAGCCCCACTGGTTAACAGTCATGACTAAAGAGTGAGTAATCTCTGAGACTGCAGGATGTAGGCTGGATGAGCAGTTGAGGGGAGTGTGTGTTGAGAGAAAGAGAAAGATGCAATCAGCCTACTGACCATATATCTGTATATTCTGGTTTAGTATTTTCATGTGGGAATATCATAATAAGGGGCCTGTCATGGACTGGTTGGGCACAGAGGAATGGTGAGAGGAACCAACTGGGGAACCACCAAGGGAAGAAGGCTCGGAGCCTGGGGATTTATGGTGGGATGATGATGGGTAGTCAGAAGGAGAAGAGGGAGGAAACTGGGAGGAGGAGGTGTCAGAAACTGAAGAGGTAATAATAATAATAATAATAATAAATTTTATTTATATCCCACCCTCCCCAGCCGAAGCTGGGCTCAGGGCAGCTAACAACAATCAAAATAATCCAACGATTCTAAAAACATTTCATTATAAAATTAATTAAACTCAAATTTATGGCAATTTATGGAGGATGGATGGCGGCTAATGGATTGAGGTTGAATCCTGACAAGACAGAAGTACTGTTTTTGGGGGACAGGGGGCGGGCTGGTGTGGAGGACTCCCTGGTCCTGAATAGGGTAACTGTGCCCCTGAAGGACCAGGTGCGCAGCCTGGGAGTCATTTTGGACTCACAGCTGTCCATGGAGGCGCAGGTCAATTCTGTATCCAGGGCAGCTGTCTACCAACTCCACCTGGTACGCAGGCTGAGACCCTACCTGCCCGCGGACTGTCTCGCCAGAGTGGTGCATGCTCTAGTTATCTCCCACTTGGACTACTGCAATGCGCTCTACTTGGGGCTACCTTTGAAGGTGACTCGGAAACTACAACTAATCCAGAATGCGGC
This sequence comes from Podarcis erhardii, assembly GCF_964252035.2. Classification (NCBI taxonomy): domain Eukaryota; kingdom Metazoa; phylum Chordata; class Lepidosauria; order Squamata; family Lacertidae; genus Podarcis; species Podarcis erhardii. Next base: position 41,977,023 of record NC_138510.1, read on the forward strand.
AGCTAGACTGGTGACTGGGGGCGGCCGCCGAGACCACATAACCCCGGTCTTGAAAGACCTACATTGGCTCCCAGTACGTTTCCGAGCACAATTCAAAGTGTTGGTGTTGACCTTTAAAGCCCTAAACAGCCTCGGCCCAGTATACCTGAAGGAGCGTCTCCACCCCCATCGTTCTGCCCGGACGCTGAGGTCCAGCGCCGAGGGCCTTCTTACGGTTCCCTCATTACGAGAAGCAAAGCTACAGGGAACCAGGCAGAGGGCCTTCTCGGTAGTGGCACCCGCCCTGTGGAATGCCCTCCCATCAGATGTCAAAGCGATAAATAACTACCTGACATTCAGAAGACATCTTAAGGCAGCCCTGTTCAGGGAAGTTTTTAATCTGTGACATTTTAGTGTATTTCTGGTTTTTATGGAAGCCGCCCAGAGTGGCTGGGGAAACCCAGCCAGATGGGCGGGGTACAAATAATAAATTATTATTATTATTATTATTATTATTATTATTATTATTATTACCAATAAGCAAAATTCTATGCAGATTGCCAGAGGAGGGGTGTCAGGCTGCGGCCTGACCAAAGGCCTGGTGGAACAGCTCTGTTTTGCAGGCCCTGCGGAAAGATGTCAAGTCCCACAGGGCCCTGGTCTCTTGTGACAGAGCGTTCCACCAGATTGGAGCTGCGGCCGAAAAGGCCCTGGCTCTAGTTGAGGCCAGCCTAACCTCTCTGTGGCCTGGGATCTTCAGGATGTTTTTATTTGCAGACCGTAAGTTCCTCTGTGGGGCATACCAGGAGAGGCGGTCCCGTAGGTACGAGGGTCCTAGGCCGCATAGGGCTTTAAAGGTTAAAACCAGCACCTTAAACCTGATCCTGTACTCCACCGGGAGCCAGTGCAGCTGGTATAGTACCGGGTGAATGTGATCTCGCAGCGAAGACCCCATAAGGAGTCTCGCCGCGGCATTCTGCACCCGCTGGAGTTTCTGGGTCAGTCTCAAGGGTAGCCCCACGTAGAGCGAGTTACAATAATCCAGTCTGGAGGTGACCGTCGCGTGGATCACAGTGGCTAGGTCAGGGAGAGGGAGATAAGGAGCCAACTGCTTAGCTTGGCGGAGATGAAAAAATGCTGCCTTTGTTATAGCTGTAATCTGCGCCTCCATAGAGAGGGAGGTATCGAAGATTACACCCAAACTCTTAACGGACGGTGCTGGCACTAATTGCACCCCCGCAAGAGATGGGAGTTGCCCCCTCAATCCCATATCGCCCCGTCCCAGCCAGAGGACCTCTGTCTTCGAAGGATTTAACTTCAACCGGCTCCCACGTAACCATCCAGCCACAGCTTCCAGACATCTGGTCAGTGTGTCTGGGGCCGAGTCAGGATGGCCATCCATCAACAGATAGAGTTGGGTGTCATTGGCATACTGATGGCAACCCAGCCCAAAACTGCGGACAAGCTGGGCGAGGGGGCGCATAAAGATGTTAAAAAGCATCGGGGAGAGAATCGCACCCTGAGGCACTCCACACACCAAGGAGTGGCGCGATGACAATTCTCCCCCAAGGGCCACCCTCTGTCCCCGACCAGAGAGAAACGAGCGCAGCCATTGAAGGGCTGTGCCCTGAATCCCAAGGTCGGCAAGGCGGTGGTCCAGGAGTTCGTGATCGACCATGTCGAAGGCTGCTGACAGGTCTAGAAGAATCAGCAGCCCCGACCTGCCTTGATCCAGCTGCCTGTGGAGATCATCTGTTAGGGCGACCAGAGCCGTCTCGGTCCCATGACCAGTGTGGAAGCCGGACTGGAATGGATCCAGGGCTTAGTGAGCTGGGAGAGTCTGTGGCAGACAGAAGCCCAGAATTAGAGGCAGAAACTGAAGAAGGGGAGGAGGGCGGCCAAGAGCAGAGATGAGTCAGGCTGGTCTCTCCCCCTCCTGCTGCTACAAGCTTACCTCCCCACTGGTCTCCCAGAACCAAAATAGGCATGAAAAGGGCGAAGGAGATGTTGTCTGCACACAAGTATAGTATTTGATTGCTTGGGACAGCTGTGGGAAGGCAGGGACTTTCAGTCTCAGCAACTGATCCATGGGGCAAGACCTACAAGGGATGAGCTGCTGTGCTCATTAGGCCTGACACTTCACCAATCCTGTGCAGATTGTGTTCTTGCTAATAAAAAGGTAACTTCCACCTCACCTACTTAACTCTTACCTGCCAGAAAGGGCAAGAACCCATCTTTCAACTGGTTGCTTTATATACTCCTAAATACCTTTTCCAGAGTCTAGATTATGTTGAAAGATCTTTCTGAGCGCTTCACACTTCAGGCTTGAATTTGAGGGTCTAACTAGCACAGACTCCCCCAAACCTGGTGCCCTCCAGGTATTTTGGACTCCAACTCCCATCAGCCCCACTGATAGGTCTTGTAGTCTAAAACTTCTAGAGGGCACCAGATTTGCGGAAGGCTAAACTAGCAGGTCAGTCTAGATGAGGTGTTTCCACGCAAAAATGAAATATGCCAAGTGGCAAGCTCCACATGATGGACTGTCGATGATTCAATGCCTGGGTGGAGTCAGCCTGAATTTACCAGGACTCTGCAATCACAGGAAGGACAGGAAAGAACAGATTTCTCCAACAACAACAATACCATCACTGCTAACACACCACAATGTTTTAAAAATAATCCATGCTGCAATAGGGAGGCCATAGTATTAGTCACATGTTTTAATGATCTGCTTTCCAACTCCATCCACCTCTGGTCTTCTCTAAACAGTGTGATAAGAATATTAGGGGACACCTTGCAGCAAAAGGTTGGAAGGCTGAGGCTTCTGTTTTACTTCACAGTTGAGCTGAAATATCAACATAACAGTGCGTAACGTTAGTGGGAGCAGAATATGCACCTTGTGCCCTTGTTTTCAGCAGCCTTTATTTCCCATTGCATTTTGGAGATGCACTGCTGAACATGTTGAGCTCAGTGGGAAATACTTATGAGGATGCAGGCTCATAAGGATACTGTTTTGATGCTTGAGGTGAAATGGGATGTGCTGCCTTTTCTTGACCTGCTGCTGCTGCCACTTCTCCACACACCCTACAATTTTGGGTGAGATCTCACCCAATTTGGGTGATTTCAGACATGATATTAACCCAAGTCAGCACTTATATCGGAGGCACTTCTGCGCTGGTGGCGAAGTTAGTAGGATGCTCACAGGGCTGCTACCTTGGGGGCTTCTGACACAGTGAGATATGCAGAACGACCATCTCTGGAAGAGGTAAGTGAACTTACCTGTTCTGTGCTGTTTATGTCATAGAACATTGGGAGCCTGGTTTAGCACTGGGTGGAATATGGCAGAGATATTTGGCTCTGCCGCAGATTCCTCAATGCAAACGTAGTCAAGCCACTTTAACCCCTTTTTTCTCATCATTTCTTCCAACTTTAAAATGGGCACTGCAACCCTTTCTGCTACCGCCTGTCTGCTTTCACACCACAATCTCAGACTTTGAGATATGCAACTGCACCAGCCAGAACCTCAGCCAGTATGTCTAGACACTAGAGTGTCATCAGTAATAGTTTAAAATATAGACTTAAGCAAGCACTTTCTCTTACCAGCCTTGCTGAAGGAAACATGCCTGGTCCTTGTAATTTTCAAAACCTCACAATTTGATGTGAGGCTCAAAGAGAGAGGGAAAAGGCTGCAATCCAATACAGTATCCACCTGCTTGGGAATAACCCCTGCTGCTGCTGCTGCTGAACTTAATGAGTCTTACTTCTGAGTAGGCATGTATAGGATTGTGCCATAATGTGAAACAGAGTGGCATCTGTATCCCTTTTGATAATCCCTCTCATTATTGTGCTTGACTCAGGAGGAGAATTTCCAGACAGAGAAACAAGTTTGTATGTGAGAGAGTAGCCTTCAGTTGCCCTGGGCAAATGACAGGAAGGTGAATCATCTACTTTTGATGAGATATATGCCTTTTGAATACTAGATCCTGCATTAATCTTAGGTATTTGTGCCTTTTCTTTTCTGCTTGGTGTTGCTACACGTGTCTGGATGACAGAGAAATGGAGAGATCAGGGAGGGGTCAGTGTGCTCTTTCTCCTTCCTTGCACGTGTTTACGGATGACAGAGAAATGGAGAGGTCAGTGCATATGTTTGTTTTGGATGTGTGGTCTATTGAAAACAGTCAGCTGACCATATGGGGGGGGGGGCTTTCTGGAAACCAGTGGGGCAGGAGTGATCTCTTACACGTTTCCAAAAAAGATAGAAAATGCACAACCAAAACAGTGGACAAAAGAGAGCAATATTTGCATACAACTTGCAAATGCTAATTGATATAACACAATCTGGGATAGCTCAGTTGGTAGAGACTCTTAATCTTAGGGTCATTGGTCTGAGTCCCACATTGGGCAAAATGATTCCTTCATTGCAGGCAGTTAGACTAAATGACCCTTGTGGTCCCTTCCAACTCTACAATTTTATGATTCTATGATTAATTAGCTAATTGTGTAGATGCAAGTTTAGATATGATTTCTACAACTTAATTAGATAGACAAACCAGCATAACAGGGAAGACTGTTACCAGATGATCTATGGGCCTGCTCAGTTAGCTGATTAGGTGCAAAGTGTTAATAGGCCATTTCAAATCCGTGCCGCTGCCCCAACAGAGACTTAGACTGCACAGTCCTTCAAAGAGAGGACTACCCTCCAACAGCTCTTCAGGTAGAGGAGTGTAAAAGTAGGCCACTCAGGGATGGGGGCAGAGAAGTAATGGGCGACGGCCCAGAGTCAAATTCCAAGCTTGTGTATGAGAAGCACACAGCTGCCTCAAATAACTGCTAAGTGAAAGTTAGTGCCAGCTGCTCAGATGGCAAGGGAGCTAAATGCCAGCTGCCCAGTCAGCTGATGCTGACCTCCCTTTGTGTCATTCAGTAAGCTCACGAAATGTTACGTGCGTTCGTTTAATCACAAATACGCTTATCTGAACTTTACTTCGTGCTGGCATGCCAGGAATGGCTGAGTCAAGGTGAGCCGCATTCTGCAAGCCTGCTTTGTTTTTGCTGTGAGCCATGATTTCTATATAGCTTTGGTAGGCTCAATATATTTCTTCAGGTTTCACTTTATGTAACCCCAACTGGAGGCAGTGGGGGGGGGGGAACCTTTGATCCTTGTAACGAAGTACAAACTTCACCGCCTCACAATAAAACAAAAACCATGCTGTGAGCTTCTAGGCCAGAGGTAGACAACATGGTGCCCTCTGGGTGCTTTTGGTATTCCAGCTCCCCTCAGCTCCAGCCAGCAGGGCCAAGAACCAGGGCTGATGGGAGCTGGAGTTCAGCATCATCTGGAGAGCATCATGTTGGTTAGCTCAAGGCTGTGGGTGGATGCTGAGACAGCTTCTGGTTGGGTAGGTTCTCCTTCCCTGGAGATATCCAAGCGAAAGCTCGATGGCTATCTGTTTGGGATGACTGAGCTACAGGACCTCTGTGGTGCCCTCCAGCTGCAAAACTCTATGGTTCTGCTATTCTTTAGACAGGCCATCACTCCCATCTGCCTGCTTCAGACTGTGCTGCTTCAGAACACTAAAGAATCATAGGATCATAGAATTGTAGGGTTGGAAGGGATGCTGAGGATCACCTTGTCCAACCCCCTGCAATGCATGAATATGAAGCTGTTCCATTGTCAGGGAATGGACTGAGGAGGGATGGTGGAGACCACCCCCCTCCTCCTGAACCTTCCCAAGAAGAGGAGGACAGTCTAGATTTACAACAGTGGTTTGCAGAAGGTCATAGTTCAAAGGCTGCAGAAGGGAAAAGCTGGGAAATATTAGGAAAGGAGCAGAAGAAAGAAAAAGTGCCAGGAGGGAGACAGCGGTCAGATTCAGTGTCTTTCAAAAGCATTCCTGACCCCGGCCCCCTCTGCCAGGACCCGGCGGACATTGAGAGTAGGAGAGCAGAAAGCTCAGAGGCAGAAAGCACAGGTCAGCTGAAGCAGGGATGACGTATAATAGGAGAGACGGAGGGGGTGGGACTTTACTCGGAGCAATGCCATTATCCAAGACAGATGGCATTTCTACCTCTCTCTCTGTGAATATTGAATAAAAGACTTGCTTTAGCTATGCCTTGGGTGCCCACCATGGGAGGGATCAGATTCTCTGAAGCCTGACACCCATACAGGGATTGAACCTGCAACCTTGGCATTATCAGCACCACGCACTAGCCAACCGAGCTATCAGAAGCTGCTACTGAACCTGCAGAGTGAGTTTTATCCCACCAGAAGGGAAACTTGAGGGATGTGGTTGGTGGTGGTGAGAACAGGGGGCTGGGCTAGAATGGGCTTTTTGTCTGATCCAGAAGGGCTTTTCTTAAGTTCTTAATCACATCTAGTTCTCCATTTCCTTCTAGGATTAGAGAGAATGACTTTCAGCTGTATAAGAGCTGAATAGAAGCCCTTGCATCTTTCTTTTATACTGCACTGAATTTTGTATTGCGTCAGTGCATCCCTGTCCTAGATACTTGTTGCTTCGCCGCATTGACCCCTACTCATTTCTGAGCCATTTTGAAGGCTTGGGACCCAAATATCTGCAGGAGTGTCTCTAATTAATTAATTTGTTTATTCATTCAAAATCACGACATTTTACACTTGTACAAGACAAGATCAGCCTGGAAGGGATAGCTCAGGTGGTACAGCATGAGACTCTTTCTCTCTGGGTTGTGGGTTCAAGTCCCACATTGGGTGAAAGATTCATGGAATCCATCCGGTTGGACTAGATGACCTTTGTGGTCCCTTCCAACTCTACAAGTCTGTGACTCTGTGACTGGAAGACTGCACAAACCCAGAGTTGTGCTCCATGTACCTGTATATCTCATGTGTGAGAACAGCCTTTGCCTCCAGTTCTTTGCTGGGAAGTAAGGTAACAAGAGATTTCATAAGCTTTCAAATAAATCACCTCTTTCCTCTTGGATGGTGCGCATGGGAGAATCTCCATCTTTTACCAGTGCATTATGCCTATTCCGTTCCATTTGTTGGCTCAGTTTCTTGTTATGGCGCCAAAATATTCCTCTCCAAACATGGATCATGTAACTTACTCTTCACCCTATGTCCACTTATCTGGGACTGGGAGCAAGCCCCATTGAACTGGAGAGGACTGGGGCTGTGAAAATGTGAATTGGCATAAATAAAGAATCCCTTTCTGGAGGTTCCCCGGGGGGTGGGGGTGGGAGTGATACTGAGCAAATTGCTCCATGTCACATGAATTCTGCATTTTGCATTGGGTTGATCTTTGGCTAGATCTGGAGACAAACTGTATATCAAAGATACTGGTGTGTTAATTTGACAGAGTGAAACAATAAGGATGGGGGTGAGGATGGGACAGAGATGTGAGATGTTGCTTCCAACGTGGTGGGGTTTTTTTTATTTGTTTAAAGTAGTTTTCAATATTCCTTCTTTGATTATTGACTTCCTTTGTAGATCTCAGGACGGAAAATTTCCTGCTTTGAATATTCTTTGACTACTGACAGCATGTCACTTAAGTTCCACAGCTGCTGAGAAAGGATGTAACAGAGCAAGAAAAGGCTTTGATCATCTTCCCAGGGCAGGGCAGAATGTTGAAAGCAATCTAGCAAGAGCCTTTTGCTTCCAGGATCCAGGGCGGCATATAAATGCTTCAACAAACAATTTGTGTGAGCAAGGCTCAGACACTGATACCTGACCTCAAGGCTTCATCGCATATTGCATTGATCATAGCTATTTAGATAGGTGTTTCAGAGATAGCATACCTGGCAGATCAACATATAAATGTCAATAGAACCATAAGCTGCTTGTTGTTGATTATTAGGCAACATGTGGTTGCAAGTCCCTGCAAGCAAGTCTTGTGAGTTCAGAAACTGCAGAGTATGGAAATAACCATCCAAATTTGCCTCCCCTAGAAGAGGATGACATTCCATTTTTAGTAACAGGATAAGCCAGACTGGTAATTAAAAATTGAATGAACCGAATGGTTACATTTAGGTGATCAGCCACTGTCCTCCATTTCCCCCTTGCTGCCATAGTGGTCAATGGCAAAAGTCTTTTTCTTAAAAAAACACACTCATAGAACTTTAGGTAGTTTCACCCTAAAAATGCAAATCATTGAGTTCCAGTACAATCCATCTTATTTGGGGCTGTTTGTAAGGCCTCCATCCTAGATCTTTGGAGATTTTTTAAAAAAACAGATTTGATACATAGCCAGACTTGGGAAATGAATCATAGAATTGTAGAGTTGGAAGGGACCCTGAGGATCATCTAGTCCAGCCCCCTGCAATGCTGGAATATGCAGCTGTCCCATATGGGGACTGAACATATAAATTGTCATCACTATGCTCTAACCAGCTGAACTATCCAGAAGACTGGTCCTCTTCTGTGTAGCTGGTCTAGGCTGCCTAGATCTTTCACAGGTCCCGTATAGCATATCGTGTCAGGCTATAAAGGTCTTCTTTCAGTTTCCTTCTATACCTTTTAGATGACATTGCCAAGATCTAATTTCTGGGACTTGACAAGATAAACAAAGAGCCGCCACCCCACTCTATTCCTGGACACCAAAATGAGGGGGTTCCTCTTTGGGGTGGAAACCTGCCTTAAAAGCATCAAGGATGGGTTGCATAAAAGGAGCCGGACAGAATGAAAAGCCACAGTTGCCTTGCTTTCCACTTCACTGGGGTATTTAAGGTTACTGCATCGCTCAGCAGGTTGTGATTGCAAGGAGCAAAGCACCAGTCTCTCGGCCCCATCTTTTGTATACAATACGCACAGGATTCACAAATATTTATTGAGGAGGGGAGGCCAACCAGCTGCAATTCTGTTTGCGGAACAGATACCTAAGATGCTCACTAACCTCATTCCCTACAGCTCCAGGCTGCCAGCTGCTCTCACCTGGCAAAAGGAGACATGAATTGACTTAACCACAGGATGTGTGCCACACCCATGCATGGTCTCTTTGGCAAGGTAGCCAGTGTGAGCCCAGCCATCTGCAAGGGCCTGAAGCTGACTTTGTCATGTCTCGAGATGGCCCCCTCAGAGGATACAGCGAGGCATGAGCAAGAAGCCCTGTGCTTTGCAGACATGCATGAACACAGCGTGTCCTGAGGAGGCAATTCCACACACAAATAACAACAGCAGTAGCTTTGCCTTTCATGAAGCAGTGCAGATTTTGTGTACCTTATGAAGCGGTGGAATAAATGCTACCAGTGACAAACTAGCATTGTTTTCTTTTCTAAAAAACAGTTTCCCCATGTTTCCAGGTTGTGGACAGAAACAGTTCAACATTGTTTTGGTGGCTAAGCTTGTGGCATGAACTAGAGATTTGGGGGACAGCTAGTCTTTAATCTTGGCCCTAAGGTTGCCCTTTCTCAACCCACAAATCCATGGTGCAGCCTGGTGTGAGCCCTCTTCACAGGGGTGGACTTTGGTCTTTCAAGTTTCAGTGGCACCCCATGCAAGCCAAAAGTCAGTGCCCCCCCCCACCTTCCATTCTGTATGTGCACTACATCATTATTATTGGGAAATTGTTGGGTTGTCTTTGTCTTTGTTTTTAATCATGTATTTTGTGTGGGGGTTTTTATGTTGCATTTTTATGTTGTGAACTGCCCTGAGATCTATGGGTATAGGGCAATATACAAATTTAATAATAATAGTTGCAGTGCCCACCCCCACAGCTCAGTGCCCAGTGTGGGGGAACCGGTTGCACTACCCCTGCTCTCTATCACTAGCAAAGTGTAATCTAGAGTATTTTTTTATTTTTTTTAAAAAAACCACACATATAAAAGGACCCAGTATTGCTCTTGCTTTTTGCAGTTATACATCTCACTGTATCTTCAACATCATTGCTACTTTATTTTAAAAGGGGAATTGCACAACCACACACCCACGTCTGTTAACTAAATTTGGAAAAGTTTCACAAGGTCAGTGAGGCCACCTGGGCAGAAAGTCTCCAAGGAGCAAGCATTGCATGCAATGGTTTGAGTCATTGGTTTATCATGCCTTGATCTCTAGACTGGTCACCTGAGCTGAGAGGTGGGCTGCCGGCGGACTAGACTTGCATCTATCATTGCTCAATTGTGGGATTTCAGGACTTCCTGGTTCCGTTTTCATGCTTTAGCACTGTGACCGGCATTTCGACTGGTGGGTTGCGTGAGTGACTTATAACTGGCTTGCAAACAATCATAAAATGGGTCATATGTATGAGACTGCGATCATTTATTGGAAAAAAGAGTTTTTTGGGGGTGGTGAAGTCTTCATAATGACAGAAGTAAGTATTTTCATGGTGTCATAGATCAGCTGTATGCGGAAGGAGAGAGAAGGAATAGTTAAAAAAAAATACACATCCCACGTTAAAGTTGGGATTAAAGGTGGAGCCTTCTGAAAAATGGAAGACCGCTGTTCTGTCACAGGGATGGGAACATGTGGCCCTCCAGATTTTGTTGAAGTACAGCTTCCATCATCCCTGACCATTAACCATTCTGATTGGGGCTGATGAGAGTTGTAATCAAAAACATCTGGGAGCTCGGGAAGGTTGCTCTAGCATCTTCTCATAATAGCACACATGGACACCCAATCAGTGAGTTATTGGACACCTAAACTTACCCTCCCCGCTGTTGTGAAAGTATTTTAGAAGGTCTGTCACCTTGTGAGGGCTGCTGGGAATACAGACAGTGTGCTGGCATATTCCAGGCATCCTGGTAATGTTTATCTTTTTTTATTGGCCTTTCTCCTGATAACAGAATGAGGAAATGCGCTCTCTCTTTTAAATATGTTTTTCATTGAGTTTCAATATGCTGTGACAAACAAAGTAGTAAAAAGAACGAAAGGAATCATAACAACAAACCCCCAACTCCTGCCTCCAAAATGAGCAGCTGACACCATCATCAATGGAAATGCATTGCACCCCAGTTGATCATGTGAATGTGAAGGATGTGAAGCTGTGGTGTGGCCAGCTGAAAAGGTTGTAAAAGGGCAACATATTTCCATAAAGCCATCAGAGTCCTGATTGACATTCAAAGCTCTCACACATTGAATGAGCTTTCACATTAATTCCGCTGTCCATAGGGAAAATCATAGCTTTTCCATGTTTTTCCAGTTTGGCACCAGCAGTTGCTGTGTAGGCAAAAGAAGAAACATTAAAAAACATTAAAAAATTATTTGAACTGTAAATCCTTTTGGTCATTATGGAAAATAGTCAGTAAAGCCAACTGAGGTGTACATCAGATTTTTTTTGTTGTGTAATGAGACTTATTTCATTAAAGACGGACTGAAATGTCCGTATCTTATTGCAGATCCACCATATTTAGAATACAGTCCCAACTTCACTACATTGGCTCCAAGAGAGAGGGGAAGTTGATGGGTAAATGACACCATTATGGCGTCAGATGCCACTGTTGAAAAGTTTGAAGGTGTTTCAACTATTTTTGTAGAAACAGATAGCATAGGCAATTTGCCCCCCATATTGCTTCCTGATGTGGGTCCCCAGGTCCATTTTCTAACGGAAGGGGGAGTAGCTGATCTTTTGGTCCCAACATGAATGATGCTAATATAATAAGCCTTCATTCATATTTAGAAACTATCCTATTCCCAAAACTTAGATAGGGTTACAAAAATAGCTATAGTTTTACATATATTTTTTGTTTAAAGGGACTTGACTCTGTTGATTGAAATGCTCACAATATTTAAAAAAAAAATCTGCTGTGTAACCCCATTAAAGTTAAAATTATCCAGCAGAGTCTTCCAAGCAGTGATAAAAGTGGGTTGCGTGTTTTGACAGCACATTCATAGCATTCTGTTGGCATTCAAAGCTTAGTTATGAATCTCCCCCTGCCCCTCCTGGAATTTCATAATACTTTGCTGGTACTTGCTTGCATATCACTCTTATGAGCCACACTGTCGATTAAATGAATAACAGGATCTGGCATCATAATAAACCAGGCACAAATGTGCATCTCTCCTTCTTGTCCTGGTGCCACAGTTACCTTCAGATATGCAGAAGCCAAACAAGCTGGGGTAGCTCAGTTGGCAGAGCGCGAGACTCTTAATTTTAGGGTCGTGGTTTAAGCCAACATTGGGTAAGCAGAGTTAAGCAGAGGTTAAGCAGAGGTAGAGAACTCCAGAGCCCAACCTGAGAGCAGTAGGGCAAAGCGGTGGGTTGATGGGCTGCATTCAAAGTCCTGTCACTTTCATCAGCCAGAGCAGAGGTATTTCTTTCATTTGATTCCCTTTTGCTGCACCAGCTTCAAGCATCAGCAGAAGACTACAAAGAAGGGAGTAAGGTGGGCCACCCTTGGGAAGATATCCCAGAGAATATTTTCCCAAGAGAAAGAAAGACCCTCTCATTGGTTCCAGCCAATCACATGTCAGGTGTGAGAAGAACTGTAGCTCAGTGGCAAAGCACATACACTGAGGAGAGCCAAGGTGGCAACTTCCAGCTGCTTTGGACTACAATCCCCACCATTCCTGACCAGGGTGGTGGTGCATCCCATTTTGTCACTTGAAGCAAATCAGGAAGTGCTGCTCTGCCCTGATCTCATGCAGTTATTGCAATATCTCACCTGAGATTGGCATCAATGCTGGGGGTGGGGCATCTGTGGAGGCACTGCCTTTGGGACTTCTGCTGCCTGAGGCAGCAGCCTCACCCCACCTAATGGTCCTGATTCCTGTCCATTGGCCCTGCTGGCTGCGGATGCTGGGCACTGGAGTCCACAACCTCTGGAGCAAACCAGACTGATGAAAGGGGCTGTAGAAAATACTGAGCTTGGTGGACCAATGGTCTGAGTCTGTATAAGGCAGCTTCCTGTGTTGCTAGGTTGGTGGAACACCTATGGGAACCTCTGCTGAAGACCTTAATGAGCAAGGAGGCTCAATAGTAAAGGGTTAGGGGAATGGAAGGTTTTTGCCAAGCTGTCCAGGAGTTCTTCTTGCTAAGAATAGATGGGTTGCTTTCTCCAGCTGCCATGGGGCAGGTTCCTGCTTGTGTTGCTGCAGGATGTGGAAAAAAAATCCTGATAATAGAAAGCTCACTCCTGGAGGGTAGGGTCAAAGGCTGTGGAATTATAAGAATTCAGCACTAAAGCTATGAAACTAGGCAACTTTACAATATTTTTGACGTTTTTTCTTTTAATGGCTTGCTGTGTTTATAAAAGTAAAAAATAAAAATGCTCCATGACTTGGTAGTTTTCTTCACGAGCTTTCAGTATAAATGCCAGCTTCATTCGTGCCCATTTGCAGCCATGAGTCAGCTTATATCACAGTACAGTGGTACCTCGGTTTTCGAACGTAATCCATTCTGGAAGACTGTTCAAGTTCTGAAACATTCAAAAACCAAAAACTCAATAGCCGACAGCCAGGCCTCAGGATCTTGCACTCAGCGGAAGTCACGTGGCATGTTTGACTTCCAAGGCGTGTTCGAAAATGGAAGCATTTACTTCCAGGTTTATGGCGTTCAAAAACCAAAATGTTCATCAATGGAGATGTTTAAAAACCGAGGTATCACTGTATTCTTAAGACCCTGGACATTCTCTTTGGGCAAGGGCTAATATTGTCATGGGTGGAAGTTCTGCGTCATTTCTCTTCACTTCTCTTCTCTGAACCCTATGACTGAAGGCTCCGGAAGAGGAAAATAACTTTGCATACATTTCCCTAAAAATGCAGGTGGCAAGAAAGCGCCCGCCTTTGGGGCATGCAGAGACAGCAGGCGACACACCCCTGCAGCCCCGATCAGGCTTACTCAGGATCTGTCCCCATGAACACCACTGCTATTCTGAGTTCAGTTTCGTTACAATTTTCATATCCTGGTTTGGCATTGAAACAGCAGCCAAGGGTGCTTCTAGGTGGAGGTTTATTGTGAAACTGGTACTGCTCATGCATGCAAAGTAGTGTTGGTGGTTGTTTTGCACTGTCCACATGATCCTATAGTTCTCAAAATGCTTTTGCTGATGCAGCAGTGCTGTCTTATGAACCCCCATAGCCTTGATCTCCAGTCTCAATACCCTGCCTTTCTTTCCAGTGCTTTCACTTGCTGTTTTTCTCCTCCTTGCCAGTACTTTGCACCCTGTCAACAGGAACAAACCCTTGCCAGTCGTTTCCCTTTGATCCTCAGAATAAACCCTTGATACTCTTATCTTTATTGAGCACGAAACATTCCGGGCAATGCCCTTGCTTATCCCAGAGCTCCTTCTCAGGTTTCTGTAAATATGCTATTAAATGATTGTATTTGACCTGAAGCACAGAAGGAACCTGAATCTTCATGGGTCTGTTTCTAAAGCTTGCAGAAGTCATTGCTATCATTTCAGATGATAAACAAGCTCTATGCCTTTAATCGGAGATACAGCGTCTAAAGTTCAGTAGGTTCTTGGCTCATTTGGGTCTCAGACTAAACTTGTTGCGAGGATAAGATCCTTTCATCCTTATCTTCTCCTCAGAAGTATGTTGCTATTTGCAGCCTGTTGTGGACAAATGCAGATGACAAAGTCTATTTTAAATTCTTCCTGCTACTAAATTTCCCTCCAAGAGCATCACACTTATATGCCACTCGCTGTACCTACACTAGCCATGTTGGCTACGCTCTGCCTCCACAACTGGAGGCAGCAAAGCTTCTGAATACCTGTTGCTGGAAGCCACAGTAGGGGAGAGGGCCCTTCTGCTCAGGTTCTGTCTTCAACAGCCACTGTCTCCACTGGCTTCAAAAACCACTGTACAATAGGAATCTCATACCAAAAATAATGCAGAAGTCACCATACAGTGAGCTTCCACCTCCTCTTTCCTCCCTGAAGGTATATTGCAACTTGTTGAACAAGCAACACATAAAACCAGAGATCAGAGGTGAGATCCCTCCACATGCTCAGATTGCTATGTCTTTCCCATAGAACAGCCATGAGGGTGGGGGTTGTGATTAGGACCAGGGCCATGGCATAGATCAAGTGTGCAGAATTTTAGGTCCATCAGGTGTTGCTGAACTACAATTCCCATCATCCCTTGCTTCCTAGGGCTGTTGAGAGTTGTAGTTCAGCAACCTCCAGAGGGTGCACTCTTTTTGGCACAGGCTGAAAACATTTTTGTTTAGACAAGCCTAGTCAGATGCTTAAAAAGTCGATGCCAGACTTCTTCATTTTTTTGTCTATTCCAGTTTTAACTTTTTGAAAGGTTTTAATTATCATTAAGTTTTTTATTGATGATTTTATTGTTTTGTCTTTTTTATTAAGCTACTTTGTAGGGGGGTTTACAATGAAGCAGTATATAAGTTTTATGAAATAAACAATACATCTGCGTATAAATATATATATATTTTTAGTGTTATTGTTTTAATTATGTTTTGTGCCTTTCTTTGACATATATATGTGGAAGGTGGTTAAAAAAATAACAATAGCAACAATAACAAACAATAACAATAATGAGCATGGCAATAAATCTGGAGACATGGCTCAAACCATCAGAACCCCACCCCCACCCCATTTGCTGTACATATGGCACACTCATGAAGAGGGCTAATGTGTTGTTTTGTTTTCCAGAAAGCTGCTTTATATGGTGCCAAGTCCACGTGGCACAGTCTGGTCTACACTGGCTAACAGTGGCACTTTGTTGTTTCAGGTAAATTCCCCATCCCTATCTGGAGAACCCGGGGATTGAATTTAGGACTTTCTGTATGCAAAGCAGATGCTCTGCCATTGAGCTATGGCCCTTCTCGGGAGCAGTATCCCTCAGTGAGTTGACCTGCTGGATCCGATCAAAGAACCATCTATTCAGTATCCTTTCCTCACATGGCCAAGCAGATGCCTTTGGAAGGCCCGCAAGTAGAATCCTCATCCCACTTGTGAATCCCAGGGTGGTTTCACAGTCAATCCTTCTTTATAGAGAACACTGGAAATTGTAGTTCTGTGAGGGGAATAAGGGTCTCCTAACAGCTCTCAGGACTCTTAACAAACTGCAGTTCCTTTCCAGAATTCTTTGGGGGAAGCTGTAGCTGTTTAAAGTGGTATCAGTGCCAGTGTGGTGTAGTGGTTAAGAGCGGTAGACTCGTAATCTGGGGAATCGGGTTCGCGTCTCCGCTCCTCCACATGCAGCTGCTGGGTGACCTTGGACTAGTCACACTTCTCTGAAGTCTCTCAGCCCCACTCACCTCACAGAGTGTTTGTTGTGGGGGAGGAAGGGAAAGGAGAATGTTAGCCGCTTTGAGACTCCTTTGGGTAGTGATAAAGTGGGATATCAAATCAAATCCAAACTCTATCGTTGTGCTTTATAGGTGTGGTGTGAATGTGGCCAAAGTTACAGCTGATTTGGGTGGGGGAGAGGGATTAAAATACTTTGCAAAAAGAGAAAAAAAAATCCAGGCCTGGATTCCTGCTCTAGGCAATTGGAAAAGGCAGAGGCCAAAGCAGTGGTGGACTTTAGTAATACGGTGCCCTGAGTGAGGACAAAATTTGGTCCCCCCCCCCCTGTTTCTTATTTTCACAATAATTCCATTTTAAGTTTTAAAATTATTTTGCATCCCCTCAGCTTGGCATCCTGTGCAGTGGAGCTGTCCACACTGCCCTAAATCCAGTGTTAGCCAAAGATTAGCCATGCATTATGGAAAGTGTACTGAAATTTCCAATACAGGACAAGGAAATAAAAAGAGACTGGCAGTGGCTTTCTAACAGAAGTTGTGTTGCCACTTCAGCCTTCAGTGTTTAGGGAACTGTCCGTGCCTGCACCATGGGAAGAAGGCATAAATAACCCTCCTCAGTTTCACTTCCCTGTCCAAGGTCTCCCAAAAGTCAGCCTCAAGCCTTGTTCACCCCAGCTAACCAGTTGATTGCTCTTTCCTCATCACTTTTGCTTTTAATCCCTTTTAAGACCATAAACATCAAAGCTGTCTCCATAGCCTTTGCTTTCTCAATGGAACTAAATGGCTCACTACATGATCCTTGGTTTCAGCCAGGAAAATACTAAAGTGCCTCATGCTGCATTAGACTGTTGGGTGTGCCTAGCTCAAGATGTTGGACAATGACTGGTAGTAGATCTCCAAGATTTCAGGCGGGATTGTCTCCCAGCCCTACCTGGAGATGCCAGGGACTGGACCTAGCACCTTCTGCATGCACAACAGCTGTTCTGCCTCTGAGCCACAGCCCTTTCGTTCACCTTGATGCAAATCCAGCCAAGCATCTTGGCTGGTTTCTCGCCCTCTCCTGGAGGGCAGGGGATGAGACTGGGTGTGGAGGAAGATTTTGGAGCAGGTGTCTAGGGAACTTCTTGGCTGGTTCCTGGCCCTTGTAATCTTCAACTGGCATATTGCAGAAGGGCTCACAGGTTTCAGGCTGGCACATCACCCCAGGCATTTAAATAAACAGGCAGAACAATGACTGGCTTCGCTTCGCTAGGCCAGGCAACCATCTCCCGACTTGCTGTAGCATGAAGGGCACTCCCTACCCCAATTTCATGAGCCTCTTAGAAGGACAAGTTGAGGCTGCACATTTGGCTAGACCACAGAACAACACCAGCTTGTTGAAGGAGCAGAGGCAGGTGCCTTGAACTGAGCTTTTGGGTTCAGGATTCTTTATTCTAATGTCGACTGTGTACACACCATACATTTAAAGCACAGGCACCCCACTAACCCTGGGGAGTATAGTTTCCCCTCACAGAACTCCCAGCACCCTCCGCAACTTACATTCCCAGGATTCTTGGGGGAGAGAGTCATGTGCTTTAAATGCATGGTGTGTACACAGCCTGACAGTGGCTCTTCAAGGACTTCCCCATGACTTGCTACACGATTTCCTTTTATTGGCTATAATTCCTATGAGGTAGGCCATAATCCCCATGTTAAAAGTGAGGAATTGAGGACTCAGCTAGACTGGTAAAGAAAAAGCTATTTATATGAGTTGTATATGCGATATAACTTCGTGCCACCGGATGGTGATGTGGAGTCCTGTTTTTCTCTACCTGTTTTCCCTGTTTAAATTTACAATGCTTTAAACTGAAACACTTATTTGATGTGTCTAGATCCAGAGCCTGTGTGTGTGTGTGTGTGTGTGTGTGTGTGTGTGAGAGAGAGAGAGAGAGAGAGAGAGAGAGAGAGAGAGAGAGAGACTGACTGAACTGACTGAAGAACACTTTGCCAAAGCAGCAAAATGAACTCAGATCAAAAGTAGAACTTGGAAACACCAGTCCAGGTATAGCTCTGAAATTCACCTGATTCAGATACCCTACTGAAGCTGAGCAAAAAGCTATCCAGTACCTGACTGAGAGACCTACTGGGATCCCCATGTATACCACCTTAAGAATATATGCTGGGTCAGGCCAAGAGCCCATCTAGTCCAGCATCCTGTTCTCATGGTGGCAGACTAGATGAACTGGAGCAAAATGCAGGATAAAAAAGGCAATGCATGAGGCATCTGCATGAGCATCCTTGTGTGGCTAGAGCAGAGAGATATCTAGAGTTGTGCTTCATCCCATGCTCCCATTTTCTCCCATTCCGGTATTAAAGACTTTTTTCTTAATTGCTTTCACATTTCCAGTATCCATCCTGCTTGGCTTCAAGAGCACACAGAGGTAAAAAAAATAATAAACAGCTGTCACTGTAATCTTAGATAAGAGGCAAAGAGCTCGCAGGTCAAGCAGCATCACCATGACTCCTGCATTCCTGATCCCTTTCCAGTGAGTGTTTAGCTTGAGTAGAGCTGGCTTCTGTCTCCCATCCTTCCGTCTCATTCAGACCTGATTCAGCCTCTGCACGGACACTTCCTTTCGGCACAGAACTTGCTCAATTTCCCCTACATCACTTGACACGCAGAGTGGGGGACTTGTGGCTGAAGCAGAACATCTGACTTGTGCCAGCGATGACTTTGCATGTATCAGAGGCGCAGGGAGATGGCTGTTTCCTGTGGTCCTAGTTCAGCACTGTGAGGCAAAACTTGTCTGGGGCAGGAGGTGCTTTGGGAAAGGGCAGGCGCCATGCCCATCTCAAGGCAGCAAGATGGGATTAGAGACTTCTGACAACCTCGGAGGATCAGAGGAACCTGAAGGGCCTCCCCATATGGACTGCTTGATCTGGAGCACTGAGAGCAGCAGTATTCAAGCCCACTTTGGCCTCTGCTTGACATGAGCCTGGTCCAGTCTTTGACACTGGGCGGTAGCCAACCCTAGTCCTACTCAGAGTACACACTCCAACATTTCTTCAATGAAAATAGGGACGTCTTTTTCCATACTACTGCTACTACTAATAATAATAATCTGACTGGGTTGCCTCAGCTGCTCTGGGCTGCTTCCAACGTATATAAAAACATAATAAGACATTAAACATTAAAAACAACTTCCCTATACAGGGCTGCCTTCAGATGTCTTCTAAAATTTGTATAGTTACTTATCTCCTTAGCTCAAGGGTCACATAGCTCCATACCCTTCATCATTTCTCCGATGAAAATAGGGACATCCTCCTAAGGAAAAGCACGACATTCCAGGATCAAATCAGAAACCGGGACAGCTTCTGTAAATCTGGGACTGTCCCTGGAAAATAAGGACATTATGTCTGTAAAGTTCATTGGATCGACCTCTTAAGTTGCAAGCTGAAATGTAAGACGCACTCAGACCTACTGCAATTTTTTAAAAAGCTAAAATGGCTGTTCTGCCATTTTTTGAGACTATAAACTCTAACCGTTAGTTTCATCTCAAGTCTTAATTGGTACTCACTGGACCCTACTAGCTATGATAGTTATGTTCTTCCTCCACTGGTACAGGCATTATGCCTCCGAATAACAGTTGTTGGGAATCACAACTGAGGAGACGGCTCTTGCTCTCATGCCCAGCTTGTCAGAGGCATCCCACAGGCATCTTCCCACAGACATCTTGAAAACAGGATGCTGAACTAAATGGGCCAGTGTCCTGATCCAGCAGGCTTGCCATATATTCTTGTGTTCTTAGGCCCTTGGGAGGCATTTAGTAAGTTCACCCTGGGAACTGGGGTCTCCAGAATCTAAAAACAGATCCTGGCATGGGGCGTGGAAGCTTGCCAACCATCTGCACAGAAAGGCCAGGTCCACAGCAATGCCGCAGACCCACATGGGAAGGGGGGTTGGGTTTTTCTCAGCTGCTTAAAGCCCCAGCCACACACGAGCCATTTTTAGCAGCCGCTGTGTGAGTAAGATAATATTTCAATTGGACCTCAGAGTCGGAAAGAACATGACCGGTCTGAGAGAAAGCGCCCACACCTTTTGCAGGTTGGGTCAGGGAGAGGTTTGTAAGGTGTGCTCCCCGACTTGGCCATCACATTGCTCAGCACTGGCAGGCTAAATTTCCTTGGACAGCTTCTCCCCAGGGCTGGTCCTACCATTAAGTAGACTGAGGCAGTGGACTGGCTTCAGGCGGCAGATGCTGGGAGGACCGGAGTGGTAGTGAAGTGTTGGAGGACAGTATTATGTGTGTTGTGCAACCTGATCTGAACTTCCTAAGCTGGCCCAGCAGCCTCAGGTGCAGTTGGTTAGTTATTTGTTGCGTTTATATCCCATGTTTTTCTCCAAGGAGCTCAAGGTAGAACACATGGTTCTCTTCCCTCCTCATTTAATCCCCACAACAGCCCTGCCCTGTGAGATGGATTAGGTTGAGAGGCAGTGACTAACCCAAAGACTCCCAGTGAGCTTCATGGCCAAGTGGGGATTTGAACCCTGGTCTCCCGGGTCTTAGTCCGACACTCTAACCACAACACCAGCTCTTTCAGCTGAGGCTGCCAGTGCTGAAGTCATATTCAGTCATTGGTCTGGTCACCTTTCTCTATGTTCTGTATGTGCAACTACAGAGCATACTGTCTTGCCCCTCTCCCAGGCAGCCAAGTGTCTTAGGCTGGTCCTGCTTCTCCCTGCTGCAAAGCGGTTAAAAGGAACGCTGCTCCCTTCGAAAGCTAAGCACAGGCAAAACTCACAGTGCTACCAGGCAGGGCACGAGGAGGTTAATGCTGTCCCGATTGCAGCAGCAGAAGGGTTCCTAACAGCTGGCACATGCAGGAATTTGCCTTTTCAAAAGGTAGAATGGCAGCAGCTCCCTACCCACGAAGCGAGGGAAGACATGACAGATGCGCTCTGACTTGCCTTTTGTGCTGGGGGATTGGCTCAGGGATTTGCAGATGGTCCCCGCTTAATGTCCCTGAAAACCCTCCTGTAATCACCAGCATCTGCCTTGGACAGATATAAGGCACATTATTCTCTTCTAGCCACCTACAATAGAGGCAGCAGGGCAGGGTGGAAGAGGCTTTGAGATGCAACACACACACACACACACACACACACACACACACACACAATCCTGGTTCCTGCCATCCCTTTTGTGAGCTGGAGCTGGAGCTAGAAGCTGCCAGATTCAAAGCAGCCGGGTACTGAAAGCTCCTAGGGTGACCTCCTTCCTGTTTCTCCCCAGCCATCTTGTCCAACCCCTGCATCATTTGCTGGATAGCATAACATAAACACAATACAACCCCCATGCTAGCCTCGAAGAGGGAGTGTACCCAGATCTCTGCCTGTTGACCATAACAGATCTGGGGAGGCCACATTCACACTCAAACGTAATCTGGCTTCTTTTTGGTTGCTGTGTTTACATGTTGCTTATAATTAATCTGCATCGAGTTGACTGCTCCTTCCCACCTTAGAAGTACATCTTCTGCCCACACATGTTGAGTAATTTTAGGATAATTGGGCTGTGTGAGGAGAATATGTGGGGTGGGGTGTTTCTTTTATCATCTCCTTAGGTTCATTTTATTTTAAAGAGGGCTTTAGGTACAACCAAGACTCTATGCAGCAATGGAATACATAGATATCTATCTCCATGCTTGGAGCATTTGACCGCTTCGGAACAATGTGCCTTCTGCTCCCTTTGTGGGAACCCCCTCCTGCCTCCCTTTCCTCCTCCTCTTCCTCAGCACAGCCCAGACCTGCCTAGGAAAGGTCTTTCATTCCATTCTTACCAGAGCCACTAAAAGCAAACAAAGCATCTGCTCCTGACCTTGGGAAGGAATGTGGGCTTTCGTCTCAGGGAGGAGTGAATTGCAGCGGCCACCCAAGGCATTCTGGAATGCTGCTGGCTTCTCCCTTTGTGTGGTTTTTGTTCCCCCTTTGCCAATTCTGCAGGTGTGAACATGAGGTGTGGGCAAAGAGAGGAAAAGGCAGAAACGGAGGAATAAAAAAGCCCAGACTTCATAGACTGGGAATGCAAAGCATGGGGGCTATTTGGATTGCTATGGTTATCATTCATCCCCTTTCCGTGGGTGAAGTTGCATTGGGGGTATTTCACAGAGGTAACCTGAGCAAACTCAGTATGGGGGAAGCCAGGAACAGGAAGAGGGCAGGGACTTTCCCAACTGGAGATCAGTTTTCTATCCAGACTGGAGAGGTGAAATTTTGGAGCTGCTGACATATTCCTGTTCATTTGAACATGTCATTGGTGAAATCATGCACTATCTGACCATAACTGTGTAATCACATGGCACCTGTCTTGTGTAACCAGATGACTTTGGTCACCACTAGGGTTGCCATATTCTGAAGAGCAAAAAAGAGGACACATTTGCCAACTTCTACTTTTAACTATGGATCACTATGATGACTCTCATTTTTACATACCCATGAAAAAGAGGACATGTCCTGGCAAAAGAGGACATTTGGCAACCCTCACCCGACACCTTATTAAGGTTCCTCTAGACAACCTATTTATTGAGCAATCATCCTATTTGTTTGCACAAAGCTCACACGGCGCTTAGACAGGATCTACATCCCCACCGTACATTTGAAGCACCAATATACCACTTCAGCAGTCCTGGCTTCCCCCAAATAATCATGGGAAGGAAACTGTAGTTTGTTAAGGGTGCTGAGAGGAGACTCAGAGCTATGATTTCCAGAGTGGCTTATCAATCAAACCCTCTTTCCAACTCTGACAGCTAATCCATAATGTTACAATGCTTCCAGTACTGGACCTCATTGGCACGAAAATCATGTGACATTATTTACAGCAGTCACTGCCAGGTATGGGGCAACTTCAGTGGATGAGTGCCAAGTTGCATCGCACATGTTTACAGTGGGCACTCAGTGGCAAGAAGGCGAAACATAAACTGCCTCGGCACACTTTTAAATAGAACTCATTTCTTGAGAGTGCGCCTGTGAAGACATGGGCTATAATGCTGGTGAAGAACCTGGACCACTACCAGAACTGGAGAGCAGAGGGAGAACACCAATCATCTAAATCAAAAGCAGCATTAAAACAAATAAACAAGAAAACAGATCTTTCTTTTTAAGGAAAGGGAACGCTGAACATTGGGCAAACCATTTGTCACCTTGAAAGACTGGTTTCCATAACAAAAATTTAACATCATGAAAAATGGGCATGGTGCTAATTATTATATGATCTCCTTTCAAAGAAGCAGATCAGTGTAGCAGCTGCAATGTCCTCGCTTCACAAATGTTAGTCTTCTAATGCAACCCACAAAGCTAGGAATCGGGTGGCGCTGTGGATCCAGCCTCCCAGCCACAATGTCCATGGTGCACCAGCAGAAAGTTAGCTCCATGGATGCATCTGCATTGCCTGAGCTCACCGCTTCCCCCCCCCCACTACAACATCCTAGTAAGCAACCATTACATTGCTGCAAAAAGGCTAGCTCCATGGCACTACCACCACACTGGCCACTTCTGGGTAAAACCTCCTCTCTCTGTTATTATATGGAACAGCAGCAGATGGCATGGTGGGGCTGCCTGAGCTCACCTGACCTGCCTTCAGCTGAGTTGCTTCTGCATACTGAGACAGAGAGGGTGAAGGATGAGGTCGTCGTAGTGTGAAAGTACTGGGGGAGCCAATCCAGTGCTCCTGCTGGTGCAGTTGCACCATGCTGACCTCGCCAGTGCCTCCTCTCCCCAGCTCATCATGCAGCAGCAACTCAGCTGGAAGGAGGTCAGGTGAGAGGCAGATCCACACCATGTCATCTGCTACTGACAAAGGGGCACTTTGTAGAACATGGGTAAGAAGCCTGTGACTCTCCAAATAGTATTCAGCTCTGACTCCCATCAGCCCCGGGTAGCATGGCCTATGGTGAGGAACAATAGGTGATATAGTCCAGCAAATCTGGAGGCCCATGAGTTCCCCACTGTTGTAGATGGAGTTAAGCAGTCATGATGTTCTGCTTCCACCCACTTTATTACATGAGGTATTTTTGGAGCACCTGACATAGGGTAAGGTAGTTGTCACTAATATACAGAAAGCAGTGGAGGTGACCCGTTTTTCACAATCCCTCTTTGATTTCTGCCTTGGAAAGTCTGCCCCAAAGAATCAGGTGATGCATTCCTCAAAAAGCTTATGGCAAAGTGCTTCTCATTTCATTTTAGTGGAATTACTCCAGGTTACATAGTTTGTAGTTTACAACCTCATCACTTGTCCAGAGTAACACAGAAAATGGAGTGCCGACAGGGCATCCATCACAGGGTTACCAAATGTCCCTGGCAGCATAACTCTTTGATCATCCTTTCTCCTCCTCAGGTATGTTGGCCTGGTAACTTAATTATCTTTCCATCTTCCAGGAAACATCCCCACCTTTCTTTGTTCACTGCATAACTTCAGACTGATTCTGAAAATAA
Organism: Podarcis erhardii; assembly: GCF_964252035.2. NCBI lineage: Eukaryota > Metazoa > Chordata > Lepidosauria > Squamata > Lacertidae > Podarcis > Podarcis erhardii. Next base: position 42,001,587 of record NC_138510.1, read on the forward strand.
GTGTATCATAATGTATTTCTTGAGACCAACTAAAAGTTCACAAAGAAGTGAGCAAAACTTCAAGTTCCCCAAAACCATGCAAAAGTAAGTGGGGGGGAGTGGGGAGGCTATAGCTGCACAAGATAGGGGGAAAGTCCTAGTTTTCAGACTGCACTTGTCTTAAAATAGAATGAGGGAAGTGCTGAGCAAACTAAAATTGAGTGAGTCTATATTTGGTGCAAAAAGATGTCAGTCTGTGCTAAAGAGTTACAGGGACAAGCCCCATGGCTGCTCTCACTTTGAACATAATCCATTCCGGAAGACCAATCAGGCTCTGAAACATTCGAAAACCGAAAACCCAATACAGAAGCCTTAATACAGAAAACTAAATATGGAGAAATTTGAGATGGAAGCTGCATGACATGTTCAACTTCCGAGGCGTGTTCAAAAACTGAAGCATTTACTTTCGGGTTACGGAGACGTTCAAAAACCGAGGTACCACTGTACCAGCAATCAGTCAGATCTGCCTCTCAGACTAATCAGAACACCTGGTGTCTTGTGAGGCAGAAAGCAAAAGTAAAGAAAAATGTGGTAGTCTTTATAATAGCAAAACCAGAGAATAGTATTGTTTTCCTTATTTGTTTGTTACATTCAGGAGCTAAGGTGGCCTCTCCCTCTCTCCCATCTTGTCCTCACAACCCCCCTGTGACATAGATTAAGCTGAGAGAGACAGTGACTAGCTCAGTGTCATGCAATGAGCTACATGGCCATGCAGGGATTCAAACCCTTGTCTCCCAGGTCAAACCCAGAGTTTTCCAAACTTTTCATGTTGGTGACACACTTTTTAGACATGCTTCATTTCATGACACAGTAATTCAGTTTTACTAGCAAACCAGAGGTTAAACTAACCCTTTTCAAGCGTTTGTGCGACACACCTACACACTGCAGCCGACACACTAATACATCAGGACACAGTTTGGAAAGCTCTCCTCTAACCACCACACCAAATTGACTCTCTCCATAGGCACTACGCACCACGTCAATAGAAGCCAAATTGAGCAGCAAGGCTGAGTGGCTCATTATTTGTCTGTTATGGACTCCAAAGCAAAGAGACACTTTGGACAGATTCTGGGGAGGGTTTTTCCCCAGTGCAGAGACTCGTTAATTGCTTGAAGAGTCGCATGCCCATGCTGCATACCTGGCTTTCGGAGATTTGGACTTCCCCGGGCCAACTGATTGCTCTGTAAACTACATTCCCATTTTGGAAACTGTTCCAGTCAATTGCAGGCATCAAATGACAGTTTCAGCAAGACAAATGGGTTAAGGCAATAAACTTCTGAGCTTGTGCCAGCAGCCGCTGCAAGCTTACTAAATTCTTAATAGTCTTGTTTTGCATTCCAAGCACTGAAAGAATTTCAGGAGAAGGAAGTTCTCTTTGGAACACATCCAGGCACCATGCGCTTGGAAATTCATGGTCCAATCCTGTTATTTCCCAACTCTGGTGTTCTCCACCCACCCTTGCTGCTTGGTCATGCCCACCTTTACTTCACAACCTGACCATAAGCGAGTTCAGTTGCATGGTAAAATCCAGGCCTGTCAACTAGACCATTTTCCAGAGAAGGGGTTATCAATGTTTTTAGGCCAGTGGGAACTTTGAGGAAGGACCACAAAATGGTATGGGAATGTATCATGCCAAAAGCATGGGGAAAGTTACTTACATCCACCACTGCCACAGTCACTCCCAGAGAAAAGGTCTTTGCACCTCTGATCTGTTCACAACAGATCGGAGCTTAGGATGGGAGAGTGGGCATCCAACCCTGGCATCCATGAAATTGGTCATGTTTAAAGGGGGACGTTCAAGGTAGGAGAGGCCAAGCCAGGGCAGGCAGGTAGAGCAAACAGTCTTGTGTGCATTGTGGATTCTGGAGGGGACTTTCGCTGAGATCTTTCACAGGCACCATAGGTGATTCTGGTAGGCACATTGACCTACCAGGTCCAGGCAATTGGGTCGGCAGCTAACAGCAAAGCAGCTGGCCATCCTTGTTGTAAAGTGCCTTGTCTATTGATGGTAATGTATATAAATAAATGAATTATCTGTCTTGCTTTGGCCACCTCAGGTGAGTCACTAAGTTGCTGTGGTCCTTGTAATGCCCTCTTTTGGCAGTGACTCCTTTTCCATCAGAAAATGTTTCCTCCAGACCCTTTGACCTGAAGGGTAGCTGGATATTTCTCAGTCAAAATCCACCCCGCTCCAGACATGGAATGCAAAGTATGTTATCCTTAGTACCGGGTCTTTCTTTATACAGACTAAGTACGGTACCCTCTAGACAAAGCTGGGGAAGCAGGCAGGGACTGAAGGAGGCAGGAGAATTACTGGCATCTGGGACACAATGGTTGACTGACTTCTGTTTGCAAGCTGCTGCAGGAGAAAGAAAAACTCCACTCTCTGGTAGGCTCCTTTGGTTGTTCCTTGTCCCATGAATCTCAGGAGGTTACAGCAAAATCAACACAGCAATGTGGCACCTTAATGATGAACAAGTTTATTGTGGAATAATCATGGACTCTAGTCCAAAAAAAGCTTCATACCATAATGAATTTGTTACATCTTTAGGATGTCACAAGACTCTTTGGCTATGTATACGTTAGTGCAGGGGTCAGCAAACTTTTTCAGCAGGGGGCCGGTCCACTGTCCCTCAGACCTTGTGGGGGGCCAGACTATATTTTGAAAAAAAATATGAATGAATTCCTATGCCCCACAAATAACCCAGAGATGCATTTTAAATAAAAGCCCACATTCTACTCATGTAAAAACACCAGGCAGGCCCCACAAATAACCCAGAGATGCATCTTAAATAAAATGACACATTCTACTCATATAAAAACACGCTGATTCCTGGACCATCCGTGGGTCAGATTGAGAAGGTGATTGGGCCAGATCTGGCCCCCAGGCCTTAGTTTGCCTACCCATGTGTTAGCTGCATAGAGCGCAGTTAGTTTTCCCCCTTCCAACATGCCTCCTCTGCCCGCTGCACTTTAAGGCACATTTGGACATTGCTATGCATGCCAGAGAGGGGACAGGGATGTTTTAACCAGATGCACATTACATGATTTGTTTCTCCATGCCTGCAATGCTCCCCCTCATTTCCAAGGAAGCTGTCATATGCGCATGGATGCCTGAAATGTACACACCTCAGCTTAACTGTGCCTTATATTTTCAAACTGGATGGAAGCTGTTTGGGGGAAATCAAACAGCAGCATTTCTCAAAAAACTGCAGGATAGCTACTGTATGAATTGTGGCTAATGTCATGTATATTCTCACTTCCGGGTTAGCGCCTCCGGTAATGGCGGAATTCCTCTGATCGGGAGGAATTTGCTTCGTAGGAATCCGGGTCTGGCCGCCACAGCGAAGGCGGAGACCCACTAGAAATCACAGGCGGGTGAAGCCTGTGAACGTGGGATTCAGCTGGCACCTTTTGCGCCTCCCCTACTCGCGGGGAAACCCGGTTTCGGGAATCTGGAGCGACATGGGGTGAGCGGCGCAGTGCTTCAAATTGACTGCTTCTTCCACGGAGTGAAGCCGCATAGCTGTTGCCGGAGAGCGCTGACTTTTTCCTGTGGACAATTTGATCTTAAAGTAACTACCCGTGAGTAGAGCGGAGAATTGGATTTTTAAACGTCTTAATTTGCTGCTGAAACGGGGAGGTCTAAAACAGGAAGTCCACCTTCCCCTTTTGTAAATAGATTGAAGCAATGAGGATGCAAGCTGAAGTCTCGGAAAGCCTATCGTAAAGGACTAAATTTCCATCAGTAAAAAATACTAAACCCCCCTTGGTGCCAGGAGAAGAGGGGGGAAAGTTTTGGATTGAGTATACCTGCAGGAGAGAGCGAACAGAGTTAATATACCACCGCTCTGATCCTGGAAACGGGCTGCCAACAGGACTGACCGTGATTAGAACGTTCACTGACAGTTAGTTAAATAAGAGGAATACATTGTTTCCATGGTCTCCGTCTGCGTTTAAAAAGGAGTAATAGTAACAGAAAATTGAAACTAACTTTATTGTTTGAATTGAGTTTAAAAGGACTAATACAAATAGAAACTGTTTCCCTCTAGAGCAGTGTTTCCCAACCGGTGTTCCGCGGCACACTAGTGTGCCGCGGGACGTCGGCTGGTGTGCCGTGGGAGGGAGGCCGGCGAGTCGGGCGGCGAGAGGCGGGGCGGCGGCGGCGAGCACACGCGGGGCGGGGAGCGAGCTCCCTCCCACATCCCATCGCCCCGTGCTCCGCGCTGGTGTCCGCAAGCCTTGCGCACCCGGGGGATCTCCCCCCGGGAGCGCAAGGCTTGCGGGCAGCAGCCTGCAGCGCGGAGCACGGGGCGCCCTCCGGAGGACGCCCCGTGCTCCGCGCTGGTGTCCGCAAGCCTTGCGCACCCGGGGGATCTCCCCCCGGGAGCGCAAGGCTTGCGGGCAGCAGCCTGCAGCGCGGAGCACGGGGCGCCCTCCGGAGGACGCCCCGTGCTCCACGCAGGTGTCCGCAAGCCTTGCGCACCCGGGGGATCTCCCCCCGGGAGCGCAAGGCTTGCGGGCAGCAGCCTGCAGCGCGGAGCACGGGGCGCCCTCCGGAGGACGCCCCGTGCTCCACGCAGGTGTCCGCAAGCCTTGCGCACCCGGGGATCTCCTTCGGAGGACGCCCCGTGCTCCACGCAGGTGTCCGCAAGCCTTGCGCACCCGGGGGGCGCATGGGGCGCCCTGAAACAGAGGGTTCCCCATGCTGCGGACTGTAGCCTGCCGCCGGACGCGCGGGGCGCCCTGAAGCAGAGCGCCCCTCGCGCCAGGCAGACATGGGCCAGCCCCACAAGCTCGGGGGACAGCGGGGAGGCGCAGCACCGCCATCCCACTGTTCCCCGACCTGGTTTTTTTGGGGGGAAATAAAGGGAAAAAAAATTTCCTTTATTTCCCCCCTCAAAAAAGTAGGTGCGTCCTATGGGACGGAGCGTCCTATGGGACGAAAAATACGGTACTTACTATTTCATAATAAAGTAATTATAAAATACTTTCTTTGTGTTTATTTGATTCCTATTAAAGAGAGTTACTTTATATATAGTCAATATAGGCACAGAGTTAATTTTTTAAACATTTTCTAATGGTGGTGTGCCTCGAGATTTTTTTCATGAAACAAGTGTGCCTTTGCCCAAAAAAGGTTGGGAAACACTGCTCTAGAGGAACTGTTTCCCTCTAGAGGAAGCTTTTGAAACTGTCACAAGAGTTGAACTGGGGGAATTTCCAGCTGCAAGATAAAAACCTGTGAGATTCTGGGGACCTTGAATCGGTTAAGAATGTTGACAGAAGAGGCCTTAGTGGTTGTATTATGTAAGATAAGTGACTCACTGGAACAGCTTCACAAAAAGGTGGATGTGGTAACTACCAAAATTGACAATTTGGGACAAAAAGTGAACACCAATATAGAAACTATTCAGAAACTGACACAGGAATCTACTTTGACATGGCAAACTGCGGAGAAGGCTAGGGAGAAAGTGACAAAAATACAAAACTTAAAAAACAATTAAAAACACATAAAATTTCAATTGCTTATTTTCTTTCAACTTGTTTCTCAGACCTCCTCGCACCTCCCCTTCTTGTATTCCAATTCAAATTATTAGCTCAGCAAATCCTTATTACTTATTTCTCAACTTTAACTTAATAATTTATTTTAACATGTTATTATCTTACTTTTTCTCTTTCATCCATTTCCTCAATTTATTTTTGCAAACCTTATTTTCAATTAATTTAGATCATTTTAAAAACCAGTTTTAGCTTATCCAAACTTAAACATCAATACTTATAGATCAATACTCATTCTTAAACATTTTTCCTAAAATTGACCAAAATTCCCTTCCACGACTTTCCCATTTTTCATACAAATAACAAAACAAAATAAAAACAGCACAAATTATAATTATATACCCTTTGGATTCCCAGAGTCCACCCACCCCTTTCCCGGTTTCAGTCCCCAGCAAGTGTCCGTCAGTCTCAATATACTATTAGCCTGGAGATCTCACATCCGAGGCTCTTGATTCTCTCTCAATTCCTCTCTGCCGGTCTTTTTGATAGTCCTTAATATTGAACCCCAAATCTCGGAGAGGCTCCGGCCCAACAGGATCCATATTTCTTCCAGCCAGACCTCCATACTTAAAAGTAAAGTCTATGGGGTATTCCAAATCTTGTTTCATACTCCTTTCAAGTCCAAATGTCCCCAAGGCTCCAACTTCCGCCTTAATCAAATTTATAATCCTTCGGTCTTCAGATCTCCACATAAGGAGATCTCTCCATTTTTCACTCTCCAATTCAGGCCAGACTTTCCACATCAAGTTTTTATTTTTCTTTGTTACCATCATGTCAGGCCTCAAGTTACAGCTCTCCTTTGACATCTGCAAGATTACAGCTCCTCCTTCCTTTTCTTCAGGGGCAACATATATCTCCTTCTCCATATTCTCAAAGCTCTCAAGTTTCTCTATTTGTCCAATTGAATAGGCTTCCTGTTCCAAATCCTTATCAAATTCAACAATGTTATTTACTGTTAAGTCCAGAGTTGTAACATTTGTAGCCAAAACATCAATTTGGCCTTGTAACTTTCCCAAGAGAACAAATGCTCTGTCCCTCCTCCAGCCATTCTTGTAATGTCCCTAAACCCCCTCTAGGGGGATTTTGGTTCCTTAATGTTCCTTTCAGCTCAAATCCAAAAATCAAGTTAGTTTGTATCAGCCCTTCCTTATTTTCAACAAATTGTAGCAAATATAACCAGCAGAAGCAACAGAAACAAAGTTCTCTTTTTCCGTCTTGACAGCTAACTTGACAGCTGTCAAACTCTTTAATACTTCATCAACAGGCTCTCTCGCGGAATGCTCCCAGGACCGGGGGGGTGGAACTTCAGCTCCCAAAATTAGTTCTTTATCCTCCAGTAAAATTTCTTATAATGCCAAACCGTGAAATTAAAGTCTTTTACAAAAAAGGGGGGGGGAAGGATTCTCTCGACCTTAGTTAGCAGGTCCTTTGCTTTAAATTATTTACAAAGAGGGGGGGCGGACTTCCTTTTTAAACCTTCCCCGCTCGTGCCAAATTCATCAAGGTTTTCTTTAAAATTCCAATTTCCGTACTACTCACGGGTTGTTACTTTAGAGTCCAATTATTCAAAAGAAGAAGTCAGCGCTCTCCGACAATGGCATTGCGGCTTCACTCCGCAGAAGAAGCAGTCTACTCTCAGCACTGCGCCGCCCCCCGTCCCCGTTCTGGAGCCTTTAAAAAGGCTCCTTCGCAGCTTGGGGGGGCGCAAATGGTGCCCGCCGAGTCACCACGCTCACAGGCTTCCACGCCTGTGATTTTTAAGGGTCCCTGCGTCGCCGCAGCGGCAAGACCCGATCCTGCGGAGCCGATTCCCTCCGGAGCTCAGAGGGAATCCGCCATTAGTCGATGGCGCTAACCCGGAAGTCCCGGCTAGGGAGAAAGTTATTGCCGTTGAACCTAAAGTAACACAATTGGAGAGAGAGAGAGTCCCAGCCTTACAGATGCAATTTGATGACCATAAGTTGATGCCTGATATGATTGAATTTAAAGAAAATCAGATTTCGAGGATCAGAGCCCTACCTGAACTGGAGAAGGAAAGTTTGATAGATTTCCTTACACAGGAATTTGATGACTTTTGGGTCAAGAAGAGATTAAAACTGTGAGGGCTCTCGGACTTGGAAGAGGAGGGAAAAAAGAGAAGAACAAAATAAGAGACTGTTGGAACTACCAGAGGAAGTTAGAAGAACAACAGTCAAGAGTGGAAATTTTGAAATATGTCCTGAAATACTTTTCGGATCTTAGATTCAACTACGGAGATTTGGTTGCCCTGTCGAGAAGGAATAAAATCATCTTTAGGTGGGAGTTTCCACGAGATCTACTCTTTAGCCTCAAAGGAAGGAAAATGAAAATAAGATCAGTGGAAGACAAAGTAAAGTTCATGTATAAATATGAAGAAGACCCGCAGAAGGGACTTGGAAAAGAGTTAAGAGCATCGGACAGAAGATCACCAGGTTGATGGACCATAGGGAATTGGCGGATATGACTGGCAGAATCCGGGACCAGGGAGAAGAGTCGGTGGAAGAAGATTGGAAAAAGCTTAAAGACTATTTATAAAAATATTGTAAAATTAATGAGTTTTAGAAAAATGTTGGAAAGGAGCTATATGGCTTTAGTAGAAATGTTACAAGGAATTAAGTATAGATTATTAGAGTATTAAAGGGAAAATAAAGTTAAAATATGTTAAGACAATTATATATTAAAGGGAAAAATAAGGTTAGAATATGTTAAGATAAATTACAGGACAGAAAATAGAGGAAGATGGAAAGGAATTGCTGAAACAGTTAATTAAAGTGGAATACAAAAAGGGAGGTGTGAGGAGGTCGTTGAAACAAGTAAATGAAAGTTAAGATACTGAACTTATTAGATGTTTTTTAAATTGTGTTTGTTTGGTTTTGTTAATTTAATGTTTGGGGGTTGGTGTTGTGTGGTGTTTTTGTTTTTGTATTGTATTGTTTTGCTTTGTTTAATTCTTTGTCTTTCTTTTGCAGTTTTTAAAATGTTAATAAATATTATTTTTTAAAAATTAATGTCATGTATACTCAGCTTCATACTCCAGTGTACAGTGAAATTTTAAGCAGCATCTTGCCCTTACTCTTTTTAATAATAATTATAATAATAATTTATTTGTATCCTGCACATCTGACTGTGTTGCCCCAGCTGCTCTGGGCTGCTTCCAACATACATTAAACATTAAAAAGCTTAATGTGCTGTCTTCAGATGTCTTCTAAAATTTGTATACTTACCTATCACCTTGGCCGGGGGTGATATAACTCCATGCCCTCCAAGGTTTCTCTGATGAAAATAGGGACATCCTAAGGAAGAGTGGGATGTTCCAGGATCAAATCAGAAACTGGGACGGCTTCTGTAAATCCAGGACTGCCCCTGGAAAATAGGGACACTTGGAGGGGTTGAGTTTCCCACCAGTCAAGAATTTACTTTCTGCCTAGGAGGGCTAGAAATTTCAGAATGAAAGCTGAGAGTCTGTGTTCCTTGAAGGCATGGCCCATGGTGCAATTGCACCCTTATAATCCAATTGCACAACTATAATCCAATAATGTCCTCAACCTTCTGCTTTTGGGCTGGTTTTTACTCCACAGAAGTACTGTATGCTGATGATGACAGACAAATAGCTCCCCAACACTGTGTCAACACCTACCTAGTAATTGGCTTGCCCTTGCTGAGAACTAAATAGCAGTTGCTTATCTTACAGTTTGACCTAATTCCAGTCTGGAAAACTGAGAGCCTCACCTTATCAAGATGAATTGTAGGTGCCCTCACCTACATTAAAAGCACTTATCTTGCATTTAACAGCTTTGCTGCCCTGAAGCAAATTTACATAAACAAAACATCTTCCCAGAACACAGCCTAAGTATGGGAGGACACAACTGCCAGCATTCAGCTAAGCCTTGAAGGAGCATATCAACTCTGTTGCCTCTCCACCCCATGGTAACATACCACAGGGCCACACCCCAGCGTGCAGATCCTTGCTATGGATTTAAACAGCCTTTACCACCCCCTGAAGTGCTTTGGGACAAATTCCAAAAGAGCAATCTACTGTAGCAAAATGAATAAAGTATCCTGAGACATCTTCAAGAGTAATAAATTGCTTATGGTACTAACTTTCTGGATGAAACAATGCTTCCTTTGAAGCTGTGTGAGATCTCTGTATGTAGGAATCACCATTAAATTATGTCCTAATAACTGACTTGCGTGGCAAGGCCCTGGGCCCTGCAGTTCCCACAGAAATAAACACACAGACATGAATATGTTGGGTTAATGGGATAAATAAGGCCACAACTTTATTGGTTACAGATGTGAACAGTTTGGCTTAGGCAATTGGGTGAAGCAAGACTATAACCTGACTCCTGCCCGTCTACAGGAAGTCTCAAAGGGTCAAACACCAGAAGGGGGAGCCCCATGATGTACATCAAGTAAGCACCCCCAGGGTCACCAATGGGGTCATGGCATGGCCCTAGCCCACACCCAGGCTTCGGACAGGAACAACACCTCCGGATCCCTTTAACGGGATACCCTTAACGTGGAGGGGCAGGCCGTAGGCAACAACCGCCCCTCCCATGACAAGGCTTACCCAATGCCTAACCAGACAAAGTTGTGACGATTGCTACTAGGTAGGCGAAAACCAAATAGCTGGTGCCAATTTGCCAAGTGGAAAAATTCCTACCCGGCCCCAACAACCAGGCGACCGACATTAGTCACAGCAAGGCCATAGTCAAGCAACACAATAAAAGAGGGTGGGTGGGCTAGGAGATCTGATGGAGGAGACGAGTGGCGGCTGCCCACCCAGCTGTGCCGCAGTTTAAACGGCCCATGACCATGCCCCCTGGCCAACCCGATTGGTCAGCCGGGGGGCGTGACATGGCTGGGTGCCCTAGTGATGTGGGCAGCATCCTTCCGCTCACTACTGGGTCACTGCAAGGTCCTAAAGCCCCTCCTGCAATGCAGTCCCCCAGAAAAAGGGAACTGTCTATGAAAGCAACAACCACGGTAAAAGCTTTGTTAGATGCAAAGTCTCAAATCCTGTGCAGGTGTGAGCCTCCTCTTCAAGGCCTATCCAATTAGATTTCGTGGAATTTACAGATAAATGATACATTCTTGCCTTGCCAAACCTTGCCTTGTACCAGGGGCTCTCATAATCATTTAGGCTTCATAGGCATCAAGATGCTTAAAAGATGCCTCCGTCTCTACCGTGTTAGAAGAAAGGTTCAAAGAATATCAAGGTCTCCCACCCCACAATTCACATTGCATTTCAGAAAGTGAGTACTAGCTATTAATTTGTGGCATATACATTACCCCTTGCACATTGTGCACATTCTGCTGAACCAAAAATGTGCTTTTGTGAAAGCAAAACAGAACAGGTTGGGTTGGCCTCATGGAGGAGTGTGTCCAACATGCTTAGCTATGGTAAGCCAGAGCTGCCTGCGTTTGAGGTGACACCTGTCCCCCGGCAAGGCTGGAACTGGTTTTGTAGCATGACTCCTGTTATATGGCATATTTCTGAGAGTGTGGGCTTAATGTTCTTGACATGAGTTACTAAGCAGAGCACAGCCAGCTTTGGCTAAGCTCATCTGTTGCTTGTGGGAGCTGATAGAGAACTAATTGAGGTCTCTGTAGAAAGCTGCATTGGAGCACGCTGGGTCTCATGAAAAACCTTGGACATGACTTCTCCAGGCCCTTTACTCATGCAAACCAAAGGGGAGGATGCAACTAATGAGCCCCAACAACAGAAGTTTGCATAAGGACTTCTGCTCACACCACAGAGCTTCCCATCTCCTCCCCCTAAATGCTCACAAAATTGGCTTGCGGGGTGTTCCAGATAACCCCTGGAACAGCCTGCAGGAGGAGAAGAGGGCATATAGTTCCAACCAGCAAGCATGGGCCCAGCAGAGAGGTTTTGTGTGCAGGTGTTGTATGCAACATGTTATTGACACATAGTGCATTACTAGTAGATTTACGCTGGAGTATCCACACATCATTCTATGATATTAATTCTACTGCCATGCTTCCATGATGCTATGGCATTATTGCTTTCTGATTCAGAGTAAGGCAGACAAACCGACCACCTTTATGCAGCTTTATGCAGACATCCCATATTTCTTTGAGTATATATTATGTACTGGAAGAATATATACTGGAAATATATATTATGTACTGGAAGAACAAGTTCTGAGACAATGCAGCCTTATACTTTGTTAGGAACTATTTGATGGGAAGTTAGTGTTGAATACTGTATCCTGCAGAATAAAATGAATACTAATAATATTAATTATATTTATTTAATCTGAGAACACAGTTTGAGTTTTCTTTGTGCAGAAAATTTTACAGTTCCATAACAACTGTTAGGATAATTCATGGCTAGTTAGAACTCATAGCCTCTTTAGGGCACAACCAGTCCTTCTGAGTACAGGCAACAAAGAATTCAAAACTGAGCTTTCTAGATACAGGCATAATGCAAAGAACTTATTATTATGCTTATTTTCTAAAGGGCTGTCCCATGGAAGATGGAGCAAGCTTGTTTTCTCCTGCTCTGGAGGGTAGGACATGGACCAATGAATTCAAGTTAGAAGAAGGAAGATTCTTACTAAACATCAGGAAGAACTTTCTGACAGGAAGAATTGTTCAACCATGGAGTGGACTTCCTCAGAAAGTAGTGGATTCTCCAGCCTTGGAGGTTTTTAAGTAGAGGTTGAATGGCCATCTATCATGGATGCTTTAGTTGTGATTCCTGCATTGCAGGGGACTGGACTAGAGTTGGGGTCCATTCCAGTTCTACAATTCTTTGACTCTGTGATTCTATTATTCAGGAGAATAACCCCCAGCCCTATGAACATCACCCACCTTCATATAAGACAATGGGCACACTTGTTTACAAACTGTTAAAATCCAAAAATATCAAAACCTTCCACAAAGTATGTTCGATGCTCTGTTGTCTATGGTGCCTTTTGGATACAACTGTGTTTCAATTACTAATGGTGTTTTTTGGGGGGAGGAGACAGGGGTGTGTGTGAATATTGTCAGCTGTGCTCAAAAATGCCTCTCTTTCCCAGTGATTTTTCATTATGACTTGTGAAAACATTAACTTATTCATTCACTTCACCCATGCCCCCAATTGCCCTCAATTGCCTTTAATGATGTCATCATGAAATCAAATTTGATTGTCTGCATGGTGTTGTGACACTGTCCTGTTTATTGCGTGACCCATGATGGGGGTCAGGTCAGCCATCTGATTATTCCAGAAGAGAAGAAAGCAGTGACAACCCAATGTATCAACAGCAAGGAGGAAATGATGTCAAATAAAGCGATAAAAGTGAACCAGGATGGGAAGATTCCAAGGCTAAGGATGAATTATTACAGTGTAAATCTACCTGATCTACCTGAAAAGCAAATCTGCAGAATATCTGGTGCAGTTTTAGAGTAAGAGATGAACTGCACTGTGACAACCCCCTCCTAATTTATTTTACCTTAGGAGACTCGTGGAAGCGGAAGAGGAAAAATTAAACCCAGAGAAGAAGCAGGGATATCACAAACTGGACAGCTCTCCTTCATCCTGACTGTTCTCCACATTTCCCCGGCTTTCTGGCTCCTCTCCTGCTATCTTCCCAGAGCTCTCTCCATTGTGTTGAGAGACCCTGGAATGTGCCTTTCCCATTGAGCTCCTCTTGAATGCTCCTGCTTCCACCAAACTGTTTGGGGGGGGCAGGGAGGAAAAGGTCCCTGGGAAACTGCTGTGTCAACCCCTCTGCTAGCACCCCTGCAAAGCTCTCCGCAGCGGGTGAGGAGCATAGGCCGCCCTCCTGTCCGACCCTCCCTCGGGGATTTGCATTCTTAGCCAGCTGCAGTTGTCAGCCACTGCTGTCGCAAAGAAGGGGCTGGGCTCTGTTGTGGCTTTTCCAGCCACCTTGGAGCCTCGAGGCCAAATGCCCAAGTGTGAAAGAAGGGGTGTGTGTGTGTGTGTGTGTGTGTGTGTGTGTGTGTGTGTAGCCCCAGCATTGCTGAATGGGCTGGGCTGACTGGGACCTTGTAGGGCATCCTTGCCCCCACCTTCCCATTCAGTGGCGTGGCGAGGGAGCCTTGCCTGCCGCTTCCCAGCAGCCCCTGCTTCCTTGCTGAGAGAGCCTGGCCCCTGTCACTCTGACTTATCCCTCTTTCAATAGAGCAATGGGCACCCAGCTGCAGCTATTACATAAGGCGCAATTAGCGAAGGCAGGCCTGAATAGCATTAAGGAATTCCACCCTGGGTGACGTAAAAGCCTCCCTTCTCCTCGTGCCGCAAAGACAAAGGGGGAGGGGGGCGCTGTGTTATGAGCCAGGGTGTCCCGCTGAGCCTATTCCAGCCACTGGGAATGCAAGCCATTAAGAAGGCCCAAGACCCAGGAGGAGAAGGGATTGCTCTTGGGGAGGGGGCAGTGGAATCAGAACAATAAGCAAGGACACCAGCTTTTCAAGGGCGCAGGAGGCTCCCTCCTGCTCTTCATTGTACACCCAGTCAGATCCCGTCTCCTGTGTGTGCCATCTGCTCAATGCCCATCTGTGAGACATCACAGGCGAGGGTTAACAGACAGGTGCCCACGTCACCAAAGGCTCTTTTTTTTTAAACAAACTCTATTGAAAAGTTTTAAAACAATTGCAAGCATCCAGTGTTGTCATCCAGTGTTGTATGGAGCCATCCACAGGGCATCAAAGCAGACTTGGAAAGTCTTTCACATTATAAATTAACCTCACATCCACAGGGTGTACTTCAGTCGAAGATTCAAGATAATTTCTCAATAGTGGCTGCTGTGATTGAGAAAGAAGGGAGATTACTGTGCTATTGTTAATAAATGATATGAATTGAGGCCATACAGAGTCAAACTCATCTTTCTTTGTTATTCCTCTTATCACATTTTGAGACTTCTACAGTGACCCGTTTCTCAAACTAAGGCCTTCTCACAACACATCTCCTCAAAAATTCTCTCTCTTTCTCTTGTTAGGTGTCAACCAAAGAAATTGGAAATGCTTCACCGTGTTTGAAGTGGAATGATGCTGCTTTAAATCTACAGTGCAGATGGAGCCTAAGACTTTAGCTCACTCGCTTGTATAAATATACCGAAATGCATGCAGGTAATATCCTCTCCAATTGCTCACCAGGAAGAAATGCCAGTAAAGAAACTTTCATTTAGCTACCTGTACTAATGTTGTGAGGCTGCTCTGCAAAATTGTCACCCCCCCAAAAAAAAATTATAGTCCTTCACCCCTGCCTACAGGCCTGTCTGAGACTTATTGGCAGAGACCATCACATCATATTACATAGCAGACATCACTGATAACTATAGCACCCTTTCTTTAAACATAATGGATGCCACCTATTTTAGGCACATCTTAAAAATACTCTTTATTGCGAATGTTGGGAAATCTACAGCTACCTTATTTAGGCCTTGCTTGACCCAAGCAATCACTGATGTTCTGTATTATGCTTCAGTTGCTACCTGTTGCTCCTGAAGTAAGGTGAGCTACCAATTCACACCACACCTATATTTATAATTATGCCCAGAAGCAGCAACCTGGCAGATCTGGTTACCCCAATGACCCATGTGGAAGTTACTGCTTTTACTATGCAGTAAGCAAACACACAGTTACGCAGAACCTGACCTCATTTGCCAACCTGCATTGTTACATAAACCAAGACAAAGTCTTCTCCCCTCTCCTCCTAAGGAATGCTGGGAAATGTCCTGTACATATACCAGGAACAAAACTTTCGTCACTGGTCACTCTGAGAGAAAGGTGAGCCTGGAGGAAGGCAAAGTCTGTTTCTTCCTGGTTGTCACTGAACAATGGGCCCAGAACTGAATTGCCAACACTTTGGGTAAAAGTTTCATCAGATTCTCTTTCTGAGTAAGTGTGCACTGGATGGGCCTGCAGGCGTGCATAGGATTTGTCAGCAAGAGTTGCATTGCACAAAAAGTAAGCATTTCCTTTCCTCTGGGACTTGCAGGAGTCCAACTTCCCGTCCTCCATGTCTGCAGGTGAGATTGCTAGATCCTTGCCCAGAGATGACGTCTACCTCTAAACCAGGAATGAAGAACTCGTCATCCACCAGTTGCAACTGATCTACAACTCCATAAACCTCTGGACCATGCTAGCTAGTACTGATGGGAGTTGAACATTATTAGATGGACCACAGGTTCCTCTCCTCTCTTTAAGCAATCCAGGGCAGTAGGACAGAAAAGAACTGTTGCCCTTTGTTTCAGTTCTGCCTCACAAAATTTCAAGGCCTAGGCACTGTTCATCTGTACAGGATTCAATTTTTAATTATTGTGCACTTGGGGAAAAAATCACTCTTCAGTACAAGTGCTAACAAATCCAAAAGTGTACAGATGTGAAACTTCAGGAAGGAGTTTCTGAGCCGGAACTTTGGTTGACAGTCTGACAGTTGACTAGGTAGGCCACACTGGAAGTATTTCACTTCCTCTGATAATAGGCGCTTGGGAATAAGGACTACTAGATTAACTGAACCGATAAGTAAAAATGTCCACCAAGGCAAAGCCTACGTTGAACTGCTGCTGAGTTTCCACCAGAGGGAGCTTCACATCCATAATGTGGTATCATGAAGGTGGAGGGCTTGCTCAGCAAAACATTCTGCAATCCTTTGCGAGTTTCCTTTAGTAAAGCTGATCCACTTGCTGTTGTGAACATCTGTAATTTCTCTGTAACTAAATCATGATTTATTATACCTGAATGTCTCTAGTAGTGCAGGTGAGTGGATGTGAATAATTTTAATGGGCTACTAAGCTCACATTAATACAGTGGTACCTCTGGTTACGTACTTAATTCGTTCCGGAGGTCTGTTCTTAACCTGAAACTGTTCTTAACCTGAAGCACCACTTTAGCTAATGGGGCCTCCTGCTGCTGCCACGCCGCCGCCGCGCGATTTTTGTTTTCATCCTGAAGCAAAGTTCTTAACCCGAGGTACTATTTCTGGGTTAGCGGAGTCTGTAACCTGAAGCGTATGTAACCTGAAGCGTATGTAACCCGAGGTACCACTGTATGCAGGTTTCAGGACTCGAGAAGCATCCTCCTCCATTTTCAAAGCGGGAAAATCAGAGACAAAAATTGAGTGTGTCCAAAAGATGAAAGTGAGACAGTCAAACTCATGGGGACAAGATTATTTTCATTGTTGACCGTAACACCGTAACACATTGGAAATCTCCCCTTTCTTTTCCCCCAAAGACTTTAAAAAATAGGATAAGAATTTCAGCCCAGAACCGTCAGAACAACGTGGCATCATTGATTGAATGCTGTCCAATAGGACTATCAACATACAATTTTCAGAACAGAGATTGCTATTTACCTGAGCGTGCTGGAATCCAAGGCCCATCGCTCCCAGTACTGCCAGTGGCGTAGCGTGGGTTGTCAGCACCTGGGGCAAGGCAAGTAATTTGTGCCCCCTAACCCGTGGATTTGTGCCCCCTAACCCGTGGATTTGCCCTAACCCCAGATGTTGCGCCCGGTGCGGCCGGCCCCCCCTGCACCCCCCACGCTACGCCACTGAGTACTGCTCATTCTGTCAAGATCCCCCTACCCAAGAATCCCACAAATTATCTCATCTCAATTATTGCATCCCAAGCATAGATGAGTGGAGAGGGAGGGGACGCTTTACCCAGACCTGGAGGTCCAAAGGACCCTGGCCTGGGTTGACATGTGCCCCATCTTGTGATCAGTTATGTGGGCTGGGTTTTATCTGCCCCCCTCCCCATATTTTATTCAAGTTGGTACACCAGTGTGGTGTAGTGGTTAAGAGTGGTAGACTCATAATCTGGTGAACCAGGTTTGCGTCTCCGCTCCTCCACATGCAGCACATGCACATGGGTGACCTTGGGCTAGTCACACTTCTTTGAAGTCTCTCAGCCTCACTCACCTCACAGAGTGTTTGTTGTGGAAAAGGAAGGGAAAGGAGAATGTTAGCCGCTTTGAGACTCCTTTGGGTAGTGATAAAGTGGGATATCAAATCCAAACTCTTCTTCTTCTCCTTCCACTCTTGCTTCCAGGGCCTGTGAAATGGTGAAGACAGTTGAGGGACTGGAGAGGGAGGGAAAATTAGGGGGCTGGGGCTGCATGCCATGGGGTTAAAGCAACACACCTGTTTGCCTTATAGGGACAGGTTTTTGGTAGGTGCCCACGTGACAAAGAAGGCAGGGTTCTTGAAGCTTCCATAGTTCTGCAGAATGTCCCCCTGTTCTGCATGATGATTAAAGGTGCAGGAGCCCTTGGGGGAAGGACCACAACTCAGAGGGAGGGCTTTGCATGCTGAAGGTCTCAGGTTTGATCCCTGGCGTCTCCAGGTAGGGCTAGAATTGTGCTCAGTCTGAAACCCTGCAGAGCTCTGCCAGGCAATGCAGAGACAATAGGGAGCAAGGTGTGGCAGCTTCCTTGGTGCTATGTTCTGTTTTTTGCCAGCCCACCCGACACCCACCTAGGTTTCCCACCCAACTGGTTTGTTCCTGTTTCACAAGACTGTTGTGAAGCGATACACAATAATGGCTGCAAAGCAGTTTGCAAAATTAAGGTATAGCGTGTCCACAGGCCAGCTCAGAAAATAAAAGACGACTAATAAAAATTAAACTGCAAGAACAGAAAAGAATGCAATTAAATGCTAAAACAAAAATGCACAGTCAGGTTTGCAAAGATTTGAGGACAGTCACCATGTTGAAAATTGGAAAAAGGGCGGCCTCTAGCGGACAACATTGAAATTAGTTTGCAACTTTGAAAAGGCTTATAAAAATGCCAGAAAGTAAGGCTCCTCCTTATACCAGATTAGCCATCCTGGTTGTTTTGCATCGCCCTGGCTCCTTATATCGCACTTTACAATGTAAACATTAGGTTTGAGTCTGAGAGAGGTCTGAGTCTAGTTTCCAGATCAGTAGAAGAAAACTGCTTAAAAACTAAATGGAAGCAAATAAGGTTTGCTGTGTTTTTAACCATACAAAGGCCAAGCGAAGTTTCTCCTTTTGGTACAGCAGACTAATGATGGCCCTGGGGGTGGGCTTTGGTCTTACCCAGCCAGGGTCTTGCTGTGTTCTTACAATAACCTCTGGCATGCCTACTTTTCTGGAACCTGTGCTCAACAACTACCCTGCTCCCTAGTGGTAGAAAACATCAATGAATCAAAGCCAAACTGTCTTTCTCCTTGTTTCAGTACTTTAGCAAAGGTGCGTAGGGGGTATTACTCACTAATCACCATCTTAAATTGGAACCATTTCAGTTTATACAGCACTTTGTAGCAGAAGCACCATTTGTCAGAACTTTCTGGAGTAAAGTAACCCTAGAGGTGTCCTTGAAAAGTCAGGCAACTTTTCTCCTATGTCATTTCAGAAAGTTGGACATACTAGCTGAAGTCCCAGCTGGGCGACAGCTCTACCGCAACTCTAGGCCTTTGTGTCCCTTTTCTGTATACAGTGGTACCTTGAGTTACAAATGCCTCAGGTTACAAACTCCGCTAACCTGGAAGAGGTCCCTCGAGTTGAAAACTTTGCCCCAGGATGAGAATGGAAATCGTGTGCTGGTGGTGCAGCGGCAGCAAGAGGCCTCATTAGCAAAAGCACGCTTTTAGTGAAGAATAGTTTCAGGTTCAGAATGGACCTCCAGAATGAACTAAGTCCATAACTAGAGGTACCACTGTATGGCGATTCATACCTGTGTAAGAAAATATGCACCTAAATCAAATAAATAAATGCTGTGCATTCACCTCCTTAAGTGTACCGAAAGACACTTAAGGATGTTTGTTTCCTGACACATGTATGAAACCATAAACCTGAACCAGTCATAAGATATTGAATGCTGAATGCACAGATAAGGCAGGGTTCACATCACAACGAAGCCTGTAAATACTTACAAGAGTGGTTCAGACCTTCATGCAAAAGTTGCCAATGGAGGCGATGGGTCCAATACACATGGTGACTTTCGGGGCAGGCTGAAATGCATATCCCCTCCCCACTTTTTCCCTCCACATTGTCAGGAAGAATGCCTGAAAAGGGCTCTGGATTCAAATAATTTAGATTAGAATGGGGCCCTGGAGGTCATCTACAGCCATGGCGGTCCAACTTTTCATACAAAGTAGACTGCCATAGTACAGTGGTACCTCTGGATGTGAACAGGATCCATTCCGGAGCCCCGTTCACATCCTGAAAGGAACGTAAGATGCTACTGCGTTTCTGCTGGTCGCGTTTCGCCGCTTCTGCGCATGTGCGTGATGTCATTTTGAGCGTCTGCGCATGCGCAAGTGGCGAAATCTGGAAGTAACACATTACGTTACTTCTAGGTCGCCACGGAGTGCAACCCAAAAACGCTCAACCTGAAGCATATTCATCCTGAGGTATGACTGTACTTTGACATGGAACCCATGAGCCACACACTGCCTTGTTATGTGGAGGGGGGAGTGAGGCCAAAATTTGACACTCCCTCCCTACTGCCCAGCCCTCATGCTGCCTTTCCAAAGCCAGGTAAATGAGGCACTGGGCTTTGGGAAGGAGGCACAAGGTTCTGGCAAGATCCTAGAGCCCTCCCACCTCCTCCCCAAAGCTGGGAAAGTGCTAACTAGGCATTGGTAAGGAGGCTGGAAGACTCTACGACACTGTCAATCTTCACAACTCCTCCCCAAAGCCCAGCGCCTGGCTTGCTCGGCTTTGGGAAGGCTGGTGTGTGTGTCAAATGTTGCCAAGGGCCGGCAAGAAAAACCTTGGGGACCACATGCAGCCCTTGGGCTGTGCATTGGACCACCCTGAATTCTACACTAGCTCACCTATCCCTCCATGCAAGTTCTCGCAACTCTTTTAAAAGCACTTTGGGAGTCTGATATTAAAACACACCATTTCCAGATTGATTATTTGCATCTTATTTGGCAGCAAAATGTGCAGCTCCCACACCTACCAACTCTCTGTGATAGATTTTTGGGCTGCAGTCCAGCGCACATGTGAATAAGCCTCACTGAACATCTGAATAAATGGAGCCACAAAACAGGATCTCTGCACTGGCTGAGAAGTAGCTTTCTTATATGTAGGTCTTGGCCGTCCAAAGTCGTAACTTGAGAATAATTTCATCACTTGCTATTTTCTCAACCAGCAGGAGCCGTGTGCATGCTCGAAAAGATGCCAGATCTGGATTGTTTATGGCTCTGCGAGGTCAGTGCTGCTGACACACAGTTAATGCTTATCTTTCTTTCTTCCCAAGTATGTGAAAGGCTGAAGCACATATTGTATGTTCAATATTTAAAGTAGAAGCAAAAGCATAAATCAGTAAGAAGACCCAGCTTTTTGCCCTCAGGTTTGGGCACAAGGTTGGGAAAGGTGGCTTTGGGCTCACTATGCTTCCAGCTCTTTCCTCAATTGATTTGAAATCAATAAAAGGTTCTATTACTGTGCTGTTTTGGCTTTGTACACTACTCTTTTTGCTTTCCTATCAAATGCCACCTGAATTATTGCCGTGTAATGATGATTTCTTAGATCAGGCAGGTTTGGATGAGGCAATAAGCCACATTCAGTGTTTTGAGACTGAGTTTACATAAGCCTTGGCTCAGGGGCTCCCCCTTTTCCTCAAGCACAGGTGCAAGGAAACGCCCATAAACTTTCACTTCCATTTTAGATTATCCACAGTTTACTAGGTTGTCCAAACCCAACAAACTGTGGTTAATCTTTAACCAAAGTTAGCTGACACAAGCCAACTTCAAACCAAAGTTTTAAAAGTAGGCTTGATCCAAAAAACCATGGTTAAGAATGAACAGTTTAGGGCTCTGACATAAGGATAAAAAAGGTAAAGGGACCCCTGACCATTAGGTCCAGTCGTGACCGACTCTGGGGTTGCGGCGCTCATCTCGCTTTACTGGCTGAGGGAGCCGGCATACAGCTTCTGGGTCATCATGTGGCCAGCACGACTAAGCCACTTCTGGCGAACCAGAGCAGCGCATGGAAACACCGTTTATCTTCCCGCTGGAGTGGTACCTATTTATCTACTTGCACTTTGATGACATTAATTGCAGCTAATCTAAAAATGGAAGCAGAAATGTTTGCTCTCCTCTTCACAGCCATGCCTTAGGAGTCAGGAAGAGGAGTTGGTGAGCTCGAGGTTTGCTACAGCTTCTCTCTATAACATGTTACACAGGAACTGAGCCTATGAAATGCTGTCCATGATGGGACAAAGTTTGTGATGTTCCATGAAGACACAAACACAGATTTTCCTGGTGCTTTCTGCTGACCAGGCTAGCCAACTTGCTGTGGAAAATCACAACCTCAAAATGTACTTTCAAAAGAAAGAATGAATGCTGGACAGGGGAACAGGTCAGATTCCTGCGAAGGCCATGTGTACAAATGATTGCCTTGTGCTCCTGCTTTGCAGCAGAAGCCGCTTTCCAAACATGGAGGGTTTGAGTTCCCTGTGCTGCTGTTATTCTTAGCTCTGTAAACTCAGGAGCTAAACAAAACTTTGAAGTGGTATCTTCCATATCACGCCCAGCTTCAAAGAGAGACCCTCCCACGACTGTTGTGAATCACAGCTGATTCACATGATTGCCTCAAAAACCTGTGCAGCCATTGTTGGACTCAGAATATTTAGTTACTACCATCTCAGAAACTTCCATTTTAATAAGATTAGCTGTTAATGGTGTCATAGTAGCGTTGGTGGCAAAATCATTTTGAGATTTTTAATCTGAATCATGTGCAGGTCTTCTGTTGGACTTTTAACTGCTGTTTAAAATTCCTTTTTTTGCTTTAAAATATATGTTGCAACCTTGCCTTACCTGAAAGACAGTCACCAGCTAAACATCAAAGAGATACAGAACAAATAAAATGAAATAACCATGTCTGGAAAAACAGTGACAGGGCATGTTGAGCAAGCCTGTTGGAGATTCCCCATGTATGACAACACAACATAGTCTCCATTTGCACTTTTCCCATCTAGCCATGGATCAGGGGACTGGAGCAATAAAGGGCAAACTCCAGTGTGTCCTCTTTGGTCTTGGGCAGCTCTCTTGCATTTCAGTAGGGCTTGTGGAGAACTTCCTGATAGATGGTGACTGGCAACCACATCCTATGCTGGGGCTGGGGAACCTTTGACCCTCCAGATGTGGCTTGATCAAGAGAACCAGGAAAGAGGACAAACCAGGGCACCAATCTGCATAAATGTGGCATACCGTAATTTTTATGTACAGGCTCATATTGAAAACTTAGTACTACAGGCAGCAACCATTTTAGGCACATCCAGTTGACATCACCTTGCCAACAAAGGTCTGTATAGTTAAAGCTATGGTTTTCCCAGTAGTGATGTATGGAAGTGAGAGCTGGACCATAAAGAAGGCTGATCGCCAAAGAATTAATGCTTTTGAATTATGGTGCTGGAGGAGACTCTTGAGAGTCCCATGGACTGCAAGAAGATCAAACGTCTCCATTCTTAAGGAAATCAGCCCTGAGTGCTCACTGGAAGGACAGATCCTAAAACTGAGGCTCCAATACTTTGGCCACCTCATGAGAAGAGAAGACTCCCTGGAGAAGACCCTGATGTTGGGAAAGATGGAGGGCACAAGGAGAACGGGGCGACAGAGGATGAGATGTTTGGACAGTGTTCTCGAAGCTACCAGCATGAGTTTGACCAAACTGCAGGAGGCAATGGAAGACAGGAGTGCCTGGCATGCTCTGGTACATGGGGTCACGAAGAGTCGGACATGACTAAATGACTAAACAACAACAATTGACGCATGACTGCTGATGTGCAGGTCCTTTTGGACTCAGAAAAGGGTGGAACAGGGGCAGAACAGGGCACAGCACTCCATCAATGTGCACAATCACCTGGAACACAACCCTCACACAAATTGGGTGTTGCCTGTATAGTTAAAATAGAAATACAATACATTGCACCACAGAGGGAAAGACACCAGGTGAATTGTGAGCATGCTCAGTATGCTGGTCAGGAGCTGCTGTTGACAGGCAACTTCAAGTCTCCTGCTCTCCCTGTGTATGGTTCTTTATCTTTACGCCAGACCTGGATAGCATTCAAATGGAAGGCAATTTCAAAATTAGGGGTTGTCCTCTGTAGAACAGGGCACATGGTCACTCCTGTTTGAGCTCCAACTCCCAGCAGCCCCAACCAGCAGGGCCAATGTTCAGAGATGGTGGGAGCAACATCTGAAGGGCCACAGCTTTCCAGCCCATATACTAAGCAGCGGCTGGATATCCTGCTAGGATACGGGCCATTTAAAAAATAACAACAATTAAAAAATCATGCTTTCTGATGAGCAGCTGGCACTGCAGGTGCTATAGCTCCATACTGGCCTCACCAGTGTTGCTGAGAATGGCATTCCAAGTTCATGCTTGTAAATTAATTGAATTAATATGATCAGTAGTTTTGAAGGTATCTATAGCATGCAACTAGCCTTGTCTCCAAAGCCTATAAGCTGCCTAGAGCCATTCATGTCCAAGTCACTGCTCTTCTTTGGGCTTGTATTTCAGAATGATATATAATGTCCTACTAGGTCAAATGAAGAACAGTGAAATTTAACCTGAGCATTAGGAATGCCTATCACTTTCTGGTGCCTTATAAATAGGCCAGACTCCTATTGCAGCTAAACGCCAGCCCTAACCCCAAAATTCCCAGCCTCCTTGAAAGTAGCTGGCCTTACCAAAGGCTCCCATTAATCTTCTGTGCTATTGTATTCAACTTATTTTCAGAGATATATGAAGGCTCATCAGTGGGACTGACAAGGGAAATGTGTGGCTTCCTGTACCCCAGCCATTAATGTAAAATGAAGGAATTCAATGCATCTGGGAAGTTGATCATTCTTCAGAAGTTGCAAAGAGTTGATTCCTTCTGGACAAGTGACAAGGCTGCTGGGGAATGAATAGCGGGGACAGACAGATCAAAGGGCAGGTGTATACCAAGAGCGGGCAGCTAGGGTGCAGATTTGCACTGGGAGCATTGATCAGGTTAGAAATACCAGGAAAATCTCTCTCAGCACAATCATATGCATGACTAAGTCTCATTGCATTAGGGAGGGATGAATCAGTCCTATTTCTAGCTGGTGTCAATTTCACACACATTTCTCTGCAAGGCCCTCCTGTTCGTGAATTAGTCTCTGATTTAAAGTCCATGTGAAAATTCATATTTAAATACATATTTTATCTCAATGTATGTCTAGGTGTGCACATGCTGGTAGTTTTTTTTTTTTAATAGCAGGGAACTGTATTGCAAAATGTTGCATTTTGGCAGTATCATCACAGAAGCCTAGAATCCACAGGCCTGCCCTCACTGTCTGCATGTTAGTGGCAAAGTAGACTCTTGCCATCCATCATCTGATAGAATGCACCTCTCTGAATAGCTACTGCTGCTTCATTGTGCCACTGCAGGAGTTAAGAATAAAGGACTTTTCTTATGCCAGTGTTTTAAAATTCTTTATTTGAAAAAAAAGAAAGAATGGAAAAATATAGTGAAATGAAATCAGAGCTTCCTTTGAATGGGCTTCCCAATGGAAAACAAACATAATATCAAGGGATAAGGGGCAGGACAAGATTCAAGCATACGTAATAAATACAGTCAAACAGTATAAGAAGAGGGTTATGCCATGGAGCGGGCTTGGGTGCCCTCTGTGACAGAAGACCACAAACCTTGCTGATTCAAGCCTGTCACGAGGGCTAGAAACTTAGCACTCTAAAACCTTATGGAACCACTAGCACCCAATTCACAAGGAACACCTTTCATGCCAAACTATATGATTGCAACAATCATGTGAAAATGCCAACCACAATTTTCCATTCACAAGTTCATTGGATAAATCAAGCCCTCCTTCTGCTAGGGCAGCGCTGCAAGTGACAACATCGCCCTATCAAGTGTCAAATGTTGCTTTAACTAATCCATTACATTTATATGGATACGATAGGCATGACCAATGGCATCAAACAGTCCTAAACTAATTTTGATTTAGGCTTCCCATGAAAAGACAGTATGTGGCCACATGCCACACCTATTCTCAATAAGGCAGGAGGGGTGGGGCAAAGATACTATATCAGTTGAATTTAGATCAGTAAATAAATCATGCAGTCATGATTCTAAGGCCACAAAGGACTATTGCAATTGTTTGCTTCTGGTGCACACAAGCATGGGAAAATGTAGCTGTTCTTACACCAGTCAACGTTCGCAAGGACTATTCAATTGATTACATCAAAACACAAGCATCTGGTGTTTTGTGTGTATGTGTGTGTGTGTAACCCATGAGCATAAATAGGCCAGTAATAAAAACAAAAATCCTAGCTGACTATGCTCTCCTCTTGCTCTGCAAAGCCTGCATGGGAACCCTCATCTAGCCCCATTTATATGTTTTAGAAGCTGAGCACAACAGCATCCTTTTTAGCTCTCCACTGCAAGACTAACCTGCTGTAGCAAGATGCATCTCTTATTCATTACTTGGTGACAGGGGCTGGGTCAGGAATAGTGCAAGGTCAGAACTAAAGAGGAAAGCACAAATCCTGCACCTCAGTTACACTTTCACTGTGGATTTTGGCCAAAATCTGTTTCATTTTATATTCTGGAACAGTTTTGTGTTTGTTATTGAACGCTCTTTTCCAACTCATACAACATTCATCCTGACATCATTAAATAAATTATCCATGCACATTGCACTAGAAAACCAGCTCCTCCTATAACTGGGCAGGGTTGATTTTCTGACTCGTGAAAATATACAAAATAAATAGCTGTATACAAGAAAAGTTGAGAGCCTTCACATCTCCTGGGGTTATTAAAGGCAGATCACAAATGTTACTTACATATGATGGAATTTTGACATCAGAAGCTTCCTTAGCAAAGAGGGGGATACATTCCAGAGGTTATGCCTCAAGCCACCATTCCATTTTAGGTGCCAGGGCAAGTAACATGTAGGCTCTCAAGAGCCAAGATCAGGTGTTTGGGTTGGAAAACCTGTCACCTAGACTATGATTATGCCTTATGGACAACATCCTCAAACAGAGAAGCAAAAATAAAAAATAAATGTTTCATGTAATAATGAGCAGATCTGCAGGCAGAACCAGAATAAACGGAGTAGATAACCACTCTGCCAGGCTATTTTTCATTTAACAGTCATAAGAAGGAACATTTCAGCAGATGAAGCTGTTCTTGTTGTAGTGTCACTGGGGTGGGAGCTGACCTGCCAAAATTCTCTCTTCTTGTCCTGTACTGTAATTGACAGCTCTTGGATCCTAAGATCTTACACCACAGCCATTGGCCATAGATGAAAGCATCATAAAGTGCATATCCTCATGGGTTTGAGCAATATCAGAAGAGATCAGATATTGTATAGTAACGAAACACATTCCTTTTCTCTTTCTACAAAACCGTTTGGCATCCGCCCAAAGTTCTCACCGAAGCAAAACTTGCGCAAGCTTGACCTTAATCACATCTAAGGCTAAATTTACACATGCAACAGAATGAGGTGGTGAAGTCCGGTGAAGTACTGTACAGCAGATTGTATAACTTAGGCTGCAGGTGAATCACGTTTTTGAAAATCCTATGTAAAAATGACTCTTGCAAGCAGAAACCTAGCAAGGCATAGAAGGGAGCCTCTTCTAGACAGCCTTCTGTCTGCTATCCTGAGTTTCTGATTTCAGGAATGTTGTTTTTAACATAAACAAGCAATCAAAAATATAACCCTGCACTTAGACACACCACCCATGTCACTGAGTTGAGAAGAGGCCATTCCACCACCTTAAGACTCTGCCACTTCACTTTGCGACACATATAAATCAAGCTTGAGTTTTGTACCGAAAACCTGGATTCTAGTCCATTGATTACACACTATCTTTACTGCAAGGGGGGGCATCATCTGTGGCACCTTTGAATCCAGCCTACAGCCTCTCCTTCTTTCCCCACCCCCATTATTTTTCAATTAGTCTTAGAAGTTTTTTTTAAAAAAATTACATCCACATGCCTAATTGTCCCCCCCCCAAGCCTAATTGTCATGTGGGGGGTATTTGTGGGAGGTGACAACTGGGAAGTGAAGGCTTAAATCTTACTCTCTCTGTCCTCCCCCATAGATTTTTTTTTGTGGAAGGAGGGCAGGATGAGAGAGGAGAGAAAAGGGAGCAAGAGAGAATGGAGAGTCTATGTATGTAGGGGGAGTGTGGATGAAAGGGAGGAAGTGTGGGGTAAATGGGGGGTTGATAGAGGGCAAGTGGGTGCAAACGTGGGGGGTGACTGCAGGCCTAACTAGAATTTACCTTGGGGAGGGAGAGCGTCTCTACCCATGACTTACAGCTTCCCTTAAATAACCACCTGAATTCAACTTACAATCAGCTTCTCTTTTGCCAGCAACAGCAATTATATTTTTGCAGATATTATATTAATAACTCCTCACCCAGATCATTTCATCTTAAACCTTTTAAAATGTGCTTTAAAACGTGCCATACAGTTTTGCTGTAAAATAAAATGCTTCAGACAATAGCAGGTGTGAATAAATAAGCAGTTGAAATAAATATTGTAGAAATATGTCAGGAGCTTAAGAGCAGAAGTGATCAGTTAGTTGCTTTTTCTTCTTTTGTGAGGAAACCTCCACTAAGGGCCTGATACTGCATACGATGGCTGCTTCTTTGTCTGCTTTAAAAGAACTGCAATAATGTACTATTAATAGAATCGCTTCAATATGAAGATGGAGGATTGTCTCTTGGAGCAAGTAATGAGCAAAATTTCTACTGGTGAAATTTGATGAAGCGTTGCCAAATTCAAATAGAGACACACTAATTTTGCATGGACTATTCAACCATTTTAAAACCATGTTCTATTTTCTCTAGGTACACAGGAGATGTGAAGGCAGCTGAATTTTCACACAATACTCGATTTAGAAAAAGGAACCCATCTGTAAATCAATAAATTAACACACACACACGCACACATACACATTTGCAAAGATTGTAAGATTCGCAGGTGCACTGTCAGAATTTCTCATTTAGTCCCTGAAGATATCAAACAAAAGCAAAAATAAATAAATAAAACAAAGCCCACCAAAAATGCTGAACTTGCACCAGAGTGGTAGATTCTTTCCCCCCTTTGATCTTGTCTCCACTGGGCAAAACTGAACAGGTGAAACAACCCAGCCAAATCCATAATCACATCAAGTCCATCATAAGAAAGATGCCCAGGTGCGCTTCTGGCACATCAGCTGTTCTGCAGGAATGGAAAGTAAAGTAGCCATGTGACTTGGATAAACTGGTGTGATATGTACATCATTCTGCTCCATGAAATCTGTGCATGTTTCTAAGGGGCATCAGTTTTAAGAAAAAGAAAAAAGTTCATCTTCAGTGTTGAACCGTTGTCTTCATATGTAGAAATAAGCCTTTTATCATCCTTCTCAGGTAGAAAAACACCCCGCAAAAAACGCTTTCTGGAGACTGGCGTTCTGCAGCTCTGCACACAAAGCTTTGCAATCGCCCTCACTTCCTTTGTTTGCTTTGAAAGAAAAGGCTAAGGTGTTGCAGCTAAAGATTCTTCCGGACTTCATTTGCTTTCCCACAACCCCTTGCAAAGGCATCCTGGAAGAGGGACTTATTCAGCCTCTCACAAGCTCAGATGCAGCTACACTCCCTACGGCTGAGAGATGGTGTTGGACGTGAATAAAGTTGGCTGTGCAGGGGAAGAGCGAGTGAGGATTACATACTCTGTATAGACAAAGGAACTGAGTTGGAAGGTCTCCTCGTTCTCTCTCTCTCTCTACATGAAAAAAAACACCGAAACACCCTGCAGCCCCAATACCTGGCTGCCAGGAGAATCAGCTAGGGAGCAGCACGTGTTCCAGAAGATAAGTGATGGAGTCCCAATGCTTCCAGAGAAGGAAGAGAAAAAGCACTAGCAGGGTGGTGCTCAGGAGACGCATGCGGGTCTTCATCAAGGGTGTGATGAAACTGGCAATGGTGGAGACAAAGACCAGCAACACAGCCATCAAGGCCAATATGACGTTGATGAATTTGCCTAGCAGGGCCCGGGCATTGGCATTCTCCACCCCTTCCAGCTGCACCACCTGCTGCTGCTGCTGCTGAAGTTCCAGCTTGGTGACACGAGTCAGGCAGGATTCCACAGCCTCCTGCAGGGGAAAGAGAAAAAGAACCAGTGTTATCTTAGCTGAGGGATGAGGGATCGCAGATGTGTTAGAACATCTGCACTGCGTGCTGAGAGTACCAGCTTCAATCCCAGACACGTCCAGGAAGCTGACAAGGTGAAAGATACTCTCTTCTGAGATCCTGGAGAAGGGCTATGAGTTGGAGCAAACAATAACTAGCCTAGATGGACATACAGTGTGACTTATTATATGGCAGATTCCAAGGTTCCTATGAAAGCTGTGGCACATCTACTGAGCTTGAGCCCTTCTATGATCTAGGGACAAGAGGGAACGGATTGCAGACTAGCAAACTAAAGCTAAGATCCATAGACAAATTCCCAGTTCTTCAGATGCAAGTCTCATTCCTCTCCTCCTGCCTCTTTTCAGTTCTCTAGACTTATCAGTGCCAAACATCCATGCTCAGAGAATGATCTGAAGGAATATACCACAGTTCTAGTGTTGCAGGTCTGGTCCTGAGCTCTGCCTGTATAGCAGATCACCTAGAATTTATATTTATATGTAAGCCGTTCTATGTTTTTAGGAGGGAGACTGAATATGTGGAAAGAATAGGGAGGGGAAGATGTCAGGCCAGCTGCACAAGCATCCCTATGCATTCCCATACCTGAATGTCTCTGGCCCTCTCATAGGACTGGTAAGCCACCTTCTCCTCCATGCTGGCCAGCTCCTGTTTGAGATTGGTCATTTCATTCTGGTGGAGCTCCGTCAGGTCATTCAGCTGCTCTTCCAAGCGTTCATATCTGTGTAGCAGGAGAGGGAGAAACACATGCAGTGGGTGAGAATTTGGAGCCGGAGAAGTCAGGGAAGCTCATTGTATTCAGGTGTGGGTATGAGCTTTGGGGGCTTATAATGCTGGTGTCAAAGAAAACATGAACTTTTCAAATCCCTTAATTTTTCCTCTGGCTGAAATTTCCTTAATCTCCTACACCAATGCTTCCCAGTTCCCAAACTCCCCTCTCCCCTCAAGACTCACCAGCTAGAATTAGCAGAGGCATCCAGGAAGTAGGAACGAGGGATCTCTGTCTATTCCCCTCCTGAGTAGCAATGACAGCAGTGCTACATCTCTCATGGACCATCAAACCTTTCAAGTTCCAGAGAGATAGGCGAGAAGAGACAGAGTTCACTTCTCCCATTTTCTCATGTGCTGCTGCTACTGGCTGATAAATCCTCAAGAAGAGGAAGGGAAGGATGTTCTGAGTTCATTGGCGATGAACTTGCCAGTGCTAATGAAAACACCAGCCCACAAACAACACTCAACTTCAACTTTCCTTGGAGCTGAACAACCAGTTAAGAACACCAACAGTTGACTAAATAATATCCTGCTTTTCAGCCTTGACAGGTTCACAAAGATTATTAGAATGCACATAGATATAGAGTATGTATGCCAGAGTCTTTTTGTCCTTAGCAGCTGATGTAACAATCCATGTTCCAGTCTCTTCCCTCTCAAGTAAAAAGCCAGCAGGATGGTCTCAGGGGATGGCGGAAGGTAATGCCGGTCCACAGAAGCAGCTGCTCCAGGGAGTACTCTACATGATGAAAGCATTTAATGATATATTTTCTCTACTTTCCAAGAGACCGGATTTCTTCTTATATCCCTATGAAACGTCCCTGCCTCATTCCTTCAGGATGTTGCTATATCCTTGACAGTCAAGCAGAATAGAAAGGGAAGTGTCATTTCACTGTGAACAGTTAAACCACTGTGGAAGCAAACTCACTGCAACTGCAACCCAATTATAGCTCCTTCCCTGGGACTGTCTGAGGTCAGATTTGCACAATGCTGGTTGGCCAACCCTTGTGTTAGATCAGAAAACAGCCTCCACAGAGCAAGGCTGTGCCCCAGGATGACTGGCTGTCATCTGTACAAGCAGGAACAGCTGGCAGGGAAAGTAGGGCAGAGTAGCCTACCCAATGCCACTTACCTCTACCACTTACCCAAGTGGGGGAGGTAGGCAGTGGGCAGCTCAGTGTGGGCGCAGAAACAGGTGCATCAGATTGGCTCAGCTGCTGTGCCTGCAATGGGCTCCTCACTGCCTCGTCTTTCCCTCTACTGGGAGCCAATAGTGATATGTGGCAATGGCAATCTTTCTCCTCCTCCTCCACTTAAATTTTAAGTGCAACCCCCCCCCAAAAAGGGGGGATCCTTTAGCAAGTAAAAAGGAACCTTCTGGCACTCTATGTGTTATGGCATCAGTCTTTGTAGACTGGAATATATATGTCTACATGGATTCAGAGGAAAGAAAATGTAAACAGTAGCATCAAATGGACAGGAAACATGAAAGTGCACTCTGGACAATTCTATATATAAAGCTTAAATGAATAAGCACAGTGATATCTGGCCACTCAAAACAGGAAGTAACTGAAAATAACAGATAAATGTGTTTGTGGGAGGGGGCATTACTGGTTAATGTTTCTTCTTCTTCTTGATTTTTATAAAGTATTTTGTACTTTTATATTGTACTTTTATGTTGCGAACTACCCTGAGATTCTATCAGCAGCCAGTCCAGTTGAATTCTGTACATGGAATGTGGGAGTGGAAGATGAAGTCCTGCTCCTCACCTAAAGCAACAAAACATCTTGGGCTACCCCTGGATCACCACGGAAAACTATGCTTCAAAACATGTTCCCATTTCCACCACTTAACCTTATATAGCATTAAACCAAGCCAGTGACTTGTCTATTGCACTGAAATAGAAAATAAAAGAAAAACAAAGAGCAGAACTCAAAAGCAAATGGCAAGTTAAAAATAGCAAAGAAAAAAAAAAGAGGAACTGAATAAAATCATTGCATGAGCGGCTTGGCTCTTCATAATAACTTTTCTTTAGAATACTGAGCAAAACTATGAAATACAAGGGAGGGGCAACCGCTTGGTGGTAGAGCACATGCTTTGTCCAGTCCCTTACATCTCCAGGATTGGAGGGGGTTGGGAGGGGCAAAGATCAGGTGGCATGGGATGCTGCTAGCCAGAGGAAATACTGGAATCAATGGACATACAGTCTGGCCTAGGGCAAGAAGGTAGCTTCCTACATTCCTGCAACAGAGGAAGATGTCGACAAGGAATTGGATTGTGTTTCATATTTGGCTGTCAGACAGCTGTGAGAAGAACCAATTTGATAGCGGATGCCCCTCTGAAGAGCTATTGTGATGATTACTTCTGGGTAAACCAGCCAAAGGGCTACATGTCCTGAATGTTACATTGATACTCACGGAACCATATGCCATCACCTCATTTTATTGAGGAAGCCATCTAAGAAGACATCAGATTGCATTGAACATTTTGTTAGGCTTATTGTCCTAAGTACAACTAAATGATTACTTGCTATGCTCTTTTTCTTAACATCTCGTCCCTGTGCCCCATGCAGTATGCTTTAAGGCAGCCTTCCCCATCCAGGGAACCTCAAAATATTTTGGACTACAACTCCTGTCATCCTCAGTTGGTGGTGGCCAAATATCTATCAGTGGTTCTATCATTTGAAAGCAGAGGGCATCAATCCTACACATGGTGTTTGTCACAAACAGCAACCTGCAGCTCCCCTGCTGAATATGAGACCCTTTGTAAAGGGCTTTCAGGCAGCCCCCTCCTCTCTTCTTTGAGCTTCTGAAAATCAGAGGCTCAAACCAGATTGCTGGACTGCTTAAAACTGTGCAGGATTTAACCCCTACCATCAGCTGATGAGTGGGGATTAAATCTTGCTGCTTTGGCTGCAAGAGCCTGTTCTGTCCTGGAAACAGGTGTGTGCAGTCAGTATGAGATTTAACCCTGCCTTCTCAACCATCAGTTGATGCCACCAGTGATATCAGCTGATGGGTAGATGGACATGGTTTAACTACCTGAAGCAAAGAGGACTGTTTCTAGGGCACTGCCTAAGGTTATGTGCTCTTTTATATATACATGAGTTGTCTTCAGCACAATCCAATGCATCTGGAGGGCACCAGGTTGATGCAGGCTGCTCTAAGCTGCAATCGTGTGCTGCTGGTAGAGTTCTGGTTTCCAATAAGTTTCATATAGATCAGGGGTCAGCAAGGTTTATCTTGCCTGGGCCAGATTGGTCCCGCGGAGATCTCTCCGTGGGCCAGATCGCGTATGTGTGTGAGTGCGCATGCCTACGATTTTCAGCGTCTGCACGTGCACTGACGCGATTTTCAGCGCCACAGAAGCAAGTCCCCGTGCTGCGCCGGTTTAGTGCAGCGCACAAGCGGGCGGCTCGGTTTGGGGGCGGCTCGTAGGCCAGTCAAACGACCTCCACAGGCTGCTTCTGGCCCATGGGCCTTAGGTTGCTGACCCCTGATATAGATGGTTTTAATGTTGCTTTTTAGAACTGTTATTTTGTATTTAAGGTTTCAGAGTTTTTATTATTATGCTGTACACCACCCAACTCCATTAGTTATTGAGGAACTAATAAGGATTTTACTGGCCTTATTATGCCTTTGTTACTCACATTTTATTGCGTTATTTTCTTTTGGTAAACAAAGCAGGAAATATGTTTGAAGTGTTGTATAAAAAAAACTTATAACAGATATAGATAGATGATAGATAGATAGATAGATGATAGATATAGATAGATAGATGATAGATAGATAAAGAAATAAGTCCCAATGCATTTAGTGGAGCTAATTTCCTAATAAATGTCATTCAACTTTGGGGGTGAGGAGGAGATGAGGAAGAAAGTCATGGGGCTTAAAGAAAAAAATATTTCAGGTCTAACATATTTCAGAATAATTCTTTCCCTGGAAGGCATGTTTTGAACAGCAATTTCTATCAAGTGGATAACCTATTCTATAATAGCTACTGTAGTGTAGGTGTGAGGGAACCTTTGGCCCTCCAGATGTTGCTGAATTACAGCTTCTATCAATGCCAGCAAGCAGTGCCAATGGGCAGGGGTGGTAGTTGTACATCAGCAACAACTGGAGGCCAACGGTTCCGCACACCTGCATTAGTGGTTTATGCATTTGGTGGAAGCTGCCATTGAAAATGTAGCTTGGACGAAGGATTATTTCAGAACTTGTCAGGCCTGAAATAAATATCTCCCTCTCTGGAGCACCTGCAGTTCCTTCCTCTTTTCTCCCCACCTCTTTCCTGGTTTGGTGGTCACTATTCAATTGCAATCTAAAGGTTTTTCTCAGCCCTTCA
This sequence comes from Podarcis erhardii, assembly GCF_964252035.2. NCBI lineage: Eukaryota > Metazoa > Chordata > Lepidosauria > Squamata > Lacertidae > Podarcis > Podarcis erhardii. The sequence continues at coordinate 42,036,440 of NC_138510.1, forward strand.
AATGGGATACATGTGGGTGAGTGGAAAACAAATGAGAAGGGGGGTGTCTCTTCTGAAAAAAGCCTGCCTTTGGGAACAATGAGTTTTGTTTCCATCCCTGCTGTCACTGATAATTGCCTTCCAGGATATTTTGAGATATTTTCCAGCTTCTGGGAAAAAAACCCCAAACGGCAGGGGGTGGGGAGCATCAAACACCAGGGTAGGACAAAATGGACATCCAAAATAAATGAGGACACAGATAAGAACTTCAAACAATCAAACAGGCATCTAGTGAATGCATGTGGGGAGAAGAGGGTTTGTGGTGATGAGCCCCTCCCTGACCTAACCTACTCACTAGACTAGTGTTCTTCAGCTTTGGGTCCTCAGATGTTGGGCTACAAGCTCTCAGCATCCCCAGCTAACTTAGCCAATAGTCAGGGGTGATGGGAGATGTAGTCTAATAAATACAAGGAATCTGAGGTTGAGGAACACTGCACTAGACTGTCTGTACAATCTCTATGAATATACAAAGGGAACACAAGTGTGGTATGGGGCCCTGCACAGCCCCAACTGCATGCAGGAAAACTGTAAGCATACACTTTGTATGCACATGAAGATTGTAAGGTCCAGCGAACTGAGGTAGGATTTGCCACTGCAACCTTGCTTTCCCTGGGCCCGTTCACTGCATGCACAGTTGATTGCATGAAACGCACTGTGTTCACACTGAAGGCTTATCCACACTTACCTTTCTTCGACTCTTTCCAGGCATGGTCCGCAATCTAAAGCTTTGTGTCCGAGCACTATTTTTCTTTTCTTTTTTGCTGCGGAGCTTCCTGTGTGAAAACTTGCTCTTTAAAGCTCAGTTGGAACAAACATCAACCTGCGGAAAACCTGAATTGCTGTTTGCTCCAATTTGGCTTTAAAGAGCAGGTTTTCACGGGAAAAGCTCAGGGCAAAATAAAAATAAAAATTCACCGGACACGTAATGTTAAAGTGTGGACATCTGCCTGGAAATAGTGGGGCAAAAGGTAAGTGTGATCTTCAGCAGTAGGATTGGACCAATGTGGAAAACTGATGCATACAGCAACCTGCCTGCAGATTTGTTATGGCCATCTGGGATGAGTGCATGCAGCCTTGGCTGATCCTGATAGGAAACTGGGCCTGTGAGACACTTCTCAGAAAATTGGGAGATGCTTCACTGAGAAAGCACTCACAGAGACTGTGTGCTATTTATTCTATGGTGCCTGGACTATGTAGGAAGATGCCTTTATACAAAGTCTGGCTATATGTCCATTTACTCCAGAATTGTCTACTCTGGCTGGCAGCAGCTCACCAAGGACTCACGGTCTTCCCCAGCTCTCCTACTTAGTAGAGATACCAGAGATTGACCTTGGAACCTTCTGCCTGCAAGGCAAGTGCTCAGTCACTGACCTACATCATCTCCCCAAAAGTCCAACCATCCTCCTTCTCCTCTCCATGCCCCCAGCACAATTGTCTGGGCTTTGAAACAGAGACCTCTGACACTGAGGAAGAGCCATACCCCTAGACCAGGGATGCAGAATGAGTGGTTCCATAGATGTTGCTCGAGTACCTTTCTCATCATCCCTCGCCATTGGCTAAGGTGGCTGGAACTAATGGGAGCTGGAGTCCAGCAACATCTGGGAGGACCATGGTTTCTCCACCCCCGCCCTAACCAGCCCTAGACATGAGAACTGGTTGGGACCATAAGCCTGCAAGAGACTTCTGCTCCCCACATCTGTGAGAACCATAAACATAGCAACTGCACGCAAGTGTCATCCCAGGACTGAGCCTATGACCCTTCTCTCACAAAAAAATGGAAACATAATTCTTTCCTCACTGCCTACAATTTTAATGAAGCCCACAGGCAAAAGAGTTCTTGGTCCTTATTTTTCCACCGGTGGGAGAGAAGCAAGAAGCTGGCATTGAGCATTCAACCAGGAATGCATTTCCTCTTGTGTCTTATAAATAGAAGCAGTTAATAGTGCAGTGTCTTTCTTCTTGAGGAGAACTTACAGTACAGGAAATTCCAGCAAACATCTTCAAAGCTAGTGACAGCTAGGCAGGATTTAAATCATGATTTAAATCATGAGGAAAAAGGACTTATTTGAATCACTTATTTAAAATTCAACTCCCCCCCCCATTTGAAATTCAGACATTTCCTGAACAAGCATGCATACTCATGGTTGCTATAGCAATTAAGGCATATTGGTTTGCAACTAAATGGGAGCCTAAATTCAACTAAAGAACATAAATCCAAAAGCTTTGGCCTTCCACCGCAAAATTATTATTGGCTTAGAAAAAAGGAGACAAATTTCTGTTTGGCTCTCTCTCTACATAAACATGCAAGGATAACAAGCAAAATTACTTTCTTGAAGGATAACAAGTGTTATCACATGCATATAATTGTGTTAGGTGTTATCTATTGTTGTTTCTATACGGTTTCTGGTGCTAGGTTGTTGTTTGGTTTGTGTTATCCTGTAAGTTGCCACTTTAGATTTATAAAGAAAAGTGGATAGCTATTTTTAAAAATAAAGAAATTCGTACTGTTCTCAGTGGAGCTTACTTCCAGGTAATTGTGCACAGGACTGTGGCCAAAGCAAACAGAACTTTTCAGGAGAAAGGAATAGCAGCGACTGGGGGAAATTAGGAAATGGAAAGCAAGTGTCCATGCTGCATGGCTGGTTCTGATATCCCAGAATCCTATGTGGCTGCTAAATAACTGACTGGATTGAGGTCATAGGCTGAATTCCTCCCTCGTTGCCATTTGCTTTGTAGCATCTCATCTTCCCTTCTCTGCCATAGCCTCTTCTAAAGGGAAATTCACTGTCAATTTGTTTCTTTGCATAGGAACATAAAGCCTAATTACATTATTTGCCAGCATCTTCATCTATTGTACCCCACAGCATGACCCTTCAAGAGTCACAACATAAAGACTGGCCAGCATGCCCACTTCCACAAGTCAACAACAATTAAATATGGTGGTTAAGTGTGACAGTTTCCCACTGGTAATTAACAGCAGCACACCCAACATGTCTTACCTATAACGCTCTTCCTGTAAGCACTGAGTCATATACGTATAGTCTCGCTGCAGCTGGGCCTTGAGGTCTTCCATGGAGTCCTCAAGGTGGGACTGAATGTCCTTAATCTCCCTCAGTTCTTCTATGATGGTCTCAAAATTATAGTGGTGACTGTCCAAGGTGTTAGACTTGGGGCTGCCTAAGCCACCAGCACCCGCCCCCGAGTTGCTACCTGCTGCTGAGCCAGAAGTGGCACTGGAGCACTCATCGTCACTGCCGTATTTGGGACTAGAAACCAAAGTGGCGCTGCCACTCAGAGTCCGTGAGGCCTCCTCAGGGTGCCCATCTTCCAGCGTGTCCTTCAAGTGGGCAATGTTATCCGCGCTGCCAAATTTGTTGCGGATCAAGCTTGCAAACTCTCGGGGTTTGGAGACCACAGCTGAGTGGGTGGCTTGAGAAAGGCCTGAGAGTCCACCTTTGACACCTTCCACCACTCCGCCTCCAAAGCCACTGATGCTGGAGCGGACATTGGCCCCTACGTCCTTGAGGCCCTGGTGCATGTCCCGGAAGACGTCTTTGGGCTGTCGAGAGGGCCCATTTTGTTCAATCTCCTTTAGCTTTTTGTGATAATGTTCAAGCTTCTTGTGCAACTGCGCGATGGTCTGGGCTGACTTCTGGTTCTTCTTCTCAAAGACCTGTTTGATACGAGAGGCCTGCTGCTTGTCAGCGTTGTTAGCTAGCTTCAGGTACTCAGCCACATTGTCATCTCGTGCCTCTTGCTCAACCCTGATCTGCTCGGTGATCTTGAGGATCTTCTGGTGCAGGTGGTCAATGGCAGCCTTTGTCCTCTGCGGGTCTGGGTTGCCATCTGGAACGTCAAGGCAGAAGTTGCCATCAGCATCACCGTGGCTTGTATTGGAAGGCAGGCTGATTTGGCTCACATCCCCTTTATCCAACTGTGGGAGAGGAGAAAGAGCACAGAAAGAGACTTGAGTTAAAAGGCTCTGTTAAATAATGTCATTCCCCAAGACAACACATGATGGCATGAGAGAGAGGAATGGTGATGTACTACCAAAAACTGCTAGAAGAAAAAGATATGAGAACTCAGGTGACGGTCACCGTATCACAGAGTTTTAACTGATCATCCAGCTTTCAATTACCAATTCATTGGTAAAATGGATTTAAATATGCCTGGTACCAAACTCTCAATACAGATGCCATTTTGAAGTTATCTGACAGAAGGGCATATCCTGAATTCTATCATATTTCCCTTTTTCATGCATTTGGAAATACAGTGGTACCTCGGGTTAAGTACTTAATTCGTTCTGGAGGTCCATTCTTAACCTGAAACTGTTCTTAACCTGAAGCACCACTTTAGCTAATGGGGCCTCCTGCTGCCACCGCACCGCTGGAGCACAATTTCTGTTCTCATCCTGAAGCAAAGTTCTTAACCTGAAGCACTATTTCTGGGTTAGCGGAGTCTGTAACCTGAAGCGTAGATAACCTGAAGCGTATGTAACCCGAGGTACCACTGTATGGAATATAGAATATTTTTGTATTACAGCAAGACAACAGAGCCATATGGCTTTTAAAAAAAGAGTAAAACTAGTTCAAATCCCATCAGAATTATTGAAGATTTAGGTAAAAACAACAACCCATTTTTTCAGTTTGAGACTTCCATCCTCAGTTGTCTGTGGTTCCTACTGATGGAAGGAATGGAACAGTGGTCTTACAGTGGAATGCCTGTTATCTTTGTACACAAAATCTGGAAGCCTTAATGGGAAGCAGGGAACATTTTTTCAGTCTGTAGTCTCATTCCCCTGGGTGTAATCTGTCAGGAGACGCATGCTGGTGGTGGGCTGGGCCTGAGCAAAATCTGAGCATGGCACCCCCCCTTTCTTCCTCTCCTTCTGCCACCCCATTTCCCTCATTTCCCCAGCATGAACTTAGGCTAAGGGCTACATGTACCCTTCTGCATACAGGTTGTCCACCCTGCCTTAAGGACTTTCATAGTATATTTCCACTGATGTTGTGTTGATAAATTTGTGAATTGTGTCCTTGACTTATTTTTCCTCCTCGGGGCATTGGAACAAAACACAACTCAGGAATCTTGACTCATGGCCCTTTGAGAATCAGCCTATCATACCACTTGAGTAAGGGAAATGAGAAAGCAAAGGCAAGAGCCAAACTTTGTACCGTGTCATAAGTAGAGGTGAAAGGACCAGAGAGCACCTCAGGATATTCTTCAGGGTTTGGTTAATAATGCTCCCCGGTCTCCTGATTTTGCTCAGCAGAAAAGTAACTCTGCAGGCCATCCCCTGAGACTAGAATGACAGAAAGCTGATAATTACATATGGGCTGTAGTTAATGGGTTTTGTAAAGCCTGCTTAACATTGGCCTGATGTTCTTAGGAATCCAGGAACTCTGCCCAATTGCCAGAATAAAGCCCCTAAAGCATATTTGTCTCCCATTTGTAACAAAGGACACTACCAAATACTTGCCCCTCACTGAGTTTTCTATGCAAAATATTATGCAGATTGAAGTGGTGCATCAGAGGCATGGGACTTGCAGTTTGGAGATGGCAAAAGTTAAATGTATTCTGTAGACTCTGTGTAAGTAATTTTCATACTGCTTTCATGGAAGAGCCTCTGGTGCCCATGAACCATTGTTACTAGACTACAGTGACAGAAAGGCTTTCAACGTAGAAGAAGTGGAGACTTAACTCATAAATGTTTTGTCCACAACAGCAGTCCCAGCCATCCCAGATTTGTTCCTACAGACAAATGCAATGTCTGGTTTGCCTGATCAGAGATATATACAGTCCAGTATACCTGAAGGAACATCTGCACCCCTATCACTCAGCCCAGACACTGAGGTCCTCCTCCAAGGGTCTTCTGCTAGTTCCCTCACTGCAAGAAGGGAAGTTACAGGGAACCAGGCCGAGGGCCTTCTTGGTAGTGGCACCCGCACTGTGGAACACCCTCCCTTCAGATGTCAAGGAGTTAAAGAACTATACAACTTTTAGAAGACACCTGAAGGCAGCCCTGTATCAGGAGGTTTTTAAATGCTTGATGCTTTATTATGTTTTACATATATTCTGTAGAAGACGTGGGTGGCACTGTGGGTTAAACCACAGAGCCTAGGGCTTGCCGGTCAGAAGGTCAGCGGTTTGAATCCCCATGACGGAGTGAGCTCCCGTTGCTCAGTCCCTGCTGCTGCCAACCTAGCAGTTTGAAAGCACGCAGTGCAAATAGACAAATAGGTACTGCTTCAGCAGGAAGGTAAGCGGCATTTCCGTGCACTGCTCTGGTTTGCCAGAAGTGGCTTACATTATGATGGCCACATGATCTGGAAGCTATACACAGAATCATAGAATCATAGAGTTGGAAGAGACCACAAGGGCCATCAACTCCAACCCCCTGCCAAGCAGGAAACACCATCAGAGCACTCCTGACATATGGTTGTCAAGCCTCTGCTTAAAGACCTCCAAAGAAGGAGACTCCACCACACTCCTTGGCAGCAAATTCCACTGTCGAACAGCTCTTACTGTCAGGAAGTTCTTCCTAATGTTTAGGTGGAATCTTTTTTCTTGTAGTTTGGAACCATTGCTCTGTGTCCGCTTCTCTGGAGCAGCAGAAAACAACCTTTCTCCCTCCTCTATGTGACATCCTTTTATATATTTGAACATGGCTATCATATCACCCCTTAACCTCCTCTTCTCCAGGCTAAACATGCCCAGCTCCCTTAGCCGTTCCTCATAAGGCATCATTTCCAGGCCTTTGACCATTTTGGTTGCCCTCCTCTGGACACGTTCCAGTTTGTCAGCGTCCTTCTTGAACTGTGGTGCCCAGAACTGGACACAGTACTCCAGGTGAGGTCTGACCAGAGCAGAATACAGTGGCACTATTACTTCCCTTGATCTAGATGAAATACTCCTATTGATGCAGCCCAGAATTGCATTGGCTTTTTTAGCTGCCGCGTCACACTGTTGGCTCATGTCAAGTTTGTGGTCAACCAAGACTCCTAGATCCTTTTCACATGTACTGCTCTCAAGCCAGGTGTCACCCATCTTGTATTTGTGCCTCTCATTTTTTTTTTGCCCAAGTGCAATACTTTACATTTCTCCCTATTAAAATTCATCTTGTTTGTTTTGGCCCAGTTCTCTAATCTGTCAAGGTCGTTTTGAAGTGTGATCCTGTCCTCTGGGGTGTTAGCCACCCCTCCCAGTTTGGTGTCATCTGCAAATTTGATCAGGATGCCCTTGAGTCCATCATCCAAGTCGTTGATAAAGATGTTGAATAAGACCGGGCCCAAGACAGAACCCTGTGGCACCCCACTAGTCACTCTTCTCCAGGATGAAGAGGAACCATTGATGAGCACCCTTTGGGTTCGGTCAGTCAGCCAGTTACAAATCCACTGAGTAGTAGCATAGTCAAGACCGCATTTTACCAGCTTCTTTACAAGAATATCATGGGGCACCTTGTCAAATGCCTTGCTGAAATCAAGGTAGGCTACATCCACTGCGTTCCCTTCATCTACCAGGCTTGTAATTCTGTCAAAAAACGAGATCAGGTTAGTCTGACATGACTTATTTTTCAGAAATCCATGCTGACTATTGGTGATCACAGCATTCTTTTCTAGGTGCTCACAGACTGTTTGCTTAATGATCTGCTCCAGAATCTTCCCTGGTATTGATGTCAGACTGACTGGGCGGTAATTATTTGGGTCCTCTCTTTTCCCTTTTTTGAAAATAGGGACAACATTTGCCCTCCTCCAGTCTGCCGGGACTTCGCCTGTTCTCCAGGAATTCTCAAAGATGACTGCCAGTGGTTCTGAGATCACATCTGCCAGTTCTTTTAATACTCTTGGATGCAGTTCATCTGGCCCTGGAGACTTGAATACATCTAAACTAGCCAAGTATTCTTGTACTATCTCCTTAGTTATTCTGGGCTGTGTTTCCTCTGCTGAATCATTTGCTCCAAATTCTTCAGGTCGGGCATTGTTTTCTTTATTGGAGAAGACTGAGGCAAAGAAGGCATTGAGGAGTTCAGCCCTTTCTGTGTCCCCTGTTTGCATTACACCATCTTCTCCTCTGAGTGACCCCACTGTTTCTTTGTTCTTCCTTTTGCTACGAACATACCCATAAAAGCCTTTTTTGTTGCTTTTAACCTCTCTAGCAAGCCTGAGTTCATTCTGTGCTTTAGCTTTTCTGACTTTGTGTCTACACGTGCTGGCTATTTGTTTGAATTCCTCTTTGGTGGTTTCCCCCCTTTTCCATTTTTTGTACACATCCTTTTTTAATCTTAACTCAGTTAAAAGTTCTTTAGATAGCCACCTTGGCTTCTTTAGGCACCTTCCATGTTTCCGTCTCATTGGTATTGCCTGAAGTTGTGCTTTTACTATCTCCCTCTTAACAAACTCCCAGCCATCATGAACTCCCTTTCCTTTTAATATTACTGTCCATGGGATCTCACCCAGCACTTCCCTAAGTTTTATAAAGTCGGCTTTCCTAAAGTCAAGAAATTGAGTCCTAGTATGCTTGGCTCCCTCGGTCAGTAAAGCGAGATGAGTGGCTGGCTCCCTCGGTCAGTAAAGTGAGATGAGTGGCTGGCTCCCTCGGTCAGTAAAGCGAGATGAGTGGCTGGCTCCCTTGGTCAGTAAAGCGAGATGAGTGCCACAACCCCAGAGTCGTCCACAACTGGACCTAACGGCCAGGGGTCCCTTTGCCCTTATATATTCTGTAAGCCACCCAGAGTGGCTGAGGAAACCCAGCCAGGTGGGTGGGGTATAAATAATAAAGTTCTTACTATTATTATTATAGCCATCATCTGTTCCCATTATCATGGTGTCATGGTTGCAGCAAACACAACAGATGTGTCTCATGACAACTTAAAGACAAAGAAAGTTATTACAACATAAGTTTTCATGAACTAGAGTCTACTTCATCATGTAAGTTTTGTTTAGGCGCTCAAAATGAATGGTTGGACGGGAGATCGAGATCACACCAGATGTTTTGGACTACAACTCCCATCAAACAAAGAGCAAAGGCTTCTCTAGTTTTTCTCCTTACAAAGTTTTCTACCCAGCTTGAGGACCAGCACAGCTGAACCCCAGGAGCTATTTCATTCAGACATGTGATAACTGCAGTTTAATGGCAGATATTATACCTGCCTATAAAAATCTTCCTGAGTTGTAAACTGAAGTAGTACAATTCAGTGCCTTTTCAATTCTCATAATTTTTCAGCATAGTAACAAAAGGACTTCATCCGTTTTGCCTTCAAAAGATGTGGCAACTGAAATTCATATCCAAATCAAAACAAGCCTTGACAGGCGTGGGACTGAATGGAGATTACTGATGTTTGCCATGAAGGAGTTTGACTCTGTTTTCCTTAAATAAATGAGATTATATTATACATACATATTTGCTTTTCTTAAATAAATTATATATATATGCATACACACAGAGGATTAAACAACAACTATGAATGGATAGGCACTGCCTAATATACTTCTACAGACTACAACGTCTCCCTTTCCAAATGATATAATACTGTGCAGGAGTAGCTTAAAAAATGAGGCAATGTTAGGAGTCGTATTACAGAAGGTACTAGACATAACAGAATAGAACAAAGTTCTACTCCCCTTGCTTCCAGTCAAAATATTCTTCGAAAGAAACGTGTAATTTCACCAGAACTAAAAGTGAAAGTTGTTGGTAACACCCACAATAACCATTTTCAGTGGGAAAACAGGACCCCAATTTTTAGCATCCCTATATTAGAATGATGTTGCAGCTGTGGTATGTTAGTTTTCCATAAAATGGGAGGCACTATCTTAGAATACCTGTCCAAGATCACAGTATCTGGACCACTGCAGATCCCCACTCCTCTACTGGTGCTGGGAAAGCAAGGAGGTGGTTAAATAAGGACTGTGCCAGGTCTTGGACTCAGCTTAAGGGGCCCATTTATCATCCATGCACCTGGGCGGCTGCCCAATTTTGCTTGGTACTGGCACTAGCCACAACCCTGTTTCCTTACTTCTAAACCAATGACTTAGTATACATTATACACTGATTCCATTGTGTATTCATCACGAGGTTAGCCTTCCTATCTCACTGTATTAATCCCACTTTCATGCAGGAGTGAAATAGATCTTAAGCTATCTCTTCAAGTGTTGAAGTTCCAGCTCAAAACTTATGAAAGCTAAAAATCCTGTTGATTCTACAGAGGTATCTCATACAGCTGTGCCCCAAGAAAGGCAGGTTTGCACCAATCATTGTACCATACCTTCCAGTGTTCATCTGGTTCCAGCACTCTCTTCTTTCTCATAGTAGTCTAAGCTTCACTGCTGAGCAAAGGAAGATCCTTGGCAAAGGAAAAACCATGAGGGAAGCGCCGACAAAGCTATCCAAAAGCTACCGGAGTCTTGCCCAGGCTACTGTTATCTTTCCTCTTCAGACATCCTACTGATCTGTTTTGCTGGGTGACAGAGGCAAGCAGGCGGGAAAAACACAACCCACACACAACATCATTCAGAGCAGCCACAAACTTGCCTCAACCTTATAAGATCAGCACTTTTTTTGGAAAAAAAAACAAGAAGGAACTGCAGACTTTACAAACACTGACCGATGGCCTATTCTTAGCTCCTGAGCTGCTCTGGGGGCTTTCCAGGACCCAGAACACAGTGAGGAGTTTCTTCTTCTCTCTTATCGACTCACAGGAATTGAACTGAAACCTTCAAGATATAGATTCTTTCTTTTTTTTTAAGAACTGTTTTGTGTACGGTCAAGATAAAAGCAAGCCTGGTGAAGCTGAAAGAGGAAACCAAGTCAATTTATTAGAGAAGTTGCTCAACCTCTGTTTCCATGAAGTGTGCAATTATTGCAATGACTACGTCACTCAGTTCCCCTTTTTTTTAAGTAAGGCAGGACGTAACCCATGTGGAGATGGAGAAACCGCTACTAGGAAACAACAGAGGAGGAACAAACCCAAGGCACCACTTTTGGATGTATTCTAGAAAATAGTTCTTAGACATGGTAGTAAGTATGTCTGTAGAAAACTTACCAACAGGGGCTTTCTGTAGGGTTAACTGTCAGAAGCTGAATGGTCAGCCGTTGATATAAAGTAAGGAATCTGCAAACCTTTAAATCAGTGGTTCTCAACCTGTGGATCCCCAGATAGTCACTTGTGTTTCTTTGGTGGTGAGAGAGGTTGGGGTTGGACTAGGGTGTGGTTGTTTTTTGTGATTGGCTGTGATGATCTTTGTTTTCATGTGTGAGTGGGGTGGGTGGGTGTTTTGGATCAGGTTAGCCATATTCTGTAGGTCCCCAGATGTTGTTGGACTACAACTCCCATCATCCCTGAGCTCTGGCAATTCTAGCTAGGGATGATGGGAGTTGTGGTTCAACAACATCTGGGGACCCACAGGTTGAGAAAGGCTGCTTTAGATGTTGCTGGACTCCAACTCCCGTCTTCACTGAATGTTGGCCACGCTGACTGAGCCTGATGGGCATTGGAAGTCCAACCGTGTATGAAATATCACAGGCTCCCCACCCATTGTAAACTTATCCAGCCTCACCCCAAAATTAAGACTGAGTAAACGATTTCTCTATCATCAACTAAGGTAGGGACATCAAAACAGGAGATTGGATATCCCAACATTTGTGGAGATGGGTCTTGGATCGTGAGGAGATTATCGGTACTGTGGGAAAGGCTCCTTTAACTCTTTCCCAATGTGTCATTTCCCCTATTTAAATGCTCCTCCCCATCTTCAAAGCTGGTACTAGCACTACAGTGGGAAGAAAGAGAAACATGATGTGGGTACCTTCCCCTTTTCCACTTTAGAACTACTAGCAGCTTCGAGTGGTTATTTTTGATGGGGGAGGGAAGGGTAGATGGAAAACAGTTAATCATCTCCTACCTACCCTAACGCCCTAATGTTGCTGTTCCAATCAGTATCAGAATTTGCAGCATCTTTTAAAATGGGGAGCAAAAGAGATCTAATCATGGCTCTCCTGCAACATGTCTGTTTTGGCCTTCAAAAGTCACAGCAACGCTGGCAGGCTGTCTTGTGAATCAGACTTGCACAAGAGGTAATTTCAAGTTCCAAAGCCAAGATAGGTTTTTTGCTTTTGTTTTAAGGAACCTGTGTTGGCAGCCTCTTCCTGATTTTATGCTAAACTCCTTTATAGAAGAAGCTGAAAATAGGACATAGGTAAGTATGATTCAAGGAGATAGAGGTAGGGGAAAGCACTGCTGTCCCCAGAGCTCTACTCGATAAATTATATCAGATTCCCAAATAGCCAACACCAACTGTGCAGATACAATAGAAGGAAGTGTGGCAATGTGACAATCAAAACTCCTGATTATCAAAAATGAACCTGTCCCTCTGCGACACAACTGCTTACATAACTTTCTGGAACACAAGAAACATGTTTCTAATCCCAGGCCCGTGCCAAGGTCAGGTTCAGAATTATTGGTGAAACTAGGCTTTAGGAATTGGAAATGCAGGCAACCCCCAGTTTCCGTGGGGTTTGCATTCAGGCTCATTGCGTGTGATGGTGGAGCGTGTCCTGCCACACCCCATTCCAGCCTCAATCCACCCTATTTTCTTGCCTCTTCTGGGTTCACGATGATGTGTGCATGTGCACTATCACGCGAGCTTTTAACACGTGCAAAATGGTTATTGCCTGTACTGTACACCTCCGCTTCCCTCGTCCTGTCCAACTGACTTTAACCCAGTCGTAGCATGCGTGACAGTGACCAGTCTGGGTCACAACAAAACCAGGTGCACTCTTTTGAACAGTTATCCATGGACTGATAACATCTCATTCAGGCTATTGCAACTCACTGTACCTGCAGCAGCACAATTGTTCACTGGGGTGAGTCATACAAAGCATCTAAATAGATAGGTAGCCGTGTTGGTCTGCCATAGTCAAAACAAAAGACCAACTAAGTTAGTTCTAGGTATGAGCTTTCGTGTGCATGCACGTATCTGAAGAAGTGTGCATGCACACGAAAGCTCATACCTAGAACTAACTTAGTTGGTCTTTAAGGTGCTACTGGAAGGAATTTTTTGTTTTAAAGCATCTAAACGTTAGTTCTGGCATAACTACATTGGTTACTAGGTCATTTCTGAGCAAAATGTTAAGTGCTAATTTTAACCTACAAACCCCTGAATGTCTTAGGACCAGGGTACCAAAAGGACTGTTTCTCTACCTTAAATCTGCCAAGTCATTAAGACCAACCTCAGAGACCCTGCTCCACATCCCCATGCCATATAAACTAAGGCAGGTGGTGACCAGAGACAGAGTCTTCCAGTTGCTGTGCTTCATTAAAGGAACTCCCTTCTTAGAGAGACTCACCTTACACTCTCTCTATTTTTTTTATGGCACTAGGGGAAACCTGCCTTATTTGTCCTGTTTTAGGCTGAATTTTTAATTGACCAACTAGCTGCTATCTCTCATATATATATATACATATATATATTATATATATATGGACTGTATTCAACCAAGTCCTACTCAGGGTAGACCAATTAAAATTAATAAAGCTATATTAGTCATGGCCATTAACTTCAGTGGGTCTACTCTGAGTAGGACCAGCACTAAATATCACCTTGTATATGGTGGAATTCAGCACTATGCTATTAAAACATTCTGTCTGTGCAAGCATAACAGCTTATCAGATGGATCAATTCCCTGTTCCCCTCGCGCATTGCTCCGAAGTTCTCTCAATGCCCCCTCAAGGCCAATTTTGGGAGCATGCAGGGGGAGCAGGAGGGAGACCCTATTGTGGAAGTACAAATTCTTGCATAGGACTTCTGTTGATGGGGTTCAGTGTGGGGTAGTGGTTAAAATGACAGACTAGGATCTGGGAGACCAGGGTTCAAATCTGGGTGACCTTGGGTCAGACACTGCCTCTCAGCCTAACCTGGAAGCTACAAAGTCTGGAAGCTACAAGCATGCAGAGCTGCTCCATAAAATAGCAAGCCTTCAAGACTGGCAGGGGTCTAATGCCCCAATTGCACACCTATTCTCCCCTTGCATGAAGCACCAAAGAAGGTGAGTGGCAGAACAGGTGGTTTATCATATGCCACCTTGTCCAAGGGCACACCCACGCCGTACATTTAAAGCACTCTTATAGCACTTTAACAGAATCCTGGAAACTGTAGCTAGTTAAGGGTGGTGCAAATTATAACTCTGTGTGGGGTCTCCTAACAACTTTCAGCACCTTCAACAAGCTATGGAGTCTTTGCGGGAAGCCACAATTGTTGAAAGAGGTTTCTTGAAAGTTATTTGCCTAAGGGTGTCAAAACACAAGATACAAAATAGAGGTTCCCCCTCAAGCGTCAAATTTTCCCTGCAGAATATGTGAAACGCCCCAATAACATCAATGTAGGGTGGAACTACATGTTACACTTTTGTTTTACAAAATGCAAGCAATGAAACTGCCATTTAAATGGACAGGGGGAAATTTTCCAAATCCTTTCCTATTGAGGCTATTTTCCTGCCCCAAATCCCCTCTCCCCACTGCTTTTACTCCCACTGTGCAAAAGATAGAAAATTATCTTCTTTCATAACAGGGATAAAAGCAGCTAGGGGGGAATTACCTGACAGAAAAGAGTTAAGAAACTGCTAGCCTTTTGTGATGGTCTTCTGTTTCATTTTTTTTTAACCCAGTCCCCAAAATGACTCACAGAACTACATGTCATAGTGACCACAGCATACCTATTAAGAGAGGACCAAATTCTGGGTTAGCATAGCAACCAGCACAATGTGCTTTTTATATTGTGTTACGGAGTATAAAAGCTACCTCAAAAGAAAAAGAATACTATCAACATAGGAAAGAGGGAGAAAGTAATTGTTTGAAGGAAGGAAGAGCATGGCTGACCAAGTGCTTTGAATATCAATACACAAATTAGTGACAAGACCTTGGAAACAGCCAAAAATACATTTCCCTTGCCTACTATGTAGACAAAAGTCCCACAGGGAGGTTATATGCTTCCTCAATTAATGCACACAAAAGAAGCAATTTCCTCAGCCTGACTGGATAATGATATTGAAGGGGCACAGAATGTCTGAAATCTCAGCAGGAGCCTTGTGTGATCCTGGAGCAAGCCATCTCTGAGAGAAGGGTTGCACTCAAAAGGCAGGCAGCGTGACAAGAGGAGGCAAGCAATCTTGCTGACAGTAGCAGTGAGGTCATAGTGCCTGAGGAAAACCAAGCCAACTTGAGTGATTGACTGAAACGGAGGCAATTTTCAGAGGGGCAGCCATGTCAGTCTGTTGCAGAAAAAACCAAGGGTTGCACCCAACATTGATTCTACTCAAAGAAGATGCACTGGACCAAATGAACACAACCAACTTAGGTCGGTTAATTTCAGTGGATATACTCCAAGTTGCACCAGCATTGGACACAACCCAGCGTGTCTCGTGGCATCTTATCAATCAACAAATTTTCATTATGTAATATGCTTTCATGCAGTAGGGCACTATTTCCCAAAACTTCTCCCACCCCAAACCATTTGAAAAGTTGATGCAGGTCTTGGCAGACTGCTGGATGATTTTTCTGCCCCTTGTTGAAACTGTAACGCTCCGTTAGACGTGACATGATTTTTAATTGTATTTTTTAGTACTTCCTTTATTTCTTATATATTGCATTTGATTGTATTACAGGTGAATTCCACAGAATTTAGTCTGAAATACAAATACCAACATATGAGAGATAAAAGCAATAAAATACAATTAAAAATCAATATAAATATTTAATACGGTGGATGTGCCTTCTCCCATCTTCAACTATAAATCCACGGACACTTCACAGACCACTTGAATCAAGCTTGTAAACCGTGGGTGGGGACTGAGCATAGATGAAACAATTGGGGTTTAAGAGGGAAAAGGTGGAGCAGAGGCTGCAGAAAACAAACAGAGCGAGAAATGGGATGAAGCATGGAATAAAAGATTAATGGGGTTTGGAAGGAGATAGTTCAGAGGGGGAAAGAAGTGGAAAGGAAGAAAAACAAAGAAGCAATATGAAATCCTAAGGTGAAAAGAGTGACATGAGATTGTGCATGTAAGGGGAGCATGTATATAGTTGCGTGGTACGTATAGATGTTTGGGAGAAGGGTTGGTGGGTTGCCCATAACTTTTCTGTGTGATGGTGGGGACTGGCTGCCATTGCCATTAAACACCACAAGATGGAAAGCTGCAGAGCACTTTACTTTGGAGGAGGAGGAGAGCTTCAGCCAGCCTTCAGCGCAGAGGTTACAGGAGCGCTGAGGCAGCTTTTTCAACTGCCTTGATCCTACAAGGTGCTAAGCGCCTTTAGCTCCGCGTTAACGTCAGGAGGAGGTTAGGGCACTCTCAGCACTCTAGGCTGCCTGTGTAAACGCCTTTGGGCAAAGTCAATCTGTACAGTCCAAGAGAACCTTTTCTTTCCCACTTAGGCAGCAGTTCAGGAACCCAGCTGGCTTGAGTGAGCCAGGCTCTCTTGACTCTGATGGGGGCCCTGCAGCCTGCTTTTCCAGAGGAGGAAGCATGTGTGGGTGTGTAGCGGGTGTCTCACGCCTTATAAAGCTATAGGAACTTCCTCTCCCAGGCTCTTTGGACAAAATTAAAAACCCAGGAAAGCCTTGGCTGCCTAAAGGTGATGAAAACTGGGTTCATTTTGAACACAGGAATGCACACTGGATGTGGAAATGGAAACATTAGTTACATAATCAGACTAAAGGGAATAGTACTAAAACCACAGCAGGGTAATGGGATTTTCAGGATAAAGCTCTTTTAAACTTTCAGGGATCAGCCACAAACTGGGTAGTGCTACAGATTTTCTATTTTCAGACAATAACAAATGTTTTTGTACTAGAGTATGCTGCTACTACTTGCACAGCTCACCAACCTCACATAACCCACACCCTCCTGAGCCCCATATGACCAAAGAGGGCACTTAGAAGCTATCACATCAAAGGCAATTTAAACCAGATTACCCCTGTCCAGGGGCCGGGAGTCTACAGAGCCGGGAGTCTACAGACACAACCTCCATCTTAAGCAAATGGACTGGTAGGAGAGAAATCTAAACAGCAAACAAAACTCTAGCACAAATCCAGTTTCCTTGAGCTGAGAGGCAGCCAAACTGAGGAGAACTTTGTTTAGAGACACTCTTTATCTGAAGAGCTGAGCAGCCCCAAGTCTTATTTCCATATAAAGAACCACAAGAAAGAGTTGGGGACCTTGAAATCAGCACCTGGACAGCAGACTGAGCAGTCACTCAGGTCACCCAGTCACAAGTCTTTCTATGTAAATTTCTATGTAAATTCCAATGATTATTTTTAAATTGGCATCCGTGCACATCAATTAGCATATCCAAATTTTATGTAGATCAGTTTCTTCTTTGGCAGTATATTTCATCTCTTTTGGGTGGTAGGAGGCCACCTTAAATGAGCAGCTTCACAGAAGGAGAAAACACACTATGTGTTCAGTTCTATGTACTGAATGTGGCCAGTGAGCCATATTCTGCAATGGCAGTGCCAGCCCTCTGTAAGCTGGGTAATGGAAAGTCTATGCTGAATAAAATTCAGCTCAGTGATAACCAGTTTGCTCAGAAACAGAGCAGAGGAAGAAAAGGGCTAAGCAACCTATGCTCAAAATAGTAAGCACAAGGCATGTTTTCCTAGACACTGCCAATTACAAGAAAAAGGAGCTCTATTGGCTTGCTCAGAACACTGAGGTCTTTTGGAAGGAGGCGGAGGAAACTTGGCCTAAATTCATCGGAGTTTCAAAAATTTCAGTCCTAAGTGTCTAAAATAAGCTAAGGGTCACCTTACAAATGCACACCGGTGTGTATGTGTGTGTTAAAATTCAATTTGATCTGCAGACTGGCAGTGCTAGAACAGAACACTGTCTGGAATGGGCACAACTTTCTCCTAAAGACCTGAGCTGACGCAACTTCTTGAGCAAAAAATGACAAAGTTGTTTCATTTAACCACACCAGCTGCCAAGCCACCTCACATTTAGTAAGGTAAGCAGGAGAACTGTGCTGCAGCGGGAACAGCAGCCTACTTTTGCAAAAACAAACAAACAAAAAACCCTGAGAAAGCAATTTCCTAAGATTCAAGAACACAATCAGAATAAATATGAAAATCTGCACATCCCAACCACCTCCATCACTATGATATTCTTCCCCACAAAAGGAGAAGCAGAGCAAAACAACTGTATTCTATCCAAAAGCATAAGAACATAAGAACCCTTCTGTAGCAAGGCCAAGAGGTCAATCTAGGCCAGCATCCGCCACAGTGATCAAGCAGACACTTATAGGAAGACTGCAAGAAAGACGTGAGCTCAAAAGTGTCCTCCCCACTTGTGTTCCCCAGCAACCAGTATTCAGCGGCTGGAGGTACTACACAGCCACCATGGCTACCAGCCACTGATAGCCTTCTCCTTTTGGGGAAGAGGGTGCAAAGTTCCAGGGTGGGAGAGGATCCTGCAGCAAACAGACCTAAAACAGGGGCGGATAAACTGTGGTCCACCAAATGTTGCTGGGCTCCCATTAGACGCAGCCAGTATATCCAATGGTAAGAGATGACGGGAGTTGAAGATCAGCAACATCTGGAACATCAAAAACCTTCCAGCAGCAGAGGTTTGGCACTGCAACCACTCAAAATGTTTCTGCTTATCATGGAAGAGGCAGAGAGACAGGGACCATACGGGAGCTTCTGGCAACAGCACCTCCTACTTCTTCCGCCCTCTTCTCCAGCTGGCTGGTTTTAGGAGATATAGTATGATAAGGAATCCTGCAGTCTAGTAGAACCAGTATAAACCCAGTAGATTCATCACCCCACTCAAGGTGCCCCCAAATGTCCTGCAACCGGGAGAGGCCCCACCATTAGGCATAGTAAGGCATCTGCCTCAGGTGGTAAAGACTTGGAGGACAGAACTGTGTTTGCCGCCCAGCTTGCCCTGCACTCTGTAAGTGACCTGCTGCCCTCTGTTGTGGTGGAGGCAGCCAGCACTCAAGTTCAATTCAACTGCCAATCTGATCAGCTTCTGTTCATGGACCTGGGGTGGGAGAGAAATCTTGTCCATCCTAGGGAGCGAGACATATTGGGCTGGTCCTGCATGCTACCATCTGCCCTCCGATGAGCCCATGCTCCTGAAAATGCAGAAGAAAGAAGGCTGTACTTACAAAGACTCCTAATAAAGAGTTGAGCAGCAATATCTTTTTCCCAGGGCAGGGGTCAGATTCAGAAGGGTGCATTTCTGGCATGAGCAGCAGCGTTGGTAACGAGCCCGGCTGTGTGATCCTTCCACAGGGAAATTCTCCTCCTCCTGTCATGAGTTGAGTTAAGGATTGGAGGGCTGGGTACTGGTGGGAGCATACGAACCATGGAATGGGGGGGGGGAGGAAGAGAGGAAGGCATGTGTGTTTCGGCTGCTCGCTGGGGAACTGAAGCTTCTGAATCAGCAGCCAAGTACAATAAGCCCTGGCTAGTGCCACGGAGAACAGAGTGAACCCGGAGGCAGAAGGAACATGCAAGATGCAGGGGGAAGCTTTTCTGTCTCCTTGGTGCTTGCTTCCCGCACCGCCCCCCCTCCTCCCCAAAGCATTCAGAGAACAAACACTACCAATCAGCCCTGTTTGAATAAGCAGTGTGCTCTTTGAAGAGAGCAATTCAGAAGAAAATCCTGTGGTACAGAACAAGTTAGCCACAAAAGAGATCTTATGGCAGATCCCTTCTGCCATGCCAATTTCATCAACAAGCCGGGGCCTACCAAGCACTCAATGCTCATGACAGCAACAGATTATCTGGCCTTGTGCATCCACGGACAACAAAAAACGACTAACAATTAAATCCTAAGCATGTTTACTCAAAGGTAAATTACGCCAAGCTCAAGAGGCCTTACTCCCTACTAAATGTGTTTAAGACTGTAGTGTCAGGTGCTTTATGAAGTCTGTTAAGTCTCCTGCTTTTGAGAGTGAAACTTTTCCTTGGCCAGAGCTTCATATGAGCACAGGCTCCTGCAAATCTGCTTTGGGTGCTAGTATCAGGCCCAGTGATAGGACACCCCCATGTAGAACTGTCCAAGAAGCTTGTCTGGAAACTGCAGCTAGGCTCCTGTAGGAAGTGGCTGACTGCGAACATATTCTGAAGGAACTGCACTGGCTGTCAATACACTACTGAAACCACTTCAAAGATTTGATACTTGTTCAGAGCTTTATACACAAATGGGGACCTGGATACTTGAGAGAAGACCTGCTCTCCCATAGGCCAACTTGTTTATTAGGTGGCTATCTCCCATTCATTGCACGTGGACTAAATTCAGAGGCCTTTGAACTAGAGTATACAAAGCTTAAAAACTGATCAAGTATGAAAGCTTCCTATCAAGAAGCAGAGTCTCCAAACAGGTTAGCATTTTGACACCTATAGGAAGATTTGAACACCAGCCTCTCCCAGTGTGGTGTAGTGGTTAAGAGCGGTAGATCCGTAATCTGGGGAACCGGGTTCGCGTCTCCGCTCCTCCACATGCAGCTGCTGGGTGACCTTGGGCTAGTCACACTTCTTTGAAGTCTCTCAGCCCCACTCACCTCACAGAGTGTTTGTTGTGGGGGAGGAAGGGAAAGGAGAATGTTAGCCGCTTTGAGACTCCTTAGGGTAGTGATAAAGCGGGATATCAAATCCAATCTTCATCTGTTTTCTGATTTATAAATATATCTCTGCAGCTTCCCACAGATTGTTCTTCTGTTGCGCTCATTCTGGGAGTTTTTCTTGTGGGATTACATCTTGCCATAAAAATGCAAGGTTGCAATGCGGAAGGCACAGATTCAACAAAACTGTATGCGAAGAAGAAAGGAGTGACCTTGAGCAGGCTATTTTAATTAGTCTCTTAGTTCTTCATTAGGAGAATGGAAACAACATTCTCTTCCCATGCTGATTGTGAAATATGCATCTTGGTAGGTAGCCATACAGCTCCTAGCATAATGGAACACCTCAGTGTTGCTGCAGTGCAAAACACCCCTAATAACGGCAGAAGGATCAAAGGCAGCATTCACAGTTTCTTATTGTCACTGTACTTTCTGTGTAGTTTCGATACAATTTTTATTTTTTCAAGTTTTTATAGGCTTTGAGGGTGGTAGAAACTCTTTGATGAAAAAAAGATGGAAGTCAAATCTTGAAGCCATTTGTTAAGAATAGCCTGCTAAGTCAAGCCAATGGCCCATCTAGTCCAGCATCCTGCTCTCACAGTAGCCAAGCAGAAGCCTATGGGAAGCCCACAAGCAGGACTTGAGCACAACAGCACTCTGCCCACCTGTGATACTCATCAACTGGCAAGCAGAGTGGAGATAAAACACAGCCATCGTGCCTAACAGCCACCAGTAACCAGATCCTCCATGAATTTGTCTAATCCTCTTTTAAAGCCATCTAGGTTGGTGGCCATCACTGTCTGCTATGGGAGCAAGTTCCACAATTTATGCACTGTGTGAATAAGTACTTTCTTTTATCTGTCCTGTATCTTTCAGCCTGCAGATTCATTCTATCTCCATGAGTTCTAGTGTTATGAGAAACTTTTCTCTCTCCAATTCCTCCATGCTATGCATAATTTTTATAAACTTTTATCATGTCACCTCTTACTCACCGTTTCTCTAAACCAAAAATTCTCAGATGCAGTAAACCAGCCTTTCTCAACCTGTGGGTCCCCAGATGTTGTTGAACTAAAACTCCCATCACCCCTAGCTAGCAAGGCCAGAGCTCAGGGATGATGGGAGTTGTAGTCCAACAACATCTGGGGACCCACAGGTTGAGAACCGCTGCGTAAGCTTTCCTCATAGGGAAGTTGCTCCATCCTCTTGATCATTAAAATGCCCCTTAAACAATGGTCGTTTAAAACAGGGTAATTACATGGCTTAATTCAGCAAAAAAAAAAAAAAAAAAAACACCAAAATCCTGTGGGTTTTTAAGGGATATTTTAACAAATGGCCCCAGATTTGACTTTAGTTTTGTATGCTTTTTTTAAAAAAACAAAAAACCAGCAATTGAGTACAAAACTTGGGTTTGGGGCACAGATGTTATGGTTAAACAGAGGCTGCAATCCTATTCAATAGGAATCATTCATAATGTTGAACACAATATTGCTTACTTCTGAGTAAGCATGCAGAACTGCGCTGTTCAACAAATAGCTCTGTAGTGAAAAAACATTGACTCACCTCTGCAAATTTACCACCATCCAGTAAGCAGGCGGATTTGCTGCTCTCTGGTTGGAATCCAGGAGAAGGCTATTTAAGGACTTTCATTTGCTAGGGAAAGTTCCAAAAGTTTCATGATCACTGCTGGGGTCCAACCCAGTGCTGTTATGGATGACAGCACATGCCTGGGCCTGCTGGCAACTCAACAAAGCTTGCTTTGAAGAGAGTTAGATTACAGAGCGACTGCAACAGGTTGAAATGTCACTGCATACTCTCTCTGAAATTCTTATCTGCAGCCTAATTATCTCAGTTAATTAAGGATACTGCCAGACAGCTTCCTGTGGTTTGGCGCCATAATACAGAAATGGGAGCACATGATATTGTCACTCGGCATGGGAAGCCACTCTGTACTCTGCCTGGCCCATGCTGGTTGCATGCAAACTGATAAATGTGAACAAGAAATGCTGGGTATCTGAAGATCTGTCTGGATATGGTCAGTCAAGCCTTGTATCACCTCCACCCATCCACAGCTAATGTCTATTTTCCTGTGGCACCACAGCACAATACACGGAGCGATTCAACCTCATTCACTTATTCACTCCCTATTTCCAACAATCAGAGGTACAGTGATATCCTGGTGGCCCAATTCTTGCAGTACAATCATGGCAGCCTGTCATGGCACCTTCAAGACTGGTAGTGAAGGCACACAACTCTAACAGCAGCAAGGCTCTTCCAGAAGCCCTCTCACTGTTTTCAGTCTAAAAATACCTCCCTTCCTCCTGAGACACCCCAGATTTATATATGAGTGGGGCAGACATGTAAAAAGCAGCATTTATCTGTCACCATCTCATCTTGTTTGGCCCTACTTCAGACACCCAAGATCAGTTCATAAGTACAAAAATAAGGCAAAAACAAAGCAAATTTGTCAAGAAAGCCGGAAAGGCTACCCACACATATTATGAGATACCTTGTGTACATGTCTGCTGTAGCTGTTCAGAGGTATTGCGTAATGACAGCTTTCACAAGAATTGAAATTATGAAATGGCAACATGAGGGTGCTACCAGATGGGACACTGAGAGCCAGAGATCAGGTTTAATAACACATTTCAAAGCTATTTAGTCACAGTCAAAAAGAGAGTCAGGGAGAAAAGTCCCCAAGAACAACTCCCTCTCAGTTTTTCACTACCAACTAACTGCATTGTTTCTTGTAACACCACTAGCATTGTTACTTTTAACCAGTCTTACAAATAAGTTGCCAGCCCACACTTTTCTATGCTCACCTGTGCATGCATACCAGTATAAGTCATTGATAAAGCACATCTACAGCCTGGGAGATGGGGGGAGGGCGCAAACTCAATTTATATTTTTAAAATCTCCCTATTTGCTCACCTGGTGGCAATTCTGACTAGCCACAGGTGAGCAAGTGACTGCCTATTTACAAGCTTGCTTTTAGTTGTATGCCTGTCTAGCTCATGTGTGTGAAAGGGTAACTAATCTAGAGTATATATTCTTGCTAAAGAGAGATAAAGGCTGCCTCCTACCACAATCCTTTAGTCTCCAATATTGGTCATAAGCTGGTTTCTACAAACCCCTGAACTGAAGAAATGAATCCTGAAGCTGCCACTAGTGGTCAACCTTCCTCTTTCTTCTTGTGGAGACTAGGCTTTTGATCAACATATCCAAGAACAGCCAGCATTTTGAGATTACTGTTTTTAATCTATAATTCATCCATTTCCTACTCCATTTGCATCTACTGATCCCACATGGAAGAACACAGAAAGGATATACCAGAAGGTCATAGGAATCCATATCTTGCTCGGGCTTTTTCTTGCACAATTTATAGGGATTCTTTATTCCAGTATAACAGCTGCAAAATGTGACCAGGGTTCCCCCCCCCAGAACAGAGGCAGCCAACAAGGTGCCCTCCAGATGTTGAACTCCAATCCTCATAATTCCTGACAATTCATCATGCTAGCTGAGGCTGAGGGGAGATGAAGGGTACCATGTTACTATGGCTGCTTTGAAAGCACTCTTGCCCACATTTAACCGATGCCCAACTGCAACCTCCTCACCTTCTCCAAGTTGAAGAGACTTTTAAAGGGGAGTGGTAATATAAGATGTAAAGGCTGCATTATAATCATTTCATCTGGTCCTCCTGTTTGCAAAAAATACACACCAAGTATACACATCTGTAAATAAGTTCTCACCGCTCCCAAGCTCTCACAATTTAAAAACAATAAACTAACATAAAACCAGCTCCCCGACTCTTTTCCCCCCTTGTACATCAGTGACAATTTTACCACCACCATCCAAAGAACCAGTGTTTCACTTAAGTTTAAAAACTTTAAAACTCTAGAATTCCTGACTAACAGACCTAGAGCTCTTCCCATGCATTCAGCTGAACTTGGAAAAAGAATTAAACCTACAGTGTGTGAAGTCCTCCACCAAATTAAGAATACACATCTGGCTGACCACTGTGAAAACAGGATGGTTGGCCTGATCCAGCAGGTGCTTCCTATGTTCTTACAACTTTAAGAGTCAAAGTCTGTATTATTTCTGACCAAATCATACATGACATGCTTTATTTATCAAACCAGCCTCAGTACAAAATTAAAAAACCAACTCCTTTGCTCTAGATGAGGTCCAAATTAAAGGGGGGGGGTTCAGATTTGAAGAAGTGTTGAAGTTAGGGTGGCCAAGGGAAGGAGGAATCAGACTCCTGCACCTTTAACAGATGTGCAGAAGAAATTTCAGCATCGCACACAATACACCTGGTGAAATCCTCCCATCTACACAACTATTAAAGGTGCAGAGTCCTGCCTTCTTTTGCATCTGGCTGCCCTACTTGGAGCTGAGTTCAGCAGGACTTGTGAGTGTCCAGATCGGGGGGGGGGGGGACCCTGTGGTTCTCCATATGTTTCTGACTCCAAATCACATCTAGTCCAGCCAGCAAAGTTAGTGGTGAGGGATGATGGGACTTGTAATCCAACAAAATCTGGTTGGCCACAGGCTTACTAGTACAATTCCAAGCATGCTTATGGCATCAAAGGAATTGGTTAGGAAAGTCTTACTCCATTTTTTCCATTGGGCACTATATGACATGCAGTTCAGTCCCATTGACTTCACTGCTTTCTGTACCAACAAAAGACAAAGAGGGAGGAAAGAAACAGGAAAACTGCATTTTCTAAAGTTTGATTTTGTTTATATTTTTCAAACGGCTTTAGAGCTGGCACAGCATAGGGAGCTGGAAACTCCCTCATTTCAATGTCATGCAGTCACTAGGTAACTCACAGTGCAATCTTCTACTCAATGTCTACTCAAAAGCATGAATTCAGTGGGGCTTATTCCCAGGTTACTGGGTACAGAACTGTAGCTCCAACGTACTTGGTAGCCAGCCCCATTCAGTTATGTGGGGTTTACTTCTGAGCAGACATGCAGAGGATTGTACTCAGCCTCAGTCTCCACCACTCCCACTCACTCACTCTGCTTCCCCATCTGTTATATGGGGATAATACTGCTAGACTACCTCACAGGGTTGCTGTAAAGATTACTGGAATATGATGCTTTATGGCTGCTGGGAGGTGTGTGGTTTTTTTTTCATCCCACCCGGCCTTATATCTTTTACCTTTTGAAGGAGATCTTTGTACTGAGTGTACAGTGGTGATAAAAAAAAATCTATGTACACATAGGAAAAAAAGACCATTCAATGGATATAATGCACCTTGCAATTTTGAAATGCACTAAATAAAGTAGTAGTAGTAGTAGTAGTGGTAGTAGTAGTAACAGCATGCATTAAATGTAAACACAACCCACTTCCATTAACCTAGGGATGTGTTTCTGCACAGAGAAATAAATTAGTGGAGTGTTCCTATTTTTTTTCTTCCTTTGCTTCTGTGCTCAGTCCTTCTGCATTAAGGAACCAGAGGTCTTACCTAAGGAAGGAGAGCTCATGTTACTACGATTCCATCCACTGAATTCAGGGCTGTGTTAACTCTCTTGGCAAAGGATTCATTCAGGAAAAGAGTAACCCTCTTCATTAATAAAACACTGAACATTTTACAGTTTTACTATAAAGCATTATTGTTAACTGTGATTACTGTATAACATTAGTATACCTGGGTCAACATCCAAAACTGAACGAAAAACAAGTGCCTTCTGTGAGCTAACACACCCAGGTGACCTGAAACTAAATGAACCCCAAAGATTAGAAGCAATCAGAAAATGGGATAGTAAGACTTCTAGGAAGCATGTACATACATCTGCTTACAAAAATTGCATTCCAATCACATAACTCCTCACCATTAAGGAAAGCCTGGGAAATCCCCTCTACATTACACAGAGAGCGCGAAAAACAAGAGATCACAGTAATGTAGAAAAACATAACATTCCATCTCCATGCTATGCAGCTAGAAAACACAAAGGATACTCTGGAAGCCAATCTCCTCTGCTGAGAAGGCAATCTTGATCTCCAGCTTCCTTTTGACCAAAAGGTCACTGTGCTAGGTCAGTTCTATTCGTTCCTCAAAACGTCTCCCAAGGATAGTCCTTTGCCTTTACCATTGTCTTTCTTTCCAGCCAGAAAATACTCCTCTCCTTTAGTTTACTGGCTTTGGTCTCTGAAGAGTTTCTCTGGAACCGTCCACACTCTCCAGCTCTCCGAGGCAGTTTTTCATGCCCCAGACAGTTGTCGACTCTCTAAGTAACCCAATCTTTAAAAGGGCAAAGGGAGGCAAAGTCCCGAAACCGAACACGGTCAGAGGCCAGCTGGCATGGAGGAAGGAGTCATAGCTGCTGCACCCAAGTCCCAGCCAACAGGAAAATGCCTTGTCAGAAGTGACAAACTTGGACAGACCTTCTGGTGTGATGGATCCCAGTCAGAAGAGCAGGCAGCTCACTGATGGCATGCCAGGATTTGCAAAGATTAGAAGCACCCAGTCCTTGAAAAGTTCTGGAACCACTCTCATCTTTTTCTATTTAAAACATATTGTTATGCGTTTATTGTGGGGTAGACTGCATTGCTTGAGCCTCCTTCTAATTCCTGGATCCAGCATAGATTCAATTCCAGGAATAGCCAGGCTAGCTTCCTAGTGAGGGAATGGTCCTCTAGGTACGGGCCATTAAGGTAACAAAGGAAGTGGCTTTGTGCCAGACAACAAATGGGTAGCCCCCCACCCGTCCTCAATTCCCTGGTAGTTAGAAAGACAAAGGCCAGAGTAGACTTATGTGATCTAAAAGGTGGAAGTGGGAAGGCTGCAGGCTGGGCAGCTGGGAGACAGAGCCATGCCTGATTTATGCTGGAATCCAAGGCTGTGGCCTACAGGAAAAGCAAGATCCTCTTTGGGTGTTGATGCTGTGAACACCTCCACCGTAGGCTCAGGTTGAATATATCTGTAAATAAACCATATTTCATAAAGACACCACAGTCTCCGCTGTGCATCATTCCAAAAGAAACACGAACCCTGAGTAAGAGTCTGGAACCCCTGGAATCTCGCACCGCTTGGAGACTGGGGTGGCGTGCAACAATATAGATGCACACACCATCAACCACCACTACCTCAGATTTCCACATCAATCGCTATAAGGAATAGATCATAATTCAATATATGGCACTATGGAAAACTAGGAATCAATAACATTCTCACAAGTCCATCTTAATGAGGCACCAAATTTGGAGTGAAACCATAGAGGCAAAGGAATAGTTCTACTTCCTAGAGTTTCTGATATCTAAGTATTACGATTAAAATAGCCATCCCCAAGTTGGTGTCCTCCAGATGTTTTGGATTCCAGCTCTCATCACCTTTGGCCTGCATGGCCTATGGCCAGGGAGCATAACAACCGCAGTCCCAAATGTCTGGAAGGTATCATTTTGAGGAAGGCTGGATTAAAAGGACATCTATTTCAAGACACTGTCACGGATAGGGAAGTTTTGAGCGAAATGGAAAGTCTGGGAAAATGCTTAGCAGATGGGCATCGAAATACCTTGGGCTCCAGGGAACCCAAAGAAGCCAGGAGTTCTATGGCCAACTGCTGATTTCATTTGCACAAGAACTTGGGGTGGCGGGGGAGACACAGAACATGACTTTTCATGTTTCAGTTCTAGCTGAGGCTACATAAACATAGTAAGGGTAAATGACGGTTATAGGCAAAGCAAATAACAGAGGAAGTAGAAGGAACAGCCACTGTCTTATTTATTTATGCATATATATATATATATATATGATTTCTATCCCACTTTCCTTATACAGGACTTCGCAAACAGACTTGGTTGGCACGAACAAAAGAGTGCAACATGATCATACACTCTCCTGCTTTCTCTGACCAAAATAAAACAGCATGCTTCACCCTAGAGGCGATGCGATTGTATTTCATTGCTGGATGACCGGAGACATGTATGTGGCAATCACAGCGTGCCTTTGTGAAGCATGGTGGAAAGAAAGCCACACGCAAAATCAGGCCAGCTTTTCTTCCCTATGAGGTAACTTAGATGACATACACCCACCCAGCTGTAGAGTTTTAAATCTGGCCCATTACCATCAAGCCACGCAGGCTTCAAGCAATTCTCTAAATGAGGCCCTGGAATGTCTAAAGCATGATGACAATGCTTTAAGGAAAGGGAGCAGGCAGGGCACAGCTGCTGCTGTCATGTTTGCTAGAGCAAACTGTGGCCCAGAGAGCCAGGGTTAACTCTCAAAACAAACTCAAGCATTTCAGAATGACCCAGCCAGATGACACATTAAATGTCTGAATGCATTGAGCATTTGTGTATGTGGGGTTTTTTTGAGGGGGGGATCAGGATAGGGACCATCATGAACAGGGAGGTAGAGTTTAACCCTTTCTTCCTGTGCCACGGTTGCAATTAAAACTGCCCCCCTCCCACTGAAGCAACTCTTTGCCATGGTGGGGAAGAAGCCATTGACATCAACAATTAAATCTCTCCTTCAGCAAGCTACAGTCCCATTCCTCATCCCCTCTGTGTTGTTGTTGTTGTTGTTTAACAAAACAGATAACATGAAATGCATTGACTTATTCCACATGTCATCAAGTTTGGACCTTCTAAACCCCGAGAGCTCTTCCCCACCCCACAGTGTGTACATGACAATTGCAGACTTAGATTCATATCACCAGACCAAAAGCAGTGGCTTCTATACTGCAGTTTCAAAGCACACAATACCAGGCACTTGCTACTAAGGGCCTAGGGTGGGTTGACAATGGAGCTCTATCTTTGAGCCCAACCCTCACACTAAGCAGAAGCAGAGGGAAGATTATACCTTTTCTAGCAATTAAGTGACATCCTACAAGATTACATTTTTTAAAGAGCCATTGTTTTAGAGCATGAACTTTGAACATAATGTTAGGGTAGTGTATCTGTGTGACAGCTAAATGGAAGGATGTCACAAACCTAATTCCAATGCTCCCCCTGCCAAAGGAGTATCTGTGACTTTCAAACTGACAAGCCTCAGATCCTTCTGTATACTGTTGCTTCCTGGTCATAATGAACTAAAGCGGGCTTCCTTCTCAGATCCAGAAACTTCCCTCTGGGTAACACAGCACTCTGAAAGTGCAATTGCTGGTCACCAACCTTCTCCATTCCGAAAGAGTAATCATCGATCTATAGCTACTTAAGATGTGTAGAACCTTTTATAGAGGTAACACCACTACAGACCTTTACTGAAAGAACAAATTCAATGAACAGCTTATGAAATATGAACTATCTGTTGCCAGCCAGGAATCAATCTCAGTCTCACACAGAATCAGGAAAAAGGCATGATGCAGGAAGTGTAAATGCAACCAGCTACACCACAATATTTGGCAGAACAGCAGTTTTCCCGGTACATCTCATGTACCAGAGTAAAAATATGCCAGAAGGGATCTTCGACAACCAGCTCTTATGAAGAAACACAAACAATGGGCATTATAACAACAATCCTTAATTGAACCTATGGAATCTGGATAATCTACAACTGATCTAAATCCAGAGTCTCTAGAGACTGCACGTGGTGTGTACAGCCCATGTGTGTGCAATGGGTGAAGTACTAGATCCAAACTAGGAAGAATGCATTCAGATCCCTGATGGTTCTAAAATTAGCCTACCCCCAATGGTTGCTATGATGATAAACTTGAGTAGCTGCATGAATTTATTTACATATATGCATTTATTTTTTAAAAAATAAAAATAAAGCCACCCTATATACAAAAATTAATCACACCATGATATACAAGGAGACTTGAAAATGCAGAATAAAATATAATAAACAATGCAATACAATTCAGAGGAATAAAAACATTCAACCAGTTCGAAACACCATAATCTAAAATGCCTGGCAAAACAAACAAACAAGGCATTAACCTGGTGTCAAAAAACAAAAACAAATGTTGGCACCTCCTCTCTTGGGAGGACAAGCCCATAGTGGTGGTGCCACCACAGAGAAGTCCTCTCTATTATGCATTTGTAATGTGCTTCTTCTAAAGAGGAAACATGGAGAAGGGGCTCTTTTAATTATCTTAATGCACAGGCGAGCTGATATGGGTGGAGGTGCTCTCCCTCAGATATTTGGAGCCCAAACCCTTGAACACAGGAATTGCACTCAGTAGTGAACTGGAAGCCAATGTAGTTTGTTATGAACTGACATTAATACATCTCCCCGGTAAACCAGCCAAAATTTTCGCAGCCAGACTGGCAGGGGGTTGGACTCGATGGCCCTTGTGGTCTCTTCCAACTCTATGATTCTATGATTCTATGATTTTCAAGATACCCATCATGCACTTATTGCAATCCAATCTGGAGGTTATCAGATCTGGAGGATCACTGTGGCCAGGCTATCCCTATGCAGGAAAGGCCGCAGCTGACAAACTAGCAGAAATTGGTAAAAGGTGCTTGAGGTCACTGAGGCCATTTGGGTCTCAGCTGTCAATGTTGGATCAAAGAAGACCCCAAGCACCTTGTCCTAAGCTCTTAAGAAGGAAAGGTAGTATAGAAATGTAATAACCAACCAACCAACCAACCAACCAACCAACCAAACAAACAAAGCTGTGGGAATGGGAGATCTTCAAACAGGTTATGGGGAGCTCTTACTGTTACTAGTATATATAGATGGGCTCTGTCCAGTGTGGACAACAGTGAGCTAGATGGATCTGACACAACATAAGGCACATTCCTGTGTTTGTCTGATCAACATGGCTACAAACAGCCAAAGATGAAACTACAAAAGTGTTTGGATTTGTTCGGGAGGGGGGACTGTACCCCCCAAATCCTAATTACACAGAGACTTGTGTGCACATGTTTGTTTTAGAAATATGTTGGCCAAGGTCTGATTTAATTAGTCCCAGCATGTCTTCTGCTACTAGAAGAAACTGGAATAAACTTAAAGAACCAGCAAAGCTATTGCAGTACCCAGGCCACACAGAGAATGTCACTAGTCTAAATCCAGACTCGGGGAGGGAGAGAAATATCACAATTAATTTATCATTACTCATCATACCATATCCAACTGTGAAAATCATTTGCAGAGATTGCTGAGATGAGCATTAGTGAAGTGGATTGACTATGATGATGATGATTTATTCAATTTATTAACTGTTTTTTTATCTGAGTTGCATACAGAAGGTCCCAGGTTCAATCCCTGTCATTTCCAGTTAAGCTTGGGAGAGACTCTGGTCTGAAACTCTGGAGAAGGTACTGCCACTCATTGTAGACAATATTGGGACAGATGGACCAAAAGTCTGACTTAATATAAGACTGCTTCCTATGTTCCTATGAAAAAAGAGAGTCTCAAAGTGACTTACATTGTAAAAATGCAAAGATACTACAAAATAGCCCAAAGCAATAAAAAAATACATTGTCCACCCACCAGCAATCAATAATCAGATTAGATGGAGGACAGGGACATCAGTGGCTGAAAGCCATAATAGCTAGCAATGGAGCCTCCACATTCAGAGGCAGTTTGCTGATAATTACACAATGCTAGGAACAAAGAAGAAGGATAGCTACTGCAGACTTGCCCTGTTTGCAAGCTTCCTTTGGGCATATGAGTGGCTCTAGTCGGGGACAGAATGCTGTGCTAGGGAGATCTTTGTTCTGGCACAGCACAGCAATTATATTTGTACAGATACTGCCCTATTTATCAGAATCGCCTTAAAACTCTCATCAATGGATTCAAGAGGTTCCTGGAACGCTGTAGCACAGAGCACTTTACATTAGAAGGTTTCCAGTGTGCCATATCTGTTTGAGCAGGAGCAAAAGAAAGGTTTTTATCTAGGACATGAAGGCACAGATCTCCCGCTGGAGCCAGGCAAATACTGTAAATAGATCAGCACAGCTGCTCTGCCTCCTCCACCCGCATGAGAGTACAGTCAGCCTGCTTCATCACAGGTGCAACCATCCTACACTCCCAGCACATACCCAAAACACACACTTCCCACTCTCTCTCGCTGGGTTGCAAAAATCACAGCAAGAGGCCAATCTGCCTCCATTTCAACTGTCCCACCACCTCTAGAGCTCTGTATTTGCTGGCAAACATGGCTGGGGGCACATTGTGCTTTAGAAGTGACATTGGATTCACACTGAATTGTTTCTGTTAAAAACGAAAAAAATTAATGCTGCAACAAGCATCTTCCACTGTTGATGCTACAAGCCTCCGACCCTGGATTTCAACCAATGTATCCTTATGCTATTGAATTTCAAACTGAGAGCGATCAGTTACCTCTTTGTTCCACCTTTCAACAGCCTGCTCCATTGTTGCCTATCAGGCACCCCTCCCCTCTCTCCCGTCATTCACATTCCAAAGGTAGAACAATGCACTTCAAAGCCTCCAACTTGGGGGAGGAAGTCCGGGTTGGATGTCCAGACTGAACGCTCACCTGGGTATGAACCATCTCGTGGAATCAGGCAGGGGGTATAATCCCAGGTGACCTTCTGCCCCTCTCTCCTGTGGCACCATGTACAAATCCTGCTTGGGGTCCCAGCGTGCAGCAGCCCTTCTTGGCAAGGCGGAGGGTTGGAAGGTAAAATCTTACTTCAGCCATGCAGGAAGGCTCCAACCCTACAGAACCCTTCCATTCTGCTTTAA
This sequence comes from Podarcis erhardii, assembly GCF_964252035.2. Lineage (NCBI taxonomy): Eukaryota > Metazoa > Chordata > Lepidosauria > Squamata > Lacertidae > Podarcis > Podarcis erhardii. Next base: position 42,069,698 of record NC_138510.1, read on the forward strand.
TCCGACAGCGCCTGCAAACCATCCTGCTTGAGCGACAGCCAGTGTGGATTAAGGCCTGCGGGTGGAACACCAATCATTCCCATCCCTCCCACCTCCCCCTGCGGCTGCTCAGCGAGATGGGTGATTCCAGTCTCGGTAATCCCCTTCTGTCTCACTCTCTTCCAGGGAAGTCTGGCAGGTCACCAAAGGGGAGATTAGTGAGATAATGAAAATGCCCCCCTTGGAGCACTCCTACCTCCATTGCTGGGGTCTGCACAGCACCATCACCCTCTCGAGGCGAGGCAGATGCTTCAGTCACCCAGCAGTGGTTTGATGTGCGGATGGGAAATCTGTATTCCCCACCACCATGCAAATCCTTCTTGCAAGGCTGCAGCATCACCAGCTGGCTTCAGACAGAAATGCTGTGCTACCTTCTCTCACTACAAAGAAAACAGCCTCATCAGCAAGACAGCTGATGCTGAAACTCGCATCCTCCTCCTCCTCCTCCTCCTCCTCCTCCTCCTCCTCGGCAGTGTGCATTATCGTACAAGCATGAAACCCACCTTATGTGCAAGAACGTTCAAAGGAAGAAATGCATTAACACAGGATTTGTGCCTTATTGTCCAAGTGTAGGTATCAGGCACTCTGAAATACAAGATCTCTGATTTCACAGACTTGTGATCTGAGCTGCTGCAGGTTAATCCCATGCTCCATATCCTGCTTGCACATCATTTGTGGAAGTGGTAATAGCAATGTATCCTTAATTAAATACTAATGCTAATTAATTAAACACCCATGCTAATTAAATAATTAAATACTAATTGCGCGCTAAATCTCAAATGGCAGATCTCATAATAAAAATTGTAGTTGATTTCAATACAGTGGAAAATCTACACTGAGAACTATTGTGCTGAAAAAAGCTGGACATAATGTTTCTTAAATAAAATCAATGTTGCTGTGAAAAATAATAACCCATGTTAGTATTTATATAGTGTCATCAATGCACAAGGTGTTTTGCATAAGCAAAAAAGATCGGTCTCTGCCGCAACATACAACATAAATGATTTATAATAAATAACAGGGAGATACATGGCTAACAAACAACAAATATATTATAGTAGGGCATTTAATGTCTTTTTTTATAATGATATTTATTAAGGTTTTGAATAAACACATATAAACACAAAGAACAATAAAAACATAAACGAACAAACAAACAAATCAAAAACAAGTATAAGTTCAAACCATATTTTCTAAACCTAATTTCACCGACCTCCTCACACCTCCCCCTTCTGTATTCTAATCTCATTTATCTTATCAGCAAATCCATTCCCACATTTCCCGTAATTTTTATTAATTCTATTCTTTTTCCTTAATCAATGCCCCTGCAAACCACTAATTTTTAAACCCATATCTTTTTAGCCTTCATTAATTTTGTAATGTTTATTAAGATAGTCTTTAAACTTCTTCCAATCTTCTTCCACTGTCTCTTTGTCCTGGTCTCAGATTCTGCCAGTCATCTCTGCCAGTCCCATGTATTCTGTCATCTTCATCTGCCATTCTTCCAGAGTGGGTAGATCTGGTGTCTTCCAATACTTTGCGATGAGAATCCTTGCTGCTGTAGTAGCATACATTAAAAAAAATTCTGTCCTTCTTTAATACCACGTGGCTTACCATACCCAGGAGAAAGGCCTCTGGTTTCTTCAGGAAGGTATATTTAAATACCTTTTTCATTTCATTATATATCATTTCCCAGAAAGCCTTAATCCTTGGGCATGTCCACCAGAGGTGAAAGAATGTACCTTCATTTTCTTTACATTTCCAACATTTGTTATCTGGTAAGTGGTACATTTTTGCAAGCTTGACTGGAGTCATGTACCACCTATAGATCATTTTCATAATATTCTCTCTCAAGGCATTACATGCCGTGAATTTCATACCGGTGGTCCACAACCTTTCCCAGTCAGCAAACATAATGTTATGACCAATATCTTGAGCCCACTTAATCATAGCTGATTTAACTGTTTCGTCCTGTGTATTCCATTTCAACAGCAAGTTATACATTTTTGACAAATTCTTAGTATTGGATTCTAACAACTCTGTTTCCAGTTTTGATTTTTCCACCTGAAAGCCAATTTTCCTGTCCAACTTATAGACCTCCAATATTTGATAATAATGAAGCCAATCTCGCACTTTATCTTTTAGATTCTCAAAACTCTGCAATTTCCACTTATCACCCTCCTGTTCTAAAATTTCACAATATTTTGGCCATTTAGCCTCCATATTAAGTTTTTTCAAAGCTTTTGCCTCCATTGGTGACAGCCACCTTGGAGTTTTATTCTCCAGCAAGTCTTTGTATTTAATCCAGACATTATATAATGCTTTCCTGACAATATGGTTTTTAAAACCTTTATGCACCTTAACCTTGTCATACCACAAATATGCATGCCACCCAAAGAAATTGTTAAATCCTTCCAAATCCAAAATGTCTGTGTTCTCGAGAAGCAGCCAGTCCTTTAACCAGCAGAAAGCTGCTGATTCATAATAAAGTTTCAAACCTGGCAGGGCAAATCCCCCTCTTTCCTTTGCGTCAGTTAAAATCTTAAATTTTATCCTGGGTTTTTTGCCCTGCCAGATAAATTTAGAAATGTCTTGCTGCCAACCCTTGAAACAGTCCATCTTGTCCACAATTTGCAATGTTTGAAACAAAAACAACATTCTAGGCAAATGTTCTAGGCCTAGAATAATGTCTTTTTTTAAGACCAAATAAAATGTTGCAAAATAGGGAACAAGCTTTCAAGTTCTTACTGTGGTTGGGGGGTGGGGGGAATTATGGATTGACTCAGCTACTTTTTTTTTATATGTTATAAACAACACAGAGAGAGCTAACTGGGGATGAAGTTTTTCCTTAGAATCAAGCTTTTTCTTTTCTTAAAATCAAGTGGAGCAGACTCCCTCGGAAGGTGGTAGACACTCCTTCACTGGAGGTTTTTAAGGAGAGATAGGATGGCCACCTGTCATGGATGCTTTAGCTGAGATTCCTGCATTGAAGGGGTTGGACTAGATGACCCTTGGGGTCCCTTCCAACTGTTCAGCTCTATGATTCCATGATGTAATTTTTATGAAATAAATAAATACTTCTATTCCATGCTCTCTCTTTCCCTCTCTCCCCTGCCCCCCGTATTTCTCCACTTTCTGGATCATCACTGCACTTTTGCAGGTTCGATCCCCATATGGGACCGCTGAATATTCCTGCGTTGCAGGGAGGTGGACGAAATGATCCTCAGAGTATTTTCCAACTCTATGATTCTATCTAATACTACTTAACCCTGTTCATTCTTACTACCTTGCTTTCAGACCTGTCCCTTTCTCCTATGCATCTACAGATACAAGCCTTTTCCTTACTTATGCTGGCTAAAAGGTATGGCCCTGCATTTCCCCCAAATAAACAGTACTTGTGGTAATAACAGTCATGCTAGTAGTCATGGAATCTCTCATCTCAACTAACCCCATCTTGAACTCAAATTGAAACAGGAAGCTTATTCTGCAGTAATTAGCAGCAAACATGTCAGATGGCAAGATCTGGCAGTCATATTATACATGCAACACAATCCCTCCATATTTACTCAGAACTAAGTCTCACTCTGTGCAATAGACATATTCAAAAGTATGTGCAGGATTGCAGGCTAGGGAACTCTAAAAACTAACAGACTTTGCCAAGTTTCAGTGGAAATATGGACTGGCAGCTCTTTTCACACTTCCTGTCTGGGGAGGAATAAGCTTGCAAAGCTCTGAATGGGGTAAGGGAAAGGGCTATACTACTTGAAGTGAATTTCACGCCAAACAGCCTGGAAGCTGTGGTCCTGGATATGCTTAGTCCAGGGTAAAAAGAAAATAAGGCAAAAAACGGGTAGCAATGAGGGGAATATGGCAGATATCAGAAGAGTAGCTATGTTAAGTCTGTTGCCACAAAACAACAAAGAGCCTTGTGGCACCTTAAAACCCCACACTGGGCAAAAGATTCCTGCATTACAGAGGATAGGACTAGATGACCCTCATAATCCCTTCCAACTTTACAATTTTATGGCACATCCATTTGGGCCTGGTTCTTGTTTTGCATTTCCTTTCCCTTTGAACACACACCTCTACATTCCCTCCTTTTCCACCAGCAACACCATCTGTATTATACTTCATGCATCTGATGATGTACGCTGTGATCCACTAAGTCGATTACACTGGTCCCTCGGTTTAAGAACAGCTCTGTTTATGAACGATTCGGTTTACGAACTCCGCAAAACTGGAAGTAGTGTCCCAGTTTGCAAACTTTACCTCGGTCTAAGAATGGAATCCAAATGGTGGCAGGGCCCCGACGGCAGGAGGCCTCATTAGGGAAAGCGTGCCTTGGTTTAAGAACGGTTTCGGTTTAAGAACGGACTTCCAGAATGGATTAAGTTTGTAAACCCAGGTACCACTGTAGGTTTTAAGGTGCCTCAAGACTCGCTTGTTCTTCTGGCTGGTTTGATCATTCTGGATGGTGGGGCAAGGGGGCCTTGGGGATCAGAGCCCACCCTCCCTTTCGCCACTGATATATTCATACTATCTCATTAAGGGCCTCAGCACCAACTCAGGCTCCTGCTGCAGCAATATTATACTGTATAGGAAACTCCTTGTGTGGTGGTTACATTAGGCTGCCATGATATACACACTTTAATAGGAGTATTTTAGGGAAGGTGGAAGATTCAATTTGGTTTTAATCTAAAAGAAAAGCTGCCTAACTCACACAAATTTCTTAAATAACACAATTTCTTAAACAATACACAAACTCTATTTTCCTTTTCCCTGGCCATCCTAGTCTGAAGTTAAGTGTGTTTTCCTGTGTATATTCCATCTGAGAAGCTTATAGATCCACTGGAATAAATTCCACAATGAGAGCTTCCGGATTTCTTAATCTCACCCTGTTATTCCAAGGGACATAAAAAGATTAATATGCCTTGAAGCAGTTCCTGAAATAATTAAATACTGGGTTGATTTACTCAGCAGTCCAATCAATCACCTGATTCCCGAATGTCTCCTGCCCAGCATGATTTTTGTGAAATTCTAACTTTGTATCATTTTATTTTGCTGCCAGCAGAGGGAGATCTGGATTAGCAGAAGTGGAGCAGAAGAATGGAGTTGTCTGGGGTGCCTTGGGATAGAGTGGCCTTGGAGAGGAGATGGTGAGTCAAAACTGTGTTTGACATGGCAGACAGCAGAGACTTAATTGCACGTATCAATAGCAATGAAAAGCTCTTGCTGATGCAGAGCAATTATATAAGAGATAAATAATCTAGCTCTTACGCTTAAGATATTATGCAATGAACTCCCTATTTCTTTTCTGTTCTGTTATCACTATGTTTTACCTGGTGTGTTCTTACTATTTTACAAATATTCAGCACATATGAGTCCCTACAGACCTTCACAAAGAAAGGACAAAAAGATAGGGATTGACATTCTGTTTGTAGCTAAAATGTTAGTAAATCATAAATCCATTTATCTAGAAATAGACTGATTCTTTTTCATCATAGAACTTAGCTAAAGGTATGCATTTAAACAAACCGTCACTGGTGCTCTTCAGATGCTTTTTGGCTACAACTTCCATCAGTCCTAGGCAGTCCACAATCCCCCCCCCCCAATTTAATGCCTGTTTAATCTATATTTTTTCCTTTCTTGCAGAAATTGACTAGAAGTTTGTTTTTGTTTTCTAATGTTGCCAACAACTTGTTTGCCATCTCATTGACCAGTTACAATATTAAGCCCCCATCTGGAAGTACCATTTGTGTGCACTTAAATTCAAAAGGAGTCCTTGCTGACATTAAACTGAGCACATGTACAACTCCCCTCTCCACGCATTCACTCCTCATGGAGATGTTGGAAGAACATATCCTTACAGCATCTGACACAACTTTTAAAAACATTCTCCCATAATGTTTTAACCTTCAAACAGGCTGCACATAAGTGCTATTTATTGCCACAAAGGTCCACACCGTCAATATTTTATTCTGTGATCCGCCCTAAGATCTCTGGGTTTGGGCGGTATATAAATTCAATAAATAAAATAAAGATTATGTTGCCACATACATTTTGTTAGATTTTTCTCTAAATGCCTTCTATATGTAGATAGGCAAAGTCTCTCGTGTGCCACCCTACAGAATTAGACAGAAGCTTTATGCTGCTCTGTTATGCCTGTGTATTTTGAAGGTCCTCAAACTTTAACAATGTGGGACCATCAAGTCTTGAAATTAAAGTGGGATAAAGGCAGGACGATTCTTGATAAAAACCCCAAGACCCACCCTGCCTCCTCCTAATTTTACCCAGATCATACCCCGCTCCCCCTTCCCTTCAATAAAAGAGTAGCTAAGCAAGCTATCACAAAATATAAGGGGGCTGAGTTTTGTTGCTCCTGTTTTTTGAGCACTGTCCATCAATTAAATTATGACTTTGTTCAGAACTCACTTGTCAGTCCTGTCGCTTAAGCCAGAACTTTCTCAGCCATTAGCCCCTGCTGCTGCACTGTTGGTAGGGGGACTGATAAACCCCTATCCCATGTGCTCAAAGAATGCCGGAATGTGTGTGTCACATGGCTATAAGGCTGCTCCTGCCCCTCCATGCCCAGCTATTGACTTGCTCAGAAACCACACACCCTACTAGTTGTGCATTCACTATGTATGAGAATAAGAAGGTGCCCTATGTAAGTGGAGGCTCTACAATCCAAGGGGAGATCCTGGGTTACTCAGGATCTCCCTTGATGGTTGAGCTTTACATGTGTATGTTGATAAGTGTACACAACCCTTTTTCAAGCATACTAAGTGAGGAAGAGGCATGACCATAGGTGTGTCAGCAGCAGGGGCAGGCCTACCCTTCTTATTTGGTGATCACTCAGAGCCGAGTAAGATTGTCTTCCATGAACACGGTCTTAAAGTGTGTCCATAGGTGACTGTGGAGACCAGTTCTGGGAACATAGGTTTCTGGGCAAGAGTTGATCATGGTGAGGGTTTGCCAAACATGCCTTCTTCTTAGCACGTTTCTCCCTTTCGTCCTGAGTTCAAGCTTCTTCAAAGTCCACAACACCTTTGGTAAAGGCTGTTCTCCAACTGGAGTGCTTCACAACACACACACACCCTGTCACACATTCTTTTAATGAGTGCAAAGGGATCATTTGGATCCCCTTACCCATTGTTGGTAGCCTCGCAGCTCATCTGAAATGTCCCCAGACCCATTGACGGGTCCCAGCACACCTTCTGGAAATTCTACATGGACCCTTTGCTTGAGCCCCGTCTACTGATCTCTTCACCTGAATGAAGGCTGTAATAATGAGGCACTGGAACCATTCATTAAAATGTGAGTGAATCGGTTCCAGAAAGCAGGCCAAGGCAGATGATTAATGCCATAAGGAAATAATCCTAACCATGAAGCACCAGTTTCCTTTATTGGACTGGTAAGTGATTTTACTTACTCAGCCCAAAGCAGCACAATTATGAAGGGCTTTAAAATAAATGAAGTCAAGGTGTGTGTGTGTGTGTGTGTGTGTGTGTGTTCTTAAGTATAGCAAGCAAAGTTGTTGCTTTAAAAAATGCTGTGGCATCACTGGTTTTCAATTGTCTGAAAGCACCAAACCATTTCAATTATACTGAAAAGTTCTTGATTGTAGGGGATTTCTCCTAACTAAAAGATATCAACTTTAGACTGATTTGAAGTTCTAACATGATACGGGTTCCACTCACAGCAGACCTACAATCTCAGACAACGTCTCCTCGACATTCACCTTTGTGGCAGTAGCTATTATTTTGGTAACACTGCAAAAAGCTACAAATCAGGAAAAGATACTGCCTGTCCACAGCCATAAGATCAAAGCTTCTCATGACCTACTTGCAAGGCTGAGAAAATGCACTGACTATTCCCATTGTCCAGATAACAGACACCAGAGATTTAATTAAATGGACAGCAGCTGGTTTCAGATTGTCACAAATTTGGCTTCAATTAGCTATAGTCTCAAACACCACAGAACTTAGCCCAACTGGGACAGGTGTTGGGAAGGTTCCAAAAGATTCCCACAGGGAGAACAGGGAAACTAGAATCCATGAAAGGAAAATGTTGTTAAAGCAACTGTGCCAAGCAATACTTTGGGCTTTCAACATACATGCTATTATTAACTGTATTATTTCAAAAATTAACTAATATGGGACTCAGACACCACATACCCACTACCAGTAATAACAACTGGTAAAAATGAACAAAGGCCCTGAAGAACAACCACAAGGAAACATGTAGAGAACGAGGAATGGTCAAACAATAATTTCACATGCATACAAGTGCAAAATCAAATATTATTATTATTACCCAGTGCTCACTGGAAAGCTTGCAGTTATTTAAAAAAGTTTCCAAAACACAATGGGTCATGTTGCAAATGAAGATTCCTCCTTTACTGATAAAAGTTCTGAGGCAATAGGATGCAATGAGCCCAAAACATGGGCCAACAAAATGATATGATTCCATCTACTCTGTGGATAGGTCTACAAAACAACTGCTCTGTCCCATTCCATCTTATAGCAGTGACCATCACTGCTGCAGCTGCTGTGGCATTCTGCCCAAGCAAAACAGGACAAAACGGAATAGCTCTGTCCTGCTTGCCTTAAAAAGCAAAAGGAAATCTCCTTGTCTCTGAACATAACAAAACTATCCAGAGCTAGGCTCTCTCGATCAGTTTGTGGGCTTGAAAGCAAGACACCCTTGGAATACTCCTCCTTTGACTCATACATGCTTTCCCTATACTAAAGCCACAGCTCCCATTACCAGCTTCAGTGGAACCCCTGCATAGTCACTGTGAAAAGAAGTCATTGATAGCATGGTCCTCCATGAATTTGTCTATTTCTCTTTTACAGCCATCCAAGTTGATGGCCATAACTACCTTTTGTGGAAGCAAATTCTGGGATTTAGCTATGCACTGTTTGCGTAAGTTCTTTTTATTCTTTGTCTTGAATCTTCCAACATTCTGCTTCCTTGGATTTTCCCCAAATCCTATTATGTGAGAGGAAGAAAAAACTTTTCTCTAGCCACTTCTTCTACTCCTCCTATAACATTATGCCCCTCTATCATGGCCCCTCTTACTCATCTTTTCTCTAAATATACATGCCCCAAATGTTGAAGTCTTTCCTTATAGATGATCCATCCCCTTGATCATGTTGGCTGTACTTTTCCAAACATTTGCTGCTAACGAAGGAGACTTGGTGCTGTCATAAAATGACAAGACCCAGGTTCCTGGAGTTGAAGCCATTATAATTAAACTGGATTGCATTTGCAAAAGAGATAGAGCTAAGGGGATATCTGTTTATTATGTTTTGAGTCTGCTTTTGGGAGAATTAATGTCTCGGAAAGTGGCTCACATCAATACAGAAAAAAGGGGGGGAGATGCCAAGAGAAAAAGACAAAAGGAGTGGAGGAACAATGTAGATGAAGGAGAGCAGTCCTTTCAGGCCAAAACAAAATCCTAAGCAATTCAAATTTATATCCATTTTGGGCAGGGCTGATCTTACCTTGTTGCTGTTCTTGCTTGAATAGCAGCTAATGACTCGTGTTCCTTTGGCTGATGGATGGGGCCAAGGTTTTCTTTTCCCTTTGGTTCTACAGTTCCGGGGCAAGGAGGTGGGAAGCAAGCTTGCTGCAGCTGCTCCTTTTGTGGCTGATGAATGGGGTCAAGTTGGCCTCCCCTTTGCCACGATGTGGTTCCTGAGAGGTAGGGCAGGAGGAGCAGGCCCCTCCACCCCCTGGCTTTTGGGCACTTGGCCAATAGCAGAGGCCAGAACATGCTGCCCTCCAGCTCTGCAATCCCATGGTAACTTCATCAGTGACTGGATTAATATATGCCTGATGATTTTCCTTGATCACTTCCTGATTTGTGCTCCTCCTGCATTGCGCGATTTATTAACAGGCTTGCATGAGAGTAACAAACTTGTTTCACGAGACATACACGCTTAGTGCTAAATGCAAGCTCCCAACGTTTTGTGAACAGCTTTGACTTTCACGCCCTAAAAGCACACCGGCAAATGACCCCTCCTAGAAATCATGCCCCATGTCCCTAAGAGGCCATTTGTTCTGGAGGCTTAAGTTTAAGTGCCAGCAGGTGGATGAAAGCTGTAAGAGGCACATGTAAGAAATCCCTCTCAGGGAAAGAGAAAAAGGTAGAGTCAGATACCTTTACTGTTGCAACCTCTTCACGGTTGGCTAGGTCAGCCCAGATCACTGCATGCTGCACAGAGAATGGGAAGCATAGTCCTTCAAGTGCAGCACAGAGGAGGAGTAGAGGAATAACACAGCCATTTCTTTATGGCATCAAGAGACTAATCGGAGTCATTCAAACTGTTATACGGTACATGGGTGTGTATGTTTTAGAATGCTCTTTGGTTCATAGGTTTGGACATTCGATGTATTGTTAAAACACACAGTGTGCATATACAAGCACATGTGCAAGAATGCATGAGCATGCATATGTATGTATGGTTTTTACAGCATTAATTAGGCCACACTGCTGCTGGGGTTGGAATGGCACTAGAGTCACTGAGATGTCAGGACATAACCTCCATTTGTACACACACGTGGTTCTCACATGAGCCCATTCATCCATGCATGTGTGCGCACACACAAAAACATACATAATAGGAATCACTGAACAAAGAAGGCGGCTTTTGTTTCACGGGACATGGAAAAAATATATGACACAGTACAGGTTAGAGTTACTGTCTTTTCAGAACAAATTGTGGTGTTGTTGTTGTTTTTCCATTGCTCTAAGAAGGCCCCTCAGCAACAAAACCCTTAACTTTCATTCCTGTGGCATGCTTAATTATTCATTGTGCGGTGGTTATGTTCATTTAAGCTTTCTTACCAATGCTTTTGCTTAATGCACACAATTTGGCACTGTCGCAATGGGAGGAATTAGACTCTCCAAGCACCCTTTAGTGTCAAGTCAGTTTCAGGCAGATCATGAAGAGTGGCAGTACAAACCTGTTGACTAGACAAAGGCTTATCTGCACGCACCTAAATTAATCTTGTTAAAACCAGACGTAAACTCAATTAAGATTAACTAGCACTATTTAAAGCACAAATGTTTAGTAAACTCAGATTAATTTTTTCCATGTTAGGACTTCTGTTTTGCTATATTCCTTTTCTAGGGGATTCATTTCACCCTTCTTTTGTGGAATTCGAGTTAGCATTAGTTTGGCCCATTCAGTTCTGGTATTCAAGAAAGTTTGTGTTTTTATGATTGCCTTTCCGGAAGAGAATTTTCATGATTAATTCAGTATCTTTCATTAGTCTGCTCGACTGTATCCACCCAGGGCTTCATATTCCAGCTGCAATTCTACGATTTTATTTATCGACATACATTGCTTTGGCCCTGAAGAGTGATTAAATAACTGGAAATAAGTGTATGTGATACAGGAATATTACAATCACTCTAATGGCATGCAAGCCCTGACCTTTAAACTCTCATGTTAACTACAGTATATATATATTTAATGGGGCACCAGTTTTGTCTCAGCTTTTAGAAAACTAAAACATAAATGCATGCTAACAAGTAGGAGAACAAGATATTGTCTTTAATACTAGAGCCTTTTGAGTAAGTCTCTGTTTATAAACATCCTACTATTCTATTAACAGGTGTATAACAGAACAAAAAGAACCATCAAAACATGGACTTGCCAGTTTTTTCTAGGACAGGTCCTGTGTTGTCAGGAGGACACATGCCCTAATTTTTTGCTTATGATGCAGAGCTATTCAAGATACACAGGGCCTAAGCGATGAAAATGGTGGCAATCCTACTCTGCACTGAAGATAAAGAGGGCCCACTTTATAATCTCAGCTAAAGCCACTTCACACAATCCATTTTTAATCTTTTACCTAGTTGCTGGCTGCTTTCCCGGCCCAATTCAAGGTGCTCACATCAGTGTTTAAAGCCATAAAGGATTTAGCCCCTCAAATATTGAAAGACTGCCTCCTTTCCTAACGCCCTCTCACGTGCTAAGATCAGCAAAGGGGGCAGGAAAGGACATTCTCTGTGGCAGCCATTAAGCTGTGCAATTCCTTCCCCTCAGAGGTGAGTCTGTCACCTTCATTGCATAGTTCCTGCTATTTGCTGAGGGCACACCTCTTTATCCTGGACACTTGAGCTATATATATTTTCGCACCCACTTTATTCTTGTAACAGTGATTTGTCTTAAATGGTTTTTAATATGGCAATTTAAATTGCTGTTACCAGTGCTTTTTTGAAAAAAAAATGTTTAGGGGTACTCTCATTTTGACTCAAGAAAATCACCATTTTATAGTTCAAATTGGGGGAAAATAAATACAGTAAATGGACAAAGATTCACAAAATGTTTAGGGGTATGTGTACCCCACGAAAAACTGGCTGTAACCCACTGTGGAACCTTGTGGTGAAGTGTAGGTAAGAAATCAAATAAATGCCAAGTAATTCTTACTGCTTTTCCAAAAAGAGAGAGAAAGAAACTGAATGAATGATAATTTGTTTATTTTGAAATTTTGAAAAAATATATGTCCTGCCCTTTGGTATTCTACTCTCAGGGCAGCTATCACTTAACAAATAGAAAAATACAGCTTATCAAAATAAGAAATGGAAGACATTAGAACAGCAAAAGCAATCAAACAGCAAAATAAAACCGTTTCAAAAGGCCTGAGAGTAGGAGGAACATTCTGAAGATGGGGTGCCACTAGCGATGTGAGGTGAGAATATTCTCTGCTAGAAAATTCTCTGGAGAATATTCTCCACAAACGTTGAATTTTCAATTTCAAGTTTGGTGCAAAAAAATCAAAGAATGCGAATTCACTGCATTGCCCCACTGAATAAAAGTATCTGTACAGTTTTTGGTTGTCATCTGAACAAGTTTACCCACAAATAAACATGTATATTAACTAATTATATCATTTTCAATGCATTAAAATTATATAATTTTCAATGCATTAAAATGAATATTCTCCTATTTTAAATGAAGATTCTCTAAGTTCTCATTAATCGAGAATATTCTCCGAAAGATTATTCTCGAGAATTTAACATCACTAGGTGCCATAGCCTGACTAGGTAAGGACACCCATAGAAGATGCCCCAACAATGACCTATGCATAGGGGCATGTTTGTGTGGGAAAAGGTGGTCCTTCAACTATCCAGGGCTCTAAAAGGTAAGCACCAGCACTTTGAATTGAGCTCAGAAATAGACTGTGCATGTGTTTTTAAAAAAATAGCAAGGCAATTTCCCTTGAGCCACTCCCAGTTCAGAGTCTAGCAGTTGTATATTTTGTACTAACTGTAGTCCTCAAGATGTAATGTGCATGTACTACACATTATAGTCATCTACTCTGGAAATTACCAAACTGTGACGAACTGTGGTCAGGAGAGGTCACAGCTAGGACACCACTTGGTGAAAAACACTTCGTGTAACAGAAGCCATTTGGACATCCGTTGGAAAAAAAGGACCAATCCTTTAGACAGCAAGCACGATTATTTGGGGAAACGGCAACCCCACCCAAAACAGGGTGAGCACCAGATCTATGTCAGACAAGCCGCTAAGCAAAAGCATTTCTGCCTTGTCGCAAATGAGCAGCAGCTTCTCATCTGCGGTCCTGTATTTCAACCCAGCACTTCCTCTGCCTCACTTACGTGAAAAGGAGAAGTTGAGCATGGTGTTGTCAGCCTTTTGGTTAACACTTCATTTCAGAACTCCAAATGACCTCACTATGTGGTTTCATGTAGATATTGAAGAGCATGAGAGCCATGGTGGAACCTTGTCAAAAGCCCATAGCAGGAAAGCAACAGTTCTGAGCAGTAGTTTCTTGTAGACAAAACAAGTTGACTCTTAAATGGGATTTTGGAATACTGAACCAAATCATGATGATTTTCTGCATTACATCCAAATCCTAACCCATACACTGAGTAGTATTTGAAAACTGTACTGAATCCCAGTGTGGTAAATTGTGGTTTCATAAGCTTGGTTCAATGCCCCCAAATCCACAAGAAAAAAATTAACACATGTTGATTTCAGCTGATTTAAAAACAAAACAAAAATGGCAGTTCTCAATCTTGCCATATGGTTGGGTTTGTCTCAATTCAGTTTTATAGTTAAAGGACACAATTCTGACTCCTACTCCCTGCCCCAGTGGGACTTTGCATGCCCAGGTGCCATGAGCTCACTGCCCCATTTGGCACTGCAATCCAAAAAACCATTTACAACAACATTATAGGGTTCAAATTAGGCCACAACTTTATTGATTATAGGTGCAACGGGTGTGGCATAGGCACTGGGTCAACCAATATCAGCCAACCTGCCTGCTAGATGATCAACCAAGGGATCAAACCAATATCGAGGAGGCCCTATGGCACACACCAAATAGGAGCCACCTCTCCAGGATTGACAACTCGAATAGTGCTATGAGTCTAGCCTCCACTTGAGCATCTGGACAGAAGCACCTCCTCCAGGATCCATTTAGTGGGATGCCCCATTCCCTTGGAGGGGCAGGCAGGGGCTTACAACCTCCCCTCCGACCATGACTAGGTTTTACCCAATGTCTTCTCCGCCAAAGTTGTGACAATTGTTACGAGGCAGGAGAAACCCACCAGGGTCAGTAGGGTCAATAGACTTGGTGGGAAAATTCCTCATTGGCCCCAAATATGGTGAGCAACTTTGTCCAAAGCAAGGTCAGATGCAACCTACCCACCAAAGTACCACCACAGCCCTGACATATGCAGCAATTGAAGCAATGTGGGGGCAGGAGGTTTTCGCCCAATGCTGATGTGCAACAGCTGTGACACCAACTTGGGATCCAACAAATCCAGGGTTGGCTCAACTCTATTCCTCCTCACACTTGGAATGCCCCATTTGGGAGCTTTCTTCTTGCCCATGCTAGCAGAGATACCACCGTGGACTATCCACATGCCTACTCAGCAGTCAGTAGGAAGCTGGCTGAGAAGAGTGGACGAATCCTTCCACCTAATCCAAACACACACACACCAGCCCAGTGTAATGAGGGCTTGGACTATCTTCCAAACCATTAAAATATGTAGTGGTGAAACTAAAAGGTAAGGTAAAGGATCCCTGGGTGGTTAAGTCCTGTCAAAGGTGACTATGGGGTGTGACACTCATCTTGCTTTCTGGCTGAGGGAGCCAGTGTTTATCCACAGACAGCTTTCTGGGCCTTGTGGCCAGCATGACTAAACTGCTTCTGGCACAACGGAACACAGTGATGGAAACCAGAGCACACAGAAACGCCATTTACCTTCCTGCTGCAGCAGTACCTATTTATTTACTTGCACTGGGATGCAGGTGGTGCTGTGGTCTAAACCACTGAGCCTCTTGGGCTTGCCCATCAGAAGGTCGGTGGTTCAAATTCACATGATGAGGTGAGCTCCCATTGCTCTGCCCCAGCTTCTGCCAACCTAGCAGTTCGAAATTGGCGAAACTATTGCCAGGGTGTCATAAGAATGATACCTGGCAAGTCTGCAATGAAACCCCAGAAGAAAAACATCATTACTGCCCTCACAATGCACCAGGGCAAAGGAAAGAAACAATTACCAATTAAAATTCTTGACTATAACAGAAAAATTTACTGTGGCAATACATAATCAAATGTACTTGCAGACATGATGCTGCCCAAAGGTAAAGTATAAACAATGCTCTACAGGAAGCCCAAACCAATCCCAGTGTGGATCTCCCATCAAATTCTACAAACAACAATATAGCTTCCACGCTGTTCTTTCTTTGCAATTTCTGTGAGTACAAAATTCTATCTCCAACTTGGTGAAAAATTCAGGACCTTTTCCTAAAAAAATCAGAAAGGGCCGTTGCCACAGGCACAATAACAGCTAGATGGATGGTTCGTAGGTGTGTGTTTTTTAAGCCAACAACAACAACTAGGCTTTTGCTTGGGTCCTTATGGCTGGGTGCATTATGTGCTCGTGCGTGTCTGCTGTTGCTACGTGCCAAACGGCAATTGAAATAAGAGAAGAAAAATGCCGATGCCGCTTTTCCATTGCCTGCTCATCATGCAACAAAAGGATCAAGATCACATTTCATTCTTTAGAGTAACGCAGAAAGACATTCATTTCAGCCGCTCAAGGGGCAATTGTGGTTTGTCATGATCCATCTGTGTCTCTCCTCTGGATCCTTTTCTTCTGAATCTATAAATCAGGATGCCAGGAGGTCGCTGTGCTGCTGAATGGTATCAGCGTGGAACAGGAGCCTGTCACCCGAGACCTTTCATTTCCTTTCAAGCAAGAAAAGCTCTGTTGGTGGTACCCATCATACAGGGCACCTCAGTCGCAGCAGGCATAAAAGCCTTTGGAACGGGAGCCAAGAGGCTATTTCCCCCTTGTTTTTCACAGCCTAAATAGGCTTTTGCTGAAATTAATGTAAGTATGGGGTAAATGTTTTCAATTTCAATTTGTAGAAAGCTTTAAAAAATAAATAAATCTTGGGCTAACTTTAAAAGTATTCTGTTTTTGAACAGTTAGTTGTTTTTAAAGAAATAAATATTCAATATGTGGTTTAGGATATCCTTCTGCTTCAGACCCAAATGTCAGCCTCAGATGTTGAAACTGAAATCTGCAGGGGCTTCCACATTTCATTTTCGGTTATGAAATTAAATCGGGATCAAATAAAGCAAGCCCTGTCTCTTCTACCACTAATCAAATGGTTTCTGTGAGCTTTTAATGTTTGGTTGGGGATAACTTTGCCAAGGCCACAGAGGGTGCAGAGAAGCCACCACAGGACAGCTTGGTGCATATGAGCCTTAGAGTTGCTAAAGCTAACATAACTGGGAAAAACAGCTGCTTGTTCCAGAGCCTCACAGCCTGACTGACTGCATAGTTTCATTTGTTAAATGTGTTTTTACAAGACTTTGTAAGCTGCTCTGCATTGCAGCTTACAAACATGTGAATGTGGCTAAACAGATGCTTATACAATGGGAAACTTGCTTGTTTGAATCTTGTCAGATTCAGGCTTAGGAAACCCCCCCCCCCCATTTACTGCAGAAACAACCCTCAGCTCACAGTCAGCAGAGACCTATAGACAGCTATATCTCCCTGACTAGTTTCTAAAAACATGGTACACCCAACTACAAATATGGACATCCCATTCACACAACAACAACAGGTGCACACCTAAAGATGTAATATAGATGACTGTATGGAAGCTGCAAACTGGCAGCCTTCCTAATGAAGTTTGTTTGTTTGAAGTGTATTATCTCATTTATTTATTTATTTATTTATTTATTTGTATTTATTTATTTATTTTCAAGTTCAATAAGTTTATTGTGCTAGCCAAAGGTTATTACAAAACCATGCAAACACAGACGATATAAAACAAAACTTCTGCTTAAACAACCAGAAACATGTTATTGCAAGCAAGACTATAAATGAAGAGCCTTCACAACAACATACAGTGCAATTATTATTATTATTATTATTATTATTATTAATAATAATAATAATAATAAAATTTGTATACTGCCCTTCATCTGAAGATCACAGGACGATTCACAACATAAAAATACAAAATGAAAACACAAAATACATAATTAAAAAAATCAAGAGCAAAGCAAGCCAATTATCACAGGGTCCGGGTCAGTTCATATGAGAAGAGCTGGTCCTTGATGTATTGCAAGCAATGCCACCCATCCCTAACTTGGACTGCCGTTCCAGAATGATACCATGGTAGATGGTACTGAAAGCCACTGAGAGGTCAAGAAGAATTAAGAGGGACACATTTCCTCTGTTTCTCTCCCAACACAGGTAATCAGATGGGGCAACCAAAGCAGTTTCTGTCCCCAAACTGGGCTGAACCCCCAGATGAAATGGTTCTAGTGAATCAGTTTCCTCCAAAAACGCCTGAATCTGGTTCATAACTACCCGCTCAAGAACCTTGCCCAAGAATTTCATTGTAGACTTCTGAATCTCCCTTACAATTTACTGCTATTCGGGATTTTTATTTTCAAACGTATAGCCTGCCTCATCCTTTATATTAGAGCTAGGCAACCTTTTATTCTGCTGAGAGCCACATTCCCTCTAGAGTAATCCATTGGGGGCCATGTTCCAATAGTTGATGGAGCCATATCTGATGATGAGCAGAGACAAAAGTGCTCCGGATGAACTAATCTAGAACAAAGTCTCCCCCACCCACTGGACTTCAATCTTCACCTCAGATTAGAATTCTCAATCCTATGCAGATCTCTCACAAGTAAGCCCTGCTGGGTTTGATGGGGTTATTGTCAGATAAATATACACAGGGATTGGGAGGAGTTGCTTGTTTTTAAGTAGAACAGACCAAGATAGCTACCGTTCCAGAAAGCTTTAGTGTGTCAGAGAGAGAGAGAGAGAGAGAGTGCACAGATGCCTACCAATTTGTTCCCAGTCAACTGGAGAAAAGCTTATTTTCATCCAGGTTAAATACTGCCCCTTGTGGTAGTTTCCACTGCTCTTGTTAAGTTGACAGCAACTACTTTCTCGATTGGCTTTATCAATTCTCTTTTGTTAGCTTGCCCTCAGCTCTTGGACTCAGGTGAGATAAACATGAAAGCCAGCATGTCTAAACAATTCTAATAAGCCAAGGCTTCCAGAAGGTCAGGCTGATAGAAGTTTGGAAGTATTTGGCATCTGCAGCTGAAGCTACAAAAAAAAGCCCATCCTGATGAAAGTAGGATGGGCTGCAGTTCAATGGCCTTTTCAGCTTTGCAGGCATAAAAAGAAAAGCCCCAATTCAGATCCTCAGCATCTCCAGAGAAAAGATCTCAGGCATGGGAAAGGTAAGGCGTAAGAAGGACCTGCTAGATGGGGCCAATGCTTCATCTAGTCCAGCATTCTGTTCTCACAATAGCCAACTAGATGCCTATGGGAGCTCTCTCCTCACTTGCGAGTCCCAGCCCTCAGTATTCAGAGGTTCAGAGGCTTCAGCCATAACGTCAGTGGCTGATGCAAGGCACTGCTGGCTGGGAGCAGCCTCTTTAATGCTGCTCTGCCATAACCTTATGGTGCAGAGTTTGCGTCACTCCACCCTTCAGCTGATGCTCAAGAGCAGCCGCCCAACTGCAGCAGCGAGTGCACACCGTCAAATTCCTCCAGATGGTTCACATGATGACCACATGTAGAAAGATGAGAATGTGAAGAGAGCTGTCGGCTATTCCTGTGTGGGTGCTGGAAAAAGAGAGGTCACAAGGAAAGGTGCTGGCTCACTACTTGGGGTCCACATCACTGTATCATGTACAACAGCCTTCCCCAACTTGGTGCCCCCCTATGTTTTGGACTACTAATGCAGTCCCCCAACAGCATGGCTGTGCTGGCTGGGAGTTGTGGTCCAAAACATCTGGAGGGCACCAGGCTGGGGGAGGTCGAGACAGATGAAGTGGACAAAAATAATAATAATCAGCATGGCTCAATTTCAGTCTCTCTCTGAGCAACATGCAAAAGCAATTGTGCAATTAATTCCAAATAACAGACATTTGCAATTTAAGGTCTCTTTCCTTGTCTAACTAGCTCCCTTGGCTAAGTTCAGTACTGAATAACTTTGGCTCAATGCAGCCGGGAATCTCAATATGCAGAAATGATGGGACTATGTTTTAGAGGGCCAGGACCATAGCTCAGTGGTACGTTTTTATTACACTGAGGCCAGTCACTGCCTCTCAGCCTCACCTCCCTCACAGGACTGTTGTAAGGTTAAAATGAGGAGAACTATACATGCCACCTTGAGCTCCTTGGAAAAAAGGTAGAATATAAATGTAATCAGTCAGTCAGTCAACCTAGCAAGTACCAAATACTTCCACAATTGCTCTGCATAGAGGATAGACCATAAGTCATTGAGGGGAAGGGAATATCCCTCCATAGGTCATTAAAAAGCACCCATGTGCCTATAAGCCTGTACAAAGCACTGTAACCATGACAAGACACTACTGGAACACAGGAGCATCACACATTAAGTCTCTGAGCCTGTCTGGAATGCCTGCCTAATGCATCAATAGCAATCAGCGACAGCGGCAGCAACAACAGTAATAATCCTGGTGTGTGTGTTTCTCTCTGCCAGGCAACTGGCTTTCCATCTTTAAAGCAATCAGCTAAAATTGCAGCTCTCACTTATCTCTAACCCTCCCAGGCAAATAAGCAAGCTGGCACCCTTGATGTCATTCCAAGCTCAGATTCATTTTGGCAGGAGCCTGCAGCTCTCCAGTCCCGATACTCACTCTCTCAGTCTACAGGGAGACACAGCTGTTGGTTTTGTAAGATACAAAGCAAGAGAGAATTGAGGATCAAGACTTTATCGGTTCTATTTCTGACACTGAGAAGGGATATGTTCTCTGGCAGCCCAAAGAGGGGCGGGGAAAGGGTATCAAGATACCTCTGCTAAACAATTTGGAGGATGTTGTCTTTGGAGAAGGGGGACTTAAAACCTGGGATCCCATAGTTAGTGAGAGAAACATCCAGAGAAGCCCCTTATCATTTTGAAATGACAGCACTCATAGTCAAAGACAGAAGGAAGAAGGGAGCTGCCAAATGGAGAAGGTAGCTGCCTGCAAGATGGCTAGCTTGCTGGCCAAAATCAATTTTTTTAAAAAGAAACCTTAAAACTGTACCACTTGGCATTAACTTTGTTCCAATGATCCAATACCTTTGGCAGGCTGAGAAAGAAAACCCCTGAGTATTCCACCCACTGTCCTTACTAACAAGTCACAATGAAGTACTGATGGCTGTGTGATCCAATGCTCTCACCCAAGGCATCTACTTTTCGGCCTATTTATGTAAAGGTAGTTCCCCTGCCACCTATGAAATATTGTCTCTCATTTGATTGTGTGTGGGTGCATTTGTGCATGCGCACACATCAGTACACATGTGATTGTACCTCTTTTGCACAGTGCAGGTGCTGTAACTATGTAGATATGTTCAAAACAATGAGAAAGGTCTAAGCGTATGTCAGGCAAGCATATAAGCAGCAGCCAGTATGGTGATACACTAATGTGTACAGACACCCACACATACACACAAGAAATTTATACACTATAAATCAGAGTGAGCAGCAGAAGGGGATTTGGGATGCCAGAGGAGTGTTTGGGGGGTGAGGCACTCTTGATACTGCCATCATTTTTAAAAAGAAGCCAAGTCTCAACAGCAGAGTTCTCATATGTCACAGGTACAGCAACAGGACCCAGACTTCAGAATGGGCTAAAAATAATGTGAGGGATTGGAATTCACCCAACACTATCCCAGCCCCCCTTCAATGTACATTTCCATCTGGCAAATGTGCAAGGGGCAAGGCCTGCATGATCTTCCAAGGAACGTTCAAGATCCTCTCTTATGAGAAGCAGCTGTATCCATGACCTCCACTTTGATTACTACTTGCAGTTGCTTGATAGGAAATGTTTTCTACAGAGCAACAAACAGTGCATGTACAGAATGACAAGAAAATACCAAGACTTCAGTATGGAATTAGCCTGATCCTGCTGACCCCAAAGGAACCAGGCAATCTATTGTTCTCCTAGCGGAAAGGTCTTAGCAGCTGCAAAAGCCCTTACTTAGGATTTGCAAAGCTCCTCACAAACTCCCCCAAATCCCCTCACTGAAAATATTCACAGTCACATCCGCCACCTTCATTTCACCCAGAGACGTGCCCAGGCATCTTCCAGGCACCCAAAGCAACACGTTTGCTCAGTAAAGATGGGCTGCTTACGCAGCATTAAAATTCAGCTCACAGGTATGGGTAATTGCTGCTTCATATCTCTCAGTGTTGTTCTGGCCAAAAGAGAAACTTTGCAAAGATGCTCAGGATAGCTTGGCTTTATGGCTATCGAGCCCATGCAGAAGTCAGTGGGGGACTCAGCCAGGTACACTTGCCCTGGGACTTGGAGGGCCAAGCTGATTGGGGGGCCCTGCCAGGGACTGGGTGCCTTTTTGTTTGAGTTTATGACTTTATTCTAACAAGACTCCAACTTTGGATCTCAGGCAAGCTATGCATGGGCCTGGTGGTTAAGCTTGTCCCTTTGGAAGTTCTCAACTAACTCCATGACAAGAGCTCAGCTCCAAGCTCTAAGCCCCAGAGCAAGACCTTGTCTAACCAGATTCTCAGTAAGGTCATGCGCAACATTATTTAATACTGTGATTCTTAGGCAGGAAGATAAGGACAGGAGATAATTTTGCTACTGTTAGAAATGGTAAACATTTTGAGATTTCTGTTACTGAACCTGCAGAAAAAATTTGGAGTCTTCGTCTTATGCACATAAAATGGGACAAGAAAGAGCTAGGGCTTTCTGGTGCACTCTGTTTTAGGGGGTTTGTCTTTTGGTACCAGGTTACATATCACAATGGGCTGACACGATACATTGTTAATTCAGTTAATTCTGTAATTGCATATTTTAAATATTTTTACTTTATTTTAATCATAGCGTTCAGTGGTAGTGGTAATGTTGTCAACATCTATATAAAGGGGGAGCAGTGCCAAACGTTTCATGATAACTGGCTTGGAAACTGCTTTCATAGGGACAGAAAAAACTCTGCAAATGGTTCAAATATTCAGTTTTTAAAAATCCTGTGCCTTCCATTGTTTCTGCTACTGCTTCATAGTTATCCCTGCCCCTCAAAAAAGTCATATGGGCAATCACAGCCAATCAGAGATCACATAATGAGAGGGATGATGCGGCAGAACTATTCAGCCAATCAGTTTTAACTACATGAAATCATCACTAAGGCAAAATGAAGATGATCTAGAGGGAGAGCAAAGCTTCCTGAATTTGTGAGCTTGCAGCAATCACAAAAAAACCTGCTGAAAGAATCAGAATCAGCCACTACCTGCAACAACAGCTGTCAAGACCAGGCAGAAAACTTTTGAGATCTCCGTGTGTGTGTGTGCGTGCGTGTGCAGGGGTCAGCAAACTTTTTCAGCAGGGGACCGGACCAATGTCCCTCAGACCTTGGGGGGGCATACTATTTTTTGGGGTGGGGGAGGAATGAACGAATTTCTATGCCCCACAAATAACCCAGAGATGCATTTTAAATAAAAACACACATTCTACTCATGTAAAAACACGCTGATTCCCGTCCGCGGACCAGATTTCGAAGCCAATTTGGCTGGATCCAGCCCCCAGGCCTTAGTTTGCCTACCAATGGTGTAGAACAACTGCTAAAGTTGTTGCTCCCACTCCAAGTTGCTCTTGACTTGAATTTTCATTAAATGACTAGATTCTGGAAACCCACAGCTAATGATATCATCCACTTTCAGCAGATGACAAAGATTTCATGGACTTACTGAATAGCGTTCTAGCTCATCAAATGGCAGCATGACTGACCATGATGCCAACTAGTGAGGCCATTCATAAAGCAAGTCTACTGCAAGCAAGGAAGGAAGCATAATGCTAAAAATAGACAACATGAAAACCAGCAAGTAGGAAACAATGTAGGACATGCAATGTTGCCTTTGTAGCCCTGCAAATCCACACCCATAGATTAAGCAGTTGCCCTGATGTCTGACATTAACAGTGTAGTCACAATGTGCTACAAGAGTGGGCAGTCTGTGATAGCTACAACCTTCCTGATAAAGGCCAGCCCAATCTATGTGGAAATACAGAAACAGGCTCACATAAATGAATGCCCATGCATTACAATGCCCTCCACCACGTAGAAAGCTAGGTATCATGGAGGATTCTAGTTTACCCTTCTCCCTAACATGCTATTTTTCTATGTGCAAGGAATTAGCATTAAGTGGTGCAGTCTAGATACAGGACAACTGCCTACACTCAGAATCCAAGTCAACTGTTCACCGTTCTCAGCTGTTCTTTTTTCATTCAATGAAGGTGAGACTCTGCATTCAGGGACTCACTGTCATAGCAGCCTTGGTGCCAGGATGGAGAATCTGTGGCCCTCTAGAATTCAATGTTTCTCAAACTTGGGTCTGCAACTGTTGTTGGACTACAACTCCCATCATCCCTGACCATTGACCACGCCAACTGGGGCTGATGGGAGATGGAATGCAACAACATCTGGAGGGCCAAATGGTCCCCATCCCTGTCTTAGTGGAATACTCAACATAGAAATCTAAAATTCTGTGGTCACAATAAATGTGAATTTTGCAGGGAGAGGTCTAAAGAGCTATGCAGACTAGAATCCAGTCTTTTTTAGATAATCTACAGTAGGTACCGGCAGAAGGTAGATTGGGATCTACTGGTAGTTTTCTAGGTGATCTGTAGTAGACTGAGAAAAAACATTTATGACTCCCAACTGTTTAACAACAAATCAACTTTTCCTACCTAAACTGGGCTGCTGCAATGAAAACTGCTAATAAGCAAAAGTGGATTTTGCCCTAAAGGACTGTGAGCTCAATTCAGATCTGGTACCAAAAATAAATTCCTAGTCTCAGGAGGCGCTCAGAGGCATAGAATTCCAACTATGTCTTTTGCAGCTGGTTCTGACTAGTAAATTGTGGGGTTTGGCTAAAAAAGAAAGCTCATCCTACAACCCTGAACTCTGCCCACCCTAATCTAGGGAATGACAGAACTTTTCACACTCTGTTAATGAAAGGACAGGCAAGCAGACATATGGAGATAATTGGCAATACCGTAATAATTTCAGAAGGCTAATTTGTAGCAATGCTGGCCAAGCTCAGCTAACTAAGGTTTAGCCTTTTGATATGAATTCCACCCAATTTGTTTTAGGTGCAACTGATGGATGCTGTATCTCTGTTTAGCATGGAGGTGCTTCTGGTGATAAATTTTATTTAGTTTTCATTTAAAGCTGGACCTACGTACTTTCCACTTGCTAAAACAACATGAAAACCAAAACACCACCATCCTTCAAAATTTGCAGTTCTCCAAAGTATGTCATGCAGCTCTCCAGCCAAGAAACATATACAAAATGCATTCTATGAGGTAAAATTGCCCAGCAAAAATGGGTATATTAGGCAAAACTGCACACACAAAAATGTGTATGTTTGGAGAAATACACACAAAAATGCTGCTGAATTTTCATGAAGACAAAAAACATATCACAAACTGATGTGGAAGTGTGAACTAAAGATTAGAAAAACGAAAACCAAGAGAACCTAAAATTGACAGAGTCACCCATTCCTATGTGCTTCTCACAAACCCAACAGGTGGCACCAAGCAACCCTGCCAAGTTGCTTTACCTTGTTAGATAAAGACAGATGTTGAAACTCAGTGGATTCCAGGGCCTTGAATTCCCTATCAAAGAGGCAGGCAACAGGAACATAGAATACTATGAAGTGAAATGGGTTTCCCAGTTACTGGACACCTCATACTTCTGGACCTTCAGTCTTACCTTGTCAGCGAGGCAGTCTGACTCTTCCGCCAGGAGGTATACGGTCCCACCCTCGGCCATAAGGAGAGCAGTGTCAGTAGTGGATGAAGATCTTGGCCGGCCTTGGTGTTGGTGCAGTATTGCTGTCAGGCTGCTATCTTGGGGGGCTTTGCGGACAAGGTGCGGGCTGATTTTCTGGGGTTCCAGGGAGCCACTCTTGGCTCGCCGACTGCCGCTGTGCAAGCTGGTCCCCCTCTTGATGGAAGGACGGGAGCGGATCTGCTGCAACACCCTGTTGAAGGCAGTGGGCCGAGCTGGAAGGTCGTGGAGAGACATGGCATAGGAGACACGGTGCATCTCAGGGGAACGTTCTTTTTCATCTGGGGAGTCGTGGTCAGACATGCCATGGTGCTGGTGCTGCTGCTGCTGCTGCTGCGATGACTCCTGGGAATTCTGGTGCTCCCGTTCCCGGGACCGTCTGCGGCTATGGAAAAGATGCTTAAGGCCATGGCCAAACATAGATCCCTCAGACAGCTGTTGTATCTTCTGCATGGAGAAGAGAGACAAAAGCGTTGGAAGCACAGGGGCTACACAGGGCTTCTCTTACATAACACAGACGGCACAGAACACAGATGGAAAAATTAGCTCGCAATATTGCCACAATCCTGCAGCTGCATCTTCTGTTGTTACAAACTGGTGTAGCATTTTTGAAGACCAGGCTCGCCCACACAAAACAATCTGGAGTACAATATTTTGCATTTTGTGACCATGAACCTAGGGATCCAGCACTCTCAGCACTGATTAACCTCTAGGTTCCACCACCACCACCGTGTGTTGAACTATCACAATTCACCACCAGTACACACTTATACACACTTACTGCTTCCCCAGGCCTCCCAAAAGATCCTACATCAGCTAGCATCCAGCAAGAACCAATATCAGAGCACTTTTGCCAGGGCAGGAGGCAATAGATGTGAGCAATGTGGGGTAATGATTACAATGATTATACAATACCAAGCGACTGGAAGGCTGAGAAATCACATTGATACCATTTAATAGCACAGTGACAATTGTGATAATGTCGTGTGTGCCCCCCCCCCAGACATATTTCTTAAAGGGTGGAAAGGGTGCTAAACATCAGGATTATTCATCATTCATCCTAGGCAACAGTAAAAGCCTGGCATAGTATGCCCTATCCATTGTCACAACTGGATGTTTTAAAGGAGATCACTATATTGCATTAAGATCTGCAGCAGAGGTGGGGAAGTTTTGTGGCCCTCCAAATGTTGCTGGGCTACAACTCCCACTATCCCCAAACACTGGCCATGCTAGCAGGGACTCATGGGAGTACAGCATCATCTGGAGGGCCACAGGTTCTTTGCCCCTGATCTGCACCCTAACTGTAACTGGTATGGCAGGTGTCCTATGGTCATTGCCACACTTTTTGCTGACAACTCTTCAATTTGCAAAAGCATTCTCCATATCAGGTACTTTTCTTCCTGGCCTTTTAAATATGCTTTAACAAGATATACTCCCTCCCAACTGAACTTGCCAGCTATAGATATTAACTCCTGTCCATTTGTCCTGCAAACTCTGCTTTAAGGAGTCCCATGAGTTGTCACAAGCTTTTGCCAAAGTCACAGCTTCACTAGACTGAGGGGGACAGAGAAGAAAGTCTAGAAGAGAGCTGGGTGCTCTGCTGCTTTTGCCAAACCACAAGGCAAGCTATGGTTACAGTTACTCAAGTCAAGCCTAACCAGAAGCTACAGGCAATGTAACCAAGTTTCATGTGTAAGTGCAAAAGCAAACCATAGCTTCCTTCATTAAATCATCATTGAAAACTGAATAGGAGATTTTCCTTTCTTCAAAGTTTATGTGGCTTTAGCAGCTAAAAGTCTTGGTTGTGGCCCGCTCGGGTTTCCTCCACAATATGAGGCAGGAAAGAATGCCAGAACAAGGGACAAAATGCTGGTCTTACATCCTGGATAGCCAATGTGGTGTCCTGCAGATGTTGTTGGACTGCAGCTCCCATCATCCTTGACCATCGGACTGGCTGAGGCTGATGGGAGTTGTGGCCTAACAACATCTTGAGAGAATCAGATTTGGCTATTACAGTCATACCTCGGGATGAATACGCTTCTGGTTAGGCAAATTCGAGTTGCGCTCCATGGCGACCCGGAAGTAATGGAGCGCATTACTTCCAGGTTTTGCGTGCGCGCATGCGCAGACCATCAAAATGACATCATGCGCATGCGCAAAAGCGCCGAAACATGACCTGCAGATGCGCGGACACGGGTTACGTTTGCTTTGGGATGCGAACGTGGCTCCGGAATGGATCACATTCGCATCCCGAGGAACCACTGTACTGCATTAAAATATAGGCTACAAAAGTCCAAGGCATTTATCGCCTATGCAGTAAAAATGTATATATGTGTGGGTGGGTGTATACATATATATATGTATACATATATATATATATATATTTATGCATATAAAAGTTTGCTTATAAGCAGAACAAACTTCTTTTTGGGACATTGCTTCAAGATGGAATGAAAGAGCCACATAATCTTTCCAAGGAAGCTGGAAGTCAGGAGCAGGAAAATGTTGATCCTGCCATATCTTGCAACATATCAAAGCAATTAAACAACAGATTGTCCCCCAGAAAGACCACTGGGTGGCAACTTGTGTCAGTTGCCATTTCAAATGAGCTTGTTGCTATTTTTGGAGCAGAGGACAAATTTCCCACCACATCATCCCATATCTGTGAGTGTTTAATGCACGTGGCAAAGAAGTGGATCTCTGGAAGAGATGTGTGTGGTGGAGCCTGCTCCCAGCCTGCAACTCCCTGAACCTGGCCTGCTTCGAATCCATTCATTAGTCTGTGGTGCTTATGGGGCATGGTTTGGTTATGCATGGAATGTAGATAAAAGTTTTTCCTATGTATTGATCAAGGATCCCTAGGCGATGAAATAAAAGGTATTTCCAATCCATGTTACATGTTGTCCATGGCCATAAAAGAAAGGATTTAGCTAATGTTAGTGGATGCAAACATAGTTAAAGATTATTTTTTTCATGAATACACTATGTGGGAAATTTTCTAATTTCATTTGTATGCATTTCTAATTATGGGATCAGATCTTCTAAAGGATGACAACAAGGACATTCTGTACATTCTCCTCCCCCAGGAGAACATGGTATTTGGCCATACATTACTTCTTATCTTGTTTTATTTTTCTTGCAGAAAGATTAACCTGTAATGCTCTTTCATTATTAATAAACCAGACTGAGCTTGGTTATGTGAAATCATTAATATGTAACAAGCCCAACAATGCTGAGTTCTTTTGAAAAACCTGACAAACGGTGACCCTACAGGAGCTGCAGTTTGAAGAGCATTTAGAAAAGTGATCTAAGCAGCCCACTGACAAGGAGTCTGCATCAGCACTCTCATCTAATTAAATTAATGATTTTGTATTGGGAAAACAGCTGAAGACTCAAAAGTCCACTGCTGGTGCAAGAATAGCAGCTGACCTGAGACCAGGGCTTTCTTGTGGGATCAGGGCCACCATGCAGGTGAATCTTGGCATGAGAAGTGCAAGCTTCCATCACATTCCATCAAAGCAAACAGAATGAAGCCAAGGCAGGAGTCCCTGAAGCAGAAGCAACTGGGCCCAATTCTAATAAAAGAGCAGCATATTTACCTCCAAGGATCTCACACTCAGTGCAGCCTATGTACTGGTTAAAAAAACTCTTGGAGAGATGTCAGGCTCCAGGCCAGAGGCCTTCCCTTTCAAAGCCTTTTAAACCACAGAGCCTAGGGCTTGCTGATCAGAAGACTGGCGGGTCGAATCCCCGTGACGGGGTGAGCTCCCGTTGCTCAGTCCCTGCTCCTGCTAACCTAGCAGTTCGAAAGCACGTCAAAGTGCAAGTAGATAAATAGGTACCGCTCTGGCGGGAAGGTAAACGGCATTTCTGTGCACAGCTCTGGTTCACAGAAGCGGCTTAGTCATGCTGGCCACATGACCCGGAAGCTGTATGCCGGCTCCCTCGGCCAGTAAAGCTAGATGAGCGCCGCAACCCCAGAGTTGTCCGCAACTGGACTTAACGGTCAGGGGTCCCTTTACCTTTACTAACTTTCAAAAAAGGGGTGGATTTAGATGTCAAGGCACTGTTGAAGAAAATTGCACCTCTGGACGTCACCTTGCTTTTTCAAGGCTTGTGTGCTCCATGTCACAACACGGGCACGACATGGGGCAAGCGGTAGGGAACAAATATCTAATAAATCCAAAGCAGACCACAGAGGATCTTCAGCCCACCTGTGTTCTGGTTTGCCTACGAATGCAAAACTCATCTTGCCACACAGCTATCCACCATATAGCAGATCAGACTATTGGTCCATCTTGCCTAGTAATGCTTATTCTGGCTGGCAGTAGCTCTCCACGGTCTCAGACAGAGGTCTTTTCTAATGACCAGCTACGTGGTCCTCCTAAATAGACATGTTAAGGACTTAGTCTGGTTCAGTCCTTTCTGCATGGTCGCAACCAGGGAATTCCTCTCTCAGGAACCTCTCCCTCCTTGGAACTGTTTTTTTTTTTTTTTTTTTTGGCGGGGCTTATCTATTTGTTAATAAAAGCATTTATACAAAACATCAGTAGGACAATCATTAAAATGACTGGAAAATCAAGAGGCATTTAAAACAACTGAATAGGCCTGTCTGCTTTTTTAAAAGTCTTCAAGAGATGCCTGAAAGCCAAAAGTGAGAATGCCTGCCAAATGTCTGAAGGAGGAGTATTCCACAGCAGGGAACTAGTGACACTACATGCCTGATAGCCACTTGAGACCAGTTGGGCTTCTGGAACACATGGCACAACTAACAGCACTCCTCTGGATGATCTCAAGAATTCTGCTGGGAAATAAGGGCTCAGGAAGTGCTTAAGAGCCTGGACTCGTTTTTCAGCCCTTTGTATACCAACACAAGAACCTTGAACCTTCCATGCATTTCGCATTCTCTATGCCTGAACCCTAGTTTGAGCTCCACTGAAGTATCAGAGAAGGGGCAGAAACATTCATTTCCCAGACATCAACTTGATCTCATGGTTCCTGGAAGCCTCACATCAGTACCCCATGGTTTAATCAAAAGTGAAGAACATTTAATGTGTAGTTTTCTGCAAACTAGCCTCAAGTCACTCAACTCCCACCAGTACCCAAATCATTAGGCCTCCTTTCTTCTCATTAAAAGTTAGGAATAATTTACTAGCCACTAAAGTTGCACAGGGGAAGGGCAAAGAGGCTCAAGCTTTCCTCATCAGCCAATTGACTTTAAGAATCAGAACATCTTACCAATTTTCACCTGTGAAAAGGATTACCAGAAAGAAAAGGGAAAAAACCCTACTGTATTGAATTGCTGCTTTGGGCCATCATGATTTAAAGTTTATTCTATTTATAGAGTCTCTATGGAAACGGAGCGCACGTAAGGTAGAAAAGAACTATAAAACCCACAGATTTCTGCATCATGGTACAGAATGGATTTAGATTCTTCGTTTGCCCTTTAAAAAAGGCTCATGGGAACCAAAATGCCTGGTTCCCACATTTTAAAAATAACCATTTAAAAAAACATTTTTTGAAAAAAGAGGCTGGGGACCGGGAAGGAAAAATAGGCTATTTTCACAGCATCACGCCATGCCTTGCGTTCTCTCCGTATTTCCTTTTGGGAGAAAATGGACAGATGACAACTGACATAACCAGATCATGCAAATGTACACTGGCAAATTATTCTGATCTATGGATTTCTCAAAAGAAAGTAAGAAAAGCCCTGCACAGTCAGGCCAAATGTCTACCAAGCCTAACATCATGTTTCTAGGGAGGCTGTGTGTCCTACTTCACAGTCTTCTTTTTGAAACAGTTCTCTGTCTGGTCCAAGGCTGCATTCACACAGCAATTTATTTCATTTCCCTGACATTTCCCAAGCAGGTAATTTCCACATTAGATTTGAGCTTTCACACAATGTAAAAGCCACTCCCAAAAAACTAACGGAATATAGCGCATGTTTAGCCTTCATTTCTGTGCTATTTGATTCCAGGAAAAAATCCATGTGTAGCCCCCTTAGCCTAGAAAACTGTGGTAGTAAAGTGATGGAATTTGGAACAGTATACCAGCAGACAGTTAATTCCTGCTGTTTTTATGTGGAAACAGAATCAGGCACATGTGGAGCATTGCCCAATGACATCTATTGCTGTGTCAAGCCACGCCCACTGGTATGAACAAAATATAGGGCAACATGTCATTCCAAAAAACCCCATTTCCATAGCATAACAGGTACTGCAGTGTGAAAGGGACGTCAGAAAATAGGACATAAGTCCTAGCATTATAATCAGGAAAACTAGCGCCAGATTCCCCACATCCAAATGCACCCAAAGTCCAGGTATCTTCCTCCATAAAAAGAGATAGGGGCAGGAGCCTTGAAGCTGCTCAACGACAACACATGGACAGCAAAAGTGAGTAGGCACGAAGAGGGCACTGGCTTTAGTCTTCTCTACCATAGTGAGATATCCAATCATGGAACTGTAGAGTTGGAAGGGATCCCAAGGGCCATCTAGTCCAACCCCTTGCAATGCAAGAATCTTTTTGCCCAACGTGGAACTCAAACCCACAACCCTGAGATATATAGTATTTCTGTTTAAATGATGGCCATTTTTTCCACATTTGCACATACATACAAATTAGGATAGGGTACCTCTTTTTCCTTTCTCTGTTTTTGCACAACCCCAGAGTTGGTCACGACTGGACCTAATAGTCAGGGGTCCCTTTACCTTCCTGCCAACCTAGCAGTTCGAAAGCACGTCAAAGTGCAGGTAGATAAATAGGTACCACTCCAGCGGGAAGGTAAACGGCATTTCTGTGCACAGCTCTGGTTCACAGAAGCGGCTTAGTCATGCTGGCCACATGACCCGGAAGCTGTACGCTGGCTCCCTCGGCCTATAGAGCGAGATGAGTGCCACAACCCCAGAGTTGTCCGTGACTGGACGTAATGGTCAGGGGTCCCTTTACCTTTTATAAATTAGGATAGGGGATTGTATGCAGATCTGTGACCTCTTTTTTCCTTTCTCTGTTTTTGTCTGTTTGTTTGACAAGCATGAGTGGTCATCCTACTGCTTCCCAAAGTGGCCAGCTAACTATTACTCGGAAGCTCATAAGTAGACCACGAAGGCAGCAGGCCTCCCCTGACGTTCGTTCCCAGCAACTGATATTTCGTGGCATACTGCTTCTGAACCTAGAGGGTCTGGGAGATCAGCAGAGCAGCACCAGAACCTGCCGATTGGTTCCAGTGGCGTGGTGGCTAAGGTGTTGGACTAGGATCTGGGAGACCAAGGTTCAAATCCCCACTCAACCACAAAGCTCACTGGGTGACCTTGGGCCAGTCATTGCCTCTCAGCAGAATTTAATTTACAGGGTGGTTGAAGCTCCTTGAAGGAAAAGTGGGAATATAAATGTAATAGGTATAGAAATAAATAAAAGACCTGCTCTTCGCCAGAACATACAAAAGTGCAATACCGTTGGTTGAATCTAATACAGTCGCTGCATGAATGGAACAGATTTAGAGGAGTAGTGGGGAGGAGAGTAAGAGGAAGTCCAACTGCATGATCCAAAGTTGCTTTGCGAGTGCAACGACTTTGTTGGATGCAACCTAATTAAAGCAATGATTTAAAATAAAATAAAAACCACCACCCATCACCTCAAAACAATAATTACATGCCACACATTACAAGGAGGACATGATAATGATAGTATGCCTCTGAATCTCATGCGGCAAGAGTGCTATTGCGCAAAGAACTTACTTATGGGCCTCCCAGAAGCATCTGTTTAGCCACTGTGAGAACAGAGGGCAGGACTAGATAGGCTTTTGACCTGATCTAGCACAGCACTTTTTGTGTTAATATAATTAACCCCAAGCCTTGATATATAATAAAACTGCATCCTATTCAATCATGAGTGAGTCAATAACAGCCTTCAAAGCATGAAACGTGACTCAATTTCCAAACAATGCAAATGAAAATTTTAGACAAATTACCAATGCGTACTGCTAGTGACAAAAGTGTAGGAGTCTGTTTCCGTGTATTGCACACATTTACAGAGATATTTTACATATATGTAGAGGCAGACACCTAAACCTTCTGTCCCTTTGGATAATCTAATTTATTGTTCTGGCTAAATAACTGACATAATTAAAAATAATAATTGTAAAATGGACTTCAAGGTACATATTTAAATGTGGTTTTATTGGAACAGCTTGCAGGGCTTGCTCTCAAGGCCCAAACTCATGATAACTTTTGACACGGTAAAGTCACCGTGAAGTGATCTTATGGCAGCAATTTCATGGTTTATGTGTGTACACTCTCATGTAACAACAGTAAATAATTATAATGGCAAAGCAGAAAAAATTCAAAAGGCAGAATTTGACCCAACCTAGTAAATACTGATTTTTACCACTGGGGGGCAGACAAACAAAATAGTGTATTTATGACATGAAACCAACATTGGTAAATAATGATAAAGATTGTGGTGGTGGTGTTTGCTCTGGGTAATTACCACATCAAAAGAAAGATTCCGGCCATAGATACAACCTTCAGTTCAAAAAAATCACTGTTTCAGTAAGCCCCTCCCCCATGACTTAAAGGTGAAAGCACTTCCTGTACAAACAAGAGTCTTGGTTGAAAAGAAATGAAGTGTGTGTGTGTGTGTGTGTGTGTGTGTGTGTGTGTGTTTATTATTAAATTAATAACCCATCTTTCACCCCAAAGCTGTCCTTTTTTCCTTTTTTTTTTATCTCAACAACAACCCTATGAGGTAGATCAGTAGAGGTAGAGATTGTGGTTGGTCCAAAGTCACACAGCAAGCTTCATGACTGGAGATTTGAACCCTGACCTCCCAACTTCTAGTCCAGCACTTTAACCACTACACCACACTGGGCCCAAATGTAGCTAACGTGAGTCCTAGATAAGTCCCACCGAACCCAATGCGACAAGTCAGTTGCAACTAACTCAAGACCCACTGCTTCCAATGGAACTTAGTCAAGACAAGTGGGACCTGTCACAAAATGTTTCATTGTGGAGTGCTCCTGTTCAAAGTGCCAGCCAGCTAGCCAGCCATGTCTTCATCTTCTTCCAGGATACTCCATTACACCAACAACTAAGTTTTCCAGTTCTCTCCCCAACAGATAGCATTAGCATTCTATGCCCCCTGAACACGATAAATTCTCACTGGGCTTTGGGGGGGGGTTGCTCCCTTGTTTTTCCCCCTGAACCTACTGATACCTCCTTTTTGTGCACAGGTGATATCATTTGGGCACTCACTGTTGAAGTATTATTATTATTATTATTATTATTATTATTATTATTATTATTATTATTATTGGAATCATCCAACATTTGCTTTGCAAATGGCAGATGGCTGGCATAGAATGACTGTTGCTCAAATCCAAGACAGACAGAAGCTAAAGTGAAGTTATGCTGCAGAAGAGGGCACAGATTCATATGTGTTACAAATGCAGTCTGAGAATATTATCTTATTTAGCAAACCCATTCCGCCAGGGAAAGGCCTCTAGCCTTCACAACAGGGCTCCCCCTTCTCCTCCTGCTGCACGCCCCCTACACCTCACCCAAATCTCCTCTGGAGGGGAGAGAGGCACCACACCATAGCTGCAAGCTGCAGAACCATGAAAGCACACATACACACAACTGCCTGTGAGGAGAACCTGAGCTTACAGGGTTAAACAGCTCAGAGTGTACGCACTGCCCACTGTTGGGAGGAGGGAGACCCTGCGTCATTTCCGAGTGTCTCCAGTCTTTGTTCTTTTTCTCTACTTTCGCTTTTGAGGAGAGAGGACGTGTTTTTCACGATGCTGTTCGCTGTGATAGATAATGGATAGTCTGCTGTAAATAAACTGCTTCTAGCTGCTAATATCCTGAGTGGACTTTATTTTAGCACACTGAAGAAAGCTCTGAAGAAGCTTTGCAGCTTTCTCTTGCTGCTGCGTAAACTCTGCGTTTTTTGCTCAGAGCCTTTGGAATGTGGCCTTTGAAGTCCAGCAGAGCTGCGTAGCCGAAGTGGGCTGGACGCCAGGACTTATCTGAGCAATAAATCTACTATCTGACAGGTTATGGACAGTAATTGCAATTAGAGGAAGCTGCTTTGATGTCCGGTGGAGAGCCTGTTTGGAATGCTGTGTGCTTACAAAGGCTGTAAAAGGTGAGACGCTGCTGTTTTTGCTGCCGGAAGAAGAAGGCCTGCTTTGAGGCTTTGCCTGGGAGAAAGCAGGGAAGCTGGCTGCAAGCTGTGTGCTGCAAAGGGACGCCAGAAGCCTATCCTCGGAGCCGGTTTAGTACGCGTGAGTACTCCACAGCCCCAAGGGGGGACCAGGGGAGGAGATGGCAGAACTCCAGGAGAGTTTCAACGTCCCCTTTGAGAGATTAAACCAGCAAAACTGGGATATCTGGGTTAGAAGAATAAGGGGGTGGTTTTTGGCCACAGGGCTCTGGAGCATAGCCCAGAAGGAGCCGGTCCCACCCATGCCACTTGCTTCTGAAGATGACGCAGCAGGCTTTGAGGCTGCTTTGCTGGAGGACAGACAGCAGAGAATGCAAAGGGAACTCTGCATGCTGAAAGCAAGCGTGAACGCT
The DNA here is from genome assembly GCF_964252035.2 of Podarcis erhardii. Taxonomy (NCBI): domain Eukaryota; kingdom Metazoa; phylum Chordata; class Lepidosauria; order Squamata; family Lacertidae; genus Podarcis; species Podarcis erhardii. The sequence goes on from NC_138510.1 coordinate 42,105,668, forward strand.
TCGCTATCGCTCCATTTGGAGGGCGTTGAGTCGGCTCAGGCCGCTTGGCAGTTGCTGAGGAGTCTGTGTGCAAGCTCAGCAAGAGACCAGGGCCCTAAGAAAGCCGAGAACAGGGAGGAAGCGGAGAGCCCAGAGGGGGCTGCTGGCCATGTTCCTGAAGTTACAGCTGGGAGTAGCTGCTTTGTCTCCGAGGGGCTGTGTGATGCTGAGGCCTACAACCAGAGTGCTGGGGAGCGTGCAGGCCCAGGCTGTGCACCCAAAGGTGGGGGTGCTCGGAACAAAGGAATGGCTGAAGAGGGAGCTGTTAGAGCTGTTGCTACGCGTCGCCGCTGTTATCGCTGTGGCTCCCCCTCCCATCTGGTGAGAGACTGTCCAGTCGAGGCACAGGAACAGCCGAAGGCCGTCTCCCGTAGCAACCAGATAAAGAGCTCTTCTTCAAAGCGTGGGAAAGGCAAGCCGAAGGCAGCTGGCAGAGACACTGAATGTAAACATTTGGCAGCCTCTATGGCTGCAGTCAAGAGTTGTCAACAGGATGCTGTGCTGACTTTTGTGGTAGACTCAGGAGCGTCTCATCACTTAGTGCCATCTGCAGGATTCCTGGAGAACTGCACCTCTGTAACTTCTGGAAAGACTGTGTGTTTAGCAGATGGGACTAAACACCCACTCACGCAGACTGGCTCACTGTTTTGTTCTTTCTTACAGGATTCGATCCAGGCTTTTGTTGTTCCAGGACTGTCTTGCGCATTGCTGTCTGTCAGCGCCCTTCTTGCTGAAAACTACAAAGTGTGTTTTGAGAACAATAAGTGTTCTATTTCTAAGAATGGACAGCACCTAGTCAGTGTTGAATGTAAAGACAGGTTGTTTGTGATAAATGCTTCTTTTGCAGGTACAGGTGACACGGAGGTGGCTCAAGCACAGTGTGCCAACGTTCCAGTTCATGATGCGTGTGCTCACTTATGGCACCGACGCATGGCTCACGTGTCCTAGGGGTCAGTGAAGAAGATCCCAGAGTGTACACAAGGGTGCAAAATGAAACCTTGTGCTAAGTTTCTAGATTGCAGAGCGTGCAAGTCTGCAAAGGTAAAAACGTGCACATACCCAAGGTCTGAAAGGGTGACCACTAGGGCTTTTCAATTAATTCATGCAGATTTGTCAGGTCCCATGTCTGTGACCAGTTTGGGCGGAGCCAAATATGCGCTGGTTCTGATTGATGACCATACTCGGAATTCTTGGACCTTCACGATCCAACACAAAAGTGAGGCTACACCGCTAATCAAAGACTGGATTGTGGCTGTGGAACTGCAGTTTTCCACACGGGTGCAAAGCTTTCAGAGCGATCGCGGTGGGGAGTTCACTGGGTCTGCACTGCAAAGTTTCTTCCGCAAAAAGGGGATTCAACACAGATTGACCTCTCCGCACTCTCCCCAACAGAATGGGATTGCGGAAAGGCGGAACAGGACTCTAGGGGAGATGTCCGCAGCTCTTTTGTTTGATGCCGGGCTCCCACAGCGCTTTTGGGGGGAGGCTTGGCGAACGGCCAACTTTATTCTGAACAGGTCTTTCAATTCAGTGGTAGGTGACACCCCGTACTTCTTGTTGCACGGAAAGCAACCGAAAGTTCACTACTTTCGTGTTTTTGGTTGTGAGGCTTGGGTCCTCATACCAAAGGCCAAACGCAAGAAAGGTGAACCCAGGTCCCAAAAGATGATTTTCTGTGGGTATGAGCCAGGGACCAAGGGGTGGAGCAATCAGTCCAGGATTCTGCTCAGCAACAGTGCTGAATTCTGTGAGCAGAGTGGTTGGGCTAGGATACATGGGAACCCTGACATCCTGTCCGAGAGTCTGTTTGACTCTGCTGATGAAGGTGAGGAAGAGGTTGAACCTGCAGCCGAGGCTCAGAGTTCAGACCCAGTGCAGGCAGAGGGGAGAACTTCTCCCAAGGCTGTGAAGATTGAGCAACGCAGTGCTCCATCTTCCCCCACAGGTTCGGCTGAGAAGTCCAGAAGGCGCAGTAAGTCAGAGGGGGAGCTCTCTGATGCCAAGGACGTTCTGGCTGGCCCCAGTGGGTCAGAGGGAGTTCCTGAAGTGGTGCTGCGCCGTTCTGCTCGGACGACCAAGGGGAAGCCTCCTGAAAGGTTTGCTGTCACTAGCGTGTGGGTCGGAATGGCACAGTGTGAACCCGAGAGTTTTGAAGATGTTCAGAAACTACCTCAGGAAGAAGCCAGGAAATGGCATGAGGCGATGCAGAAGGAGATGAACTCAATGGAGTCTCTAGGTGTGTTCTCCCTCACGAAGTTGCCGATGGGCGAAAAAGCCGTGGGTAGCCGCTGGGTTTACCGTCTTAAGCCTACAGCGACAGGAGAACCGCAGTATAAGGATTCACTCAGCGCAGGGGGTTGCATTATATGGAAACGTATGCTCCCACCTGTAGGAGTGAATCTCTACGTTTGCTTTTGGCCATAGCTGCACAAAGAGGGTTGCTGGTGCATCATTTTGATGTGGACGTTGCTTACTTGAACTCAGACCTCCAGGAGGATTTGTACATGCTTCCTCCTCCAGGGTTTGAGGGCAATGAGCGAGGTACTGTGTGGAAACTTCACAAGTCAATTTACGGCCTGAAGCAGTCGGCCAGGAATTGGAACTTGTGCCTGAATGAAGCTTTGGAGAAGCTAGGTTTCAGGAAGAGTCTTGCTGACAGTTGCTTGTTCCTTAGAGGATCAGGAGACTCGCAGGAACTGGTGTTATTTTTTGTTGATGACATCATCCATATTGGAAAGGCAGACAAACAGGTGCAGAAGTTTGCCAAAGAGCTTGGGAAGCGGTTTCAGCTCAAGAACCTGGGTGCAGTAAAGATCTACCTAGGCGTGCAGATAGCGAGAACTGAGGATGGTAGCTTCTTGCTCAGTCAGAAAGGCAAGATTGAACAGTTGCTTGAGAAGTTCAGAATGTCCGATTGTGCAGGAGTTCGGACACCCATGGAGACGAACTTCGTGAAAGATAGCCAGCAAGCAGAAAGTGCCGAGTTTGAGAATGCTGAGCTCTTTCAGTCAGCTCTAGGTAGTCTGTTGTATCTGTCCCAATGGAGCAGACCAGACATTGCCTTTGCTACCAATCTGCTAAGTAGGGAAGCGTCAAAGCCCAGTGTGAGTGCTTGGCACGGTATCAAGTGGGTACTGCGCTACCTGCAGCATACCAAAGACTTCTGTCTTAAGCTGCCAGCTGAAGGTGAGGCGAAGCTCACATGTTATGCGGACAGTGACTGGGCGAATTCGCAGGACCGCAAGTCTGTGTCTGGGTTGGTGGTAAAGTTTGGGAAGTCACTAGTTGGGTGGAAGTCCCGGAAGCAAAGTCTCATTGCGCTGTCTTCTACTGAAGGTGAATTCAGTGCACTGTCAGATTTGTGCCGGGAACTAGAGTTCTATAGGTGCTTGGTGCAAGAGATCTATGGGGATTGTAGCTTGCCCATCACGGTTTGGGAAGACAATCAACCTTGTTTGAAACTGGCTGAATCTGCGCAATTTAAGGCCAGAACCAAGCATCTGGACATACGTTTTCAAAATGTGTGTCAGAGTGTTCAGTCAGGTTTGATTCGGCTGAAGTATTGTGCCAGTCACAGTAACCTGGCCGATGGATTCACCAAACCTTTAAGCTTCCAGCGTCATGGGGAGTTTTGTGGTGGTTTGGAGTTGGGGCTAAGTTCTGTACTTACTCCCCCCACAGTGGTGCAGCGCGAGAGGGGGTGTGAGGAGAACCTGAGCTTACAGGGTTAAACAGCTCAGAGTGTACGCACTGCCCACTGTTGGGAGGAGGGAGACCCTGCGTCATTTCCGAGTGTCTCCAGTCTTTGTTCTTTTTCTCTACTTTCGCTTTTGAGGAGAGAGGACGTGTTTTTCACGATGCTGTTCGCTGTGATAGATAATGGATAGTCTGCTGTAAATAAACTGCTTCTAGCTGCTAATATCCTGAGTGGACTTTATTTTAGCACACTGAAGAAAGCTCTGAAGAAGCTTTGCAGCTTTCTCTTGCTGCTGCGTAAACTCTGCGTTTTTTGCTCAGAGCCTTTGGAATGTGGCCTTTGAAGTCCAGCAGAGCTGCGTAGCCGAAGTGGGCTGGACGCCAGGACTTATCTGAGCAATAAATCTACTATCTGACACTGCCCATGTAATTCAATGTGGAAAAGGATGTGTAGCACCACCAGCTAGGAATGGCAAGCCTATCCCAGTTTGAATGTTCTCTTGTTGGTTATTGCTTCTCATGGATAACTCCTCCATTTGGCTTGAAGTCTACACGCTGGTGCCTGCTTTGGACCAGTGTGATACATTTAATAAGGTAAAGGGACCCCTGACCATTAGGTCCAGTCGCGGCCGACTCTGGGGTTGTGGCGCTCATCTCGCTTTATTGGCCGAGGGAGCCAGCATACAGCTTCCGGGTCATGTGGCCAGCATGACTAAGCCACTTCTGCCAAACCAGAGCAGCGCATGGAAACATCGTTTACCTTCCCGCCGGAGCGGTACCTATTTATCTACTTGCACTTTGACGTGCTTTTGAACTGCTAGGTGGGCAGGAGCAGGGACCGAGCAACAGGAGCTCATCCCGTCGCGGGGATTCGAACCGCCGACCTTCTGATCGGCAAGTCCTAGGCTCTGTGGTTTAACCCACAGCACCACCTGCGTCCCTTACACATCACCAAAAAAAGAAGAAATGATTAATCAAAAAAGAGGACATAGATCTGAATAAAATTTCCATAAGCTAATTTATATGCCTAGATGCAACGAACACTACAATTTAAACAGTAATGCAATACATTTCACCATAGTGGGGTAGACTGTGAGCAGATGACCTGTGTGCTTGCTCAGTCGGCCCTCCATGTGCTCACTGTAGATGGGGAACTTCAGGGCCTCTGCTCGCTCTCCATGCAGTGATTCTCTTTCTTTAAGCCAGACTTCAGGCCAACTGAACAGTTTATAACCAGTATGAGGTTGGCCACAGTTCTTGAAGCAAAATCAAATGTGACCTGAAATGGTGTGTGTGCCTGCGCTCGCACGCATGCCTTCCTTTATCCTCCTTAAATGTCACCTCAAACAGAAATGAAAGAATCTGCACACATGTGCCATCTGAAGTCCTGAGGAATTGTGACCTTTATATCTAATTAATTTACTTGTTTAACTCACACAAATCCACTTGGAAAAACTGGTTCTTCAAGATCCATGTGCTATTCCTCCTGAAAGGTTATTAAACATCACTGAACATTTACATGTCTCGAAATCCCACATACAGGTTTAGCAAAGTATTGTTTAAGGATTATTTATGTAATGTAATTTTTGCCCACATGATCTCACGAAAGTGACCCCAAGGCAGGGTGTAGTAAAATATTAAACCATAACATGAATAGAAAAGACCATCAAACTAGCATCCGGTACAACACAGTATCATAATCGTGATTATGGCACAATTCTGTGTGAGCACCACAACAAGTGCAGGAGGCAAGAAGAAAGAGTTGCCAGCAAGCATGAAGTGTTGCAAAGGGTCCACTTACAAACACTGTGTTATCATAAGGGCGGCATAATGATAAAGTTAACATTTAGCATAAGTTATAGAGCACAACACTCCATGCACCAAATGTTTGAGCATGCAAGAAAAGGACTGAAACCCACAATAGCAAACCAGACAGTAGCTGATAAATGATTTTACAAGGCGGTCACTAATCATGTCATTCCAGAGCCCAAGCTGGTACTGTTCATGCTGCCTGACAGCAAATATATTCAGGTAACCCGTAGGGGACTTGGCTCACCTTGACAATGACCTTCTAAGACTGAAAGGCAATAGCTTATTCTCCCACAGGACACACATTTCAAGCATACTATGCAAGAGCTCTGACACTGGACATACTAATCTTCACGGGTAAAAAAGGGCAAATGTCACATCCACCCACTCCAGCTATCCCACAAGGCGAGACGTTAATGTCTCCTGACAGAAGTAGGCTTCTAATCTTCAGAGACGTCGAACCCTGAAACAGTATCTCCAGAATGGTGCCAGAGACAAAGACGGTAAATGGTTTTAAAACTAAGCTGAACACAGTTAACTATAGGTTTTCAATGCTGCATTTTAATTTAGAGCTATCCAAGTACCATTCTGGGGATGATTTTCCTTTGCTATCCCTTCAGGTTTTGAAGTGCACAGCGAAGCAAGGAAAGGAGATCACCTATTTTCACAAAGCAAGGTTAGGAAATTTGTTTGCACATTTGTGCCAAATTCACAATATATTTGCAAGTTGATGGACTGCTGATAATTAACATAACCGGCACATTATTTTAACCAACATGGCAGATGCCAAATTGCAGATGGTGAAAAGACTGCACTTCTGCAACATTCTATTCCAAAATCAAACCACTCAAATGTGAAAAAGGTTAAGTCAGCTTCTGCAAAATATTTGTGGAAACTGAAAATGTATAATGATACATTGAGTTCCCTTTTAGTCCACTGCAAGCCCTTCAGCATTTTAGTTTTTACCATCTGGTTTATAATGTTTATTGCTGCAACAAGAGGACTAGAAACTTGCTACTTTTGTTTCCAATGGAAGTTGGGCTTCTTGTGGGGTGCAAAACAAAATACTTATATATGTAATTATGTTGAAAAGCTTTGGCTCCAAGCCAAGGAGCAACAACACATTTGTGGATCCTTGTTATTTGGCTCCTAGTTCCTGATTCTAGTCTTCCTGCTATGCAGTGTTGAACCTTGCTTGAACTTCCTGTGATGTTGACATTGGACTCTTGCATGATTCTGTCATGTTTGAACCTAGACTAAATCTCTGTGTTTGAGCTTAATGTGTTTGAAACATACTGCATCTGCAACCCTGCCCTCATTAGTGAGTCCTTTGGTGAAGGTTCGTATCTCCTGCAGTTGGGACCCTAGCACCAGAGGGTATTTCCTGGAGCATGACATCCTGCTTCACCGCCATCCCAACAAAAATCCCACCCCCGCTCGCCAATGCTTCGATTAGGCCCAGAAAAAAGCTTCCATTGGTACCAATGGGACTTGCTAATGGTGCATTTAGCATCCTGTCTAATGTGGCTCTCAGTTCCCACCTTAACAGTGTCAGGAAACAGGGTGAACAGCTATACTGCTACTATGCTGGAGAGTTGTCTGAGCCCATGATTTAACTGCAGGGGAGATTTTCCCAGCACAAAGTTTAAGCGCTCAGCTTGCAAAGAATTATGACAGCACCTTACAATGCAAAACTTTCATAGTTATGTAAAAGAACAGGACCTATACAGTCACGCTTAGATAAGGAAAGCAACGCTGTTCTCACTCTGGGCTTGGAAGGAGCCTGACTTGCACTTCACCAAGGACTAAATTATATTCTGTTACACTCAACAAAATGTGCAAGAGAAGAATACGCCCAAAACACACCAAAAAAATCTGCTAGCTTAAAACATTCAGGTCTTCATTTATTACAAAGACAGAATGCCTGTAAACACAAGAAAAAGAAAAATGAGACCCAAGGCTGTCATTTACTAAGTTTTCACTCAGAAGACTGCACTAAATCTTTATAAAGAAAAAATACAGTGATGGTGTTAGAGTTTGGGCAGTGACTGCATAAGGCAGAGGTAGGGAACCAGTCTCCCTCCAAATGTTTCTGAAATACAACTCTATTTATGACCATTGGAAGTGAGGAGAGCATTGGGTCCCAACCTGTGCCACCCCGCCAGCTGCTACTGCAGAAGGTCCCATGTACAACCTCTGGCATTTCCTATTCAAGCAGATCAGAGAGCAGGTGGCAAGAAAGGCTCTGGTGTGAGATGCTGGGGGAATGATGCTGGTGGCCAGAGGAGACAGTGCTGGGCTGGATAGATGGACAGTCTGGCCTGGTATAAGGCAGCTTCCTATGAAAATTAAGATGGTCACTGCCACTGGGCAGCAGCCAAGAGGAAGGAGGACCATAACAGAAGGAAACACAAGGTTACAGAGACACAGGGGCTGCTATGTCAACAGGAGCCTGCAGCCCACAACCAAACTTCAGGAAATCCACAACCAAACATCATGCAACCCATAGCATCATCCAGCTCTTCAGAGTAATGGAAGCAGGTGAGGAAGCAGAGAGAGATGGGGTGACACAGAGGAAGATCAAGGGATAACAGAGAGAGTAATGCAATATTATGCACTTCTACTATTTTTGGCTGCCGCTCCACTCTCCATCAGATGTGTGCCCACCTGCAGTTCTAACTCCTGGTTGCCTTTTCCAATGAGTTAAATGGACCTTCATAGGAAAAAGGTCCTCCATCTTTTCTTTAAACTATCCCCACTCCTAGCAAAATTAGCAGGCATGTAAAAATGGGAATATTTGTTTGCTTTCTAGAACCACTTTGCCTCAAGCTGGCAACAAAGGTTCACTTTGTGGAATCACTCAATGCTTCATGCCCAGATCTTCACTCTAAGGATTCTGCAAGGTGCATATTTTTAGTTGCAGAAATCCCAAATGAACTTGTGGCCTGCTATTAGCAATGTGTTTTTAATCTCTGGGAGATGCTACTGGGAAAAATTGGGATATGTCACTACATCTGGGAGAAGGTTGCCAAAAAATTATATTGACAGCAGATCAGTAAAAGCTTGGCCAGCAGTTAGAAACCAATTCTCCATAGGACTTTCAATTCTCCCTTTAGTAAAGTGAAGGGGTGTGCATTTATTTATGACACTGAATTTATTATGAACTCAGGCATCCTGTTGCTGAGCTTATAACTGCTGCCATCCAATCTTAGGCAGAATTAGGTCATCCATCTGCTGTTGTGTCTTGCCAGGACTTTTTCCTAGTCCACTTCTGCTCTAAAAGGCTTGCTCATCACCAGATGATTTGAACTTTTATTTGGATAAAGGTATGTACGCAACCCTGCACTCTCTCCTCCCCAATCACAGGAAAACAGATTCTTTCCTGCTAAGGATCCAGCAGAACAATTAAAGTCTGAATGTTTTGCAACGAAAAGGGTGCATATTTTTACAACAGCACCTTTGTTATTAAATTAACAGATCAAACCCAGCTTTAACCAAGGAGGTGAATGTGAAGCTATTGATACAATGCTGAAATAGAGAGATCTATGAATGAAGGTCCAGGTTCAGTTCCCAACATGTCAGTTAAAAGGGCACCCTGGGCAGAATTTAACAAAAGGAGTTGTATGAATGAGCCTCCGTGGGATTCCACTTTTGGAGAAAATGGATGCATGAATAGTCCCATGCTTCGGCTTTCCAGTGCAAAGTTTAATATGCTGAAAGCAGACCTATGCATCTCTTGAATGCTGACATGTGGATTTTAAGTGCTTTGCTGGTCATGAGCTTTTGGCAAATGCCTGATCCTGCCACCCCCTCGAGCTGACTGCATGGAGGGAGACTTGTCAGTCCTGTCCACTTCTGCAGCACATGCATCTCAAAATGCAAGCTACAACTTGCGGCAGAAAGTAGGAATGCAGACTTACTTGTTCACTCTCATCATTGTGAGCTGTAAAACAGGGATGGGGAACCTATGGCCCTCCAAATGTTGCTGGAGTACCATCACCATCATCACTGACCTTTGGCTATTCTGGCTGATTGGAGCTGAACAACATCTGGAGAGGCATGGTTTCTCCATCCCTCTTATAAAGTGTTAAACAGCCGTGTGTCAGACTTCTTTCCATTCTTTCCCACTGTTACCTATTCTGATCCAAGTGGTTCCCAAACTTTCTCCCCCACAGACCACTTGAAAGATGCAGAATAACCACTTAACGATTTTTCTGCCTATCTTAGCATTTATAATCCACCATGCTAAATGCTGCATGGTTTTTAAGTGTATTCTTATTGCTTGTTTTATTTCTTATGTTGTATTACGGTTTGAATTAATTAAAAACCAATATGGATATTCAGTGTAATGGATGTGCTCTCTCCCATCTTCAACCACAAATCTACAGACATGGATCACCTGAGTGAAGCTCTTGGACCACTGGTGATCTATGGGCTGTGGTCTGAGAACCCCTGAAATAGATGATAAATAACATGGGCAACAAGACAGTACCCTGTGGGACACAGGGGGACAGAGCAGAAGTCCCACAATGCACCCTCTGGTTGAAGTATTGAAGGTAGGAGTCAAACCACTGAAACTTGCCCCCCCACCCAATGTCCCAATCAACTGAGCCCCTCCAGATGGATACCATAGTGAATGGTATTAAAAGTCACCAAGCTGGTCTAGGAGAATCAACAGGGTAGCATTCCTCCTGCCTCTCAATAAAGTTAATCAATAAGGCCAACCAAGGCTGTTTCAGTTTCTGTTTCTGACGCAGTGAACTGAGCAAAACAGAAGGTGAGGGGTGGGGGGAGCACTGAATTTTGGCCTCACACAGGGTGCCACTGAAAACTGAAATACCAAAGTATGCCCCTGCAATCTGGCTCAATAAACTTGGTGAGAGCAGAATTAGGATATGGTAACCAATGATGAAATTTGGAGGAAAAACTAGTCCAAAGCTTAAAGTCCTTATCTGTGCAAATTAGGAAGCTGTATTTGAAGTTGGTCCATGGCTGGTACTTAATTTATTTATTTCATAAAATTGACTGTAAACCAAAACCTCAACAAAGTATACAAAAAGATAAAACAAAACAAAACAAAAAAACAAAACAAAAATACTTTTGAACAATATTTTAAAACATACAAATAGTTAAAATCATAAAACAGATTAAAATTTACAACTTTGTGAGCATCTGGGTAGGGTTGCCTAAACAATAATGTTTTCAGCATGTGCCGAAGAAAATACAGTGAAGGTACTTGCTTGATATCAAAAGACAGAGTTCCAAAATCTCAAGACAGTTCTCTTTTGTGTGCAAGATTTGTCCCCTCTGTGTTAGAAGGGGTGTGGAATTATAGGCTCCTATCAATACCTGTGGTGGAACTGCCCCAAATTTGGGGGCAGTTTGGGGGGTGACAGGTTTTGCTGAAATTGTTCTCCTTACTGATCAGCTGGTCCCATTATCTCCATAGCTACCTTTCTAAAATGTTTTTAGATATTACAAATCAGGAACTCATCACACAATTCTTGGTAGGTCCTCTGCTACCAGTATTACATTTTGGAAAACTTTTAATTTATGCAATCTTTCTTTTTTGTATAGTAAAGTAGGACACTTAACCCTATTGGGGGGTGAGGAGTAACACGAATTTAAGGTAGCCAGAGGACAAAGCACACATGATGCATTTTTCACAATACAGTATGGTTCTATCTCTTATACAAACAAAACAGAATATAACCAACCCGTTCTTCCAGTGTATTCAAGTATTTGGTTACGACATATAACCCTAGTCTCAGCCAGGGAGATAATTATTTATTATTATATTTACATATTTACATATGTCTTTGCTTTTCTTACTCTGCTCTGCATTGTAAAATATATTGCTTATTTATTGTCTTATGTTTGCTTGAAATAAAAATGCAGACAGCATTCCTTTTTAGTTCCATCAGGCATTTGAACCATGAAATTATGAAAAATTGCAAAATCAAATATAATCAATATTCAGTCATTAATAGATTGGCTACCCTGATATTAAAAATTGGGCCTGGGTGAATGGCTGCGCTTTTGGTAATTCAGCTCTACTTTTTAGCTTGTGTAAACTAACACAGTTCTTCTGAAGACAATGAGTTACAGCCATCTGTGTTTCCTGCTTCACTACATTATTGTTTCATACTATAAAATGGAGAACCCAGATGCTTCTTCATTTTTGCAAAGCATGGCAAAAAAAAAAAGAAAGGAAAAGGAAAACACCACACATACTAAGTGCAATTATTGCTAAGTGCTAATTGTTATTACTGACCATTATGTTATCAACGGAGGAGAACATTTTTTCATGCATTAGCATATAATGGGATTCTGAAAAAAAACACCCATTTTGGTCTCTTATCTTGTTCTTTTCAAGAAAAAGGCATAATAAATAATTAGCATTCCATATCCCTTCTGGTCATAGTTTGTTCCGTGTCCCAGTTAAATACTGGAATTGGAAGGAAATTGTTCCTTTTGTTTTTCTTTGATGCCACTGCTATTCCTAGTACATTAAGTCTAGCACAGCACTATTTGAAATTTCCTGATACTCCCTAAAATGCCATTTGTGCCTCTCCCATTCCAAGAAGCAATAAAAGGTCTGCAGTGAAACTTACTAAATAGCCTCCTCTACAGCAGCGCACTCTAATCTATATATTCCATCACCTGTGGATGCTCTTGCTCTCTGGACTTAGTACAGCCAAAGAAAAAGCATCCCAGGGGAGTGAGCAGGGGCCATTTTCTGACTGTAAATGTGTTTAATCCTATCAGAGGAGATGAACATTCCTTGTTGATCTCCTTAGTGGCAGCTGCAATGGGTGACTGCTGTGTATTCAACAGGTTATGTTCAGGGCACTAAGTCCTGCTTCAGCGTGCTCAACAAAGACCCACTGTAGCCAAATTGCTTCAGTTGCTGCAGCCTGAATAGTAAGAGAGGCCTCTACTGATCAGCCTAACACAAAGAGAATTACACTGACGCAAACTATGGTAAGTGTGGTTGTATATTAAGCAGGACTGACATTATACCGGTCAATCTATTTGCCCCTCCTGTCCACAGCTCTGGCTGGCAGTGGCTCTCTAGGGTCTCAGGGAGAGAGGCCTTTCCCATTACCTGCTGCTTGATCCTTTTAACTGCAGGTGCAAGGAACTGAACCAGGGGCTTTCTGCACTCAAAGCAGGTGTTCTGCCCTTGCATCCAATTTGGAAGCTGCAGCTAGTGCAAAATGTAGCTGCTAGAAGGCTCAAGGGGGAATTCACCTCTGCACGTGTTACAACAGTGATGCAAGGTCTGCACTGGCTGGCTATTAGCTACCAAGCCAGGTTCATGATTTTGCTGTTGACATTTTAAAGCCCTAAATGATTTGGGATCAGTGGGCTTAGCAAACTGTTTTCCGTGATACAGACCAAGTCAAAATTTAACCGTCTCCAAGGAAACCCTGCTTGTTGTTCTACAACCAACAAATTGTCACCTGGTGACAACATGGAAGAGGGCTTTCTCAGTGGTCACACTCACACTTTCTCCAGAGTCAAAACAAAATAAAAAAATTCCTTCCAGTAGCACCTTAAAGACCAACTAAGTTAGTTCTTGGTATGAGCTTTCGTGTGCATGCACACTTCTTCAGGTATCTGAAGAAGTGTGCATGCACACGAAAGCTCATACCAAGAACTAACTTAGTTGGTCTTTAAGGTGCTACTGGAAGAAATTTTTTTATTTTGTTTTGACTATGGCAGACCAACACGGCTACCTATCTGTAACTGGAACTTTCTCCAGAGGCAGCAGTAACTAGTTTTAAATGTTTTTTAAATACAAATATGTTTACCCAAACTTTCCTGGACTTTGTTACCTAATTTTGCAACTTTCTACTTTTTATGCACAGTTTAGTTTTACCTATGAGATATAGTTTTAGTCAGCTACTTAAAGGTTGTATTCGATTGTTGTATATTTATATGCATTTCTGTTGATTTTTGAAAGTTATATTTTAAGTGAACAACTTGAAGACTACTTTTTCTATTAAACATTTGATCACTAAATAAACAAGCAATTCTTCCTATTGCCTTCCAAGCTGCCTCTGCAGAATTATTTCTATTAGAACAGCAGCAAGGATCTCCTGTTGAGGTCAAGCAAAAAAAAAGCTTGCAGCCATGCAATTTTAGAAAAAAAAGTCCACAGATATTACAAGCATATCAAAGATCAGCCTTCACTGATGCCTTCCAGATGTTTTGGACTACAACTATCATAAACATGTCAACATAGGTAGTCCAAAATACTTGGAGGTTACCTGGCTGGTGAAGGTTGCCTAACATTGTGACATAATAGTGACCAAATCGAAAAGCGACAGGAACAACTTTCTTCCACTATATAAATGTTTTTTTCCTGCTTGGTTGTCTGGAGGGGAGTCTTACTTTCCAAAGGTGACTAAATCACTATGTAGAAGTCTACAAAAACATAGCATTAGAACTTCCACTTAAGTGTAACCTTTTGCACTCTTTGTCTATACACTTTAAACTGCTTTACCAAACAGGTTAATAAATATCACTCTATTTTTACAGAAGCAAAGTGACTCAACAGCACACACACGAGGAGGCAGCTGTGAATGCTGGGAAATTCCTGAACCGCAAGCCAATAAACCATTCATACAGATTATACTCATCACACAACCCTTAACGCATAGTACTGCTCAGAAGAGCTATTTTGCATAATGTGTCTGTGTCATAGCTGTGTATAAAAGTTCTATTTTATCACTGATAAAGATTTATTCAGATGCATTTTGCAACCACATAAAGATTTACATGGCTACATTGTAAGGGAAAAGGAAGCTTTGAATTGTATCGTGCAATGGATATATATATATATAAATGTTGGTTCACCCCAATGGCCCATTAAGATCCAGCATCCTACCTGTGACCATGTACAATATTAAAGGTTTGGGAGAAACCAAAGAACAAGATACAACCATTATAACAGAATGAACGATTTCCTGACATTCACACTTGGCTTCTAGCAAGCCTGAGACGAAGCTGCATGCCTGAACCATTTTGGCAAAGAAATAAACACGTGAAATGTCCCTGTTATGCTATTGGCTGTTACGACACCTCACGGCATTATGCCAAAGGCATACAACTGGGCATAAATTGACACACAGAGAGAACAAATAACAGTAAGTCATAGTTCTTATGGAACAGCCACTGGGCAAAATTTGAAACTAGATACTATTAAGAGCGCAATCAAATGTGCTAGATCCTATTAAGAGCACAATCTGTCAACCAAAGAGTAAGTCCAACTGAATTCAACAGGACTCACTTCTAGGCCTGGAGTCCAAATGCATTTATAATAAAAATGATTGTGCAACACAGGTATTCAAAAAAACATTGAATCTGATTGAATCAACACTGTCTGCACCAGTGCTGGGATGCATTACAAAAAAATTATCTGTATAATAGGAATATGGCAAAGATGACTTAAAGGTGGACCAATATTATTTATATGAGTGTAAGGAATTCTCACACCAGGAACTTGCCAGGCAAGTTGGCTAGTGTTACCATTTGGTAAACATTGGGTTGACTGACATGCCTTCAAAAAGACAGCTCATAAATGTGGCACCTGTAATATTTTTGCAGCTGTCAATAATTTAAACGTCTGCCAGTTGGAAACTGGAATGTGCCTTCCAAGCAGCAATAAAACAAAACAAATGAAAATATGCCTTCTTTTCTTTTTCTTTCAATAGGGAGATAGACCTACCAAAGCTTACCTTTAAATCAGGAGGCTTACTCCGGGTAACAGGATGGGGCGGAGGGTTTGGATTGGAGGCAGCCAAATCTGACAGGGCGGCAGCTGAATCCCCAGCCTTGGCATCCATGGTGGACAGGACAGGGGCATCTTCAGCCCCAGCAGAGTCTTCGTCTGATTGCTGCAGCTCATCCGATTTGCACCTCTTCATGCTGGGTGAGAAGTCGGGCTTGCCCTTCTGCTTCTTGAAAGCATTTACAGATGAAAAACAGAGGGAAAGAGAGGGGGAAGGGGGGGGAGAGAGAGAGGAGAGGAGAGGACCAGACAGGCTTGATCACCACTGAAGACTGAAGTTCATTTCACCTGTGAGATGCAGGGAGCCAGACAGGCCATAGGGAGGAGCTGGGGAGAAGATGCCTCCATCCAAACTCACTGCATTGGGTAGAAGCAGGAGTGAAACCACCACCATTACCACCAGCACTACTACCCCCTCCCCCAAATTAAAACTTTGGCTGCAGCCACATCTGCAAAGGGCAGTGGCTGGAATTTGATGGGGTGCGTGTGCAGATGCCATGGATTGATACTCACCCCCCTCCCTCCTTCTCTCCCTCCTGGCAATGCTACTCACTGTTTAGGAAAGCAAACGAGAGCCTCGGCTCTCCGCGCCGCCTTGCAGGGCTGCAAATTCCCATCCGATGAGTGCATGTCTTCTCCCTTTCATTCAATGTCCCGGACAGCTGCTCTCTGTCTGCCTTGCTATCTCCCCAGCCAGCCAGCCAGCCAGCCAGCCAGCCGCCGGCCGACCCACCCTCTCCCTCTCTCACTCTGAGAACCCACTTTAAGCCGCTCCTGCCCAGGCTCAAGAGCAAATCCCTCAGCCTAACCCACCCATCTAAGCCAGCCGGCTTGATAGTCTGACTGACAGCCGGGCAGGGCCAATCAGAGCCCGAGCCCGATCTGGAGAGCGGCAGGAGGCAGACCCCGCCGGGCACTTTCCAGGCTTGGTTGGCCGGTGCCCCTCCGCTTTCCCCGCCTCGCCCCCGTGCCGGCCCCCGCCCGCTTCCCGGGAGCTGTCGATGGGGGAATGGTGCTGCACAGGGCTGCGGCTTTGCAGTGCAGGCAGCCGCCGGCCTCGCGGCGTTGCGGAGGCTGGGAGTGGGGGGGGGGGGGAGCGGGAGGCCGAGGTGCCGGTGGCTGCATCGGCGAGGCGCTTCCGCCGTGCGTAGGGACTCCTCGGAGGACCCCCTCCCGGCGCTGCTTGTGGGAACGTGGCGAGCGGTCTCCGTGATGCATCAGGAGGAGGAGAAGCGCCACCTCTCCCATTGCCATGGGAACTCCTCCCACCACCTCGCTCCTGGCCGGGGGCTGGTTTTGCCTTTAATCCGTCAGCAGGTTCCACCCAAGGACTACGTTGCAGCCTCATCAACTTGATTTCCTTCCTACTATTATTATTATCATCACAATTGCCTTTATTACCGTTGTTGTTGTGCCTGTGCATTTCTGACACTCAGACATCATCGATGTTTTCGACTTCTGAGGACGCACAGATTCCAAGCGTTTTCTCTTTCTCCCCCCTTTCTTTTCTTCTTCGTCTTTTCCTCCTTTAGGAAAGGATGGAAGTCTATTTTCTAAACTTGTTTTTCAGCCTTACACAGGCCTCTAACTCGCACTCTATCATTTTGTCTCGAGACTGCCGCTTTCGAAATCTATCTCTCTCCCTCTCTGTCAGACTGCGATGTACCAGAATCTGTGCAGAATAGAGACTCGTCCCCAGACTTTGTCAAAACCACACAAGGAAAAAAGGGAAAATCTTATTTGTATCCTGTGCTCACCCCCACCAACAAGAAGCTCAAGGCAGCATACCTGGGCTTCCTCCCACTAGTGGACAAGGGTGGGTATTCCTTTCTTTAAAAGCTGGGCAGTCTGTGATGTATTGTAGGCTCTCTATGATATACTTCCTACAATCTCCCACTTTGTCTCTGATCCAGCCTACTCTATACAATCCTAAAAGCAAAATGTCATATGCAAAGGAGGCCTAAAATAAGAAAGCAGGTGGCCACTGTCAGCAATATGTGACTCAGTGTTCTGTCTGTAAGTAACATCCTCTTGGAATTGTGTTACCCTTTCATTTGCCTCTTTGTTATTTGACATATATCAGTGTTTGTTGGTGTATATAATTTGAAACACAATGATACTCCATTTGCATATTGTGATACATTTGTAGGACATCAAAGGCCACACCTGAATCCAGTGATGACAGAGGCATTAGCTGCTTCGGCAACAAAATCCTTGGGTACCAGGCAGTCTTGTTCTGCTCCTAAGAATGATGATAACCTTTGCTGACCCTAAATTTGTGAATTGCTATAACTATAGATCTGCCTTTTAAAATGCCCACAAGCTTTGTGGTCCAGGCAGAAAATGGTAGCACATTATAATCAATAACTTCAGACTATTGTTTGAGGCTGATGATGAGTTCAGAACAGAAGACCAAGTCTAGTACTCCCACACTATCTTTTTAATCTTGATTAAGCCCCATGGGCTGCTGTGCTAAACTACACATTCTAGAAAAATGCAATATAATTCAATGAAGTAAGTTTAGAGAAGGTGGCTTGAGAACCATAGCCTTGATTATGTGATGAGCCACTGTGCAGAACTGGGGTGAAGGGCATTTATGATGTGGCATTGGCAATAAATTCCATTTCCTTGCAGAGTTGTGACCCACCATGGTATGTAATTGCATAATTAGCTGTTCAGGTCACCACACCACTGCAGTAGTTCAATACTAACGCTACACTGAAAACAGCCATTTTGACCAAATATGGTATAGTGGCATTTTGACCACTGCAATGTCAAATGTGTTAGTGTAAACTTACTTATCCAAGATTTGGAAAAATAAACATTTATTATAGGAGTGTAACTGAAAAGAAAAATAGCCAAATGGACTTGCCGCACTCACTTATCAAATGCAATACATCTATGGCTCTGCCCAGTGCAGTCACTCTGGCCATCACTGCATCAGAATGTCTGACTACCTCTGATCTGTGTATGTGAGGCTTCCACCCTTATTGTAGTCCATACAGGTAGATAGACTGCTAATATTTTCAGAAGATCCGAACCTTCACCATAAAAACCATTAAATGCTAAATCCATGGGAACCTAGTTGTGTAAATATGCGCATGTATTTATTTTTATTTCTTTGCAATGGTACTGTGCCATATTGGCTCCACAGAACCAACCACACAAAAAAGCCTAGTGCATAAATAATTTAAATCAGACTGCTTTGATATAAGCCATCTTAGTCCCGTGAAAGTCATTGAAACAAATTTAATTGGTCTGTGAACGGCCATCACTGTAAAGTGATTCAATCAGGGCTGGTCCCACCGTGCACCAAGGAGAAGCAGGTTGTTTCAGCAGAGAATCAAAAGAGATAAAGGGAGGAATGTCTGGATAGGGTAGCAAAACATTTTGCAATTAAAAGATGTCTTTTTATTTTCATAATTATTTGATTGTATTTGGTTGCCCATCAATATAATTGCCTAGGCAGTGTGCAAAATGCAATATATTAAAATTAAATAATTAAAAATATGTCAGTAAAAATGACATAAAAGCAGCAGAGACAGAGTAAAACAATTTACAACTCAGTTGGCACAATGACAATTCAATGGAGAATATCTTCTTTGGTGCCTTCACTGCCACTAGGTAGGCCCAATGATGAGCCCTCACCAGTGTTTTGTTGCACTCGACTAGAGTTTTCCTTCACTCACATTTAAGCCATCTTCTAGCTTGTTTCCTTGTCTTAGCTCTGGAGTATATCAGGGAGCCAAGTGGGCTCCATGAAGCAGGAGAGGGTGCTTAGCAGCGATCATATCAATGGCCTGAGCCATCCAAATGTTCCAGCAGTTGGCCAGGGCTTCAGCAGGAGCGTCAGTCATATCAGCTGCGAAATTCTCAGCTTATCTTACTTATTTTCCCCCTGAAGTGGAAGTCCAAGTGCTTTTGGCAGCAATTTGATCAGGGGAAAACTAATTAAGGGCTTCATATCATCCTGTGGCCATAATATGAGGTTTCAGTGCTTTCACATAAATTGATTGATTCACTGAGAAAACTGCTTCAACAGACCACAGAATGACCTGTTTCATCCAAAGGAAAGAGCTCTGATGAAAATGAACCATGATGGATACATAAGCTCCTCTCATCTTATTTTAAAGCATTTCCTGTTTCTGAGTACTGCAAGTTATGTCAGCACAGAACAGATGTGTTCTAGTAGGTGGTCTCATTGGCTTGACTATTTCTGTAAAGAGTTATTTTTACATGCATAGCTCTAATATAGCTTTATAAGCATATTCATTAGTCTGCATGAAGGCTGAAGCCTTAATGTGCCTGCTGCATAATTCACTTTTAAATTTAAGGCATTGAGACAGCAGGGTACTTTACCAGGTTGACAGAGATAACCTCCTATGAAAGGGCCTTGGGGACATTCACTTCATTAAATTTAATACAAAAGGCTCCTGCTTGGAGCTCCTTAGCATTGATTTTGTTATACAGGAAAAATCTAGGGCAATTGTACAGGCAAGTGTCAATAATACCTGGCCTCCTGTTTTGTTTTGTTTTTCTGGAGTGCTTGACCTCACCTACATCCATGTTTGCCAATGAGAAACTATTTTCATATCCCATAAAACTGATCTAAGGTGCCCCACTGAGGACTAACTAGTTGTTATTAGTCTAAATGATCAGCTATGGGGAAGAGGTAGGGTGTTATAGAATGCAATTTTACCCTCTCCCAGCCCTATGACCAAATACATCTGAGGGCAATATCACTCAGCAGAACATTCTCTTTCAGATCATGCAGCTGTCCCAGTAGGTAAAACCCAAAATTTAGATCCCACCTCTTCTATTCCGACATACCCATTTTCTTTCCATCTCCATACATATAAAGATTCAGGGAAGGAGAAAGAAAAGCCACATAGATAGTGTTTCTTAAGTTTATATTAGGTAATCATTTGGGAACTGCCAAATGTTGTTAGGGTTTCCTAAACTTGTGTCTGGATTCCTTTCCTACATGCCATAAATTTAACAGGAGGAGCAGATGGGCAAATGAGACATATCCGCCACCAAGAGAGTCTAGGGGTTGCAAGCATGTCTGTTTTCAAGAGGACATGTATCTAAGGAGTCTTAGCTAAACAGCTCCAAACCATGCATGCCCTTGGGTGAAGCACTCTGAGGTCCAAACAAGAGCTCTCAATTCAACAGAGAGTTAAGCACTTATACAGTGAAATCTTAAGCATACTTACTCAGAGGTAAGTCCCTCTGAGTTCAATAGGAATTACTACTAAATGTTCTTCGGATTTAAATCTTAAATCAATGGGCCCAAGTGTTCTTAACTCTTGTTGCATTTTAAATGGTTTTATTCAGTACCTTCATATGATAATAGCTTTCCAGACAGAGGCAAAATTCTACCCATTGCCTGCTCTTTAGGTCTCAGAGAAAAAAAAATGTGCTTTTAGATTATAATGTAGAGGCTTCACAAACAATATGATAAAAAGCATTGAACAATAAGTGCCTCTTACTGAGAGTATTTATACCAAGTATCACTAGCTACTTAAATGGGAACGCAAAGGAAACAAAATACTGATATTTCTTAAAGGCTGTGTACAAACTATACATTCAAAGCACATTCAAAACACATTCTTTCCCTCAAAGAATTCTGGACAGTGTAGTTTACTTCCCACAGAGTTACAATTCCCAGCCACTCTTAACAAATTACAGTGCCCAGCATGCATTGAGAGAAACAATGTGCTTTAAAAGTATAGCGTGCCCACAGCCTTATTGTCATCTGATGGAATAAGTTCTACTTCCTTTGCCTCTAAGAGCTATCACCATGCTGAATGAATGCTCAAATGGATCATACTTTCATAATGAGCATGCACTAATATGCAGGTCTTTTTCTTTGTTTATTTTTCAACATCTTGCCACAGGGATTCCCAGGGGCGCAAGAAGACTGATGAGGGGGATGGGCTGGCCATGAGCAATGTCTGAAAGGCTGAAAGAAACTACAGCTATAGATCCAGTTACAGATAGGTAGCCGTGTTGGTCTGCCATAGTCAAAACAAAACAAATTCCTTCCAGTAGCACCTTAAAGACCAACTAAGTCAGTTCTTGGTATGAGCTTTCGTGTGCATGCACACTTCTTCAGATACAGCTATATATCTATATATATACATGTTTATACATGTTTATACATGTTTATAGCTATATATACATGTTTACAGCTATAGATGAGAGCATATGAAGAAGGTAGCAAAAGCAACATAAGATCAGTTATCCTGGGTTTCCAACCAGTCACCAACACATCCAGTTATCCTGGGCTAAAGGTACTGTAAAGGTAAAGGACCCCTGACAGTTAAGTCCAGTCACAGACGACTCTGGGGTTGCACCGCTCATCTCGCTTTACAGGCCGAGGGAGCCGGCGTTTGTCTGCAGACTGTTTTTCTGGGTCATGTGGCCAGCATGACTAAGCCGCTTCTGGCACAACGGAACACCGAAACCAGAGCAGCGCACAGAAACGCAGTTTACCTTCCTGCTGGAGCGGTACCTATTTATCTACTTGCACTTTTTGAACTGCTAGGTTGGCAGGAGCTGGGACTGAGCAACGGGAGCTCACCCTGTTGCGGGGATTCGAACCACCGACCTTCCGATCGGCAAGCCCAAGATGCTCAGTGGTTTAGACCACAGCGCCACCAGCATCCCATATTCTGGGCTACTAACCCCTGAACTCACATCAGCCCTAGTGGTTCTAAACATGTTTACAGAGTGAATCAGAGAACTAGAACAAGCTGAAAGAAAGTCCACAGCCTCTGGCAAGATCATTGTCCAATAGCTTATCTCACTTTCCTCTAGGATTTAGTAAACACCTAAGCAATCTCTGGTTTATCTCTGGTGTGTGCAGGGTGGTAGGGGATCTGCTGCCATAAAGACATCTATTGACGTAAGAAAGGCTCAATGAATTCCATGCCTGTGTAGTCAGTGGTTGTTGTCTCAGGACGACAACCCTGAAATAACTCTGAGATGACAATGACTGGATCTTTGTTCTGTACATAGCATTTGGAGATTAAGAGCCGGGGAGCCGGACCGATCCTGGCTATGCAAGCTGAGTGTGCTGCAATGGTGAGGTGGCAGTTTTCATCTTCTTGCTTAGAAAGAAAATGGGGCTTGAACCTCTACAATCCAACAGAAGAGAAGGACAAAAGTAATAGTGGCTCCCCCTTGAGGCCTTACCGCTTCTGGCTCACACAGTGACCTGGTGAACAATACCAAGAAGCTATCATTTCAATAAGCAGGATTCAGTACATCATAAGAATATAATATTTCTGCCAGATGTGACCTAGTGCAGCATCCTTTTTCCAACAGATCCTTCTGGGAAGCCCACAAACAAGGAACAAAGGCAACAGCTCTTATCCATGGTTTCCACACACCCACTCCTACTATTCAGAGGTATATTGCCTTTGAAACACAAAAGTGATTTTTAGATATCATAGCTCACAGTTGTGACTAGATCTCTCTTCCATTAATTTTCATGTATAGGGTACAGTGTTGCACCAAACAGCAATATAGATAAACTGCAAAATTGGTGATGTACATGCTCAGTGCTGGGTTGTATATTCATCCAGTAACCAGCTCCCTGCACAACCTGCTTACCATTTCTTCAACAAGCAGAAAAACACATCCGCAGACGAATAGTCCAATTTCTGTTCTTTTGAAAAAGAACTTCTGAGAACACGCCTCTACACATTCAAATGATTCAGTTGGGCACCATGCACAAGAAGTACATTATGGTGCATAAAGCTGTGATCCTGCTGAAATCAGTGTGCCTTACTTCTGAGTAAACATACATAGGGTTGGGCTTTGTTTGTGTGAATTGGCATTTGAGCCAATGAGTTGAGATGATCTTATGACTTACGACTGGGAGAAATAAGACGTTGCCTCTAAATTCCCTGCAGGAAATAAGAAAACTTGAGCTGTCACACAAAAATCCAATTTAATGGTGTGGGTAATTTTTGCACAAATCATCCTTTCAGCTCATGTGAGATCATAATGGCCAAAGGGCACTGAAGGTCATTAAAAAAGGAGCAGGAATAAAGGAGGCCATTTTTTATTGTATGGGAAATGTGAAGAGCCACATCCTCTACCCAGAAGATGGGTATGTGTCTAGGCAGATAATATTGCTTTTATAAACCAAATTATCCAGAATGCATATTGACGGGGATCCAAATAGACTCCCTCGGTTTAATAATGTTGCATTTTTTCACAAAGCTTGTCTCAGTGACTGTGATTAGTTTTACTATTGCTGCTTTTGTAAAGAAAAACACAGAGAAATATGAGGTTCAGTTTATAATAATCTGAATTTGAGCACTAGGATCAGAGGTGAGATAAATGTAATGAATAATGTGTCTTATTGTTTTGTACCATCTCACAATCCTTGCTATGCAAAGCCTGTTCTTCCCTTGACATCCATATTTCTCCTACAAATCAGGAGAAATCTGAATAATCATCGCTGGGAATCATAAGTAGGAAGAATGCTTCTGCACTCAGGATGCTGGATTATACAGATAAGCCTTTGGTCCAATCCAGCAAAGCTCTTCTTATGTGATATTTTCCTTTGCATCTACCTTCCCTCCTATATTGTGTTGTGATTTTCATCAAAAATGTGAGAGTGGGGAAGCCTCTTGGTGCTGTATGTGCATCATGTGTTAATAATGAAGGCAGTTAGGATTTTTCAAGTTTCATCTTGCAGTTTGTTCCATTTTTCTAGACAGCTGTTGAAATATGAACCCAGCTAACTTCCAAATTTCCTGCCCACCTAGCAGTTCGAAAGCACGTCAAAGTGCAAGTAGATAAATAGGTACCGCTCCAGTGGGAAGGTAAACAGCGTTTCCGTGCGCTGCTCTGGTTCACCAGAAGCGGCTTAGTCATGTTGGCCACATGACCCGGAAGCTGTACGCCGGCTCCCTCGGCCAATAAAGCGAGATGAGCGCCGAAACCCCAGAGTCAGCCACGACTGGACCTAATGGTCAGGGGTCCCTTTACCTTTTTAATTTCCAAATTAGCATGCATTTGGTCAGCAAGGATGAGAAAGGATCTGGTTTAACTAATATGTGGATTTTTCTTCATTTTTCTTTAAATAGCAATTTACAAGAAGCATCATGTTCCTAGCTACTTCAGCCTTTGAAGGGAGAATCAAAGAACTTAAATCATTTGGAGGTTAAATCTGTCTCATCAATCAATCAAAGTTTATTTCTTTGGCCATTAACTGAAATACAATTAACCAATAAAGGCATACCAGTAAAAAAAAAAAAAGGGGGGGGGAGATGTTTCCAGATTACAAAATTCCAGTTACAGTTGGTTTTCATTTTTACATCCAGTATAAATCAATTTGTCCAGAGAACAAGAATCCAAAAAGGATTAATTTTACCAAGATAATCTGTCACATGCATATAAAAATACATTTGCTTATTGTTTTTTTGTTAACATGGTAAGAAATACAGCTGTTTACTGTACTACATTTCTGTTTCAAAGTTGTTTTGCAAATCAGAAGAACTTCATATAAAGTGACATACATGTCAACTTCCAAAAATAAAAGAGTTGAAAAATATGGGATCCTCTGTAGCATTTTTTTCCACAAATATAAAGGGGAGAATTGTATGGAATTTGTCTGCATCTGTCATCTAGGACTGCTGAAAGCAATTGCTCTAATTAAACAAAGGAGATGGTTTCCTTATTAGTCTATGAATTTTGAGAATTATGTTGTGATTTGCCATGAATCAATTACTTGTAACTAGAGTTTCTATCTTGTAACTAGAGTTTCTATTTACATTGCAGGACTCTCCAAACATTCAGTTTTATATTTTGAGATAACTGAATGTTTGCATTTTCCTTTTCTCATACTTGAAGTGCTTTTTGGATTTTATCCAGGTCTAAATGCAGGAAGTAAGAAATCATTCTGAGAGCTATTCATTGCTATAGTAAACTTTTTATAATAGCTTTTAAGTTAAGGTTACCAGATTTTTTTCAATGAATCCGGGGACACTTTTCAACTTCAATGGATTTTGTATGGGGACTGATCTGTAAATCTGGGGACTGTCTCTGGGAAACGGGGACGTCTGGTAACCTTATTTTAAGTAGCTTTTCAAAATGTTTCAGATAATTAATAATATGAATTATCAAGTAGAGCAATGAAATTATTTAAGGACTACAAGTAAGAATTTCCTGTAATTGACTTCCGGGTTAGCGCGATCGGTTAATGGCGGATTCCCTCCGAGCTCCGGAGGGAATCGGCTCTGCTGAAGACGGGTCTTGCCGCGCCGGCGACGCGGGGACCCTTAGAAACCGCAGGCGCGGAAGCCTGCGGACTTGGTGACTCGGCGGGCACCTTAAGCGCCCTCCCCGAACCACGAAGAGCCTTTTTAAAGGCTACGGAGAGGGTACGGAGAGCGGCGTGGTGCTGTGAGTAGACCGCTACTTCAGTGGAGCGAAGCCGCGAGCCATGGCCGGAGAGCGCTGACTTTTTCCCCAAAATTTGGACTGGAAAACAAACAACCCGTGAGTAGAATGGAATTTGGACTTTAAAATTTTTACCTTTGAATTCGGCACGACCGGGGGATGTGCTAAAGGGAAGTCCGCACCCCCCCTACCTACAAACGATCTAAAGCAAGGATTGGAGAACTAAGGTGGAGAGATTACTGTCTTTTTGGTGCTAGATAAAAGATATTTCCATGAATTTGACAGAAGAAGTCTTTGTGCTGGAGAGAAAGGGAGGAATTTTGGAAGTTTTTGTGTAACTCCCCCCCCCCCGAACCCGGGAGCGTCCTGTGCGTGTGCCGGGGAAAAAGAATAAGGAGTTTGACAGCTGTCAAAGGAGCTGTCAAACGGGCGGTTAAAGTCAAGAACTTTGCTATTTAATAACTCTCTGAACTAAAGGTGTTACATTTGAATTGAGGTGGTTGGAAACAAAGTAGTAATAAACAACAAAGTAACGGATTGTTGGAAAAGGACTATTAAGCAATTGGAATCCCCCTAGGGGGAACTAGAGACATTACAATGGCTGCAGAGGGAAAATTACTGGCAGAGATAGAAAAAATGTTTTTTCTCGTGGGAATCTTGCAAGAGCAGAGTACGGCTATGAACAAAGAACTTATGACCTTGAATTCTAAAACAAACAACTCTGCTGAATGCATAAAGGATTCGACTGATAAAAAATCTGCAGCTGAACCAGAAGAGACATCTTTGGAATTGGCGGAGAGGAAAGAAGGAGTGGAGAAAGTACAGGTGGAAAATACCAACCAGAAGCCTATATCGTCAGAAAATAAAGAAGAAGATCTTTGGATTACAAATCTGCGAAAGATGAGAAAGATGAGGAAGGAAGTCCCTGGAGTACTTGGAATACTGGAATTTAAAAGAATAAAGAAACATGATCGGGACTTCCTCTTTGAGTATGGGAGAGCAGCTGACCTTTTGCAGCAATTGCTTTTAAACATTTTGGATGGAAGATAATTTGATGTGACTGTGACAGAACTCCTTCGAGACCTGAGGACCAACAAAAAGGATTACCAACAAAATCGGCAGAGAGAGACTGACAGAGAATTGAAGGCCTTGGATGTGAGGAATCCGGGCTAGGAACTGTTTTTGTGGACATTTGCTTGGGAAGGGATGGAAACCGGGATAGGGAGGGAGGGGAGAATAGAATTTCAAAATTTTATGATTTTTGTATTTGGCCATTGTGACCTATAATTAATATAATAAAGGGAGAAATTCGTGGAAGGGAAGTTAGGTCGACCTTAGAAAAAGGATTTAATGTTTATAAGAGAATTGGATAAATTAAATGTGGACAAGTAAAAAGAGCTAAGTTTTAAAAATAATAATAATATGTTTAAGATTATAGATAAGAACTTGCTGAACTAATTATCGGAATTGGGATGTATGAAGAGGGGGTGGGGGGAAGTCAGGGAAAGAGGGTAAAGAAAGTAAGGGTATGAAATTGTATATGTGTTGTCTTTGTCTTTTTGTGTGTGTGTCTTTATAAAATGTAAAAACCCAATAAAAATTGTATTAAAAAAAAAAAAGAATTCCCTGTAATTGGTCAGGCTCAGTTTGTTACAGAAAACTCTTCTCCGGTTGATCCCTAATAATAAGCTTTAAAATGTAAGAAGTATTTTGCTGTAAGAACTTTGGAGATAGAATAGAACATTCAAGCCCACCACATTACACAGATCCCCAGGCAAACAGAAAAATAACTCTCCACATTAAATGAAGGTTAGTATTGTTATGAGTTTGGGCAGGGGTCAGTCCTCGGTGCTGGATCTCAGTGCCCAGGCTGAACAATGGAAGTGGAGATGCTCCTTCAGGTATGGGCTGTTTAGGGTTTTAAAGGTCAGCACCAACACTTTGAATTGTATTTAGAAATGTACTGGGAGCCAATGTAGGTCTTTCAGGACCGGTATTATATGGTTTTGGCGGCTGCTCCCGGTCACCAGCCTAGCTGCCACATTCTGGATTAGTTGCAGTTTCCGAGTTACCTTCAAAGGTGACATAGAGCGCATTGCAGTAGTCCAAGCGGGAGATAACCAGAGCATGCACCACTTGGGCGACAGAGTCCATGGGTAGGTGAGGTAAAGGGACCCCTGACCATTAGGTCCAGTCATGACCAACTCTGGGGTTGCGGCACTCATCTCGCTTTTTTGGCCGAGGGAGCCGGCGTACAGCTTCCGGTTCATGTGGCCAGCATGACTAAGCCACTTCTGGCGAACCAGAGCAGTGCACGGAAATGCTGTTTACCTTCCCGCCGGAGCGGTACCTATTTATCTACTTGCACTTTGACGTGCTTTCGAACTGCTAGGTGGGCAGGAGCTGGGACCGAGCAACGGGAGCTCACCCCGTCACGGGGATTCGAACTGCCGACCTTCTCATTGGCAAGTCCTAGGCTCTGTGGTTTAACCCACAGCGCCACCCACGCCCCATCCATGGGCAGGTAGGGTCTCAATATAAACGGGCTCATCCTTACAATGACAACTTCAGAAGACAAGTCGTATTAAGTCTGTTGCAGCAAAAGATGAAAGAGCCCACAAAAGCTCATGTCACAACAAATATGTTATTCTTCAAGATGTCACAAGATGTCTTGTTTCTCTTTCTAGGAGCAACTCTAAAGGGAAGGAGGTTACTGCTGCAATCCTAATATCGCATACCTGGGCGTAAACTCTTTTGAATTCAGTAGGATATACTTTCAAGCAATTTTGGTTAGCTTTGCTCTGCACGGAAAGGTTTGTTCTCCTCATGGAGGCAAATTTCTTTGATCATGGGTAGGCAAACTAAGGCCCAGGGGCTGGATCTGGCCCAATTGCCTCCTAAATCCGGCCCACAGACGGTTCAGGAATCTGTGTGCTTTTACATGAGTGGAATGTGTCCTTTTATTTAAAATGCATCTCTGGGTTATTTGTGGGGCATAGGAATTTGTTCATTCTTTTCCCCAAAAATATAGTCCGCCCCCCCCCCCAAGGTCTGAGAGACAGTGCACTGGTCCCCTGCTGAAAAAGTTTGCTGACCTCTGGTCTTAGATTGTAGGTGAAATATACTCAGAGTTGCAAAGTGATTTCATGCTCTTTATTCAGCTCATAGTGGTGAGGAGGAATGAATGGATGTCCCCTCAAAGTATCTGCTTTATATACATTATTTACACAATGGGCTGCACATGATTGGCTAATTCTGGAATTCTACTGTAAGCCAATCAGGTTGTGGATTCACTTATATCTGGAGCATGATTGGGTGGTTCCTGCCAACCAATCATACTGCTGCATTGCTCTAGGACCAATCAGACTGCTGCATTCTGAATCCTATTGTTCTAGGACCAATCAGACTGCTGCAATTTGTATCCTATTGTTCTAGGACCAATCAGACTGCTGCAGTTTGGATCCTATTCAACTCAGTACATAACAGTAGGTTTGTTTTTTTAGCATTTACTGTGACAAGCGAAGTGTTTCTAAAACCACCCCAAAGCAGTATCTTATGGCTTCAAACGTTACTTTTTCAACATTCCTATTCAGTGTCTCTCTCCCCCCCCCCCATATATGCCATTTGCATTTAATTGGAGGCATTGCCAACCCTGCAAGCCCAGCGTCCGGGGTGGATTTAGGTTTGATGGGGCCCTAAGCTACTGAAGGTAATGGGGCCCTTTATATGTCCAGCTGTCCTTTGTCAACAAATTGTCCCTTGTTTGTGTTGAATATATTGTAATTTATGGACCTAATAGGTATCTAAAGCCATTTGGCGCTGTTGCTGTATGCAGGTTTTATTTTATTTGTTATTTATCTTATATTTTGGAAATGTACATCCAGATTCCCCCCCCCCCCGCTTTAATCCCCCCCGCCCCGGAGAGTGGGGCCTACACTATATTGTAACTTGCTTAGCTTATACGTAAATCCGGCACTGATCCTTTGACTTGTAAACTGAAGTGGGGAGTCTCCCGGCAGAAGACTACAAATCCCAGAGTGCCTTTCGGAAAGGCCCTCACCCGCCCTCTCCCCGCCCTCCAAGAGGGTGCAGTTCCGCTACTCTGCAACAAGAGGGAAGCGGCGACTACATCCCCCACAGTGCAAGGCGAGCCAGCGCGCGGAATGGGGTCCGCCCCCGGCCGCCGCCGCCGCCGCCACCTCCCCGCCAGAGCGCCCGGATAAAGGTTCCGTTCCGTGCGCAGTGCGGCTCGGTGCGACGCTGCAGGCAGAGGAGGAGGCCGAGCCCGTGGCCCAGGCGGCGCCAGAACAGCCTGGCATCCCCCGAGTCGCCGCCGTGGTGGGGGGAGAGCTCTGAGGCGGACGCCGCCGCGGGCGAGATGTCGGGGGGCACGGGAGGCCCCTCGACCCGGGGCTCCGGCGGCGGCGGCGGCGGCGGAGGGTTGAGCCGCGAGCTGTGCCGCGCCTTCGGCCATTACAACCGGCACCTGGCGCGGCTGCAGCACAACCTGCGCGAGACGAAGAAGTTCTTCCGCGACATCAAGTACTCCCAGGGCCCCGGCGCTGCCTCTGCTGCCGCCGCCGCCGCCGCCGCTACCCCTGGGCCGGCCGGGGAGGAGCTGCGGCCTCAGCAGGAGCAGCCCTCCCCCGATATCTGTGCCCCTGTTGGTGAGGGTCCCTCGCTGCAGGCCGGTAAGGAGCTCGGGAGAGGAGGGGGGGGGCGTATCGGGGGAACCGGGCGGGTCGGTGCGGAGGGAGAAGGAGCTTCCGCATTTTATGTTGGGTCTCTGCCCAAATCGCAGGGATATTCCTCTCCCTTTAAAAAAAAAATGCATCAAGGGAAACTCCAACCGGTGTGGCTTCTTCCATCACTGAAGCAGTGTGGGGATGGCACTCAGTGGGTGGATCCCCCCCCCCCTCTTGGGCAGCCCTTGCAGTCTGGTCTTGTGCATCTGCACTCCCAAGTAACTCTGGCTGAGTTCGCCAAGGGGCTAGAGCTGCAGGGTTGGGAGAAAGCTCCTTTAAATTCCGTAGGACTTGCTTTGGAGTACACATGGTTAGGACTGTACTGTGGTTGCTCTCCCTATCCCCCCAGGTAAGGCCACATCCGCCCCATACAGCTAAAGCACATTTATACCACTTTAGCTATCATGGCTCTCCCCCTACCCCCCAAAAAAGAATACTGGAAATTGTAATTTACCCCTCACAGAACTACCATTTCCTCAAAGAACCCTTAACAAACCACTGTTCTCAGGATCACTTAATGGGGGGGGGGCAGTTAAAGTGGTATAAGGCTGCTTAAAATGTATGGTGTGGATTAACAGAAGATTGACAGCAGGGAGAGGCCTGCTGGGGCAGAGCTGGAGAACTATGGCTGCCCAGATGTTGCTGGACTGCAAGTCCTATAATCTGTGACCACATGCTATGCTCATGGTTCTGTATCTGGCATCCATGTCTGTGGGTGACTGCAAGGTATGTGGAGGGGATCCTGGCTTTTCCAGAGGGAGTGGGAAAAGGCAATTGAGAGGCCTTTAGGTAGCCAAGATGAAGAGGGAGGTAGCCGAGAAAAAAGGTGATTATTCAGGAGTAATTATAGGAATCCTTGAAGGTTGAAGGAACTAGTGGTTGACAGGTGGCTGCTGTTTGAAGCTGCCCAGAACCCAAGAAGAATTCTGCTATGCACAAACAAATGACATTGGCTGCCCTTTAAGTGTTTGGCATCCTGGCTTTGAATAGGAATTTGGTATGGCACTGTTGCCACCCCCATATATGCCTTTTGGATTGAAGATTACCATGAGTCATTGTGGTCAGCAGCCTCCTGTACGTCTAAGCAATAGCTTGATGTTTATTATTAGTATTTTAATTTCTCAGTATGCATGCTGGTGTAGCTTGTTGCCCCAACTTCTTCACTGTACTCTGAAATACTGTGATTCTGGTCTCTGTTGGTGAATGAGAAGAAATGCTCCTTGAGATGGAAGGAAACAAATGTTCTGAGGTTGGACTGCATTGAAATATGCTGAATGATGTAGCAGTGAACTAGAAATGGCATAGATATGATTGGACGGAATGATCTGGATGGACACTAGAGGTTTGTAAATGAGTAACGGAATCAAAACTGGTTCTGAGAATGAATAAAATAAGACAAAAATTGGAATGAGGATCCGAATGGATGTGTGATTGGAATGCATGTTTCTTCAGGAAACAAGTGGCTTGCTACACAGGCTGTTGGCCCTGAACTTGTAAAAAATCTGCACCTAGTTGAAATGTGATTCTTCTTAGAGACATTTTTAAATGTGTTTGTCAAAACAATCAGATGTTTTCCGCTTTCTGATTCTGCCCTACAGCTTTAACTTTCTAGGTACATTTCCCCACTCTTTCATTGGGAAGTTTTGTACAAAGTGCTTTTTAAAAATATTAGATTTGAAGGAGTTGGCAGAAGCTTTAAGTTGCAGTCCTGTTTACACTTGTGAGTAACCCAGCTGTTGATGTGCCAATTAAATAGGGTTGCAAAGAAATTAGACATTTTTGAGCTTTTTCTGAGGAAAATCAGCAAAGACGACACTGACGTTGACTGCCATACGTCTGGATTTTCCCGCCCAGACACTGGTTGCAGCTACAGTATTCTGGATATGTCCGGATGTATGGCAACCCTTAAAAAAAACTTGTTTCTTTAGTGTATGTCTTTGGATATATTATAGTTGGCAAGTTTTGACTGATACTGATATAATACCTGAAATGTTTTATTTACAAAGATAAATAATACAAAGATACATAGTAATGGAAATGTAGGTGTCTACTTATGCCTTGGTTCCTTCTGGTTTTGCAGTTGTTAAGAAGCATTAGGGCTGTTTTATACTTCCGGATTTCTACCATGCTATGGTTTCTGGGCACCGGCAATTAGGCAGCAGAATAGCATGAATCAGAACTGCACTGTGATACATGATGGCAATTGTTTCTGTTATTGAAACACTTTTTATTTTTGGAGCAACTGTAATCAAACTCTCAGATATATGCAAGTTCACACATCTAGTCCAGCCCCATGCAATGTAGGAACCACAACTGAAGCATCCATGACAGATGGCCATCCAGCATCTGTTTAAAAACCTTCCTCTGATCCACTGTCTAACAGCTCTTACTGTCATGAGGTTTTTTCAGATGTTTAGTCAGAATCTCCTTTCTTGTAAC
Source organism: Podarcis erhardii (assembly GCF_964252035.2). Taxonomy (NCBI): domain Eukaryota; kingdom Metazoa; phylum Chordata; class Lepidosauria; order Squamata; family Lacertidae; genus Podarcis; species Podarcis erhardii. The sequence goes on from NC_138510.1 coordinate 42,138,617, forward strand.
TTGAAATTGAATTGAAATTGGTTCAGGTCTTACTCTCTGGAGCAGCAGAAAACAAGTTTGCTCCAACTTCCATATGACAGTCCTCTGGATAGCTGAAGATGGCTGGTATATCACCCCTCAGCCTTTTCTTCTCCAGGCTAAACATATCCAACTCCCTCAACTGTTACTCATAAGTCTTGGCTTCCAGACATTTTATCTCCTTGGTTGCTCTTCTCTGCACACCAGAACTGGACACATTACTGGTCTGACAAAGACAGAAGAGTGACACTATTAGTTCCCTTGATCTGGACACTATACTTCTGTTGATGTAGTCTATAATAGCACCCCCCCTTTTTTTTTTGCTGCTGCCTCACACTGCTGACTCACGTTAAGCTTGTAGTCTACTAAGACCCCTAGATGCTTTTCACATGTACTACTGGCAAACCAGGTGTTCCCCATCTTATTTTTGTGCAGCTAGTTCTTTCTGCCTAAGTATTGTCCCTACTGAACTTCAAGGTAATATAGAATCCCGATTCCATCTTCTGAGGTATTAGCTACCCCTCCTAGTCTGTTGTCGTCTGCATGTTTGCTTAGCATCCTATCTGTTCCTTCATCCAAGTCATTTATAAAGATGTTGAATAACACTGAACCCAGGACAGAACCCTGTGGCATCCCACTTGTCACTTTTCTCCAGGATGATGAGAAACCATTGGTGAGCACTCTTTGGGTTTGGTCAGTCAATCAGCTACAAATTCACCTAACAGTAACATCATCTAGCCCACAGTTTACCAGCTTCTCCACACGACTGTCATGGGGGACTTTGCCAAAAGCCTTAATGAAAGCAAGATATGCTCCATCCACAATATTCCTCTGATACATCAAGCTTGTAACTCTATAAAAAGAAAAGAAAAGAAATAAGATTTGTGTGGCATGACTTCTTTTTCAGAAACCTATGCTGGCTCTTAGTAATCACAGTATGCTTTTCTAAGTACTACTCAAAGAGTGGCTGTTTAATTACTATTTGTTCTAATACCTTTCCTGGTATTTATGACCGCTTGGTAGTTGCATGGGTCCTCTTCCTCCCACCTGCCTTTTTAAAGATGTAGAAAACATTTGCCTGCCTCCAATTGGCAAAAACTCCAGTATTGCAGTTAGCATACGTTCAGTGTTCTAATGAATGCATGAAACGGACAATATTCTGTGGAAAAATAAAGCACAAGAAAAATTCCTGCCTCATAAACTTCAGCGCTTTCTGAACAAAACAGGGACAAGGCATGGGCTTAAGACACTCCCCTCCTTGCCATGTTGTGTTTTGAGATGGTGATTTATATAGGATATGGACAAACAGTACTTATCTGATTCTGTTGTAACCAGAGACCTTGGAAGATAATTGCTGTGGGATTTTTTTGGGGGTGGGGGGACACATAAGCCCAAAGGTTGTTTCTTTAGTGGATTGTCTGAACCAAGTTACAGAGGATGGCTTCGTAGAATACATTTCTTCTTGCTTGACTTTGGTGAGAAAGCATATACATAACTCTGCATAAAAATTATGCACGTGATTGGAAACTAAGTCATGTGTTCATGTTACAAGATAGGCAAATGATAGTTTCACACATTATTTATATGGTACCGGTAAATCTTATCAGGGAGCTGTTCTTACGGTATTTGATTTGGAAAACCAGGCGTAGCATTTGGGTGATTCATAACATGAAAAGGACCAGGTTTGCAATGTTTAATTATCAGTGTGATTAATCTTTAAACATAGCCCCAGAGTAAATGGTGGAGCAGATGAACAATGACTTGATTTGGGATACTTATAGAAACTGCTGCCATGTAGGATGCATAGATAAAAAATATTTTTACATAATTTGCTTTCAGTTATTACAACTATTGGTTCTTGCTTTAGGAGGAAAGTACAAGAAGGCTTAGCTGGATCTTCACCAATCCAGGCTGGTCTCTATGGAGCTTTCACTGGGTTTTCAACAAAATAAACACTAATAACAAACAAACAGTACAGATCTCATGTTTAGTTATTTTTATAACTCGTCTCAATGTATTATAAGGAAATGTCATACTCAGATGGCACTGATTTCTCAAAGAAACATAATCTTTGGTTAGACTGTAAATTTTGTTTTCTTACGTTTTCTCAAAATGCACTAAGGCCTCCTTCAGTGAGGTTCTACAAATGTAAATAGAGTAAATCTTATCAGTTGGCTAAATCTAAATAATCAGCTAAAAAGCAATTACTTGCTTTATTGTCTTATAAATTTAACATTAAATCAAGATACATTCAGGCAATGCAATGCAAAAATCTAGATGCTGGGTTTATAAAGGAGTAAAGTAATAAAATTAAGTGAAGTTTCTAAAACAGAGATGCTTTGGGACAAAGGAAACCTCTGGGCAAGGATTCAAAATTAGAAAATTAAGCCCCAAACCAATAATAGTAATTGGGAGCTCTTGAAGCTCAAAACCAGTTCAGTATATTAGAATCCACTCAAAACTGGTAACAATGATCAAATAGAATTCTTCTCATGCTTGAACATCTCTGCTAGTAGAATATCTATATATGTTCAGTGTGTGCTGAAATTCTTTTCTTTCATATGACATATGGATGGAGTTAGTGGTGCAAAGACTGTGGTGTCTAGTCTGATAGTGGTATAGGGAGTATACTATGACAATATCCTGGATTGTGAATTAGCATGCACGTGCTCTGCTGTGTCTTGATTAACAAAGTCCCAAATGGTACAGAGCCTGTTCTCAAAATGCAGTCCTTTCTGTGGCTTTATGCATTTTGTTTGTAAGCCACCTTATCCCAAAAGGTCAGGGCTGTTTGTAAGCCATCCTCTCTTAAGGTCATTGTTGGCAACAAACAAACAAAATCCCATAACCACCATATCTGCTGTCTGCAGTGGCCTGTTGAACGCTTGCAGGGCTAGCCTACAGCTTTGGCTCTATATACACCCCATTTTCCCCTATTTGACTTCTAATCTTGGCAAAGTTTAATGATCCACACCCTTGGTGCAGTGAAATTCTATGGTGAAGAAAACAAGGTTGTGCCGAAAGTTCTTATTCAAGTGGAAACTTATGTAACTGTTGTGAGTAGAAATAGTATGTGAAGTTGCAATATACTAATAGTAACATATTTCAATAATGCTTAAGTTTGAATATCACACTAGTGAAGGTTTTCTTTTCCCTGAATAAACTTATTCTCAGGAACTGAGCCTTAACCCTAGATTATGATTCCTGGCAGCTGAACTGTGAAACATTGCCCATGTAATGTGCAAACCTAATTGAGAACCCACACGTTTTCCTCTGGGATTTGTTGTGATTTTCTTTTACCCCTTTCAATTATCATGTAGAGTTCCCCCGCCCACAAAAAGCTCCCTCTAGCTTTCTTGAAAAGGTGTTTCAGTTTTTTGTTCTAAACTCTTTGCTGTCATCTCTTCTCAAGTTTGTGTAACCTTCCTCTGATTTCAACAGAACTTTTTCCTATAGTCTTTGCATAATGAGGGACAGGACTTGAACCTTGCTATCCATGTTATCTAACAATCCATTGCTAGATGTGTGAACCATTAAGGCACTACCCCATTCTCTGCATATTTGGTTATACTTGTGCAAGTGTCTTAGTACTGGCCAAGTTGATTCTTGATGGATATATTGGTGAATCATTAAAGGGACTTGTGAAGTTGCACTGTTGAACTAGAGACACTTTACATGATCACATTTGACAAGCAATTGTAACGATGAAAAAATTTGCACTCTGGTTTTTTTCAGCAGTAGAGTAAAAACACACCACCCTTGTCTCAAAACAAGAAGCAGTTGCTATTGTTGGCCATCCTGAAAGAGGAAGCAACCTTACACCAGTCTTGACTCTGCCTTCCTTGAGAGAGAGCATGTTTAATCTTAGACCTCTATGTTGCACTCCTTTGGGGGTAGGGGTAGTCCGTGTCACCATTAAGAAAAAGAGGTAGAAATAAGCCAATATATATGTGGACTGTTTCTGGATAAAGTGACTTTTCTTTAAATTTTCAGAGTTGTTAACCTAGTTCAAAGTTTTCATATGAATTAGCCAGATGTTTAACTGAAAATCAATCACAGTCAGTCCATCATTTGAAAAGCAAGACTTTGGAGCCACCTTGCCCCAAAATGGCAACTGACATTCTGTTTTGGTGACTGAAACATAGGTTTAAGGAGCCATTTGGCACCTAGCTTATATATCTGCGCTTCTAACACTGGTCAAGAGGAAGCAGTGGCTAGCTGGCATTTTCTCCGACTCACTGTGGCCTTAGTGAGGCAGGGTCAGTTCTGCACCTTGTGCTTGGGGCAGAAGTGATGCACAAGTCCTGATTGGCACTGCATGACACAGTGGAGACCAGCGTAGTACCTTAGACTCAGTTGACTGTAAAATGGGGTGAAGCACCAAATACAGAGACAGCTCTCCCCCATCCCCATTTGCTCAGTGGTGGTATGACTGCACGGTGGTATGAGAAACTGCAGCCACACTGATGTTTCTCCTGCAATCCCCTCAGCAGGGGCCACGGGGCTGAAAGGCATAGCGATCAACCTCTACCTAAATCACCTCTTGGTCTTGACAGCAATTGCTGTTTGTCTCAGGAAGCATTTGTATATGATCAGACATGCAAAGAGCCCCCTCAGACCCACACAACACATTCAGCCTTTTGATAATCACCAAGATGTGGCAAGATAGTTTCCATCAAGGTAGCAGGATACCCAATGCCTGGCTCGCACCCAGAGAGTGCAAGTCTCTTCTCCAAGTTTCCAGGTGGAGCTGGCTCACATTCAGGACCCATGATCCCACTTCATGGATCCATTATCACTACATTATATTTTAACTTCAGAAATATTCTAACTAGGCCCCTTCAGTGGCGGCTTTTTCCTTATCAGATCTTATTTCCAAAGTGCTCTATCTTATGTGAACGTGCTCTACTTGTTGTAACGTGATGTAAACTATTCCTCTGTGCTGCTCATATAGTTATTTTGAGATCAGTTACCTAGTTTCTCCTTGGGAAAAGCAGACCCTTTGCACACTTTTGAAGTGCTGATCACATGTTTTCTCAACTGATGCAAAATGGTTCCTTCAACTAATCCTTTTAGTGTAAGAATTCTTGTTTGTTGACAGCTGGGCACAACAAAAAGTCATTTTCTTAACTGCTGAATTGAGCTAGTTCTTCAGTTGAGTAACTTTGGAGTTATTCAGCCTGTTAGTACGTTAGCAATGGATATGAAAATATTAATATAAGTTTTAATCACTATTCTCTGTCTGTGCTGTTGATTTTTAGCAGAGACGCCCACAGGATTTCCTGGGCCCAGAACATTGTATGTGGATTGCCTCCCCCACCCCCACCCCACAATGTATTGTTAAGAACTGATGTTTTTGCACATGCATTTACTATTAAAATCTGTTTTAAAATAAATTACAGTTATAGGAATAGGGTGGATACTATTGCAAAGATAAAAGTGGGAGAGCAGGGAGGATAATACACATAATCTTGAGCTCTTGAGTGAGAAAGCAAAATACAAATATATAATGTCACTCACAGCAGCAGCAGCGGACCCTTCCCCCCTGCCCCTGGCAACAGACTAACATGGCTGCCCCCCTGGAAATGCATACTTAACAGGCAGTTAAAATATTCATGAAGGATATTAATTAGTGGCAGTCAACCATCTGTCTAGAGACTTATTCATTGGCAGCATCAGGACTATACATGCAGTCAACAAAAATATACTTGCTGTGTAGTCAGACTGGATTACATGTTGCAGCATAGAAGGTTTCTTGCTGCAATGCAGCTTCTGTTTGCCCAGGCATTTTCAGCCAATATCCTTGAACCTATTCTGTGACCCTGAAGATAGAATTCTGACTAGGGTTGAGCTGGGCATTTGACTTGAGCAAACATTGGTCAAATAATGGTCCAGAATTTTATATTTTTATTATAAAAATATTCCAGTAGTCAGTGGTTGGATATGCATGTTGAGTGTAAAACCAAATTGTTTTACAATAATGATTAATGAGTGGAAGTACTACTTAAAAATTGTTGCAGGTAAGGTTTTTTATAAATATAAACAAGTCACTGAATAGTAGTTTGGCTTTATTCCTGGAAAGTTAGGGTCAGCCTACAGTTAATACACTTTTAAAAAGAGAGAGAGGGAGAGAAAAAATAAACAATAAACCAAGTAACTTGTACATCCAGAATTCAATGTTAAGTAGGCAGCAGGCCAATTGTTCATTTCATTTGCATCACCTTCAACCGGTTTTTCACCTCCATCATCAAATTTCTCGTCTTGTATGTCTCTCACTGTTAGCGAATGGCATAGTAAAAAGAAAATCCAATTTTTTAAAGAAGTAAGCTTCTACCTACACAGTGGCATTCTGAACTTGATCAAGCACTTGTGGTATCCTTCAACAAGTGAATAAGCAATCAACTGGCAATATTTGTCTGATCAATTGGCTAGTGTACCCATCCTAGACTGGGGAAAAGGTAAATGAAGCTATGACCTGTCTAGAAGAAAAAGTTCACATACCAGCTGAATATTCACAGGGCTAAAGCTATATATACCTTACTTCATCTTCATTTTTAATGTTGATTTTTCAGGTTTTGCAGAAAATGATCTTGCCTTGCTGAGGGTGTGACTGGGGGCCCTGTTGTCTTAAATGATTTTCAGCAGGGCTCTTTCTGCCACTAAACAATTTTTACTACTGTACTTCTCTTGCCGTGCATACAAGACACTACTGTGAAGCAGTTTGGCAGTTGACTTGGAACAGAATCGCTCTATGTTGGCTGGGTGGAATAAAACACACAAGCTGTTCTCTTCTTCTGTTCTTCATAATTTTTGTACCAAATACCTTTTGGAAAATATTATGCTTAGGTCAAGAATGTAGTGCAGCATGAGTGAAACACCATTTTAAAGGCACTGAACATAAAGTTGCTTTTAATATGGACACCTTTACTGAACCTGTGACAGAGTTACTGCCACTTCTATGCCCTGCTGGCTACTTGAAACGAGGACGGGAGATGGGGATGGCAGCTTTTCCTGTTTTCCCTCCTAGCTTTTCTCCCCATACCTACCTGCCCACTCACCTGTCGTCACTGAAATGAGAGGGAATTAACCATGCTATCTCCAGGGCTGGTATAGTTTTGGGACCTGTTTGGGGGGGGCATACTGGAGTAATAATGGGCCTTAGGATCCTGAAGACCCATGGACTGTTGGTAGTTCAGCAACTGCAGTGGAGCTTTCTTTTGCTGCATCAGGGAACTCTAGAGATAGAGTTCTGCGGGCTACTATGGCTGCTCAGCCACTCCCAGGGAGCATAGGGTTGCTCCTTAAATTTAGATATTGAAAACACTTTTATCCCATTCTTCAGCTAAAAATACTTCCAGAGCAGCTTTATCAGTTCTAATGGTAAGACTGACCTTGCCCTTAAACTTAGTCTTAAATGGCTAAGAAAAAGGGATTACGAGGGAGAAAGAAGGAAAAAAGCACATTGGACACTATTTATTAGTCAAATCAGGCATGGGGAACCTTTGATGCCACTAGGTGCTGCTCAACTACTATTCCCATCAGCCCTAGCAAACATGCCCAGTGGCTGAGGATTATGAGAGTTATAGTTAAGAAATATTCAGAAAGCCCAAGGTTTCCCACACCTGAGTTAAGTGGTCAACAAATAATAGTAGTAAAATATGAGAACTTCAAGCTTTCTAAAAGGAGCTGTGCTTAAAGGTGTAAGGCTCCAGTCATAAATACCCTTTAAGATGGAAATAAGAGACCACTGGATTTTAAAAATTCTTTTTGGCATCTTTGAGGAGTATACATAGTACAATGAGACAGTGATATACAAAGGTGAGCTGTTCGTGTTGGACAAGTAAACACTGGAATTCATAGACACCTACTTGTGTGTCACAAATGGAGATAAGGTCTAGGCAGGTTTTCAGTGATATCTTATTCTACAGTTTTCTGATTATTATAAGGTAGACCACTTGGGTTATTATGGGTAAAAAAAACGTAAAGGACCCCTGACAGTCAAGTCCGGTCGCAAATGACTCTGGTGTTATGGCGCTCATCTCGCTTTATTGGCTGAGGGAGCCTTCCTGCCGTGCTTTCGAACTGCTATGTTGGCAGGAGCTGGGACCGAATAACGGGAGGTCACCCCGTCATGGGGATTCAAACCGCCAACCTTCCAATTGCCAAGCCCTAGGCTCAGTGCTTTAGAATACAGAGCCACCTACAATTTACCCTAGTGTTTATGCAAAGAACACAAAATACATCCTCACCCCATGCAGTAATATTGCATATTCAACAATATATGAAAGAAAAAGTGCAAATATACATTATCTTGAACATTATATTTCTAATAATCAAGGAAATCATTTTCCCCAAATTATATGTTCCTCCTTTCATCTTTCCATCTTTCTTTAGTAAGTTTAGACATACCAGGCCATTGACCATATCTTCCTGACCTTGCACAATATCCATCATTTTTCATTTAAACCTTGGATTGATAACTTCATTTCGTAGTACTGCATTGATATGGGATGTATGTGGAATGGATACTTGCTGAACTTCTTCCTGCCATGTTGCAAATTAAAGGCTTCTGATTCTTGGTGACAAACTGCATTGCTTCTTCTGTCCCTGCTGCCTAAAATGTCATCTGGGCTGGGAATGCAGGAAGAAGGTAAACTTAGTTCCTGGAATGAGTAACCATTGCTCCATATTCAGTTTTCTTTGTGATACCCTCAGTCTTAGCTGCCCACTCCTGTGCAAAAATATTTTTCAAGTTAGAGTTTGGAATGTCTCATTCTGTACTGACATAGAGCTATAGAATCCTTTTGAAGCTCCATAGGTCACTTCAGGATATAATTGCTAATAACTTCTTTTTTGCCTTTTTTAGGGCAGCTGAGCTCTATTGCCTTTCCCCGGCGTGAAGAGGAGTATCTCCAGCTGACAGTAAGCTGTCACCCATGCCTTTTAATCTTTGGTCAGAACTGCAATGCCAAATGTCAGTTAGTCAACATGCTTTTGGGTGAGAGACTGCTACCGACCTCCAAAGTTAGCAGTGAGGAGAACTGTAAGAGGCGTCGAATTCGCTTCACACATGGAAGACAAACACGGATTAGTTTGGCTCTTCCAGGACAGTATGAATTGGTTCACAACTTGGCAGCTCATCAAGGCAGATGGGAAACGATACCAGAAGAGGACTTAGAAATCCACTGCGATAATGAAGATCTTGCACACCAGATTGCAGAGCTGGAGGTTACACTGAATCACACTTTATTACAGGTACTGACGAGATCCAGTGTGTATGTACTTGCCCTGCCCTGTATAAACTTAATGAGAAAGGGAGTGTTGACATGAAGCATTTTAATGAATATTTTGCACCTACGTTTAGTTGAGTAAATTCTACATAAAAACTAGAGGAGTCCTAGAACTAGAACAGAGTTTGTCTGCATTCCTAAAGACTTCTGAGGGCGGATACCACATGTTCTGCCTCAACCCAGTGGTTCTTGTTTGAAGTCTGACTGCTGCTGTGGATGATTGAGGGGCGGAGGGTGCAGTTTGCAGCAGTGAAGCTTTAACTCTTCCCCTGACTCCTGGTTTTGCCCATACTCATTTGCTTTTCCTACAGCCCAGGTGCCGGACCTGTGATTGTATAAACTTGCTTAGATTTCTGCAAAGTATCTGAGGGTGTAGACAGACATGGTAATAAAGCACAGTGCTTACAGTGGCACCTTGGGCTGTGTGTTGAACCCAGCTTCCTCCTGGCTTTGAATCTGAAATGACAGTCATATGTACCTGTGAAATAAGTGCTGATGGTTTATGCTCCTCTGTCCTCCATCTAGGAGTGGGGGGGGGGCTCTATTATGCAAAACCTGCTCCAGAGATTGTGGGGGGATTCTTGGTAGCATAGGGCCAACCCATACACAGCCAGATACCCTGAAGAAGGGGCAGACATGCCTAAATAGTTACCCTTGTCTTCACCGAAAAATGTTCTTGAATTGTTGTAATTAGCATTAAGGAGTCCTTCTAAAACAGGGGTCAGCAACCTAAGGTCCATGGGCCGGAAGCGGCCAGTGGAGGTTGTTTGAACGGCCCACGAGCTGCCCCTGAACTGAGCTGCCCAGCGCAGCGCAGGGACTCGCTTCCACAGCACTGGAAATCGCATCTGTGCACATGATCCAGCCCACGAAGGGATCTTCGCGGGACCGATCCAGCAAGATAAACATTGCCAACCCCTGTTCTAAAACTAAATAGAATGGATACTATGTTCTTCTCTCTCCATCCCTTGACTTCAAAGTCGAAATACTTATCTAGTGCATTCTGTAGCTCAGGGCAAGTGTAGGGGAGGTAATGTTTGAAAGGGTTCCTTTTACTTGGGATTCTTGCCTCCTGTGTGAGTCATGTTCACGATACCACTACCCCTCAAGGGTTTGCCAGCCTGTCTGTTCCTGAGTATAACTTTGTTCTGAATGTTTGTGAATGTATGCTCTGAGTGTTGAATTTGGTTTTGTGTACTTCAACTGAATATGTCTGCCTTGCTCTTTTTTTTTTTTTAATAGGTCAGCTAACACAGGGCAGCTCAAATATCTCTCATAAACTTTTCAAACCAGTGACAAAGATTTCTTTGTTAGGCTCCAGATATATCTAGGACAAATCAGATGAAAACAGCCACTCGGATTAATTTGTAAGGAGTGGCAATCAGGACTGTTTCCTCTGTTCTGTGTAGGAGAGTCACTGTGGAAAAACTCCTTCTTACAAATGGAATTTTTAAACAGGGAAAGTTAACATTTACATCTTATATGTGAAAACTGCATATCTAATCACAGGGAGGGATCTTCCTATTTCGTAATTTGTAAGCTTCAATGAGTGGTAACAAGGAAATACTTCCACCATAAGGAGAGGCATGGTATAAATTTTAAAAGCGGACATAGTGCACTTTTTAAAAAAGTCAATTGAAAAAAGCATTGGGACTTTTGAAAATCCATGATTGCTTTAAAAGCATTGAAATTATGAGTTGGAAAATGGGTGCCAGTAAATAAGTTGTACATTCTAACATATTGTGTTGTCTCCCACCTTAGGCTTCATACCTCCCACAGCTTGCTCGAGTCCTTTAGCACCAATCCTCTTCTGCTGTAGTTTGAGGGCAACACTGGTGCCATGTTCATGTTTAAAAGTTTGGATAAATGTTTAAATTCAGGAGTTTCTAGTGAAATGAATTGCTTTAAAACTAATGATAGTTTTTTGTGAAATAAATCCTATTGTCTTACTATGTAGAATAATGGCACCAGGAAGAATAAGTAGAAAGGCTATAGGAAATGGGTTCCATTTCTACTGTAGTATTTAATGGCTGCCAATAAGAAACACGTCTGCACAGTAATCTAAATGCTAATTCACTTCGTTGGGAGCTCTAGAAAGGAAAGGCAGTCTAGATGGAATTATACACAGCAAAACCCTCTGTGTGACACAGGAAGTTAAAATCCATACCAGGTGGACTAACTGCAGGTTCCAAAAAAAAATTTGCACACCATACAATTGCAGTAATTATGTCAGGCAGGCCGGACTAATCAAGAAGCAAGAATTAACCAGTTGGAATGAGATTTGAGCACTATCCCAGACTCCACTTTACGATATAAGTGACAGCTTTATATAAGCCTCCAAATCTTAACGAACTGAGAAATGGACCTTTGTAAACAAACGCCTCATTCATCAGATCCAAAAAGATGGCTGACGTTTTGTCAGGCAGGTTCTCTTGCATCTCTTGCATTGATAAGAAGAAGGTTTGATAGTTAAAGATTCTGTTTGTTGTGTGGTGTACATAACCTATCTTTCACAGTGTATTCATTAATCAAATATGTGATCTGACAGAAAGTGTGACGGAAGATGGAAATATTTTTCACAGGGCTGGCACCTACAAAGTTATTCATAAATAGAAATAGAGTAATACTAACGTTCCTTTATCCACTTGTGCAATTAGTTTTACACATTTTATTGACCACCATGAGCCAACATTTTGAGTCTGAATTAAGTCTATTGAAATTTAGTGTGGCCTTAGAATACACTGAAAACTGTTGTGGAGAGTGACGGTTAAGTTTTAAATAAATGATAAAATAATTTAAACCTGAACATAAGTTGAACCCAATCATAACAATGTTGGATCTCCTCTGAAAATATCAATATATTCTATGCATATTTATTGAGAACTGTGTTAGACCTTACTCATAGAGATGTGCAGGAGGCATCTAGCTAGGTAAAGGAAATGAACAACTTAAATTTCAGTCTTGGTCTTCAGGATAATAATGCATGTTGTAAAATTAATAGAATTTATTGTCGAATTCTGTAATTTCAAATCTGGTTTGAAGAGCAGCAACTATTATATACCACCAGTACCAAACATATTAGAATTAAGAAAATAAAACAACACAACAGCAATCCCTTAAAATTAATTATCGGACTCTTAAATCCATTATCAGTGAAAGAACTTATAAAAGAGTTATTGTGTCAGGATTCTCTCACATCTGTAGGAACTCTGTCGCTCCAGCCCTTCCTTCATTTCAGTTAATACTGCTGCATGTGGGGCATCTAACTTTACCAATAGTATAGTAAGTTCCATTTAGGGAGGGGAGCCCAGTATGAGTAGCAAATAAGAAAGTTAGCAAAAAAATTAAAAGGTTTAAAAGGTTCTACAAGAGAATCCAGTACTTTCAAAGGAGATGATTTTGCAGGACTAATCCATAGTTAAAACATCCCAAGTTTTGTTGGACTACTAGTCTGTTGACTTCATTTTTGTCCTAATTTTTATATTGCCACGTTACAGTTTTGTATTTAACGATCATACTGATATAATCTAAATGTATAGAGGCATCATTCTTTTTAATGCTATATTTAGTAGCACTGTCCCTATCAGTTTGGTAGAGGAATGGGACAGCCCACATTACTGTACAGTAGTGATTACTGAATGGCTCTGATGCCCCTGGTATGCAGACATACTAGTTTATAAATTGAGGGGTGAAACTAAAATAGCTGAAGGACTGAGGTATGTTCAGTGGCCTCTAGGAACCAGGAGATGCTGAGAGTAATTGTGTGCAGTTGGAGTAGGAGGTGAGAAAAAAACTGGGGAGAGGTGGATTGGCCTGCTCAAGCTCCTAACAACAACTTGTGTCCTGGAGGTGTAGATTCTGGAGGGGAATCAATAAAGCACTTGAACAGTAGGGGAAAGTTTCATTAGGGTGGGAGAGACAAAAGGTGTCCTCTTTAATTTGTCTCTCGTCTCTCTGTCCCCCCACTCCAGGTTTTCTGGAATCCTGTTAGGAGCTGAGGATACGGAACAGCTTTTTGTTGCACATCCCACTCATATTTCTGTATTTAAGAATTTTTTTCCCATTGATATGTGCACCTCTGTTATAAACTTAAGCTTTTGATTCTCTTCAGATTAACTAGTTGGCATCCAAGTGGCAATACTAAACTGCTTTTCAGAACTTATGTCAGTTTCATAGTACAGTACAGTGGTGCCCCGCAAGACGAATGCCTCGCAAGACGAAAAACCCGCTAGACGAAAGGGTTTTCTGTTTTTTGAGGCGCTTCGCAAGACGAATTTCCCTATGGGCTTGCTTCGCAAGAAGAAAGCCCATAGGGAAATCTCCGGGGACCTCTTTTAAATGCTGGCGGTGGGGAGCAAAGCCTTCCCCCCCCCGGCCTTCAGAAGAGGTCCAGGAAGGCCGGCGGGGGCCGAAAGGCTTTGCTCCCCACCGCCAGCATTTTAAAAGCGGTCCGGGATAGCAGGGAAGCGCTTCCCGCTATCCCGGACGGCTTTTGAAGGCAGGCGGGGGGAGCAAAGACTTTCGCCCCCCGCTGGCCTTCAGAAGAGGTCCTGGACCTCTTCTGAAGGCCGGCGGGGGGCAAAAGTCTTTGCTCCCCCCTGCCTGCCTGCCTTCCTGGGAGAGCGGAGAAACACGCGTTTCTCCGCTTTCCCGGGAAGGCAGGCAGGTTTTTTTTAAATGCTGGCAGGCGGGAGCGAAGGCTTCTCTGCCGCCCACCAGCATTTTAAGATCGCCCCGGACAGCGGAGCAGTCCTCCGCTGTCCCGGGGTTTTTTAAAATGCTGGGGGTGGGAAGAAAAGCCCTTGTCCCCCCCCACCCCCAGCCTTCAGAAGGGGTCGGGGGACAGACTGTCCCCGGACCTGGTCTGAAGGCCGTTTCCATAGGAACGCATTGATTGATTTTCAATGCATTCCTATGGCAAACCGTGCTTCGCAAGACGAAAAACTCGCAAGATGAAAAAACTTGCGGAACGAATTAATTTCGTCTTGCGAGGCACCACTGTATCTGAATTTTCATTCTCCTATCCTTTTATTCAGTGAGCTGCTCCCAGTTGTTTTAGAATGGTTTTTCCCTTATCTGTGTAAAAGAAAGTTACCTCCCTGTCTTGCATCTAGTGTTGCACATATCTCATTTCAGCAGCTACTTCTGTTCTAACTATTAAGTTCAAGACCAACATCCTGTCTGGGAGCACAAAACGTTATCCACAATTGGGAATATTTTACATTCATAGGAAATGCTGCATTCTGTATCTCATTATTGTAACACATTTTTAAAAAACATTTTGTTAATTAGCCATTCCTGCCATATGTGAATGTCTGCTCTTCTTTTAGAGCCACTCAAGTATTTTCTGAAGTGCTTCCTTTTTCATTTTTATCATTGATCATATATAAACCGTCTTGAAATTCTTCTCCTTAAAACCTTTCGATGAATGTATGCCGATCTAGCAGGATAAGCCCATAGTTTAAAGCAGTTTCTTTTTTAATACATCAATGATTCAGATGTAGGTGTGCATCCCTGTCTAGGACCATTTGTTATGTGTGACTGTTGCAGGCAAATAATCTGTAGATTAGAGGCAATATGTATTAAAGCCCCTATCTGTATATTCCTGTTGCCTTTTTAAAGCTTCAAATTTGTTCCTGGTTTCATCTGTCTTTGTTCAACCTTATTTTAAAAAGTCTTGACAACTCTAGGTAGGCCTTTTTCAATCCTTCCAGCAAGCAAGCCTTCACATTTTGTTCACTTTCCGGTCCATTTACAGATTCTAACACCTTTCCAGCAAGAAAATATTGTTAGAGAAAAGGAAATTGTGGTTATTATACTTGCAAATATCACTAAAAGCTATTTTGATGTTTTGAAAGTATATTTAATAATAGTGCATTCTTTTTCCATTAGGTATAATTTCAAAGACCTGCATTTCTTTGGAATAAATTACAGAATAATATATAAAATGGGATATCTCTGGATGGGAGATTCCTTAACTTCTAGTTAACTGATTTTTGACCATTAGCTCCCTGCTAATTTTGTTACACCTGATTTTATTAATAGAAAATAAACTAAGGGCATACTTAAGACCAGGCCCGTGCAGAGTGGGGGGCAGCCAGCTTCACTTGCCCTGGGCCTCAGAGGCCTAAGCCGGCCACAGACCGGCTGCTTTTTTGTTTGAGTTCATAGCTTTAGTCTAACAAAACTCCTGTCCTGGGCCTCAGACAAGCTCTGTGTGGGCTTGCTTAAGACCCAATATAATTATGCAACATTTAGCTTCTAATACATTAATATTTGTGGGGTTTCATTATGTAATTCATATAAATTCAACCAAGGAATCATTGATGTGTCCTTCTATGTAGGAAAATGTGATGCTCTCGGATAGCCCTTCATTGCCCTGCTTTTCCTCCAAGCTAGTTTTGACCTGCCATCCACTAAGCTTTTAGTTTCTGATCCCATCCACCCTGGGACAGAAAAAAAAAGCTCCTCTGAAGCCTGATGTTCTGTGTTCTTCTCCAGAACCTTTTCAGGATATCTGCAAAGAACTGGAATGGATCATTGCTCCTATGGTGAGTTGGGACACCCCCTTGTACTTCAGCTGGCCACATCTGTTTCTTACTCCATAAGAATGCAGGACCCAATTAATAGAAACTTTTGACTCAAAGGAAAGCTTAGAAAGCTTACATGGAATAAGGAGAATAAATAAATTACAAGAGAGAATGGAATGAGAGCAAGCACACTGCACTTTCTGTGTTCTCTTCTAATGGCCTTTGCTGCGTGCTGCTTCAAGATGCAAAAGCCAAGCCTCAACCCCAGGCACTTTTTGTTTCGCTATGGGCTGAGCCTTGTGCCTTCTCCTGTCCATGTGTTAGTCGCACAGCATACATTTCTACTGTTTCAGTATAGCCCTTTCTTCCTCCCCCTTTTGCCTCATTTCAGCACTCAGCAGAGTGAAACCAGCTGAGTACAGTGGTACCTCAGGTTAAGTACTAAATTTGTTCTGGAGGTCCGTTCTTAACCTGAAACTGTTCTTAACCTGAAGCACCACTTTAGCTAATGGGGCCTCCTGCTGCCGCCGTGCTGCTGGAGCACGATTTCTGTTCTCATCCTGAAGCAAAGTTCTTAACCCGAGGTACTATTATGGGTTAGCGGAGTCTGTAACCTGAAGTGTCTGTAACCTGAAGTGTCTGTAACCCGAGGTACCACTGTATTAGATTGGTCTCTGGACATCCATGCATACCTTGGGTTCTCTTGGAAGAGGAAGGAACAGGTTTTACCCAGTCAATAGAAACATTAATCTTCCTTGCCTATTATGAGTTGTGGACTGAACAATCAACTATTGGGAGACAGACTATCCAGCTGGTGTTTCTAAATATGTATACATGTGCACAAAGATGTGTGAGAGATTTATGCATACAGGAAGAATGTCATGGGCATAGAATCATGAAGTAAGGCTGACCTATCTAGAGTAAGATGAAATGACTGAAACATTGCGCTAAGGAAATTCCGTTTGGCAGGCATCAAGACCAAAATGTAATGACGGACTTTTGAACATTTTGCTTTAAAGAGAATTAGACTACCAGGATTGCATGTTTTATCTTCAAGTCTGTCACAGGTTTTAGCTCTGAATTAAAGCTCAAGATGATTAATATTATTATTTTTAACAATTTGGGGGCATTTGACTCAACAGCTACCTTCTGTGTGCCCTCTAAACCTGTTCTAGGGGTTTCTCCAACCCTGCAGAATGGATTTGCTTAGTGGGGAACATGCAGGGAGGGGAAAGAGAAGTTCCATTGAGCAAGGAGAAATTTGTTCACTTACAGAATGAGCTAATTGAATGCTGCTCTATAGACATTGTGTTTAAATATAAATCTGCTTGATTAATCAGGCATCTTTGATTCAGTCTCTGATTATTGTTTAATCTATTAAGCGTTGTAGCCCTAGAGATGATAATTTTCCTCTGAAGCCACTGCCGCATGCCTAAACATTGAACGTTTTTTTAAAAAAGTTCACTTAATGTACATACTGAATTTGATACCTCAAAATCATGTTTAAATGTGATTATTGACGTACTTCCCTTCAGTGAAATGAAGAGACTCAAAGAGGTCAGTTGCAAAAATGAGCTTCCAGCTTGGAGGGTTTATTGTTAAAGGTAAACCTTCTTGCATAACATCTCTGCTGCCTTATGTGAGGAGATGCAGGCACTAGAAGGAAATAACAGATAAAGGCTATCTAGCAGAAAAATACCCAGCAGCAAGGCATTAACTGTTGCCTAAGCAAGATTAGTTGTTCTTATTAGTTGAGACATATCTTTTCTAACTTTTCCCTCCTTTATGTCTCCTAGAGACAGCATTGGTTTCCTCCTTTGTTTACTGCCATCAGCGTGAGTCATCTCGCATGCTGAATGTTGATTTGCACATCCAATTTTACTCTTTAACTTGTACTCTTGTCTGACCACATCAGTTTTTGTGTTTCCATGCTTGGGAGTCCCATGACAGTCACAACAGGCAAACCAATGTTAAATGTTTGTTTTGGAAGTAACAGAAAGGGAATTTGGGAGGATCTAGCGATACATGGAATAGCTGAAACTTGCTAGGATTTTTTTTTTAAAAAAAAATTAAGCCTAGTAGTGAATTAGTAGTGGCTTTATAACTTCTATCATAATTCCTCTGTCAGCTGTTGACAGATCTTGCTCATGCCTTGGCTACAGCTTTGGCGGTTTTCTGTGGGAATCTAAATGTTTGCTGTTTAATTGATATTGAAAAGATTAATGTGCCAGACCCCATGAGTGCTTAAAACAACTTTCCCTCTAAGATGCCTCTTGATTTTCCTTATGCCTTTACCAATTCATCTGCTTAGTTAAGTTTCCATAATGGTAATTTAAGGCTGCAAGGCTGGCCTAAGAAGCGATGATGATATTTGAAGCAGCAGTTCCCTCAGACATTTAGGGCACAAGGATGTCAATTTTGTACAAATGTGTACTTATGGATACTTGGCCATAACTGACATAATTTGTGTATAACTCATAGCATAGATCTTATTTTTAACATATTTATTATTACTTGGCTCTCTATCCAGAATATCAAACATACTTCAAATTAGACGCTGTGACAAGCTAGAAAAATACCTAACATGCTCCTGGTTTCTTCTGGGAAGCATATTGGAGGTGCTGAGTGTGCCTAGGATTGTGTATAATGAATTGCTGGGTCTGATGTAAAATAATACTGTATATCTTAAAGCTCAAGCAGATATTAACTGACTCGGGAAGGGTATCTCAGAAGCTATTACAGCATTTAACTGTTCATGTACTTATAAAAAATATCTGGATCAAAGGAGCACAAGGCAATTTACAGAATATCAAATGCATGGTGTAAAGAGCTTAATTGAATGGGAGTCATCAGAGGGGATTTCAAAAGTTATGGACTTGGCAAGTGCTTGAATTCAAGGAGGGGCTAAGGCCTAATTCTCACTTAAATATCTCTTAATTTTTCTCTTGGCTTTACCACATCATCTGCCTACTTAAATTTCCATAACCATAAACCTATGTCACAGTTGTACCAGTTCAGAATGCACATGACTGCTTAGACTGATGCTTCTCTGTACAGAAACTTCCCTCTGTTTAGAAAAGTAGATGTTTGGGAGAATGTGTTGCGGAAAAGCCTTCCATTATGAGTCTGTATCCTGCTGTCTGAAGTGGTGTAGAGTTGTAGAATATATGCAGGTTTATGGCCTCATTAAAATCTAGGCCTAACTATCTGGCACACTGAGAGTATAAAACACTGATCAGTTGCTTCGCTGAAGAGCCTTCTAGGCAGCAGTTCCCGATTGGCTAAGTACCGTGGACCCTGTTTTTCAAAAGCCAAGCCATGGACCCTCCTACTTTTGAAAGTTTTGATATCTGTGTGATAGTTTTTGTTATGTGAGTGGTGCCACAGACCACCTGGGTAGGTTATGCAGACTCCCAGGGGTCCAGGGACCACCAGTTGGGAACCACTGTTCTAGAAGAATTAGGTCACATTCCTGTTGCTGGTTTCCTGTTTGCTCTGTGTACATTGCCAGGGGGTGGGTGGGGGTGGAGGGGTATTTCCTACTATACTGTGCTTACACTTGTTTAAAAAACAAAAGATAAAACCCATAGGAATGAAAAAAGGGCCTTTTGCACATAGGGTTTTAAAAATTGCCCCCAAACCGTCTTACTGACCCAAGTGCCCTCCAACTGTTTTTGGGTTATGTAATTTACCATCCCTGATAATTGGCCATGAGATCTGGGAGTCCAAAACATATTGAGGGCACTAGATTTGGGAAAGGCAGCCCTGAAAACATTATTTTTTCTTCTTCTCATTTAGAAGCATTTTCTGAATTTCTTCATTAAAAACAAAAGGAAATATGTAAGTGGTTTGTGTCTTTCTCCAATTCCACTTGAATGCTGGTAGGGGAGGTTTCTTGTTGTAGATGAAGAATGGGTAGAGTGTCACCTACAAAGCTCGGGTTGCTACAGCCTTAATGTTAAAATCCTATTGCTTTTGCTGCCTATAGGAAGTGGACATTGTGGTAGCTCCTTGTCGGGGATTCCAGTCAGCCGAAGTCACTTTGGGAGAATACGTGAACCATTTCCTTCCAGTCATCACGTTTGCTATCAGTGAGGCAGAACTCTCCACGCTGGATGTGAATGAACTGCAGGAGATTAAAGAGAAATTCTCTCTGCCCGTCTTCTTTTTCAAAGTGCCAAATTTGGGTGCTGAACTGATATCCCCTCGGAATGCGGAGAATGAAAAGTCGTCCCTTTACCGGCAGCTGCTGGATTTAGGCTACCTTAGTACGAACCATTGCAGCTGTGGAGCTCCCAGCTCTGATGCCAAAGCCCAGAGCATGCTGGTGGAACAATCAGATAAGATCCGTCTTCTTAGCACTTTCTCCAGGCAGGTGCTGCAGCAGCGCTTGGTGGATGCAGCGACCGTCTTGAACCTAGTGCACTGCCGTTGCCTGGACATTTTCATCAACCAGGCCTTTGATATGCAACGAGACCTTCAGATCACTCCAAAGCGTCTAGAGTACACACGGAAAAAAGAGAACGAGCTGTATGAATCTCTGATGCTCATAGCTAACCGCAAACAAGAGGAGATGAAGGACATGATCATTGAGACTCTCAATAACATGAAAGAAGAACTGCTGGAAGATGCTGCTAATATGGAATTCAAAGGTAATTTCCGGAAAAACCAAAAGCCTTAAAAATGTTGTTGGACTCCAACTCCTATCAGTATTAGTCAGCATGGCCAGTGGTCAGAGACGATGAGGGGTTTAGTCCAACAAGAACTGGAGGCTGTGGGTCAGCTACCTCTGTTTTCAACTTTTTTCACCTGCTGCGTGCATGCACTTCAACTCTGAGCAAGCCGTTGTATAGTGAAATTCTTCATCAGATTTCTCCCCCCCCCCAATAAGCTGTAAAGAATGTCAGCATAGAGTAGCGTAATGTGTTTATCTAAAATGTCAAACTTTGCAGATATTTGTATCCAAGTGAACAAGATTTGATTGTCTTAAAAGCTTGTAAACATCTCTTGAATACAGTTTTATAACTGTAATCAAAAGTGTGACCCAACCTGGGTATAAACACTTAAAACAGCACAATTTTATATATTTCTACTCAGAGGTGAATCCTGTTGCATTCAGTGGGGCTTATTCCCAGGTACATGGTATAAGATTATATCTTGTCACACTGAACTAAATTGGAAAGATGTAAGCCAATGCTTAGCTCCCCATTGACATCAAAGGATCAAAGTGATTAATTTATTGCAATATTTCAGAACCAATCCAGTCCAGCTAGTGAGGCTTTCATTGCACTTTAGTCATTAAATTTACTTTACACTAGTTCTGGGGGGCTGCTAATATGCTAGAATTGTGAAATTATGCTTCTTTTCAATCTTGGATTTCCTTCTGTTCCCTCTAGATATTATAGTTCCTGAAAATGGAGAGCCTATTAGTTCCAGAGATGTTAAATGTTGCATTAAGCAAATCCAAGAACTGATAATATCACGGTTAAACCAAGCAGTTGCCAACAAGTTGATAAATTCTGTGGACTATCTGCGGGAGAGCTTTGTGGGAACTCTGGAAAGATGTCTGAAGAGTCTGGAGAAATCTCAGCAAGATGTTACAGTACATATCACAAGCAACTATCTAAAGCAGGTAAAAGTAACACAAAATTACTGACCTGGTATTGCAGATCAGTTTCTAGAATGTTGGCTGTAGCCTGTAATCAGTGGTGACAAAGTGAATTGGTAAAATAATTTGATATCTTTTGTGTTATGGCGCCAAACAGATTTTTGCTTTAAGTTGTAATTTAAGGAAAGAATTTGAGCTCATTGCAATTCTTCCAGATTACAAATGAAGACATTTGCTTTTAAGGTATTAGTTTGCTTAATCTACTGAATAAGCAATTCCTTCAGTTTTCAGTGGCTTATTTTATATATTTTCTGCTTATAGATACTGAATGCAGCCTACAATGTTGAGATCACCTTTCACTCCGGTTCAACAGTATCTAGAATGCTATGGGAACAAATCAAGCAGGTATTAAATATTCTGATAGTAAAAGCTCTCTCCTAGTAACTAACTGTAATGGGACCTTATCTTTGGTAGATCTGCCTTTGTCTATACCATCCTTTGAGTCTCTCCCCCTCAACTGACATGTTAGCAGCCATTCCAGCAAGCTGGAATAAGCAGGGCTTATTCTATCAGCTCTGCTGAAATTCCAGCTCCATAAAGAACTACTGTTTAAGAATTGGCACATGGTTTTGCTTTTTTCCTCCTCCTTTCCTCTTCCTTTTTCCTTGTATGTCGTTTTTTTATGTATGCTGGTTTGTTTTTATAAACCTGCAGGCCATCCTGTTTAAACTGACTGAATGTCAGTGGCTTTGGGAGCATTTTTAGCTGAAGAATGTGGTAAAAATGCTGCAATATCACCCACATACCCATACCACAGTTGCAAACAAACAACTTGTATTCTCATTCGCTCATTCCCCATTATTCGGATTTTCTTGTTATTTGGCCTGTATGGTGGGTGACATCTAATAATGTCTACCTGCTTGCACAACAGAAATTTACTTACACATCTGGGCGTGCTGTTTCTATTCTTCTCTCACAACCCTCCTGTGAAGGTTTGGGGGGCACATGGCAAGTTGCTGGGGAGAGCATGCCCTACCTTGGGCAGGTGAAACTGAAAGTAGACTTTTTAATGCTTGAGTTTTGACAATGAGACATATGTCTTATTAGATAATACAGCGGATTACTTGGGTGAGCCCACCAGCTATCACCACAGAGTGGAAAAGGAAAGTAGCTCAGGATGCTATTGAGAGTCTCAGCGCATCAAGGCTGGCCAAGAGCATCTGTAGCCAGTTCCGAACAAGACTATACATTTCTCATGATGCTTTTGCAGCTTCCCTGCGACAGGTCAGTTGGATTGTTGTTCATCGCAGTTCTCTTTAGATGAAACTTAACCATTTTTCAAATAATTGGCAATTGCCTGCCTATCCTCTCTCTACTCCTTGCCACTAAAAAAAGGAAGAAGAAGCAGAAGCCACACAGGTGCTCTGCTGTTTCTTCTGACTTTTTAAGACGGGCAAAAATGGCTATAAAAGCACTAGCAGTTCTTGTTCTATGGGACTGGAGGTCCATTGGGTCATTATTGCAATTGCTTCTTCTAGGGGCATTTTAGTGGTGATAGAGGTGGAAGTGTCATTCTCCAGCTCACAAAAGTGCCTGAGAATGTGCCTTTTTTGGCGGTGTCATGTCGAGCTTTAAAGAACTAAGTAAGCTAGCTATAGTAGTGGTCTCTAAAACCTATGGAGAAGTTGAGAGTGCTGCCTTTTCTCTGCCTACCTAGGTACTATAACCTCTGTTGATGGGAAACTGCACCTTTTTATATAGTTTTGCTAAACTGATGAGGCAACACAAGGGCTGTGGATAGCTCCGTTGGTAGAACATGAGACTCTTAATCTCAGGGCTGTGAGTTCAAGCCCATGTTGGGCAATATATTCAAATAATGTGACCTGAAAATCTTAGGTCAGGATTCTCCTAATGAACTCTTTACCTAACGGCTTCCACTAGTGCGATAAGGCTTTCCTCCCCAATCCTCCTGTGCATCTTTACACCCTCTGAAATTGGTTCTGCGGGGTTTGGGGAACCCACAGAACAGTGTGTGAAAGGAGGAGAGGGGAAATTGTTTCATCTAGCAAGCTGAAATGCTTCGCAAAGGGAACATTTATCACAGCATTCCATCCATGTAGTTTATAGAGGTTTTATTCACAAGGAAAAAAATGTTATATGCCTTTTCCCCAGAAGAGCAGCTTAGAAAGAGAATATGTCCTAGCACATTCTCCATGGGCTATCATCACATGAATATGCAGGTGTTTGGGGCAAAAAGATTCCTGCACTGCAGGGGGGTTGGACTAGATGCCCCTTGTGGTCCCTTCCAGCTCTAGAATTCTGTGATTCTATAATCCATGGAAATGAATATTCTACAAAACAAACATTTTAAACTGAGAACCTGTTTCATTCTTTAGCAAAGAAGAAATAGGGGAGCCGGTTTTGGAAATTCAGTTCTAGGTGTGACCAGCAGGACACCAAAACCTTACTTAAATTTGGCCTTATGTTTTGTTAGCTAGAGGCTGGCCACTCGGGCAGGCTGGAGAAGACAGAAGATCTTTGGTTGAAGGTGCGAAAAGACCATGCCCCTCGTCTTGCCCGCCTCTCACTGGAAAGCAGGTCCTTACAGGATGTTTTGTTACATGGTGAGCAGTGCCTTGTCTGCAGATCTCATTTTATTGTTGACTTTCCAGAATTTTCTTATGAAACAATGAGACTTGTTCTGTACTGTTCCAGACACACTGAGGGAATGAATCCTGAGGAATTCATGCTACTGGGGAGGGACATAGAAAACACATTGACAATAAAAATTATGGGAAATCAGTAAAAAATAATTGACTAAAAATAAAATAAAAAGAGAAAACAAGTTAACAAGCAGGTGCTTATATTTCAGGTAAACCAAAGCTAGGCCGTGAGCTGGGCCGAGGGCAGTATGGAGTAGTGTACTTGTGCAATGCCTGGGGGGGCCACTTCCCTTGTGCCCTCAAATCTGTTGTTCCACCAGATGAGAAGCACTGGAATGACCTTGCACTTGAGTTTCACTATATGAGGTAGGTGGCATTAAGCTCTTCCGTAATGAACATACATTAACCTGGCAGCTTAACTATATTTTGTAGCAGTGGTTTGACAGAGTTTGATGACTGACACAAAATTCCTCTCATGTATGCACAAAGGGCTATTTGGAACCACCTTAATTGAAACCATGACAATATAAAATAACGATGTTGAGTTGATACTTGTCTTCATACCCTGAAGAATTAGGTTGCCTATGTCATCCTTCTCCAATATGGCACCCTCTCGATGATTGGCTACAACTCCCATCAGCCTCAGCTAGCATGGTAAATGGCCTGGGATGAGGAAGGTTGCAGTTCAAAAACACCTAGGAAGTGCAGCAGTTGGGGAAAGCTGGTACTTGCTATATCTTGAAACTGCACATTTCTATTGCGTATCTAGCTTGCACAGTTATTCTGTTAACATGAATAGTCATTTGGAAATAATGGTGTGCCTTGTATGTTTTCGTAGAACAGGGGACTGGGGGGAAATGGCTTATCTCCTTAGAAGACATAAATCCATTATTCTTGACTCTTGTGCTGCATCTTTCTCCAGATCTTTACCAAAGCATGAGCGGTTGGTAGATCTTCATGGATCAGTGATAGATTATGGGTATGGTGGAGGTTCCAGCATTGCTGTTTTGCTGATAATGGAACAATTGCACAGAGACCTCTATACAGGATTAAAGGTGAGGAATTAAAACAATTAAATGGAAAATGGGCAGTGTAAATATTTGTTCATCTCTGGTAGCTTTTCATTTCTATGCACAAGTGTGCTTTTCATTATACTTGAATTAGTGGAGATAATAAAAAAGTTACAGAGTATCCCGAACTCATAACACAAGTACTCCTTTTCAGGCCTCTAGCCAGCATGGAACACAAGCCTTGCAAGGCTATAGGGGTTCTTGTGGGAGGGGAGGTTTTTGCAGGCTTTTTGTTTCCTACCCACTTGAAATATTCCCCAACTGTGTTATATAGTGCTAATGCACTTGGGTTAGCTCTATATTGCTACCGTATTTTTCGCCCTATAGGACGCACTTTTCCCCCTCCAAAAATGAAGGGGAGTGTGTGTGCGTCCTATGGGGCGAATGCAGGGGGGAGGCAGGCAGGAAAAGCTCCCAAAAGCCGCACACAAGCTCCGTGCGGCTCTTGCGGGCTTTTCCTCAGGAGGGACAAGGGACTGATGCGGCCAGTCAGTCCCTTCTCCCTCTTCGTAGAAAAGCCCACAGGAGCCGCGTGCTCCTTAAAGGGTGCGCAGCTCCTGGGGGCTTTTGCGGGAGGTGGGGGTATTGCCATAGCTGCGCGCAGTCTCTCCCGACCAGATAGGTGGTGCGCGGCTATGGCAGCAGCCTCTTTATCCGTGCGCCACCTCTCCAGCCCGGAGAGAGTGTGCGGGGCTAAGGAATAGCCCCGCAACCCTCTCCCAGCTGGAGAGGTGACGCGCAGCTAGGGCAGCTGCCTCTTCTGTTCCTCCTCCAGCTTCGCTTGAAGGGCGCTGCGCAGTTCTCCCTCTCTGCGCAGCGCCTCTCCTGCGACGGAGAGGCGCTGCGCAGAGAGGGAGAACTGCACAGCGACCCTTCAGCCACGCGCTTGTCCTGCGAAGCTGGAGGAGGAACAGAAGGGTCTTCCTCTGCATCCCAAAACCTGGGGCGAGCTGAGCTCAGCGCGCCCCAGGCTTCGAGCTTCGCGCAGCTCTCCGCAAGCCGTGGGAGCCCGGTGCGACTTCGCTCGGGCTTCCCCTGACCCAGCCCCGCGCCTGGGGGGGGGGGGGGGAGAAAAATATTTTTTCCCCTTTATTTCCCCCCCAAAAAACTAGGTGCGCCCTATGGGGCGAAAAATATGGTATATTACAGGGTGGCGAAGACTTTAGAGTTATAAAAGGCAATGGCATATTTCCTTTTGCCTCCTGAAGCCTGTGTATTGCAGTGAGGAGGGGTTCACTCATGTACCCAAACTGCCACCGTGGCTACTATAAGTTGTTAAAGGTTCAAGCAGGTCAATTTTCTCCTGTTATCCCCCGCTCCCCCAAACCATGACACCTTCACTATTCCATAGCTCTGGAAAGCTAGTAAGGATGCTCAGTCCTCTTTGGGCTGTGCTAGGTTTCCGCCCCCCACACGTCTTTTAACTTACAAGCTAATATACTTCTGCATTCTTGGAGTCTCTAGAGAATACAGAAGCTACTGCCTTGGGCAGTCAACTGCCTATCCATAGATAAGTTGATAAGTTTAGTATTCTAGTATGTTCTGATAATTTGGCTTTAAAATTTTGGCAGCTATGCTCCCTTCGCATTGTTCCTGACTATTGGTAGATCAGATAGTCTCTTCTTCACCTCCCAACCTCAGCCCTACTACATTTTTGGTTAGCAGCAGGTAAAATCTAGGGTTGATGGTTTGATCACAAGTACAACTGTAAAGGCATTTTTTTATATTGTTATATATTTCATTAGAGAGAGCGAGAGAGTGCACACAACACTTGATCCTGGCTACCATTGTGGGACTAGAACTGTATGCTTCAGTAGAACGGATTAAGACAATAGCAGCAGAACTACTCTCTGACCCGCTTGTTTAAGGAAGAAACAATGTTAAAGGATCTGTTTTGTTGGAGTTGCTTCATCTTAGGCAAGAAGCACTGCCTAATAACCATAGATGTGAATCCCATTAAGGGATTGATAATAAGGTTTTTCCCCCACTTTCCCCTCAGGCTGAGTTGACATTGGAGATAAGATTGCAGATTGCCTTGGATGTGGTAGAAGGGATTCGATTTCTTCACAGCCAGGGTCTCGTTCACAGAGACATCAAACTTAAAAATGTATTGGTAAGGGACAGCTTTTTGCCTTGAGCATCATTCTCTTTGCTAAAATGGAACAAGACATCAGTACATAAATAATGGCCTCGTTAAAACCATTCCTTGGAATTGTATCTCTGCTTTATAACTTCTTAAAAATGTAAAAAGTACTTTTTTCAAAAGGCGGGGGGGGGGGGGGAGGCACGAGCAAAAGTGATTGCTGCCATTGTGAAGCACAAAACCTGTACTTTGCTGTATATAGAACACCAAAGGACAATGGTGCTGCCCAAAAAGACAGACTCAAGTGCTGAACCAGAAACTCAAGAATATCTAGGTTTTCATATGACTGGACAAATTTCCTTATAAAGAAAAGACAACCATACCCGATCACAGCTAAACCCAGGGGAAAGATCAGAAACTGAGGCATATCTAAAGGGAGCTCAGCCAGAGTAAAATTGACTGGAGTAACAAAGGGCTATCTTTTCTGATCCTTTGAATGATCAGAAGGCTAATATACCCTTCATCTGTTCAGACTTTCATTTTCACAAGATGTGGTGATGGCAGTTAGTTTAGAGGACTACTTTTACACTGTTACTGTTTCATAAAGGATTAGGTGTATCTATGGTCGTTAGCTAGGAATCTCCAGGATAGCATCAGGTAACCCAAAATTATAAGAAAAAACAAAATAAGAAATTGGTGATTATTTTTGTGCTCGGCTAGATAATGAACTTCAGCTTGGTTCAGCAAATACCTTAATAATGTGCTAGCTGGGATTGTTTGTAGAAGACACTTGTACTACAGTGATGACATGTTGCTCTCTTTTGGATAAGTCTTGAGGCTTGGGTTTGAGTAGTTTGTATCCTTTACAGCTTGATAAAAACAGTAGAGCTAAAATCACAGACCTGGGATTCTGCAAACCTGAGGCGATGATGTCCGGCAGTATTGTTGGGACCCCTATCCATATGGCTCCTGAACTCTTCACAGGTAAACTTATCATAGATCTCCCTATGGACTGTTAGCCATGAAGAATTTGAAGTCCATTCCCTTAAGACAACAAGTCTACATGTGTACAGTAAGAGGGATGCTTCTGCCAGGAAGTTTGGCAGATACATGCATGTATCCTCAGGGAGGGGAGGAGTATACTTTCAAGGAGATACGATACATTGAACTGGGTGGGTTATTACCAATGAAGAAACAGGTAGATGTTGGATTGCAGATCAAATTATCCTTAGATAAATTAATTCTTATCTTTGAATCTCTCTTGTCCCAAATGAATGCTTCGATACTTCTGTCCTGTTACAAATTTATTTTTGTTAAAGGATTAGCTATGCTGGGCCCTCTATTCTATAACCTGCCTCATTATGAAGACCCAGGGTGGATAGGGACAATCAACACAAACCCTTAGCAAACCAGAGTAAAATTGCATCACATTAAAAGACCAGCTCAAACCATGAAGCCCAAACAGCTCTTACAAAGCTTACAAAAAGTGCTCACACTTGGACTTCAGCAAGTCTACCTGGAGGGGAATTTTCCCTAATTTGGTGGGGATGGCTACAGAGAATACCTCTTCGTGCTCATATGGTTGAACTGACACAAATGTTATAACTAAAGGTGCCCTTGGTATTGATCCTTGGTGGTTGTTACGGGGCACATATAGGAAATGATTTAATTAAGTGCTAGCGATAGGATATCCCTTTCTCCTCTCCACAAACTGTGTAGCTAACTCCCACTGTATTGTGTAGCTGTATGGCGAGTGCCACACCCCTGAAGAACATCTTAATATTCTTCCCATATGAGTCCACAAGATCAGATGAGAAGGAACTGTCACTGTCATCAGGTTCCAGGATGAACACCAGAGCATCAAAGGCATGGTGGCACCTCACTTGATGCAGTGGACTTGTGTGGGAAAAGCATTTGAGTGTGCTTTTGTCCCAAGCAGGAGCATTTAAGAGTAGTATCCTTGCTGAAAATAAAGTTGCCTTAACTAAGCTCTAGGTTGTGTTGGAGCCCCCAGTGACTCAGTGTGCTGCTATTTTCCTGACAACAATCTTATGCTTTCTAGTCTTCAACCAGTATCTCTTGCTCATCTGCCACAGGGAAATATGATAATTCTGTGGATGTATATGCATTTGGCATCTTGTTCTGGTACATCTGTTCGGGTCAAGTCAAGTTACCAGAGGCTTTTGAGAGATGTGCAAGCAAGGACCACCTTTGGAACAATGTGCGAAGAGGTAGGCATAACACATAATGCAGTGTTGTGAAGGGATGGAGACTATCTCTAAAGTTCCTAATCTAAATGACCGCATGTCAAGATCTGCTCTCGTGGCAGAGCTTTGGGGTCTGTTTCTTCTGACCACAGTCCTCTGTGCTGCCACACAAGCCAGCCCTTGAAACTCATGGCAGCTTCAGAAACCTCCTTCAGTGCTGTGCAACTGCTGTTCCTAAACAAGGCTGAAGAAGGCACAAAGAGCTCCAATGCAGTGTTTTTTATGTGAGTGAGCTGCTTTGTAGAAGACTTCCAACATTTGAAGCAATTTTGCATAGAGAAATTTGCTTTGACTAAATCCTTTTGGATCAACTGTCCTAAGTGAATAAGCCATTCGAATAAATCTTTACACCCTCTGCATTTTCAGCAGAAGCTAGATAAGGTAGTACTGGAGTGCTCATGTCTTTGCATCTCCTGGTGCTGTTGTCTTTATATTCACAGTGGCTGAAAACTTGAAGCAGATAAGGTGGGCTGAGAGAAATGGGAGAATGAGCAGTTCCTTTAGTCTGTGGTTTCCAGGCTACTGTTGATAGCTTAGAACGCATAAAAATTCTGGCTGCAGTCTTATGCACACTTACCTGGAGTAAGCTGCACTGAACTCAGTGGGCGGTATCCAGCTACATAGATCTGCTCTGGTGCACAGATTTTTTTCTTGCACAACGGAACTGCCCCTCCCTCAATCTACTCTAGAGGGTTGGAGAGGAACCCAGAACAGAGTTATGGAGGCGAAGTTCCTTTGCATAGCCCAAAGTGCTTGCAATAGTGGATCTTTTCAGTTTAAAACTGCCCAGGAAGACTTGCTTCTGAGTAAACATGCCTAGAATTGCACTGCAAAGCACAGCGTGTGTGATTTAAGGGAGGTCTTGTAACATAAAGAGTACCTTTGTTTAGAACTAACTGTCCCGAGAGTCTATAAGTGGCTATGAGGGCTATGACAGAAATATAGGCCAGATATGAATGACAATACTTAATTTCATCTGCTGTTCCAGATGTTGACAGAGAACAAGGATTTCAACTCTTGGTATTATGTTCGTATAGAAATGAGACATCTAAAGATCTTCAAACTAGATATAATCAGTACTTTCTTGGAATAAGGCAACAGCAATCTAATTCTTTCAAAAACATGCATGCATGACTAATGCTTAAGTGGTTTTCTTTTTAAAAAAACAACCACCACCCAGCAATATCTTAAATCTCCTTAAAGTGTTTGAGAATTTGCAGTCCTTAGAGTGTTGGGAATCTCTGTGAACATGCTTCATTCTTTGAACAATGGGCTCTATTAGTTGCTACCTAAATTAGTGGAGCCTCCTGCATAGTTCCTTTTGTTATTAAAATGTACCCTTTTAAGTTCATGCCTATTTTCAAGCTTCCCCAAACGTGACCTCCCAAGATGAAGTTCATACTTAATTTGAAAGCTTCCCAAGCTTCCCTGCCTTATGGATAATGGTAGTTGTGGAAATTACAGTGCGTAGTATCTCATGAAAAAACAGGACTAGCACCTGTAGTACAACTAAGCAGTGCAATTCTGTACATGTCTTCTCAGTTCAGTAGGATTTGCTCCTAAGTAAGTGTGCTTGGGGCTGCAGCCTTGACATGTTTCAAAGTGTTAATCTTTAGGTTTCAGAACCGTTACAGCATATGAAAAACGGCTTATAAGTGGTCAACTCATGTGAACAGTGTAATGCTAGCAACACTTTCGTGGTCACAACAGCAGTTTCCATGAGTAAGGGGCCATACCTTTCCAGTGCACCCTACTTTGTGTAAGTCAGTATTTATACATAATGTGTGTATTGACTCAGAGCCTTGTCCATAATTGGAAGCTTAAGTCTGGTTTCTTTCCAGATGGGCCAGGTAAACAACTTATGCCTCTGACCAGTGTAGTTAAAGCTGAAGTAGCAAAGATCAAATGAATTATTTCCCCTTTCAGTCAAATAACCATGTTCTCCTTTTTGTCCAGGAGTACGCCCTGAACGCCTTCGCATTTTTGATGAGGAATGCTGGCAGCTGATGGAAGCCTGTTGGGATGGAGACCCTTCTCAGCGCCCACTCCTGGGCATTGTCCAGCCCACGTTGCAGAACATAATGGACAGGCTTTGCGGGTCAAACTCGGCACCGTTGAATAAAGGATTAGATGACTCTACTTGAAAAACAAGCCATGGAGGAACTGTTCTGTTATGTGAGAATGCCGGCCCCCACTTTGGCATGGGCAGCTCAAGAGGGTAGCTTTTCTGAAGAGAGACTGGCCAGAAATTGGGCGCTTGGGTGAGACGATACCGAAATTCCACCTCATATAGCAGCCAGGGACATTTCATCCCCAATACACTACTAATGCAAGTTGCTAGTGCTTCCCTCTTCCCTTAAAAAGCAAGAAAGATGGGAAATTCAGGCCTTGCTGTCTGGAAAGGATTTTGCTTATCCCCTTCAGATTCCAGTAAAAGGAAAAAAGCACTGTGTTTCATAACTGGGGCAGCCAGCACATCTGCATCCCTAGCTACAGTCTGCTATGTGTCTGCAATGGCTCCCTTGAAGGTCACACACATGAATGTGGATTATTGGAAGACATAAAGTAGTATCTCTTTCATAGGATGGGTTTTCCAGCTATTCTTAGCGTGGATTCTGAGGGGTGTAAGCTAATATTAACTTCATAGTACTTGGTATGTTTACATGGAAGGATCAAAGGATCCATTCTCTTGAGGGGAAGGCCACACTGTAATGGAAATGCCCTTTAAAAAAAGTATAAGCTACCTGTGCTTTATCTTGTGAACCAAGCTCTTTTTGGTAAACGCTTAGTAGCAATTTTTGCAACATCTGATTAAAGATGGCCTTTTTATTTTTATTTTTACAATCTTACAGCAAGATGGGTACTCCACCAAAAAAGACTCTGCACATACAGAAATTGAAACATAAATTGCTTGCAACTAACTACTGCCTGTACCCAGTGGACAACTAGCAGGCCATGTTTTTAACTACAGCAGCTTTCTTGTTTTGAACCCAAGTATAAAGGCAGTGACTGTTTTAAACTAATTATTGACAGGCATTTTAAAATATTTCTTCAGCTACTTTTTTTAAGCCATTCCCTTGGAGAATACCTAAGAGAGACCTGACATCATTCCATAGATGTGCATGATTGCTATTTCTGACCATTTCCTTCTTTAGGGTTTGTTGTTTGGCTGTGTTAGACTATGTTAATTTAGGAATCCATTGCAGGGAGCACATGGGGAGGACAGTCCAGAGTCCTGCAAAATGAAGGGCTCTTTCTCATGTACTTGACGCACCCCTGAGAGAAAGATTTGTTTGCATTTGTTTGTGCAAGACTTAGTTTCTTAGTACAACAATGTTTTGAGGAAAGGTGTGGGATAAGCTGGAGAATGCAACTGGCGTAAGGTCAAAGTTTTTCTCCCGTGTGTTTGGAGAATGAAGGGTGAAACCTTATTCTCCTTCTTCCACACAATGAGGCATGCACTGGTTTCATCGTCATAGGATAACTGAGTGTGCGCTATACAAAGCCAATCAAACATGCAACATACAGTCCATTGCTTCTGTTGCACAAAGCAGAATTACAGCCTCTTGCCTGTTTGCATAAACTACTAGAGACAAAAGTGACCTTGCAGTGTTACTGGCCCAGCCTAGATGAACCCTTCCTGTGTGCAATAAAATTGAAACTGTGCTTTTAAAATGATTGCTTTTTACTTAATGGGCATTCATTGCTATGTGGTGATCTAAACTGTATTCGCACTTCTGTCTCCAAATTGTAGCATCTGGCAACTTGAATGGGCAGCGACGGTTGCTAACCATGCTCACAAAAAAGCACATATATTCTCAAATAGATATTAGAAATGTCACTTATGCGCTAGCTAGGCCACTGTTCCACTCATTTGACAGTATTACTCATTTCATACCCATTTACTCTGTACAGTGGCTAGTGACCTTGTTTAGAGTGAGGAGGGTCTAGGTCAGTATTTTTGGAAGTATATAGCTTATGTAAAATTAAAATGAATAAAACTATTTGAAAACGGCTTGTATAGCTTTTCCCAAACAGCCACTTCCTTATTCTATAATACCCTGTGCCTTTTTGAAAACTTGAGTTAAAGTATTGTATCAAATTCCACTAGGACTGTCTTCCCCATGGACACCTCTGGCTCAGTACACGTTTCCCAATGTACAACCATGCATGTGCTCCTTTGTTAGGCATAAATTTTATTTATTCTGAGCAGCTCTGAATCAGATTTCACAGGCCCCCTGACATGCCTCACAAGAGGGAAGAGATGGGTTTTGTGTCGTCTAAAGATCTTCTAGTTAAAGCACATTTGACTTCGATTAAAAAATACACCCTTGTTCATATTTGGCAATGCTGTATGCTTTCTCTACGTTACTACCACCCTTGTGGCCTAAGAAGCATGTATTTTGAACACACTAAAATTTTTCATAGCTGTTTCAATAGAGGCAAACAGATGCCACGACCAGGTATTATGGTAGGGGTAATGGTGGCTATCTGTGTATTCAGGCCAGCTGTGAGTGCAGAGCATCTATCACTGCGAGCCCACTCCAGTTACTTGACAAAAAGCATTAAACTGAAGATCTGTTAGAAGCAACTCATGGTTGTTGTTGTTTTAAAAATAAAGTTATTGTTGTGCTCACGTACAACTATCTTATGCACTGCAAAATACCTCTTCTCTCTCCACCTGCCTCTTACCCACTTTGTTCTGTACCCAAAAGGAAACTTTGTTTACTAAACTGTATTATGCAACGTTTACAGGTTGCCACTGACTGGATGGCTAAAGCAGGTGCTCCAAAAGAGAGGTTTCTTTAGAGTTGGAAGCATGATAAATCAAACTAGTTTACAAAAACAAGTATACTTACAGAAAGCAGAGCTGGAGGAATCCATAGTGGTGCTAGTAGCTCATGGTTCAAAGATGGAGCTATTCAAAGCTGACCAATTGCTAGGCCACCTATTTCTGCTTTGGATATTGTGGCCAATTTAGGCTCTGGATACAAACACTACATAGGATTCACATGAGTGAAAGCAAGGCTTGAATGCAATGTCACATTGCCATGTTGCGATGCTGGAGTGTTGCCCTCAGCTTGCTAGTGCACTGCTGCTGTCTTATCACATTGCTGTCTAGTGCAGTGGATTATGGGAGCTTTTGTTTGGCAACTGACCATTTTTGTGTGTGTTTCCTCCATCTGTAGTACTTCTAGTGACTTGATTATACAATGCAAGCCCTTCTAGCTTGTTGAATTCAAGTGCAAGCTATTATATTTATCTTTTTTAAGCACTTTTGTGTTCATCCTTCTCTCAGCCCCTTCCCTCCTGGATAGTATTTGGAGGCTCAGAAACTGCTTGAATGTAGGCTCTTGTAGGGTGACTGTCATTAATGGAAGGACCATCAGTACTGGATCCCAATCTAATGTGGTTCTCTGTTGAGCTTTCACTTTTAGAGATGTACATAATGCCTTCTCTGTATCTACTGGTCTCCTCGCCAGTTGTCCTCACTTTGTTATTTTTTAAATTTTAATACTATGATTTTTCCCCCTCCAGGGAGAGAATAAGAGCACAGCAGCATTTAAAACTCCCTCAGGGGCTTAAATAGCACTGTATTTCTTGAACTTCTAATGCTTCCCTTTGTTTTGGTTCTATTAAACTGATGGTCAGCTGTTACAACTTGGCTATTGGGGGAGGTAGAAACCTGAGTTAAGAGTTGTACAGTTCCATTGTAATGCCTATAGATTTTTGTACTACTTTTATTTTTTAAAAAAACCTATGTATATTAGTGTTAAAGGCAAAGGTAACAAACTTACCAACTGTATAGGAAAAGTGCAATAACATGGAAAATGACATGATTGAGAAAAATATTTCCCTTGTATTCTGTAATACTAATTTACTCTCCACTGCAGCCTCTTCCCCCATTACGTGTATTTTA
Source organism: Podarcis erhardii (assembly GCF_964252035.2). Lineage (NCBI taxonomy): Eukaryota > Metazoa > Chordata > Lepidosauria > Squamata > Lacertidae > Podarcis > Podarcis erhardii. The sequence goes on from NC_138510.1 coordinate 42,174,066, forward strand.
AGAGACGTGACTGTGGGTCAAGACTTCATTTAGTGCTATAATGAAAGTCTGTTTTAATAGAGAGTGGAATGCACAGAAGTGCTGTGCTGTATAATAAAGGTTGCATTAATATTTTTTGCTGCTGCTTGTGTGGTTTTACTTTTCCAATAATTGTTCCAGAGACTTTGCTGAGTTTTGAATCTGTCACCACCATCACCTGGGGAGGGGTAGCAATAATACCTGCTAATAAACTGATCAAGTGGCTATTGAGCCACAAGGGCGTGGGCTTGTGTTGATGAAGCTACAACAGTACATGCTCTTTGGCAATGGGGATGGATGGATGTCCTTGTGGGTACTGAACTGCATTACAAAATTCATCACTTATTTGGGGATGTGCCAGTACTGCCGCTAGGATAGTATACACAATAATAATCCCAATTCCTGTTGTAAGAGTTTCCACCTAATATTTCTCTTCACTATACTATATTTCAGCCTTGCTTGATAAAATGCAATCTGTTTTTACTGCAGTGAACATGATTACAACTCTGGATATGGCACGTTGGCAATCATTGATGTCAAAATCCTGTGGCACCTTAAAGCTGGCAAATTTTATTCTGGCATAATAAATTTCAATGGATTAAGAGCTCATTTAATCAGATAATCTTATTATGATGGAATGAAGTGGGTTAGTCTTTGTAATTTTGATAGGCTGTTTTGGGTCTGCTCACGGTCCATTCAAAGCCATTTGTCCCAGTCATTGCCTCTTATATTCTACCATAGGCATCTTCAAGGTGGCCTAGGATTTTAGAGGATTAGTTTGGAAAAGATTTCTATTTTACTACTGCATTAAGTAATGTCTGGCAATTGAAAAATATAAGGCTGCCACAGTTTCTTACTATCGTATAAAAAAACAACTATGCCTGCTTGTAATTCTGGATATTCAAAAAAGAAAAAGCAAATAAAACGGAGAGAAGTTATACACAGAACTGTAATACGGGAACAAAAATGCTCCTGTCATGTTCACCTCTATTGTAAAGATTCCCCAAACATCTCTTCTAATGTCATGTACTAACATATCCTAATCCAGAGTTGCCTTGCTCTTCAGCAGCTCTTGACAAATAGTGCCAGTTATACAAATTTAATCTCTTTGTAAATGCAACAGCTCTTGAAATTAGATGGAAAAAAGGCACTTCCTCTTGGCCGCTCTAGGCAGCCATGTTGCTTAACATGAATTCCTTTAACTGTTTCTAAAGGTTTAACATCCTGGATTTAGATGGCAAATGAGACTTGATAGATGACTCCTCCCAATTACTTTTGCTGCCAGAGGGTACAACTTGGGGCATTTGGGATGTGTAAGAAGAGGGAAGGACTTAAAACATTTGAGGGCTAAATTAACCCTTGCCTGCTCTATTTTCTTTCCCACCCACCCACAGTTTTCAAGGTTATTTTATCTGTCAGGCTGCAGCAATAGGAGTACCCATGGGAAGGAGGGTATCCTGTGTACTATGCTCCCTTTCTGCCTTTAACATCCAGGTCTGCTGCCATTCCATCTAATTTATCCCTAAGGATTAATTAAAAACTACAGCAGCAGGGCAGGTGTGCTAAAAAACAATGTACTGGTTAGAGTTAGTCTAATGCATACAGTAAAGGCTAATCATGGAGGCCAGACACATTCGTCCATGAAAGCTTGTGCTATAATAAAATACAATTAAGTGGGTGCAAGATCTTTTGTCAGTATGTGGTTGCTGGATTAGAATTTACCGAAGATTTGATTGCATTCTAGGCTTGAATAAGGACAGTTTCCCCTTTCATTACACATCATTTTATTCCGTACTGTAGGGATGTGGGTGGTACTGTGGTCTAAACCACTGAGAATCTTGGGCTTGCCGATTGGAAGGTTGGCGGTTCGAATCTGCACCATGGGGTGAACTCCTGTTGCTCTGTCTCTGCTCCTACCAACCTAGCAGTTAAAAAGCACACCAGTGCAAGTAGATAAATAGGTACTGCTACGGCGGGAAGGTAAATAGCATTTCTGTGCACTCTGGTTTATGTCATGGTGTTCCATTGCACCAGAAGCGTTTGTCATACTGGTCACATGACCCGGAAAACTGGACAAACACCAGCTCCCTCGGCCTGAAAGCAAGATGAGCGCTGCACCCCATGGTTGCCTTTGACTGGACTTAACCATCCAGGAGTCCTATACCATACCTATTCCTTACTGTCACTACTGTGAATGATCGTTAGGGCTAAACTGCATATTGTTCATGCTTAAACTGGATATTTTTTCTTTGAAGAAAAAGCAGTCAGAGCACCATAATCTAAAAAGAGCTCCTGATTTGAATGGTGGTCCTACACCAGTTTCCTCCTGGAAATCCCCACCCCTGGCTGCTATTTGCTTCCAGGAAATTGCATCCTCAGAGAGTTATTTATTTAAAGCATTTCTTTACCTGTTCATTTCAGTTGCAATTCCGGAGCAAGTTACAGTTCATCCACATACCTGATACAATCACTGCAAAAGAAGGCAGATAAGTGTACAGCCAGTCAATGCTAAAATAAACATTTTGGCACTAAACTGTAACAAGAAGCTTGGGTGAATAACCAGGTCTTCAGCTGACATCCAAAGTAGTAGTTGGGTTTATTTAAAAGGTGCAAGCCATATATTAGAGGGAAGGAAATTCCAAAGCTAAGGTGCCATCACAAGGAAGGCTTTCCCACACATCGCCACATAGCAGGGCTTAGCTAAATCAGTGGGTAGGAGGGAATTTCACAAGGAAACTGGCACAGAGCCCCCATCCATACTGGGAGCATGTTCTGGATGGGGGCCCTGTGATTGCTCCCCCCCCCCCGGAAGAATGGTGATGAGTTTAAGCATGTTTTTTCAAAAGTACAAATTACATAATGTGTAATTTGGCCTTTTGTACTTTATGCATTTCATGACCATTTGATCTCTGTTTTTCTTTACCCACCAACACCTATCCATATGTATGTACATAATATCCTAGACAGCTGCTGCCAGTCAGGGTAGACAATACTGGACTAGATGGACCAGTGACCAAGCTCCATAAAAGCAGGTTCCTATGTGCTAGTCCATGAAACCTTACACAACAGCTTGTCTTTAAGGTGCTCAAGAAACTTGTTTTTAACTAGAACAACCTAACCAGGACTACACCTATTTGGAAACCTAAAATCTGCCTGGGCTTTTTCATATTTGGAAATCTTAAAAGCCACATGAGTATAGACAAGCTTTTCAGCTGATCTCATGGAATATTGTGAACATTTCCCAGCATTTTCCTAGGGCAAGGTACACCAACTTGTCAACAAGTGAGTCAGCATTAGCGCAGAAAAATGAAACTGGATTTGTGCCTGTCAGAAAGACAGAGGTGCTCTGTTATAGTTCTTCGAAGTCTTTAGTCCCAATCATATAACCAGCAAATGTTTTATAGAAATCCCAATTGCCTATGAATTTAATGACAAAGCAAGAACCCCACACAAACAGAAACAGTCTCTATCACAGCACCTGTTGCAATCTACAAAATTGAATTAGGCTGCCATCTTGCATATATTTTTTTCCAGCATCAAGCTAGGATTACAGGTATTCAAGAAGCATTGCCTCTTGCAAGTAAATACATTGCAGCAAACCTCAGTTTTCACTGGCAAGGGGGTCCCAGCTAATCTTGGCTCCACGGCAAATAAACCTATACAATATAGGAGTTTCTAAACACTCAGAGCAAAAAAGAGGGTAGTTATTTTCATTCAAAGCATGTTCAAAAAGTTGCTGAAGAGACTCTTCTTCCACCCCTCCCAAATTTTGGCTGAGAATTTTGGTAGTGGCCCTGGATTTTGAGATAAGACTAAAATGGAGGACCAGGAAACTTCCAAAGAACACTAGAGAAATGCAGACATTTTCAGCTCCAGGGCCACACTCCCTTTTGGACAATGAAAGGGGTCACTTACCAAGGGGTGGGTGTAGCCAAAGTGGGTGTGGCCAAACAAATACCACTCCAACCAGGCAAGTAAAAGGTTCAAGGACACATTCCAGCCACGTAAAAACACAAGATGGCAGTGCAGAGCAGAACCAGTGAGAAATGTGGCCTTGGCAGAGTCTTGAGCACTGGACAGAATGATGTGGAGGCCTACTTCTGATCCCTGGGCCTGAGGTCTGCTCACCTCCCACTTCCTCACCCCACTGCTAATAGAAGAAGCAGGATGTTTGTTGTTGCGAATCAAGAAACAAGGCATTTTGCCTCTTGTTCTTCTCAAGTCACGTAGAATGCAGAAAGTGAACTGCAGCTTTCTTAGCATTTTCTTAACTTCTATAAGGCAGCTTAACCCACACTTTGGGAAGAAACACAGAAAAAGTAGCACTCGTACAGTGGTACCTTGGGTTACAAACACTTCGGGTTACAGACTCTGCTAACCCAGAAGTAGTACCTCGGGTTAAGAACTTTGCCCTAGGATGAGAACAGAAATCGTGCACTGGCGACACGGCGGTAGGGGAAGGCCCCATTAGCTAAAGTGGTGCTTCAGGTTAAGAACACTTTCAGGTTAAGAAAAAGACCTCCGGAACGAATTAAGTTCATAACCAGAGGTACCACTGTATTTGTTTTCTGTTTAATATATTACTGTAACTCACAAAGGGATAAAATGTATTCGAAGGTAAATATTCTCAGGCTTACCGTGACTTTTGATTTTTGGGAGAAAGAACCACCAAGACCAAAAAGAACCTGAAAAAAGAAGTGTGCCAATTTACAGAAAAAGATGTCTTGTGTTGTGATACTCTTATCATTTTACAAATGATAACTGAGACACTTACAGTCACTTTTTTTGTATACCACTTTCCATATAAACATAACTTTTTGAAGTGCACCATCCATAAAATTGAAATACTTGTGTACTGTATTTGTACCACTCATATCCCTCCCAAGAAGGAGCATTGTTATCACCACCACCCACTTAAGGAAAGCTAAAGATGCTTTCTGCTTGCTGCATCGTGGTGTGTTCATTTACTCTGCAACCGCCTGTCTTGAACCTGCTTCTGAAACAATATGAGTTAGTAAATATTTAGTAAATGTCCCAACAGATTTAACTGCTAGAGACAGAAGGGTTGTGTTTCTGGTGCTGAAACCTAAAAACGACAATTCCAGACTATGTGGAATTGTAATGTGACAGTAAGGGCAGTGGTTTATCAGAAATAGGTACATGAAAATTTGGGATTTGCTTCGAAGGGAAGTCTAAAAGCTACCCGCATGAAATCATGTCGAAACACGTTACAGCTGCTGCTTCTACTACCTTTACATACAGCATTTAACAGCACTGATTGAGAAGCAATTTCCCAAGCATAGCTACCCGGCTTTGCCTTCAGTATCTGCGTTCTTTCTCTCCAGATATTTGCATAGCTGTCAACTTTTCCCCTTTTTAAGGGAAATTCCCTTATTCCGAATAGGATTCCTCGCAAGAAAAGGGAAAAGTTGACAAATATGGATATTTGTAATTTGGAGAGAAAAGGCGGCTCAGTAGAAGCCTTTTCCCCACAAGCCCTGCGGCTATCACAACACGCCTCTCGATTTCCCTTTCAGGCCAGGAAGGTGAACCGGGTGCTCTCCAGATCTTGTTGGATTACAACTCCCATCAGCCTTAGCCAGGATAACCTGGTTGCAGCCGGATTTCAACAACATCTGGAGGCACGCAGGTTCCCATACCTGCCCTAGAATAACATGCATTACGCCCGCACCGTTTCCTCCTCCGCTGCCGCCCGCCCCCCGGAACTCTTCGCGCACGCTGCTTCGTTTCGAGCCGGTGTTCTTTATTCGACGGACTGGGATTCGTAGCTGCCCTGGCGACTGCCTGCTCCTGACGCCACTCAAACCGTTTGCCCCGAGACGCTGTTCGCCGCCGTCCCGAAGCGATGAAGGCGAGCGTCGAGGCCCGGAGTTCGGCGTGACTCGGAAGCCGGACCGGAGCCCTGCGCAACGAGTGGGCTGCGGTTGCGTCAGGCTGAGCCTTAAGCCGGGCCCCTCGGCTGGGTGTGCGCGAGGACCCCGGGGTCCTTGGTTCCGGAGCGGGATCGGACGGAGCGAGAAAGTGGCCAAGATGAATCTGGAACTGCTGGGTGCGTGGCTTTTTAAATGGTCGTGTCGAGCCCTCCTCGGTCCTTCGCTTTGGTGGGGCGGGAGGGGGCCGGGGCGGGCGGCTGGGCTGCGCGAGGGGGCCGGGGCGCCTGGGACTTGGGAGACAGCGAAGTGCCGGGGCACCCGACCCGGACCAGGGGCCGGAGGAGCGCTTGGGCTGGGGCGGCTCCTGGGAGAAGGGCCCCCTCCTCCCGCCGCTTGCACAAAACGCGGCTTAATAACTCTTGGCAGGGCGAGAGTGAAACCGACTGACACCTCTTTTAAGTTCGTCATCAGCTAACAAGTCAGGGGATGCAGCCCTGGGGGCTGGTTTAATGGCATGTAAATTGGTGGTCGCCCACCTTCCCTGCTCCCCTCTTCTTCCCCTCCTCCTCCTCCTCCTCCATTGGCAGAAACTGCTTCCCTGAAGTCATGGCGGTGCTTGATTTCCCATGGCAGGTTTCTTTCCTCCTGCCTGCCCTGTTGCTAGGCCCTGTTGCTAACAAGCTGACAGTCCCGTTGCCATGGCAGCCATGCCAGTTTTGACCACTCGGTTTCTAGTTTCTTGGGACCAAAGAAGTTTCTTCAGGCTGCAGTATTTGTTCACACAGCCGTGAGTCAGCCCCACTGAACGTAGTGGCCGTTACTTCTAAGCAAGCATGTGTAGCATCGCACCATTTCTGTGTTTGTGCTGCCCAGCGTTTGGTTATGCGTCAGGGGTACACCCTAGGGGTGACACATTTTTAACGTGCAAGATAAGCGTTGCCCGCTCAGCGTGCCCCGCAAGACGAATGCCTCGCAAGACGAAAAACCCGCTAGACAAAAGGGTTTTCCGTTTTTTGAGGCGCTTCGCGAGACAAATTTCCCTATGGGCTTGCTTCGCAAGAAGAAAGCCCATAGGGAAATCTCCGGGGACCTCTTTTAAATGCTGGCGGTGGGGAGCAAAGCCTTCCCCCCCTCCGGCCTTCAGAAGAGGTCCAGGAAGGCCGGCGGGGGCCGAAAGGCTTTGCTCCCCACCGCCAGCATTTTAAAAGCAGTCCGGGATAGCAGGGAAACGCTTCCCGCTATCCCGGACGGCTTTTGAAGGCAGGCGGGGGGGAGCAAAGACTTTCGCCCCCCACCGGCCTTCAGAAAAGGACCTCTTCTGAAGGCCGGTGGGGGGCGAAAGTCTTTGCTCCCCCCCGCCGCCTGCCTTCAAAAGCCGTCCGGGAAAGCGGAGAAAGCGCTGCGTTTCTCCGCTCTCCCGGGAAGGCAGGCAGGGGGGAGCAAAGACTTTTGCCCCCCGCCGGCGTTCAGAAGAGGTCCTTTTCTGAAGGCTGGTGGGGGGCGAAAGTCTTTGCTCCCCCCCACCGCCTGCCTTCAAAAGCTGTCCGGGAAAGCGGAGAAAGCGCTTCCGCCCGCCAGCATTTTAAAAAACCCCGGGACAGCGGAGAAGTCCTCTGCTGTCCCGGGGTTTTTTAAAATGCTGGGGGTGGGAAGAAAAGCCCTTGTCCCCCCCCAGCCTTCAGAAGAGGTCGGGGGACAGACTGTCCCCGGACCTGGACTGAAGGCGGTTTCCTTAGGGACGCATTGATTGATTTTCAATGCATTCCTATGGGAAACCGTGCTTCGCAAGACGAAAAACTCGCAAGACGAAAAAACTTGCGGAACGAATTAATTTCGTCTTGCGAGGCACCACTGTACCCCACATTCTCCCTGGAAGATCTGGTTCACTTTAACCTGTTTGCCATCCTGCTCAAAGGTTTCTCAGAATTTGATCAAAGCTTTTCCTAGGCATATTTACAGTCCAATCCTAACCAGTCTCACTGATTTCTAAACCTCTCTTCAGTTGGTGTATTCTCAGTAGGGAAGGGGAATAATTTAGGTTCTTTAGCTTTTGATTTAAAACCTAGAAAGGATCAAACTGACACCTGGTGCTACTGCCTGCTCCAAGGGAAAGAGGAAAGATCCACATGCAAAGTGCCCACATACAAAGGATGAATTTGCAAAATTATTGTATCTTAAGCAGAAACCATTGACATTTTGGAAAGCTATTTGCAGGGCAGCTGCCTCTTAATTCAAGTTTAAATTCAGCTGCCTCTTAATTCAAGTGGTCCATGACACATGCTACATGGGAAGACAAAACCAGAAAAAGCAGACCACTTGACAAAGTGGGGAATCATTGCATTAAGTGCTAGTTCAGGTCTGGGAAGCCTTTTGGGCTCATCATCTCTGCCTATTGGCCATACTTATTGGGGATTATGGGAATTGTAGTTCAGCAACATGTGGTGGGACCAAAGGTTCCCCACACCTGTCCTAGCTGACCAGCTCCTGAATAGGAGAAAAACTGAGAGTCAAAGTGGATGTGACATTAAATGCATTTTTGTAGTTAAGAAAGTTTTGAAAATGCAAATAGCATCAGCTGTTGGGGCATGAGGGCAACCACGGAGAGGAATTTTAACCCTTTCCCCACCTTTTATTGTCCTGAGGATAATCCTGCCTCTAAAACCAGTATCTACATTGGGAAGAAATCCCTCATTTGCATCCCACGAATGGTAAGCCCACGCTCAGTTGATGTTATTTGCATTTTAAGAATTCTGCAAAGTACAAAAATGCATTTTAACGTATGTAGTTTGACCCTCAGTCTTGGGGTGTTTTTTGTTTTTTTTAAAAAAAATAATTTTATTAAATTTATTATCTTCCATTCATTTTCAACACATTTAGATGGCTCATAATTAATGCAATAAAATAACAGTAATTATAAAGCACCATAAAATATAGACTAACACAGGTAGCCTAAAAACAATGTGAGGACCCCAGATCAAAACCCCCTATAAGCATGGCCTTACATATCTTTCTTCCTCACTTCCCATATAAGTAGGATTAGAAGCAGAGCCCTTTCTTTCTGAAGATTATTACATCAAGGTAATACTGAGGTTATTCTTGCAGAGAGTTGTGATGATTTTGTAATGCTTGGCATTTGCATGTTTACATCAAATGTCATGCACTTACATTCTGCTCTATATTCTTATTTTATTGTTGTCTATATAGATGATTTGCGCCCACCTTGCCAAGTTAAGAATATTTTAGTTATCTGTGCTTTGTTGCTAGAACTACCTCCAGATTTTGAACTATGGGCCCACTTAGCACTCACCACCGATTTATAACCGTGGTGGGGAACCTGTGGCCCTCCTGATGTTACTGGACTATATAACTGTTCTCGTCATAGATCATTCAGTGTGCTGGCTGGAGCTGATGAGAGTTAAGGGCCAATGCCTGACATTTGGAATCAAATTTCTCATTATAAACTGCATACTTTTATTTAAAAAAATTGAAGTATTGTATAACACAAAGAATGTGGTACTGTATAACTTATTTCATTCTTTATACATCTGTTTTATTTCAGAATCATTTGGACAGAACTATCCAGAGGTAAATGTCTCCCTCACTCAAAGTTGACACATTCTATTCTAATGTTGTTTGGCTTGTGACTTGGTTTTATTATGTTTGAAGACGGGAAGCAGATGTTTGCTGAACTGCAATGTGGATATTTGGTGTATGTTAAAGTGCATCAGGAAAACAAGTCTGTCTGAAAACCAGTATCCCTTCAACTTCTGATTTTTAATCTCATGCATACTTTCCCTTCAGTGTCTAGGTGATCTCTCAAATAGCAGTGGCCTTACTTTGCCTGAGACATTTCAAAGGTGTGAAGCATACTGGCTATATAGCTTTGAAATGAAATTGGTTGACATTGATTTTTATACCTTGCATTGTTTTCAGGAAGCTGATGGCACACTGGACTGCATTAGTATGGCCCTTACTTGTACTTTTAACAGGTGGGGCACACTTCTAGCAGTAGGTTGTAATGATGGTCGGATTGTCATTTGGGACTTCTTGACAAGAGGCATAGCAAAAATCATAAGTGCTCATATCCACCCGGTCTGTTCTTTATGGTAAGAAATTTATTTCAATATGAGTTAAATATGATTTATTGATAGCATACTCTCAGCTTAAGTAAAAAAACACAGTGTGCATGTCATGTGTTCAGTATATCATTTTCACAAGTTGAAACTTACACAACTTGAATTCTGCATGAAGTTTATACTCCAAGAGCTAAAAAGGAAAGTTGGTTTTTAAAGTCATCTCTTTGATAGTGAAAGCTGCTGCAGGGAAAAAAAAATCAAGGAAAGATCCAGCTACACAGATGATTCATGCCCCCCTCCCCACATGCATTCAGTATCTTTGGATCACAGCTAAAGACTGAGAATCCGATTGCCTCTTAGATTCTTGCAAGGATCTTTTGCTCGCCCAGTGGATCTTTTGATCTTTTCTTTGAATTGATGAGCTCCATTTTGTATCACAAACTACTTTTGAAACACCCTTCAGTTTCAAAATCAGTTTAACTTGCAACATGGGATGCTGCTATCAAAGAAAAACAAGTCTAAATCCCTTTGAGCTCATGAAATTATCCTTTCTTTTGATCTTGGCTGCTTTGCATCCACCTGCTGGGAAAATGTGGAGTATAAGCTATAAATAAATAAATAACTTCCCTTTTCCAACACAGATAACTTTTTGAATTTGAACTTCATCATTTTAGAAATATTTTGCTTGTTACTTTTTATTGGATACTTCAGGACCTCATTGTTGGATTTTTTAATAACATACAGTAGAAAAGACCCTCTCAGTGTTTTGCTGTATCAAGTGTTTCTGGGTTTTGTAGGCTTTTTACTGCAAAAGCCATAAAGTATTTTTTATTACAAATGCTTTGTTTCAAGATATTTTACAATCACCATTCGGCTCTGCTATAAATGCATTGGTATCTGAGTAAATTTAGCTTGAGTTGCAGTATAGAGCACTATTCACTTCAGTGTGGTTAAAATAATAGTCCCAAAAAGAGATACTGCATTTTTTCGCTCCATAAGACGCACTTTTTTCCTCTTAAAAGCTAAGGGAAAATGTCTGTGCGTCTTATGGAGCGAATGTGTTGTCCCTGGGGCTGGGGGGGGGGCCGGGACCCGGGCTTCCCCCGCAAGCCCTGCAGGCTCCGGGAGCGGTGGCAAGGCTGCGCGCGACCTTGCCGCCGCTCCCTGACCTGTTCTGGGGGCTGGGGTCGGGGGAAGCTCAGGGTTCCCCCGCCCCAGCCCCGCAGCTAAAAATGAAGCCAAGACAGTGAGTGGGATCCATCCCGCTCGCTGTCTTGGCTTCTTTGCTCTTTGGGGCTGGGGGGGGGGACCCGGGCTTCCCCTGACAGCCCCAGAAGCTCTGGGACAAGCGGACAGGCTGAACGCAGCCTGTCCGCTGCTCTTTGAGGCTGGGGGGGAAATAAGATTTTTTTCTTGACCCCCCCCCTAAAAACTAGGAGCGGCTTATGGTCCGCTGCGCCTTATGGAGCGAAAAAAACGGCAATCTAACTGATCAGTTCTGTATACTGGCACCCCAGTTTAAATACATTTACATGGATGTTCCTTTGATAGAACACTCTTTTAATTTAAAGCATATTATGAGCCAGTAGCTCTGACCATTTTAAATAATATATGTGGGGATAGCAACAAAACAATGGTTGTGAACTTTCTCTTCCAGTTGGAGTCGAGATGGCCACAAATTGGTGAGTGCGTCAACTGATAATATGGTATCTCAGTGGGATGTTCTGACTGGTGATTGTGACCAGAGGTTTCGTTTCCCTTCTCCGATCCTGAAAGTCCAGTACCATCCCCGCGATCAGTAAGTAATACTAACAAAGACCTTTCCCTAGAGCAGTCTTTGAAAACTGAATAGTTTCTTGCCTACCGTATTCTAATCAAGATTATATTTCATCATTTGCTTTATTCAACACAGTTCTTTACTGTGGGCCATATTCAGCAAAATATGGGAGCCCGTGCAACAAGTCCCACTAGCGCAACAGGGGTCCTACCTCCTACAACACAGCCCTCAAATCAATTCGGGGGGAGCAGTTGGGAGAACCCCCATAACAGTGTGCAGGGGGTGGAGAGGAGGGGCCCTTATGTTTGGCAATCAGGAATGCTTGTGCTGATCATCATCCCAGCGTGATGCTGAATTCCTCCACTATGAGAGATTATCTGAAGCTTTGTTCCTGGAAGTCATCAATATGCTGGTGATAGTTCAATAGCAGTCCTCAGAAGTGGCCGCTCCATGCATATAGCCAACCCATGAAGAGGGGTACCAGGATCCTGCCATGCAGCCTGAGACCACTGACTGCTCACCTCCCACGCCCACTTCCTGACATCTGGCATTGAGGGGGTCTTTGCACAGATAGTTGTATATGCCGAGACTCTTAATCCTAGTGGGTGGCCATCTTTATGGCCCAATTCAATATGCTGCTACTTGTTTTAAAGCATGACTGCCATGTGATTGAAGAATAGTAGCCATGTAATAGATTAAATCTGCATTAATTTGCATTTGTGGAAAACCACTATAATTCTAAAGAAAAAGATGCAGACACTTCATGCAAGAAAGGGCTCTGCCAAGCTTCTGCTTTCTATCTGCAGTGTCTTGTCTGCATCCCTAAGCCTTTTGCCTGGAGGGCTTTCCCTGCCTTGATCCCATCCCCTTCATCTCTGTGTTCTCTCTTTTTTCTTGTCCTCGCTGATCTCTAGCTCTGAAGCCTCTGCTTTCAGACATACACAAAGTTCCTGCATCCTTAGAAACCTCCTTTTAGCCCACCCCTTTTTCCCCTGTTCCAAAAGAGACACCAGGTAAGAAAATAGAAAATTTGAAAATTTCTTTTTTTGTTTCTTGTTGGTTTCTATTTGTTTAGAAACAGGGTGTTGGTATGTCCAATGAAGTCTGCACCTGTCATGCTAACATTGTCTGATTCAAAACATGTTGTCCTACCAGTGGATGATGATTCTGATCTGAATGTGGTGGCTTCTTTTGACCGGCGAGGGGAATATATCTACACGGGGAATGCTAAAGGGAAGGTGAGAACTCACTGAACTAATATTTGGTGGGTAGCGGGTTCAGTTATCTGATTTGTATGACTCGCCTTAGAAGTGTTGTAAATAGAAGAAATGGGCTTCCCTTTATTGCTGTCTTGGTTCTCTCTCTCTCTCTCTCTCCCCCCTCCGTCTCTGTCTCTGTTTCTGTCTCTGTTTCTCTCTCTCAGCTCAAAATATTCCAGGAATATCATGATTCTAAGCAAAATTTATTTCAGCTTTGATGAAGCAGCTGGGTACACATTGTCTAAAAATAGACTATGCAGAAAAAAATTATCTTATTCAGAAATGAAAGGTTGTTAACATGTGAGGGTCACAGACAACTGCACCATAGGGCCTTGACTATAGTTTGTGTATGCCACATTCAACCCATTAATGGATGTGAGAAGATTTTACACACACACACACAAACACACACACACACCTTGGCACCCTTTTGTACATCACCATTGCTTGATCTACATTATTGACATTCTTCCCTACCAGTTCTAGCTGTGTATGCAGTTGTTGGCTTCTTTACATTTCTAATGAAAGCTTATATTTTTTTAATGAAGAATTCAGCTTAGGCGGTCTGACATATCTGCTGTGAACTGAATCAGACACTAACTCTGTGTAACTTCATAACATTCCCTATTTAAATAAACAGCCCAAATGCTTTGAAATTCCCCACCCGTCTGTGTCAAAGAAACCTTCAGAATTTAACAATGTCATCATGGGACTTTTTCTTTTGGACAGATCCCATTTTAGAGAATGAATTGCATGCAGTTGCTGCACAGAGATTGTCTACTCTAATTCCATACCTGCTCCATTGGATTTCACTGTCTTAAATTGATGGTGTTGCTGGTGTTGAACTTGCCACTAACCTCTCCTTTTTATTGATGAGAGAGGAAGACATGGTTCCTTGCTTAGTTGTCTCATAAATCACTGACAGGACTGACTTTTAATAGCACACTTTGATGTCTGTGCAGACTTTTATTGCCTTTCCTTATGAACTCTAAACAGGAAGTGTATGTGGTGAAAAGGTCACAGTAAAAGTTACCTGATTTATTTTTACTTACGTTGTTAGATCTTGGTCTTAAAGACAGACACTCAGGACCTTGTTGCTTCCTTCAGAGTAACTACAGGAACCAGCAATACTACAGCTATTAAATCTATAGAGTTTGCTCGAAAAGGAAGGTGAGTTGAAGACTTTGACTCTGTTTACAGTTTCATACATGGAGAGCTGCTGTTCAAATAACATTGTCCTTGGGAAGGCCTAAAGGAGGTATTTGGTTGTACCTTTGGCCTTAATTTGTACTTGATTAACTTGCCAGTGCTTGTGGGGGTAAGAGTTTCATTACTTTTTAGTCTGACTGGTGATTTAGTTTTAATTATTTTACAGTATAGTGATATTGCTCTATTGGATGCTTTTAATTAGCTCTTATTTATATCACCTAGAGGCTTGGGTGGAAGTGTAACAAATAAATTCAACAAAGTATTAATAATAATACTAGGATCCTGGTCTATGGGTTTATCCTATTTCTTATATAACCTGCTGGAGCACAGTGGCTCAGCAGTATATTTGGAATGAATGGTATTACAGCGTTTTGTATCTCCTTCCCCTCCCTTAGTTGCTTTCTAATAAATACTGCTGATCGCATAATCAGAGTCTATGACGGTCGGGAAATCTTGACTTGTGGTAGAGATGGAGAACCAGAGCCAATGCAAAAGCTGCAGGACTTGGTGAACAGGTAGGAATTATCTGTCTTGAGTCAAGGGCATGTGCTTTTCAGTATTCAAAGGCCCCACTGCTAGTTTGTCCTCTGGTATTACTTCATTTCTCAGAGCTTGAAAAACAAACATTCTACCCCCTAAAGACCTTGAGTGCTGTTGTTCCAAAGGAACTAGGTCCAGATTGCCTGCTTCCTGGCTCTCAGAGCCCTTTCTTCTGCAGTAAAGCAGGATCCCCTTTCTACATTGTGCAGCTCTGTCCACAATTACCTTTTGAATATGGGTGAGTGGGGGTGGAATGAGTCTTCTGTAATCCAAAAAATAGGCTGTATTTTTTTTACTTAAATTCAAAATACAATCTCTTAACATAGCATCATGTAGCGTAAAGAGAAGCCTGAGATTCATAGACAGGGCAGTGTTTGGATTAATTGCTGCCTTTACTACATTTATAAAACATCTTTCTGCCGGTGCACTCAAGGCAGTTAAAAGTTTTAAATCTTCATTATTGATATTTTTTCTTCTAGTTGTTAAACACTTCATAAACAAGTTTTCTAGCCATTGTACAAGTTGGTTTAAAACATAACAATTATATTGTAAAACCTGCAGTCAATCTTAAATTTCCAACCCAGGATGAAACCCAAATGCAAAAAGCCAACACAATAAAATGCAACACAGATCACAGGAGCTTAAAACAGCCATCGGTTAGCAGATCTAAAACCACTAAGACGCACTACAGTTAAAGCCTTCAAAGGCCCTGCAGAACAGAAAACTCATAGTCTGGGAAGAGGAAACTAAGATAGTCATGGCCAGTCCTCTGAGGGTGGGGGCAACGGGGTGGGCATGTGGCATGTGGCATTTGGGGGTGTTTTGCTATCTCACCTTTCCCTCTGATGCAGCTAGGTTGTTTGGCTGCTAATGAAGATAGAACTGGTTTTTGCTAGGCTGGTGGGGGCGGGGGCTCATCTCGATGCTCCCTTTGAAGCAGCCAGATGGAATGATGGGAGTTGTTGACAGTTCCTTGCTTAGCTGCCAGCCAAGTCCTTCTCACAGTTTTTAAGTCACTCCTCTGCACCAGCTACTGTCCTATTCTTATATTTTTCTATAAGTTCACATCAGTTCTGGTTGCTTACAAAAGCGACCGAACACAGCATCAAAGTCTGCAACAACGCAATAGCAAGGCAAGTGAAGCAACTGCAATCTTCACATAGTTTTTCAAGCTTTCTTATTTTCTTCTAGATTTGTTGGCGTGCGACTTAAGATCAAAGAAGTTATTATGGGGAAACGTATCCTGACTTGACCAATTTGTATAACTTGCATTGCAGAATTTGCTATTTGCAGTTTCAGAGAAGCCCACTTCCAGCTATGCATAATCATCTTTTGACAATTGCAATTCTTTTGAACCCTTGCTTCTCCCTAGTGTACACTTGAACAAGGTTCTGTTAATTGCTATTTCTGCAGGACGCCTTGGAAGAAATGCTGTTTCTCTGGCGATGGGGAGTACATTGTTGCAGGGTCAGCACGTCAGCATGCTTTGTACATCTGGGAGAAGAGCATTGGGAACTTAGTGAAAATCCTCCATGGCACAAGGGGAGAGCTGTTGCTAGATGTGGCAGTAAGTACTGCATTGTCTCCTTCTAACAGGATTCACGGCATTGGGCCAGACTGTATTTTAAAAAATGTACCACTTTTCTTCCCTCTTTCTGGTATAATCTAGTGGCATCCTGTCCGACCTATCATCGCTTCTATTTCCAGTGGTGTAGTATCCATATGGGCTCAAAATCAAGTGGTAAGTAGTACTGATGCATTTTCTTCCATTTCTACACTGGATGACCCTTATTTCATTGGTCATTCTGGTTTTATTTTTTTGCCATTATTTGCATAAGCTTTTACACTGCAGGACCAACATCTTTCTAAAAATACTCACCAGAGAGAATCAAATAATTTCAAAACTGATAAAAAACTGTTTGTAGCCAGAGGGTTGCAAGAATGATTTTCACTGAGGAGAGAAGAAAAATAGGAAGAGATGAAAGAGATCCTGATTTCACGTTACGTAAAACAAGTAACTAGCCCTCTTGTTTAGTAGGCCTTGTGACTCTGTATCTCAAAGAAGGACTGGTCCTATGATGTCGCACATGGTTTGTGGCACTTTGGTGCATAGCTAGGGTGTGATTATATAGCTGCTGTACCAGGGCACGAGCATAAAATGTTCTTTGGATTTGTGGCTTAGGAAAACTGGAGTGCCTTTGCACCTGATTTTAAGGAACTGGATGAAAATGTAGAATATGAAGAGCGAGAGTCTGAGTTTGACATAGAAGATGAAGATAAGAGCGAGCCAGAGCAGACAGGTAAAGAATGCATTGACTGAAATTGCCCAGTGTAAAAGTATATGGACTGTGTATAGCTTTGCATCCTTATTGTGTAGCATCAGCCCAGATTACCCCCTTCCTCTGCCCCCAGAACTGGAGCTGCAAGCAATCATTGCCTCTTGGAGCGCATCATGGTACAAGATAATACTGAGGTACAAAAAGCACCTCAGTATTATTCTCTCAAACATCATCCCCTGTGTGTGAATGGAGAGTAAAAAACGCAATAATCAGTGATGCCCTTTCTGGGTCTGTTGATATACCGTAATATAAGCCGCACTTTCTCCCCAAATTCCGACCATGAAAAGTTTAAATGTGGCTTATATTCACAACCGTACAATATGCAGCCAGGAGCATGGGGCAAACAGCGCCAGGAGTGTGGCAAAACGGCACCTGCCTCATGCATAGTCCCATGTCCTCTTCCCCAAAGCCAGAAAGGGAAAGAGCGATGAAGGGGAAAGGCCACTGGCAACGCAATAAGGCTCCCCCCCCCCAGTATGCAGCCAGGAGCAGCGAGGAAGGGAGCGGCTTATATTCGGGTATTTTTTCTTTTTTTCTTTCCCTCCCCCCCTCCAATTTTAAAGGTGTGGCTTATATTTGGGTGTGGCTTATATTCAGGCCAATATGGTATTAGTATTTTTTTGTATCATGTCCACCTCAGGAACATTTTGTATTCAAGGTGTGAGATACAAATTTAACAGTTCTTCTGATTTAACACAGTTTGAGCCTTTGAATCTATAGGCCACATATCAAGACCCATTTCATGGCCCGTCTAGTATAAGCGTTAGCAAACTGTTTCTAGTTTTTGCCGCTACTACTCCTTATTCTGTGCTGTTTTGGGATCCCAGGTTAGTTATTCCAGTACCCAAACTACCCACTAGGTAACTTTCATTTAGTTTTGTTTCCAGAGAATGCCTTTGCATCTAGGAAGGCTGAGCACCCTAGACTCCCTTTCCAGTGGTGCTGATGAGTCTTCCATTACTGATGCTTATATTGTCTTCAGTCCTTACTTCCTATACTTGTGGGTTCTTGCAGTCCAAGGTTCTTGTCTTCTGTTCTTCCCTAGTTATCTGTTGCGTTTTTCAGCCAAGCAAGAATTCTTGTTCCGATTCTTTACTTCCAGACTTCTAGTAGCCATCTGTTTGATGTCTTCAGAGAGTTGTTATCCTACTGATCAAGGTTCTGTGGGCATTTAAAACTACCGCTGGTGCTTAATGGCTTGTTCACTGACAGCTGATTTAGCTGCAATCTGTCTGACACAAACCGCAGTCCTGCAGAATTTAAGCAGGTACTTCCTAGTATTTGGAAAAAGGGGACATGATTACTGAAGTCGGTGCAAAGGCTCACATTCCACTTAATTTTCACCTTTGCAAGATTTATGTTTTAACAATGTACCTAGGCAAACAAGGTTCAGTTATGAAATGTCATAGCTGTTGCTAGGGAAACAAGGTTGAATGTAAGGCAATAAAAGCACAGATTTATGGTGGTGCCAAACAAGGTAAGTATATAGCAGGATTTTTTTAAAGAAGTCTGGAGAAGAAAAGAGGCTCACTTCTCATTGCCATTTTTTTCCATTGCCAATTATTTTGTAAGAAGTTAGGCATCAGAACAGCATGAGTTTAATTCTGTGACATAGGGCTTATTTAGGCATTAGATGAAGCTTGGCAATGAGACCTCTCTGTTGCTGCCTACTTGTGATTTAGAATTTCTTTGGTTATCAGGTGCTGATGCTGCGGAGGATGAGGAAGTGGACGTCACCAGTGTAGATCCCATTGCTGCTTTTTGTAGCAGGTGAATGTGGCGGCGGCGAGGGTGTTGAAAGACTGCACACAATAAATATTTGCCGATCACTAAAAAGATAGTTCACTAGGACTATCAACTAATTAAAGAAATATTAGTTACCGTATTTTTCGCCCTATAGGACACACTTTCCCCCCTCCAAAAATGAAGGGGAAATCTGTGTGCGTCCTATGGGGCGAATGCAGGCTTTCGCTGAAGCTTGGAGAGCGAGAGGGGTTGGTGCGCACCGACCCCTCTCGCTCTCCAGGCTTCAGGAAACTATCAGCAAGCCTGGGGAGCCCGCGGGAGTTCCTGCAAGGCTCCCTAGGCTGCAGATAGCAGCCTGCTTGCCCAGAGCGTGGGGCGCACTGAAGCAGAGCGCCCCGCGCTTCGGGAAGCTATCCGCAGCCTAGGGAGCCCTGCAGAAGTTTCCGCAGGGCTCCCTAGCCTGCTGCACGGAGCGCGGGGCGCGCTGAAAGCAGAGCGCCAGGCGCTTCGGGCAGACATCTGCAGCCTGCTTGCCCGGAGCATGGGGCGCACTGAAGCAGAGCGCACTGCGCTTCGGGAAGTTATCCGCAGCCTAGGGAGCCCTGCGGGAGTTCCTGCGGCTGGGGGGGGGGAAATAATTTTTTTTTTCTTTATTTCCCCCCCCCCCAAAAAAAAGACTAGGTGCATCCTATGGGCCGGTGCATCCTATAGGGTGAAAAATACGGTAGTTACAGGTTTTAATAGATGAACAGTGCAGTTCTGTGCAGGCTTACTCTGAAGAAAGTCACCCTGTGTTCAATAAGACTCTCCCTGGCTAGGCCAGTTAGGATTGTAGAGTAAGTATGCATATCTTTTCATATGAGCAAGGCAGAGCCTCCCTATGAACCTATTTAGGCTCCCCAGGCCTTCCCATTGGGCTGCTGTGTGGTTTGGCTCAAATCATGGCCACCTGACCATCACCTGATGTTGCTTGACAGGTAAACTTGGTTCTTTCTTTACAGCTTCTAGTAGAGTTCAGTGTTTCTTGAATTTGGCTCCTTTTTCTGTCATCCTGCAGCAACAGAAAAAGATGCCAAATTCAAAAAGGGCCCAATTGCATATGGAAAGGAAGAGTTGCTTAGAAGTGCTCCCAGTTCTTCCTTTACAACTCAGCTTGAATTCAAACCAGGCTGCAAAGGAAGAACGGGGAGGACATTTCAGATTCTACCTCTGGAGTTGAATCACCTGGCCTCCATATGATTTACAGGTGAGCAGCCCCACCCACCAGTCAAAATGACCTGTAGGAGAAGTTCTGCATCTAATGTGGCCAATGGCCAGGGATAATGGGGGTCATAGTTAGCAAAATCTGAAGGGCCATGGGTTAGCCATTCCTGCTGTAGAGTGTGTCTGAATGGCTAATTTTGGAGGTCACTTTAGCTCTTGTTCTGGATAAGAACACAAGAACAAAATTGTGTTTGTGTGTGTTTTTTCAATCCTGTAGCATGAGTTTTGTGTGTTTAATGGGAAAAAATACACTTTCCTTGGCAGCGATGAAGAATTGGAAGACTCCAAAGCTTTGTTGTACTTGCCTATTGCTCCTGAAGTGGAAGACCCGGAGGAAAACCCTTATGGTCCTCCACCAGATGCAGTGCAGACTGCCTTACCTGATGAAGGAATAGGCTCTGAGAAGAAGAGGCAGTCTTTGTCTGATGGACCTCAGCCACCAAAGAAGAAACCTAAAACAACCAACATAGAACTGCAGGGAGTACCCAATGATGGTGAGGGAGAGTTGCTATCAGTGCTGCTGTCCAATATCTTCATAACTTCAGATTATATTAGAACTTAGCAAAAATGGCTGTGAGTGGTAAATAAGCTTGTGCCATTACAATTGACAGGGCACTTAAACTGCTAGATAAGCTAGGGTTGCCATATTTCAAAAAGTGAAGTGGACACAAAAGTTGTTGAGTTTTTTTTTTTAGAGTTTTGCCCTAAGTTGTTGAGCTTTGCAAAATCTTGAAAAAGAATGAAGTCGTTGAACTATTTTTAAGGGAATTCAGCAAAATCTAGACTTCCAACATGGGTTTGCCATGCGTCCAGATCTTCCTGGACATTTCCGCAATTTCCACCTGGACACTGCTTCCAACAGCCACTATATCCAGGAAAATCCAGGCGTATGGCAATCCTAATTTAAACAAGTAAGATCCCTATGTTTCTTGTCCTCTTATATCTCATTATCTTACTCA
Source organism: Podarcis erhardii (assembly GCF_964252035.2). NCBI lineage: Eukaryota > Metazoa > Chordata > Lepidosauria > Squamata > Lacertidae > Podarcis > Podarcis erhardii. Next base: position 42,195,146 of record NC_138510.1, read on the forward strand.
CTTGGGGCTAAAGTACTAAATCTTTCCTCACGTGCTTAGATTTTTTTGTCTGGCTACACTCCTCAGTGGGGAGGCATTCCTCCTATCTGTGACCACTGAATGGAAATTATGGTCAATTAGCTCAAGCACTTGTTTAGTAACCTGTGGTGTTATACATTTCCTCTAAAGCACCTGGACCAGGTGCTGTCTTGACCTGAGTAGACCAGTTTATTCTTCGGTTCTATACAACAAACTGCTGGAAAACTCAACTTAATTCTAACTTCTGGCTCATCCTACTGTCCTAAAATGATTCAGAACCGCTGCTCTCCCTTTCTTATTTCTAAAAAAAGAGAAAAATGCCATAAGTCCCCTTTCTTGTGGTATGGCATGAGCCTTCAGTGATCTGCAAAATACACAGGGCAAGTAAATGCACTGTAAACTAAAAAGATGTACTTCCTGTTACAAACCTGCCTCTTCCTTCGCAGAAGTCCATCCGCTTCTGGGTGTGAAAGGAGATGGTAAATCCAAGAAGAAGCAAGCAGGCAGGCCTAAAGGATCAAAAGGTAAAGAGAAAGATTCTCCATTTAAACCGAAACTCTACAAAGGGGACAGAGGTTCTTTACCTCTGGAAGGAGCAGCGAAGGGTAAAGTGCAGGCGGAGCTGGGACAGCCTTTGCCAGGTAAGGACCCAGCGTGAGCGTCTGCTTGCTTGGTGACCTTGCTTCGTACAGACATGGCATAGCCTTAGCACTTTAGCTCCCCAAACGGCATTTGCTTGCTAAGTGTTTTAGCTGCTCTGCTTTCAAGGACAGACAAAATTTTGCTTCTTGGAACAGGATGGTTGCCCTTGTTGCCGCAAATAACAATAGGCACCCACAACTTGTAGGCATGGCAAGTAAATAATGCGAAGGCTGAGAAAATTAAGACGTGTCATACAGAAATGGCATCAAGCCATTAACTTGCGGGTTCTCCTCCTTGGAGTGCGCATCATTGGCGCCACACAACCCAAATTTGCTAGTCGTGAAGGCTGTTTTGGAGTCCAAAGCAGAGATAAAAAATGATGGGGAGCATGCAGAGCTAAAATATTGTTGCATGACACTCTTGTGAAATATCTGATGCTGCAAAAAAAGAAAAGATTAAAGGGGAAAAGGGAATAGCTATCCCACAATAGCATTTCTGGTGACTGTGGTTGAGTTTCATTGCCTATGAAAATTTAGTGATGTGTCCATATTACGGATCCATGCTCTGGACAGTTGCTTGCTCGTTGGAAGGTTGCTACCAAGAGTTTTAAAACTGGCTCTATGTATTTTATCTAAGCAAGTTCAATAATACTGGCAGTAAGTTGAATGCGAGAGTTCTGCATACCGTTACTTCAGTGCTATGCAGGTGGTCAATGCCCATATTTTACTCCTCTAATTGTGTGTAAATTTGGGAAAGCTGCTTTCTGCCCAGTTTGACAAAGTTCAAGGAGGCAGGAGAAAGTGGGTTTTGCAAGGAACAGGAAGTGACTTTTGATCATATTTTATATAAAAATTGTTACACGTAATAGGGATTCAGATGTGATATGTATGTGCAAAATTTTGTATGTCCTTGAAGTTCAGCAGCTATTGCTGTGATTTTTTTTTATAATTTCGAGAACAGCTATTTTTTTAACCCTTTCTTTCCCTCACTGCTGGTCCTGTGTTACCCAGCTTGCTCATTGTCCTTCCTGCTCTGCTCCTGTTAAGTTGCTTTTGTAGTATTAATAAATTCATTGAGTTATTGCTTACAAGTGATGCAATGAACGAAATGTGGCAGCTTTCCAAAGCAGAAATCTCTTTGCTTTGTTGTTTTCCTGCTAACTTATGTTTCTTCAGTAGCTTCTCAACAAAACTGTTTTAGTAAGTACTCAGTGGGACAACTTCTTGTAAGACATCCCCTCCCCCCCCCCGCCAAAAGGTACCCTTGAAGTTTTGCAGAAATGAGATTGAGATCAAATGGCACCATGCTACACATTTTCTGAAATCTTAAACTATAGTAGGTATATGCAGGAGAGCCACCATGTTAAAAAGTATGGGTGGTATCTGACTAAATCATACTTGAAACAGGCCCATCAAAATGAATGGGCAAGTTAACATTTGCCAGCTTAAGTCCATAGATTTCCATGAGTCTTCTCTGAAGAAGTTAGATACCATCCATTCATTGTTCATGTTTTTGACAATGCAAACATATTACTTGGACAGAGCAGAGTTAGCGGCCAAATCCTTAAAAAAAAAAAACCCACACAATTTTCTAGATATGTTTAGAAGTTTGCAACTATGAAGTCTTTGTGACTTTATTTGGGGAGTGTTACAGAACCATGCAAGCTGATGCAGGAATAGATGCCTGCCTATGAGAGGAGGCAAGAAACCAAGTTAACGGGATGCCTGGTCCAGAAGAACAGTATTTCATCCTTCCTCCTGGTGTGGGCTTACAGTCAAATTGGTGCTTTGGGCTATCCTTTGTTAGACTCAGATGCAACTCCTGCATTCAGAAATGTTGACACACTCAAGGTGTGAACTGTAGAGCAGGTGCTCTGCTTTTCACAGTCAAGCTCTGGCCTGTTTTTTGTTGTTAATTAAAAATGCTTAGGAAAATGATTGTCTTGTCTTCAACAACCTTCTGGGGGAAAATAGGAAGCTACCTTACAGTGCATCAAACAATTAGTCCTAGCTCAGCATTGTACTTGCTGACTGGCAGTGGCTGTCCAGGATATTAAGCAGAAGTCCTTTGCAGCCCAACCATGGATTAAACCCGTGGCTTTTTGCAAGGAAAGCTTGTGATCTACCGCTGAGTGGTGGTTTTCCACCTATGCAACATGCTTTTCCTTAAGTATAATATTTTGAAGCAGGGGTAGCAAACTGGCAGCCCACAGGCCTCTGAAAGATCTCTCTCTGACTTCCAATAAGCTGTACCAGATTTGAATGAAGGTATGTTTTTCTTTTAAAAAAAAGGTTGAAGAAAATACTATTTTAAAAACTGTAAGGGAGAAAGAGATCCCTTATTTTAATACTACATGATCCAAACATAGTCCTTACTGCTAGGTGGCTGCTTTATTATAGAGTCGTGGCATCCCTACATGGGGTTGAGTTTTGTGGCAAAAATATACTTCCTCCTTTGGACCATTGCTGGGAGAGTGGCTGTCAAGAGGTCATTTGTTTCATTCGCTGGTGTTCAGTCAAAACAGTCAGACATAAAAATCTTGATACAAAATGCCTCATCTGCTGACATCCACCTTATTATTAAGTAAAATGTGCCAGAAAAAGTTCCTTATGGAACTTTCCTGCTTTAGGATTTAAAAGGGTTTATTTAAGTTCATTCTGTTGGTTTGTGTGGGAAGCCTTGCAGTCCAAGCCACTAAGCATTTCAGGCATTAGTGTTTGAGGTTCCATTTTGAATTCCAGGCTCCATCTTGGAGGAGACACAAAATGCCTCCTCGTGGCTCATCCCAAACCTAATGATTTTAATCACTCAGAAGTGCCATCTACTCCCAGGAGGGATTGAGCTGTTAGGCACCTCCCTGACTTACTGCTCTATTCCTATTGAGGTTCAAAGCCTTCTTAAACTCAGGTGCCATGCAGCATATTTATATACAACTATCTTGATTCAGGAAAAGATATAACTGTAAACAAGGCTTTATTATCGGTATGTACTTGTAAGTAGCCATATCAAGACTCCATTGTTCAAAAGCACATTTCAACTTGTGCTTTTTAGTCCCTGGAAAATTTGAGCTCAGAAAAGGACCGAACACTGTGCTGCTTCCTTGCCTTGCACAGAGCATGGATAATAAATTGAAACCGAGCTGTAATCATGGCACAGCTCCTGCCTCAACTGCCTTCCTGCTGTCCACATCCTCAATAATCCCTTCCCTTTTCCCATGCAGAATTCACAGACAGCAAGTGTGCTTACTAGCTACAACACAAGTCTGTACAACTTCCTTATTCCCTATACTTAAACCAGGTAAACTTGCAGAAATCCCAGTGGCAGGGAATTACTGAGTTTCTCAAAGATCTTACCCAGTTCTGACATCCCTTTTTTAAAAACCTTTTTAAAGACTTCTAATCAAAAGCAGAGAAATGAAGCATCATAACATGTTGGACAAAAGCTTCCCCTTTAACCTCTCTGCGTCATTTGGGAGTGGTCTTGTACAATCCAGCTTCTGGTGCTGCAGGTATCTGTGAGAGTCCTTTTAAAAATGTTGTTTTTTAATATTAAAAAATATTTGATTTTTGGTTTGGTGTTTCTTTTAGCAGGTGGTGGTATTTCAGAGCTATTATGAAGACTTCCCAACCTTCCTCACCTTTCCTTATTCAGTCAGATAATGGACTGACTTTAAGCTACTATGGTCAGGACAAGTGACCTGGCTACCTATGGATACAGGGGACATTAAAAAAAGAAGAAAATGCAAATTATGGAAGAGGAAAATGCTTTCCCCCAATCCTCTCTTCCTGCTAACAGTGAACAAACTGTTGACTCTCAGGAAAGAAGATTTGTAGAGAACCTGATGGAAAGGAACTGCTTTTTGCTGGTTAGTCTGCATTTGCTCCCCAAAGTACAATGAAGTCTGTCACAGGACGGGAAGACCTGCTTGCCTCCAAGTTTAAGGTCTTTTAGTTTCTGTTGCATCATTCAGCTCTCAAGAGGATGATTGTCGTGTCTCCATGAAGACCCATCATGCTGCTGTGGATCCCAGCACATTCCTATTGCAGTGTTGCTAGTTTAAGCAAACTACTCTTTGCACCATTATTTCCTCTGCGTTATTCACACTGGTTTGCATTGACTTGGTAGACATGCTTTTTAAGTACCCTTTATACAGCAAGACAACTTACAAGTTGCCTGCTTTGGAACAGACATTTGGAATCCAAATGACTCCAAAGAGGTTTATAACTGATTGGATACTTATTGCAAGAACCAGGGAGGGCAGAGTGGACGTATGTCTAGAGAGAAAGAAGAGGGTTGGGATGATGTTGGGCCAAAGTATGAGTGGCATACGTCTCAGCATGTTTCCATGCTGGACTTCTACAGCTCAAGAGACGCTCGTTTTCCCTCCACTTGAGGATGTGCCAGGCAAATGCGTATCTCCCTGGGAATGTTTAGATGAATCTGCACACAAGACATGGGAATATACTGCTTAAGTCATTTATGTTTCTGCTTTGTGTGCTATCCTAAGCCATCCAGAGATTTCCGGTTTTGGCTGGGCCTGCATTAGAAAAGGTTGCATCCTTCATTTTCATTTCTTGCCATTGCAGTTGTTTATCCAAAGTCTTATCAGTCTCCTAAATCAGGAGATTTATTTTCCCCCGCCTCCCCAATCTCCAGAATATACATGAGCATCTTGCAGGAGGTTCAATTGGCCCATGGGATGCATTGGGAAATGCAGAGATAAAACTTGCAAACTAACTTCAAAAATATTGATTTGAAGTCCCATATATTGTACTGTATGATATAATTTATGCCATTCCCAACCACCAGGTGTTCTGTGCAGCCTTCCGCTGTATAATCCTACTACTTTCAACCTGCCAGTCCATCCAAAGAGGGGAAGGCTGCTTGGGTAGCAATCACTGCTCTGCATAATATGGTGTCCTGGACTCCAACCAGCTTTGGCAGGTTTCTCTTCTTCAGTGTCCATCGCTTAGTTTTCTTTCAGGCTTGCTTTAATTATTTTGATATTCCTGTAGCTTGTACAAAACCTGCCAGATAGTGTGATTGGTTGCTAGTTATTCATAAAGTACTGCTGTGATGGTAGCATTTGTGTTTGTAAATAAAGAAGTATGTTTTATTAAACCACATGAATCATGTTTTTCCCTTCTCTCTCCACCCCACCCCACCCATTTTTGTGTGTGGAGAGCAGGTCTTTTAGGAACTTCCATGACCCAGATTTTATTTCACCTGCCCTTCACCAGCAGCTCCCAGTATTAATTCAGAATGAGAAACAGTTAAAACATGTCACAAGAATAATAAAAATAAATAAATACACACACTATTTATACATCCTGCAGAGGATTATGGTGTTAATGTATATATATATATATTTATTTGCCCTTAGAACCCTAGGGACAAACCAGCTAGCTTCCTGGTTCAGTATGGTCTTCTTAATATCACCTTTACAATACACTATGCTAGTATGAATGTAATGGTTTGGCATTGCTGGCATGATGCTACAGTTGGAACAGCTGGTTTGTGACATCACAATTTGATAACTCCATCGGCATCGCAGAGGCATTAATGACTGAATGAACACTGAAGAAAAGAGCAGGGTTCAGATCCTTCTCTCTTAATGGTTAGTTTGGAAAAATGGTAAACTGCTTGACTGATGCAGTCCTGATGTTCCTCATCTACAGTGCTGCAAATTTAAAACTACCTGCAAATTCCAAACTAATCTTTGTAATTTCTTGTACTTTGGTAGTATTTTCAATTTGAATCCACAATGCACAAGTCACTGTTGCGTAAGTATCGCTTCTTGTTTTGCCTGCTTTCCGTGGTACCAGATTTATGAGCGGGTGGGTAGAGCAAGATTATTGGAAGAAGTTGGGGTTAGTGCAAGGTAGTCATCAAACTCCATCCTGGTTCTGGCATCATACATCTACAGTAGTTGAGTCCCCGCCCCCCACATTTATTCAGGTGGCCTCTTCCCCTCCAGGCAGGTCTGCTATAGCGATCTGTGCATTTGGAGAGCATTTCTTTCCATACTGGCCTCAGCAGGCAGGACTAGAGAGTGATTGACAAGCCAGAGCAGTGTGCTAAATGAACGAACTAAGAGTTTTATTCAGTGTATAGCAGCGTCATACTTTCCTATGGTTTGTGATGTTCAGAAAACTATAGTACATTTCAGACTGGAGACCTCAAATCAAAATTCCAGGGCAGGCCTCTTGTCAGAGTTCACTTCTGCTGAAAGTTTGTTTAGGAATTACAATAATTGTGCTCCTACTACTCTTCCTGAAGTACCTTTTACACACATCTATTGTCACAGGTCATAAAATCTATATTGGTAAAGTAGTAACATCGTAACTGGTCCCTGGTTTTGTCTGTCTTTAAAGCTGGCATGTTAAAATGGAAAACACTGCTGTCATGGCAAGTCTGATGCATATTTTTTTACATTGCCAGAAAACCCAAGTTTATTTTTTTTTTTTTTTATAAATATTTATTAAAGTTTTTAAATATAAATGCACAAATAATAAACAGTCTTACTTCTATCACAGACATAATTTCATCACTTCTTTGGGCTCCCTCACGTCTCCCGCTCCCATTTACATCGTTAAAAGTTTTTTCCAAACAAATTATCAACTTGTTTACAATCTCATGTCCACTCATTCGAATATAATCTAGCACTTCTTCCAAAAAAATTTATATTTTCTTTAATCTCACTTATCATCAAATTTCAAATCTAATTTAGTGGTGGCCAGTTTTTTATAATCTAGCATCCTTCTTAGCATTCAACCAAATTACAATGTTTTTGTAGATACTTCTTGAATTTCTCCCAGTCTTCCTCCATCTTCTCTTCTCCCAGGTCACGGATTCTGCCAGTCATCTCGGCCAGTTGCATATAGTCCATCAGTTGCATCTGCCACTCTTCCAGTGTGGGTAGATCTTGAGTTTTCCAGTTTTTTGCGATGAGTATCCTTGCTGCCGTTGTTGCATACATGAAGAATGTTCGGTCCTTCTTTAACACCTTCTGGCCGACAATACCCAGAAGGAAGGCCTCTGGTTTCTTAGTAAAGGTATACTTAAATACCTTTTTCAGCTCATTATATATCATTTCCCAGAAGACCTTCACCTTAGGGCATGTCCACCAGAGGTGAAAGAATGTTCCTTCGTTTTCTTTACATTTCCAACATTTGTTATCAGACGAATGGTATATTTTGGCAAGTTTAACTGGGGTCATGTACCATCTATATATCATTTTCATTACATTTTCCTTCAGAGCATTACATGCGGTGAAGTTCAGCCCAGTGGTCCACAACCTTTCCCAGTCCTCAAACATAATGTTATGCCCAATGTCCTGTGCCCATTTTATCATAGCCGATTTAACCATTTCGTCTTGTGTATTCCATTTTAACAGCAAGTTATACATTCTAGATAATACCTTAGTCTTTGGTTCTAACAATTCAGTTTCTAACTTCGATTTCTCCACCTGGAACCCTAACTTTTTATCATTTTTAAAAACTTCTTTAATCTGAGCATAATGTAACCAGTCTCGCACCTTATCCTTCATTTTCTCTAAACTCTGCAATTTCCAATTGTCTCCATCTTTTTCTAATATTTCCCAATATTTTGGCCATTTAGCCTCCATATTGGGTCTTTTTAGGGCCTTAGCCTCCAGAGGTGAGAGCCACCTTGGAGTTTTATTTTCCAATAAGTCTTTGTATTTTGTCCAGACATTAAACACTGCTTTCCTGACAATATGGTTCTTAAAGGCCTTATTGATCTTAACTTTATCATACCATAAGTATGCATGCCAACCAAAAGCATTGTTAAAACCTTCCAAGTCCAACACGTCAGTGTCTTCGAGAAGTAGCCAGTCTTTTAGCCAGCAAAAAGCTGCGGCTTCATAGTACAACTTTAAGTCTGGCAGGGCAAAGCCCCCTCTTTCTTTCGCATCTGTTAATATCTTAAACTTAATTCTGGGCTTTTTGCCCTGCCAGACAAATCTGGATATATCTTTCTGCCACTTCCGGAAGCACTCCGTTTTGTCCACAATCTGTAATGTTTGAAACAAAAACAACATTTTTGGCAATACATTCATCTTGATAGCAGCAATTCGGCCTAACAAAGAAAGCTTCAATTTTGTCCAACTATCCAAGTCTCTCTTAATTTCAGACCAACATTTTTCATAATTATCCTTAAATAGACTCAGGTTTTTTGCTGTTATGTTTACCCCTAGGTATTTTACTTTTTTAACCATAGTTAGTTCTGTTTCTCTCTGAAACCTTTCCGACTCTATATCTGTCAAATTTTTTCCCAACACTTTAGTTTTCTGTTTATTTAATTTAAATCCTGCCACTCGACCAAAATCCTGTATCAGTTGTAATACTCTTTTCGTACTAGATTCTGGCTCCTGCAGAGTCAAAACTAGGTCATCTGCAAAAGCTTTCAATTTATATTGTTTCGCTCCGACCTGAATCCCTTCCACCAACCGGTCCCCTCTGATCAAGTTCAAGAGCACCTCCAGAACCGAAATAAATAACAAAGGGGAAATCGGGCAGCCTTGTCGTGTTCCTTTTTCAATTTTGAACTCTTCTGTGACCACATTGTTAACTATTAGTTTAGCCTTTTGTTCTGAATATATTGCGTCAATCCCATTCTCAAACCCCCGTCCCACTCCCATTTCATTCAAATTTCCCTTCATAAATTTCCAAGAGATATTGTCAAAGGCCTTCTCCGCGTCTATAAAAATTAACACTGCTTTTGTATTTATATCTGTTTGCAAAAGTTCCAAAACGTCAATAATGTTCCTAGTATTTGCAAACATATGTCTGCCTGGGAGAAAGCCTGCCTGGTCTTTATGAATTACTTCATTAAGAACTCTTTTAAATCTACTTGCCAAAATGTCTGCAAATATTTTGTAATCCACATTCAAAAGGGAGATGGGACGATAGTTTTTAAGTTGTGTCTTTTCAGCTTCAGATTTTGGTATCAATGTGATAAAAGCTTCCTTCCACGATTCCGGCGCCTTCTTCCCTTCCATAATTTCATTACAGACCTCCATCAATGGTTGGATCAGATAGTCTTTTAATGTCTTATAATACTTGGAGGTCAGACCGTCTGGCCCTGGAGATTTGCCCAATTGCATGTTCTGGATAGCTTGTTCAATCTCTTGCTGTGTTATTTTGTTGTTCAGGATTAATCTGTTTTTTTGTGACAACTTTGTTAGTCCATTTCTTTCCAAACCCAAGTTTAGCTCTGGCGGTCTAATTATGTATTAAGGCAGTAAAGAGATACCAGTTGGGGGATCCAGGAAGTTTTTTTGTTTACTGTTGTGCTGCTTCTGTCTTTTTCTTTCATTTTTCAGAGAAGCACCTGATCTTGAGTGACTCAGTATTGGTTTTGGACTGTGGTGAAAGTACCATAAAGCTGTGAGGCTGCAATCCAATGCATATATTAGCAGATGTGAAGTCGCTGTGGCTCTCCAGATGTTTCTGGACTCCAATTCCTATAAGCCCAGCCGGTAAAACGAAAGATTGGTGATGACAGGAATTATAGTCCAATAACAGCTTGGAGGGCTACAGCTGTCCCAGCTCTGGGCTCTAGGATTGCAGCCATAATTAATTTACTAAGTTCTGCTGATTTGTTGATTATGCTAAGCTTTTTTTTATGTGATATGATTGTGCTAGGGAGGCTGTGTCTGCCTGAACATGCCACCCAGAGAATGACTTAACAAAGCATTGCATAGCACTGTGCTACATAGCTGTTAATGTTTTCCCTTTTTTAAGGGAAATTCCCTTATTCCGAATAGGATTCCTCACAAGAAAAGGTAAAAGTTGACAGCTATGCTGTGCTTCTAATTGCACCTTCCTGCTTAACTTTGCTCACCTTTTGAATAAGTTTCTTTCCCTTGGCAGGATGCCACCTGGCTGCTTTTTGTATTCCGAGAATGTCTTACGGCTGGGGAGCGGGTTCAGGAAAAGGCATCTGTTTCACACCACAGAAACATTTATGATATTTTAACAAAGGATGATATTCAGGAGGTCATATAACGAGGCCGCCCAATGGATTGTAAAAGGACTCTCCAAGTATGATGGCTACAGAATCTGGCTTGGCCCTGGGCACATTAGCCTTTGCTTTCTTTGTACCGCTGTCGGTGGCTTCTCATGAGGCAGTGACCATTCCCGAAGCCCTGATGACGGCTTCGGGAAGAGTTGTAGTCAGTTCCACAAGCTGCAGCGTCACCTGTGGGCTGGGTTACAAGGAAGAAGAGTCATGTGAGATTAGGCCTGATGGGCAAAGGAGAGGCTGCAAACGACGGAAGGTGGACTGTTTGAACAGTTGGATCTGTGGGATTCGGCACTTCACTGCCCTAGTAGGCAGGCCGTTCGAGATCAGCTGCCTAACCACTGCGGAGATAGGTCCCGACACCCAGAGCTTCAGCTACACATGGAGGCTGGCCCGAGGCATCATCACAACAGATGATACTCTCTTTGCCCCTTTCAAGAATCCTGGCTTTGTCATTAAGCTTTACCCCGCTGAGGAATACGATGCGGGGACGTACAGGTGCGATGTGCAGTTCATGAAAAACTACAAGGTTGTCAAGAGAATCTACTTTGGACTTCGTGTGATCCCCGGCAACATGGTGGATTTGAATTTTGACAAATCCTTAACGCTGGAACAGCAATCAGAAATTGAAAATAACCAACAGAACGCCACCAGCATGCCAGCCCAGGGTCGGTGGGGCTCTTGGCGCCAGAGGGCTGTGTTTGTGTTTCTGGTTGGCATTGGAAGTGGCTTGGTGCTCGGGGCTGTGCTGCACAACCTTCTCTACTGTGTCCTGTTCCCCAACCACCATGAAAACGATGAAGGTGATGGGGAATGAGATGTGCTGTTTTGTAGACTTGCGATATTAGATTGCTCTTGTACATCACAATTTCACTATGTTAATCTTATCACTTCAGGCTTATGAAGATCATTTGGTGACGTTAATCATAAACATAGTTCCATTTGATTTATTAGAGAGTAATAAAATTCCATCCTGTGCCTTAATGGTAAAAGGTTAAGTGTGGGGAAACTGTTTTCTGCCCACAGGCCACATTTTCTCATAGACAATGTTCAGGGGGCCACATAATGATGGTGGGTGGGGCCAGAGGGGAAAGTGGGTAGGACAAAGGATGAGACTCTTACAGTAGGCTGCATTCCAGCTACGAGAAAGCCAGAGGTTTCTACACTTGCCCACATAACAAACCAACTTCTCCATAATGCAAGAGGTAAAGGAGTTCATGGACATATGCCATGCAGGAAAAAGCACTCGAGGACACTGGGGAGGGGGCCTGCCAAGGGGCATGGCCTAGATAGAGAGCCACACATGGCCTTCAAGTCTGAGGTTCCCAACTGCTGGTTTGAAGCCAAAACCTCTGAAAGGTAGTGCAAAATCTGGGAGTCTGTAACAGTTAGTGGGTTCTGTGGTAAGAGTACATGCTTTGCCTGAGCTACACTACTGCCTTGGTTGACATTCTCTTGGGAATAATATCTGAGAATTTGATGGACGTTCCTTTCCTGTAAGGTGGGTTCCTTGGCCAAATTCATGACAGGTTCTTTCTATGACAGGTGGGCCTCAGTGTGACAGGGAGCTAAGTGGTCCAGACATGCAGACGCTGACACCTTAAAAGGGAAAAACCTAATGTTTTCTTCTTCTTATTGGCTCCCACTACATTTCGGCATTAGCTTGCAGGGTTTTTTAATTTCTCATGGAAATTCTGTATGGTTCCCATTCAAATTTCTCACCATAAACACATATTTGCTAACAAATTTCCCTAATAGCATGCATTGAATGTTATTTTTCACTAAGCTAATGTGTTTCTATACACAGGTTCTCCTGTACACACATTTTTGCACACATTATTTGGTTGGAAAACTCCCAACACAAAATTCAGAGAAGTCCAAATTTCAGAGAGGAGCTTTGCTTTAGTTTGGATGTTTTGGGAAGTGTGAATCAGGTAGGTTCGCATTAAAATCCCAACCAAACTTCTCCTTCCATCCCTCCCAGCATTGTTCAGACAATTTGAACCACCTTTCCACCTCTGAAGGCATAATTGAAATTTAGGGGAGTACTGTACCCCCTGAAAAAATGCATAGTGTATCTATCCTCCATGCATTTGCACAATTTCCCATGGTTGCCATCTCAGAAATTTCCCCAATATTTCAATACAGGATGGTATATTTGCCAGGGTGGGTGCTGGCTATGTTTCAGCTTAACAAAGACTCCACCCCCACTCTTACCCTGATTGCCTTACTTTGTCCAGCTAGTGGGGATATCAGCACTATCTTATTTTTTCAGGCTCACACTTCCAACCTCTTGCTCAAATCATTCCCAACTTCTGGTTGGAAGAAATACACGTTTGGAAATAAGTCACAATGGATATGTTCAATGAAGTCTTTTTGAAGATCTTTATTTAAGAACTGCGTGCTACTGTAGCCAATAAGTAACATTAATCATCATCTGCTTACAATGCTTGGGGGCTTTTTTAAAGTTCTATTCATTTCTTTAAAAAAATAGCGTACAACAAAATTACTGAGAATGTACTTGCGCCACCCCCATTTCCTGTACAATGAAACTGGAATAGAAGAGGCAAAGGAGAGTTCTTGAAGATAGTGTAAGGTTTTCAAGTTAAGTGCGAGGAAGCCAGACCCGTGATTAGGCAAAGCCAGAAGAAAAATGTCTTCCAAGGGTGGCCAATGTGGTCCCCTCACTTGAGGCTGTGAACTGCAACTCTCATCAGTCACCCAGGGCCATTGGCAGTGCTGGTTGGGTTTGCTGAGGGCAGCAGTCCACACATAGGGGCCACCACATGGGCTGTTCCTGCTGTAGTCAGTATCAAAAGCTTGGGAGTCCACATCAGTTGTGTCATTACGATGTGGCTTTGGTGAGCTCCACTGCAATCTATAGAGTAGGGGTGGCCAACAAGGTGCCTGCCAGATGTTGTTAGACTCCAGCTCCCATCATCTCTAGCAAGCTTGGCCAGTGGTTAGAAATGACAGGAGTTGTAGTCCAAAACACCTGGAGAATGCTAGGTTGGGGGAGGCCACAGACTACATTCAGCTTGTGTTAAGTTAATGGCCATGTTACCTGGAATGGGCACATCCAGCCCTCTCCATACATGGCCTTCGGAACGAGTGAATGACCACGTGCTGTTGCAGTCACCTTAGGCCACTGGGTTGCTTCAAAACAGAGAAAGCAGGAATCCTTCCAAACAAAACCATACCATGCATACCACAGAACACATCAATGACATCCCTGACCTTGCTTGACCTTCACACTCCAATCAGATGGAGAAACCTTACTACCATCAGTGGATGAAAGCAGTGAAAGGCAGGCAGGCAAAACACGTTATTTGTGAAAAATAAAAATGCCGGTCAAAGTGTGGATAAAAACAATGAAAATGAAAAACAGTGTGGATCATGCCTTAGTGAATTATTGTACTTAGCAGTCAGGCTAATCAAACCATGCTGTGTAATGGACACAACTATAATAGGGAAAATTTATATTTATATTTATATTTATATTTATATATATCTTGGGGATATATAAGAAGGGGAAAGTTGTACAGTGGTGCCCCGCAAGACGAATGCCTCGCAAGATGAAAAACCCGCTAGACGAAAGGGTTTTCCGTTTTTCGAGGCGCTTCGCAAGACGAATTTCCCCATGGCTTGCTTCGCAAGACGAAAACGTCTTGCGAGTCTTGCGATTTTTTTTGCTCCCCCCCCCTTTTTCTAAGCCGCTTTGCCGCTTTGCCGCTAAGAGCCACTAATCCGCTAATAGCGCTAATCCGCTAAGCTGCTAATAGGGTTGCTTCGCCAGACGAAAAAACCGCAAGACGAAGAGACTCGTGGAACGGATTCTTTTCGTCTTGCGAGGCACCACTGTATTGTATTCTGGTATTCAGTTCCCAACAGCCCCGATCCAGGGAATCTCAACTGCAAGAGGAGGATGCAGAACTGCGGCAGCATCCAGGAAGCTGTTCCCTGCACACCCACAATGTGACCAGCACTGATCTCCCACTAGGTGACTGGCAGGAGGGGCACTGAGCCTAAGGTGGGCACTTGCTTCTCTCTGATGAAAGCAGGGACGGGGAACCCACCGCAGGAACAATCCTTGGCATTACTAGTGATGCCAAGCTGCATGGGGAAAACCTCTGTAGGTCCAGAGTGCCGATTTTTCAATGTCATGGGAAAATGCTTAAGGGTGGGCAGGCTTCAGTTTTGCAGGATCCACTTTTGGGATTGGGAGGGAAAGGAGCAAAGGACGTACACTTGCAGGGTATTGCTACGCAAGTTTGCTTGGAAGCAGATATGTACCAGATAGGCGCTTCAGGACTAAATATAGTAAATTAAAATGAAAGCAGCAATACAAAAACCCACAAATCCACACCTGAATACAAGCTCATAGATGACAGTTTGGGGAACTCCTGATCTAGCTGCAGTCTTTTCACTAACACTGTAAAGTAAGCCAGCATTATTGCAGGTATAGACTGAGAGTAGACCACCTAAGACAACACAATGAGTTAATGACAGAGATTTGATTCAAGCCACGGACTTCATAGGTCATTCCCTTTAGCCACTATGTTTACCCCCAGCTCTCTGGGACCCAGAAATCTTTGCCAATCTAGGTAAAGGTAAAAGACCCCTGGATGGTTAAGTCCAGTCAAAGGCGACTGGGGTTGCGGTGCTCATCTCGCTTTCAGGCCGAGGGAGCTGGCGTTTATCCACAGACAGTTTTCCAGGTCATGTGGCCAGCATGACTAAACAGCTTCTGGCGCAACGGAACACTGGCAGAGACCAGAGCACACACAAATGCCGTTTACCTTCCCACCGCAGCGGTACCTATTTATCTACTTGCACTGGCGTGCTTTTGAACTGCTAGGTTGGCAGAAGCAGAGCAATAGGAGCTCACCCCGTCACAGGGATTCGAACCGCCGACCTTCCAATCGGCAAGCCCAAGAGGCTCAGTGGTTTAGACCACGGCGCCCCCCGTGTCCCAATCTACTGCAAGTCCTCAAGACAGCTATCAGTACATGCCTCTCTACTGTCAGCTTGCCTGAAAACACTGATACAGTATAAAACCTGAACGCATACTGCAGTTTTATTTATACATGGTAAGTTGGAGTATGAATGTAAATGCAACAAAAAGAATATATTTCAATGCATGAAAAGAAATAACACAAATTCAAAAACAAATGCACATATAAATATACATACATACATACATACACACGTAATTTCACAGGGCTATTTATCATACATCCTAATCGTGTCTCACTTTTATATTTTTAAAATACTGCTTTATTTTAAACAGCAAGTCTGAAGTCTAGAGTGACACTCATGGAAAAAAGTCAACTGGTATCCTTTCCAATCAATGTGTCACAGGTGAATTTTGCCAGTAATATGCCAGGGATATGAATATACCTGGCCTGAGCCTCACCTGAGCCCAAGGAAATGTTAACATTTGCAAAGTGTCTCTGGCATGCCCAGTTCTATCCCATTCTACACACATTACATAAACTATAACAAATTGTTTCATTAGCACAGCTATAGGCATGAAGTTCTCCACAGGGCTCAGCCTCGTTTGAAGCCAAGCGGAATTGGAAGTATTCTAGATTGCACGCTAGAATACAACAAGGATGTCTTTTTTGCTTCTCTGGAGAAATTCCCTCATTCTAAAATACAGCCTACCAAAACACATTGATGCACTGCACAAATGCCTACCTTGCATGCTTTTAGATAAGGGCATGGAACACTCTTCTATGGCCCACACAGGGGACATGCTCTGCCTCTCCCTTTTCCCCTGTGTGGAACAAAATCTCCCGCTTGCTTTTCTATACACCCTGACTTGAGTTTGCGCACTGCTGTCAAAATACTCCTTCAGGTCAACAGGAGGGAAGAACTGCAACAAAACAATATATGCAACTGAAAAGTACAATAACATTTTCGAAGCAATTTGGAGTCCTCAAAGTGCTCCTCGTACATGATCTCAGAGATCCTTACAAATCATCCTGAAAGGCAAATCAGTATTATTATCACACCTCCTATTACAGATGAGGCACTGAGGTTGAGTGATAGTGGCTTGTCTAAGGCCACCTACTGCATCCATGGCAGAGGCAAGCTGTGACTCAAGGAACTCTTGGTTTACAGGTCATGTCTCTTAGCCAATCACAACGCTGTGTTAGCTCCCAAAGAAATAGCTTCCAGCTAGAGATAGGCAGATCTGTCTATTTCCAGTCTCTGTCAGTTTCTCACATGTTCGTTCACAAATCTATCACTTCCTGCTTTATCAGTCTGCAATTTATTAAAAATCAATACAGAAATTCATATTTAAATATCATTTAAATATGTATTTTTATTACAAAAATCATATTTAAATGTGTATTTCATATCCATGTGTGCATTTCTAAATCTATTTTATCCTTAAAAAACACCTATTATTATTTTTACACATTTTGGTATGTATTTCGGGCCAAGAAGTGCAAAATTGAAGGTCAACTATGGTCCAATTGACGTATTAGGCATGTATTAGCCTGGGAGATGCAAATAAGGTCAGTCTGCTTAAACATGTGCTCTTTCATCCCCACTTCCAACACTCCAGTGCAAGCTGGAGGATATCTTAAACACTTTCTTCCGTCAGGATAAAGATTTTTTGTTTTTTTGTTTTTTTAAAAAGGCAGCTTGGTTTGGTACCCACCCACCCCTTAGAGGGAGGAGAGAACAACCAAGGGTGTCCCTGGGAAAGAGCAGAAGAGGGATGAGATACAACTAGCTTAACACCAAGGTGGAACTCCTTGGCCAAGGAGGTAGGGCCTAGGCCCTGACTGGATTCATAGACACCCCACCTTAGTGAAGAAAAAAGGCCTTTTCATGCCCTTGAAAAGAGACAAGGCTACATCCCATCAAACTCAACAGAGATGAGCAGAGCAACAAGATGTATCCCGCCAGCAGCCATTTTTAACAGAATGCAAATGTAAAACTATTGGCATCGCACTTATACACAACGCTAGTAAAGTTACTCTACAGTTTTTAGGTTTTCCATATGACCAAAGTAGAGCAGACTATGTTGAGGGGGTGATACAAGACCACTGGAAAACAGGTTTCTGCGCCCTTTTCAGTTTGCATCTTGTTTAAGCATCAAAATATCAAGGCTCAGTTTTTCAAACACCCAGCTGTCAATCACTTGGCCCTCTCTGCCCAGGTTGTCAGGAGAACTCGGCATGCTGGGTGAGCACTTCCTTTTCCATCCCATGTTATATTACCTCTCACTGCTGAGGACAGGTATGGTGAACCTGTGGCCCTCCAGATGTTGATGAACTTCAACTCCCATCATCAGTAATCAGCATGGCCAATGGTCAGGGATGATGGTAGTCCAGCAGCATCTGGAGAACCAAAGATACTCTGAACGCTGCCACCAGTATTTAATTTCTGAAAGAGCAAAATGGTGGAACTCAAGCTTGCCTGGAACCTGCACCCTCTAATCAGATCCCACTCCATGACTATCTAGAGGAGAAGTTAAGGTATGCTGCACATTTTCAAAGGCAACTTGGTTTGATCACTTGATAGGTTCCTGGTCCAAGCTCTAGCTTAATTTAAGCCTAGTATACCACAATGTGTCGTGCAGAGATAACTCACACCTGATGCTTCTGAGTAACTACAAGTGACATATCTTGAGTAGCCACCATTCAATGGTAGACCACATGCAGAAGGTCCCTGGTTCATTTCCCAGTATCTAGTTACAAACAATTTGGGAATGAACTTTGCTTCATATGTTGGAGAGATTCCCTTAATGCCAACAAAACCTCTTAATGCCAACCAATCGACCCCAAACAAGAAATATACCAAGCCTTCAATAAAAATAGAGCAAGAACTCTAAAATTCACATAAAATATACAAAACATAGCTATAACTTGCATTTGAACAACAGAAGAGCTTCCATCAAAAGGGGAAGCTAGCACATAATTTAAGACTAACATTTCTTAAAAGGATGTAAATTATGGAGGACAATTCACATTCTATGTAGGTACCTTAGGACTGGAGCAGACACAATAAAATAGACTTGTAACGAACCTTTTCTTTCTCTAGCTTTCTCCTTTGAAGGTGAGTGAAGTACCTATATTTACCCCCTTATTAGAGCTGATAATGGCTTGGGGAGATGTTGCCAGAGTTAATCACCACCTCTCCAGCCAACCGAGTAGCTACAGGGGTTGCTATCCACATCCATTCAACACTGTGAAATATGAAGAACGCCATCACCAAGAGGGAAAACACGATCATCAAGCCATTTCTGTATGTTTAAGATCTGAAGAAGTTGTCCAGTTGCTAAAAGAAGCAACTCCTGCACCTTAAACATTTCCCTTCAGAGACAAAATATGTGGGCTCAGTAGTAGTAGTAGTAGTAGTAATATACCCCGCCCATCTGGCTGGGTAGCCCCAGTAAGCATCTGTCCTATTTTCTGAGTTCAGGAAAGTACAAGGGTGTTTTATAGTGCGTAACAGGATTCCTACACTAATCTTATTGGTTCGTTCTTACAAGCTGTTTGGGGAGCTGAAGTTTTTCCCCCTTCCTTAGTCTATAAAAGATGTAAAGCACACTAAGAGAGATCGACCAGCTAAGAACAAACATTAAATCACTGAAGAACGTTCTGAGAAACAAAAGGTGTCTGTCAGCATTCTTATGTCTCAGTTCAGGCGCTCGATTGATCTACTATTCAGTTCTGACAGTGATCAGTAGGCATTGAGAGGCATAACATTTCCAAATATTTATTGGTTTGGCAACCACACATGACCTGAGAACTTTCCTACAGGTGGAAAGACATGACAACTTAATAGATTGAATTTGCTCTCAGGTCCAAGGC
Source organism: Podarcis erhardii (assembly GCF_964252035.2). NCBI lineage: Eukaryota > Metazoa > Chordata > Lepidosauria > Squamata > Lacertidae > Podarcis > Podarcis erhardii. The sequence goes on from NC_138510.1 coordinate 42,214,687, forward strand.
AGGTTAATGGAAGTTTGGGCAGATGATATTACTATGTAAAAGTGGAAAGAGACCACCTCCAGTCTACCGCATTCAAATGTCCTTTTAGACAGACCCTGAACCTTTCACTCCTGACATAAAAGCTCCTCTGGTATCTCTTTCTCTTCAAAACACCTAATGAAGTGGGGCAGGGGGAGGAGAAGGAAAGAAAACCAAAGGAAAATGCAAGAACTGGTAAATGCATGTGTGTTGCGCCAAGTGTGGCAAAGCACCGAAGATTACAAGCAGCACATACTGGATGGAAGCCACATGGCAAGGCAACTTAATGTTTTTGGTTCCACCCATGAGCCTCAATTTTCTACTTTTGGCAACCCATTCACAAAGCTCTGCTTGCTTCTTCTAAAGTCTGGGGTGAGAAATGCTTGTCCATCACCATTAGCTTTCTCCACTTCAGTTGGTTGCCATGAAAGGCAGTGATTAGACTAATGATGCCACTCAGTGAGTTCTCCTTCATCTTTGAACCCAAGAGTCATCAGTTCAATACTGGCTGGAATGATACAGAGCATGCTCGTCTCTTTGAAAACCTTTCCCCAAAAGATACTGCGTTTATTCTGTAATTTAAAAAAAGAAAGAAAGAAAACAAGGTTCAAGATTGAGTTTTAAGAGTCTGTTTCCTTCTGTACATGGCTTTGTAAGGCAGAAGAATCTACTGAATACAGTAATATGAGACAGCCAGTTTCCAGAATTCATATGAAATTCATCCTTTTGTTTCTTCAGTTAAAAAAAACCACTGACTGATTAAAGACTCGCGTCTTGTATGAAATATTCTATTTTCTAAAAAAAGAAAAAGGAAGGAAAGAGTATATATATATATTTTTCTCTTGAGTTCTTTTCTACTACTAGTTGTAGTAGAAATTTGTACTCCCAATGGTCAGTTGTTGATTTGCTCTCTGGCTTGATGAGGAGGAATCCAACATCTCTCTTTAACAGGGGCTGGTTATCAGAGCTCCAAGCAACCCATTAGTGCAGACAGAATTAGTGAGTACATCAGAGCAACCACTGTATTTGCCACTGGACGGTCAGCAGAATTTTGCACCATCATACTGGTCCCTGTAAGAAAGAAACAATGCGGTTGAGTTGCAAAAACACAAGTAAAAAGGCCCTTTGTTTTGAACAAGCAGAAGCTTCAGAATTTCCTGAAGTGTTTGTTCTGCGTTTTCCATTGTATGCTATGCTACAGGGGAAGGCGAAGGCGAAGGCGAAGGCGAAGGCGAAGGCGAAGGCGAAGGCGAAACACTGGCTCAGCAAGTCAGCATTGCTCCAGTACTGGAGCAAACTCTAGATTCCAGAACCAGTGGGGGCAGATTCTGGGAGCCTGGAGATCAAGGCTATGCATATTTCTGAAGCATGGCTTGGGGTCTGTGTGTTCAATGAATGCATTCTGATGTATGTGTGGAGCTTGCCTATGCTCGCATGCACATATCTGCCACCACCACTTGTGATGACTGAATATGTGGAGTACCAGCCATGCTTCTGAAAGAGGTTCATGTGGTTTGTCCTTTAACTGTCCCTGTTATGGCTTTGGATTGGCCTATTCAAAACACCCCGCTAATGGAAAAACATTTTTGAAATGGTTGAAGCCTATCGTGTGAATGTTTATGTATCGAGAGACATGTCAAGGGTACTTCAATCACCTGCAGTTCCCAGCTTCCCTTCCTATTACACCCATTAAATACCCAGCTCCTCCTGTTACATGAAGGCTGTGCAGATGTTTCTCAGTTTGCCCTTGACTCCCAGTTTATCCTTCTCAGTCCATCTCCCACTGCAGATCTTTCTCTTCCTTTTACATAAGAGAAGTGCTCATGGTAAGATAGGCTAGTTGAAGGATGCCCAACTTTTACTTACATAAGTGAAACAAAGGCCAGCCAGGAGAGAAGTATTCTAAAATACAAGCCATTTATAGTGGAATGTATTTGCACAGAGAGTTTTGTTGATCTAGTCATTCAATTAGTGCATTGCTTAATTGATCACTCAACTGCTTGTGTTGCAATACATTTCTCAATATTATTGATTTACTGATGAAGAACTACTGTTTCACTCTGTTCTTCTCCAAGGTTTTTGTGTGTGTGTGTGTGTGTGTGTGTGTTTTTAACCAAACCAAACACTGGCGTGATTATTTTCTGACTTTGGTTCCAGAGACCTTTTTGAGTGTGCAGCTGATGTAACAGTCCTGCTTCTGTGTGCATATGTCAGCCACTATAACTGGATGTCTTAGGAGTTTGCTTACCACTTCAAAATGAATTTGAGACAACTAAACTTGAATTTTTCCTGGTGGTATGCAATGGTACACAGTACCACCACCTTTTATTGGGAAGGAGGAAGGAGGGGTTCTTGGATCCTGTCACAGCATTGAATCTCCTTCCCTAAGCTGGGCAAATGCTTCCTGGACTTTGGGAAGGAGGTGCAAGGCTCTGACAGGATCCTGGAGCCCTTCCGCCTCCTTCCCGAAGCAGGAATCGTTCTACATGTAATTGCTTTTCCTGGCCCTGAGGAAATTTTGCACCCAGGGCAACTGACCAGAGTACCGGCACCTTTCTTTTCTAGAAACAAGGTACTGGTGCTACTCCACCCTCCACCATGCTCCACTACTACATTGCTTCTTCAACTTCCTAAACACAGGTTCCAAACACATTTCACAGTGGTGGCTGAACCTATACTTCTAGTGTTGTTATGAAAATTCTTACTCCCTGGCTTGGAAGTATGAACCTCAGAGCTGCAAGGCGCTTGCTTCAAGTGTAAGGTCACCCCTGCAGCCCTGTAATTCTTATCCAGTTAAGATTTTAATCCAAGTCAGTGCAGAATTGAACTCCTTTGCCCCCTCATCACATATTTCAATTCATGGTAAACCCAGGGTTTTAATATGCATTAGAATGTTTATGGGATGGGTTCCATGTCCCATTTCACTACCAAATCAAAACACTCTGACTAAATACCCATGGACACTGGGCAGGAGTTCAGGCAAGGCACACTTTCCAACTCAAGTGTGGAACAAGAGTCCTTATTCATCCTCCACACTGGAGAAATGTGACCCAGCACTATAGCATTCAATCTTGTTATTTCCCCAGCATTTATCCCTTTTAATTTTCCACTGTCACACCAAAGCAGAGAACCAAGTAACAAAGCCAGGGGAGAATAAACGTGCCCGTTACTAAAGGCAATTGATCCTGCCGTTTTCAACTTGCCTGCTGGGGCGAAAAGTTGAGCCTACACGATAAATGTAGAATAAGGAGAAAAGAGAAGGGCAGACGCACCACTGTTTCTCAGGATGCGCACCTCTGCTGGGACTCCATCTCCTCCTGGACCAGTCGTCCTGATTTGCACCACTGCATGAGTAGAGTCTTCTGGAACCATGATCTCAATCCAATTTTTGGCGGCTGTGTACAGAACAGGAGCTGAGTGCGGGTCCGACTGGTACAGCATCTATTGGGAGGAGGCATGTTGAGTTTACTGTTGTTAAGTCCCCTTCAACTTACTCCCATCCCTCAATTATTTTTACTCACTCCCATCCCTCAATTATTTTTAAGGAACCAGTAGTCACAGGGGAGGCATGTGCTTTTCCAATATCTTGCAGAAGACTCCTGAGCCTGATCTTGTGCAAATTTACTTGGGAGTTAAGCCCTTGTTCAGAAATCAAATGTTGATGGGACTTAAAGATAAGGATGTGTAGAGTCACAGCTACACATCCAGAGAAAATGGAAAGTTGCCCAACAGATGCAGAACCACAGGACAGAGAAAGAATGGAGCAGCCTTTTAAGATCTGGATTTAATTCCCCCGGGAAAGCTTAGTGGTTTTTAATGTATGTATTTGATAGTTGCCTTAGTTCTGTGCTGCACACAGCATTTTATTGTGCTGGTTGTGTATCTGGACTTTTATGCCGGTTGTCTCTTAAGTTTATTGTGGCTTTATTGCAGTATGGATTTACTGTTATTTTTTATTTCATTTATTTTTTATTTGTGCAATGCCTAGAGCATTTATTTTATGAGGAGTCTCGCTCACTCAGTAAATTAATGAAATACCACCCTGCCACCCAGTGTTATTTCTCAGGGGGGTATACTTTGCACTGACTTATTATACTGCATTTCAGAAGTTAAGAATCCTTCAGCCAAGGGCGGCGGTGGTGGTGGGGAGACTTTCTACAAGTTACCTTGTACCCAGTGACAGCAGACTCATCTGAATTGGCGACCACAGGATCCCACTTGATGCTAATGCTGGTGCTGGAAAACTTCCAGGAAATGTTGCTTGGTGGCCTTTTTGGTGCTAGAGGATACAAAATGGCAGAGATCTTTACTACAGCAACAGAAAGCAAGATAGAGGCCTACAGACAATGCTTTGGCTGATGAAATCCAATCCACACAACCCTTCCTCCCACCTGCCACCTAGCTACCCATTCTACAAATCTGGGAGCAGAGCATTCCCTCTTCTCTCCCACCCATTCCTCTAGTGCTCCACTTTCTCCCATCTCCTCAGTCATTCTAGCCCAGGCACAGGCAAACTCCAGCCCTCCAGTTGTTTGGGAATACAATTCCCATCATCCCTGACCACTGGTCCTGTTACCTAGGGATGATGGGAATTGTAGTCTCAAACATCTGGAGTGCTGGAGTGCCCACTGGTGGAGGAACAGGAGTGCGGGGGGAATGCACCACCCCCGGCAGCGCGATCCCAGTGGGGTGCCATCGCAGCTCCCCCCCCCCGCCTGTGCTGGGCGCCATGCCTCTGCAGGTGCTGTGCCAAGCCCCTGGAATGCGTGCCTGTCCTGCCCCCACCTGCTCTCCGCCCCCCAGTGCGGGAGTATGAAGCTCTGCTACTGCCTATGCCTGTTCTAGCCTGTTGGGAAAGGGCTGTAGATCAGCATTAGAGCATGTAGAAGGTCCCAAGTTCCACCCCTGGCATCTTCAGGTAAGGCTGGGACTCCTACCTGAAGCCCTGGACAGCTGCTGTCAGTCAGTGTAGATATTTTCTAATACTGAACTAGATGGACCAGTGGTCTGAGTCACCACCCTATGTCTCTCCTCCCACCTTCTTACTTACCTTCTTCTTTTCTCCTCAATTCTTAGTCATCCCCATTGCTCTCTTGCTACCTCTCCCAATATCCCTCCTCCCTGATGTACATGTACAGAATACACTGAGCCCTCATTGCCATAAAGATGATACAGGGAAAAGTTGCTCCCCTCCCTCTCCAGCTCTAACTCCGGTAAATGGAAAAGGAATCCTCTCAGGGCCAGTTCTACCACAAGGCACAGTGTGCCATATGCATAAGGCATCAGATTTTGAGTGTCATTCAATAATGACAAATTGCAAATGTTAGAGGAAGCCACTCTGGGATGGATCTGCCGGAAATTTGGCAGCCCAAATTTACTCTGCAAGGACTCATTTGCTTGCAAATTTCATCCACTTATGTGAAAAGGGAGGAAAATGGTTAACGTCATTTGTAGCTTCTTCATTATATTAAATTGGGTGAAACAAAGCTTTGGACTTAACACATCAGATTCGGACCCAATTCACAAATCAAATCAGATGGATAGGGATCTGAAACAGATCAGGCTGCTTTCAAATGCTATGAATACAAGGCAAATGTTGTGGTTGGGGCACACCCTTAGTCAACACACAGACAACCCCCTCCCTCCAACGCTATATAATGTATATACTGCTTTTCTGTACAAGAAGATAAACCCAAAGCAGCTTGCAAGTTAAAATAAATAAAATCATCACAGATGCAACACACATTATAAGGCACAAAACCCACAGCAATAAAAAGAAAAAAACCGGCATCGTAAGCTACAGACACACATATCAGAGGTGACTGAAGTATTTACAGAGAAGAATGGCAGTTTCAGCTAATGCTCACTCACGTGGTTTTGTAGTCATGAAACTGGTGGGAGGACTGGCTGGCCCAGTCCCAGCCCGGTTGTAAGCCCTGACAGCCACACGATACTTGGTATTGGGTTGGAGGTCTGTCACACGTGCTGAGTTGACAAGTCCCGCAGTCCTCACTCTGTCAGCAGCCTCCTCTTTGTCACCATGTTTCCAGTACCGGATCTGAAGACAGGGACACATGGCAATCTGAGCTCCTTTGACACTGAAGTGTTTTCTTTTTAAGTCAGCAGTAAGACTATTTCCTCTGAGCAGCCCATATCAGCTTAGCCGCAAGAGGAGATTCTGTCATGTTATCAGACTGAACTGAGGTGGCTCTGCAAACAGTTGCTGAGATGCCACCATGCCAGTCCAATGCTTCTTTTTGTGGGGTTGTCTCTGAACCTGAGCCTTGCTTCAGATCCACTCCTTCCCCTTTCTTCTTACCTCATAGCCCAAAAGGACTCCGTTCATTTCATGTTGCTCCACGGGATCCCAAGAAAAATCTGCTTCTGTGGCCGACACTGCCTTGAGAGTAACGTTAGAGGGAGCCACTCTTGGTTCTGTGGACATACAACAGCAAAACCTTGGAATTATGGGCAAATCTAATCCAAGTCTAGAAATATCTGCAAGGCGCAAAGATCAGGAGCCAGACACTTGGCCTCCTGTCAAAGGGCAAGGCAGGAAATAACTCTTGCAATGCTATTGATCTGGTGCTCTTGAGGGAAGCATCAGGTGCAAATTGAACTGAGCCGAAGCAATACTCGGAAGTATGCAATTCACTCTTACGATCCCAGCCTACCTTCCTCCGCAGAATGCACAATGGAGACCAAGCTCTCTGGCCCCTCCCCCTTCCTGTTGAAGGCCTTGATCTTCACTTCAAAGGGAGTATAGGGTGCGATGCTCTCATTGCGATAAACATAATGTAGGGATTCCGCATGGGGCACGCTTGCTGTCTTCCACACCTGAGTGCCTTCTTTGCGAAAAGAGAGCCTATATCCAAAGCCATCTCCATTTTGGTACTCCCGTTGCATTGGCTGAAATGCAGGTTGGGACCAGTTGGGGGGGGGGGGGACAAAACAGAAAGACTCCACAACATTGGCCTGGATCCAGATTTCACATACCATATTTTTCGCTCTATAGGGCGCACCGGATCATAGGGAGCACCTAGTTTTTAGGGGGGGGGTGAAGAAAAGCATTTTTATCCCCCCCCCCGCCCCAAAGAGCAAAGAAGCCAAGACAGCCACCCACCCCTCTTGCTCTCCCGGCTTCAGCGAAAGCCTGCATTCGCTCCATAGGACGCACACACATTTCCCCTTCATTTTTGGAGGGGAAAACGTGCGTCCTATAGAGCGAAAAATATGGTACACATGACATGCTTTATACAGATTTATGTACACAACAGTGACATGCCAACTGGTCAAATGAGGAAGAGAACAAAAAGGAGGTAAAATCTGGACTCGGGTAGTGCAGTTTAAAATCAAGTATCCTTCCTAGAAATGACAAGTACTTAGTAAGGTTATCTGAAGACTTGTAATGAGAATTTTTTTACCTTTCTACATTTATTTAAATTTTGAGGTGTTTTGTAATGAGTTATATTAGAATTGGAAAATGCTATGATATAAAGGTTACCTTTGAAAGCCAAGAGGTGGGAGGGAAGGAATTCAATAGGCTCTAAAGAGCCAAAGATGTTAAGTGGATAACAATGATGTGACTATATATGTTTAAATGGAAAATTAATAAAAATTATTTAAAGAAAAGAAAAGTACTATTCACATGGAAATAATCCTGGATCCTTCTTTAAAGGATTTGCGGGATTTGACATCTTTCTGCAGAGCCTGCAAGGGCCTGTTCCGCCAGGTCTTTGGTCGGGGTTCAGTCTGATTCTTTTATTTCTGTATAAGAACAAGCATTAAAGAGGCCTCCTAGCCCACTCACAGGTCCTTTATAAGACCAGTGGTAACAGTTGGCCCTGGAGAATATTAACCACTCTCAATTTTACCCATGGACTGCCATCTGTCCAGATTTTAATTTGCTCTGAACTAATTTTAAGATGTATTTTAATTAATTGATTGCCTGTTTTTATGTTCTTATGTTCTTTGTATACTGTCTTAGTTTTATGATGTTAGCCGCCTGAGCTAACTACTACTACTACTACTCAAATAGGGATCTTTTTTTATATAGAAAACGAAAGCCTATATTACTCTCGGTTGATAGATTTATTTTACAAACACGTGCAAATTGAACTTCTTTATTAACTACTTTATCTGCATAATGGGATGGGAAATGGTGAGCTGGTACCAGAAGTGGCTGGGAGGCAGTAGGATCCTTCCAGCAGTGGAGGTGCCACATGTGGCACATGTGCCCTAGAACATGGACTGGGGGGCAACATCAGCCAGCAGGTGGACTACCTGAAGGCGGGATCCCTGCCCAATGCTATGACAAACTCTGGTAAGCTGTAACCAAAGAAAGCTGTGGTCATTGTCAACCCCTACTATTTCCATGTATTTGTGCTCCTGAACAACAAACATGCTTTGTCGCACGTAACACACAGTAATTATTTTGCCTACTCCTAGAAGAAACGCAAAGAAAAACAGAGACCTGTCAGCAATGAAATTGCCCACTTTTGTGTGGCTGGCTTACCGCCCAGTTAATGATGAGTTCTCCAGGTGCTCCTCCTCCTCCATTGAGCCCAGATGGTGCAACAGTAGGGGCTGGAATGATCCCCCCAAAGAGAAGCAGAAGATGACATGTTAAATCGGAAAACAAAAGTCAAGCAATACTGAAGAAAAGCACCGTTTCAATAATTAGAATCAATCAACTACATCATAAAGAAGGTATATTGAAGCAGAGATTCAGGTAGATTGTCCCACTGAACTTTCACCTGTGAAATATGAGTGTCAATTTTTAAAAAATATTTAAAGGACATCACTTTGGAAAGTCTAAGGAAGTCCAAGAATGCATGCACTTAAAAAAGGCCCAATAAATCACCGCAAAAACTTTGTGGAGTTTTTAAATCAGATGTTGTAGTCCTCATGAAAAGGTGAAGGTCATGTATCTTGTAAGTTCATAAGCTGAAGCAGCAATTGATTGTGACAACCACCGGATCAAAATAATTTCTGTGAGTCATTCCATCATTATAAGAATTCTGATAGCACCATGCAGTGAAACAACAACTACTTCTTCTACTTCTGGCTTTGGAAAATACCTTATTACATTTTTACCCCACCTTTCTTCCCAATGGAGCTCAGGACAGCATACAACAAAAATACAGGCACAATAATTAAAGAGTTAAAATCTGTTTCAGAATAAAAGATCACTAAGATAGATAAATACAGCAGGTGAGCGAAGCAATTTTGTAAGAAGGCATTTTCAGACGACACTAAAATGCTGATCAGGTAGGGGAACAGCTACAGCTCTACAGGGAGGGAGTTTCATAACCACAGGGCCCACCAGACAGAAGACCCTACCCTGCATCACCACCGGGTGGTATACTCACCAGCTTCTTTGGTGCGGATCTTGGTAGAAGGCACACTGGGTTCTCCCACTCCAAGGATGTTGCTGGCCAGTACCCGAAATTCATAATCCATCCATGGTATGAGGTTGGCCACTTGGGCCGTCTCTGCATTACCTTCAATATTTGCAGGATCTATAACCCAAAAGCACGAGAATAGAACAAATAGAGCAAGCAGTGCTAAAGGAATAACAGCGAAGCCTCCTACTGAAGCCTGTTCCCTGTGGGCCACTGCCCTCAAGACACTTACTGGTGCGCACTTGCTTCCACTTGGAGAAGAGTGGAGTGCGGGCCTGGATGACATATTTGGCAATGGGGCTGTGGTTATCAAAGCCTCGGCTCCAGCTCAGCTGCACAGTGGTGTCCTTGATGTCCCTCACCACCAACCCGCCAGGTGGCCCTGGAGGACCTACCAAAAAGGGAAGAACAACAGACATAATGACATCCCAGAACCACGTAGAATAACATTAAGAGAGAGGAATCTTGCTTCATGATACATGTGCGCATAATGCCTGTGCTAAAGGAGCTGCGCTTGCCGCTGTTTAGTTACTGAGCCAGATTTAAGATGTCCATTTTCCTACATAAAGCCCTGAGCAACTCAGAGCTACATCTTCTCCTGTACAGATTGAAGTCTGCAGATGGAGCCATCCTGATTGTACCAGGACCTATTAGGGGGGCAGTGCAGAGGAGGGACTTCTCCATTGTGGCACCTGCCATATGGAATGGGCTTCCCATGGAGATTAGGTGAGCACCAATCGTGTGGTGTTTTTGCCACCAATTGAAGACATACCTCTTTACCAAGGCTTTCCCTGATCCTCAGTATCTTCCTATATACAGAGAAATGTAAGGCTGTCATCACACAGTCCCCATTGAAGGATTTGTAGGAACACACCACAATTCTGGATCTGCATGAAGTAAATCTTTCCACCTTGTTAGAAAAAGGTTCCATCTCTCTCTTTTGCTTTAGAATGCAATTCTATATGTGAATGTGTATATTTGTATGAAATGTAACTGGGCAGCCCTTACTATGAGATCAGCCTTTGCCAACCCTCTAACTACTTTGGACTATCTTCAATGATGGGCACTGTAGCCTAAAACATGTGGAGGGCATCAGGCTTACTAGATAGAGCCAACTTTACTCTATAGCTTGACCAGTGGGTGAGTTGGGTGGCAAGATAAATATTCAGCTCTTATACTGTTTTGTGGAGAATATAAGTTGGTTGTCTTTCTGGGAGTTGGAGCAGGAGCAAGTGCAGGCAGGGGACAACTTGTTTGGACTTGTCACTGCAAAAATTGTGGGGTGGCAGGACAGGACAAATTACCTCTTACAACCAGCAATGCTGACTCAGAAGCACTGTCCACCACTGTCTGAGCTGTGCAAGTATATCGACCAGCATGTTTCAGCTGAGCATTCAAGATCAAAAGGTCTCCAATGTTTTCTTTCTATGATAGAAGAATCAATAGGAATAATGTCAGAACCAATCTGAGAAATTGCGGCATGCAAGTTTAAAAGAGGAGAAAGGCAACAGAAAATCAGGCAGCATCTTAGCAGTGGGCAAATGATGAGATCTATCAGAGGACATCCCAATGAAAAGGTAGAAGTGTAATTGGTTCTCCTTGAATTGTGACCACCTTTCTGGAAATTATAGGGCATCATGGGATTTGCAGTACTCACTGTACTAGCTCGCTTGTAGTGGCCTTCGGACTTGACAAAGTCAATGAGAAAGTCATCCAGGAACCAAGTAAAGGTGAGGTCCATTGTTGGGTCATGAGAGGCACGGCACTGAAGGGTAATATTTTCACCTACATTAATGTCAGCACTGGATGGTGCAAGGGTGATTTTAGTGGCATCTGCAGAACAAGCAGGTGAGTCGATGGTTAGTTGTCAATAGTTGTTTGTGTGCATCAGTTTTCATTAACATAACACAGGCACAGAACAGGACGAATGGCATCTGTCTCTGAATGCAGATTTGCTGGTGAAAAAAAATAACTATAAACTAGGAAAGCCCAGAGCACCTCAGTTATGGTTCTGCCATCTCCCAAAAATCAGTGAGAAGGGCTGCAACACTGCCATCTTGAACCAGTTGTATCTTTTACTATGGGCTTAATGTGGCTGGAAAGGAAGGAAAGCCCACTTTAATTACTTTAGTGAACTAGCAATACACTCTTCTCTTGCTGTAGTACTTGCAGGGCAGAAATGATGGCAAAATGTATTGTTGACCTTTCCATGATTGCAGTGTTTCTCAAACAGCACCCAGGGATTTGCCACATGGCCTCAGTGCCACAGCTTGCCCAGTGTTTCCTCAGTTGCCTACCCCACCCCTAGCTATGCCACAGCCTTTCGGCTGGACTAAGGTCAGCCTCAATGATTCCTTGCATGGTGGGAGAGAGAGAAGTCTGAGGCTAGTGGGAGAGAGGGAAGGGCTCCTTCTTCTGAGGGGAAAGTGCCAGAGGAGGTGCTGAAGGAAATGAGAAAATAAGATAATACGATAATATTTAACAACAACACAAACTGCAAATAGAAAGGAAGAGGATAACTGAGGAGACCTGTTATGGGAGAAATAAGAGAATTTTGTGACTGTGAGCCTCAGTAATTTTCAGCCTTCTTGAGTAGGCCCTGGGGGTAGGAAGCTTGAGAATCCCTGCATTATTACATTTGGTCCCAGTGGCAATAAGATGCCCTTACCTCGAACTGAGAGAACTCCTGTGCTGTTTGCTTTGCCCATGAAATTCTCTGCGAAGCAGGTGTATTTGCCCTCATCTAACTTGCTAATATTCCGAATGATCAAGGTGCCATCTGGAGTGATGGTGATGCTGCAGTGGAAGAAGAGCCCATCAGGAGAAAGTGAGAGAATAATTCAGCCAACTACAGACCCACTTGCCTGTCACGGGACATGTAGCATGAAGGCAGTGATGAATTCTGTCAAATGCGTCAGCTAAAAGGTATTGGAAATAATACGTTGTATAACATTGACCTTCCAAAGACTGAGGTGCCACTGGGCTGCAGCGATAGCATGGCAGCTCTGTTTAGTTTTGTTTTAGGACATAAAGGAGAAAGGGTTACTGGGAGGAAAAGGGGATCCTAAGTCCTGCCCCCTGTTAGGGGTTATCTTACATCTGGTCACCTGATAGCATAAAGGAGATTCAAAAGGTGGAGGTGGGTCTCATATGCAGGCTACAGCAAACAACTGGATAACTGGATAAAGCAAACAACTGGATAACTATGTTATTTTACAAGCAAACAAGCAACTCTAGTTACTTTTGGAAGTTTTAAATTAGCAGGCTAGGATATCAAATAGTAGCTATGATTAACTTTCACCAAAAAGAAATACATATCCTTACTCTTAAATAATTGGACAAGATATACATGCAAAGCTGAATATTCCCAGGTATGAAATACACTTATTTAAAGGATGTTGCCGTTTTTCTGCCTCAAGCTGCCTGAAGGTGATGTGATTCAAGCTTACATTTTCACTGTGCAAATCCTTTGGGGATACTGTTCTCTGTACAAGCTCGTTAAGGATTGGCAACTCTCTACCACTCTTCTAACCACTAATCATCTTGTGTGGCAGGGAGGACACTCCTTCGCAGTTTCAACACTGCTTCTTGCTTGCTAGATTTTCATAGTAAATGTAGGTGGTGCTCCAAAATCCAAGCAGCCTAGTACAACTGAAGTGCTGAATAAAAACCTCTCACATTCCTGCACAAGTCATGCTTTTCCGTCAAGCTGCTATTTGGACAACAGATACTACTGCCCCCCCTAAAACGATTCAAGGGGCTTAGAGCAGAGCCACCATGCAAGAAGATACTGCTTCTGAAGGATCAATCCTAAGGAGACTCGGGACACCCTTCCAAGTAAACATGCATGGGATCAGTTCCACACAGTAAATTTAAGCTAACCAGAAGCCAGCAGGATAATTGCACTGAGAAGGGACTGCATGCTCAAAGCTACTTAGTCTTAGCTAGGAACTAGCTTAAGGGTCCTCATACCTGGAGCTATTGCTCAGAAGCTCAGTCCCTTTGGTCCAGAGTATAATGGCCTTTGGTGCAGCTCTTGGCTGGCAGTGGATAATGATTTCTCCGCCTCGAGCTGCTGGTATTAGTCGCCTCACAGGGTTTAGCCGAAAATCTGGAGCAAAGGCTAAAGGGGAAAATAAAATGATTAAGTAGGTTTTACGAATGCTGAGCCCTGGGAATGGTAAAGGCAAGCTTCCTGTAGATTCTATAATAGTGCAAAAGTAACACGATAACATATATCATGGTTTCTGTTAAATAAAGTTGCCTGTTTGTTACTTGGACACCTAAAGTAATGTGACACAAATTTAACTACGCAAACCTCCAATTCATTGAACAAAATGCAAATGTGATCGTGTTTTACACTGTGAAAATCAGCATGCTGCAAGTTCAGATCTCTGAAGCCCAAGAAGTCTGAAATTGAACACTTTGAAGAATAAAATGTCAAAACCTAAGCGTTATTAATACTTCAAAATAGCTACATATTAAATTTTGAACAGAAAGATTACTGATTCCAAGTGTAATTTCAAACTCAGAACTTCAAAACTCAAAACCCCAGAAGTCATTGAATTTGAAACTGGTTGAAATGAGTGCTCAATATCTAAAAGGGCAGCTGCCTGTTTCTGTTCAGTCCTGTCAAAGCAAATGAGCCAGAAATACACACAGTTAATAAAATCTATAGTGCTAAAAAACAATATAGGGGAACATGTTGTGGCTAATTAGAGAAGTTTAATTCACCTCTATTCATCTTACATCAGACTGAATTCACATACCAATATGGATGAAAAAGTCTGGTAGTTTCACTATGCATGTAGGCATATTTCAGTCTTGGCTGCGACAGTGCCTTGATCTTTGAGAAAAACCAACTGAGATTGGCCATAAATACTGTATTGCCTCATAACCTAAGCAGATGTTGACATTTCAAATTAAAACCATTTGAGGTTTCTTAGATTTTTCTTGCCACTAAAACTGCTAGAATACAATCTGTTAACAGCAGTCCTCCAGGACTAAAGAAAATAAAATGTTAAAAATGAAATTCACCATGAAGCAATATGGCAAAGTATTAGGCCAGTCCATTATCTTACTGCTTTTTAGACAGGGAATCTGCCAATATTTAAGATTAAAATCCAAGTATTAATACTAGTGAACAAGTCCCATTCAACACACAGGGCTCACTTCTGGAGAAATAACCCCCTTTCTAAAGCATATCGGTATTGCCCAGACAATCCACAGAAATCCAGAACGTACCTTGCACAGCCAATTCAGCACTTGCATAAATGCTGCCATGCTTGTTCTCTCCTACACACTGGTACATCCCAGAGTCCTCCATTGTTAACTTTAAAATCCTCAAATCCCCACTATTCACTTCAATGCGATTCTGTGCAAACAAGTAGATTAGGTGGTTAGATCACAACACAGAGCATGAAATGCAAGTGCTATATACACAGAAGTGAGCTTCAGTAGAGAACATCACATTACCCCTCTCAATAGTGACACGGTTGTGCTGTTCAACACATTTGCCCTATTCTGTGCCTGCTGCCACTCACGTGTCTCTGTGCATAGGCCTAGAGGGCATGGTTAGCCTCTGGCCTATGGGCCCTCCAAATGTGGTCATTCGGGCTTTCTTTCTGCCCCAGGGGAGTCTCTTTAGGCCATGGTCTGTATCCAAGGCCATGACCCCTCACTGTTCCTCATCAGGTTGTCCTGAATGGAAAGTTTCATTGAAAGGTGATTGTGCCTCTTGTTTGAATGGAGACATGTGTATTTGTTGTAATGAGTTTATGTATAGAAAACTCTGCCTTTTTCTTTGCTGGAATTCAGCCTACCAAACACAGGTAAGAGACATTAACCTCTCTGTCAACTTTAGCCTCTGGCCCTGCCTTCCACTGCTATACAGCCCTTGGAAAGTTGTCTATAGATACACACCAACTTTGGTATACAGAAACAGTGCAACAACTGAAGCACAGCAGATGTCATCTCTAAGGATATCTGTCCAGTTTAAAAAGCTATTGTTTGATATTTTGCTCACCCAGAGCTGGACATATTGTCTTGAAAAACAGAACAATGCAAATGAATACACCATGTTCTTGGCAGATTCACTCCATTGAATGCCTGACCCCAATATTTATATGTGGCCCATGCTTTTGTGCCCAGAAATCTCTCCAACCAATTTCTCCCCAGAAAGACATCAGTTTATAATTTAAAGATCCTAGTATTACAATGCAGATTAAAAATATCCAGTAGCTGAGGGGTTCAAGTCAGACAATTTAGAAGTGGCAAATAAGAACAAAACTACTCTGGGGGAAACCAAAAAACATTTTTTTGAGGCAAAAGTTAAGACTCAAGTTCTTAAAGCATTTCGAAGCAACCGGGGTCTCTCCCATGTGTACAACAATCTGAGGCTGCAATCCTAAAGTCATGTATCTGGGAAGAGGTCCCCACTAAATTCAAGGGAACCTACTTCTGAGACAAATATACGATTATGCTGTGGAAAAGGAGCAGAAAGAGACATTCAGGAGCATGTGTACTTCTGTTCTTACAAAGGTCACCCCGGGTTTGTTTTTTTGTTTTGCTATTTGTACATTAAGGTGCAGCTCTATCAATTCCAACTTAAAAGCAGCCAGGTAGCAATCCTTTTTGTTGCAGATCAAAAGTGTGGCACACTGGTGTAACAAAAGGAAAGATTTATGACACAACAGAGGCCATCATACAAGGCTACCAAATCAGCTTCTGAGCCAAAACTGGACCTAAACCCCAGTTGATATGGGTCTAGAAAATCGGTTTCCTCCAAGAGCACCTGGATCTGGTCCATGACCACCTGCTCAGGAACCTTGCCCAAGAAGGGGAGATTGGAAACTGAATGGCAATTACTTAGGTTTTCCGAATCCATGGAGGATTTCTTGAAGAGAGGTTTTACCACAGCTTTTTACCCTTGCCTTTTTACCATTCCCTCTCGCATGGAGGCATTAATCACCTCCCTGGCCCTTCCAGCTATCCTCCTCCTCCTTGCTAGTTTTTACCTGCCAAGAGGGGCAAGGGTCACCCAGACCAATCCAAGTACTTGTCCACATCATGCCTTACTAACTGAAACTTATCCAACATAACAGGGCTAGACAGTGCTCTAGACACCTTTAGAGATTAATCTGCTGTAACAGTAGAGTCAAAGTCTTGGCAAGATCAAGCAATTTTATTCTCAAAATGCTTTGCAAAAAAAAATCACAGTGTAAAATTAATATCTGTTAGAAGGATGTTGGAATAATATTATATGATTTTAGCAGGAATGATATAAAGGATTTGGGAATAACTGACTGTTAATTGGTGAAAGGAGGAAAAGTAAAGTTACATTATATTAAGACAATTTACAGGACAAAAATTTTAAAAGAGGGAAAGGATTTGCTGAAATTGACTGGTTACATTATGCTCAGATTAAAGAAGTTTTTAAAAATGATAAAAAGTTAGGGTTCCAGGTGGAGAAATCGAAGTTAGAAACTGAATTGTTAGAACCAAAGACTAAGGTATTATCTAGAATGTATAACTTGCTGTTAAAATGGAATACACAAGACGAAATGGTTAAATCGGCTATGATAAAATGGGCACAGGACATTGGGCATAACATCATGTTTGAGGACTGGGAAAGGTTGTGGACCACTGGGCTGAACTTCACCGCATGTAATGCTCTGAAGGAAAATGTAATGAAAATGATATATAGATGGTACATGACCCCAGTTAAACTTGCCAAAATATACCATTCGTCTGATAATAAATGTTGGAAATGTAAAGAAAACGAAGGAACATTCTTTCACCTCCGGTGGACATGCCCTAAGGTGAAGGTATTCTGGGAAATGATATATAATGAGCTGAAAAAGGTATTTAAGTATACCTTCACTAAGAAACCAGAGGCCTTCCTTCTGGGTATTGTCGGCCAGAAGGTGTTAAAGAAGGACCGAACATTCTTTATGTATGCAACAACGGCAGCAAGGATACTCATCGCAAAAAAATGGAAAACTCAAGATCTACCCACACTGGAAGAGTGGCAGATGCAACTGATGGACTATATGCAACTGGCCGAGATGACTGGCAGAATCCGTGACCTGGGAGAAGAGAAGATGGAGGAAGACTGGGAGAAATTCAAGAAGTATCTACAAAAACATTGTAATTTGGTTGAATGTTAAGAAGGATGCTAGATTATAAAAAATTGGCCACCACTAAATTAGATTTGAAATTTGATGATAAGTGAGACTAAAGAAAATATAAAACTTTTTGGAAGAAGTGCTAGATTATATTTGAATGTGTGGACATGAGATTGTAAACAAGTTGATAATTTGTTTGGAAAAAACTTTTAACGATGTAAATGGGAGCGGGAGACGCGAGGGAGTCCAAAGAAGTCATGAAATTATGTCTGTGATAGAAGTAAGATTGTTTATTATTTGTGCATTTATATTTAAAAACTTTAATAAATATTTATAAAAAAAAAAAAAAAAGGATTTGCTGAAATTGATAATTGACCTAGAATACAAAAAAGGGAGGTGGGAGGAGGTCAAGAAAATAAGCTAATGAAAGATTAGTAATGAGGAGATTTGATGCATTTTTCTTTGTGTTTTTGTTTTTGTTTAACGGGTTCTATTTCTCTTTTTTTCCCTTTTTTATATTGTGATGTGTTGTTTTGCTTTTGTTTAATGTGGCATTTTTTACTTTTTCTTTCTGTAGTTTTTGAGATTTTAATAAATATTATTTTAAAAAAATATCACAGTGAGCTACTGTCAGTTCTACCACCTCCTTTGAACCAAACCATAAAAGGCCCCACACTACCTGGAAAAGCTCTGCTGGATGTCAAATGAGGTTCCCATGGAGGCAGCAAAGTATGCCTTCTTTGCTGCTTTCACTGCCACTAAATAGGCTAATGGTACATAGCTTGCTCTGTATTTTTATCATGTATTTCTCTGAAGGGTAACAAGGATTTCTGTATTTAAAGCCCTTCCTTTGTTTTCTGATCTGCTCTTGGAAAAGTCACACAATGTTAGCTAATATGTGAACTCCAAAGTCCACTACCCTTTCATGTAAGTCTCTCGGCTTTAGTACAACTTTGGCTTAATCCTTATTCTTTAAGCTTTCTGCCTTTGCATCAAAAGCCCTTCAGTTAAAATATCCCCTAACAATCCAAATTAACATGTTTGCTTATTACCCAGTTATAGCTCATTCACATCTTGAGTACCACTAATTCTTGCTAAGTTAATACCGACTGTGATTAATGGGAAGATAGTACGGAATGTGAGCAAAACCAAGTTGTGACATTATTCATCCAATTAACAATTGTGTGATTATTTTAAAGGAAAACATATAGCAAATGCTGGGGGACGAGATTTGGACTGGGACCCCAAAGGGGCATTTAACCCTTTGTCTTGGCTGCGGTCCAAATCCAGACTACCCTGCACAGCTGCTATTTGCAGCTAAAAGAAACATCCCTTTGGTGCAAGAACCAAAACAAAACCCTCCTCTCCTCCTCACACAGTTCTGATCCTGATCAGTCTTCCCCACAGCTAGTTACTACTTCTTAATTATTACTTTTTAAAAATCATACAACTGCTAACTGCATTCATAATGTGACATCTAGTTTAGGCCTACAAACATAACCAGGAGAAATGAGCATTTGAGGTTGTTTCCAGGTAGCTACTGGCTTGAGTTTACAGAATTGACAACAGGTGGCCGAACAGAGGACTGTAGGGAGGGTCCACTGGTCTACCTAGCTCAGCACTGTCTACATTGACTAGTAGTTGCTCTCTAGGATGGGAGACTTTCCTAGCCTGACCTGGAGATGCTGGGGATTGAACATGGGACTTTGTGAATGCAGAGTAGATGCTCTACCTCTGAATCATGGCCCTAAGAATGCTCAATCCTTTCTCTTGACCTTAGTATGGCAGCTCCTAAGTTTTCTATTAGTTAGTTAGTGGCAGATAGCCTGATTTGTATTTTCAACTGTGGTTTCCGTTGCTCCCATCGTTTAAACATGTTTCACATTTATTATTGCGTTTTTAGGTGGCGTTTCTATTTTGTACTCCACCTACAAAAGGCAACCACAATGCCAGTGACAGATGGGCTACCTGAGAGGTTAAGGGCTGCCCATTCCGTAGCCATTTGACGGTAGGCCTTGGCTTGCCAGCTGCAGCACAACTCCAGCGAAGGTCTGCTCCGATGTCAGCCTCTTTGTCTGAGATGACCTTCAGCCATTCTGGCTGAGCTATAAAAAGAACAAGAAGAGAATGGGACGTATGCACTTCAGACAGGAAGCAGTGCGAGATTCATGATGCTCATGAATTTATGTGGTGGGAATTTATTACAATGTGCGACCCCTAACATACCACATTTCATTTCCAAAACATTGATTTATTTTTTTAAAATGGGGAAAATGTGTAACTTGGAGGTTCACAGATTTGCACAACCCATCTCAGCCGTAGATTCTGCAGATTATTCCATCCTTAGGGATCCCTTATTTCATCGTTATGCTTTAGGTTTCCACCCACTCTGTGAACTATTTGGGAAATATGAAAAGCACAGAGAAAGGTTCAAGAGGGACCCCCAGCTCTATTTTCATTTGGATCAACATATTAGGAAAGATGTAGAGCTGATGGCTGCCTGTCAGGGGATTGCTGGGAGCTCCAACTATGCTGCCCCAAGCATTCTAAGGATGGGCGGGATAGAAATATAATAAAATGATAAGATACTTGTGAAGGAACCTCCAGGAGTGCTTTACCTTGAATGATGATGCGGCCCCGATAGGTGTCTTTTCCTTGGGCATTTTCAGCTTCACACTCATAAGTGCCTTCATCTTCAAAGCCAATCTCCTTAAACTGTAGAAGGGGCTCCGTTGTGATCCACTCAGAGGACTGGCTACCATCCAACTTCCGCCATTTTATTCGAGGGACAGGGCTAGATTATAAATAAACCTCTGTAAAAGGGCACTCCAAGCCTCATGATCAATGCAACAGCAACAAACAGTGGAATCCAGTACAATTCAATTATTTCCCTTTCCTCGTTGTGAGCCTTATGTCTTCCATTTTTTTAACTAGCCAAGCTTTTCACTTTGACCTGTTAGTAAACTATCATTGTCTCTCACAACCCACACCTTAATTTACAGAAACAAGAGTTCTGTTGGCATTCAAGTCTTCTTACAAATCATATCCTCTTGATGGGGGAAAAAAATCACTACCACCTACCCACCTGCGATTCTCAGTTTGGTGTGGTCTTTGCACATGCTCAGAGGCACTCTTATTTATTACACCAACCATTTGAAGGCAAATGCATAACATTAAAAAGAAATTCTGGCGAGTTCAGGAGCAGCCTATGTGCTATTTTGGTGGGGTGGGCAGTGCTATGGCACCTTCCTCTTGACACCAGAATCAATACTGCTTACCTGGATCGGGCAGGGCCACCCAGGTGCACTGGCAGCACCTGGTTGGCTCCATCTGTGCACCCAGGCAGCCCTGACTTTGCTGCTGCCCTGCACCATCCAGGTAAGTGCTGGAAGGCTGACTCCACATCACCACACCAGCCACTCTTGGGTGGGTCCTAGCTCAAACTAGTCAACATTTACTGTCCAACACCCAAAAGTCATCCAAAGGATTATTAAATATTTCAGATTATTAAAAACCTCACTCACAAACAGGGCAAAGGAGTAAAATAGATGGGGAATAGGGCTTCATCAAATGTATGCTTGGTTATGTTCCAGATAATGCAGGCTATGATCCTCAAACTTTCTCCAGGACAGTTTCTTTGATATTTAAAACAGCAGCTCTCTTCTTCCTTGCTCTTCTGCATTCTTGTTCCTCAGAACAGAGTCTACAGTATTCAACTCCTAACTATGTTGGCCTGCAACTTTTCTGCTGTCACCAGCAAGAGGCTAAATGCAGTTGACACAAGTACTCACTTCCCAAAGGCAAAACACTCCAAAGCCACCAGCTGCCCGGCCAGAGCATAAGTGTCAGAAGGAAACTTGGCTTTAATGCTGGGAGCAAACGGCCTAGAATCTGTGGGAAGGGGGACAAGAGGTTGAAAGCTTTAAAGCTACGCATGCAAGATGTTGCAAAGCACAGGCCTCCAAAATGATTCATCTTTGAGAAAGTGCACATTCAAAACCCAAGAAGTTAAATCCAGCAGTTACTTCTTTGTGTACTTGCAGAGCCAGTTTTTACATTATTGGTGTGGCACAGCCGTGGCTGCCACACAGCCATCACCCACACTGCTCTGACATAGCTTGTGATGGAAGAGGAGAACGATGAGTAAGGAAATCCTGATCCACTTCTGTTCCATCTAGCTAAGTGTCATCTACACCAGCATCCCTCAGCCTGGTGCCTTCCAGATGTTTTTGTCAGCAGCTCCCATCACACTTGACCATTGGCTGGATGACTGAGGCAGATGAGAGTAGGAGCCCAACAACATCTGGAGGACACCAGGGTGGGAAAGGCTGGGATAAGACTGACAGCCACTGGCACTCCAGGGTTTTAGACAGGAGTCTTTCCCAGCCCAACCTGGAGAGACCAGGGATCAAACTGGAACCTGCTACATGCAAAGCATGTACCACACCATTGAGCTACAGCAGACCCCCCTGAGGTGGCCTTAGGCCAGCCACTCTCTCTTAACCTGTCCCAACCTAATCTGCTATATGGGGATAGTAAGAACGACCTACCTCTCCACCCACAAAAAAATCAGACCACCAAAGCCACTGGTTGGCTCCAAGGAGGAGGATTCAGATTTCAACACAGACGGCCAGGAAATAAGCACTGAATATCACCCAGCTGCATGGAAGACTCCCACTCCCCATGACTAGTACAACAGGGGACCTTCTGTGATCAGGGATCATGGCATCTTGCAGTCCCAAGTAGGCAAGGAACTGCTCATAGGACACCATACATGGCTGGCAGGTATGTTTGGCTTGGTGGGTCACAGGCTCTGCAGGCCTACTTCAGAAATCCCTCCCTCTAGAGTTGGCCCTCCTAGGGCATCTCTCAGAAGGATCAACTGGGCTTCCAACATTGTGGGTCGCCAGTGCACTGACCTTCTCTGAGAAGATTGAGCTGTGAAACTTTGCTAAAGACACTCTTCTGAATGGAATCAATCTGGCCAGTGACAAAGCAGGAGTAGTTGCCAAGGTCAGAGGCCTCTGTCTTAGCAATGTAAAGGTTTCCCGTTTTTTGGGAGATGAAACGCCTTCCGTCTGCTGGGATGAAGTTGGGGAATTCGTTCACAAACCAGCGGTATGCAAGTCCTGTGTGCAAAGGGAGAGAGAGGGAGAGGGTGAAACACTGGCTCCTCTGTATCAGAGTGACGCTCGGAGGCTGACCTTGGTACGCTATTTCCCAGACTGAGACACAAACTAAGTCCAGTAGCTATTCATTCACTCTGAACAAAGAAACAAAAGTGAGAGTATTTGTTGTTATTCTAGACGGGATGTACAATGCTCCCACAATGTTCATTTTTAGAGAACTGAACCTGATGCCCTCCAATTTCTTGACAAGAACTTTGGACCTGCTATTGGTTTCTTCCTTTACTACTTCCGACTCCTCATACCACAGATTGTGGGCTAAAGTTCAACAGTCCTGTAGGTCTCAGCCAGAGGTTTCTCAAAGTTTTCCATACCAGAATTCCCTTTCTTCCACCCCCACCCCCACAAGAGATCTCTTCTCATTCACATGCTCTTTCCCTTCCTTACACGCACTGCAACCCCCCACCCACCCAGTAATAATCATGTCGTCCCCTGCTAACCAAAATGTGTAGGGTGGAAGGTAGAGATGAACTGAAATCACATCCCTGAAATATTCAACTACAGATTTGCCTATACGAAGAGCATTAATGATTCAATTTCTACAATATCAGCTTCTGGCATGAAATCGACAGCACTGATTTTCATTGTTTCCTGGGAGAATTCCAGAATTCACAGCTGCAGAATTTAGTCTGAGATGAACAGAGCAATTCATGCTTCTCAGAGAACATTTCAGCTACCTGTACATACAAGAAAGCATGGGATGTAATAAACCAAGACCTACTGTGAGTAGACCCATTGAAATGAATGAACGAACCTAAGTTAAACAGATAAATTACTTTCCATGAGTCTACTCTGAGTAGGACTAGCATTTAATACCATCCCATGGCAACTACTGTTTACACTTGATAAACAGGTTATTGCTTCATCCATAAAGACCAGGCACAACTTAGGGCTTATCTACGCCTCTCTTTGCCTGCTGCTTTCCCTTGGTGATAACCTGCAGTTTAGCAGATTATTGGGTTTTCCATGGACTGCCATTTGATCCAATTTAGCATGAAAGAGGTTTTCCAAGGGACAGTGGCAGGGCAAAGGGAAAACTGCTCATACCTATATGAACAAAATGGAAAAGTTGGAGCTTTCTTTCTTTTCTCCCCCTCCCCCCTTTTGTTTAATTTATTTCAATCTGATATAAGATTACAAAAAAGAATTCTCAAAGGCAATGTAATTACAATATAGATTCCAGTATATTATAAATGTTAACCATTAATCAAACAGAGAGACATTTAGATGCAATACATTTCTCCTTTGGGATAGAGCCTTGGTAGTTTATCAATTTCTGCTGTGCTGAAGTCTGGCTTAAGCATTCTCATGTAGAAAACAACGGCAGCATGTTTCCAGTATTTTGCAAGGATAATTGTTGCCACAAAATTTAAAAAAACAGTGATTTTAACAGCAAAAGGAGGACATGATTACATAAGGTGTGGAGAAAGTGGATTGTTTTCTCCCTTTCTCATAATATTAGAAATTCAGGGCCATCTAATAAAACAGAAAGTTAGAAGATTCAGGACAGTCAAAAGAAAGTACTTCATAGTTGACTATGGAACGTAGGGCTATCAAGGGTTCCTAGATGTAACAGGTATGTTCTACCTCCATGATCAAAGGCAGTAATGATTCTGAGTACCAGTTGCTGGAAGCCACAAGATGGGAGAGTGCCTTGCTTGCTGGTTTCACCAGTGGCATAGCGTGGGTTGTCAGCACCCGGGGTAAGGAAAGTAATTTGCGCCCCCTAACCCGTGGATTTTAGCAGGGGGCAGAGAGCTGCGAGTGCGAGCACGCCCCCCAGATGTTGCGCCCGGTGCGGCCGGGCCCCCCCGCACCCCCCACGCTACGCCACTGGGTTTCACACAGCCATCTAGTTGGCCACTGTGAGAGCACGATGCTGGACTAGGTGGAACAGCTGGCCTGATCCAGAAGGATATTCTTAGGTTCATATGAATTAACTACCAAACAAGGTACACACTTTAAAAGAGCATTAGACAAATTCATGGGTGATAAGTTTATCAACGGCTTCTAGCCCAAATAGCGATGTTCTGCTCCAACGTTTGAGACAATATGCCTCTGAATACCAGATGTTTGGAACTGAAAGTAGAGACAGCTTATGTCCTGCTTATGGGCTTTCCATGGGCATCTGTTTGACCACTTTGAGAACAGGCTATTGAACTAGATGGGCCTTAGGCTTTATCCAGCAGAGCTCTGATTATGTTCTCATGAAAGGAATGGCTTTGTCCAAATTGCTAAACACAATTGTGTATGGGTTTATACCATTAGCTACCCCTGTCATTTGATGGATTGCACCCTGAATATGGGTGAGAACCTCATTTCTAGTGTGCTGTCATTGTCTCACCTGGGTAATGGGGAGGTGGGCTGCAAGTAAACATCACCCCCCAGCCCTCTGTAACCCTCACAGGGTCTCGCTCTTCTGTAGAGAATTCCTGCAAAACTAAACACAAGAAATGAGTGGAGGTGATGAAACATGAGCTATGAGAGCCTAACAATCTTACAAATTAGATCTTTCTCTGCTCAGAGAGAAATGATGCTAGTTACAGGCAATCATGCTTCCATCATATCAAAGGGAAATTAAATTGAGAGAGTAACGGCAGATGGCATCAGCAACAGCACTCAGAAAATGTGCTGGGAATGAACTAGCTAAATCAATACTATTCCCACTGCAATATCTATCATCTATCTATCTATCTATCTATCTATCTATCTATCTATCTATCTATCTTTTTCAAACGTATATTCAGCCATTTTGGTCATCAGCGGCGCCTAAAAATGGCTTACAAATTTTTAAAAATACACACACTAAAGCAAAAACCTAAGATTAAAACATGTGAACACCTCAACGGACAAACAATAAAACATCAGAGCAGCAGACCAAGATAAACAAATTAGAAGGACTCAACCCCCTGTTGTATGAAAGGAAATTCTTTTGCTATCTTTCAAAAAGCCCTTGGTAAATCTGTCTGCTAAACTACCCTGGGTAATCAGTTTTACAGAGTGAGTGGCACCACCAAAAAGATCCTACCCCTCATGTCAGAAGTCTGAGGCATACGTAAAATTCATACAGAATATCATCTGATGACCTACGCAAATAGGAGGAGACAATCCCTGAGGTAACATGGAACTAGGGCTGAAAGGTTAAAAACACAACCCAGTTTTGTCTGGAAAGTAACAGGAAGCCAGAATCAGAAATAAGCTCCCGGCAGCTGGCGCTAGTTCACAGCCAAGCTGCCCCAGAACAACCACATTTCCTAAACACACTCTCTATTCAGCATTATGCATGCAGCAGTGATGGAACTTCTCACATCCACATACTCATCAAAATAGCTCATATCTTTAGCATCTTGGCTGAAGTCACATAACCCTTGTGGTAGTAGTAGTAGTAATAATAATAATAATAATAATAATAATAATAATAATAATAATAATAATAATAAATTTATGCTCCACTCATTTATGCTCCCAACAGAATATTAAAAACATGATAAAACATAAAACATTAAAAACTTCCCTAAACAGGGTTGCCTTCAGATGTCTTCTAAAAGTCAGATAGTTGGTAAAAGTTCCCTTTAAAACATACTTCAAGAACTTTAACCTGGTTATGCTTGGAGCTCTCACAACACCATCCTTCTCTTGCTCAGTAAAATGTTAGCCAGTTTTAATCCATGCTGGTGTCCAGCATTTGGCCCTCCTGAAATAGCTGTGATATGCATGGGCCAACTCACTCTCCTTAGAGGGGCAATGGTTCAGAACCATTATCCAAGTGCCTGAATTCCCACAGGACGATGAAAGGGACTGGGGTCCTCATTCATGTTCCCTCTTTGTTTGTCATCCACTGTCCTCATCTAAACGCAGATCCCTTTGGGCAAATAGAAGGGATCATGCAGACCATTTGGGCACCCCCAGTGGCGTAGCGTGGGGGGTACAGGGGGGGCCGCCCACACCGGGCGCAACATCTGGGGGGTAGGGGGCGCAAATCCATGGGTTAGGGGGCTCAAATTACTTGCCTTGCCCCGGGTGCTGACAACCCACGCTACGCCACTGGGCACCCCGACCGGCTCCCTCAAGTCCCCAGCCTCCTCTATCACCCCATCCCTCTCCTCAGCCTGCTCAACTTGTATGATTTCTGAGGGCACATGCCAGTGTATCCAATTTCTCGGTGCTTCACTGCCCCTTTTGGCTGTGATGCTGCCAGGGAACCATGGATGGCACTTTGCTTGGCTCCCTTCTGTTTTATTCTTCTTCTGCACCGAATTGTCTTCAGAAAATCCACTTGAGAAAATCCACTTACAGCCAAAGCGAATGGAAGCTTCTCTGCTGACTACTGTGCCCACCGAGTTGGATGCCACACACTGGTAGGATCCAGTGTCTTTGGCTTTCACTGGGTTGCTGATCACCAGGTTGCCCCCGTTCAACCTATAACGGGAATCTGGCTCTATTTTGAGCTCTGTGCCATTCATCTTCCACCTGCCAAGACAATGGTATTTGGTTGGAGTGGGGAAAGAACAGAGTCATCACAGCTGCACATTAACATTGTCCTGAATAACAACACACACTGGCATTTATGATGTACACAAAAACCCTCAATAGGACCTATTGTAGGACAGTGGCTGAATGGTGGGTGCTGTCTCAGTAGCTACAATGCCAGCCCAGTAATCGGGGGAGAAATGGCTGCACTTTGTCGAATGCTAAAGAAAATCCAAATCTCAATGATTATTCTAAGAGCCTTTAGGCTGTGTTTTATCTCACCAGGAAGCACATCACTCACCAGGGTTGGCCTCAACATCTCTGACTGGGTTTGTTTGATACTGCTATAAATTATTTAACTTTGCTCTGCAGGCCTTCCTGCTTTCCAGATCTAGTCTTCTGAAAAATGCTCTCTCAATTTGCCCTATCCTGTTCATGGATGCTTCCAGACCCTTCAGCAGCACCCAACCATTGCTCTTCTGCTTCCAGAGTGGAATAACAATGCCATTCCCAGACTTCTATAAGGAGCCCCACTTTCCCCAGCCCCAAACATTTGGAAGGGACACTTTGGAAGGGACATTGAGACCATTGTATATTGGGAAAGGGTTAAAGCAGGCATAGGCAAACTCGGCCCTCCAGATGTTTTGGGACTACAGCTCCCATTATCCATAGCTAACAGAACCAGTGGTTAGGGATGATGGGAACTGTAGTCCCAAAACATCTGGAGGGCCAGGTTTGCCTATGCCTGGGTTAAAGACTCCTTTCCCCTTCATTGCACTCTGAGTTATGATTCCAAACCCCGACTACAATTGGGGCGGGGAAGAAAAATAGCCAGCGTAAAGGAAAAAGGACTTAGTGGAGTTGGAGTGGATTCATGGAGAGAAGAGACAGACCAGAGAGAAAAAAATAACTACAGAGAGGGTGGGGAACCTATTTCAGCCTGAGGGCTCAGTTGGCCACCTAGTCCAACCCCCTGCGATGCAGGAATCCTCCCCACAGCTGTCCCCAGGTGGCCTCGAACCACCAACCTTCCAATTAACAGCCAGACGCAGTGACCCATTACACCACAGATGCACTAACAGAAGACGACTTATCTGCAATCTCGGCCCTGTGATGCTTAGTACTAAGATCAGAGATCCCTTTGCCTAATGCTTCAGAGCATATCTCCAATCTAACAATTAGATTTTAATCACAAGAACTTAGTAGATGTGCCAACTGAGCCATTGGTCAAAGCAAGGCGAGTAATGGTAAGTCAGAAAATGACATGGAATGATTGGCAGGTGGGCAGGGCTTATTGGGACAGGCTGGGTTGGCCAGATTGAGGCATGTGGTGGGCTACTTTAAGCTTTTGGACCAGAGGTCCCCACTGATGAGTTAGAGCAGGCTACTTCAAACTCGGCCCTCCAGATGTTTTTGGCCTACAACTCCCATGATCGCTACCTAGCAGGACCAGTGGTCAGGGATGATGGGAATTGTAGTCTCAAAACATCTGGGGGGCTAGTTTGAGAAAGCCTGAGTTAGAGCAACCTACCCAGGCCAGAATAGCCATGCATTAGGCCATTTATGTTTGTTGAATTAAGCAAATATTCCACTGGCGAAAAGACCCTCAGGTTTTCTGAACTCAAAGGTGGGGAGGAAGCTGAGAAGGGAAATAATGAAACAGAGTTCAAACCAACATATTTAGTCTGCAATCCTATATTCACTTACCAGAGAATCAGCCCCATTGAACTCTGCAGGACTTACTCTTGAGTATAGGATTGCCCTGTTTAGAATCCCATGGACATCAACTGGAAAGAGTTAGAATGCACTCTTTTCTGTTTAATTCAATGGGACATAAAATGCTTGCCTTTGGTCCCTGAGATGAATGGGCAGGACAGCAGGGTATGTGTGAATGCAAAACAACAACAAACCATTGCCATACACTTGTGTATATCGCAGCCATAGGCTTTCCAACAAAAACACTGCTATGATCACGTAACCTCACCTATAGGTCGCAGGAGGGCTGGCTCGTGCTTGACAAACCAACAGTATTTGCTCCTCTGTTGATCCTTCTGGAAAGATGATGTTGCGTGGTTGTTCTTCAAAGATTGGCCCATAGTTTCTTAGAGTACTCTCTGCTGGCTGCAACACTGCACGAGAAGGTGAAAGAAATCTCAAATGCTCAGACTGAGTACAGAACAGAAGCAGTAGGAAACACTTAATCAAAATGACAGCTGCTGCGAACTCTCCAGCTTCAGCATTCCACTAAACCGAAAGAGGTGTTGTGATGCTCAAAACCTTGCAAAACTGTACTTCAGCATCCTGCTTTGTGTTTCCTATCCTTCAGGACGAGCACAGCAAGCACAGGCCCTTTGCAGTGGTGGCCTCATGTTGACAG
Organism: Podarcis erhardii; assembly: GCF_964252035.2. NCBI lineage: Eukaryota > Metazoa > Chordata > Lepidosauria > Squamata > Lacertidae > Podarcis > Podarcis erhardii. The sequence goes on from NC_138510.1 coordinate 42,244,268, forward strand.
AACTCAATCTCAAAGGATGCACATAAGCTCTTTCCAAAGAGGCCACCAATAAGTTTTTATTTTGATCTGCTTTTTGTTAAAGACACTGGGGAAAGTTTTAAATGGTTGCTGTTCTCGATGTCAAATAATGCTAAACTTCAATTTGTTTTCTCTGGATTGCTGAGTTGACCTGGAGGTATTATATACTGCTCTTTAATGCAACATTTCACGTGTTTTTTATATGTTATGTGGTTGTCATGATGCTGATGATGCTGGCTGTGTATTACCTTAAGAGGGCTTTTGTTTTGAAAGGTGGCATAAAAATTCTGAAATAAAATTAAATACTGAACTTTCCTGAATATTGAACTGACATAGATTAAATCAACCATTTATAGTGATCCTAAGTTATTCACAATAACCATGTAAAAAATACAAAAATGCTGGTCAGTTGAGGTTCTTAGTTAGAGTTGCAAGATCTTCTTCCGAAGATGGGACCCATGCCTATTTGCTGAGGCAAGATGCAAGAGCTTGTCTCAGGATGGTCCACAGCTCAGTGATAGAACATCTGTTTTGCACGCAGCAAGTCCCAGGTTCAATCCCTGGTACCTCCAGGCAGGGCCAGAAGATACCCCAAACTCTGGAGTGCATCTGCTAGAAAGCTGAGGTACACCTGAGCTAAATGGACCGATGAACAAGATAGAGCCATGCTCTGACTTGGCACAAGGCACATTCATAAATTCCAGCTGCTGACACAACATTAGACTTGCTTCTGTGCACATCTGAATTTTCATCTGCTAAGTCAGAAAGAAGCCAGGATTACCCATGACTGAGGTATAGGATGCGAGTTGACTTTTCATATTATATCTGCCTTCGCTCATGTTAATTCTCCCCACCCACCAGTTTTTAGTAATCAAAATATATCACGAAAAGAAGCTGTTCATCCATCTTTGTTTCAATGTGAACGGTTATGACAGGCATATTGCTGCGTCACAAACCTTTGCGGCTCCTCAAAACAAAATCTATTTCAGAACCGCCCAGCTTTCAATCATCAGCAAAGCTGTAGTAGCAGGGCTGGGAAACAGAAACTCTGTGCTGCATCCCTGACTCATTGCCATTATCTTGAAAGCGCCTGTTCTGCCACTTGAAACCAATTCCCAACCCTAGCTAGTCTGTTTCATTATGTGATGAGATTAGAGCTCTATGAAGCCAGTAGGCTGGCGGGAGGCTCCCTAGTGGTTTAGAATGGAGTTAATCGCCATCCCACCAGTTCGTCCTCTCCCTCCTTTGTTGCTATGGACAGGATGGCATTGTTTCAAACTTGCCGTTCTCACAAGCACCATATTTTATGCAAGAGTGGCTTCCGACCGGGGGAAAGACCAGCAGAACAAAAGTTCAGGCTCACCAACCCTTTGACTTGGAGATCTCTTATTTTATATCTGGGCTGTTTCAGTTTATGCACAGGAAAAGGGGGGGGGGACACACTAACCTAGTTTCAGCAGCTGCCTAGACATTAGCCAATTATACTTCGCAGCCACCTCATGCAGCGCTAAGCTAAGCCAGTTATTTTATTATGTGTAGCTAGCAGGGACCGATCCACGTTGGGCCACATCTCCCGCTTTGCTTAAGTGTTCCTTCCAGGCTTTGGGAAGAAGGGAGTTTATCCTTATGGGTTGGTCTTTCTAGAGTTGCTGCTGGGCTCACCACTTCAGAATAAAATAGTGGAAATATTATAAGATACCAGCATAGGAAATGATCTTATACTGAGTTTGATCACTGGGTCTGTCTAGCTTAGCAATGTCAACACTGACTGGCCGTGTCTCTCTACCTGGAGATGCCAGGAACTGAACCTGGGACCTTTGGCATGCAGAGTAGGTGCTCTACTGAGCTGTGTAGCTTCCTTGATATGGACACAGTGGCTAACAGATTCAGTGAGGTCTGCCATACTGTGCCTTGAGAAATACGCCCACAGTTGAAAAATGAAGCAATGATATCTAAAACGAATCTCCTTTCTCCAGGCTGCCCTGCTCCTCACTCATCTATTTCTGTCATTTGTGAAATCTATTCTGGAAGGGGATGCTTCAAATAAACTCACAGGAAAAGGTGGGAGAGGACATTATAGGAGGGTAAATGCCATGTGAATGCAGAACTACTCCTATGACAAAACAAGACTGGGAGGGGAGCCTAATTTTAAGAAGGTGGAAGTGGAAAACTGCCCCTCGGCTTATCTCCCCACAAGCAGCATTTCCCTCAGCAGAGAGCCAATACTAGAAGTAACTTCAGGAACAGGTCTTAGGGAGCAGTGCCGAATTAAACCTTGTGGGGGGCCCTAGGCAGTCAAAATATCAGGGGGGAGGGGGCTCGCTATGATGTAGGTTTCTGAGTCAATGGGGATTTCTCTTCCAAATTCAAATTATTGCAAGATCAAATCAATATTATTTTGATCCGTTGTTGCAGGGCTCCTAAAAGGCATGGGGTCCATGGGCCAGTCCCTACTCTGCCTATTTGGTAATCCAGTGCTGTTAGGGAGAGGGAAAATGATGAAACAAGCTGTGGGAAAGGGAGACTTCTCTAATTCTCACCCACGCTCCTTTTCTGTGGTTAAAATTGGATCCACCCGCACCCTAGTCTTCCTATATTCTACGTACAGGTGAAACCTACAGAACTGTCACCATCACGTCAATTTTAATCCTAAGTGTATTATTATTATTATTATTATTATTATTATTATTATTAACATTTGTATACCACCTTTATATTCCAAGGATCTCAAGGTGGTGTACATGGTTCCCCCCTCCTCCCCTTTTCATCCTCACAACAACCTTGTGAGGTAGGTTAGGCTAAGAGATGGTGACTGGCCCAGTGAGTTTCATGACCGAGTGAGGATTCAAACCCTGGTCTCCCAGGTCACAGTCCAGCATTCTAACCATTACGTCACACCGTTGTCAGTTCCACATTCAATGCACGTTTAAAGCACATGGCTTTCAACAAAGAGGTACCATTAGTTTGCCTCTCATAGACCTACAGTTCCCAGGATTACTTGAGGGAAAGGGACATGCTTTGTGCATGTCGGTTGTGCTTTAATTGTATGGTGTGGATGTGACCAAACAAAAAGGGGTTTGTTGATTGTAGAGAATGCATCTGCAAGTATGCTAATAATGGGCTCCCCACTACCTTTTTTCTGTGGTGGTGGGGGTACTTCGGTAACATCCAAACATCCATGCACCACTTGTGCTGAGAACAAATAACACTGGATTAATTGAAAACAACAAAAAGATAAAACAATAATAGCGACCGAAAGGCTCATTTGCTCCTACTTGAGCCTGGGAAGAGGTATGTTTATCCCGTCTCAGCTGAAAGTGGCTTTGTCCTTGACACTGAGGGGGCAGCAGAACAATAAGGATGCAATATTGACTTAAGGAAGATTGTAATCTGCTAATGACATTCCAGTATCTAAAAGCAGATGTACTTAAAGCTCAGAGTCATCTGTGGGGCGGGTGGTAGCCAGGGAGGGGTGTGTGTGTGGAAGGGCAGAAAGGGACAGGATTCATGGAGGGTACTCAAAACGCAATAAATAATTCATGATAATTGCAAGATATTTTGCGTTCAAAAGCCCTGTTTGTTAAACCTCAAGCTCCTGGTTCCAAATATCAGGGGAGTATGTGTGTGTGTTTTTTTAAAAAAGAAGATTGCAGAAGCAAAACCTGGCTAATCTCCCATTTTAATTCTGCCCCAACTCTGCCTTCCCTGGCCATGTCCCCTGTTGCCCTTGTCATATGTCTGTGCAAGGGCCGTGGAGTACAAGCTGTCAGGTATTGATCTTGGAGCATGCAAGAAGATCGGCCAAGTCTGCCCACCTGAGATTTCAAGGTGTCTGGGTGGAACAACAACATGTGATTCGAAAAGAAGGTGGGTGCCAGTGTGATGGAAGGGCAGCCTGTGTTTGCAAGACCTGTGACAGGTCCTAGGGGAGGAAATGCAGAGGCAACGTAATATAAAATTCTCATGGTCAGTGTGTTGCCTTTTCCAGTTATCGCATCTACTGTGTGGACTGGAGCATGGCTGGAGCAGCCGTGCGTGAGCTACTGGAGGACCACCAGTGGCAAAGAGAGAGAAAGGTTGATAGGACAGCCAGTACAAGAGATTGTGAAATCCTGTGCCATTCAGCAGTAGCTTGATGCGCAGTAAAAAACCCCCACAAAAAAACACAAAAAACCTATCCATTGTTTGTGTGCAAACCTTTAGTTGCTCGTTCTTGTATATTATCAATGCACTATAAAGGCAGAGCTGTAGAGACTGGGTGAAAAACTGGCAACCCTACCAGCAGCCTGCTATTGGGGGAAGCAAAGCTGTAGCTCTGAGGAAGCTATATGAAGCTCTCTTCCTCTGAAAGGAAAGGGGCGCCATCATTCATGCAGCAGCTCCATCACATTGATGTCTACCAGTTGGCTCTTTGTGGCTCAGACAGCATTTAGTACTCATAAGCAGATCCATTTTTTTGAAATATTGGATTATTCAAACTTATGTATAGCCTATGAAGTCAGAAATAACAGGCAGAATAAATACAGCTACTGCTCGGACTGGCTTAAAGTTCCAAGATGAACACAAAGCAGTAAATACCGTGCTTAAGACTTATGCACACTTACAAGGGAGTAAAGGGCCTTACTTCTGAGTAAACTCGTTCAGAAGCGTGTTGTAAGATTGCACTCCTAAGCACACTGACTTGGGAGTAAGCACCATAGAATACAGTGCAGTTTACCTCTGTGTAAACATACATAGGATTCTGCTGTATGCACCTGTCCTTTCCTGAATTTTGGCATATGAAAAGAGAAGGTAGACATGGCTTGTAAGAAAACCAGAACAGATCTAAAGAGAAGCTCTCACAATGATGGTCAAATCTTCAGCCAGTAACACTGTGATGTTTCTGAGGCTTCTTCTTCAGAGCTATTTCTAGACTTCCTTGAACAATTATCTTGCACTTGGTTTACCATAAAATCTTATCACTGCATTACACAAGAGCTTCAGTCCTCCCTAGCCGAAGTTTGCCAGTATTGTACAACAAAACAGAGGCGTAAAGGATTTTGTCTAAGGTTTGCAACAATGCTTTCTAAAGCTCTAAACACAGAAGAACAGGCAAGCCTATCAATTTATAGTCACTATCAATTTATAGAACAATTCAACTCCTATTTCCTCAACTCTGGCTGTGTGAGAGTTTGAGAGTGGGGAAGCAACTGGAGCTCCTTGTTTCACTGCCCAAGGAAAACCTAGCCAAAATATTGGTTTTCCTTTCTGAAAAGGCAGTCTTAATTTGGGATACCAAGCTCTAGATATTTTCTCAAATATCGACGATAAATCTTAAGCCAACACCATTTTGGGATGAAGCCATTTCCGACCGTCTTTCATCCTGGTTCCTGGTTCATGCTCACAGTGAGAAATTTCCACCCATCCAGCCATCGTTATACTGATCTTTTTTGTCATATGTTAACAGCCATTAGGAAATGCTCCTGTAGGGCTTTGTAGATGACTTATTCCTTATGGTCTCTGCTTGAGCACAAACAAGAAAGTCTTCTAAATTCAGCTGGTTAACAGCAAAACCTAGCGTTGCCTTGATGTCGCCAACATATGTGGGTCAGACCAGTTTCCACACAGGCTAATTGCCTCCTGAACTAGGCCAGCCACCTTCCCAAGAGACTCAGGCAACATTAAAAGGTAATTAGATATTTATAAAGGACATCGAAGCAGCCTCTCCCCAAGATGATGAATTAGCTCCAAGTCATTATCTAATTCTCAGCCATCTGAAATGAAAAGCCTTCCCACTGAGAGATCAACCTTTTAAAGTGTAGCCGGAGACATCTAAGAAACAGCAATAGTTTGGATGGAACGGAAAATGGAGATTTGTGCATTAGGGTGAAGGATGGACTGCCGCAGCAAATGGGTCAATGATAATGGCATAGAACCAGCTCAGTGAGCAAGAAGATGGTCCAGAGATGATGTTCAAATAGTAGGGGCATGTTTTGGTTCTGTGTGTACCCCAAATTAAGAGGTGAATCGGTGTGATTCGGGGAAGGCCCCCACATTTCTGAGGCAAAAGTGCAGCTCCTAAGGTGCATGCTAAGTTTCTGAGTTGCTCTGTGGCCTCAGCTCTCCAAAAATACACGGCTGGTTCCCTGCCTGGAGAAATAAAACCAAGCTTATTGGGGAAATGCCCAGAGCTCTAGAAGGGGATAAAGTGGAGAAGTAATGGTTGGGAAATCTTTTGCTTGATGGACAGGGCTAGCTTTTAATCAGAGTGAATTGTTTTCCCAGGGCACTCCAATCACAGTGATTTGGAGCAACAATTAAAAACTGCATACCCACCAACATGTCAAGGCTGAAAACTGGGACTCACATGAGGTTTTAGGGTGCTGTGCAGCCCCCCAAAACAGGGTGTCCCAATTTAATCGGGACAGTTGAGGGGTATGAAACTGCATTTGTCTTTCATGTGCATCTATGCCTTCCCTGTGCGTCAATGGAGAGATCACAAAGATCCATCATGGGGGCAGATGCCCCCCCCCCCCCCGCATTGATTCTTGGGATAACAAGATTCTTGCTTGGGGCATGAAACTTTCCCTACGCATATTTCCTGTCCCATCCCTCCTGCCCTTCTCCTCTGCAAGACAATGCAAATATATTTCTATCATAGCTGTCTCCCCCTCCCCCTCCCCCCCCTCTCTCTCTCTCTCTCTCTGTGTGTGTGTGTGTGTGAGAGAGAGAGAGAGAGAGAGAGAGAGAGAGAGAGAGAGAGACTGAGACTCTCATCCCCAAACAGTAAAGTTTGCCCTTGCAGGAGAAGCAGACATGCTTTGTAGCATGTCTACAAAGGGACGTTTTAAATGCTTGACATTTTACTGTGTCTTTATATTTTTTGGGAAGCTGCCCAGAGTGGGGCAACCCAGGCAGATGGGTGGGGTATAACAACAACAACAACAATTTCCCCCTGTGGATTGGAACCTGGAGCACAGTTTTAAGCAAAAACAGGATAGAAACAGGTGAGAATTTTTAAAAATACACAGGCAAATTCTTGGGCCTGTGCATCCCCTATCACATACATTGAACATATTGTAAAATGCAACATGCCTGGGTTCACTGGCTTGGTTCCCCTAATTCAGGTGGGAACCCAGTGGCTATCAAATATTGTTGGGCTCCAATTCTCACCATCCCATTGATGATCAGGGATGATGGGAGCTGGAGCCCAGCAGTATCTGAAGGACTCTCGGCTCCCCACCTCTGCCCTAAGCAGTGCATCATTATCCACTTGCACAATAAATGCGGCCGTCAAATAAACTCCACACTGCAAATATATATAAACCAAATTACATTTACACAACATATATGGTCAACGATAGAATTCATGTTAGCAGATAATTTCATGTTCTGAATTTTAGTTGAGAGTATGAACAGGATTGTTACTTCACTGGCTTTAGTCCAGTTAGTCTCTAGGCTCAGCCTAAAGCTGGTCCTGACCTTTGAGCCAAGATGGAGGAAGCTCTTACCTGTAAAAGAGACGACGGCTAATGAAAACAAGACAAGCTCCACAGATGCTCCCATTGTAGGCTCCAGAATGTGTGCTACAGTTCAACAAACGGAATGGAGGAGGCAAGTGCAATTCTGTAAAACATGGATGAGTTTACTTGTAACTGGTGAGCAGGATTCAGCCTCACAGAACAGAACTCAAGCTTCCCATTACCTACACTCATTTTAACTACTTAATCTTCATATCAAATGCAGTTTGAGATCTTTATGGTTTTTAAGTTTCTGTCATATTTGATTCTGAAGAGGTGCACGGTTTTCTTTATACAAGTTTTTCTGGGACCTTTATCTAATTCCTGTGAGTTGATTCTTTTGATGCCAGTCAATTTCTCTGATTCAGTTCTCTTTGCCAACTTCTCTCATCTTAAACTTCAATAATAAAAAGCCAGCTGCCTCTCCAGAATCTTCTCTAGCTCCTAAGCTGATTTGTTTATATCCATCATACAAAAAATAATGTCATCTACATATAGATCTGCCCCACTGTCTCCACAGACATGGGGACACCAGCACAGGTGCAAACAAACCTTGCAGAGCCAACCCCCTCACAAAGAATAGCCTGATTGCTTGCCCTGTCTTGGGAGTGTGGCCACTTGCCACACTAATAGCTGTGCCTGCCCCACTCTTCAAAAGGAAGGTGCAGGGTGTGTGTTGCTTGTTGGACCAACATCTTAGCTTGCTCTTAGCCATTTATCCTCTTATGTCCCTGCTGAACCTTGTAACCTGTAGTTTGCCTTATGTACTGATCTGATTTGAGCATTAAAGCTTTTGGCAGAAGTATAGAGCTGGGAGTTTCAGTTCTTCATTTGGCAGGAAGGGCCAGGACCAGGGACAGCCCACCCATGAGAAGGTGGTGAAAACACATGAGGTGGCACCCCTTTGGTTGCCCCGCCACTGCCACCACTGACAGAGAAGTGGTGCCATTTTCTGGCTTCTCACAAGACCTTGCCCGAACCTACTGGTGCCACTTTGCAGGCACTAGGTAAGGGATGCTTCTGTGGGGATGGCGCAGCAGCGGCACGTTCCCAATGTGCCTCAGGTGACAAAATGGGATGCGCCACCTTTGGCTAGGACACTTTGGAGGCAGAGCTGGTGTTGCCTCTTGCAAGCAGCCTCTATTTTTATTGAGGCAATGCTTTTTCATCTAAGTAATATAGCATTAGCACAATGATAAAGAAGTTTAAAATCAATGATAAAAAGCCAACAATCAATTGCTGACAACAAAACATTAGAGGCAAGGATGAGGCACAAAGATACACAACAAATCATTTAGTATATCAAGATGAATGAAAATCAAGCAACATAACCAAGAAAATATGAGTAGCAAAAGACCGCAAGGTAGAAATATTACCAACTGTCACCAAAAGGTGAATACATTGGTATTATTTGAGAGTCTTCCCCCACCCTTTCTTGTGTGTCAGTGTTGCCCTGGAATAAATACCAAGTTGAAATGAATGATCCCAGTCTAGATGGATCTTTGGCCTCTCTCAGCTGACATGCTAAATTAATGTTTGTTCATTACCTCCCATACTTTCCTTATCTAATCCTTTTGAGAGGGTAGCTCCAGCTGCCTCCATTTACATGATTGAAACAGGCAATTTTTGGAGCCAAGTAAGGCTGCCATTCTTAAAACACTTACAAAGGAGTTCAGCTCCACTGAACATACTGAGACTTACTTCCAAGTAAACAGGGATATATGATCCTTGTGGCAGTGGCGGAGCTTCATGCTCCGGCACCAGGGGAGCGGAGAGCAGGCGGAGGTGCAGCTGGCGCACATCCTGGGGGCATGGTGTGCTGCCTGCAGGGACGTGGTGTGGGGGGTGGGGGGCAGCCACAATGGCACCCCACTGGGATCACGCTGCCGGGGGCGGTGCGCTCCCCCGCACTCCTCTTCCTCCGCCAGTGCCTTGTGGTGATACAAAGGATAATGTTTCCAAGTAGTAAAGGAACCTAGAATCCTTTTGGACATGACATTTCTAATTTCCCCACCAGTTGCCTGGGCAATGGAGCATTCCTACTACCATAAAGTGGTAAAAAGTATGCACTTCCCTTCCAACACATAGGACTATATTGATGGAAGATCCTTTGTGTGATCTAGTTAAAGTACTATATCATCAATGCATGTTAGCCCTGGACGCTATGTAATAAGAACAAGGTTCCTCTGAGCAAGAGCAGAGTACCTTTTTTCTTCCCACAGAGCAAGCACAAATGACCCCTAAACATTTGCATACTGAGCCCTGACACTTTTCATAAATATGCCACTACAATGAAGGTACGATGCTAGTAATACTCACCAGATTCCAAAGCCACTTCATTCAGGCAATTATCATTGCCCAGAATGCAGGATACACATACCCTATTCCTTTTGGAATCTGAGGTTCTTTGCTAGTTCAAATAAGAAACAAAGGCTGACCCAAATCATCTGAAAATCCAAAGGTTATTTTTAACATGACATTAAATACCTTGAGTCTTTCTGGTGATGCACATGTAAGTGCTATTAATGAAGGCAGAAGGAGGAAGTGAGCTGCTGTTATGAACTTAGGTACATTTCAACCCATATGGATTCCACATCTGAATTATAGACACATGGCTTGCAAATATATAAAGAAAAAGAAAATAAACAACTCTTATAGCATCGCATGGGAAAACACTAAGTCTGCACCTCTTGCACCATTATTCACTTGGCCTTTCATGACACTTCTGCCACGTGAGGACGGCTTGCTGGGCTTGCATTATTTGCGACTAGGTTCACCACCTGCACAACACTTCTTCACTCAGCTGTTTCTCTCTCACAAGAGTAAAGCTAAGCAAAACACTTTCCATATTAAGAAAAGCAAATTTGGAAGGGGGAATCAGAAGAGAGGGTAGCAAAAGGGCAAGTGTAGGACACGGATTCTGCTTGCCATACAACCTTGGACAAATCAGTTTTTAAGAAGTCCTGATTGTTGCAGTACTCTGTATTGTATAATAGATATATAACATGCATATTCATGTATATTTAAGTAATTCACAGGGTCTGTATATAAACTAGTATTGACAACACAATGAGCCATGAATGAAAGATGTGGCATAGCCGCCTTCACAATTTCTGCTCCCAGACTTCAAATTCAGCATGCTTGGTTTACACAGTAGAAAGACAGTATCACTGGGTACAAGTCCTCTGGGATTTGCAAAGTCAGCCACCTGAGCCCTTCCATCTCTCACAGCCATCGTGGCAAGAAATCCTTTCATCTACGCTGTTTCGAAGATTCATCCACTAACCTGTTTAATCAAAAAGCATCCAGATTTCATCTAAAATCCAATCATGATAATTGCCTTAAAAGCAAGGACTGCAGTTTTGTGCATGTTGTGAAGTTCCAGGCCATGAGCTAGATGCAGAACTAAATTATACCAAAGTTATGAGGTTACTGAATACAGTTTTGGATCAAATGTCTCCCTAGACTATTTATTTGTTTGTTTGCTTATTAAAAAGATGGATGATGCAAAATTGCTCTCTCTCTTTCTCCTCTGTATCAGCTCAGCAGGTAGAGTCAGCACAAAACCAGCTACATTTAGTTAGTCAAATGAGCAGATTTGTCTCAAAGACACAGGGGGTGCAGACAGAGTTGAGTAAGGAGGAGGCTGTGCTGATTATAACTGAGCTCTCCATTTTCTTGCTTTATAAAATATAGATGTTGTATTCAAATGAAAGTGAATCTGGTCCCTTCTCTCCCTGGGCATTTAGCCTAAACAAACTATAGTGTCAGGGGAATAAATGGCTGAATGGGCAATCACATAATAAAATAACAGCAGTAGAACTGCAATAATTTTGGGTGTGTTAATTCTCCTGTCTTTTCCCCCTTGCCTTCCAGTAGGTCATGAGTGACTATTACAATTTGAACCCCAGCTACTGTTGCTCTGAATTTACAGACTTCAGACTCAGTTTCTATTACTTCCAAAAGTACAAAATGACTATATAGTGCTCAGAGCTCTATGACTCACATAATGATATTTCAACCGCCATTTCTTTCTTCATTTTAAGACCTCTTTTACACCTACGTTTCTGGTGCATGTGAATGTAAGGCTGGGCTCATAAGCACCACTTATATGGAGGGAATGCTTATTTTAGCAACAGGATGACCATTCCTCATTTCGGATGATCCCAGCACTGTTGATCTTCATCAGTTTGTTAACAGTAGCTTGGGCTTTTCACACAGCCATACATCAATCACTACCTAAAGCTTCCTAAGTTTTATTTTTAAAAATATTTTCAACCAAGAAAAAAACCAAGGCAGGAAGGGCCAACCAGAACCTAGCAGTGCTAAGAAAGCTGATTATATTTGATAAAAGGTGTGGCATATCTACTTCACAATCTGAAAAGCTCTTTTTTCACTATGCATTTAGACACCTCTAAAGACAGTGGGCTATATCTAATGTTAATCAGAGCAGACCCATTGAAATTGATGGGTCGTTAATTTCTTTGGGTTGACTCAAAATAGGGATTTGCTGGATATAACCCATCAAAAGCAATTTTTGCATCATGGTTCCTGAGATCAAGGAGTAAATTTTCATCTACATCTGGGTACACACACCTGAATGCTACTTTGAATCAAGATGGCAGATGATCAATACTGTAATGATTTTGTGGTTGTTCTTTGTTTCTTAAGACTTCCTAAGCAATGCTGGTATGGGTTCTAGAATATCACCTGAGGGCACATGATTTGGCTAATATGCTGAAGCTAACGAGGACTAGGTCTGATCTAGGCATGCCTGCATGGGAGACCACCCAAGACCACCACCTATACCAGAGCTTTTCAAACTTTTCATGTTGGTGACACACTTTTTAGACCCCTTTCCAGCCCTGGGAGGAGTGTGGGGAGCGTTCATACACCTACACACTGTAGCCGACACACTAATGTGTCACGGACACACAGTTTGAAAAGCTGTGACCTATACCAATGTGAGTGCCATGGTGGGGAAAAAGTGAGATATATGTACTAAAGAAATAAATTTACCAACACAAAATTCACTCATAAATTTGCCACACAAAACAGCCCACATCTTGATTAGCACATACTTCCACAAAAGTGTCCCTATCTTTGAAATATTGATCTTGCAAACCCGATTGAGAATATTTTCTATTTCCCTTTAATCACACAACTCATTAAAAACAACTCATTTCTCCAATACCAGTGCAGATTTTCAGGGGAGACCTGTACCTGCATTCTTTTTCTCTCTCCAACTGCTCTCTTCCCCACTGTCTAATTGAATCTAGTAGGCTGCCTGAAAACATCTAGCATCTTGTCTATTTTTTGTTTGCCAGTCTCTTTGCCAACGTTTTGCAGGCCAAATTCAATAGTCCATTATTTCAGCCTGCCAATTATAAGATTCTTCTCTCTGCAAATTCAGCTGATCATGGTATGGAGGCTGCTGCCTTGAAGGCAGTTCTATGGTTGAGCAGCCAGCATAAACCACTTACAGTTACTCATCTAGTAAAGGTAATGAGGAATTTGCTGGAAATGATAAACAATCCAACATATCTGCTCAAAGAGAATTTTTCTTTATCCTTTTCCCAGCTCCATATGACTGGAATTCAATAAAAGGTTTTGCCATACTCTTTTAGGCTGCAAAGTCTACAGTGCAGATGATGATATTCTGTGCAAAAGGTGTGTTAGTTGTGTACTGTCATGATTATCCTGTATTGGTAGATCCAGTAACAGTTTTGAGGATGTTCCACAGAACCTGAAGTCTTATTCATGTAGTAAATAAATAGCTCAAGTCCTGCATGCAGGTTATCACATGTGGCCATGTAAACATTTGCCATGGGTTGCAAATTGCACATGAGATTCAAACAATTTCCTGCATAAAATAACTTCCATGTAGGAGATTCTGTCTGGATAAGATGTTTTCTTAGGTCTGTTTTACACACTACATAGCAACATATTAGATTTCACCATCAAGCATCCATTCAACAGGGAACCAAAGTCAATCTTTGCTCTCTGATAAGGGTACCTGTTCTCCATAAGACACACAAAGTTTCAAATGCCTGTTTACCCTGTTCACACAAAGGCACAAAGAAGCCCCCAGATTCTGCACTTCATCCACAGATGGATAGATAAACCAGGACCTAAATTCAGAAAGAGGGGCAAGACCGGTATTTGCCTCTTTTCTTGGGATATCATTTCAGAGCTGACTTGGTGGCAGTGAAACAGTCTGCTGATGGATGCCCTGCTGCAAATGCTCCTATCCACTAGGATAGTGCAGGAAGCTGCATGAAAGAACATCTACTAATAGTCAAAGACAGATTGGCTATCTCATAAATGCCCCCGGGACCTAGGATGGATCCATTATCAAGGAACTGATGTTATAGACAGATGCCTACAGTTCCTTTGGGTCTTCCTGCTTTCCTCTCTGATAGGATTCTTTGAGCAAGCTGATGCCTACTTTGGGAAATGATCATAGTGGAGAAAAATCACACGTTATGGCTGTGGGCTGTTCTGTAGTTCTATGTACATTAGCAGGACAAGCCCTAGCACAGCTGCTAAGAGGGTATCCTGATAAAAATGCAACTTTTCCATTCCATTTTCATTTCCTCCCACTTTAAATGGCTTATATCCCACTTTGTCTTCCTGAGGGAACCCAAAATGACTAAGAGCAAACAGAAAACAAAGTATCAGAATAATCGGCAAAAACACAGTACATATCAAAATATAAAATGACAAATGATTCTTTAGGATCCTGTTAAAAACACCCAAAGAGACTAGACATAGGCCCATTTAAGGAAGGTGTAAATGGGTGATAAAGAGACTACAGTGGTACCTCGGGTTACATACGCTTCAGATGACATTTGCTTCAGTTTACATACGCTTCAGGTTACAGACTCTGCTAACCCAGAAATATTACCTTGGGTTAAGAACTTTGCTTCAGGATGAGAACAGAAATCGTGCAGCAGCGGCACAGCGGCAGCAGGAGGCCCCATTAGCTAAAGTGGTGCTTCAGGTTAAGAACAGACCTCCGGAACGAATTAAGTTCTTAACCCAAGGTACCACTATAATTGTGTGCAGAGCTGGACCTGAACATTTTGCTGCCTGAATGATGAGCTGGTGCCTGCTCCTCCTTTACACCTAGAAGCTGCCCATGCAGACTATTGAATCTTACTTCAACATGGGTGATGGAACAAAGTCTCCTGAGGGCAGCAGCTGCTTAGGGGGTGCAGGCCAGGCCATACTCAGCTCTGTCATTCAACACCTTGCTGCTGTCTCTCTCAGTCCCCTAGCATTGGGTCATCCAACACCTCATTACCCAAGGTGGTTACTTCACTATAATTAATGACAAGCTACAGCTCGTGATTAGTGAGGCGAGAAAGCAGCAGTGAGCTCCTTTCTGGGAGCCCACACATTTGTGTAGTCCCAGTAAGCCATAATTTGGCTTACTGTGTTGTGCAAACCAGGCCAATTTCTCCGAAATGGTCTCAACCTCATGTTTGAGTGTCAATGTGATGAAGATTTGAGCAGGGGAGAGATGATAAAAAATACCACCACAGGAAAAGTTATGTGTCTACAAGGCTCAATATGTCTTCTCTAAGCACCCCAAACAAGAAAGAAATAACATGGCTGTTCTGAACCTCACAGAAGCCTTAATCAAAGACATTAGGAGTAGCTTTCTGAGAGAACAAAAACATCCATCCATTCTCACTATCCATGGGTTATTACAATATAATTAGGTTTCTTATCCAGTTAATAGGAACACCGCACAAGACTTTAGCTAAAGTCAACACTATAAATACAAACATGCATTTAATTGAAACCATTGGTTAGTCCATTTGTCTTGGCACAATTTGTCTTTTACAAAGCACATATTAATATATTGTGGCTGCTCGCTCATCATGTCCACTCCGAAGAAACCTGAGAGAAAAAATGATTTGTTCCTTCAGACGTTTGTGACTGCTTAAGAGGATTGCTAGTTGGTTAGACCTGAAATCTGTTTTGGTGGATGCAGTGAGCGGCTTTCTTTTTCGTTTGCTCAAGTTCATTCTCTGACAGTGGCTTGCATATGTTAAATGCAAACTATATTAAACTCTTTGCTTGCATATATTAAACTGGACAAATATTCCAATTAACAAAGAACAGTGATTTTCCCAAAGAGAGCAAACAATTGTGTAACAGGGGCAATGTGTACTTTACAGGTCTGTGCAAACCTGCCTTGTAAATCAGTCCACAAAAGTTACCAGCCTGAAAAAAAATGTTTACTAGCTACATTAAATTCCCTGCACTTGTCTGCCTGTAATTCCTTCTCATCTATTGCTACCAAGCTAATGCCTGACTATAAGGCTAACACGAGCATACAACAAGTCCAAAACTTGGCATTAGATTAAAAATTCAGGATCTTTCTAGCTCTCCTCCTTTCATTTTTAATATCAGCATGACACAGAAATCAAACAACTATTTTCACTCTATGCCATATGCCAGGCAAAGCTTCTGTTGCTCCATTTCTATTTGCCATGCCGCTGTTAAAGCACAGGAGCAGGGTGGAGAGAGCAGGTTCACAATTACAAGCCAACATATTTATTTTGTGTAAAACAAGCCACAGCATAAAATACAGAATTTGAGCTACATGGAGCAGAATGTTGGTTATTATTATTTTTAATACAGAACTCACGCAATCCTGACAATTCTGGTTCTGGCTTTTACAAGGCATCTTCTAACCAGGAAGCTTTTAGTACCAATTAGGGTTATCACTCAGTCAAAGAAATCTCAGGCTATTAGTGTTAGAAGTTTCCTGTGGTGTGTTCTTTCTGATAATAAAAAAAAAGGCTTCACAGTAACTTCGTTTTGGAGAAATGTTTGATACTTGCAGGTGTCAATGCATTTATAATCCTGTGGGTTGGAGACTAACAGAGAGATAATAAATGTGGACAGACCCTGTGAGCCTTTGTAGTTGCAGAGAACAAGCTATATTTCAAAGCTGGGAGGATAAACATCACTATCTACTACATAGTAGTTTAAGCTCTCACTGCCCTTTCTGTGCTTGAATGGATATCTTATGGCGACCCATCTTATGACTACCCATCTTATTTTGACAAATGGGCTGCCTATATTAAATTATATGCTTAAGTCAGGATCAAAGTCAGCTGACAATGTTGTTGTTTCCCCCCTCCTGATATATTTGCGACAATAACAATAATAATGGAGGGGGAAGTGGAATAAAGATTGTGAGTTTCAAAACAGACTTTGTTTTCAGGCAGGGCTTGTATACACTTCTGCAGCAGGCGCCATCTTAGAAGAGGCACCCACCCTTTGAAAACCTTTTCCAGCTTGGCACATGCTGGTTGCAATTCCTAGACATCTTTAAGTTAAAAAATAAGGCACTTTAAAAAATGTATTGCCCAGTTAACTGGGGGCACCTTTTCAGTTGCTCAAGAAGGCTTTAACTGATTAATCTAACTAATTGGGACTGTAATCCCTATGTACACTTAGGTGGGAATGAATCGAGCCAGATTTATCTCAGTATAGGATTGTGCTGTTTAAATGTCGCAGCCTTAGTAATGATATTAAGTTCTATTCCTTTTAGCACACACAAAACTACTTCGGACCCACAGAATGATAAACATGGGTCTTTAAAGTTGATGGTGGTGCTGTGAAATGCGCCTCACTCCCAGAAGCCGTTTGCAAGATCAAGGCTCAGCTCTGCAAGAGTGAAGATGAGATGGCTTCTAAGCATCTGCAAGTGCGCCTTCCTCACACCACTGAGTAACCACAAGCAGGCTGCATGTTTGTGCATACAAGCATGCATGCACATGTCATGCTTCTTCAGAGCTTGTGGCTTCGAGGCCTACTTGAGCTCCGACACTTTTCTCTTTCAAACATTAAACATTGTATTGCAAGTGTTTTCATTCCCAAAAGTGCCACCGCTAACACTGCTAACTTTTCTGGACCGCTTCTTGTCACATCCCAGTGCTCTTTTACCCCCAAAGCTAACAATGCCTCCTCATTCCGCCAGACAGCCAGGACTGCATCTCTCCTCTGTCTTTCACTGTCGCTCACACACATGCATGCTCAACATTCCCTGGGGAGGCAAGTGCACCTGTGTCAGGCCAAGCCCTCAGCTTTCCCTATCACCTTGCCTTTTCTCATCAGTACCACCCTGCATCTCTGCTCACGTTCCCTTGCTCCTCACGAAGTTCACACGTGCACCCACTTTGAGTTCTTCTGATTTGCTCTGACAAGCAGGAGGGAAGCCCTCGCTCATCACCCTGCAGGGCTACAGGGCTTGGCAGGGCTTTGCCAGCTTGGCAGTACCGTGCTTCTCCCCTCCCTCCCTTCATCAGCCTCCAGCCTACAACCAGGGAGAGGGTATTAACAGGATGAGCTGTGAGGCTGTCTTGAGCAATGATGGCTATGCAATCTATTAAACCAGAATGGATGAGTGTCATTTAAACCCCTCCAGTCAGGGAACCAGCAGAGGACTTGGGCAGGAGTCTTGTTCTTTGCTGCAGCTGCAGCATCCCATAATAACCGGGCTATTCCAATGCTGCTGAAGTGGTTGAAGCAGGGGTACAAGGGCTTGTGCCATGCAAAAGTTCATTTGCTAACAAGAAAGAGATGTTGCAAAAGAGTACAAAGGCACCAGATTCCTATTCTACCTCTCTTGTTTGTAAAGGCCATGAAATAATTGATGCCATTCCCGTCTCTGTTTCCTTATTCTCAAAATAGTAACAGCCAATCGTTTGCCTGCTACTTTACTAATAATAAACTACTATTATCTGCAACTGATGGCAATGAACACTGGCAGAAATGGATCAAAGCCCCAGATTCCAAAGTCCCCTACATTTCAAAGGGCTCAAACCAGAGCTGCTGCTGGAATCTGCCAGTTTTAGTGCTTCAGGCAAAATACCCGACTACTACAACTGGCAAAATGGCAACCTCCTTGAAATTCCTGGACAACTCCCAAACCTGCTTCTCTTAAAGCACAAATGAAATTGTATTTTATGCACCAGCGTACTGTAGTGGTTTGAGTGTTGGACTGGCGAGATCCATGTCCAATCCCTGCTCACTAACTCTCTGCTCACTAACCTACCTCACAGGGTTGTTTTGAGATCCAAAAAAGGGAGGGAGGGAACTGTGTAGACTGCCTTGAACTGCTTGGAGGAAGGCAGGATGTAAATCTAAGAAATGACAATATTTCAATTAGGATTTCTGTGAGCAGAGATAAACAACACCAGCTTCTGATTGCAACAAATCAGGATGCTCCTGAAGGCACAAATATTTTATTATCTTATGTTGTTATTCGCAATTTACACAATGACCCAAAAGGTTTCACTCCACAACTCTTTGCTGAGTTAGAGATGTGTTACTCATATCCTTTAGCAATACTATAATTGGAACATTTGTTTTACATAGGTGAAAGCACAGCTTGTTATCGTATGCGGTAGAGAGTATATGGCGTAAGACCAACCATTTTCTATTTGCCCACGACTGCCAATACCCTGTAGGGCTGTGGTATGTTCATTAATGGCTGGTCTAGGACTGGGGGTTTGGGCTTTACTGATTCATTGTTCAACTACATGATGGGATGTGGTCGCAACAGAGCACTAATGTATGTGGAGCAAGTGCTGAGCATTACCCTTGAAAATTTGCCCTTTGACTGCAGTTTCAAGGCATGTCCGCTGCTGAAAGTGAAAGCCTCTCTGCTCCCTCCCTCTCCCCCAAAAGAAAGGATCACATGACTGGAAAACTCTTTCTTGGGTTTCCTCTCACTCATGTGAAAAGACCTGGGGCGATGCAGTAGCAGAATGCAAGAGCTCAGTTCCCAGCTCAAATTCACAATCAAACGAGTGCTAGAAGTAGCCTGGCATCATTAAGATCCTCTTCAACAGCCACTCTACATACTGGCAAATTTGACTGACCCTAGTCAATCATGTCTGAATTTTCGCAAATTAATTTGATTAGATGCCTGCAAACTGAAATCTGGCCAAATCTGTAGAGCAAGCAAACAAATAAACTTAGGGGCTCATCCACACCCGCTTGTCCTGTGCTTAGAAAGCATAGGTCTGAGCTGTTTCCTGCTTGTCCTGTGCTTTCCAGGCACAGATCTGAGTGGTTTTGCCCTTGCCCAGCCGCTTTCCCATGGAAAACCCATTCTTTAGTGATA
This sequence comes from Podarcis erhardii, assembly GCF_964252035.2. NCBI lineage: Eukaryota > Metazoa > Chordata > Lepidosauria > Squamata > Lacertidae > Podarcis > Podarcis erhardii. The sequence continues at coordinate 42,263,939 of NC_138510.1, forward strand.
AATCAGAGCAAATGGAAATCCACAGAGAACCCATTTGCCGTTTGCTCTGTTTCAGTGCTAAACTGCAGCTTTTCCCAGGGGAAAGTGGCGGGGCAAACAGAAGTGTGGATAAGCCTCCAGAAAGGACAGTTCAAAACAGGTCAAGAAATAGTTCTCCCATAAAGGACAGCCCAAGACCTGGGATAATAAAATGATGGCAATCCTGCAAGCCTTAGAAGAATCAATGGTGGTTTAAAAATCTCATTCTTCAATTTCCAAAAGCTTTTTATTTATTTATTTTTAAAAACCTAGTTGTATCACCCTGTGTATTTCAATATTGAAGCAAGCATTCCAATATCAATCATAAGCCAATCTAAGCTCTGAAACATGGGACAACATTGCTTTCCTTTCGGTGCTCATCACTGTTGCCCAACGATATAGTGTTTTCAAAGTCATGAGAATGATTAATCTAAGCCACATATCAAAGCTATTTTAGCAAACATCACTACAAGCCTAATAATTCATCATAACCCTTATCACATCTAGAGATATGCTACAGTAACTATTGCCCAGGTTCAACAAGAGGGATAACACATATGGAAGCTGCTTCCACACACTGATTTCTTTGTTGAATTGGGAATCAGTTCCAGATTGAATGAGGATGGACACTGAGATACCTCTCTGCATTGTGATGCATAGGTGGAAGTGAGGCTTCTAGTATTGCCTCCTAACTGAAAATGTGCCATATGGAATAGTAATCTGTATTTCAGAAATGCCACCACATGGAAGCAGTTTGCCTCTCCTGCAGGTTAATGTCTAAACTATGATTATCCAACAGATAACAAGCTTATGTTTTTCCTCAGTAAATATGGTAAAGTGTAGCATCCTAAGTCCAAGCCCACCTCCTGTAATGGGAAGCTAGTCCTATTAAAACCAACAGGACTTGTGCTGTTAAATGTATGGAGGAACTAGACATTGTGGGAGACAGCTCTGGCTTTAGCAAATCCACAAGGAGATGGCCTTGGCATTAGTTTCTGTACAGAACCATCATGATGATTTGCCAACATCTTGGCAGAGTCAACACTGATTGCCCTCTGGATGACATGCGTGTGAGTGAGAGATCATAATTTTGATATTAATAAAATTCACATGACACCGAGTTATTCTGAATAATTGACTGATGTGTGATGGGTTGGTTCTGAAGAGTGTAGGGTCTTAATTTTTTTAAGTGCACAGGATGCATCTACAATGAATTGGGGAATAAAAAGGGTGTAGCTTCCGTGCTCCTTGCTTAATGTTATGCTAGCAACACTGCCTTTCTTCCCAAGACCCTCAGCTGTTCTTTGCTGCTGCCATTTGGCAGGCTCCTAGTGACTGTTTTTCTGGCTGGAATGGCAGAACCTAAAGCTGTTTGTTAACTCTCCTTGGCTATGTATTATAGTTGTTTTTCGATGCATAAAATAGTTCCAAGATGCATCCATGACTTATTTTTGGCGTTGCTCACTCCGTAGTATAGGTAACTGATTTCTTAATTCCTTAATGGATACTGACTGTTGATCAAATTCAGCTACTGATAGATGCCTCCTGGCTTCTGGCTTCCTCAACAGCTATAAGGCATCAACTTTATTGAAGAATGTGAAAAGGTTAAAAGAAGAGCTTAAGAAAATACATCTTGCAGAACTAGCCAACCTGGTGCCCCCAAAATAGTATAGATCACTACTCCCATCATCCCTGACCACTGGCCATGCTATCTGGGGTTAATGGGAACTATAGTTCAAAACATCTGGATGGCACCATGTTGACTACCCCTGGTGTACTCTGATTTATGCCTGCTTAGCATTCCCCATTGATTGCCGGGGACATTCTCTCAGGCAAGTGTGCATAGGACTGCAGTCTTAATGTGCCAGGATTGCCATCTGGCTAGGAATTTGTTGACACCACCAACCCTTCAATATCAGGTGGGAAGAAATATAATTCAAATCTGACTTCGTTTTACAATTTGAACACTTTCAATATTCAGTTTTAAAACCTGATTTTAAGGGATTATCACCTTGACTTTTAAGGATCAACTTATCAGATTCAGGGATATAAAAACAGGTTTAGATTGGTTGGGTGGAGTTGTGTTTTGTTGCAGTAGTACGATTCTTGCTGTTTTGCTATGATTTGTAGGAGAGGTACAGGAACCTTACAAGGCTACTTGGATAATGTTGGAGATGTGGTGGAGGTGGGTGAGAAATGTGGACTATGTCAGCCATATTTCATGAGAATATGTTAGTACCATGAAAAATTATCATCACCACCCAGTTTGGGACTTGGGACAAAAGCAGAGCTTTGTGACTTGAGGACATCTCTCAGAAATTGACCTACATGTAATCTTTCCTATGAAATAAGAAGAGAGCCAGTGTAGTGTAGCAGTTATCGTGTTGGACTAGGAGCTGGGAGACCAGGGTTCAAATCCTCACTTGGCCAGGAAGCTCCCTGGGTGACCACGGACCTGCCAGTGCCTCCCAGCCCAGTCTACCTCACAGGGTTGTTGTTGGGCTTAAATGTGGAGTGAGAGAACCATGTAAACAACCTTGAGCTTCTTGGAGAAAGAAGTGGGCTATAAATGATGATGATGATGATAGTTATTCTGAAATGAAGGTATACCCAAATAAGACTGACCAATCCTGTGTTTTAGATATCTCAGGCCAAATGCTGACATACTTTCCACATATCTACAGGATATCTAAGATGAAATAAAAAGAGGTGCTTCAGAGGTATTTAATATTTAGTTTAAAGGAGTTTTCTTGGTAATCCGGTACGGAAGGATTAGAGAGCTGAAAGTGTTGAACAATACAAGCCTTAGCAGGGAATGCAAAAAGTATCTCCAGTGCTGCTGTGATGAACTTTAGGCAGAAACTTCAAAACTGAAGCAGCTTCTGGGAACACCAGAAATAAAAGTTCCTAAATCCCTACCTTGAGCTAGTTGGTGGTGCTAATCCCACCTGGGTAAAAAATGCCAGCACAGGAGATAATAGAGGGAGGAGGCAAGGCACAGGGGTGAATCAAATGGTTTGCATGCAGAAGATTCCCAATTTATTCCCTGAAATCTATAGGTAGGGCAGAGAAAGACTCTTACCTAAAATCCTGGAAATCTTTTGCCAGTCAGTGCCAACAACAGGTGGATTATTAATCCAAAGGTATAGAACAGATTTCTGGGTTCTCCCCTACAACGTCTCAGAAAAACATTCCCCTGTCTTGCTGTTTACAATAAGGTGCTTCCATGATATTCACAGAACGTTCACTGGCAGGACACATAGCATCCAGACTTCCACCTAGTACTGGGATTGAAAGGTCTAGTAAGATTAGGAGCTAATATGGGAAATTCTGTTCATGATTTATAAAGAATTGCAAAAACTGGCTTGGTTGGAGTTTGGAGAAAGAGACAATGGAGTACCCAATCCCTGTGCATGCTAATGGTATCTGGACATCCACATTAAAACACGTATATTTATATATTTTTAAAAATCCCTCTCCCTTTTCTGTTTGGAGATATTCAACGTGGATGACAATAGAAAAGAACAACAAAGGAATAAAATAATTCCATCTCACCCTAAATATTAAAACTGCACTAAAAATTGCATAACTTGAAACAGATAACTTGAAGCACAAGTTGAAACAGATTCTGGTTTCTTATTTGTGGTTGCAATGGGACAAGTGCTGTCTGGAAGCTGAGGGGGAAGGGAAGGTAACAGGTGGGAACATTTCACCTATGAGAGAGCCTTCAGACACACTAGGGGTAAGGAGCTGGCTCTGGCCAGAGGACTGGATGCTTCCGTCTCCTAGACCCCACAGCCCAACTATGACATGTGGGTGCAGCCTCCCACCTGCTAATCATCTGACAATACATGACAACTGAATACGCCTTCCCATCACATGGTTCCCCCCCCCCCAAGTCCCTGGAAACTGTAGTTTTCCTACCACAGAGCTACAATTCCCAACACCAGTGACAAACTACAGTTTCCATGATTCCTTGGGGAAGTGACATGTTTTAAATGTATGTTGGATGTGCTTTGACTGTATTGTGTTTCCAGAAGCTAACTAAGGAAATGAGAAAACAGAGATGGGTATTTTAGGGATGGTGAGGACTAAGGGAAAGAAGGACAGGAGTAGATTGGGTGGGACAAAAGAGTGTTCCCATTGCTTTAAGGTTCAATTAGACTTTTTAAGAACTCGCCTTTTCCTTCATCTGAGCCTGTGGGAATAGTGAGTCATTCTCTTCTCCCCACATCCCTCCCCACCTCTCTCTCATGCACCGATTTGTGTAACCCTCCCAGAATGCTAATACTACAAATGCAGATATAAAAATCTTGTAATGCTGTACAAAGAAATGCTACACACAAAATTTAAAGGACTTGTGGAAATATGACAAAGTTTGGCCCTTGCCACTTTTGCCAAAATCGACAAAACATAAGTTCTGTGTATCTGGGGCTCCAAAACCTGCTAGATTTCACTTACACTGGTACCATGGGTTACAGACGCTTCAGGTTACGCAATTTCGGGTTGCGCAATGCGCCAAACCCAGAAGTACTGGAACAGGGTACTTCCGGCATGCGCAGAAACACCAAACAGCAACCCACGCGTGCGCAGACACAGTGCTGTGGGTTGCGAATGCTGCGGGTTGCGAACATGCCTCCTGCACGGATCACGTTCGCAATCCAAGGTTCCACTGTAATTGTTTTCCATAAAGATAACTTGATCTTCAGCTCTGCCTTTATACACTGTAGCTAGTTGGGTCTTAGGAGTTTGCAGTTTAGCTTTCTGCTAGAAAAGTCCTTACCATCCCTGTGCTTAGAGGATGAACTGTGAGGGGAGAGACTTCTAGCCGTCCATCAGGCAAGGCCTTTCCCACCTGCCTTGCCCCACCCTCCAGTCTCTGCTTCTCAATTTGTATTGTACTGTTTTATGCACTGTGACTTGCTGTTGCTTTTATTGATTATAATTTAGAAATTATTTATTGTAATTGTTAAGAGTGGATTTCTGTTTAATTTTGATATGCTGATATTTACTATTCTATACTATTCTAATGGATTGTATTCATTACTTTAACTGATATTAGTTGCTTATTTTAAAGTTATGTTTTATCATTACATTTTTGTATTGGATTAGATTGCTACAAGGTGTACATTCTTTGTTTCTTCAGCTTTTAAACCACCTTGGCTAGAGTAAAATAGAAAGGTAGTATACAAATTAAATGTGAAATGAAATGTTCTGCTACAGTTTCTGGGTAAAACTCCTGGGCATGCTACACTTCTTTTCATCTCTAAAAAAACAATATATATATACTTTGTATTGCCTTGTCTTGCAATTGGGAGACAATTGCAAGAAATGGGAAAAGCATCCATGATTATTTTTTTCGGGGGAGCAAGCAAGTATTGAGGCTGAACCCCTCCCCCCAAACTACTTTACTGTCAAATCTTCTGATCAAGACATCTGCCCTGACATTGAGCTCCAGCAGCGATGGATGCCTGACTTGAACAGAGAGAAATACGAAGGCTATAAGCCACCAGGGACAGAGACCATCCAGGGCTTCATCTGCTTAAGGTCTCCGTTTACCTTTTTATGAGTACAAGGACAGAGTGAAGACACAGCAGAGAAGAGACCACAAAAATTAATGGCGTAGGAGAGAGGGGGGGAGGGGAGGGAATTAGTCATCCTCTAACAATGACTAGGAGAATATGGAAGGCAATGCATCAAGACGCAGCATATCAAAACCCAGAGAAATCAATTAAGGAAAAGAGCCAGAAAAGAAATGTCAGGGATATTCTGTGCCAGTAGGGCAAGGAGTATCTGCCAGTCAGGAAGGAGCATTATGAAGTAATGAGCCACAATTGCAGCTCTCCAGAAAGGCCTCCTAATGAACTGCTGTCTCTGAAACACTATTTTCTCCTATAAGCTAAGCCTGTTTAACAAGAATCATTACAGAAGGTGAGTCAGCCGTACAATACAATCCTATGCATGCTTCCTCAGAAGTAAGCCTCACTATGCTCAATGGGGCTTACTGCCATGTAAGTGTGCTTACGTACAACTGTGTGCTTACTTACAGCCTTGAGAGGAGGGTGGGCTGTTTTACACATGGCATGCTACACTCTCTTAGTGCCTCCATAGACCAGTTTCAAGGCACTGGTGTTGTCCCTGCTCCAGCCCTATAAAGCTGGGACAAGGAGCTGGGGGAAAGACGAATCATAAAGCCACAACAGGACTGTGGTCTCCTTGGATAAGAAACACTGCTTGGACTTGTAGCAGGAACCCCCCCACCCCAATGTTTCTGTTTGTATAAACTTCACACTCACACACTACATACGCCACATTTCTGTTATAAATTCATAGAAAGTCAACCATACATTGGATTTGCACTGTTCCATTTTATTTTACTCCATATGACAAGAACTAACAAAGGGGGGTGACTTAGTCCTGGTCAGCCATAATCCCTTCACTGTCTCAGCACATACACAGGAGCTCTGCCCATGCCAACCCTGATGATCCCAGACAGAAGACAATCAAGATCACAAAGAACTTGCATATGGGAGTGGATTCAACATGGTCTGAAACAAAGGACACTGATCAGATCTTCCCTCAGGGGGCAGGAAACTGCCAACTCCCCTCTGTCACCTGGAAAGTACTCATGGGGAGGGGGAAAGGGGGAACCAGCCAGGTGACAAGACACTCAAGTTACCACAACTCCTCCCTCAGCCCCTCCTTTCTGTAATGTATGCCTCCCTCAACCCCTCCTTTCTGTAATGTATGCATGATGTTTCTGGGGGTGGGCTTGACCTAGAGGAGGGGAATTTCAAAAGTTTTTTATAAGACCTTGCACACTATTCTTCTGGGTCTTTCCTCTCTCCTGCACGTGAGGGGAATACCCTGTTGCAACAGTTCAATAAAGGCCAAGCCTACAGGCTGCTGTTTTGCTCCAAGTTATCCTGGTTGGTGTCTTTGTTTTGTCCAAGGGAGCCCTCGGATTTTTCCTGCAACAGACTACACTTAAAAGATGCATATTCTGACTTCCTATTTGCAGTAAGTAAATGTTCAAGGAGGCTTGCATCAAATCTTTCCTCTTAAAAACCCATCTAAATCGTTCACAACAAACAATATTCCTGTCTCAGAAATCATAAACCAAAAAGCACAATCTTACAGAAAATGTAGTCCAAGGATTATTCATAACCAGAGTCCTTCAAAATTCTCAGTAAATAGAGCTGTGTTTTGAACGGGGTGCTTCAAGGAAATCAGCAATGGTGCTTGGTGAATATATTGGAGAGTGGGGTGGAATTGTTCACAGACCTGGAGTGGGTGCGTGAGCAAGGAAGGCGGAGGCAGGCAAGGGAAGGGAAGAACAATGGCTTAGCAAAACCATCTCTCTCACACACACTCCTCTTCTTCCTGACCTTATTCTGTATTCAACACTAATGTCTCATAACAAATGTAACTGATCTGTAGAAAAGACTGTACAACTTGAAAAAAGAGACAAGGCATGTACTTTTATAAACCAAGAAAATATTAAATAAAAAAATTATTTTAAAAAAACACACAGGGATTTTAGGCCTGTCTTTGGTGTCCCTTAAATTGGAATAATCAAAATGTAAAGGAAACCAAGAGTGAACAGCAAAATAGTGTGGTGCAGAACATTAAACCTTAGTTACAATGAATGACAAGGCAGTAAGTTTTTAATACAAAACAAGGCTACAAAAACAACGCCAGAACCTAGAAGCCAAATGAGAAATAGTCTCCTTGGACTAGATGACCCTCGGGGTCCGTTCCAACTCTACAATTCTATGTTTCTATGATTCTCATAGTGAAGATTCAACATGATTATCATAATTGGCAAGGCCACTGCTGAGGGCAGGGCCTTGATAGGCTTAAATGGAATTTATGGGAATGTGGACTTGCTCTCTTAACACCCCACTAGACAGCCTTAAACTCCCAGGACAGTCACCAGTCTTTGGCCTCTTTGGCCTGGCTGGCTGGGAGCTGAAGTAGAAAGCTCCCCACCGCCTCTTAGTTTAACCTGCAATGCCTAGAGAAGCTAGTCTCTTCCCTGTAAACTCTGTATGAACTGCTGGCAAAGAAGTCTCCCTTATCAGTGTCAAGGAGGGAAACACCTTAGGATGAGGCAACAAGCAACAGCAGTATCCGCTAGAGAGCTAGCTGAATGCCCCCTGTCTGCTCCCATGCTGGAACAAAAAGCCTCAAAGAAGCTCCTTTTAGATATCCTAGTTCTGAAGCATTTGTTCCTGCTACGTACGTGAGGCCCTTGCTTCACTCTGAGGCTTTCCTTCACTAATCTACCTTCATGCAAGATCAGAAATAACAGGCAACCAGAACTGCATAAGGGAAAGGTCTCTTCTATGGGACAAAGAATGAAGCTCAGAAAGCAAGTGAAATGGCACATGGCTGGTTCAATGTTGCCCGGGGCAATGATTTTTCTCTCAGCACTCATTCTTAAGGGCACCACCTCAAGGGAACCCATTACCAATGGTGGAGTTGTGGGCTCTAATAAGATATCAAGCTCTCTGACCATTTGGTAACGCTATGGGTTCAGCAGCTTGCCCCTATCTAGTGGGCTCCCAAGAGCTTCGATAATATGAGAGGACTTCTAAAATCTGCTTTTCTTCCACTCCTAGCCTCTGCTTTCTGCAGACTTTCTGCAGCCTGAACGTAGGGTTGTAGCCAATTATGCATTAAAAAAAAAAAAAAAGTTTTTCCTTTTGTGCATATTTATGCATCATCCTACCAGGCATGAGGGTTTTTTAAAAATAAAATGCACACACCCTTTTTTTTTCTCTTTCCCTTTCTCAGTTGTAGTCCACATAAGTGAAGGTACTCCCTCCACATAATATCCCATCAATCTGCACAACCTTTCACACCTGCCTCTATGAAACAAACCCAGTGCTACTCATATCTAGCTAATGAAACCAGTGGAACAAACCTCACCAGCCCCTACTGAATAAGAGAAGAAAGCTGCCATTCCTCAGCAACCACAAAGCATGCCGGGTCATTTGATTCCAAGTGGAGAACAGCTACTAGAGATCCCAAGAAAGGTAGGTGAAACAAGCACTCTTATCACAGTATGAGGAACAAAGGTTTTGCAGTCTGTATCTGACAATTGCTAGTTCTATCCATATGCTAGCAGCTTTCCAACAGTGAGCATGTACAAATCCATAGTGCCTTTTTTGGTCATTCTTTACCAATGCCATCAGTCATGTGCTATTGTTGTTTAGGCTCCCTCAATATTCTGCAAGCAACTTCCTGCTGCACTGCTGCTATTTTCGGCCCAGGATCCTGTCTAGTTTCTTCCTCTAAGCCCGATCCTAAACTCAATTATGTCAGGACTCATTCCTGCAGTGCTGCTCACAGTGGTCATATGTCTTATTTGAGAGAGGACAGACCACTATTTAAAGATCCCCTGTATTTTAGAGGTGAGGAACCCATGGCCCTCGTTGAACTCCAGCTCCCTTCAGCCCCGGTCAGCATTGCCCATGGTCAGGGAGGATAGAAGTTGTAACCACAGGGTCTCCACCCCTGCTCTACTTGAAGGGCTGTCTTGTCCAAGTCCATTTTATAGATAAGAAGGTCCTTAAAGTTCCCATCAACAGTGAACACATAAACAGCAGAGCAGAACGACCAGGCACTCAAATCAGTTGGTCACATTCTTCCCCTCTACACTGGTTTCTATTTAAATCATTTCTGAATTTGCATCTATGTATATTAAATGAGCACATGCAAAGTTTATGCAGATTTGCTCTCTTTTCTTTGGTGATGCATAGATGGGCACCCTAACTTACATCCACTTCACTTACCTCCACCAGCTAAGCAGATTTAGCTAAAGAGAGCAAAGACACAGGAAGTCACAGGTTGCTTCTCACTTACTTTTTGTTTAACTTTCACCTCCTCTTGTTTAGACTCCTAATAATGCTCCCAAGAGGCAAAAGAGAAGTTCAAGCAATAATTTGCCACTCTACTCAGTCTCTGATGTAAAAACTAGATGAGAAAGGGAATTATTTCCTTTTTAAAAAAAAAAAATCAAGGAAGCATACCATGACAATATTTAGGGGTTGCATATTTCAGGATTTCTTCTGAAGAATAAATAACACTTGGGAAGTGGGTTGGAGTTGGGGTAATACATATGTAATACGTGCCTCTCAACCCCAATCATTTACAACAGATGACCCACAATCAAAAACTCATGGGGAAAACCTGCTTCTGATCCTGCAGATGGGAGAAGAAGCTTAGAGCTGCCAGTGCTTATTTTGGGACATGGCTCCTGTGCTTTTAACAGCTGTGTGACAGAATGACAACCAGCAGGCGATGCTTCTCCTGCCTGACACTGTATCACCACACTAGGAAAACATCCACTTCCTGAACTGCCTCTTATCTGCCTGCTAAACATACAGGAGTAAGTTGGCAGTTCTAAATAGACCATGTGCCACTTGTGTGCCTGTCGCTAGATCAGAAAGAGACAAGATGGAATGATCAAAAGGATGCTGGACTTTCTAGATTCAGACATCCAGTCTGTCACCTTCCTTTACACTTTGGATTGCTTGCAAATCGGCTGAACTATCACTGGCCAAATCAATCACAGCAATAGTAGCTATCTGTTCAGGGCTCCCATACAATCAGTGCCGCCTTCACAGTCAGCCATGCAATGTATTTTCACAAGCATCTGTGTTGTTTTCAAGTTAATTCATACTTCAGGATGGTCTCAGCATGCTTTCTCATCCTCTGCCCCCTTCCCCACTTATTCAGAGCAGCCTTCTTAACAGCTGTGTGTATATAAGTAAAGAGAAATGGACCAGGTGGCTTTGCTTGTAGCCAGATGGGCCAGTGACTGCATGGGGAGCAAAAATATGTTCAGTTTAAATCCACAAGGGTTTATGTGAAATGTGGTCTGGGTAAAGGACAGTGATCCAACTGCTAGCAGCTAAGCAGGCTGGACCTGGCTTGGAAAGAGGAAGGAGGCTGGTGTTATAAAGCCCCGGCTCTTTGCAGAGTCTTGTGGACTGTGTAAGTGAGATCACGTTCTACTGGACTAGAGGGTTAGGGATCTGTTGCTGGCTTTATGGTGCCACAGGTTCTGGGATCAAAGCCTTAGCACCTACCAGGAGGAATTAGACAAATAAATGGCTCCTTTGGCAATGATATGTTTACTGATTATTATTGAATTGAAAAGCATAAACCAAATGCTGACCTTACAAGTTTTTATTTAAATTGTGCATCGCAAACAAATGCCTGATCATGGAGCTCTGGAGTGTGTGGTCTATGCTAGAATATGCAAGCACTTCAGTTATTTGATCCAGAAAGCGATGGCTGAAGCTGCAAGCCTCCAAGCTGCCTCTCGCCCACTCAGCTGCAAGAAACAACAACCCAGTGGCACCTACTGAGGAAGAAGGCTTTTCAGAAAACAGCAGCAGAGCCCACTTTCTCAAAAGCATGTTGCACTAGCCTCAGTTGGCAGGCTGTCAATGCACAGCACACACAAACAGGTGTAGAGAAGAGGCGTTTGGCCCCGGCCCCACTCTTTACAGACAAGCTGTGAAATGCAAAGGCTAGAATGGCATCTTATTGCCTGGGTCGGAGCATTAGCAGATGGTTGGACATGATGCCGGATGGATCTGGTGCAATCACAAGCAGAGATGCTCTGGATAGAAAGGGCAAACAGCTCTCATATTTAAAACTGTTGTTTTAGCAACTCATTCATTCAGCCTTGACGCCGAAGAAGTTGAAACTTGCATAGGTCAGGCCTGCACAACTTGTCACCCATCTCGTCAAATGAAGGCAAGTAGTGCAGCCTCCCAGGTTCCTGACAACTTTCCTCTCGCCCCCCCCCCCAAAGCTCTTAGTAAACTTCCAGGCAGGAAGAAAAACCAAGTAAGTGATCTAGTGCTTGATGGGCTACCTTACAAAACTAAGGAGCTCCATTCAGCCTGGTGGGTCACAAAGTTGTCTGGGTTTGCTCCAGATCCCAATGAAATACAAAATCAGTAAAGATTGGGACTGTCTGGGCACTTATCCGTTCTGTTACCTGAAGGCCATCCCATCAAGTAGCCCCCCTCCCACCCCAACAGCCTCTTCTACAGTTACTGTACATACTGCTCTACGAAGGGTGGGTGGGTGTCCAAAGTGGCTTAATAGCCTTGGAGAGAGAGAAATACAACACCCACACAGAGCAGAAGCCAGCGCTCCCTTCTCTCTGGAGCCCTAATGAGAAGACAGGCTCTGCTTGCAGTAGGAAAACTCAAACTGATCCCATCCTATTGCTTCGCTCCCTGCCCTTGATCTCTTCCAGTTCAGGTGTGGGTGGTCGTTTCGACACCGCTTTCTTTGGTCACACCTACGTGGCACCGGTTGAGAAAAGCAAGTCAAAAAACCTGGGCCCTCCTGCCACCACTTCTTCCGACACCCCTTGCAAAGCATCGCAGATAAACACGTTTTCAACAGGGACCGCACCCCATCCCGCCGCCAACCCTTCCCTTGTCACTGACTGGCGACGCTCTTGGGCACCTCTCCCTTGGCACCGGCAGCCCCTTCCCTGGCATCCGTGCCATGCCCGTGCCATGCGCCCACGCCAAACCCGTTGCCATCACTAGACAGCCCTGCTCGGGTGCGGCGGCGTGGCTGAACGACTGATGTCATGATCTCCATCTCTCTCTCGCTCCCCTCCCCATAGACTGAAAGTTAGCTTGCACCTTCCGGAGCAGCCCAAATTTTGGGAACAGAGTCAGGGGAGCCTAAAAGGACACCCCGCGCCCCCTCCTCCTACCTTGGGCAGAGAGAGTGGCTGGATCGGCACGTGTATGCGCGTGTGGCGTGCCTGGGCGAGGAGAGCCCGGGAGCTCTTGATGCAGCAGCAGCAGCAGCCTTCCTCTCTGCCGCCTGCCCTCCTTCTGCAGGTGAGCCTTCGCCTTGTGCTGCTGCCTGCCTGCCTGCCTGCCTGTGTTATGTGTGCGCGCCCTGAGTCACTGCAGCATCTCTGCATTAGGATGTGCTCCTCCCTTCCCCTCCCTTTCCCTGCGCGCTCCCTCTCCGCCCCCCCCCCCGCAACGTTCCAGGGACCGAGAGAGAGAGAGAGAGAGAGAGAGAGAGAGAGAGAGAGATGGGGGCACCCCCTCCCTCCCCCCTCTCCGCCGTTACCTCATTTGCCAGGACCAGTCAGCGCCTGCGAGAGTGACTTGCAAGCAGCATCCATAATGCGTGGTCTTCCTCAGCTGGCGCGGCTGCTCCCAGCTCAGACGGTCCCTTGCAACACTTGGGTGGGCGGGAGGTCGGCTTGCCCTGGGCGCACCCCGTGGTGAGGGCTGCGGGGGGCGGGGGACGGGGACATATGGTCGCGCGGGGAGGGGAATCTCCGGCTCGGCCCCTCCCCTGCCCGTTTACATTCTTAGGCAATTCGAGATAGGGGGGGAAAAAATCCAGACTTCCAACCCCGCCCACCTCCGGCAAATATTTAATTCCATAATTGCGTGTGTGGCACAGGATATGATTTGCGGCGTGCAAGGGCCAGCCTCGGAGGCGCACATCCTGCTGAAAGGCGATTTCCCATCTCTGGCTGGCATTCTGCAAGTGCTGCTGCTGGGCCTGTTTACCTGTATCATAGGAGCCAACTATTAGGGGCCAAGAGGTATATGCTCCCCCTAAAATATTTGAGGGAGCCACCCCTCCCCCAAAGTTGATGGGCATTGCCATTCAAATGGTGTGCATGCAGGGCTTACCTGGGCCTCCCCAATATTTTATTCTAGTTGGCACCCTTGACCTAAATCATCTATTATCTATTTCTATCTCTATAGCTATCTGTTTCAAGGTGGGCAATCCTACTGGGGATTGTCCCCCTGCTAACTTTATTGAGGACCCTGTTTGTTGTTGTTTAGTCGTTTAGTCGTGTCCGACTCTTCGTGACCCCATGGACCAGAGCACGCCAGGCACTTCTGTCTTCCACTGCCTCCCGCAGTTTGGTCAGACTCATGTTTGTAGCTTCGAAGACACTATCCAACCATCTTGTCCTCTGTCGTCCCCTTCTCCTTGTGCCCTCCATCTTTCCCAACATCAGGGTCTTTTCCAGGGAGTCTTCTCTTCTCATGAGGTGGCCCAAGTATTGGAGCCTCAGCTTCATGACCTGTCCTTCCAGTGAGCACTCAGGGCTGATTTCCTTCAGAATGGATAGGTTTGATCTTCTTGCAGTCCATGGGACTCTCAAGAGTCTCCTCCAGCACCATAATTCAAAAGCATCAATTCTTCGGCAATCAGCTTTCTTTATGGTCCAGCTCTCACTTCCATACATCACTACTGGGAAAACCATAGTTTTACTATACGGACCTTTGTTGGCAAGGTGATGTCTCTACTTTTTAAGATGCTGTTTAGGTTGGTCATTGCTTTCCTAGGACCCTGTTAACATGGACCAGATAACCACATTCAGTGCTTAATACGGAACCCAGAATTCATGCCCAGAAATCTGTGCTTCCCAAAATAACAGGCTAGTTCTTTCTGAGATTGGAAAGTGTGTTGGAGCATGTGCAGAGAGCAGCATTTCCTCACTGCTGCTGAGTCAGTCTGCTCAGCCCAGTCTGCTGCCATGCAGCTGCAGGGAAGAGAGTTCTTTCTAATAGGCAGCCAGATGTGCAAATGTGATTTGCCATGGCATGTAGTGAGCCTTGTGTATGGAGTATGTCCTATATGAACACTAAAACATTAGTTCTCAAATGACATAGTGAGGTAAAAAGAGCCTGGTCCCCTTGCCTTTAATGGCAGCCCTTTGGCTGATGCTTTTCAAAGGTATGGGGTGCAGGATGATTCGGCTGAAATCTGATGGGAGGACAATGCAAAATAGGCATCAAATACAGAAATGGCGTGGAGGAAGAGAAATATGTTTATTGAACCCCAAAAGTTTCAAGTATCTTCTTTAGAGGCACTTTTTGGTGCAACCAACTGGATACTTTAGGCTCCAGCTTTGTTAAAAAAGGTTACTGAGACCCAAGAGACAAACTGGTTGCACCTATAGTGTCCCTAAATAAGATATTCGATAAACATTAAATATGTTTAATAAAGTTTAATAAATGGGGTTTTCTGTGCATCTGGAGGCTTCCCCCCCCCCACTCTCACCCCCTGCCCAACATTTGGAGAAGTAAGAGATAAGGTTGCATAAATGCACTGTCTGGTAAACCAATGTATTTTGAAGCCTACAGTAGTGAGGTATCAGGCAATGCAACAGATTAAATTCTTGATTTGCATTGCTTTGTGAGGCACAAACTGCAGTTCTATACACTTCTGTGTTTACTGTGATGGAGGAAATTGCCACACAGATCTTCTTCCCTCTTTGTTCTTTTCTTGGTTTCTTTTTTCTCTGCTGTATGTGTTGTGCTGGGACCAGTCCTGACATTTGGACAGGGCTGACAAATTTATATATTACTTCCCACTACAAAAAATCCCAAAGCAATTTACAAGCAGAGTAAAAATGCAATCATTAAAAAAAAAATGTGTAAGCATGTTAAAAACATCATAAAATCTTCATCAGCGTGTTGAAAGCTACTTAAGCATGTTAAATGTTACACTTATTTCAACTTACATTAAAATGCATAAGTGTTTGTTAAAGGCATTTCTCATCCCATAAACATTTTGTGCAGGACAGAAGACCTTTCCGTGAAGCAGCAATAAGCAAGCAGTTGCTTGGGGCTGTAGAATCAAGAGGAGTGAGGCAGAGGAGAGAGAGAGAGAGTTTAAATCTTACAAATGAGCTCCTGAAAAAGTGGGGGCAGTCATGTAGACTTTTTCTGAAATGTGATCAAGTGAGGATTGCGCGAGGCCGGTGCCGCTAGTAGTACACATGGTAGCAAGGAAATGTTGTTTCTCGTTGCCCTAGAGATCTGGTCTTTAGAGAATACTTGTCAACTCCCAGTAGACAGATGAACTGCAAGTGTTTTTTATGGCCAGCTTTCGAGTGATTCATATTGCTGTAATAATATCTCAAGTATTAATGGGTTTACTTCCTATCATTCTGCAGAGGGAGATGCTGTATTGTCCTGCTGGAAGGAAAAGTAAGAAATAACTATATAGATACACACACACACAGAGAGAGAGAGAGAGAGAGAGAGAGAGAGAGAGAGAGTAGGGGCTGCTGCCCCTGCTTGCTCTGCTTGTGAACCACGCTTACCCGCCAATCCCCTGCCAACCCTCTTTCACCACACCTGCCTAATCCCTCATCCCTTTACACCTGACCAAATCCCCTGCCTTTACACCACACCCATTTCCTTGCCTATTCCCTCACAGCTTGCCCCAACCCCTTTTAAAGGAGGGTGGGAGGCACGTCAGAAAGTGGGCTGGCAAACTGCTCTCTGAAGCACCTCTCCCCTTCTGAGAAAACACACTCCAGCAGCATCTAATAGTGAGGGGCTGCCGTTTCAGAGTGACTTGGCAAAGTGCTTCCCTTTCCACCCTCTGTTAAACAGCTTACCTGGGCTGCCTGTCACCTGCACTGCTTGCTGGCTTTTCTGCCCACATGTCATTTTGTTGTCACACTGGAGTTGGTGTGGCCACCTGCTGGTGACCACCTGAACTACAACATGACTACAGCCTTACATTTTTCTGTCTATAGGAAAAAGTGCATGTATGTATTATGGTGTGCATGTATGTACATGTCTGTCTATCTATCTATCTATCTATCTATCTATCTATCTATCTATCTATCTATATCTATTTAGCTATACATGGACAGATACATGTCTACACAGAAGCAAGTCTCATTGTTTCCAGTGGTGTTTACTTCCAGGAAATTATGTATAGAATAGCAGTCTTCCAGTATAATTCTATGATTATCTAATCAGAAAGATGTCCCATTGAATTCCTTAGGGCTTACTCCCAGGTAAGTGGGTATATATATTTGCAGCCTTACATTGCAGTCCAAACTTAGTAGATCCCAGATTGACTAAGCCTCTCCCTGCCCCAGAATTCTTGGCATGTGGAATGGGGAGCTCTGCACAGGTGAGTGATGTTGAAGCCTAGCAGGGCTGGGCCAGGGGCAGTGCATCCCATTTCACTGCCTGAGGAGAACTGGGAAGGTATTACACCCCTGTCCCCAAAGCCTGAAAGCTCCCTTACCTGGATTGTGTGGCAGCACCCCTGAAGATGCTGCTTCTTTGGGTTCTGCTGCCTGCGGCAGCTGCTTCAGCTTGTCTCATGGGTGGGCCAGATGTAGCCAGCTAAGTTTGGCTTCAACAAGCCTTTTTTCAGGTCACAGCTACAGTTCAGGTTTACTCTTGTCTGTTTTACAAATGTCTGTTTTGCCTGCTCCTTCTAGTGCTATTGTATTTGGTCTTTGTGTTGGGTCTTCAGTCAGTGGGATCGTTGTCCGATCACATTGAGTCTTCCGTCAGGATGCATTGCAGGGGATCAGACCCTTGGGTCTCTTTCAACTTCTATTATTCTATGTTTCACTTCCTTTATTGCAATCTTTCCAGATCTTCAGCTCACCCATTGGTTTTCTAGATCACGACAGAAAATTAAGTAGCTGCCATCTTGTTGACTGGGCCAAATCTGTGGAGTTATTTAGGGGTGGCGGCAATAGTGGGGAAATCAGCAAACTTTCTCAAAATGGGAGGAGCCCAAAATTCCCAAATGTTGGATTGGCAGGAGTTCTGCCCATGTACATTTTCGTGACATTGCAAGATGGGAAAGAGAAAAGTTTTCTGTATTCAGTTTCCAGTGCATTAATAACGTGCCTGTGCTCTGCTTTTACATGTTATCAAAGCACTCCAGACACTATAGGAAGGATACAGGTGCTGCAGACGGACAGTGTGATGTAGTGGTTAAAGGGCTGGACTAGATCTGGGGAGACCCTGGTTCAAGCCAGCATGAATCTCGTCTTCTGCCTATTGTCCCTCAAAGCACAACCCATTTTGCAAGGTTGTTGAAAGGGTAAAAGTGGTGGTGAAAAACTATGAGTTCTGTGGTGGAATGCAGGGATATGGATGTAAATAAATAAGTAGATGCATGCATGGAAAGTGACTTGGCATGCCTTGGATCACAAAAAGTGTATTATTGGAAAACTTCCTTCTTTGCTGTTTTCATTGTGACCAGTTACTATAGGGGTTCTCCAAGGAACGTGCTGTTGGTTTCCTTTACATCTGGGACATCTGGACATAGTAAATCAGCACACGCAATTTGTGTGGCTCCTCTTCCTGAAGGATCCTTTAGCTAGGGACAGCTGCAGGTGCCTTCTGTCCTGAGTTGTCGTATAACCTTGCTCTGGCAACTTCTCCATTCACTCTCCTGTGCTAATAATTCTGTTGCAGAAAATGGTATAATAATAATAATAATAATAATAATAATAATAATAATAATAATAAATTTTATTTATATCCCGCCCTCCCAAGCCGAAGCCGGGCTCAGGGCGGCTAACAACACTAAAACAGTGCAACATTATATAAAAAAAGAAAGCAGTGAAATCTAATGCTGCTCCCAGAAGGATTCACCCTCCCAGAAGGATTCACCCTCCCTCTCTCTCTCCCTCTCCTCACACCATCTCTTGGAATGCTGCTCTCAGGATGATCTAGGAGAAGATGGATAGACCCATGTGTTTCTGTCAGGTGCCTCCTGCCAGACAGCTAATCACACAGATGGAAACTTCAGGTAGCTTTCTCTGACCTGTGAGGACTGACCTGCAGCACAGAGTGGGAAGAAGGCGGCTTGAGAAGAGACCTCTCACCTTCCATTCCATCTGGCAGACCCCACCCTTTCACCATTGTCAGTTTCTTAATAACGTAATTGATCAATGGGCATGGGACTGTCGGCTTTGTAATGGCTGGCCATTTCAGAGGAGTAATTAATGCACTTGCATGACCCTGTATCAATGGCAGACACTTCAAAAGTACACAATCCTTTTGCTTTGAGAGATTGTATTACATGAGAATGCCCCTGTGACGTCAGGGTTCACCTCCTATGTAGGAAGGCAATGATAAATAGAGAAGTTTCTTCCATAGCTCATTTCCTATCCACCTGTTTCTTTATCGACTAGTCACTGAGATCAGTGGTACAGTTAGGTAATGTTAGACTGGACTAACAGCACAGATACAGATAGGTAGCCGTGTTGGTCTGCCATAGTCAAAACAAAACAAATTCCTTCCAGTAGCACCTTAAAGACCAACTAAGTCAGTTCTTGGTATGAGCTTTCGTGTGCATGCACACTGAAGAAGTGTGGTATCTGAAGAAGTGTGCATGCACACGAAAGCTCATACCAAGAACTGACTTAGTTGGTCTTTAAGGTGCTACTGGAAGGAATTTGTTTTGTTTTAACAGCACAGAGTCAATGATCTTATGGAGACCCATTTCCTGTTTCCTCAGTAAAGGTTATTACTTCCTTCAAGAAGCTGTAAGACCTAAGTTATCCCTGTCTGGGGACTCTCCCACACATTGTGTACCCTGGAAATCTGCCCTGAAGTCTGGCTTTGACAGCACCACTGACTGTGTTATCTACTGACTCCTATATAAACACACACACTACATTCATTTAAACACAAAGCTGCCTCTTTTCTCAAGTACCTGTCTCTTCTCTTAAGTGGCTTTCTCCCCCCCCCCCCCGATTTTTGTCCATTCCCTTTAAAAAACAAACAAACAAATTTCAATTCAGTCTGTCCATGTATAACTCTTGTTTACATTATGTGGTCACACAGCTTAGAATTATCCTGGACAGAATTAATCTGGAAGTGGGTGGTGCTGTGGTCTAAACCGCTGAGCCTCTTGGGCTTGCTATCAAAAGGTTGACGGTTCGAATCTGCGCAACAGTGGTGAGCTCCTGTTGCTCTGTCCCAGCTTCTGCCAACCTAGAAATTCGAAAGCATGCCAGTGCAAGTAGATAAATAGGTACTGCTGTGGTGGGAAGGTAAATGGCGTTTCTGTGCACTCTGGTTTCCATCACGGTGTCCCGTTGTGCCAGAAGTGGTTTAGTCATTCTGGCCACATGACTCGGAAAGCTGTCTGTGGACAAACGGCGGCTCCCTCAGCCTGTAGCGAGATGAGCGCCACACCCCATAGTCACCTTTGACTGGTCTTAACCGTCCAGGGGTCCTTTACCTGCAAAACATCCCCCTTCCTTGTGTGCAAGAATTGGATATGCCCCCATCAAATATGAAAGGTGTTCTGACTAAAGTATACTGCTGCTTTAAATTTAAGAACAACACATATAGCCCAATCTTATACATGTTTACTCAGAAACAAATCCTGCTGAGTTCCCCAGTAAGCATGCAGACAATTGCAGGTTTCGTTTTAGTGTGTTGTGTGAGACACAAAGGGAGCAAGCAGGGGATGGATGGACATTCAGCTGAATATCTCTTGAGAATCTGACTGGTGAACGAAGGATGGTGGTAAATTGCCTGCTTACTTCTTTTGTGCCAGAAAGAGCAATCTGAAGGAGAATTGGAATCAATCCAAACTCCCACCGGAGTAGGCTGAGGTCAGAGGAGAACGTGGAAGGTTATTTCGCCTTAAAGAGTGGCTCAAGCTAATGCCCGCGAACATCTCTGCCGGCATCGATCATGAAGACGAGGCCAGTTCCATTCCCTGTTCAGTTGCCTCTACTAATAAATGTCTTCTGCTTCCTCCATAAAAGTTTCACACAGTGTTTGTGTGAGAGAAAGATTAGAGACCCAGCAGAGCAAATGCCCAGAAGTAATTTCTCTAGAACCAGAACAGACTCCATCCTTCCCCCTCCCCCTCATAATGGCTTGTCTGTGTACAAGAAAAACCTTGTCTGTTTTATTGGTATCTTTTAATTCCCTTCATTGCAGCTCCTTATGTTTTTGTCTGGCTGATTTGTGTTTATAGTAAGGTGGCTTCCCATGCATCACAAAAAAGAGGATGAAAGGTGACAAAAGAGGAGACAGATTGGCATAGACTGATGTACATATATTGATGTGTATGGGGTGTTAGGGGAGGGGTAGTACCTGCCAGGCTTCTTCTGGGGTAATCTGTCCACCTTTGGTCCCCACTCTGCACTCAGCTCTCACCTGTGGCTCCTAGAAGCTGTCAGCATGTGACCATAGCCACACCCTGGGAAACAGCTTTAACTGGTCAGCTAAACCAGGTGAGAGTAGTCGATGTGTCTCAAACCCTCTGTGCATTAAGGACTTCCCCTTGCCTGTGAAATCAGGCTCTGGTAGATGAGGCCAACAGATGAGGCCAACAGTGGGTCCAATGGTCAAGAAGGTGGTTTCTGCATGTGTTGTAGAGGGAAGTGAGGGGCAGATGGGGCTCATCAACCTGGGAAGGGAGCCATGTAAGAGAAGAAATACTCTGATCCCAGATCTCTGATGCCTTGCAGTTATTTGTCAAAAAGGCTTCAGGAGTAAACCCTGAGTTAAAGTCCATACCCGATGCCTTTGAGAGAAGAAAGGTCTAAGGAGTAAACCCTTCACAAATCCAGAGTGGAGCCTTTAAACGGTTGAATGGCGCCTTGTACACTTCCTTCTGACAACAACTGGAGCCAAGCTGCTGCCAAACGTATTGCTCTGCTTTCCTTTGGACCACATCAACGAAGCCCATTGTCTTGTTGTCTGGGCAGCTGAGGACCTCCATACACACTGCCCAGGCTTGTGCCCTGGAGAGGTCACTTCGGTGCTGCTAACATAGCGAAAACAATGTGGGAGGCAGCAGTTATGAGTTGCCAGCCTCTGCAGCCATGGCAGGTGCAGTGATTCTCCAGTGGTTTGATTTCCCCCTTGGAGGTGCACTCCAGTGTATCTTGAGACAGACAGATGCCAGGTATGTATGTATGTATGTATGTATGTATGTATCAATCATCTATCTATATCTCTCTATCTCTCTATCTCTCTATCTCTCTATCATCTATATCATCTGAAATATGTAATTAGTGGGGGAAACTGTGTGACCAGGTGATGTGCATTTTCTCAGTCTACTGTCCAGGTTCTAGCAGTTGATGGGCAACATCAAGACTCCTGTTCTTCCTTCATATGGGTCTTTGGGTGGCATTCAATGGAGCACCACAGGTTCCCATCCCATCCCATCCCATCCCATCCCATTCTAATCCATAGCCAAACTGCTATCTGGCACTTCCTGTGCGTTTCCGCAGGGCAGCATCTTGGTGTAAAGAGATGGTGCCTGGAAGACCAGTAGGATGGAGACTAAAGGAGGCTGAATGTGCTTGGTGGTTCAGGGTGGAGTTTGATGGGCAGATAGAGTGAACAAAGGAACCTTTTGAGCCAAGTAGAAAGGAACTTGTCTGCTTATGCTAGCACTTCAATCTGATATTTTACTCCTCCCTGGAGAGCCTGAGGAGGCAGCTAAAACGCCATATCAAGCCCTGAGACCTGACAAGCTTGTTGAAAGAATCCTAGGCTGCTGGGATTTGTAAAAGAAACCAATTCCTTCCCAGAGCCTTGTTTTGCCTGGGCATCGCTGGAGCTGAACGGGGTGTGGGAGACTCTGATATCTTCATCCGATTAGTCAGATCTGAAGCAATTACAACTTCATTAGCTAAATAGGCTCTTCTGTTTCCCACCCTCACCACTTCAAGGCTTTGCCCCTTGGGATCCTGCTGTTAAGAGCTGCACAGAGGAAGGCTAGAGGAGGAGGAGGAGGAGAGCTGCATGGTGCTGGCCAAGATAAGGGGAGAAGAAGCATTGCATACAGCTCATTTGTCAGGCCTGAAATGGAGAAGGGAGATCTGGGTTGAAAAGGAGCTATAAGAGACATCAATTTAACATGCTTTCATATTTCTCTTGCTTTCAGAGACTCATAGTATATGGAGGGACCTTCAAGATCATAAAACACTCCAGGGGCCAGCCTTAGGTAAAAAATGAGGGGACAAACTCAGGGGACAGAGGGTGGGAGGCAGTGGTGGCAGGCCATGAAGTGAAGAGTTTAAGCAATGAAAAAGGACAATATTATAAACAGTTTAAAACAAACTACAGTCATAAGAATAGGATGGGTCCATCTATCTGTCTGCCTGATGTGTCAAAGGGCAGAGTAAAGAGATACATCTTCAGGATTCATCATGCAAGTTGAGAGTTCCTTCTTCCCTGTAATGATTTAGATTTGCACACATTTGCATAAGGGTAAAAACAATATTTCTGAAGCAAGAAGCGTACTCTTTGTTTTTATATGACATAAAAGTTTCATAGCAAAAATCATTCTAGAAGATCATTCTACATGTGTGAGGGAAGGCAAGATGCTTCTTTTAAAAGGTCACCTACAATTTTTATATTGTACCTGTCAGGGAACTGCCATCGGATCTCAGGGGGGTGGAGAGGCTCTCGGATGCTGGGGAGGGAACCAGCAGGGAAAGAGGAAGAGCTTCCGCTGAGGAAGAAGGGAAAGAGGAGGAGTCGGAGGGAAGGCTCAGGGACACTTCCAGCGAGACCAGTGGAGAGAGCTCAGGACCTCCCCTGGGGACGCCCACTCTGCGCAGAAAGCTGACGCGCAGGGAATCCAGGCGGAGACTTTCTGTCAAGGAGCTCTTATGTTGGAAAAAGTTCAGGAAATGCCCACTGACGGATTCTGCCAGTGATTAAGACAGCCACGAAGTAAGGGCTGTCCGGCTAGGGAAGGTTTTAGCCAACTACTCAACTTGGAGCGGTTTTGGCGCTTACGCACAAGCAACCCCTAATCCCATTACAGTACCTGTATAGAGCTTTCAAGTTTTCAAAGTGCATCAGATGCATTATCTATTTGTAATCTTGCAACCCTGCAAGGTAAGTCAGGTTTCCTATGCTTCATTTTGCAGGGGCAGGGGCAGGGGCAGGGGCGGCGGCTTTCTTAAGGCCATACAGTTAGTTCACAGCAGAGGTGAGATTTGAGCTAGGGACCTCCAGATTCATTGTTTATTCTCTTAGCCACTACACCAGCTCTCATAAGCATTTGCATCAATAATATTTTTTCTATAGAATTAGGAATGGACATAGGTGGGGAGCCCCAGGTAGTTAATTAGTATAAGTCGCCCACAAATCATCAGAGAAAACTAAGGGTGGAATTCAGTGGGGTATGTGTGTGAGAAATGCAGTAGGACTTTCATCCCAAAGACCTCCCCCAAACCTGTTCTGGGTTTCCTCCAACCCTCCAGAGTAGATTTAGGGGGCTTGAGCAATGGAGATGGGATAAAAGTCCTGTTGTATGAACAGACCTCATTCCATGAATGCCAACTACTTAGCTGAATTCTGCCCACACATTGGGCATCTCCATTATCCAGGAGCATATCAATTTGAGACCTCTCCAGGGGTACCTAGTTGGTCAGTTAGGACAAGATTCTGGACTAGATGGGCCACTGGCTTAATTTAGTGGGGATCTTTGTATGTTCTTGTTAGACCCTCACTATATTCATAGTCAGAGATATAAAATAGTAGAAAATGAATCTGTATTCCTTGGTGTGATGGACACTGAGCAGTGTAATATTTTGGAATGAGAATTCTGGGATGGACAAAGTCCTTCTTTGTCTGAAGTCATGACCCAGTGTTCATTTGCCAAGCAGAGCTCAGCTCTTAGGTACAATGGGGCTGTTATCTAAGTGGATCCATGGGATGAGAAACCAAGGAGCAGGCAGAAGCTCACAGGAGCAATCAATATAAGGTCTATTTCGTAGGCTTTTACTTAGATTGTGCTATTCCTGAAATAGAGAGCAGCTGGGATCTAACTGGATTGCCTTGGGGAGTGAAATGATATTTAACTATTATGGTAACGCGACACCCCTTGAGTGGGTTGTCATCAGCATGGATTGAATGGGGAGTGGGGAGGGAGACTGTGCCTTCGGAGTGCAGATGAGAACTCCTGCCTTTTTGAGAGCATTTTGCATTCTGAGTTCTTGACAGAAAAGGCCCTCCATTCTCCCCATCTTCTAATCATCCATTGCAAGCGATCTTTTTCACATCACTGAGCAGTTCTTCAAATGAAAAGGAAGCTGTGCAGCTACTGAACAGAGAGCAGCACTTGGGTGTGTGTGTGTGTAGGAAGAAACACCCATAACCATTTAACAGAGCACCAGGGTCTTCCAATCTCTGGGCTGCTCCATCTGTTAATATAATTTTCCATAAGGCAAGATTTCACTCAGACCTTCTCCGGCTCCTGTACATTTATTGGCAGCTGGCTTTGCTCCTTCCTAAATGGACGCTTGCTTATGCATCACCTATATGATTTCCCCTTGCAGTCGTTTGTCAGGTAGCATATGCCATTTCGAAATGGCAGAAGGGCAGAGAGATGACCGAAGCAGTACAGATCGTTAGCTGCACCTCGGGAAGACAGCCTTTGAAAACCACTCTTGCAATGTTTTCAAGCATCAGGGTAGCTTTTGACTTTTTGTTTATCTCCCTTGTATCAAAAGGTGGTTTTACTCCATACTACCCCAGGGTGGCCAAGTGTCCTACTTTACAAGGCATTTAAAGGCAGTGCTCTGTTTGAAGGACTATCCAGTCCAAGTCCTGTTTAAAGTGAAAGAAGCATAAGAAGCAGCCTTGAAGTTGCCCATTGACACTTAACATCTGGAAAACAAACTGAGCAGGCACAAAGATCACCTGAGCACAGCCTTCCCAACAATGGTGAGCTGTACTGTATTTCTATTTAAGTTAGAGTTATCATTTTTTAAATTTGTGCCTAAGCATAAAAATTAATGTATACAATTTTTATGCAACTATGTCCTCTTTTTTCCCTTTCCCTTTTGACTTTGTGTAAGTGGCCACACTATACCACCCAACGATGATGTGAGTTTCCTGGTTTGTGTAATAATAATAATAATAATAATAATAATAATAATAATAATAATTTATTTGTACCCACCCATCTGGCTGGGCTTCCCCAGCCACTCTGGGCAGCTTCCAAAAAATATTAAAATCCTCTAATACATCAAACATTAAAAGCTTCCCTAAATAGGGCTGCCTTCAGATGTCTTCTAAAAGTCTGATAGTTGTTGTTCTCTTTGACATCTGGTGAGAGGGCATTCCACAGGGCGTTCCACTTGCCACAGGAAACTGTAGCCCATCAGGACCTCCTTTTAGCATTCACCCATAATAATTGCTTGTTTGTAAGTGATGGATCTTACATTTTAGCGTGCACAATATTGGGCAATTTCTGATATGCCAACTTACCTTGAAGGGTTTTTGTAGGGATGTTCTGAGATAATGGGGATGAAGTACCTTGAACATTCCATGAATTATATAAGTATATATATCATCACCATTAATATTACTAGCCAACTGACAGCAAATATACAGTTAACTTTAATTTCTTCCAACCTGGTGTTGATTTTGCCAACTGGGCTTAGTAAACCAGATGCTAAAAATAAATGACATATAACTTTTCAGAGCATTTCCATTAGAAGCCACAAAACACTACATATGGCAGAACTGTTTGATGCAGATGCATACATAGTTACAAGAAAGCTAATATTGAAAGTGTTCTGTTTTATCACTCACATTTGATTTAATAACTTTTTGGCTTCGAGCACTGCAGAAAACAGAAGAAAAAATAGTGAGCAAAACATACCAACATTTATGCCAGCACTGCTTTTTTTTTGCATGTGAAAGTCAGCCATTTTGCATGTGAAATTTGCTAAGAAAGCATTTGCCGTGAAACCATCTCTGCCAGCTATTTATTTAGTCTTTGCTGCTCCTTTTCAAAAAGAAATGTCTTTGGCTATTTTCAGCAATGATAGCTACAGCCTGATCCTCAAGAGCCCTGTGTTCAGTGATATGAGCAAGGAACTGATCTATCTAACCATTTCAGGTTCCAGCTACCAACCTAGCTGCGGGGCCATTCTTCCTCTCTTGCGTAGGAGACAAATGAATGTCGTACTTGGCATCTCTTCTGAACAATATTTTTATTATGTTTAGTGTTCTCTATACAAAAAGAAAATCAGTTTTCTTTACAGTGATTCAAAAACATTTCTGAATATTTTGGCCTTTTTCAAATCGCTCATGCAGTCCATATATTAAACATGTCTCCGTAGTCTGTAAAGCTACTCACTGTAAGTCATTCTTTACAGTCTCAGATATGCATTCATCTATTGGAAAGCAGATTAACACAGAATGTCCTTTTTTTATTTGTTTAAAAAGAAGGCAAATAATTACATAGAATGTATTGGAGCAATGGGGAGGACTTTAAGGAACAGGGTGTGTGTGTGAGTGTGGATATTTACAAATTAAAAACAAACAAAACAAACAGAAAGCAGTACAATAATTTGTTGGTGGTGTTTGAAACCTCCATAGTGCAAAGGGTGGTCTCTCCGCTTTCATCGGTTCAACACGAGGGGGTGAGGGCCCAAGACTGCCTTCTGACATCACGATCATACCATGAAATTTGCTTGAAAGGGACAGATCAAGAGAGAGGCATTCCTGGGTTACATGGAGAGCCACATGACATTCTGGATTTCTTACTATCAGAAAAGTCTTGCTGGCTCTTCTTATTTAAGATGAGCTGCAATGCGTAAAAGAAAATGGATTTCACATTTTATTACTATCATTATTATTATTATTGCTTAGCTGAAGACTTTTGACGCTAGCATAGAATTAAGCCTGGTGCAAGGCATGCTTCCTTTATAGGTCAAAGTCAATATTCCACATTTCACATTCTCTACATTCCGGGAAGTGAAAATAAGGTTTGTTTTCTTTCCTGTAGCTGCTATAGCTGAGATGAGGGGAAAGGCCGCAATAGGTCATTATGAGTCAGGTGAAACACGTAAACAAGAAGCTGAGCCCTAATGGAAATCAATGACTGGCACTCTCCTCGGATATTCCTGACAGGTAGCAGGGTTGTATCTTGTTTAGACACATGAATCCAGGTCATTATAGGCAGATCGATGGCAGGGGTCAGGACTCTGTTATGCTAGTTGACCTGTGGGTCACTTCTACAGGGTGGTAATTGAGTGGAAAGACAATGTCAGGATTGTCCAAGATCATGTTTCCTTTGCTGTAATTGTAGCATCACCAGCACACAAGGCAGAATATGTGTCTCCCCTACTCTAATGTTCCACAGAAGGTGAAGGTGTTCATTTAACTGCCAAACACAAAATAAGCTATGGAGATTGCCTCCTCTTTGAACTTGCTGGCTCAACTTAGCAACAGTGAAGGCAGGCAACAACATCTGGAACTGCCTGCAATTTCCCCCAAACATGAAGGATCTGCATAACAGACACATGGGTCAGATCTTTATTTGTAAAGTTAAAAATGGAAATAAACCTATTATAGTTTTCAACACAAGCCATGAATGGTATAATGGGTGACTGAGTGGCATAGCTGATGTGGTTACATGAGCCAACATCTCAATAACCTCCGGAGTCAGGAACAGGAAACTGTTCAAAATGTCAGATGTTACTACACCTGCCTGTTATGCAGGATGAGCATAGGGGAACAGGTTCCATATCTGCTGTGATAAGTTGGCAGTGTGCTCTTTCACTAGTCCTTATGATTAGAATAAGGATGGGGAATCTGTGATCATCAGATGTTGGGCTCCAACTCCCATCGGCCCCAAGCAGTGTGCCCAATGGTCAGGGATGATGGAAGTTGCTGTGGTCCATTATCTGAAGGGCCACAGGTTCCCTATTCCTGTATCTCAGCAGCCTTTGTAGTTGGGAAGACTATAGATGATGTTTCAACAATGGCTGCCGACTTCTCTGACTGTGTTGCTTGCACCACACTCAATTCTTAAAGTCAGTGAAGATTTGTTAGTCTCTTGGATGGGACTAAAGGGACTGCTAAAGGCAATTCCACAGGAAAATGCTTGTCTCCTAGCATCATGAATATTATGTTGCAGAATTGGACCTGCTATCAGGTGTAAGACAGGAGGAAGAGCAGAATTCAAATTAGATAGATGGATCTCTCTCTTTAGTTCACTCTCTCTTTAGCCTATGCAATCAGGTATTCTGTTGCAGTCAACTATCAAACTGGCCCCAAAGTCAGTGAGCACCCTGTGGTATTTGAAACCTTGTGTCTTGCCCCTAACTTAACAAAGCCTGCTACATCCCTCTCAAATATTTTAGTAGGTTCAACACCCATTAGCTTCCAAGATCAAATGGCATCAGGTGTGTTCACAGTGGCATGGCAGTATGCCTCTGAAAACTTAACTAAAAGTAGTATCTACAACACAATATGCATTGTGCCTGGTTTCATAGTTGCATTTAACAATAGTCTTAGATGTTATTTTATTGTAAACGCATTGCTGTTGATGGAAGCGACCTCAAATACTGTGCATGAGACAGAGATATAAACCTTTTCAATAAAATACAATAAAGTCTACTTATGGCTGTCTGTTCTATAGCAGTGGTTAAAGAAGCCGTCAGTGCATGCCACATTTTGTCCATTGTTTGGTTTCCCTCAATACTCAGCAACGGTAAGAGCCTTTCCAGCTGATCTCTTTTCATTTTGCATAAAAGCATTTGCTGCTCATTTGTTCAGACTCCCAGATGTTGTTGTTTTCAAGGTAGAACTCTGTATAGGAATGTTGCATATTCTCAGCACTCAAAACTGTATTTTAAAACTGGGAAATGCAATCTTTCTCCTGGGTAGCATGCAATGTGTAATTCTTAGTGTTGTGTGGAATGTGGCTAGCCAGGAGTGGCAGCTTGGCCCCACAACCATGGGAGCCTGGTACCATGAGTGCCATGCAGTGTGCATGGCCCTGGCACCTAAATTTGCGGGTGTTCAGTCCCTTAATGGGGAATTTTGTGGGTGTCCAAGCACCCAGGACCCCAGGGAGTTGGCACCTATGTGGATAGTGGAAGCATCTACTGGGTAAAGGGAGACATAAGTGGGGACAGCCATCTCCTCACACTCACCAATTTGTGATATTTTCAAATTATGCCATTCTTCCAATGCTCGGGAGTCCTTTGGAAGCACAGGAATGTCCCCATAGTCCAAGGAGTGGGGAAACTTTGGGCCTCCAGATGCTGCCTAACTACAACTCCCATCAACCCTAACAAGCATGGCTCATTGCCAGGGGTTATGGGAGTTGTAGTTCAGCAGCATCTGATAGGCCCAAGGTTCTCTACAAGTAGTTCTCTTTAAGTAGCCCCTTAAAGAAGGGCATACAGCAGCAGATGTCCCCCTCTGTAGTAATGCCCCAGCAGTTTGTGCTGTTTTCTTCTTTGAATGCAGTGTGCTCTTGCATTAGAGCCCATGGATTCCAAAGTTAAGAAAAAGCAGTGAGCACACACATACCTCTCCCTTGCAGCTGAGGTCCCCTTCCTCATCCATTACTAGAGGATGGGGTAGCATACTACTCATACTGGACTGGGGATAGGTTGCTGCAGGAAAAGTCCAGGCTTCTAATAATTTAGCTTGTCTAAACCCATCTCAATACACATCCTTAAATGGCTCCAGGGCAGGGGTGAGCAATTTGCTCTCTACTGGGAAAACCATACCCACATTTATACAAGGGCGCCCACAGAGAATACAACAAGGAATGAGTTACTGGCAGTTCAATGACTTTTCAGGGAAGGAACCTATTTAGTTGATTTATTCCTTATGAGAGAATTCAAGCCTGATAAAGAAACATCTCACCAAGTGTTCTTGGCTTTTATTTCTGTTACGTTTATATAGGGCTTTAATAAGATATGTAGCTTCTGAACTCATCTCTCATCTCTTAAGCACAAATCCATTCCTGAGGTAAGTATACTGACTATAATGGCAAATGCTAACAATATTTTGTCAACTGTAAGTTAGACTTATTCTTCCTGCTGCAGTTAAAGGAAAGCAAATGGCCTGGTACTGGAGCAGGTTTTGCAAATAGCATTGCATGCAGAACCCTGTCAGATCTGGTTTCAGAACTGCCTTCTAAAAGCACACAGAGCCATTTAATGTTTTTGTTAAAATTCAATCTTTCCTCAGCTTTCATCAAACTCCTGCAAGGCATCTCTACATCCACTAAAAGTTAGCCCACCCGCTTAGCCACAATATTTTTCAAACAGATGGTATGAGGGAGGCTTGGGAGGAAAAAACACATGTGCACAGAATAGGATTGCAGGCACGATAGACTAAATTTGGTTGTTTTTAAAAGGTCTCATATAAAGCTGGCTACATATGCCTGGTTTTATCTTGTGACTTGTAGATAGGCCAAAGTTAGCCAGGCCCATCTATATAGGAATGCTGCCTTAAGTTTAGGGACAGTATACATAATGCTAGAAATTTGTAGTTTGTGGGCTGGATTGGAAAACATATGTGTAGCATTTTGGGAGGTGCCACTTTCAGTGGTGCCACTGTGCAAACAGTTCAAATGCATGCAAAGTGCATTTAGTTGTGTTGCAGTATGTTCTCAGTGGTAGTGCGTGTTTTCTTGCGAAAGGTCCCAAGTTGCGTCCCTGGCACCACCAGAGAGGGTGAACCTGTGGTCACCCATCCATTTGGTGCCATCTCCCATCCACTCCAGCTAGCATGGCCAATGGTCAGGGGTGACAGGAGTTGCAGTCCGGCAACATCTAGAGACCACAGGCTCCCTATCTCAATGTTAGAATTAGGGGATCCTTTTAATTTGATCAAATTGAAGAAAAAAAATTGACAAATACGCCAGGGGAGTAATTAAGCATGCAAAACTATAGGGCCAGGAGATACATTTACTGTACCATTAACAGATTGTAGCCTGTTTAAGGAGTGGTTTGGAACAGTAACCCCAAGCCACAACCTTTCGTTGCCTGGCTTGACTCACAGCACAAGCTTCCCTGGGTTGGTGACAGTTTTCTTGCATTTGAGATTTCATTTAGCTGATTTCTTCTTAAGTCTCAACATCTCCCAGCCTCTTACTGAATACATTAAACCCCATTTCTGCATTTTATGCCCATAGGCGTAGCCATGATTTTTGTTTGGTGGGGGGAAGAACCGAGTTACCTGTGGCACAATTGGTCAGTTAAGTATTTTTATTTATTTACTTTTTGGAGAGGGGGCGGCTAGCTGTCCCTCTGCAGCTATGCCCATGTCTATGCCCATTCATTAGAAACACCCTTGTTAGCAAAGCTACCTTTCAGGCAAGCCAGTTTGAAAGTTCAGCCATGTCACAACTATTTCCATTTCAGAATGATGCTGAAACATCTATTGAAGTTTTCCCTAAATGTTATTTTACAGCTGCGAAACTGTTGGAGACAGATCTCTCTCTTTAAATACTTTTGACTTTGAAAGTGCAGGGAGTGAAGAGAATACATACTGCATTCCATAAATACTGTATATTACGGGGGGGGGGGGACCTCTACCTTCTACGATGACCCATGCCTTCTCAACTGACCAAGCTGAAGCTTCCTTATTTGTACTGCATCGACAGATTACAGACCATCACACCAGGGGCTTAATCTACGGGTAAATATTCAGTTTATTAAGCTTCAGGGAAAGCATGAAGCTGTTTAAGGCATATATGGAAGAACAGTGTCACAACAGAATCTGTATCTGAGGAAAACAGGTTTGCTGCGTGTTAGCAAGTTAGCTTGAGTGCCTTTGATGTGTAACTAACAAGATAGGGTGAGCTCCATGCTGCTGCTTATTTAAGTACTGGAAAAAGCCTCTTTTAGGCTAATTGAGGCCCCTGCATGTGTCAGAGTGGCTTTTACCTTGAAAGCCAAAAAAAATGTATCCCTGACTGATATGCAAATGATAGGAACAATGGAAAGATGAATCAGGGTGGATTCTGAGTGCCTTTGTACTTTTGCATCAAACATATAGGGAATGGAAATCCCTGAACTTTTCACAGAAGAGGCTGGCGGGTTTAATGCCAGGCTAGTTTATTCTTAGTAGGTACCATTCTTTTTTGGTTAGCGGTAGGAAAGCATAGACTGGTTGCTCTTCCCTGGTCACCCTTCCTCCCTTTCCTGCTACATGCAGATTCACGGAGTGGCTATTAACACCACGTGTGAGCATAGGGAGGAATGACTACTTTCAGCAGGAATGGACAACAACCCCCACCCCCAATAATTTATCCAGGAAAATAATAACCCAATTATGTTTCCTACCCTGGATTAGCAGAAAGATGCAACTGTTTCCATTAAACTCTTTCTTTGGAGAAAGATGCTAAATAGCATGGGCAGAGGGATGAAAACCTTGCCTCTGCAGTACCTGCATCAGAACCAATACTTGTATAGCACTAACTGAGATCACAGACAGTTTGGGTCAATGCAACAAGTACCCCCCTCCCCCATGCGTATAGCTTCCACACTGAAGCCCAATATAGTACCGTTTCTTCTTATAGGAAGGAATATCCTACACCTTGCTCGGTGAGGATTATTAAGCCAGAGCCTGGCTGCAATGATCTCTGACGGAAATAAATTGCCATCAAGGTTCCTGTTTATAAAACATCCTCGTTTTTAACCAGTAGCTGATTCCGCAATGTGGTTTCATGCTGCTTTTACCAGGGGATTATACTCTCATCTCCACCCCTCTCACTCCAGATTTCCCCCATGTTTGGGCATTTCTTTTTCTGAGAATAACTTTGAAGCCTTTTAGAAAACACAACAACCAAAAGAAAAATAAAATAATAATCAGCTGTGTACATTATTAATGAAAGGAGTTGCATTATCTCACAAATTAGACATAGGGGGTATAGAGGGGTGTTTATTTCAGTTCGAGTTCTGAAGCCTGGGGTGTAGAATCTGTGCATCCTGCTCTTCTACTGGTCTCTTGTGGGTCAGCTCAGATTTCAGCTGCAGTAAGATTGCTTCGGCAGCCAGTGCATCTATGCCATTTGCTTTGTTTGCGAAAGAGATGATGGCCCTGGTGACCACCTGGTCGGGTTTTTGTTTGCTCTCTGTGGTCCTACCCTAGTTGCTTTCTGTTGATGGTGACTTTGCCGACCCACACGGGATATAAGTCTTCTTGCTGCTGCTGCTGTTGTTTCAGTGTATTGCGTTATGCCAAGGAATAGATAGCATTAACTGGTGATGTGGCTTCTGAACTCTCATTGCCTTCTGTCTCCTCCTTGTCCTTCTTGACTGTGTACTGGCCAATAAAGGAGCCGTCCTCATTGAACTGCCCTTCGCCTCCTTCGCCATAGTCCACCAAGCTGTCATCACTTTCTTGTTGCTTTATCGTGCCATCTAAAGAGGTCTGACTGCCCTGCAGCGGCTTGTTATCTTCATCACTAGCATCAAAAGGAAAAGAAGCGCCATCAGTAGTGGGAAGGAATGGCTTTAAAGGGACAGGATCACTGTAAATATATGAAACTGGTTTCGTCCAGGCGGTTGTACTTCAGAAGGCAAGCACAGTGCAGGAAGATCTGGGAAACACGGCTCCAAGCAGCTTTTTGCAAATTACCAATGAAATCTTTCCCAGTGCAAAGCTACTCAGGTGCAAAGGATAGTATTTTCCCAATAACCTAAATAAATCAGGAGGGAGTCTCTTCTTCAAAGGACTGTGATGGTGGAAGCCTGACCACAACTACAAAGTGAATAAACCATGTAGGAACTCTGAGCTTTCCAGTTGTATTAAGCCACAGTCCCATCAAATTCTAGTTTCTTGTATTAAAAAATAAAGTTTTCTGGTACACTAAAAGGTTAACAAATTTGTTATGGCATAAGCTTTCAAGGACAGTAGTCCACTTAAATCAGTTGCATGAAGTGTTATCCTGAGTTGCAGGCATGCGCTGTATATAACACACACATGGTGGGGGGGAGGGGGACTGTGAACAGTGAGAGAAGGAAACGAAATGCAGAAAAGTACAGGTGGTGATAATTATGTATTTAACAGTAATTATCACAAAATATGGTTGAGTTGGTAACACACCCATCTTGTCACCGATAAGCTAAATAACACATGTGTGATGAAAAATCCATTGTACCCATTTAATCCACAAATTATAGCACTGAACTCCTGATTTATTGTGATTCAGTGGTTTTTATGGTTAGTTATAGAATGTTCTAGGGTCCCAATCACAATGGACTTTTAAGAATTACACTACATATTAATTGGCTTACCAATGACAGCATGGCAGGATATCAACTCAACTGGTTTTTGTGAGGCTGCTGTTAAGTAAATAATATTTACGTCTGGGGTTTTTTCTGCATTTCATTTCCTTCTGATCTCACTGTTTATATCCCCACCCCACTCCATGTGTATCTTAGATTAAGACTTTGTGCATCTGATGAAGTGGGCTGTATTCCATGAAACTTACGCTGTAATAAATATGTTAATGTTTAAGGTACCACAAATCTCTTCAAAGAGACTCTAGGTTGGCAAGAGTTGTGTTGAGGACCAGCCATTTAGAAGGCAGTTGAGTGGCTCTAATTCAATCCAAATTGGACGTAATATATTTAAGTGCCATTTTGGCTATTTT
The DNA here is from genome assembly GCF_964252035.2 of Podarcis erhardii. Classification (NCBI taxonomy): domain Eukaryota; kingdom Metazoa; phylum Chordata; class Lepidosauria; order Squamata; family Lacertidae; genus Podarcis; species Podarcis erhardii. Next base: position 42,299,177 of record NC_138510.1, read on the forward strand.
TAATTTACTCTTAACTATGCAGCTTTTGAAAATGATGCAGAGACACTTTTAAAAATGGCACTTCTACACTTAGCGGGGGTGTTCCATGCTCTTTTCGTAAGGGGAATTTCTGACCTGCAAATATGCATATTTTATTACATTACAGAAAGCCCCGCAAATAGTACTAGTTTCTGCTTTTGCAGTCTTGTTGTCAGCCCCAAGATGTTGCGGACTCAAGAACAACCTTCTGCAGAATTCATGAGGCTGGCTTAACAATACTGGAGCTTTAAAAAAAAAGGCTCAGGTAACATCATAGAGAAAACGGTCCTATCATTGGTTGCTAGCCATAATGAACCTTCTATGTTTAGAGGCTGAACCTCTCTACCCGATGCAGAAAAAGAATCAGGGGACATTTATCTCCATTATGGCCTACTTGCATGCTTGCCAGGGAGGCGTGTGGCTAGTCAGTGTTAAACAACATATTGTGCTGGAGCCGTTGGGACATTCTAAAAGGCATGTTTGTATACCCACATGTGCAGGAATTCATGTATTGGGCTCTGCCAAGAACAAAAGATTTAACTGCCAGGAACAGGAGACTGCAGATCAATGGGGGACTGTTTTAGGGATCTGACATCTTCATCATCTGCCAACCTGAGTCCATCTGTACCTCCCTCTGCCCCTTCCCCTTGAAGGGAAGAGTCTGGACTCTGGATCATGTCATCAAGTGCCATAGAAGAGACAGCTATGTATATCCCCATATATACCTATTGTAACTGTACCATCATGTGCATTTCAACTGTAAATTGTTTTGGGAGCCAATCCTGACTTAAAAGAAGGGTGTGTAATAAATAAATAAATACCCAATTCATTGTCATATCTATGAGGCTCAACTTTTTATCCTAACACAGAAAAAGATCATTTAAGGTTTTGTGTTGCAGTTTTGTTTTGCCATAAGAATCATCTGGTTTTGCCATAAGAATTATCTGGTTAGATAAAACATGTAGCCCACCATTCTGCCAGACAGTGGCCACTACAAGCATAAATAACAGAACAAGTGGTGTCATCATTCCTCCTGATCTTGCAAAACTGTCTAACAGAAGGTAGCCTGTGATAGCTCTCTAGGGCAGGCATAGGCAAACTCGGCCCTCCAGATGTTTTGGGACTACAACTCCCATCAATATAAGGCAATATAAGGAGGCAAAAAACAAGAATGAGAGACCCAGGGCTTTTCATCTAAAATCTTCATTTTTCAAACCAAAAGAGTATGCAGATAAAATATATCCTGCATCATAATGTCCCCTTTGAGTTGTCCTCCCCCACCCCCACCCCCTTCCCAATATACCAGGCCAATGAAATTTCTAAGATATTCCCGGCTGGTTTTGACCTTCTAAAGGCTACAGTCCAGAGAAATATACAGCTAATTCTGTGGGCCCAGTGGGACTTTTGAGTTCCTTCCTCGCTCCCCTCTCTTTAAAGAGCACTCCCTCACACAACAAGCCAAGTGGCTTCGCAGAGGGCTGCTGCTGAAAGGCAAAATGTCAAAAAATTCTCTTGTGCCTTATTTAACCTAGCTCTCTGGATTGTAGGCCAAAGAAGACTGTTAACTTGGTTGCCTTGTTAGTGCGTTAGGTATATACAACTTTGAACACACAAACAACAGTTTACTTATTTGGTTAAATGGAAATATTGCAGCTTATTTAAAGTATTAAGGGAAGCCTGACTCAGGCTGGTTCAGGAGCATCATGGTCAAGAGTTGCATATGTCAGAATGAATATTTTCTGTGTACAAGATTTCTAGGGAATCTTCACTCTGAACTGATGCAAGGCCTCTGGTAGCTGCTGACTTTTTCTTCACCATGTTTCCATTGTTTTACTGCCCAGCATGTGAAATCAGGCATTATCTTGCTTTTCAAACCTCAGAGGCACATAATACAAGTAGCTTACCTGAGCATATGGGGGCTACTCAAATCTGCAGCCCAGAAGACCCCTTTTCTTGTGACTAATCTCCCTTTGAGTGCTGAACTAACCAATGGCTGTCATTGCCACAGCTGAATTAGTCACAGAAAAAGGAATGAAGCTGAGGTCACGCTAATTCAATTGGTTGTGTGTCGGCTCCAAATACGCAGGCAGAATGCAACTCATTGGACACACGGTGCCCGAAATTTCAAGGGAAGGAATAGTAAGTGAAACTTTAATGGTGTTAGATGAAGGTTGGTGGTGGAGAGGCAGGGAAAGGTGGTAGAGAATAAGGTGTGTTTCAGTGATGGAACTGCTGAAAGAAAAAGCTGTGTGCCAGACTTTGGGGCAGTCCACAGTCCTACCTTTCAAGAGACCTTCATGGTCCATGTAGAAAGACAAGGTGAAAAGGAGAAGAAAGAATGGGAATAAAACAGAGAGAGAAGCAGAAAGAGCCTGATCAGAGAGCAAAATGATGAAGTATGCATTTCAGGGGGAAGTGCTGGGGAGAAAAATCCACCTATCCCCCCCCCCCAAGGAGCTAGTCACTTTATTGTTGTGCATACAAAATAAATTAAAAATAAATAAATAAACCTGTTGTGCACCCACACCAAAATATGTATCTAATGGATTCCAAAAGCAAGTAATTTGCAAATAAATGAGATGTGCCCTCAAATCTGAGGCAGGGAGGGAGGGAGCACTAGTAGGGCAGAAGATACAACCCCACATGGCTTCATTAAATGTCGTCCTGAAAGGCAGCTGAGCAGCCACTAGCCTGTGGTCTGTCATGCTGTTCCAATGACGTAATGTGCTACAAGCCCCTCTCAGAAAAGGCTGCCTTCAGGAAAGAAAGGAACATGGTATTCGCTTGACCTTGGTGGAAATCAGGCAGCTCTGCATATGAAGGGAGGGGGTGCTTCTAAGTTACATTTCCACTGTGCGGAGATTGTACCGGATGAGCAGATGGCAAGTGTCTTTTGGGAGGCAGGTATATATTGTGGTTTCAAAATGAGTGGACTGGAGGGGAAGGCACTCTTATTCCATATATTACAAAGGACACACAAGAGATTTGCCTATGCGTAGAGGTGGGGGTGGGGAATGAGTGAAACAGGAAAGAAACGCATTATGAAATGCATCTGCTCCTTTCTTGGTGGCTGTGTTCAATGACCTCTGGGGCCCTGGAAGAATACGGAATTGATTAAGGCTCTATCAAGATAGGAATTCTGACTGTTATGTAGTAGACACTGATGATGTCAGAAAACTGGCCTAATATAGACCCACTTCCAAGTATCATGAAATTGTTATCTGGGTTCACATGAACCCACTTGCCAGCAGTCTGGGCTGTATGCAAGTGCTCCTTTGCCAATTCCTTGTACTCGCTATTGCTATATTTTACACAGGGACCTTTAGTTGGGGGTGCATTGAAATCACCACTGCAACTGCAAATGCTTGACTGAGTAGAAAGCCCAGTAACGTTACCTGAAAATATATGGGGAGCAGGAAGGAGCAGCTTGAATGGGACCAGCAGGTCTGAAGTTTAAAAATTCTAGTTCTGATTTGCTTCTCTCTCTCTCTCAACCAAATCAGTTGGCCTAGTAAGGCATGGTTACTGGAACAGAATGCTATTTAAGGACATGGGCTTCCAAACATCTTAGCTTACAAGGAGACCATTATTCTGGCAGCAAAGTAGAAAGAAGTGACAGTATCTCTTTAATTACAGGCTGCAGTGATTGGAATGCAGTGTGCACAGGGCACTAAGGATGTGAAGGGCATGATGAAAGCATATTAGACATGCTTCTATGAAGGTAGGAAGAGAACCAATAAAGAAAGCATGTCAGCACATATCCTGTCCACCTTTCAAGCACTAATAGTAACTTTTCCCCCGGACTGCTCGATTCCTTGTGAATTTTAAGCAGCTAACCACTTTGCTTCTGACTCCTTATGGGATGTGTCACTTTTCTAACACCCTGCATTAACACTCTGGTTAATTGTAAAAAGAAGAAGAATAAAAATCTGTGATTTTTATCTAGGGGGGAAGGGGACGACAGTTGTTAAAGCATTGTGCCTTCAAAGTGTCCAGCTTGCACATCATGAGTAATCACAGTTAATGGCTTACTGTGAATGCAAATATCACTCCTCTCCTCTAGACAAGGGATGGGGAATTGGATCCAGACTGCAGGCCGGCTCTTTATCTTCCCCACTCTCCATGGGCAAGGTTGAACAGGTAGATGAGGTCATGCAGTGTGTGCTGCATAGAAGCCTCTACCGTCAGCTGATGGAACTTCAAAGTACCACGCATGACTCTCTGTAAGCACTAACGACCAGCTGATTGTAAGGGCTTCAAAGTGTCACACACAGCGTCACAAATGTTGGGGCTTATTATGAGCCTCACTAGGCACTATGTACAGGGTTTTTCAGGTCCTGCTGACTGGGAGTGTCGACAAAGCTGTTTTTGGCCCAGCAATGTCTTTACCTGCTCCACACCTGGTGCCATTTATGACTTCTGGTGAAGGGCAGCGAGGTATGGCTTGGTCAAAACAACCTTGCAGGTAAAATGAGGTTTCCCACTGCTGCTCTTGACAGTGGGAGCAACAAGCGGCGATCTCTGTCTCAGCATTATGCCTGACTGGGAACTGTAGTTTGCTATGCTGAAACAAAACATGGTTGGTAAGACAAATCTTGGCTCAACACCCTGGTTTGTTTGGAAACAAACCACAATCCCTACTTCAGACATAACCTTAATACCTGGGTATTAAGGTTTGTTACGCCTGCTGGCTACAAGGGACGAGTGAAACGGAAGCCTTCTGTGCATTTGATGGTTTAATGGATTACTGTGATGTGCAAATTCTGCCAATGTGTGTGCATGAGGAGCTTAATATCAAAGCTATGGCATGTAACACAGTGACCGCTTCTGCAAAATGAGCATTCAGTTATAAAACCTAAGTTTTTGATGGGTTACTTCATTCATTCGTACTGTGCTGTTTTCTCCTGTCGCCATATTATTATAGTATTTGTCTCTTTATTTTCAATTTGTGCATTAAGAAATTTTCTTTCAGATTTATGCAGAATTCTAGACTAAACTTTTATTCTCACAATGGTTTTCTTGGACAAGAATTGGTGATTCTCAAATTCTCCTGATATACTTCATCAACACACTTTCATTTATTCAATAAAGTAAGTAATGCCTGATAGGATAGTCAATTAACTAGTGTTAATCATAGTTTTTCTTCTAGGTTCATTAGCTTGGAGAGTTCATAATCATCAATATGGTTTGGAATAATAAACTCACTAAGAGAACTTTAGAATAGAGGGCATGGGTTGGAAACCAACCCACTACTTACATGAACAAGACAGTGCTTAAAGTTTCATGGGGTGACAAATTGGAGTGTATCCTCTAAATGTCTAGTTATGTTTGCAAATGATCAGCCTTCAAATAATCCCTCCATTTTAGATTTGCTTATATGGTTTTATGCTGCAAGATGTATGCATGGTACTTCTTTCAAAGTTCTGCAGGGAACCATTCAAGCAGCTTGTTATTCATGACACCAGTTCTTGCTCTTCATCATTTCAAATCAAGCCCTTTTGTATTTCTTTCAAATAATTCTGGAAACTCTGGAGGATTTCGTGGGAGCTCAGTTCAAAATTAACTATATCTGAGCAGAGGGTCTTACCATTAGGGAGGGTGAACCAGCCACCTCAGGCAGTAAATTTGGGGTGTCATGAAAGGGCAACAAAGTGTTCATTATTTAGTTTGTTATTATTGTATCTTTACTGCCAGGAAGCAGGGAGAATTGCTTGTGGGGTTTTCAGGTGCCAAAATAACTTGGCTGGCCTCACGAACTATACACCTTGACTTGATGGTGGTACACCATTTGCTGTTCTGCCTCAGGCAGCAAAAGGTGTTGGGCTGGCTGAATCTGAGTAAATCATCCTGTTTGCTTAAAAGCACTAAGCAAGCAGAGATGTACAAAGAGCACGTTTGCTCTAAGTCACATAGATTAACAAAATGCTAGCAGTGTTACCTGTTTCAGTGCCTTGGAAGCAAGGGGGAAACAAATGTAAAACTTGAACGCAGGACCCATCTGTGAACAGCCAAAGAAAACACCTTGCTTTGGGAAGCTGAGATAAAAAGTGGCTGATGTCCTTAAAAGGTTGCCTTTGAGTTTCATAGAGGGGTGATTGTAGTGGCACATGGCCCCCACTACAACAGTCAAGAGAGGTGGGTTTGCTAGGTTATACAGAGACGATCAACAAAATGAGATTGTCTGAGATCCTATAGAAAAGGATGGAATATGGAGCCCATCACAGGCTTTTGGAGAAAATGTGTTTATTTTTCTCTAGATACAATCTGGGCAAGGTTGGGTTAACCTGTTTCTGGGCAGTGAATGCACTGAGAGTGAGGAGGGTAAGTTGCTGAAAAACCCTGAAGATGCTTCTCTGAATAATCTGGTGTGTGTGAGGGACCAAACAAATTGCTTCCATCTCTCCCATAGCATCTAGCTTTCTATCTGCTGTGGTGATACTAATGAGCATTCTATTATCTTTCTTGATCCATCATGTGCAAATTTCCTGGGACTGTACCATTTCAGACTACACATGAAGCACTGCACATCTGAATGCCCATGTCCCCACTATCTGCACATACAATACTAGCACAAACATAAGCTAGGACCTCTGTTCCTCATGTGCTAAGTTTCCAGAGAAATTTTGATGTGAGTAAAAAAAACATCTTTTATCTGCAGCCTGAAATGGTACAGATATAGGAATAGTATACCATGCAAGTTATCTGCATGTGGAGATCAACACCTTTTTCTTTTGCAGAGATCTTTGAGACATAATGGGAGAACAAAGGGTGGTAGAAAATGCACATTTATGGGAATGTGATATCTTGATGACGATTGAACCGACAAAGTTGCTCTTTGTAATAGGTGGGGTAGAGGGCAGAAAACAAATGCCTGTCACACATGCCAAGCAGAAAGCATACCTGTAATCAAACGACCCATTATCTACCTTCTGGTCATCAGGGTCCAGGGGTACATCTTTATTTTCTCGCACTGTGAATACATATGCAAAGAAGAAGAAGAAGAAGCAGACATCTTACTTTCATGTATTCAAGGCTGCAGTCCTAAACACACTTACGGGACTTGCTTCTGACTTGAGTGGGGACGGGTGAGGAATCCACCAAACTCCGATTCCAAAGCAGACTCTCACATTTTGATCTGGGCAAATCATGATTTCAGAATGAGGGCTGTGGGCCTGCTTCTGCTCTTTTGAAAGTGTTTCCTGATCTTTAAACTTGTAAAAATGGTTAATCCAGCCACCCTTGGCCCGAGCAGCTAGTGCTTTGAATGCAATAGAATGCAAGTCCCTCCGGGAGCGATGGGATTTGATGAAGCTCCATCATTCTCATGAAGAAATGTATGGGAAAAAACACTGCTGCCCCCAGAATTCACATGGACCCTTCACCTCTCTCAAACATTTTTTTTTAATACCTTGCTGTTTGTGCATGGATATTTCATGTTTTTCTTTTAAAATATATACACTGAAATGGGATGGGGGGACTTAAGTCTCATCCCCATGTAGAATTGGTTCAGATGTCCATCCATTCCTAGGTCTGAGAAAACCTGTTTAGGATTGTGCTGCTAGCCTCCCAGCCTCTGCCGTCTTGTAGGTGGTCAGGAATTTAGACTGAAAATGGATGAGAAGCATCTGAAGAAATAACTGACATTGAGGTGGTTTTGCTGTTGGCAAATGTATGTGCAAAGTCATTTTTGATCACTTCCATGCTTTTAATCTCCAAAATATAATACACATAAATCCCAGGCTGAGCAAGATTCTGATTCAAGTTCTCTTTCAAATCTTGTCTCCTGCCATTGAAGTAATCATTATTATTTCCTGCATCACAAATGCCTGGCTCAAAACTGTCACGCTAGTTGCATGCTGAACAGAGCGCAACAAATAAATTGATGTTACTATATTGTGAATAGTAAGGGTAGCATTTCCTGTGCATATGGCGTTTAGAATTGTTGGGAAATTGTCCCATGAGCTTAAAGCAAGACAAAATACAAGCTGATGTGCCTTATTTTTAGAACTGCTGCTCTAGTATTATTTGGATGCAGTCCTGAAAAAGCCGACATTTGCCGACTACTATCATGCAGTGTGATATTCGGTAAATAATAAAACAGAAGAAAATAGTAGTAAAAGATTATGGCTTGGAAGTGTTTCCTAAACCACAGCTATTGTAACGTACAAAGAATATTTCTTGGACTCTTAATATGACCATACTCATCTTAACTGCATACCCTTGGGGCTAATTGAATACTCTTAACTGTGTTTTATAGAGATATTTAGCACTCTGCTATCTTACTTTGAAACAAGGATCTCTAGACAGACCAAGCCAGGTATACTATTTTGCAACACACACACACACACACACACACACACACACACACACACACTGGTTTGCCCTTAATTGACTAGTATGTGGGATTGCTCCCTAAATACAATGGCCAGATACACCAGACAACTTGGATTACAAGCCAACATGGCAAGCTTTTCAGTGCCATATGAGAACCTTCCTATTTATGCCAAGGCATTTTGGATTGTGTGGATGGCTTTTGGAATTGTATTCTATTCTTGCTTTTAGCTTCTTGAGTTTTTGTTCTCTCCTCTTGCGTCTTATCAAACTTATTTGTTGGTTTTAAATTGTATTTATACGTTGTGTGAATGAATTCTATTCACACTTTCGTACAGCACCTTGGAATCTTTTTGAGGAACAGTGGTTAAGACATCTTTGGAATAAATTAAAAGCAACCAGTTTACTTCATCCCAATATCACATAGACCCTTTCTACTGGTGAATGTATTCTTAAATTACCACACTTCCTTTATGCTTGAAGAGACCCGTGAAAAAGTAAGTAATTTTTTGCAAGGGACAGTGGGACAAGTGAAAGAAACACAAGTACATCTATCAGCTGAAAAATGTGAGTACATTTCAAATACCTCTTCCAGCAAATAAAAAAAGGGGGGAAGGGACTTATATCCTATTATGTGATTGCCTCTCACCTCCAGATACAGCATAGTCAAAATCTGTATGGTACTTCTCCCCCGCCCCACTATGGTTAATAGTTCAGGTGGGATGGGGGTCAGGGGTCAGTGTAATTGTGATATAGAAAACCGTGCAGGAAGAAAAGATTAAGAACTCCCTGTCCTAATGCAGCTCCCCAATAAAAAACCCTCTTGCATATCTGCCCATAAATAATATGGTTTTTCTCTTTCTTTTAAGGAAACTGGTCACGGATGCCCCATGTTATGTCTCTTTTGGACCTTGGCATAATAAACAAACACCATGCCATGTATTTTAGGTAGGGCATTATTTCCTTTTGGACTAAGGAAACAGATAATTGTTTCTGTATAACTGGCTTGTCATTCTTGTCACACACTGCAGCTTGATGTTAGAAGCCGCCTGCCACAATCCTTATGTGTACTTAAGGGTCTAGCACAAAACCTTCTTGCACACAAGACCTTATCAGATCTTGGGCGAGAACACAGTGGTCATCGCACAACCATAGTATACAGTTCAAGCAGGTTCTGAGAGAGGTGTTTTACCCCTAAGCCCTTTGAAAAAGAAAAGTATCAATGCAACCCCCCGTGGAGAAAGTCCTTTTGCAAATACAGAAGACACTTATCGTAGTGAGGTCAAATCCCCAAAAAAGTCATGGGATGAGGCTTCACCTCCTACCTAGCTGGAAGTCCTCTTGAATTGCCTTTAATGAGATTACCGTATTTTTCACTCTATAAGACGCACCAGACCACAAGACGCACCTAGTTTTTGGAGGAGGAAAACAAGAAAAAAAAAAAATTCTGAATCTCAGAAGCCAGAACAGCAAGAGGGATCGCTGTGCAGTGAAAGCAGCGATCCCTCTTGCTGTTCTGGCTTCTGGGATAGCGGCGCACCCTGCATTCACTCCATAAGACGCACACACATTTCCCCTTACTTTTTAGGAGGGAAAAAGTGAGTCTTATAGAGCAAAAAATACGGTAATTCTTTTCAGTGCCACAGCTGCTAAAAAGTGGTAGGACGAAATCCTTCGAGTGGGAAGCCTATGATCATTGCTGTTTTTCTAGAAAAAGAGGTGCTGGAACTTACCATGAACATCTCCTTTGTTCTCTTATAATGGCAATGGCACCTACGTGAGATGCCAGAACTGAGTTCCAATGAGTTCCGGCAGAAAAAAGCACTGGATGATTATGATCAGACCATCCATCTAGATTTGGGAATGAATACTTCAAACCCAACAACAATGCTAGTTGATAGCTATTTCTCTTACCTGGATATTTCCCTCCTCTGCTTCTCTTAATGAAGCAAACTATCAGCAAAATCAGGACCAGGAGAGCGATGGCACACATCAGTCCAATAAACCAGCCCTGAGTTGCAATGTCCCCTTGGTTCTTGTTATAGGCTAGTAGGAGAAGTTGAAAGAAAAAACGTTAAGAAGAAATACAATTGATCCACATAGTGCTGAAAAATGAAAATAGCAAGCAAAAGCTATTAGATGCTTCCTGTCCCACCCATTCCCAAGCTTCACATTTGAGGACTGGTGTCTCTCAATGCCGGTCTTCCCAAATTGGCCTGGTTTGGTTGCCACATGAAACCACAGTTAAAATAGAATTATGGTTAATGTAAAAGAGCAGTATGCTAGTACATGCTGCTCTAAAGCAGTGTTTCCCAACCTTGGGCCTCCAGCTGTTTTTGAACTACAATTCCCATCATCCCTGACCACTGGTCTTGCTAGCTAGGGATGATGGGAGTTGTAGTCCAAAAACAGCTGGAGGCCCAAGGTTGGGAAACACTGCTCTAAAGTGCCTGTTGTGACTGGGGAGGAAGCAAATCAAAGGGGGTTTTGTATATTATATGCGAACCAGCAGTTGTGATTTGTTTCTCTTCAAACCAAGCATGGAAGCTAAGGTTTGTTCTTTGCTTAATAATAATAATAATAATAATAATAATAATAATTATACCCCACCCATCTGGTTGGGTTTCCCCAGCCACTCTGGGCGGCTCCCAACAGAGGACTAAAAACAGAATAAAACTAAAAACTTCCCTAAACAGGGCTGCCTTCAGATGTTTTCTAAAAGTCAGGTAGTTGTTTATTTCCTTGACCTCTGATGGGAGGGCGTTCCACAGGGCGGGCGCCACTACCAAGAAGGCCCCCTGCCTGGTTCTGCTCATGGGCTGCATTCACATTGCAGTTTATTCTGTTCCCCTGTTTTCCTAACTGTTTATTTCCACATCACATTGAGCTTTTACACCACATAAAAGCTACTTCCAGAAATACACTAGAATATAGTGCAAGTTTAGTGCTTATTTTCATGTTATTTGCAAATGAATTTTTTTTGTAAACAAAGAACATAGAAATGAGTGCTAAAGTTGTGCTATATTCTGATATATTTGTGGAAGTGGCTTTTATGTAACATGAAAGCTCAAATATAATGTGGAAATGATCAGTTAGGGAGATACTGAGAAAATGGAATAAACTGTCATGTGACTGCAGCCATGGTTTCTTTGGGGGAAACAAACCATAAGCACTGGTTCACACAGAAGACAAAGGCAGCCTCTGGTTTGTTTCCTCCTTGACACACCAAAGGAAGAGTGCAATAGGGACTATTGAGAAGTATGCTCCAGCACACTGCTCATTCACATAAAGCACTTAATTTTAACTATGGTTTAACATGTACAAACCAGGTCATTATCTTTCTCTCTCTGTGTGGGGATTTTTCAGATTTGAGACATCATATCGGGCCTTTCTATTTTTCCAAACACATCACAGCCCAAGTTCTAACAGTGACAATTCAGATCCAAGGGTAGCAGTGAAGGCAAAGGATAACACAGGTGGGTACAGCAGACTTGGGCAGAGAAATAAATATATGGTATTGCCTAACAAAGGAGGGTTATATAAAATGGGTGGGGGGAGCAGAAGAAGCTGGGTAACAGATTTGATTCATGGTAATGGGAAATATTGTAGGTGGTACCGGTACCTCAAAAGAGGATGCAAAGTTTTCCAAGGAACAACCAAGGATTCATATTTATCTGGTACATAGCTAGAACAAACAAATTCAAAAGGCTTCCTAACACATTATTCAATGTCCTGAAAACCACAGAGAACATGAGAGACTGAGGCTTGCCCAGGCTTGTCCCAGCTTGTGTACAATGCATTAAGTAATGGTTTATAGCATGATGTGTTTTTGCAAAACATCACAAAGTTTTCCCAGGGAAAGTGGCAGGACTAAAAAACAAACAAAACAAACAAAACAAAAAAACAAACCACCCTCTCAGAGCCCTGATTAGAAAGCATGGGACAAATGGAAGAAATCATGGGATGAGCCCTAAGTCATGCTCATTAATTTCAATGAGTTTACTCTGAGTAAGACTTAGTTGAATACCACCCAAAGCTTGAAGCTTATGTGACTTACCAACTATGATGGTAGTATATTTCTTCTACTGGTAAATTATTTTGCGAAAAAGGAAAACATACACATCTAAATGACCTAATTATTATAATATTGCACACAACCCAGTACTCTGTTGGATTTTAAGTAAATGTTATTAGTGACATATGACAAGTGAAACAGAGTCAAGTCTTAAATGAGCAGCAATTGAAGTCAATTCCTAGCTTATATAGCACTTTCTTTTCTTGGGCCAAGTTCACCCTGGATCACTAAAACATAGACATTTGAGAGGACCTAATGTAAAAACTTGTGCATTTCAAACTCCGCAAAAAAGCAGAGCTCATCAAGACTGTATGCACACTTCATTATAGGAATGATTCACTCAGAGAAACTGTGAAAGGGTTTAATGGCTGGCTTCATGACTTTAAAATCAATGGTAATTTTTCCTCCTTGTGAATCAAACTGGAATTGCGCTATTAAACCATAACCTAATGGCTTTATCAGAACACCAGTAGGAAGTAACATGTATAAGCAGCTTTCAAGTTATTGACAATAAATTAAAAATATCCTGAATAGCACTAATGGAAGATTATCACAGCCACGCAGAGTTGAAGTTCTGCCAACAGTATAATGAAGATACACTCTATATTCGTAGCCAACAGACCTTTCTCAGACTCTCTCTGGGTCTTCTCACATTAAGCGCTCAATTCCGCAGTACTTACTTACAACAAAAGTTTGATCACAGGAGGACATCAAATGTATTAGAGGACACCCTCTCTTTTAATTCCACCCAAATAAGTGAATATAAGTTATTTTGGTTCCCTAGCCCCCCTAAAATCAGAATCAGGTTGTGTTCAAAGATGAGAATGAATTATAAAAAATGTGCATTTGGTGTCAGGATCTTTGGGGGTTCTGAGTCAGAGTCCCAAACTCACACAATACCATGGCCCATGAACATTTAGGCCCCGGAGCCATCTTTCTTACATATAATAAGGTAAAAGTGTTGTTGTGCTGTAGTTTGCTTGGCCACAGATAGGGAGCACTGCAAAAAAAATTATGATGAGAGGCAGTGGATGGGAAGTCCAGGCAAGCCATAGAAGGGCAGGCAGAACAGGCTGCAGCCTTGCACTGCCCCCCTCCACTGACTCCTCTGCTTGCCAGCCTCAGGGACTTTGCCCCTAGGATCCAGATCCCCAAGCCAGCTAGCCCTGTGCTAGCTGCTTTCCTCCTCCCTGGCCAGCCTCAAAACCCACTGCTGTTTCCACCACCGTTTAGCATCAAGAGCAACGCAGGGGTGAGGAAGGCGCCCAGAAGTGCCAGCTGGCCTTGAGATCCAGAGCAGTGGCATGAAGTAAAAAGGAACAAGGAAGACGCCCAGAAGTGGTAGCTGGCTGTCCTTGGAATCCATGGAAAATGGAAGGTCTAAGCTGCCCCACCTTGGCCCTTTCATCCTCTGAAAGAAAAACAAACACGTCCAACTACTCTCCCTAACAATGTCAGTACTTCTCAATTTGCCTCAGTGCAGCCTCTAGGTTCTTTGTAGTCATCTTCCAGCATCTTTCGTCTGTCATGATGTGCTATCTTAACAATCGCCAGTGTTCCAGCTCCCTTAGAAAACCTTAATGCCTTTTTTGCTTTTTACCTCGATTTCTTTAAGTGTCTCTCACCACAGCTTTTAATTACACTACTTTCCAGCTTGACTTACACACAATGTTTTTACTTCCCTCCCAACCTCTTAGCCCATCATTAGAAGTGTACTGTAGACTCCTGCTTAAAGTTTCTGGTTTTTTTCCTTAACTGTCATGTTCCAAGGCTGAACCTTTGACCGTCCTGTGCAAAACTTCCAGAACATTCCCTAGTACTTCATGTGAGTTTTTGAGCCTTTAAAGCAAAAGCTATTGTTGGACAAGTTTTAACAGGAAACCCAAACTCAAAATGTTTGAAAGGCCTATTCTCAGGGGCAAATACTGATTTCCTGTTACGTTCATATCATTTGAGGAATCTACCACTACATCATTATGATGTTTTTTCAAAAGGTATGAGCAATTTTAATTGACTCAAAAGTGCCAGGTGCCCCATTGGCCTTTGTGCTTTGACATTCTCCCTGTTCACTACTGGCAGCTGATTTACCATGCATTCCCTTTTCCTGTTAAAAGCACTACTGTGGGAAAAAAGTCCACTTTGAAGCTATTCTAATGGAAGGAGCAAGACACTAATTGCATGGACTTCAGAATTGCATTAGGCTAAATGAAACTACAGGGTTGACAAAGAGGGAATAGAGGCTTTTGGAACAAATGGTGATTCAATTAATGATGCTAACATATAAAAGCTTTCAATAGAATAGAAGGAAGATAGGAAAGGCAACTATCAGATCGCACGATATACAGAATGAAAGGGGGGAAAGTATAATATACAAGTATACTTTTGATACAATAATGATAAAAAAATCCTCCAACATATTCACAGAACCCTGTCCAAATCAAATAGGCAATGTCAAAATGATACAACGGCACACATCAAATGTAGTTGTTCTGTCCTTCTTAAGCATACATTTCATTTGCAAACAGCCTGATCCCATTTTGCAAAGCCAAAACGCTTTCACCTGATCTCTTATAGCCATTGGCATGAGGCAACAGTTTCTAAACTTGATGCAGCCTTGCTTTGGCTTTTAGGGGGAAGTGTGACAGAGACCAAATGAGGATGCCATAGGACAGAGCAGGGAACCTTTCTTTAGCTCAGTGGGCCAGATCCTTATCAGGACCGGTCTCACGGGCCAAATTTGACAGGTGGGTGACACCATCTGCCAATTAAATGACATAAATATGATGTCACATGATCGACAGGTGGGCATGGCCATGCACCTTTAAAAAGCCATGCACCCTTAGGCAGCTTTGCAACTCTCCTTCTACTCCCCATTTAAACCCCTAATTCCGGATGTTAGGGTGAGCATGGGGAGCTTTGCAAAGGCTTTAAAGCAACCCCTGTGTTCCTCCTTGAGTGTCAAAAAAATAGAAGACAGGCCTAAATGTACATTCCCAATATTGAATGTAACTTCATTGTACTCAAGGTGGTGCCAGGTAAATGTGGCTTAGGCCCCAAAGTCCTTGGCAGATAACAGGAATCCACACCTACTTTGCAGTTGGCTGCGATTTTTATGGATTGGCCTTGCTGGCCTCCTTCTGGACCCCACCTGTAGAGCGACATCAGTGATGAATTGCATTTTGCATATAATAGGTTGTCAAGACAGCGCCACACCCTTAGGACATTTTACATGCATACTTACTGTATTTTTAACAGGGCAGTGGAGGTTAATATTATTTTTCCATCCAGGTATATTTGTGTAACATTAAATATCACTCACTGCACGGCAAAGTATTGTTCTAATTAACCAAAACTGAGCAAAAGAAATAATGTAGTAAAACTGCAGCTGTGGGGCTACTTGGCTAGTGCAATTTCTACTTAGAAAAATAAGCTGCTGTCTCCTGAAGAGTGACTTTCAAAATAACCTAAAGAAAAAGGACAGCGCTTTTGTCTCACAGGTATTAATGATGGAACATGATAGTAAGCTCTGATCTATCACATCAGAAGCAGCCAGCCTGGAAGAGAAAAGGAATGAAAATACAAGAGGCACTAAAAGAAAGCAAGGGAGGTCACTAAAATAGTGTAGCTTTCGCAGTCACCTGGGATGCATCAGAGGAAAAAAGCATAGATCTTGGAAATCTTCCATTACTGTATCTTGAGATACAGAAAAAGTACTCTTTTAATGCACAAAATGCATATGGAACACACACAAACATACAACAAAAAGCAAATCTATCAGCACTGATCCAATTTACCCAGTTACGGCAAGGAGCAAGAACTGTGTTATTCCCTTGTAATTTTTTTGGTTGATGTAGCTAGGAGGTTTGCCAAGCCAAAATAAACTAAAATATTTAGCCTAATATATGTTGCATTTTGGATTCTTATTTGTAAACCACAACACATTCTGTGTAAATCAAGGTTCATCTGAAGCACCGCTCTCAATATCCAGTTTCCTGGGGAAAACACCACCAAATTTCAGTGAGATAGCACCACTAATGAACTATGTTACGGTTACATTTTCAACATATCCATTCTCAGCTGGGAGGCATTTCATCTGCAACACAGAAGATGATCTCACTCTCTACACACATACGTAACTATGTACAAACTGATACTGGATTGCAGAAAAAATAAAGTTCCCCAAGATCAAATAGATGGTTCTCTCTGGTTCAGTCCATTAGCAGGAAGGATGTGCTCCTCCAGTTGCTGGACTGCTAAAACTGTATGCCATCTGAGCAAATATTTACAAATGCAGCAAAGGAACTGTTGCTCAAGCATTTATGTAAAAGCTACTAGTCGTCACGATGGCTATACAGAATCTGCATATCCGGGGCACCATGCCTCAGTGTACCAGTTTCTGGAGATCAACAGTTGGAGAAGGCTATTGCCTTCATGTCCTGCTTGTGAGCTTTCCAGTAGCATCTGGCTGAACACCTGGGAAGCAGGATGAGAACCTCCACACTCACACCAGGGCAACTGTGAAGGTCAGCAGTGTTACAAAAGTTAATTGTTTCTGACAGAACAACCAAGTTGTTGAGGGGCTGGGGCGGGCAGGCAGAAATTGCTTGGGGGATGTATATGAACTGTGGGCCACTGGTTAGTTACCCGTGGTAGATTTAAAAATATGGCATTTTTCATTTGTTTTCACACATGTTCAGACTAGGTTAGCAATTTCTTTCCACCATTTGTCTATATGCCACCATAAACTTTACCATTTTAGAGTTAAAAGAGAAACCTTGCTTAAATTGTGTGGACATTTTGCTTATAGCTTTTGACACATTGCTTAAAGCTTTCTACAGAATGACCTTCCGATTCTTTCCACTCAGCATACATTTCAGCTATTTCTCACATGGAAACTACTTTTCTAATTACCTGCATTGACAAAAGGAGCTTTTATTATGGACACAGGAGGAAACCTGGGATATGATTATGTTTGATTAAGCTTCACTATGACTGAAGCTGATTGTTTGACAGCTACCTAAAATTCTGAAAGCAGAGGTCAGAAATGTGAATGCATAAAGTAATATCTACTAAAGTCTGACTGGTTCCATGCTGCAGCCCTATAGCACTACCAGGCAGTACTGGAAATAGATCTAAAAGGAGGTTCCACACAGTATTTAATATTGTGTTATACCATCCAGGAATGTCTTTTACCATGGTCAGTATCCATTATGTTTATTCACAGGCAAGTCCTGTTCAGCAAAGGCTCTTTTCAATGATAATTAAAAGCTTCCTGCTTGGGGTTGTAGCCATTTTACTGCTTCATATTCAGTGGTGCTGAAGGATTAGTGAATTGCCCCTTAATTTCCTCATCTGTAAGCTTCCTTTCATTTTTAAAAATAGCAAAATAGAAAACAGGAAGCTTTGGGTAAAGATGAAGTAGCCCTGAAAGATGTCAATAGCAATTGTCTACATTAGACAGGCTGGCAATGCAATTGTGTTTTTATTGCCACTCCCCCAACTGAAAAAACCCTTGGGAAACAGGAAAAAAAAAATACTGGAATACATTGACCTAATGATGTTCATTTGAATTCTTCATAAAACTGAGGGGCAACATAGAAGCAACAAGGCACTTTTGAGACACACAAATAGGATGTAAGGCAATATTCTGTAAAGGTAAATTGCTACAATTCTCAGATTGTGACTTCATTTGAAATTATGAGTATACCACATAGCTCTGTGGATGTCTTGCAGACAAATTCACCACATTATAATATCTAAAATCTTTTTCATGAATACCCAGACATAAAGGCAATCAGAAATTCACATGTGCTCATGCAACAGCTGGCAGCATGATAATGAGCAGTGCACACGCACACAAAGGGAAACATGAATGCGCAGATAGCAACACGTAGCCTATAGCATATTCCTTAACAATAGTGTTTATTATTAAGTCTAGATGGAAAACCATGGGTCTCTGCCCTTTTTATAGATATCTTCCAAAACCAAGCTTGTTTCATTAAAAGAAAAGTTATGCCAATATTTTTTTCCTTTGTTTGTTTTAGCAGAACACAGTCTAAAGAACCTCATTAAGAGAGGATATATTTCACTTTGGTACTTGTATAATAAGGGCAGAGTGCACATCGTCAGTGAAGAGATGGATGACATTTTCTCCATGCATGGCATAATTCCTCCATCTGAAGCAGCAGCACGCAAAGGCAGTAAGGCTTGGAATGGAATGTGCCTCCAAAATGCAGCACATTGTGGGGCTGAACCCCATCTCACCTGGACTTGTCTGAAAGGTTACGTTCGAGCTGATAGTATCATTCCCTTTGAGAAAAACCCGCACTATGTACTTCTCCCCAGGAGTCAGGTCAACCAGCTCCAGAAAGCCTTTAGCAGGGGAAGATTTCACTGTTTTGTTACCTGAGAAACAGAAACTTCATATCAAAGGCAGCTAGCAGGAAATGCAGATTACTCTGTAGGCAAACATCCCTAATGCCCGGTCCAGCTACTGACTCGACACATGTCCCTGCCGATGACACCACTGACTAACACAGAGTGAACACCCAGAGTTTCTGGCACCATCAGTTCAAAGTTGAAGGGCTCATTTACAGAAGCTCCCTCCACTTGTATGTAGGAGAATTATATTTTCCAGACACCATTTAATCTAACGGAGCACCTGCTTTGGCATCATAAGGCAGCCAGCAACCAGATGGAAGCTTATCACATTACTGGTTCAGCGATTTTGCATAAAACTAGATGTGGGGGAAAAAACAACAACAGAAAAAGAAGGAAGACTTTGTACAGCCATCTCTGGGAAATTCTTACTTGGAACAGAAAGCGACTGGCATAGGCTTTTTGCAACTCGCAAGTGCCAGATGTGCCGAATCAGTAACAACAGCAACTCTTTCTCTGGCAGCATGCTTCTGATGCATAAGAACTGCCTATTCTGAATAGACCTCAACACATTTTGCAAAAGATGTAGAAAAAGTCACTTCTAAACTCTTATTAATAGCATGCACACAGACCACAAAGTCAAATTATATTAAAGGTACACTGCTAAAAGCATTCAAACATAAAGTGAATAAAAAGAACCCTGTTTGCAAACTCCAGTGTAGGTACCCTTATGAAATTGCAAGTATTCCAATACTTCAGGAGTTTTGGAAGTGCTTGGATGCTGTGTTAACTTAACCTTAGCAAATCATTAGGCATGGAAGTCCCTAATCGGCAATGTTACAGACGTGTATGAATCTACAAACATACTTTTGCTAGCAATGGCTAGGTTAATGAAAGCACCAGGCCTGAGAATTGAAATCACGGGAGTCCTTTAAAGAAAATCCAAGCAGCTGGCTTTGACAAACCTAATTTATCAAAGTACTACAAAACTGGAAGCATGAGAAGCTTCCCAAAGAAAAGAAGATTCCTTTTCCCACTCTGTGACAATGCAGCAGCCAGCTGAGTGGAATACAGAGGAATCCTCCAAATCATATCCACACAATGGGTGTTACATTGACTGCTTACTATTTAATCATGCTAGATGCAAATTCCTAAAGGGTCAGTTCTTGATTACTTAATTTAAAAATCTAAACACAATACTGTATTGATAATTTTATGGAACCAAATCCTAGAACAGGACTTGGCCCAGCAAACTAAAACCAAGGAAAGCATGTCTAGGGCACATATAACTTGCCCCCAAAGCTATAAGGTTGACAGTCAATGTTTAATTCTTTGACCAGTACATAAGTACTTAAAAACTGCAGGTAGCATGCCAGCAGGAAGTACAGTGAGGTATGAATGGCTTGAAAACAAAATTTATGTAGATAACTAATTATAAATCTCCAACTAAAACGAAATGTGATCATTACTATTAACCACCAAATTATTTGCTATAGAGGGGATCTATAGATTTTTGTATCTATTTCTGCTTCTTTCTACGGCACTTACAGCCATCACAGATTCACTTAGGGTAGTGTTTTTTAAAAAGCAGGTCCTTTTTAGGATGTGTTATTCTGAATCCTCCACTGAAAGGAGTCGGCAGTTATTGTGTTTAAGAGAACAGCAACATAAAACACAGTGTCAATATAATCTGAAGGACAAGTTAAATGCCATGCCTTTGGTCTCCCCCCCCCCAAAAAAAAAAATCCTCCATGCACAAATTAAGCAGTACAATTAGTTACACTATAATGAACATTGCATGAAAGGTCCATTAAACCTCTGAGAGATGACAGAATCTCTGGTGACATTAAGGACCCTGCAGAATTCTCGAGCTCCCAATGCTTACTGTTGATATACTCAACCACAAACTCAGTTTCAGGATCAAATGTGTGGTTCCAGGTGATGTTTGCCCAGTTACTGTTAGGTGAAGCTTTTACATCCCAGATAGGCTGCTTTGCACCACCAGCTGGCGAACAGGTTAGAACAGAGGTTAGTAAACTGGATTATGAACAGAGAGATGCATTCTAACCGCATGCCCAAATTTAAATGAATTGTTTTCCTTAGAAGGAAATGCAGAGCATCCTCCTCCTCCCCACCCCTACCAGGTATAGCACACAACAGACTGTGGATGCTTCAACATTACCTCACATAACACAAACAAAAAAACATTGCAAAGCCATTTCAATTCATACGTCACTTTAGTAATGAGAAGAACTTTTTGGGGGGTATATCTAAATATATCCTTTGAAACAGCAAGGTTTGCATATAAATTACATATAAAAATGTACACCTGGATATATGCCCATGCTAATACTCTCTTCAGCCATAGCCATTTTCTCGTGCAGCCTTGAACAACCTGGTGCCCCCTAGATGTTTTGAACTATTACCAAAGGTGATGGGAGTTGTAGTCCAAAACATCTGGAGGGCACCAAGTTGGTGAAGGTTGTCACTGCATCAGCAAATTGAGAGGTACAACATTTTCAAAATGGCCAAGGATACAGACATCAATCTTTCTGCCAAATTATCTTGGGAGAAGGATAATGGCCCTAGATGGACGTCATGTGTCCATACATCTATAAGAGAACAAATCACCTTAGGAATTTTAGTGCCACAAATTTATGAGCCACTTGCCTGTCAAAAGCAACACTTTACAGGGCAGGGTCAACTCAGATGCCTAATTTTTACAGGGCAGTGCAGAAGGTTACGTTCCCAGCCCTTATGCCAATTCCTACTTTGCAGGATTATAGAAATCCCACATAGCAGCTCCTGATGGTCTACGTAACTAGACAGGCAGAGATTTGTTAATGATGATCTATTTCAACATTGCACCAAACCAAGGTTGAATTCATTGCCAATTCTCACTGTTTTAAAATTGAGGAAATACTGGAAAGCAAAATGTTCTTGTCACTATTCTGGATAGTGGGTAACAGAATTAGTTGGTTTTAGGTCAAGCTAGTTTGTGACAACATCAGTTTAACTGGCTTCAATCCATTAGTTTAGAAACTCTGACTATTGCATTAGGCTTAAAGTCTATACATACTTACCTGGGAGTAAGTCCCACTGAATTCAGTTGGAGTAAGTCCCATTGAACTCAATGGGACTTACTTCTGAATAGACACGCAGAGAATTGTTCTATTGCTACAATTCAATATATCTTTGACATGAGAACACATTCTTCAGCAATAAATACAGCCACTTTATGACTTAGAAAATGACAGTTTCCTCCTCAGTTATACTTTTATGTCTTTACAAAAAGCTATTTCTAACAACAACAGTTCAGTTTTAAAAATGTCTATAATTTCATATCTTGATCCATCAATTACCACTGCATGCTCATTCATGCAACATTTAGTTTTGAGCCACAGCTGAGAAATCCTTGCATCAATAAATTGCAAGCCAGGCACCAAGTTCATATGCCTATGCTTAGAATATACATGAGCATTCCCATTGACTCCAATGAGACTCCATGCATGCAAGAAATTTGAAGCTGGGCTTAATCAGAACTACTTGAGTTTGCTTTAACTTCTCTTCAGGAGTATAAATTTACTGCAAACCATGAGATACTACATGTTTGTTTGTTTTTAAAGTGGCTAAGCAAAATGAGGCATTGTGCCCCAGTGGTCAGTCAAAGACCTTTTTCTGGATGTGTTCCTATTTCAGATTGAGGTATTTATATGCAGTAGATGTGGGCTTGGTTTAATAACTGTGCCAGTAAGTTTGACACATGTTGCATTTTTCATACAGGGCAACCAAATATTTGCATAGTGAACGTTTGGATGTGCACATCATTTGTTGGTAGGGACCTAGCAAGATCTCTCTGCAGAAGCCCTAAGAAGCAGTTCTCTTATGTAAAGATATTTTTTTTTAACACTGAAAAGCATCATATGGTATTTGCCAAGTCCCATAATGAAACAGATGCATTAATTAATGCAACCACTGCTTTTACAACATTGTAGGGATGACAGCCAATTTAGCCCACTAAATTTTGTTATAGTGTATTTGCTGTACCTGCCTATCCTAGCCTACCGAAAGCAAGGAAAACTCTTGTGTTATACATGTGCATAAAGAAAGCTGACCTGTCTCTCTGAAGAGCAAATTAATCTAAAGTAACTTTATCACGGCAACATACTGAGACCTTGAATGCACAACCTAAGGATTACTTTTCATTTGCTGCTAATCTTTTATCACAGCACTGAGAAACTCTACGTGTTGGATGGTTTTCAAAGCAACCATACCTTGATGTTAAACCTGAATTACAGGCTTAAAAAAACCTGACAAGATCCAAGTATGGATTGGACGACTAATAGAAAAGGAAAGATGAAAACACAGTACCAGAATCCTCTACTGGGATACCTATTGTGCTAGCAATAATTGTGGTGATGGCTGCTTCTGTGGTGGTTGGAGCTTCTGTGGTGGTTGGAGCTTCAGTAGTGGTTGGAGCTTCTGTGGTCGTGGTTGTGGTGGTAGCTTCTGTGGTGGTTGTGATAGTAGTAGCTTCTGTGGTGGTGGTGGTGGCCACAATGGTAGTAGGGCTGATGGTTGTTGGAGAGATTACAACTGGGAGAAGGAAGTGTAAAAACTACATTTTGAAAAGTATTTAGATTTTCCAGTTCTTTGGCTTTCTCATTCCCTGAAGCTAGGCGTGCATGCAAGATATGGCAAAGTGGATCAAGTCACACACACACACACACAAACAAACACAAAACATACAATTGAGGGGCAAAAAGAACGAAGCCATCTGCAAAGAGGGCAACAAAGCCTGAGTTTCACTTTCTTTCCTCGGCACACTTTTGACTAACAACAGTTAATGCAATTCAGCTGCAGAGTGGGCAGGTGTGGGAGAGTCCTGGAATCCATCAAATAAAGGCGCATGCAAAACCTTCTGTAGGCAAGTGCACTGTAAACATATGGGCAAAGCAGCAGAAAGTGGGAGGCATTGGCTTAAAACAAATACTTGCCCACAAACATGCTATTTGTTTTTAGGTTCCATTCACTGACTGAACAGAATGCTTCTCTTGGTTGTGAGAGCATTAGGGCACTCCAGCCCCTGTGGACAGCAAATATAGGCTTAACTGGATTGAAAAGCAAGAAAATGCATACATATCTCCATGAGAGAACATGAGAACGGGCCTGACTCCTCAAAATGAAGCAACTTGTATGATACAGCAAGTAAAGTTTTCCTCCCTAGACACTGAAATAGGAAACTTCAAGAAACAATGCAGAACAAGAAACTGTAATTCAGCCTTTTAACGTTAAGACATGTGGAAACCACAAATAATGAACTTAACTTCTAAGTGGTTTTCACCATTCTAAAGCTACTATGTTTAAAACATAGCTATTTTAAGACTCAGTAGGTTGCCAAATAATACATCTAAAGAAAATACCGTATTTTTCGCTCTATAACACGCACCCGACCATAACACGCACGCAGTTTTTAGAGGAGGAAAATCCGTAGGCATGCCACCCGTAGGCATTTCCTCCATAACACGCACAGACATTTCCCCTTACTTTCTAGGAGGAAAAAAGTGAGTGTTATGGTGCAAAAAATACGGTACATCATACAGTTTCACGTGTGAATGCACTTATAATGTGATCCTGTATATATCTGGGCCTTACTCCCAGGTAAACTGATCACAGCTTTAGCTCATCAACATGTATTTGCTTTTCAAACATACATAAGAAATAAATATAAATAGCCTTTATGTATCCCCCTGAATATTTCTGATATTTCCTATGGTGGCTTCCTGCTTCTGGAATACTCTCCCCAGGGAGTTCACCAGGAACCTTCGTTACCTATCTTTAGGGGCCAGGCAAAAACGTTCCTATTCACCCAAGTCTTTGGCTAATTAAACAATCTATGGCCTTTTAAAGTGTGTATGGGGTAGTTATTATTTTTGTATGTATTTTTGTGTTTTTATATTGTGAACCACCCTGTGATCTTTGGATGAAAGGCGGTATAGAAATTTTATAAATAATAGTAATAAGAGTAAGAACTCTTATACACATGGGACTTAGCTCAGGGTTAAAATACTAAAGAGACGCGGGTGTCACTGTGGGTTAAACCACAGAGCCTAGGGCTTGCTGATCAGAAGGTGGGCAGTTTGAATCCCCGTGACGGGGTGAGCTCCCGTTGCTCGGTCCCTGTTCCTGCCAACCTAGCAGTTTGAAAGCACAAAGTGCAAGTAGATAAATAGGTACCGCTCCGGTATGACGGCATTTCCGTGCACTGCTCTGGTTCGCCAGAAGTGGGTTAGTCATGCTGGTCACATGACCCAGAAGCTGTACGCTGGCTCCCTCAGCCAATAAAGCGAGCTGAGCGCCGCAACCCCAGAGTCGTCCGCGACTGGACCTAATGGTCAGGGGTCCCTTTACCTTTACCTAAAATACTAAAGTAGGGAAGGGAAGAAGATTGTCCCATTTCTGCCAAATCAAAAGGTTTTCCATATTCTTCAAAAGCACTAGGTTTTGATAATTTTTTGGCAGGAAGCTTATTGTGCTAAATGGGGCATCGGCAAGGTAAATCCTATTCTCTTAAAAATGACAGAATTTGGCCTTAAGCAGACAAGTCACCTTTAAACAGACAATTAGATTTTAAAACTCTTAGCAAACTAGAATGATCCAATTTGTTGTGGACCAGGCAGAGCAAAAATTAAATTAACACTGCACACCCTGAACTGTAGCGAAGGCATTTCTCAGTTGACAGCTTTCCGACAATAGAATTTTGTGCAGATCATACATTTTCCCTACTTTTAAGCTCTGAAGCAACATGAAATACTTATCACAGATTCTCACACCTTGCAAATTTCAAATTATTTATTTTAGATGAGGTTGGACTTCAAATTAAAGCCCATTCCCACACTCCAATCCCCACATTGTGTTAGTTAAAAAATCCAACAACCCTAGTTTTTGTAGAATCACACACACATGCTGTAAAATATATATACCATAATTGAAATGTTAGTCTGTAGATAAGGAACAGTTTTAAGCTGATCTGCTTACTACAGCATCAGTGCTGTATACTTGCTCTATCTGTTTAAGATTTTTGGCAGAGAAAGCTGAAAATGGAATTTAAGGCATTTTTTGTCTTCCCTGAATTCTCCCAGGGGGTCAGGACCTGAATCCCAAAAAGGGTATGAATGGGAAGAGAAATAGTGCTTTTGGTTAATAACATTGTAAATGGACTCTTTGTTAGTGAATTCTAGATGAAATAAGATGGTCTGGGTTAAGACCAGAGGTCAGGCTACATTATGAAAATGGACCTTCCTAACTGCAGAAAGTCTTACTAGCCATTTTGGCTTTGTTATATTGCTCTCTCTGCAAAATGTCTCTGAAAACCCTTGGCTGGTTTGTTGTAATACAGAGTGCTTCTGAAATGTAAACACATGGTAGAAAGAAACTCAGCTCTACCTATAAAACCTGCTGCACACTTTGATGGCTTTTGTTTGTCTGATTTTATAAAAATTAATATCAGAATATTTAATGCTGGAACTTTAAATATAGCCCACTTAGTGATCTAATCCTGCAGAATACTAGGTTTTGTCACTCTCATAATGTGGAAAGATCACAGCTGCAAGCTTCAATCAACTAACCCAGGGATGTGAAATCAGCTAAAGCTTTAATAACAAACTAAAAATCTGCACAATTAATCAGCTGGGCCAACAAGAAACAGACATCTCACATGGGAAGTCGTGAATGCTTCAATAATGTGCAACATACCAGTTCTCTCCTCCCTTCACTAATTTGGACTAAACAGAATTTGTCCCCCCCCCATCCTCATTCCAGTTTGTATCTGGGAGGCAAACTATAGCTTCCAAGGAACAAACCGCTAACAGTGCTCAATTGAAATAAGTGGGCAAGATTCACCTAACCAACCCCATCAGCAGAAGCCCTGTGTAAGGACTTCCACTTGCACAATGGGGCTTCCTCCACCCTTCCAAGGTTCCCCCCCCCAAAAAAAAATTGGTTGGGGTTTTTACCTCAGAAGAAGCCCCAGAATAGTGCCTCGGGGGAGAAGACCAGGCAGGGGGAAGAGGGAGCCCGACTGCACATTGAATTCCACTCAGTACGTCTTTTAAACCTAGATCTTGCATAAAACTGATAGGCCGTGAACTTAAGGTTTTCCCCTAAGCCATTTTGTTTCTGATGACTTGCTGCAATCGGGAAAATTCCATATTCTCAATTTCCTGTTTTTAAAAAATGAATGCCAAATTGGTGGGCTTTTAATTCTAAATGATGTAACGTAGCTTTCATTTGTTACACTTCCAAAATCTCAACACATGACTGAAAGTGTCCTTTTCCTTCTCCCCAAGTCTGACTTCCCAGTCACAAGAAGCCAAGCAAGGCTTTAAATCTTGACGATTTCATTGTTGTTAACAGTCTTGCCATCTCTCAAAGTTCACTATATATAATGAGTTGGCTTAAGTGCCCCTTTTATCATCTAGCTTTCGACCTCCTCTGGGTCCATGAGGGTCAGACGCTTGATATTCTCCAACAGAGCGAGGGTTGGAGAATTACTCCAGCATTAAAACGAAAACACACGTTCTCATGAATTTCTATAACAAATGAGGTTTGGAGTGAAAGATTAATTAAATACACTTGAGATAATCACAAAAGCTGTCTGGACTACAAATGGCTCCCCTGCTGCAGAAGAACCAAGATATGCCCCCCCCCAAGCACTTGCAGGTTCACTGAGGTGGACACACATATGGTTTTTTGTCTTTGAAGGAGCTTGAACAAAAGATGCATGACACCAAAAGAGAACCAGTACATAAAATCAGAGACCAATGAAAATCATCACACTATAGGTAAGCAGGAAGATAGCAGGAAGGTAATCTTCCTGCTGCTTTTGTCCAACAATATAATAGGTGTAAAAGAAATGAAGACACCAAGCAGCCAACAATACTATCTATATTGCAGGATCTTCATGATAAACTAAGTGTTCAATTCAACATCACAGCAGATGCCACAGCGATAGCATTTCATACCTTCATGCAAAAGCACAGCAAATGAAATAAAGTCACTTTAAAGTGTGTAAGATTTGTCAAACAACACTGAAGAAAAACCCAGAGAAAGTGCATTATATAACCAAGGAACTCAAGCTTAGGAAAACTAGCATGTATACTTTATAGAATATGACAGAGGGAAAGTAGAAGAGTCTGAGTTCTCTTAGGGCCTTTCTGCACTTACCATTATAGTGATAGAGTTGTTAGGTTTGGGGCACTTTTTGGCTACACAACATTGACATTATTCAGCTAGTATTCTGGAATAATGTACTAAAGAAGCTGCCTTTTCTTGTGCTGCCAAATAAAATAAATAAATAAATAAATATTCTGACTCGGGAAAGATCCAAAATGGATCTTTGTGTGACATGTGAACAAGCATCGTCCTATTTTCTGTGTGGAGGGTTGGTGGATGTTGTTTGGTAGGAATCTGTTTCCCAACACTTCCATCTGATGGGTGCAAGCAGTTCAGAGGAGAGCTTTGGCCAGTGCAGAGTCCAAGTCAAAGTACTGTCCTGACAGCAATCATTAGCTGCATGCAAAATTTCATTGCAGCAACTAGGTTTGCAGTAGCTTAGGCAGACACGTAATTCCTCTTCTAGTCTCCTAGACAACCATAAAATTACAATTCTGGAGTACTAGGCATCAAATACCCTGCCCTGAAAAAGAAATCCAGGAAAGGGCTACCCATGCCCAGAATGCCAACATTTTCTGGCTGAAGGAACATGAGGCTGTGACTACAGCCATGGAACAATTCTCACTTTGGGTGCAACCTTTACTTTTTTGTGGAGAAAAAACCCAGCCCTCTGATTTGTTACCGAGCTCTCCTCCTGAAGCTTCTGATTTCACTCACCATTTAAAACTGTACTCCGCTTTTCACCTGGCATGTTTCCTCAGATGCAAAAAAGTTATTTCCTGCAATTCCTAGAACTTTCTGTGGCCTAAGGTGCCATTATGTAGCTAGTGTTCACCAGAGCTAGTCTTCTTTAACTGGGTCCAACAGCAGTCACACAAAGTACTTAGTACAAAAAGCAGGTCCAACAAAATGATTATCTTGGGGCAGCACAACTGCATTGTATAGCACAACTACAGCAACCATTGCTGAATGTTTACTTCAAAAGAGGGTGGGGAATCAAGCCCTGCTGTCATAAGGATAAAGCTGCAAAAAAATGTCCAATCTTTGGGCTTCATGTTTGGATGGATATGAAGTTAGATTAACAGATGCTGGCAGGTTCCCTGCTGTGGCAATAGGAAGAGAAAGAGCTAAACTGGCCAGATGGAGGAAGATGGAAGCAAAGGGTAGCACTGGAGAGTGGTTGTGTGGGTTTGGTCCTAATCCTAATAAAGGTATTCCTTCATTTGCTTCTGAATATTAAACACATGACAGAAAGAAGCTCAGCTGCTGGGTACTGAAGGGCGAAGGAGAGGACTGGCTTCTCATTTGAAATCCAACCCTTTAATGAGAGTGCACTGCGGGCTTAAAGATAAAGGGAGCCTTTGATCAGAAGCAGAGCCTTGCTGCATATGAGGAGTAACAAAGACATACTGTGAAGGGCAATGGACACTTGGGCAGCCATCTAAGGGAGTTGTGCAAGCACACAGTGTGTGGTACTGGAAGCAGCATCTGAGCCATAACCCTCCTTGTGTCACAATGAGGACTTCAGGACTTTGAAGCCCTGTCCCTCTTCTAACGCACTTGGGTAACGTAACTGTTATCAACCCACAGGGGAGATGGGAACTTTGAAAACATACTAAAAGGAAAAATCTGATTTTAAGGTAGATCCCACTAAGGTTACTATTTTGGCAGCAAAACTCTGCCTAAAAGACAATGGCCATGCAGCCACGTTAAGGTCCCAACAGATAGTCATGGCCAGGTATTCCAGCTGTTTTTTAAGGACATCAAATGTGGGTTTGGTTTTGAAGGTCCTGTCAGCTGAAACCTCTGGCTCGCTTGCCTTTGACTATCAAAACCTGATGTTTAATACATCCATCTGTCATTTGCTTAAACCTGCATTTGTAGCTGTATGATAAAATTGTGTCCCTGGAAAGCTGGAATAACATTGAATTTCTGTCCATCTATCCTATTAAGGGTCCATAAATTAGCCTTGCTGAACCTGCTGGCCGTCAGATTTATATATATGTTTACTACAATTCCCATCAGGTCCTGTCAGTACAGCATCAGGTTTAGGAAGGGTGTCATGGAGCAAGTTTGCTATCCAGTGCTCTAACCACTATTGGGCACAATTTACCCTTCAGCAAGGATTAACTTTGGCAAGGAGTGACAATCATTTGCCGGAACAGTGCTCTTCCCTTGATGCCAGTGATGCAGATAAACCAAGTGCACTAGAGGCAGGCTTTTCTTACACAATTTATAGAACAGCATGTCTGGGTTTATTGCCTTGGTATGTTCCGTGAGACTGTGTTTAATTGCTGTGGTGTAAGAGTCAGTGAAAGCAGGCTGAAACACACAGATGTGCAGCTTTCTAACTGATTAGCTAAAAGTAAATGAAACCAAGAGACCCTCACTAAGTAATGATTTTCCCCAGAGTAAAGGGCTCCACTTATGCTCATAGTCTCAACCTCTATACCCAGATACAAATGCTGCCTGCTTTCATTAGCAGAGATGAGAACACAGAATTTGAGGCTCTGCCTAATTAAATTCAGCGTATTATTACTGAGCCTGCTCTGACAAATATACAGGCTGAATGGGGAAGGTGGGGAATCTGTATGCAGAAAGAGATACATATCTATATTTCACAGAGATATATTGCATTCATACTGATTACCCAAACTTCAATTTGATGCAAAGGAGGACAATGCTCATGTACCTAGAATAGCTGGACTGAAGAATGAATTTTAACAGGTACAAGTCGTTAGGGAGGGGTAAGAAAAGCTGTACCTGATGAGCCTCTTCAATACAAGTTATTTAATACAGGAGTCCTGACCTATTATATATAGTCATTCTATCTGTGATGGATAAGAGGAAGGGAAAATCAAGACAACACGCTGAGGCTTAAAAGCTGCAGAAATGCAAGGAGCAAAGTCTGAGAGCAAGGTTGTTCTAGATAATTGGAGGATGACCTCTATTTGCCAGAACAGCAAGCAATAGGTAGACAGAGCACAATTTCCTTTGGTAGTGAGATAACCACTTATATTCCTTATTTAAACCAATACACATGGTACTCAATGTGTTAATAACTTCTAATTCAGCAGGTTTTGTTTTGTTTTGTTTGTCCAGTCCCCTTAACATTTTTTCTAAAATTAAATGTAGCACCTTAAAGGCTCAAGGTAGAAATCTTTCCCTACTAGCTGCTGAACATTTCCAGTTTTCAATGTTGAACAGGCATCCATTCATTTACTTTTATCCTACTAAACTGAAATAACTGCTAGAAAGGCATGGAACAGCTGAAATTTCTCCATCACTAATAGTGTAATATCTATGTACGTCTACTCAGAAGGGAGTTCAATGACACATGCTCCCTGGAAAATGTGTATAGTGCTGCATATTTAAAAGTACACTTCTAGAGCCCTAGTACTGCCATGCACAAAGGAAACAACTAGACACACACATACTATTATTTAATTATTCAAAGAAGATTCTAATGGGCTGTTAACAAGAACTGCCTTCCCAGAGTGTGTGTACAGCACTTGTAGGCTTGGGAAGGCTGGATGAATATTTTATAAACACTGATGGGGAGCCAAACCTATTTCCAGGAGAGTTTTCCCTTGCTTTGGCAATGTGAGGAAATTGAAAGAGAAATAACCCATTAATTTGCTCCAAGTCTAACGACTGCAAAACAAATAAATAAATAAATAAATATGCAGACATGTAGTCATTCAGTAAGTGATATAAGTGCCAAATTGAATGAACCACAAATGTGAGGACTGAAATATGGTTCTGCTGAAACGCTAATCATTTTAGGCTTGTATCAATATAGCACTAAGTAATCATCCCTCTGGCGTAAGGATTTATGCTTGCGCAACAGGACTTTCTGCCCCTCTGCCCCCTCTCCAAATATGCTCCAGAGAGTGAGGGAACCTGCAGGAAAAATTTAGGGGCCTTGCATGGAGAGAGGAGAGAAAGTCCTGTTGTCTGTGTAAATCCTTGTGCTGGCTGGATGGTTACTTAGCGTGACATTGAATACAAGCCATTATCCTCATGTCAATCTCTACCCTTGATTTTGAAGCATTTATCTCCCATTTCTGCATATGGGGAAAGACTAGCAAATTCTTTATTTTCCACCAGTTGACATCCAGTCTTTTTCTTCTTGACAAAGAAATTTGTCAAGAGCTTGCTTTATAAACTTGGTAGAGTTTATAAAGCAACAACCCAAAAAATGTGCTACCCAGTCCTATTCCACAGAAACCAGTGGCTGCTGCTTCTTAGGCACAGAACCAAAAATTCTAAAACTTATTCTTTCAAGAGTCAGATCTTCCTGAGATTTTAGTTGTAACTTCTTACACATTAGCAAAACTGCTTTTCTCTAGCAGAAGAGCCAGAATCAATCACTTATGGACTAGTTGTACTGCATAACAAAAAACAAATTGATCCAGATTTATCCTTAGCAAATGAAACTACAATCCTTTAAATCAGGGTTGCAGGAGAGCAAGGCAGACAACTCTAATAAGCCACTTTCTTTCATCAGAACACACTGCTGGATTCCTAAGTGTGCGTGAGGAATGTCAAATCCTTCCCTGTCCCTAATGTAAACCTTAGGTCTAGCTCATACAGTGGCTAATATCACATCATAAAGAAAACATGGAACTAAGAGCCTTTTGCTCATAGTGCACATGTCAACATTCATAGGATCTTGGCAACCACACATGCATTTACTCTGTAGGAGCTGCAAAACACCACTCATAAGAGCTAATAATTTTAATGTATGCCGTGCTAGACTGGCATCCTTTTAAACCAAATTGGACAGGCCCTTTTTATGTAGGCCATGCAACTGTTTTCACACTGTGGTCCAGCAACCCCTGAAGTTTCGGTCCATCTAAATGTACAGCTTTGTTCTATTCAGTTTGTACATCAGTACAAAATATGCTAGACTAAAGGGCAACTGTCAGCTTTAGAGTCTGAGTAAAAGGCTTTTTTGTTTTGACATTGCACAGAATATTGCTCTGGTTCTATCAATTTTATGTCTCCAAAATTGTCAGAGTTGGGTTTCTTGACACTTTCCAGGTTTGATTGTTAATATTATTAGATCTCATAATTCTAATCTGAATTCTGCTACATAGTAGTTCTTCTGGAAAGCATAACAAAAACCTTACGATTCCCTTTCCAAGGTGGGATGTGTCTGACTTCAAGCAGTAAAAATCTGTCTGCTATTTGCACAAACAAAACATGGGTCAGGGTGAAGCCAAATCTGGCCTATATAATGCTACATTCATACATGCTCAAATAGAGCCTAGATTAGATTCAGGTATTATTGGTGCTGTTCAGTAATGAGTTTGGTTAACATCAGAGGTCCACAAATACAGTAATCACAGTTCACTAGCGGCAAATTTGAGGAGGGTTGTAGCTCAATCATTGAACATCTACCTTGCATTCAGAAGGTCCCTGGTTCAATACAAGATCTTTCCAGGTAGGGCTTTGGAAAATCCTTGCCTCAAACCCTGGAGAGCCATTGCCAATCAGTGCAGGCAGTACTGAGCTAGATGGACCAATGGTCTGACTCAGTATAAGGCAACTTCCTATGTTATCATTGGTTGTCAAGCCCCAGGACCAACTCAGCAATAGAGGCAAATGAGTCAACTCCATGGAGTTTCAAGATCTCAAGAGTGCCAGCCTCAGCCATGTCTGAGAGAGAGACAAGAGAGAAAGAGAGAGACAGACAGAGAGAGGTGCTGCCCATGTTTTAAAATGGGGTTCCAAGTTGCAGTTTGCAGCTGGATTACATACCCTGTATTTCAATGTTCTTCTGAGCTCTACCAACTTTACAGGGCTTGATTATGATTATAATTATAATTATAATTGGGAGGAGTAATGAATGCAAAAAATGTATTCTGATCCAAAAAATGTATATTGATCCAATTTAAAAGCATGAGCTGATGCACAATTACTCACAAGGAAGCCCTGCCAAGCGCAACCCAAAATGTGTGGGCACTTGGTTAACCTAGAGCAAAAATATAATTTTGGTTCTTTAATTATCAAGAATAAATCAATCTGCTACCCTTTGTATCGCTGGGAATAAAAATACAGTTAAAAAGGTAGGAGGATCTATACATAAGGAAAGTAAGTTTGCAAAGTAATATCAATTAAATAGTTACAACAAAATATGGCAGGGGAAAGCATCAGCAGGAAATACAGCCCAAACCCTACTAAAATGTTCAAATCCAATGCAAACAAAGACTTTAGATGGGGCAAGAAGGCTAGAGAGTGAATTATTTCTCTCTCATCCTGTGAATGTAGCAGCTTCTGTAAGCTCAATGAGAGGGTGAAGCCTTTTCTTGTCCAGGATTCAACTAACCCCAGAATACCAAGGGCACCAAAATGCATTCTCATTTCCCAGAGTTCTGTATTTGTGACTCCTGCCAACTGAGATTTCCCAAGCCAAAAGGGGACTGCTTTTATTATTGCGGTGAACAAACTTTGAGTGCTGGGGACACAAGGGTTCAGGGACACTCTTTGGTTCTCCACAAGCTGGGCTACAGAAAGCTCCTGGCACCTGCAATCTGATCAGCAGACAGTCTCTGTCATCTGCTGTCAAAAGAAATTTGGTGCTACCCTTTTGCCTGTCAGCCAGAAATGTATTGCTTTGTGTCTGACTAACAGTCTCAGGAGAACAAAACAACTCCCACCTCCAGTTGTGACCAAAGGCAAATGTGGACCTTTCTATGATGCAACTGAAAAATGGATGCTGTTCCAGAGAGACACATTTCCAAAACTAGGGCACTTTTATTCACAGTTTTATAGTGGAAAACAATAGCTGCTCTCAGGTTATAGGTTAGGGTGCTATAATGAACATAACTTTGAAATGCAACCTGGGGAGGATGTTTTCTTCTTTTTAAAAATGCCTCTTCCCTATTATAGACTGTTGTTAACACTAGGATCTAGAGTAGGGAGAGGCAACCTGATGTCTTTTTTCCCTGGAAAAGCACCCTGGTCCACTCATGGAGCAACTCTCCTACGGATGGTTCACCTTCTGGTTGGTCACTGTAAGAACAGGATGCTGGACTAGATGGGTCCTTGGCCTGATCCAGCAAGCTTTTCTTATGCTCTTAACACATGTAGCTTGAGGGAATGGGGCAAGCAGAGGATGGGGCCTCTGGCCTGCACATTTGCAGAAGACTGAGCCTTTCATTCACCAGACAGCCTTCGGTTCTCCCCTTTCTGCATAAACACATGCAACTTCTCTGTATCTCAGTGTTGTTAAGTGGTAGCAACAGCAAAAAAATAATTAAAAAAAATGCAGAAGCCTATCATGCATACATGCGCAGCAGCAGCAGCAATAGCAGCTCAAACATTATGGTCAACCCTTTCAATGGACCCATTCCCTACATCAGAAAGAGGAGGCTATCTGCCAATGCATCTGTTTATACATTCTCTCCCCCATTGAAAGGGTTAACTTGGTGCATGCTTATATAATGCCAGCGCTCCCAAGAGACAAGCCTTCAGCTCACACTCCCCCATCATGCCTGTGTAGTCTGCCAGCTTGGTACAGTACCTGAGGTTGGAAGAACTTCAGAGTGTGCAGCGCCAAACACAGGGAAGGGAAACATGAGGAAAGAAGGGAAAGAGAGAACACAGGAATATATAAAACCACAGCATAAACATGGCAGGCTGAGGCTGTAATAAAGAGAAGGTGTGTTAGTCCTCCATATTCCACGGCTACCCTCAGCCAATCTTTACCATAAATGACCATCCAAACCAACACAGGGAGACACAGCTGATTTGGTTTCCTTCACCTTATTTTCATTTCTTGGGGCAAAAGTTCTGCAGTTTGTGGTTTTAAATTCAACAAAATGGGTCTTTCGCATCCTGTCTGCTTCCATTTGAGTCCCCTAAATGTCAGGACAAATTCTATTCTACTGCAACTTGGCTGCAAGCTCATTATCGATTCTTAGACACTTATGATGGATGAGACAATAGGCAATGCAAATAACCACAGGAATACTGTATTTCATTTGCATCCCCTGGCTCAAATAATGTCTGCGAGAAATGGAAGCTGTGGCTTGGATCTTTATTTCCATTTATAAATGCCTCCCCTGCATCGGTAGGAGAAAAGAAAATTGGCAAGGCTCCCTCTAGGCAACATGCTTTTGTGCAATTCCAAATGCTTAGCTGCGTATTGCAGAGTGTCTGATGGGCCTAAACGTTCTGCCTACGGAGACTGCTCAACATTCATTAATAATCTGAGTGGTACACATCTCCGCTTTTATTTGAAGATCCTGCAAAACCTCACTCATGAGATTCCACTGAGGGACAATTCCCTCGACCCACAAGATCACTACAGTATTTATGAAAACTTTGCTGAATTCCAGTTGTGTTGCCACATACACTGAGGCAGTCTTGCATTACCGACACCACATGCAGAAGTCAATGTAGTTTGGGGTTTCGCACACTGCTTTGAACACTCACAAAGCAACAATAATCACAGTATGAAGAATCTTCTGCATCTGGTGGCAGTCTGCACACTGTCACTTTAACACATGACAGCTATGGGTAGAATTCAGCATGAAAATGAAAGAGGACTTTGGCTACTAGAATGCTACCAGGAGGGTGTTTTTCTTTTTCTTTTTTAAGCATAAGGCCACAGTTCACCACCTTTGTTGTTCAAACTGTTCAGTAAGTTCCATTAAATGTTGCAGGGCCTACAGAGCTCTAGCTCTCTGTGGCAAAGCAACTATACTTGGGTATCTTAGAAAGATAAGCAAAGGTTTGGGAGAAAGAAAGAGTAGTTTTGAGTATATCAGACCTTTTCAGAATATCTTTATTTTATATGAGTGTGTGTGTGTGTGTGTGTGTGTGTGTATAGTTGTTGTTTTAATGCAAAAGGCTGGGAGACACTGGACTCGATTACTGTGATGCAAACAGCATCAGCAATAGAGTAATCGCCTCAATTCAGACATAACAGTAATTCATGGTTTGTCAATTATGAGAATTAGCCAAGTCTCAGGCTTGCTTGTTCCTCCTTCCCCTTCCTTTCTCCACTGAACACAAGGGGTGCAGATTTGAAGCTTTTACTTCAAATTTGTGCTAAACCATACGTTTTCATTTCATCTAAATGTGGCAAACTATGGTTTATGGAACCCATAATTTACAATAAAACTAGGATCTCAAATGAGAATCTAGCTGTGGTTTGGCATCCCAATTTGATTGTAAACAATGGTTTGCATGCAACAGTTTGCCACATTCTGTTGAAATGACAAACCATGGTTTGCTGCAAATCAGAAGGAAAAATTTCTAATTCACCACTCCCCAGATTTCTTCTACAGAAATTGTTACAAGAAAGCCTTTTTAGACTGCTATGATTGCTCTTGGGCTAATTCAAATTACCAGCAACATAACAAATGCATAGATGCTATACAACAAATCCAGGAAAAATGTGTCTAGAAATAAGATTCTGAACCATTATTTAAATTCTCCACTCTTCCTCAAAGCAGTTTTGCAAATTCTAAGAAAAATCCAAATTTAGTGTGGGAAGCACCTTCAGAGTTCAAAAGTTGCAGTGCATTCACTAGCTATTGTCAACCAGAACATTATCCCCTCCCCCCCTTAATACAGTATGGGAAGAAATATCTGATAACATTACCAGCAAGTGCTATATATAACATACCCGGAACCTGCCCACTTATAGAAATATGGGAAGCGATTCATTTTTAAAATGTGTATTCAGGGAAATACTTTTCCCACATATTGCCATTCAGGAGATAAAAAGCAACAGCTCATTAAATAATGTGAGAGACTGAGCTGAATTTGGGGGTCTTTCTGGAAACGTTACAGAATATTAAGAGTCAGCTTTGTTTTGCACTCACTTCCCAGAGGGCTACTGAACTTTCACTTAGCTTGACGGATATTTCACAAAGAGTATTTTATCCTATTACAAGTCTGCAAGTTGTGGCATTTTCCTACGGAGGGTCGTTTGTTGATTACAGCAGTGATGGGAAAGGCTGTGCATCTCTAGCTCATTTCTTGCAGTTTTCAGGAGGCTATTGGATGCCTCTGTTTTATAGGTTTCCCTATCAATAAGAAGTATTTAAGCCTGATTAATAGTATATCAAGTTGCAGAGATGTTCTTACGTTGTGCAAGCTGATCACCTTACAGAAGAATGTATTATTATTACGAAAGCTAACAAAGGATATACAATTTCAATTAAAAGTATTCACATTCTGTCTTCTTTCTTTCAAACGCATGTAACTGCTTAATGTTGTAACAAAGCACATTCCCATGACTCATTCCCATAACTCTCCAACAGTTGGGAGATTTTGTTAGTCTTCATTCCCTGGTATATACAACCGTAAAGACTGATACCATGTAGGAAACCCTTTCTCTAGAAAGCACTATTTCCTTAGCATAAATGAAAAGAAATAATTGTAGAACATATTGTAGATTATCCTCTAAAAACTTCTACATTATAGTCTTAATTGTACATTAATATCTCATTGCAAAAATACTTGTCTTCTGGGCAGCACAGTTCTGTCCTGGTGAGGCGGGGAAGAGATTGCATGGCAGAGCAACTGTTGTATCTACAGCCCCAGCAGCATCTGCCCAAAGTCACCCAGTGAGTTTTATTGCCAACTGGCAGCCTTGTCCAATACCCCTAAGAACTTTTGCTAGTCTTAAAAAAAAGTCTCTCTCTCTTTTCGCTTCCCTCAGAATGGATGGGTATTTTGATCAAGCAGCATCATTGGTTGAACAAAATGGCCCCCTCACTGCATTTATTTTGTAAGCAGTGCAACAGGAGAGGTGGTGTCTTCTGGACAGAGGGTCATGAAGGGCAGAAAAATAAGGGACTTACCCGAGGTAGCAAACAAAGCTCTTCCCAGCAGGCTGCTGGCAGCCATTTTCTTCTGCCAGAATCTATCTGGGAACGACAGTAGGTGATGACAAAGTGTCATTCCCACGAGACTTCTGGGATGAAAATGGCGACTGCTATACCAAAGTACTGCATTATCATGTAAGGTTGTTTTCATATAGGTTCTAGTAAAAGAAAAGGTGATCTTCCAACCAGAGACCACTGGAAATAATTCTGTTCTACTGCTGTGAAACTGCCAAGGAAAAGGGAGTAAGCAAAGGGAGATGCCATGGTGCCAGGGGTGTGCCTACTGACCCCAAGTGGCCTGGGTGTTTCCTAAAAGGCTAGAAAAGGCCAGGAAGGACATAAAACCTGCAATGCTTTTTTTAGGAGCAAGGAACCTAGTTTGGGAGTGGGGTTAGTCTGGAACCTGGCTGGAAGCTAGGAGAGATAATGTGGGGTGCTGGTGGTGGTGGAGTCATGGGGTTCTGTTCAAACCCTTTCCCCCTCTTGAGCTGTTGTTTTAAGCTAGCATCAGTCCAGCCTGCTTGCCCAAAAGCCAGTTCTTCTCTACTTGTTTAGTGCAAATCTGGTATACCCTAACGTGAAAAACATGTCAAGTTTCAAAAAAGGGAGAAAATTATACTTAATGGACCTGTGAGTGGGCAGATACATAGTGAGCCAATCAACACAATATACAAGAAGCTGGATGCTAATGTCAGTAAAATAAAAACTTGAGAGCTGCTTAAAATCTGAAATTATTATGGCAAGCAAGGTGGTGATGGTGAAAATGATTGCCTATCAAGCAATTGTTTTCCCGATTTACAGTCTAGCTCTTATTGCATTGAAAGAATGGCAATCTATTACAAATAAGTACATTTAAAGGTAAAAATAAACCTCAAGTAAAGCAATCTACTTTGCAAAAGACCCAGCAGTGCCAAACACAAACAGTTACTGGCATGTTAGTCAACTTTGAAACCTGTTAATATTGGATAAAATCATGTCACAAACATATATTTGAGAATCAGAAAGTGAGAGAGAGAGATGTAGACAGAGAGAATGAATTACTATTATTGCCTAAAAACTTGAATGGGTTAAAAAAATGATGATTAATTTTAAAATAAAAAAAACTTAAATTATTATTTATTAAATTGGTATACCACCCCCCACACACAGGTATTTAGTTGAAAAATAACTAAATTATAAATACTAAGTTTCTCATAATCATCTAGTTTCACATTAAGTAATGAGGCTACAGGCATGCTCATCCACCCTTGAATTTATCAACTGCTTGCTCTAGGCAACAAGGAATTCCATGCAGGCAAGTGAGTGGGATGGCCAGTGGTGGAAGAACTACTGTACATCTCCTTTGCCAAACCCAA
Source organism: Podarcis erhardii (assembly GCF_964252035.2). Classification (NCBI taxonomy): domain Eukaryota; kingdom Metazoa; phylum Chordata; class Lepidosauria; order Squamata; family Lacertidae; genus Podarcis; species Podarcis erhardii. The sequence continues at coordinate 42,339,358 of NC_138510.1, forward strand.
GGAGCCTATTGAGGTTCTCTCTCTCTCTTTTTTTGCAAACTCATAATTTGTGGTGGTTTAGTTACAGTGGTGTGTTAACTCTACAGTCACTCTCTAACCGCATGTCTTCTACCCAATAAAGATGGCTTTTATATGTAAATGAAAAACCAAGCTGATCGTTTCTCACTAATGAAGATTTACACTCCACCTACCAAACATAGGCATTTTATCTTTGCCAGATGAAAATAAACTGCTTTAGTCTGCCCAGTAACAATGAGTACTGCTTTGATCTATAAGCCACAAGCACTTCATTTTCGTTTGCTACTCCCCTACCCCCCACCCTGCGAGGGTGCGGCTGGGCCAAGTGAAGCAGAAAGGAGCAATACTGGAAAGAAGAAGCGAAGTCCACATTGTACGGGTGTGAAGGTTCCTACATTTCTATCCTTAGGATACAGCCATAAACACATTTACTTGGAGAAAGCCCCTTTGAAGTCAAGGCTACTTGCTTCTAAGTAAACATGTAGGATTGTGCTGTTAACCTTGCAAACTGTCATCTGCATAGATTCAGAAAGAATCTATACGGAAATATTTTAAAGATATTCTTTCTATTGGTAAAAGAAAAGAAAAACATGCAAAATGCATATTGTTTGACTATGGGAGGCAAGGCCTGGTTGCAAAACTGAAACAATACTATAATTAATGCTCTGTTTCAGACATAGGGAAGTTGTTGTTATCCAAACATTGTTGCTCCCATCAGCCCCAGCTGGTATGGCCAATGGTCAGGGATGATGGGAGCTGGAGTCTAACATCCAGAGGGCTACATTTCCCCTATTCCTGCTTTAACTAGTTGTAAATGAACATGGTCTACTGGTCAGATCTGCATCACACTTTAGGAAATATGAGATGAAATATAAATGGGAAACTTGATTCAATGACTGCCTTTTCCTTGCTTATTTAAATAATTTGAATCACCTTGGTTTAAATCAGTCCACCCTGTCTAAAATTAGCAACTGTATGCCAAGAATGATGCTTAGCCATTGGTACCTTCAAACAACCTGCTGGATAAAGATATATTTTAGACCCAAATGATGCAACTAACTATTTTGAAAAAACAATGCAGGATATATATGATACCCCTGAACTGCTTTTCTGCAATGAACTCATTATTTAAAAATAATACAGCTAAATCCATCATTCTTGAATATAAATACTGAATTTAACACCAATAAAACACAATGGAAACGTTAATACATAGGACAGCACTGCTATTTAAAAATGTGGCTGGGGTAAAAAGGAAACACATTCAAATCATTTGAATACATTTGATGAACAACAAAGGTTATTAAAAGCTCATTCTTCCAGTATTTGCACTGAAAAAAGTACTTAATAGAAGCTTAAAGGAAAGCTGACTATAGGATAAAATTGAGAGGTTTTGCATAAAAGCTGCTTTGCAATTTTTGTTATCAGCTGTTCCTTTGAAACACACAATCCTTTTAAAATGTCTTTTATAGTAGGGAAATCTGTATTCTCACATAGCAGGAGAAATAATTTATGGTAAATCATTTCACAAAGGAGAAGCAGCGGGAAATGACGTGGAATCTTTTATCAATGTTATCTTGCACCTTTTGAAAAAAGAGAGTATGCCTACAGTACAGGGACAGGCTAGGGTCTGGGGAAAGAAATGAAGACTTGAAATGTTTCACATGAGGCAGAGATGCAAAGGACAGGCAGCATGAGGCACTTGTACTTATTTATTTCATAAAATTTATACTCGACTTGATTGTTAAAAACTCCAGGTGGTTGTACTTCCTGTCACCCCCAGCATCAATGTCACTCCAAAAGCTGTTGTGTGGACATTCTAAATCATGTGACTAACGTCATGTGGAGATGTCTTCTGAATCCAGTGGAAAGCCAACATTTCTCAGGTCTTCCCCTGATGTGTGGTCAGGACTGGCAGGGGAAGCAACAGCTGGAGTGGAGCCAGTGGGTGCTCTCCTACTCCACACAATGTTAATCACACAATTTAGAACTCCCACATAGAGCTACATGGAACTTCACAAGTAGTTTTGATAAGGATTTTATATGGCAATGATTAAGAGAGCTACTTTTGTGGGACGGGGAGGGGGCATATTTAAGAGGCTGCAAATGATTCTTGCTCAATTTACAGCAGGCCAAGACCTCACACATCAAAGGCTGGTTTTTATAGAGGCGTGTGTGGATTTTGAAATACTCTTGGATGAAGCTTGTATGTCCAGCTTGGCAGGGCACACCTCTCTCACCCCAGTTACACTGGCATCATGTTCTCACTTACCTTCATTCAGCGGAAGTGGTGACTCCCCTGTGGCAGGCTCACCTTCCCCAATCTGGGTCCTGCCACGCAGGTTGAATCTATAGCGTGATATGGGGTCCGTCCTCTGGAGTATAAACTTTGTCTGATTAGGAGAGAAGTTTTCCACCATTGTTCTGCCACTTTTGGATCCATTAACTGGAGAGAGAGGCAGGCTGTGTAGGCTTCAGTCTTGTTTTGAGAAACATGCTATGCTATGCATCTCACCACTTCTCAGTCTAGGATTACACCTGAAAAGAGCACTGGCTTTGCTTAAAATGGGGCATGTTCATTTTAGAGGACTTTTAAGCAAAAACGGCTGGGGAATGTTATGCATTCAAGAAGGAAGAATTTTAATTAAGCTAATTAAACTTTTAGCTCCCATGTAGGCCAAAGATAATACACCATGTTAGTTTTGCAGGGGCTTTCAAGTCAGGGATTTGTTATGGTGGAGAGCTTTCGCACTAATTATTTGAGCAAAAATTACATTGTTCATGCATTTTCCAACAGTTAGGGGCAGGAGATTTTAGGAAGTTAGATGCATGCTTGTTCAAATTCTATCAAGGGGTGGGAAGGAGGTACATTTTCAGGTGCCACTGGCCATATTCTTGGAAATATCTTCTTATGTAAATAACATTTAACTATAGAATCAAAATGATCAGTAAGAAAATTTGTCACATGTATCTGGAAATTAGCCTGTTAGTGATTCCTATGAAATCCTCCTGCACTAAGATATGCAATTCAACTCCCAAAGAAATTCTAAATCCTGAATTCCTTATTTCCCCTCCACTGATTTATTAGTATTGTTTTTTCTAATTCCAGATAAATTAAGATTCTAAATCCTGGTTAATAAAGAGACAACAAACAAAAACAAGCACAGGACATACAGGCTTGGTATCTAAGGGTGTATCCAATAAGAATGCCATTGGGGTGTTCAGGGTGTTCCCATTCCATAGTGATGGTTTCCAGGTTTGGTTGGCGGATTCGGAAATACCTTGGGGGACTGGGTGCTTCAGGGAAAGATGGGTCCAAGAGAGAAAAGGGAAGAGGAAAAAGACGTACAAGGTAAGGTAACTTAGAAGGCAGACTGGTCAAGAGCATGCATATAGAAAAGTTTGAGTCTGGTGGCATGGAGAACTTGGTAGGAGCTGTATAAGATGCAGTTTCAGTGCAACACAATCATGCTTGGATATCCATTAACAGGAACCTATCCTACTGTTTCATAGTTGTACAAATTTCGTCGTTGGTGCACGTGTTGTGCTTCCTTCTGTGGGCTAAGCCACTCCTATGAGCTTGTCTATTGCCAGATGCAGTTTTCATATAATTAAAAACCTACAGTCCTTACCCTTGCCGGGAACTGTACAGATAACCTAATACAGTGGTGCCCCGCAAGACGAATGCCTCGCAAGACGAAAACCCGCTAGACGAAAGGGTTTTCCGTTTTTCGAGGCACTTCGCAAGACGAATTTCCCTATGGGCTTGCTTCGCAAGACGAAAACGTCTTGTGAGTCTTTTCCCTCCCCCCTTTTCCTAAGCCGCTAAGCCGCTAATAGCCGCTAAGCCGCTAATAGCGCTAATCCGCTAAGCCGCTAATAGGGATGCTTCACAAGACGAAAAAACCGCTAGACGAAGAGACTCGCGGAACGGATTATTTTCGACTTGCGAGGCACCACTATATGTAAGTGGATTTCATCATTCTATCTCTTTGGAATGGTGCCTTCTTGGCCCATTTGCTTTCATCACAGCTAAAGCCCCTCACCATAACCAGCTCTGTTTCCTATGCTCAAAGCACACAAAGCTTATCTGAGCACAAATCACAACACTCAACTTTGAGCAACATGAGCCACATTTTATCCATGATGCTTCATGCAACCAAAGCCAAGGCCATCTAAGTCCTATTGATGTTGATGAGTCGTACAGTGGGGGCTCGCAAGCAGGGTATTGCAGTATGTAGGAAGAGGCTGCTGGGGAAAGACCTTCTCCTGCCACGCCCTTTATGGGCAGGTATATGGGTCAGAGAGTAAAAAAAGACAGCTTCACAAATGATGTCAAGAAAATTGCTTTTATAAAGGTAGTTTCCGTCCATGCTTCTTAAAAAGACTGCTTGGAAGGAAATTTCCTCGATAAAGGAGATTTGCTCAAAATGCATTAGGAACGCAATCATTTGTGAAGCTGTTTCTTTGTGTGGGTGTTTGGTCTTTTCCTACAGATGTTTTTAATCCTCCTTTGCCTGCTGCCTGGATGAGATCCACATATGTGTGGAACTGCTGACTGACCCGATGGATGCAGGGCTCTCACCTCCCTGCATTACAATGAAATGAAATGGATTTTTTAAATGCCTTTCCAATATGCAGCTGGTCAGAGTTTTATGCTGAAACTTCCAGGGCTTACCAGTATAATTCTATGCATAGCAAAAGATCATTTAGCAAGTAGGTAAGTATGGGACGCGGGTGGCGCTGTGGGTTAAACCACAGAGCCTAGGACTTGCCAATCGAAAGGTCGGCGGTTCGAATCCCTGTGACGGGGTGAGCTCCCGTTGCTCGGTCCCTGGTCCTGCCAATCTAGCAGTTTGAAAGCACGTCAGAGTGCAAGTAGATAAATAGGTACTGCTCCGGCGGGAAGGTAAACGGCATTTCCGTGCACAGCTCTGGTTCACCAGAAGCGGCTTAGTCATGCTGGCCACATGACCCGGAAGCTGTATGCCGGCTCCCTCAGCCAATAAAGCAAGATGAGCACTGCAACCCCAGAGTCGGTCACGACTGGACCAATAGTCAGGGGTGCCTTTACCTTTTAAGTGCACTCAAACAGTGGACCCAGTTCAAGCTTCTGTGTGATACATATAAATGCACAATTTGGCTCACTAGCAAGGCAGAAATCAGATTTCATTCAATCCAGTTACCAAAACCAGCAACAGCTGGGGGGGGGGGAACCCCAGGATTTCACTTTCTAAAAATTACAACTGGAATGAATTCTTGGAAGAATCTTCAAGAACAAAGATATCTGTCTGGTGTGCAATTCTGTGGTTTTAAGTATCTCTAGAATCATAAAGGCGCTGGTGCTTATCAGTCAAAGCATGGTCCATTAGAGTGATATGAGATGGCAACTGTAAACATTAAAGAAGCTTTCACTGCTAGTTATGAGAACTGATGAAAAGCTATTGATCTAGCTGTGAAAGCAAATACAGGCAGTACTCTCAATTCTACCATAAAATCTATCCTTGAGTATGTTAAGAATCAGATGGAATTTGTAGAGTTAGGTAGTAATTGCAACATAAAACCCTTCCATAGATCATACTGCCACGTGCGGCAATGGATCTCATGACTGTTCCAATTTTACAGAATAAAGCTAAGAGAGACTTGTCTGAGAATGCTTAAGAGGACAAACAGGAGAGCTAGAAATAAAACCTGGTGTCAAAAGTCAGTGCATCGTGCTCTGCCTAACTCACCCATTTTCAGTTAGTTTCCTTGTGCATTCATTTGTCTATCATAATCTATTATGTATTATGAGTCTGAAGCTGGTGAAAAACAATCCCATGAATCAGAACAGTCTCAGTCCTTAGGGCTTCACTGTGTTGACTTTTGCCTTGCTCCACACTGCAGGAGCACACAGTGATCTGGCAGCTGAAGCCAGCCTAACTATTCATTTCAAGTGGAAAATCCTTTTTGAAGTCTTTATCAGGACTGATGACATAGAACCTAAGGAACTCTAAGGCTCTCAATAAGACCGTGTTCTGTTCTACTTTCTTATTTCACACATAAAAGGACGGGATTCTGCCAAGCTGGGCCAATATTATGCAGAGACCTACCTCCTTCAGGCATTGTGAACTCCAGAGTTTCACTTCGAGGCCCATCTCCTCTCCCGTTGACTACAACCATCTCCAGTTTGTAGTTGCTGTAAGGAAACAGTCGGGACACTATGCCCCGTGTCCGGTCTCCAGTAAAACCCATAGACTGCTTTTTCTTAGAGACCCATAGATTCTTCAGCAAACTACTTTCTCTCCAGAAGTAGGCCTTCAAGAAACATGCAAGGTGAGTGATGTTTTCCCCATTTGAGTGTTAACTGGATTTCAAGAACAAAGTCACTATGGATCTTCTTCCACACAAGGATTAGTTCGATCTCACCAACCATTCCACAGGAGAGGAGGAAGTCAATACTGTTTATTGCTCATTTTACAGATGGGGAGACTGAGACATATGGAAGCTGACTCTTGGTCAAGACCATTTAGGCAGATTATGCAGTGGCTATCAAAGAACTGCCCCCTCAGCAAAGACCAGGCTTCTAGGCTTCAAATTGCAGTCTTCCCTCATCTCTCACTGATTATTATTATTATTATTAGCAGTAGTAGTAGTAGTAGGATGAAATTTTAATTTGTCAAGAATCACTCATGGCCATATATATATATATATATATATATATATATATATATATATATGCAGGTTTTGGTGTCCTCGGGTGTCTTCCCGTGTAAAAGTTGGGGTGTCTAGGCGACGTTTCGACGAGGTCTCACTCGTCATCTTCAGGCTGGTGCTTTCGGCTTCTTGTTACTGGAACAGAGCAGGATCTCAGTGTTTGAGTTCCTATAAATACTGTAGAGGGGGTGTGGTGTATAGCCTCCAATGTTCTGGGCAGAGAGGAAGTTCCCAGGCTAGTGTGCCTTTTCTTCTTTTGTTCCTTAATTACTTGAGAGATATCTTGAGTGATTTCTTGAGTGATATCCTGAGTACCACTTAGGTGGGTCATTAGGTGTGGATTAGTTGTTAAAGTCTTTGTGTCTTGACCTCTTGAACTTTGTGAAGAGTTTTCCTGAGAAGATGGCTGTACTGTACTTAGTTGTGCTCTGGCTTGGCTTCGTGTATAGGGGCGAGCTGTGGTTTTGTGGCTTGTGTCAGCCAGATCTGTGTAGGGATTGCAGGGTGGTGCAGCATCCGGAGGTGCCACCATGGATTGGCTACTGGATGGTGTCTGTAATTCATCTGTGGAGAGGGTCTGGGTTTGGGTCTGGTGTGGTTGATTGGTGTTGGCGTTCTGTGTGCCTCTGGATCTGGTGTCAGTTTTTGTGGGGAGGGCTAATTTCCAGATGTCTGGCAAGCGGGATGTGTCGTCACGCTTGTTCATGTTGTGAGGGTGTTTCTCTATCTCGATGGCTTCCATGATTATTCTCTTGTGGTGATGTTCCGTGTTAAAGAGCAATTTGGAATCTGCAAAATTAATTTCGTGTCCTGTTTCTTTCATGATATCACTCAAGATATCTCTCAAGTAATTAAGGAACAAAAGAAGAAAAGGCACACTAGCCTGGGAACTTCCTCTCTGCCCAGAACATTGGAGGCTATACACCACACCCCCTCTACAGTATTTATAGGAACTCAAACACTGAGATCCTGCTCTGTTCCAGTAACAAGAAGCCGAAAGCACCAGCCTGAAGATGACGAGTGAGACCTCGTCGAAACGTCGCCTAGACACCCCAACTTTTACACGGGAAGACACCCGAGGACACCAAAACCTGCATTCCTGTACCCGTGAAAATCTACGAAAGCATATATATATATATATATATATATTTAACCAGACTCCAGTACAGAGGCAGAAACAAAACAAAATATACCCTATGAATGAAAATTCTCAGAGCTGAGAAATGTGCAAATGCTTCAAATATATTTTATTATTTATTTTATTTATTAGATTTATATCCCACCACTTATCCAAAGATCCCAGGGCAGTGATATAAATCAATTTTGAAAGAAAGTATTTCGCTGCTGATCTGTGTGAATTTTTGCTTGCTTTCTGTTTGGTAAGACAGAAAACAGAGGGGAAAAAAACATGAACTTGAGGACAGAACATGTTTGGCTTTCTGGAGACATTTTTTATTATCCCTGAGCACAATTCTTGAATTCTGACTAGGCCGAAACAGAACTTTAGTGTATTGATTAATGACATGCTAAATACACACTGGGGATGACACAGAAGTCAGGGGAAACTGCTCTAGGAGCTGATTTTCTTAACCACATTAAAAACAGTTTGTTGTTTTCATTTTGTAAGCAGAAAGACCTCATAAGATAGCAGCTACTTGGAACTCTCTGTTTCTAACTGACTAAGCAATAACTGGATGTTCACAACTAGGGGTGCTTCCAGACAGGCTGCTCATTCAGAAAAATATATATGTTATCTCACACTTTCTAGTACAATTACTCTGTTACTTTACTCACTGAAAAAGAAAAGTAATTGACAAGTGTTCTAGAAAGTATGGAGTAACAGCCACTATCCGGCAACCTTGTAGAACCTCCATACAAACATATCAGCATGAATGCTCAATGAACACCTGGTCTAGAAGTTCCCTAGAGATGTCTAGAATGTATAGTGTGTACTTTGGATATGATTGGCTAGGAAGGTACCTGATGTGTTGCCCTATGCATGATCAGAATGTTACATGGCTTCTAATGCTTATGGGAAGCACATTTTTGACTTCCAAATGGTAGAAAAATATCTCTCAATAGCACAACTTTAGAACATGAAATAGAACAGGTTAAAAAAATGTGCCAGTCCATAAGAACAGAGAATCTAAATTGTAATAAACGCAAAGATCAAATTTATTTTTGCACATAATGTAAAGTCTTTGAAATGAAGACTTTTTTGGCTTTCAATTCAAGGCTAAGTACAAACTCATGATTTTGAATCAGGAAGAAGCCAATTAACATTCAAAAGATCAAAACAGGCTTTCTTCAAAATAGGGGATGAAGAATTGCTAAAATTGAACTTGGATTGGATTCCCTATTGAAAAAGAGCAATTAAAAAAATGCTTTGTCTCTCTGGTCTCCCTTCCTCATTCCCCCAGCCCTACCCCCCCTCCCAAGCAACCCTTCAAAACAAATCACAGAATTATTTTTTTGGTGGATTCTTGGAGGAAACCACAATTGGCACACTAATTTAAAACTGCTTAAATTTCAAGGAAAAGGCTAGTCTCCTTGTCTAAACTCTTTGAAGTGGGTGGAGAGGATATATACAACTGGTAATAATATTTTGGTTTCTGTATCTCAACAATGCCCTTACATCTGTACTTTATCACCCGCCCACCAACACAACTGCAAATACTTATTGTCTACATAATAATAGTCTTCAATGCCATTTTAGCAATTTCTGGGTGTTTCATGTCATCTCCATTGTGTAAAAGACAATGTAACCACCAGTCATCATTAGTGTTGGTTGTTAGCCATATTAATGTGATTGGGTTTGGGTTTTGCTCACTCTGTATTCCTTAAGTTGTCCCTGGACGGTTTCCGGGTACACTCTACTCCATTGCAGGCTGATTGCTGTGCTGTTTACAACTTTGAGTCTAATATCAGTGGGAGCGGCCTTAGGATCTAAGTTGCCAAGAATAAAGCAAAGCAGATATTAAGCATACACAGAAATTTGAAGAAAATCCCCATTTCCCTCCCTAGATGCTGCAGTGGTTTACCCAAAGAAAATCATGTAAACAGGAGGCTGCTCTTAAACATTGCTGCCATCATGTGGAGATATAAAGCAATTTCAAGTGCACATTTTTGACAAGCGTTTGCATGATGGCGGGATCCATTCTACTCTGGTGCCAGTTTCCTGTATTTCTCACATTTCTCTTTTCTGCCTACCTCACCAGTGCACTCACAATGTTACAGTGCCCTCATAGGTTTTCACAGTTCACCTGACAAACAGAAAACTGGCAACTCTAGAGATTTATACAAATGCCTTTTCAATTCAGAGGTGTTCGATTCACAACAAATCAAGTTCATGCTGTACCCATAAAATCATTTACAACTGAAAGTCCCCACAAGCAGTAGTAAGCAATTTCAGATGGAGAAATGCCCATTTAAGAGGAGAACACCTCACAGCACAGGCGAGCAGCAGTCTTAAATTTCAGCTTCAGAACTGTCTCTTTGAGAGATATTTGCAGAATACTGATATGGGAAATATTTCCATAGGAACCGTTGAGGTAAATTTCTTTATCCAGCAGTTGTTAACCCAGAGAAAAATTACTCCTGTTGCAGGGAATAAGTGCAGAAACATTTTGTCCATAGCTTTAAGGAGAGTTGGTGGCCTGACAGAGACATATTTGACTCCAGGTGTTGTTGAGCTGCAACTCCCTTTACCCTTAACCATTAAAAGCACTGAGATGGGCCGATGCACTTCAATAACACACCTGGAAGGTACCATGTCGGGTACCAGTGGTTTAGACACTTGCTGCTTCTCTCGGCACTTCTGTTCAAACAGATTTTACTGATTTTTGAAACAATCCCAAACCCGCCCCCCGGCAAAACCTGTTTATAAGATAGAACAGTGAGAAAGTATACATGCCATGAACAACCAAGCTTGTTTCATATCACTCAGCGCCATAAAAACAAACTAACCCCACACAACCACTCTGCCCTAAGTAAAAGGCAAAGAGGTTTCCAGGGAAGCATTTGGCCTATTGACTGCTTAGTCATCTACAATTAGAATTTGAAAATGCCTGCATTGTACTACTCACAGGAGTTATAAAGTTCTTTACTTTATCTCATTGGTAAAATAGATTCTACTTGTTCAGTTACTGCAACCACTGTAGCTTCTTATTGTTCAAAATACCAAAGCAGTTTATTGCCTTGCTTGTTATTCATTTCCTTTTTTAAAAAAGTGTTTTCCTCTTTAAACAGCAAGGAAGCTACCCCAGCAGGATGAGAGGCTTCCTGGTAAGCAGGCTGGCTGGGCTACAGAGCAGATGGGAGGAAAAACCTGCTTATGTATTTTCCCATTCCCTGGGGACAGGATATGATGCTCAGGCCAATGAGGAGGGAAACAGCTGTTGCTGGAAAGTGTTTCCTGTGGCTGAACACCGTGTGGTGGGGGACAGCTGATTTGCTCTTACTGCCCCTTCCTCCAGGACTGGGTAGAGCACAGATAATAGCAAAAAACGTAGATAACAAAAGACAAAACAAAATGAAAAAAGTCTACCAGGCAACTGACTGGATGCAAGTTTACATACAATGTATCTGGGTAGTTTGAGAACAGTACTTCAGTTTGCAGTGAACATAGGGCTGCCATATCCGGGAAATAGCGTCCAGGCAGAATTTACAAAAATCGGAAAGCCAGGTATATGGCAACCCATTCTTTTTGGTGGTGAATTTAAAAATATTAAAAATAGCCCCAAAACGTCAACTTTTTGGGGGAGATTTTGAAAAACAACAACAATTTTGCCCCCCCCCCCGAGCTCAACAACTTTTGTGTCCGGATTTTCACTTTTTGAAATGTGACAACCCTAAGTGAACAGTTACATTTTAATTGGAAGAAAACCCAGACACCATGCTGTATTTCTTTCTGCAGACTACTAAGTTGAGGGTGATGGCATTTCTTCATCTTCCCCCCTCCCTGCCCCCTTGTGAACTGCAGCCATGAAGGATATGCACAACTGAAAACATCATCAACAGCACCAGTTTACCCATTTTCTCACCTTCCCCACTGCAAATGGTTAATTAATTAACACAGCATTGATGTGTGAACTAGTTGTGATTTCTGGTGCAGCAAAATTTTACTATAGAATGGATTCCCCACTCCCATTTACACACTGTGACCTTACATACAACCTGGAAGGAAAGGGTTGCTCTACTTATTAATAGGAATAGAAGTGAATTCTGTGATCTTTCAAGCTGATAAAGCTTTGATAAGCAATCACTTTTTGTGAGGATGGTTACGCTGTCCTTGGTCCTGAAGTCATTCATAGTTGCATGCAACTGTTACTTAGCTTTATTTTGCAAAGCAAGAAAGGAGCGACTACAGTTCTTTTCTGCCACAGTCCTTTTCTCCCCATTGTATTGCAGCACTTTTTCTTTCGTACATCCCTCCTTTCCTACCTCATCTTCTCCCCTCCCCCACTTACTTCGCCTTTCTATTTCTTTGTTGTTGCAAGTTATTTTTTACGTTGTTAATCTGTATCTATACAAAATTACACAGAAAAAAATCATTTTAAGAAGAGCACGTGGAAGTGTATGACACCAGTATTTGCCTTGCTTTGCTAGAGCCTTCTGAACACAATCCACAAGGTGATTTTGACCAAGAAGGCCTGTAAGAACCTAGAGCAGGCTTCCTCAACCTCGGCTCTCCAGATGTTTTGAGACTACAATTCCCAAAATCCCTGACCACTGGTCCTGCTAGCTAGGGATCATGGGAGTTGTAGGCCATAAACATCTGGAGGGCCAAGGTTGAGGAAGCCTGACCTAGAGTAAAGATGCTAACAAGATTGTGGCATGACACAGTAAAGAGGCAATCCCTAAAATCAACTGAGATTTCTTCATAAACCAGGTTTGTACATATTGACTTGACAAGCAGGGCATTCTAGATTGATCCCTCTCTCTTTACACCCTGGTAGAACATAGTAGAATATACCTGACCTCCCTAGATACTCACCCAATTTTCAGGAGGCATTTGAACACCCTTTAACTTGGGTTGCCATTTAAAAAACAACCACTTCCTTCTGATTTTGATCACTAGATATCTACTTCTAAACCTTGTAACCTGACAGAGCTCTTGGCATGTGTTACACTTCTAATTCAAATTGAACAATATATTTTTGAGAGTTGGCTTATTCAGCAATTCTTGAAGATGATTGCTGGAGAACCACAATGACCAAAACAAACATCACATATAGATTTAACTTCAATACCTGGCAATCATTTTTGTGCCTTGTAGACCTATCTGGCAGCTGCTGAAGGGCATAATTCACTTGGTGACTATTGGTTTTGTTTCGGGATATGATTTCAGAACAGGGGGAAAGGATCTATGGCCCTCCAGATGTTGTTGGACTCCAGTTCCCATCAGCCCCAGCCAGCCAGCGTATGACCAATGTTGAAGGATTCAAGTTGTAGTCCAGCAACATTCTGAAGACCATATGTTCTCCACCTCTGCCACAGAACATAGTCGCAGAGGATATGATTCATGTGTCACTTCTGAATTTTGTTATGGAATAATAAAAGGGGATTATAGTTTTGAGGACTCAGGTGAATTTCTTATGTTCCTGAGAACACTGGGAATAATTCCAGCATGAAACTTTCTTTAAGAATCATAAACTGTGGGAGCTAAAATCAGGCAGAGAGCACCAGACTGATGATCCAAGCACTGGAACACTGAGCTCACTGCATAGTTGTATCCTAGAGTCTCAGCATGTCTGGGACTGTCGTACAGATAAACAGACACCTGTTTCCAAGCTGACTTTAGAAATGATGCTGGCCATTGACCAAGACTCCCATGTAGGTTTGTTTGTGAATAAAACCGCTACCATATGGTGTGTTAACAGTCCCTATTCCCTCCACCAACAGCATGACTGCAAGGTACGAGTGTTCAGAAGTCTCAGAATCATTTAAGTCTACATGATCGATGCTTCCTCCTCCCTTTTAAAACACAGCAAAAGAATGAACCTCCTGTGAAGCAATAAAAATATGAAGTGAATAGGAGTAAAAGTTATGGAAGATGGATGCCTTTTAAAGGTGGAATGAAGCACTTCTACATTCCAGTGATTGTAATGGAAAAGGTTTAAGCCTATGCTTAACTCTCCTGATGAAATCAGTGTAAAAGTGAATACGGATTTGAGCCCAAGTACCCACAATTTACATCCAACACTCTCTTGTATTTATCCATGTAACTTTTTATTTATACCCCCATTCATATGAATGTTATTTATCTACTTACTTACCTTTGTTAGACAGACAATGAAGCTGGTTACTACAGCTGGTTCATATAACCTCTCCGAGTCTGTTCTAGACCCGTAAGATGGAATAATATCTTTTTCAAAGCTCAAAATGCTGAGGCAGCCTAGTAACTATATTGTCTGCTGCTGCTCTGCCTCTGATATAGTGTGTTATTCATGGTTGGCATGTTTTGTTGATTTTCATGTGTGCTGTTAGCTTGCCTTGAATATTCTATGAATGCTTTAAATAAAGAAGATATGTGTGTTTTAAATAAATAAGAGATGAGTTCATGGGCATGCAAGCTAAATGGTCTGTTGGGGCACTCCAGAGACCTCTGAAGTTTCTACATGAGTGTTTCATTCTCCAGAGTGCCTGGCACTGGAATTCAATGCCTCCTGTTAACAGAGCCAATCACATTTAAGATCTTGGATTGCAAGACCACCAGTGGTGGAGTCTTTTTTGGTACCCCAATCTCTTTACATCTATAAGAATACTCACAATCTTCCCCCGAGTAGCCAATGACGGTCTCAGGTTCCATAGCAACCCCATAGTCATTTTTGGCCTGCACTTTGATCTCGTAGGGTGTATAGATGGGCGTCTGTGTAACAGTGAACTGGTTGGTGTCACCCTTTACTGTCCTGTTGTTCCAACTCTCCCGGGTGTCTCTTCTTCTCCATTTCACAATGTACTTGAGGTTGGGGCCGTAAACTTGGGTTGCATTTAGCGGCTTAAAGGATACACAAAAATTAAGAAATCCATTATTACTTTTGTTAATTTTGAACACCAGCTGCTATCCCTGCCACCTGAACAGTGTTTCTGTGACTCCAGAGGATACAGAATCATAGATGGATCTAAAAACAAACAGGACTAACAAGCCCATGGTGTCATAAGCTTTCATATGCTAGAATCTACTTTAACAGATGCATGAAATGTTGCCCTCCATTGGCAGATTCTCCCTCCCTCCCTCTGTATGTGTGTTTTCGAGCTTTCCTCTTAGCCTTTATGGACTCTAGCCCACAAAAGCTTATACCCAAATATGCAGCTTGAGTATTTACTGTGTCACAGGACACTCTGTTTTCACTGCAGCAGACTATTCTGTGAACTGCCCTGAGACCCCTGGGTATAGGGCGGTATATAAATTCTAATAATAATAATAATAATAATAATAATAATATCACTTTAGAGATAACAAATGCAAAAGGCATCCAGGTAACTGCACAGTTTCCAATTACATGAATTGCACCAGCAACAAGTATACACATTGGAGAGTTATTCTCTTGGACTTGCTGCAGGAATATTTGGACTGTTTGGCTTTGAGATATTGGATTGTGCATGCCATTATTATTTTGGCATTGTAAATATCATTTAAGTATTAGAAGGTGTTGAATTTTTTTTGTACATTACTGTCAATGAATTTTTGTAAACCACATGCAGTTATTTAGCTTGTGATAAAATTTATTGCAGCAAAGGCCATGGAATGCAAACCTTGTATGCAAGAAAAGAATGTGCTATAAACAACAGCTCCCATGTTAACTCACCGTCCAGGATATCACCATGTTATTTTTGGCTGTTCCTGCTCCTTTAACTCCTGTGGGGTTAATTTCTGGACCTGAAATAAATTAAAACATGAAATTTGTTTTAAAGCATTGAATGCTACAACACAGCTACCGCAAGCTTTTCTATACCATGCAATATTGCTAAAGCAATAATCTCTTTTTTTTCCACATAGGAAGGCTAGAACACAAAGGGGAGACCCACATAAAGCCTCTGCCAAAAGGAAAGACCTATGCAATTGCTATGGTACCACAAAAGCTATTTGCAAAGCAAACTTTTAAAGTTACTATGACACTGGTGATGTCAGTTGTTTAAAAAGCACTTGAAACAAAGATGGGGAAACTATGAAGGGACATTAACCCCCTCAAAAAAGTCAATCTGGAGCAGTGGCTGATGCTGGTAAGGCTAGAGAGAAAGTGGTTATGGTGTACAGCACTACAGAGAATTCCCTCTATGTGTGCTACCCTTTCTCTCTCTCTCTCCTTCTGTGTTACTGTTAACACTGGCCTGAACTAATCAGCTGCAGAGGCTGCCTGGAATTTGGTCAAGGGCTGCTTATGGCCCATGAGGTCATGTTTCCCACCACATATTTAAACAAAGGGTTATGAGTAAATTAAGATGCAGAAAAGCCTTGTCCTTACAACAGAAGCATGCCTTCTTTGATGTTTTGTACAAAAAAAATCCAGCCCATCACTTCCCTAATTTGAGAAAAGTATTTATTTGTGAGGTTCCCCTTGCATTCCATGCACATCTACAGTCCAAAATCTTAAACTTAAAATTCCAAGCCAGTACATATCTGTTAGGATCTCTGACAAAAGCCCATTAGCCTAAAGATACTTGGTCGACTCAGAAGAAGCTCAGGGCTGCTTTGTACATTACACTAGGGATGGGAATTCTGTGGCCCTCCAGATATTGTTGGACTTGACACACATCCTCCCTAACTATTGGTGATGCTGGCTAGAGCTGATGGAGGTTGCAGCTTAGCAGCATCTGAATGGCTGCAGATTCCCTATCTCTGCATGACATGGATAAGATGCACCAAAAATGTTTTTATGTGCACACATTAAATGTAATGTAATGGGACAACATGACAAACAGGTGCATGCATATATTTCACAGGTACACTTTCCAGGGAACTGAGACTGGCCACTACTGCTTCAAGAGCACACATGGTGACAAATATGGGCTAGCTAAAAAGGTAACGGGTGACACAATCCACATTCTTAGTGTCTCTCTCTTTTATCTGTCCTTGTTCTTGCGTACATTACAATTGCATAATTTTATGTTAGTGTTCTTTTCCTTTCAAATATACCCACCCACTCAAGTCAAATAGCACTTACGTGCCCCATTCGTATGATATCGCTCAGAAGGCAAGCTGGGGTAACTGCTTCCTACTTCGTTCACAGCTATTACTCGGAACTGATAGTTGACATAGGGTGCAAGGCGCAGGATGGCAGAGTTCACGCTTCCTGGGTAACGGGAATGGTTGTGCCAACTTCCAGGTTGGAATCTATCCTCTTCAAATTCCACAATGTAATCTAGAAGAGCAGAGTGTGAAGGCTTGCTAAAGTTGCAACATAATTATCGGCCAGCTGACTTTTAGAAAGGAAACCAAACCAAAGCAAAGCAGCAACACTGTTCACCTGTAGAGTTTCAAAGTAGAGGAACAAGTGCTGACCTGTGATAGGGCTGTTGTTGTCGTCGCCAGGAATCCACGTCAACCGCACACTCCTTTCAGCGAGGTCAGTTAGTTCAAGATCACGAGGACGTTCAGGACGTGCTACAGGCAAAAGAATGCATGTAAGGTGCAGGTGTCCCTCATGGGCCAGTCCACTCAAAATATCTTTGGGTATCATGACCACTGACTCTGGGACCTTGCAGCACGAAGCAGAGAGAACTCCACTAAGGCCATTTCCTCAGAGGAAGAATAGCCAGTATTGCATTTGGGGACCTCTTGGACACAGAACACAGCCCTGCCTCCATTGATGGACTCAGATTAGGAATCAGCCTTGCAGAAGGCTACAAGATCAGTGAAGGCCCTTTAACAACTCCGCTAGCTCCTCTACACAGGTGGAACCAACCATGCAACAGGTCTTACCAGCCTTCAGTTGGCTTCTGGCCTCTGCTGGGACATCTTCATAAAGCTACCTTGGTAGGAGAGCACTTCAGACAACAGGGCTCACTTAGAACTATCCAAGGTTCTGTTTTTCTCTGCCCTCTTCGTAAGAGGGCCCTAACAGTTAATCCACATTCTTTGCAAAGACAGAGCTTTACAAAGAAGGAACATAAATACAATGAAGGGCAAAGGTCACCTTGCAAAAATAAAAAGGAGGGTAAGAAACACCTCCCATCACTTTTAGCATCAGCCCCCAAAATTCATCCATGCA
Source organism: Podarcis erhardii (assembly GCF_964252035.2). Taxonomy (NCBI): domain Eukaryota; kingdom Metazoa; phylum Chordata; class Lepidosauria; order Squamata; family Lacertidae; genus Podarcis; species Podarcis erhardii. The sequence continues at coordinate 42,357,285 of NC_138510.1, forward strand.
GACTAATTAAAATATTCTTCCTTTGCGGTAGGGGGCAACATCAACAACAATTTGTGCAATAGAAATCAAGATCCCCTACCCCAATGAGGTCCAATTATCAGGGATATTTATCATGAGGTTTGGGCCAGCCAAAGTTATCCAACTTAAATTTCATACCAAAGTCATTGCAATGGTCAAGCAACAGTGTAAGAGAATGTAAAAATTAATAATAATCAAAGTGGTAAATGGATCAGTAGTGATTACCTTTGGGTAGGGTCATACGGTTAACAGAAGAAGGAGCTGCAAAAATAGATATTAGCTATTTAGATAGTTAGTTCAATTCTTAAGCACAACTTGTTGCAGGGATACAATGTGCAGTGGCTGTGCCAGGTTTCAAGAAGCCCTGGGCAAGATGACTTCCAGACCCTCCTCCACCACTGAAACACTTTGTCTTCCTCTACCAGGCGGCTCTAGTTGCTTCCCATCTTCTAAATGGTGAGAAGGGAATAGACAGAACCCTAGTTATCTCTTTTGCTTGGAGGAGGGAAAAGAAAGGAACCTGTCTGTTACCTTCCTACAACCAGGAAAGTTTAAAAGGGGGTGAAAGAATGGATATCCTCCCACAAATACAAAAATAAAAAGTAAAAAGGACTCAACCTCCCCATCCCTGAACAAGCAGCAGGAAAGCAAATTAAGTTCCTTTTCCTAGTCCTTTTTCAAAACCTTTTTATAGAGGCTGATGGACGCTTTGGCTCCAACATACCTGACAATCTCTAAAATAACATTTTGGAAAAAAGTTTGCTTAGTGGTGGCACTTCCTCCCTCTTGGTGGTGGAAGCAGTCAACACTTAAAAAAACAACAAAACCAAACAAAACAGCAGAGCAAACAAGCTGCTGCATTCAGAGCAAAGCTCTGGATAGTTTTATCTTTCTTTTTAATTTCTCAGAGTGTTTATGGAGCCCACATGGAAACCAGAGGCACCTGGGTGGGTTCAACTGTCTAGAGCATTGCTCCAAAGGCAACTGTGCACCAAACCCTGCTGTAAGGGTTTCAAAAAAGAAGAGCCAGGGACTACCATGGTGGTGCCCTTTGGGAGCACACGGCACTTACCTTACCCTAAATCAGGCCATTGCTCAGTTATGTCTGCACTGACTCACAGTGGCTCTCCAGGGTTTCTGGCAAGAGTCACTCCCTGGAGATGCCAGGGACTGAACCTGGAAGCTTCTGCATGCAAAGCAGATGCTCTACCATTGAGCTACAGTCCCTCCTCTTGCAGTTGTGTCCCATGGTCCAGCCCTATCAGCACCACTCACCACAAGGACCAGAGTACCAGCCTTCACTGAATTTTCTTGGAAAACAGGCCCTGCTATGCACCTGAATGTATTCCAGTTATCATCAGTGTTTCCCTAACTAGCTCACAGACAAGACCGAAACACAAAAGATGCAGAGTTGTTCAAAATGTTTGCTTGGGTGTCAGGGACTTCAACATCTGGACAAAACTCAAGTGTACTTCATTGACTTCAGATTAACCAAAGTCCTGTGGGCCCTGCCTGGTCACTTGCAACAAGGAATGGAAGGATCTGTCCATTTCATTTCTCTCAATTTCTCATCTTTCCAATTTTAAATTCAGTTTCCCACATTTCTTCAGCATTTTGTGACTTTTTTTTTTAATTCTCATGAAAATTAGCTACAGTTAGCAAGGTACCCTGGTTAATCTTCAGATATCTGCTCAGAAAGACCACTGAAAACTTTTTGGGTAAGCTTTTACTTTAAAGACAATACAGGGTGTTAGAAATTGTTAAGAATAACATTCCAAATTCAAAGGAATTTGTTATATGTTTCATGACCATTGCACATGGTACCCTGTATGTGTTACTCTACAACACAGGAGAACAGGTATTAAAATCTGTCAAAATAAGCTGTCAGTCCCCCCATGGACCTCGTCTCAAGCTCTGTAAACTTAAAAGGAATATCAAGTTACCCAGAACAGTGAGATGGGCTCTGGCAGTGTCTCGATCTAATTCAGTGCTGGCAACACAGGTGTAATATCCTTGATCTTTTTCAGCCACTCCATATATCGTTAGGCCATCTTCTTCTTTCTTCATCCTTTCACAAAAGGAAAACATCAGAAATAAATCTAAACATCAGAAATAAATCTAGCTTGCTTCAGGCAATGGCAGGAGCAGCTGTAACAGCTATCTTGTGTATGTTTATTCATTTTTATTTTATTTAGTATACTTTTATGCTGCCCTGCATCTTATAATCTAAGGGCAGGTTACAAACAAAATGTAAACATAAGAGATAAAATATAAAATGATCTAGTACAACAATTTTATGTTCTGTAACATGGCAGTGTAAGAAAACAGTTTCTGACCTCTGGTGACAAAATCTTTGGCTGCAATTGAAACCCCCTTTGGAATGCCCCTCCATGTAACTGGGTAAAGGTGTCCGTCCACTGGCGCAGAACTCTCAATGCACCCACTGAACATGCAGGAGATGTACAGGCAGTGGGATCCTCAACAGTGGTAGCCTTCAGAAAGCTCCAAAATATGGTGTTTTGGGGGTAGGCTGAGCTAGCCCTGGATCTGCTAGATCTCAAGCTGGCCCTCCTGCTATAATTTACCAGCACTGGGCCATATCTAGGCCAGTTCCAGGCTGACACAACAATTTCCATGCACCTCTACCTTCCAACCTGGCCAGTATGAGCAACCAGGCTAGAGATACGGCAGCAGCTCCACCTCTCTATCACACCCTGCTGCTGTCGTCTAGACTTTAGATTCTCCTGCCAAGCTTTTAATTTCCAGTAAGAGGTAAGAAACGCACCCACTGTTATTTTCACACAGTCTGCTACTTCTGTTGTATGTCAGAGTAAGCAATATTAACTGCTGCATAGAGACACCACCCCCAGGAACAATATGGCAACAATTGGCCATTCCAAGTTTATTTATACTGTAAGACACTAATTAACAAATTATATGGAAATAATATTATTCATTATTGTAGAAGAGAGTGATTCTGGCTGGCTTTGGCAACACAGCTACCTTATATAAAGTCAGACTATTTGTGCATCTACGGATGGGGGAACCTTTGGCCCCGCGGGTGTTGTTGGATTCTAACTCCCATCAGCCCTAAGCAGCTTGGCCAATGATCAGGGATGATGAGAGTTTTGGTCCAACAACATCCAGAAGCCCACAGCTTCCTCATCCCTGATCTAGGTCAATATTGTCTACTCTGGTTGGCAACAGCTCTCCAGGGTCCTATTACTTATCACTTGATAATTTTACCTGGAGATGCCAGGGGCAGAACCTGGGACCTTAAAACTACAGTTCCCCTCCCTGGAGAAAAGACAGCAGTACAGCTTACCAACATAGCAAAAGGATTTATTCCTTCTTTGTGTCCTCTGGATACATAAAATGTTAACATCTTGAGAAACATACAGCCTATGAAAACGAAGACAGCACAGACCTGCTTCCAAAGTACAGAGGGGAATCATCCTTGAGCCAGGTGACCGTAAGTCTCAGCGTGGGGTCATGCCTAACCCGGCACATTAGATGAACTGTGGAACCCTTCTTTGGCACAGCATCCTTTGGCCCATCTATGATCCTCGTTAGATCTGTGAAGAGTTATACAGTTATAAATCGTAAGAATGTAATTTTGGGGACTGTGCGAGTAGTCAGTCGAGGTTTAGTGGAAAGAAACCACAGACACTTTGGGCAATGAGAAATAATTTAGTCAGATTGCAGAGTTCCTACAGATTTCTAGCTGCAATTCTTTTCCATACCCATAACTACACGTTTTAGAGTGATAAATCCTGTAAATATTCTTTTATTCCATAGCAATGCCAACTTTGAATACACATGGTGGTGGTATCTGAGACATGTACTTTTGCGCTATGGAACGATTTGATAAATGGCTGTTTTAGAGAAGCAAGTTACCGTATTTTTCCGTGTATTGGAAAAATACATCGAAAAATCATGTCAAAAAACTGGGGTTGTCCAATACACGGATAGTGGCATGGGGGGGGGGGGAGAGATGTTGCATGCAGGTAGCTATCTGGGGGCACTGGCTGGTGGCGCACAGCTTCCCCTGATGCCGCTGTGCATGGGAAGCACTCCCTGGATCGTTTCCCACGCACAGCGGCATGGGGGAAGGTGCCCTCTAGCCAACTGGCTAGCTGGCTGGAGCACAACTTCCCTTGATGCTGTTGCACACAGGGAGTGTTTCCTGCCCGCAGCTGCATGGGCAGAGAGGCTCAACAACTTTGGGCCATCTCCCCTCATTTTCTTAAAACGGAGTCCCCCCAAATAGGGGGGAGTCTTATATATGGGGGCATCTAATAGACGGAAAATTACAGTATATCACAAATTCCAGTGGCAGGAACTGACCTGGTTTGGATAAGGTGTTTTAAATATTTCAGGTTACAGATATGTACTTCTCCAATATATTCACTTACTCCCACTCTGAGGTCTCTTCAGAGTTCTCAGCATCTGCTTAGGGAGCCCCCAAAGGCAAGAGTGTGTGGCAGAGCGTGTCCCCTTTCAGCTGGCCGTCTCCATTCGAAGCTCTTCTTTTATCCCACCCTGTCTCCTTACTCTATAATCTTTATATTTCCACCTCCTTCTCCTTCATTTCTATCTTTCCTTTACCCTACCCCCCTCCACTTAACATATGTTGCAAGGATCTACTGATTAGGTGGTGAAACAGGGTCAAATGACAGATCCCTCCTGTCACTGGAGTGTGGTGCATGGTGTTGGGAGTCCATAGCATTCCCATCTCTGTGGGCAAAGCTAGATAGCCTCTGTATCTTCTCATAATGGAACAGGTAAGCAGGATGGGAAATGAACCAACTCACAGGACTTTTGGAAATTGTTGCTTAGCGTTAGTTCGGAGGAATCTATCAGCTACAACTCAACAAGTGACAGAGGCCCACAGTCCATTTATTTCAGGAACACTCAATCAGTCACATCATAGCCTGTATTGCTGCTTTCCCTCCTGGTTATACTTGAAGCTACCTTAAGACCCACTGAAGAGCACAGCTATTTAACCTTATGAGCATGAACCAAATATAGCATTCTTGTCATCAGAGGGTACCCAAGATCTACATTTTCTGGAGGATACTTGCTCTCTGCTTAAACAGAAGCCATCTTACCTTTTATTTCCAAACGAACCTGGTTCTGTGCTTTGCCCAGGAGATTGGTGGCCACACAGGTGTAAGTTCCTTGGTCTTCTTTCCGAGCCCTGATTATTTCCAAAGTCCCATTCTCGTGAACTATATAGTTGCCACCATGCAGCGTGCTTCCCTGGCCATTCTTAAACCTCACAACAACACAAGATAATGCTTGTAAGAGAGGGAAGCAGAATAAAGGTGCAGATTGACTTCCAAGTGTGGGTACAGGATTGCAGAGAAAGGGAGCAATCCTCTGCTCAGTAGGCAGGCGGTTGAGAAACACCCAAGATACATTCCTTTATGGCCATTTATCAATGAATTGAAACACATTTGATTCTAACAGAAATTCAATTGATTTCAAAAAAGATTATCTGTCCCAAAGAGATGGTATGGCTTAATAATAAAAATCCTTACCATCGTAATGTGGGGATTGGGGATCCAAAGAATGGACAGTCAAGACGAGTCCGGTTGTTTAGAATTACTTTGATCAGCTGATTACGAGGGGCAAGGATCCGAGGAATAACATCTTTAAAAGAGATATATAGATAGATAGAAAGATAGATAGATAAACAGATAGCCTATAAAGGTAGTCAGAAATTTTCATTTGTTTTACAGAATATATATTATGTCTAGCTTTACATTTTTGTTTTTTTGGCTTTTGCTTATTGTTCTCATTGATGGATTTTTGTCCTCAATCCATTCTAGATGGGATGTGTGACACAATCAGCTTTGGAAGGGAATAAATATATTCCTTTTGACTATCAGTAACTGCCTACACATATAAGTAAACTCCTTTGCCTTTTGTGAGTTAGATCAGCTGGCATTCAAGGATGTTATGGTTTGCTAGGGAAAGAGAAATAATGATTTCATGTTCACTTCAAAATAGTGCCTTCAGTGACCCTCTATAATCTAAAGATGTCAAGAGCCCATTTGTCCATTCAATACTTACCCAGCACACTGACAAAGGCATTAGCCAGCAGGTACCCATGTTCATTAGAAGCATTGCATTGGTAAACAGCACTGCTGCCACTTTGGATGTCCCGAAACATAACAGTGTCTCCCGTTACTTCACGGCTTGGGTTGGGAGTGGAACCTTTGAGAAAGACATAAACATAAGTGATACACAGTTTTTAGCCTTGCCATTAATAGGGCTCGGCTAATCTGCCAATTTTGGTTTCTCTCGTTTTCTTGTTTTCCCAAGTCTTCCATTTTCCACATCAGTTTGTGTCTTTTTTAAAGTCCTCGTGAAAATTCATCAGAATTTAAGTGTGAATTTATTTTAATATACAGTACTGTATAACAGATTGAGGTTGAATCCTGACAAGACAGAAGTACTGTTTTTGGGGGACAGGAGGCGGGCAGGTGTGGAGGATTCCCTGGTCCTGAATGGGGTAACTGTGCCCCTGAAGGACCAGGTGCGCAGCCTGGGAGTCATTTTGGACTCACAGCTGTCCATGGAAGCACAGGTCAAATCTGTGTCCAGGGCAGCTGTTTACCAGCTCCATCTGGTACGTAGGCTGAGACCCTATCTGCCTGCGGACTGTCTCGCCAGAGTGGTGCATGCTCTGGTTATCTCCCGCTTGGACTACTGCAATGCACTCTACGTGGGGCTACCTTTGAAGGTGACTCGGAAACTACAACTAATCCAGAATGCGGCAGCTAGACTGGTGACTGGGGGCGGCCGCCGAGACCACATAACACTGGTCTTGAAAGACCTACATTGGCTCCCAGTATGTTTCCGAGCACAATTCAAAGTGTTGGTGCTGACCTTTAAAGCCCTAAACGGCCTCGGTCCAGTATACCTGAAGGAGCGTCTCCACCCCCATCATTCTGCCCGGACGCTGAGGTCCAGCACCGAGGGCCTTCTGGCGGTTCCCTCATTGCGAGAAGCAAAGCTACAGGGAACCAGGCAGAGGGCCTTCTCAGTAGTGGAACGCCCTTCCAGCAGATGTCAAAGTGATAAACAACTACCTGACATTCAGAAGACATCTTAAGGCAGCCCTGTTCAGGGAAGTTTTTAACGTGTGATATTTTACTGTATTTTTGGTTTTTATGTAAGCCGCCCAGAGTAGCTGGGGAGGCCCAGCCAGATGGGCGGGGTATAAATAATAAATTATTATTATTATTATTATTATTATTATTATTATTATTATTATGACTGCATGTTTGTATGCAATTTTGCCCAATATACACATTTTTGCAAAGCCGAACATCTCGACGTGGAAATTATTTCCTTTTTTTGTGGTGCTTAAAGGCAGATCCCCAATATCATAATATAGTTCACTATGGGAATAAATGAATTTGTTCAGAATTCTGTCTTCCCTTTAAAAGATTATCATGACTGATGCTATGCACTGGTGGAGGAAGAGGAGTGTGGGGGGAATGCACTGCCCCCGGCAGCATGATCCCGGTGGGGTGCCAACGCGGCTGCCCCCCAGCCCATGCTGGGCGCCACGCCCCGCAAGCGGTGTGCCGTGCCCCTGGGATGCACGCCAGCCCCGCCCCGTCTGCTCTCCGCCCCCCGGTGCCGGAGCATGAAGCTCCACCACTGATGCTATGTATGGTCATCAGTTAAGATCACAGTTACTTGAAATTACAGCATTTCCTTCTCCACAGCCATGAAATCAAGATACACTATAAGCCATTATCTTCTGTTCGTAACAGGTTTGCTTACTTTCTATAGGTTCTCCATTCACCAGCCACTGGATGGAAGGCTTGGGGTTACCATTGGCTCGGCAAACGAGTCTCCCATCCTCACCAGGAGCCAAAATAAGATTCTCTGGTTCATCCAACCAGTAAGGAGCAGCTTTAGAACAAGAGAGTGAGAGACACACACCAAAGTGTATTATAGCTATCTCAGCAAAGCTCCTTCTGTGTTCTTTCAGCATAGACTATACTGATTAGTATATAAAAGTGACTGATAATCATCCTTCTGTACCATTTTTTTTAAAATGCACCATCTCAAGAACAGCTTAACATGAGCAGCATAGACATATACAGCAGACACGATAAGCCTGTGTCAATAACACTTAATAAAAACCCAGCAGCAGTAAGCAGCCATTTTAATTTCCCACAAAGTATCAAAGCAATGTTTTCAGGCATTGTGGAAAACTTCAGTGGCCACAAAGCACTGCCACCACCAGGCACAGCTGGGGGACTCTGTCCTAGGAGGGGCTGACTAAAGGGCACTTTGCCCATGATCCCCTCAAACTTGGAGCTTGCCTGGGTAGTTTGTAGCTTTATGGGAGGAAACCAGCATTTTGGTATAGGTTATAAAACAATTAAGGTCAAAATTGATGTCACTGCTGGAAATGTTTATTATTTATTATTATTAAGTGTTTTTTGTTGATATTACACCTCCAGTATAAGATTCAGCTAGAATTCTTCTTATATAACACAGGGAGGATTCACATTACTGGTAGCAAAAGCGTACAGTGGTACCTCAGGTTACAAACATTTCAGGTTACAGACTCCACTAACCTGGAAGTAGTACCTCAGGTTAAGAACTTTGCCCCAGGATGAGAACAGAAATCGCACGGCAGTGGTGTGGCGGCGGCGGGAAGCCCCATTAGCTAAAGTGGTACCACAGTTTAAGAACGGTTTCAGGTTAAGAACGGACCTCCGGAACGAATTAAGTTTGTAACCAGAGGTACCACTGTACTGTTCTCATTCATGTAAATAAAAATTCTATTGACTCTTTGCTGAAGACAGTCTTTTTTCGTATTGACAGGAACAGTAATGTTTTGGAGGCACAAATTAGATCAACCTGGGTTGAGGAAACATGCATCTCTCATAATGACAGAATCTTGCATAGGGGATGTATTCTCTCCCTAATGATATTAATGACTAAGTGTATTAAGTCTGAATGTTCATCTATGGAATAAAAATTCCTAGGTACATATATCAAGCCTGTGAGAAATAAGAGTTATCTTGAATCCTTTTCCTTGACATCTAGTTTTCAGCATGCAGGTGTGTTTTTTTTTTTAAATCCATCCTGAAATCTCCCACCTGCAGTCCAAAGTACTACAGTTTCAACCTATAACCTGTCGCTCATGTTAATCAGAGAATGCTGTTATTGGGTGGCATATAAATGTGGCAGATATATAAATAGCTCTTATTTCAGCAACAGGCTTCATGCAGTTTAAGAAAAATACTTCCTGAACATTTCCCATAAAACCAAACCAGCAATGACAGGCTTATGTTCTCTTCTGCAAAGTACAAGGAAGATATATGAGCCACAAGCTTAGATGGCAGAGGATTTCAATAGTTTAGCTAGAAGGGTGTGTATGAACGAAATATTTCTTATCTTTGGTTGCTACAGAGGAAGATTTCCCAGGTTACCCTGATCCCATCCTTCTAGGGCAGAACACTCTGTTCTCCACAAATCCCTCCCAGGTGCCTTTTGATTTGCTAATTGGCAAAGGAATAAGAATGGTATAGTAAATATGACGTACCCTTCACTCTCACCGAGATTGTGTGGCGGCTAGTTCCCACTTTGTTGGAAGCTAAACAGAAGTATTCCCCAGAATCTTCCTCAGAAACATTGGCAATATGAAGAGCCTTGTTGAAGTTCTCCAGCTTGGTCCTGCCTGCTGGGAGATCACCTCCTTTCTTGTGCCATACGATGTCTGGTGTTGGACTACAGGAAAGAGGAGAATAGGGTTTGACATGAAGCCTCTCCCAACATGAAATGTACACTATAAAGGAATTCCCTGCAGCCCAGCTTCTTAATTTAAAGCTGGGGTTCTCACTTAGCATTCTCTCAAAATCCCAGACAAGCCCTGTCAAAGAGGTTGTGAGGATGTACCTTCACTGAAGAAAAACAATGATTTAATGCTTAGGTACATGCACGTACAAGATTCTGTGTTAAACCCCTGGTTTCTGTGGTAATAATATTTCAGGGAGCAGTTCAGGGAAAAGACTTTGGTCTGAGAGAGCCTTGTAAGCCATTGACACTTGAGAATAGGCAATTATGGGTGGTATCCAACTAATGTGTGGTGTCAGTGCAAGGATTTATGTTTGTACAACAAAACTTTCCCCTTCTCTCCTTCCCCACTGCATACTCCCCCCACTCTGTTCTGGAGGGGGAATCCCTGGGACAGATGTGGGGTGGCATGGGGTAGGAGAAGGGGGAAGTGCCATTGCCCATCCTTGCATTGATGGCACCTGTTAGTTGTATAATAACTATTGAATCTGGCTTATGGGTCATATAAATTGCTTGAATGAAGCTTCCTACTGATAAACACTATTTTGTACGTACAGGAGTTAATGTTGGCAGTATAAACTGTGATAACTGATCTCTACTGGTAGATCACTGGATGTCTGTGGTAGATCACTGGCTCCCCCCCCAAAAAAAGCTCAACAACATTGTCCTGAACCCCCCAAAACAGGGCTTTCCTTCCTGCCAGTTTATAACTGTGAGTAGATCACAGTCTCTTGGGAATTGGCCACCCCTGCCATATATTATCCCTGTACTGCTCTTGAAAAGCTCTCATAACCATAGATATTACTGTTGATGTTAACAACAGTCAAGCCACATCCCATTAAAATGAATGGATTTTAGTTTCCCATTGGAGCCACGTTATTTCACATCCTTAATGGAGACGCTTTCTATTTGCTAATACTCCAATAAGGAGGAATCAACAGCCAGCTGTGATTTTACCCCCATGAAAATCTGCAGGAAAAATAAGATCTAGACCAGGAGGATAGAGACGTATGTGACACACCATGGTTCCCCTGATCCCAAGTGGTACGTACACTCCCGAGGCAATGCATTCCAGCAAGAGGTCCTCCCCTCTCAGCACCATCTGATTGCTTGAAGTCCCAATGGGGTACATGAAGCTGGGGTGCCTTTCTGTGATACCTCGGGCTGAAATCAGGACATAAGGGGGGGAAATACACACTTGTAAATCCTTCTTCTCTACAAAGCTACTGGAAATGAAAGACAACCAACAGCAGGAGACAGGATGTAAACATATCAAGAGGCACAGAAAACCAGAGTCTTTCCAACCCCACAGACTTGATGGGGAAGTCTTTGTAGAGGTTGAGGCAGATGCTGAAATGATAAATTGAAATGGAAATAACAGACAAGGGCAGGAAGGAGCAGGGAATGGCAAGAAGGAATGGTGATGTTCCAGACGGATCACTTTATTCATAGCAAGAACACGTCAATTTAAGTAAGATTTTGCATTTAACAATGTACACGCTTTGACTCTGAAAAGCAGCTCTAGTAAAATTATAGATTTCCATTTTTCTTCAAAATAAATTATTTCACTGCAGTCAATGGGCCTTGACAAGGACAAATGTAGCTGGACTGTTGTTTCTACTTGAGAGCGAATACAGAATGATTGTCATTTCTACATTATCAATTTCAGCTTGGTGAATTTGCTAGTACTAATTAGGGATGTTCTGGGGGAAGAAAAAATAAATGTGACAAACACAGAGTTTAGATCTTATGCACTAAATTACTTCTATCCTCTGTAATTACTTTCTGTGATTTACCACTCCTGTATCTCTCAAAAATAGATTTATTTTGTAATGGACTAGTTTGGGTTACAAATGACTCCCGTACAAAATACACAAATTTTCTCTTCTGAACATAATAGTGTTGCCTACTAAGAAAGAGCACATAAATTTCAGTTGGATAGGAATGAAAATAACATAGTAGTGAAATATTTCAATATCTACAGGGCCTCATAATCCAAGACCCTTCTTCGTGTGCCTCCTCCATGAGAGGTCTGGAGGGTGGCAATATGAGATATAATATTAAATTTAAAATTATTATTTGTTTTTTATACTACCCTTCATCTGTAGATTTCATGGCAGTTTGCAGCATAAAAATACAAGATAAAAACAACAAATACATAATAAAAACAAGAAAAGAACAAACCAGCACCCTCCCTAAAATAGATATAAATACAAGAAGGCTGCTCACATAGGATGTAAAAACACAGTACATAGACAGAGCTCTTTTCTGCACTAGGCAAACAATAGTGCAACATTTGCACATTTAAATGAAAATTAACCCAGTAGCATGATGACATTACAATCTGTGTTAATGAATGGTGTCACAAGACATTATCACAATAATAATAATAATAACATAGTTATTCTGTGCTACTCAGTGTGGGGGCATCACTTTCAGGAACTGGAGATTTCCATAGATGATGACACACACAGCCTGCAAAGGAGGGGAGCAAACATTTAAGGCAAGATGACTGACAAGACAAGTATAAGAACCATGGAAGTGTTAAAACACATAAACCAAAAAAAGTACATGGAAGACTGAAAAAAACCCACCACAACAGTTTTCCATAAATACATGAAAGAAGTCTGCAAAGGAAACAGACTAACCACATGAATAAAACATAGAAGTGGGCAAAGGAGACATGATAGGCTGAAAGCAACAGAGGCAACAACAACAAAAAAGCAGGTTATTTTCCAGCTTGACGAAGCCACGTTAACAGTGGTGTTAAATGAGGTAAATTTCTGGCATTAGCCAAGAGATATTCAAGGCTAAAAGAGGAAGCAATGCTGCAATGTAAGACATGTACTGAAGGAATTGGTTTAGACAAATATTTCTACTACACTGATGAAAACTCCATCCTGAACCAGCAGTTCAGCAAGAGGCTATGGTCTGTTTATGGGCATGGGTGCTGAAGATCTCTCATATGTATAGGCAGGAAAGGAATGTAGGGTCAAGGATAAACGTCCGCAAAATTAAGTTCACCTGCAGGCTGAGCCTAAGGACTTCATTAGGAAAACCCGCAATTCAAACTTCCAGGCTTGTTCACAAGCCGCAGCAGCAAAATATGAGATGACACTCTCTCTCTCTCTATATATATATATGCAAGCATGTAGTTAATTAATTATTTGGTTAGTAGCATATCACTACAAAGTAAATAACTGATAGCATTTACAAGACATATTTCAAATTGCTTCACTGAACACTTACTTTGCATAGAGACGAGACTTGGTTCAATCCCTAGCATCTCCAGGGATCTCTGGGAAAGACCCCTCTCTAAAGCCCTGGAGAGCACAGGGTCAACCCAGGGAGTTCTAAGCTGGATGGACCAATGGTCCAACTCAGTATAAGGGAGTTTCCTAGATTCCTATGCAATGGTTGCTATGCTTGGAATCTTTAATGTAAATCTCCAGTAACAAAATGTCCTCTCACAAACCAAAGCTTAAAAAAAAAAAGAGGCACAGTTCACCAGGAACATCTCTGACATAAGCTTCTTTGAAACAAATGGGAATTTCACCAAGAACGAATGTTGCTGTTGTGCAACCCTTACTTATTTCCAAGGAGCCTGTGGAAGAGATGCTAGTGTAGAAGAGTGACTGTAGAAGAGTGACTAGTGGGGTGCCACAGGGCCCGGTCTTATTCAACATCTTTATCAACGACTTGGATGATGGACTCAAGGGCATCCTGATCAAATTTGCAGATGACACCAAACTGGGAGGGGTGGCTAACACCCCAGAGGACAGGATCACACTCAAAACGACCTTGACAGATTAGAGAACTGGGCCAAAACAAACAAGATGAATTTTAATAGGGAGAAATGTAAAGTATTGCACTTGGGCAAAAAAAATATAATAAAAAAAAAATGAGAGGCACAAATACAAGATGGGTGACACCTGGCTTGAGAGCAGTACATGTGAAAAGGATCTAGGAGTCTTGGTTGACCACAAACTTGACATGAGCCAACAGTGTGACGCGGCAGCTAAAAAAGCCAATGCAATTCTGGGCTGCATCAATAGGAGTATAGCATCTAGATCAAGGGAAGTAATAGTGCCACTGTATTCTGCTCTGGTCAGACCTCACCTGGAGTACTGTGTCCAGTTCTGGGCACCACAGTTCAAGAAGGACACTGACAAACTGGAACGTGTCCAGAGGAGGGCAACCAAAATGGTCAAAGGCCTGGAAACGATGCCTTATGAAGAACGGCTAAGGGAGCTGGGCATGTTTAGCCTGGAGAAGAGGAGGTTAAGGGGTGATATGATAGCCATGTTCAAATATATAAAAGGATGTCACATAGAGGAGGGAGAAAGGTTGTTTTCTGCTGCTCCAGAGAAGCAGACACGGAGCAATGGTTCCAAACTACAAGAAAAAAGATTCCACCTAAACATTAGGGAAAACTTCCTGACAGTAAGAGCTGTTCGACAGTGGAATTTGCTGCCAAGGAGTGTGGTGGAGTCTCCTTCTTTGGAGGTCTTTAAGCAGAGGCTTGACAACCATATGTCAGGAGTGCTCTGATGGTGTTTCCTGCTTGGCAGGGGGTTGGACTCGATGGCCCTTGTGGTCTCTTCCAACTCTATGATTCTATGATTCTAACAGTTCATTATGCTGACCATCTTCAGATAGAACAGCTGTAGTGTGATCATTGACGCAAACACATAGAATATAATTGTCATGTACATGCAGGATGTGTCTTGGACAACTGGGATAATTTACTCTTTTAATCCTTTGAATATTAACACACCATTAAAACACCACCACCACCAGGTTGAAGTGCTTTTCCTCAAATGCTTGTGGAAGAGCTTGCACCTGTGGTATAATAAGGAGGTAGGTTCTAGAGCAGTCCACATGCTTTTCTCCTTTTGCTAGAGGATGCACAAGTGGAACAGTATTTCACTTTTCTTGGGCAGCACTAGAATAAGACTGTCCTTCTATGAGCAGCATACACCTTCCCCATGAGGAAGGGCACCATTGGAGCTAACACCTTCTTCCAGATGTAATTCAAAGAATAAAACTGCACCACTGAGGCTGCTGAACCACTGCACAACTGAAGCTAGTCCTGTTTACCAACTGTGTCCCCCACCTCTTATTTTTTTATCCCAGTGCAGTTGAGCAACATCAAATCACAGTGGTGGTCAACAAATTACAGGTCAACGCAGCTCCATGGCCATCTTAAGACCAAGGCACAAAGTAAAATGGTATATCTGGCTCTAGGAAGAACTGCTCTGCTAGAAAATCCTGCCTCTGGCTTGTTTATGACCAGTGGTTACCATAATGATACAACACCAAGTTTACTGTAGGGTACTCATACTGCCACATAATCATAATATCTCTGCTCCAATCTCTTCTGCCCTGTGCACACAACACTTTTGTTTCTGTGAGCTCCCTGTTAATCTGTCCTGGTTGCTGAAACACACCCTGCAACACTGAAATAATGGAGTTCAGCTGGGCACTAGCTTTGCATCTATCACACCATGCAGGAGGCGCAGAGTTGTGCATAATCCCCTTAATCGGATTTACAAATGTGTAATAGGAAAAGATTATACATTACTAAATTTCAAGCTTCCGTATTCTTAATATGCTCCTAGGAGTAAAATTATTCTAAGAAAGCTAGAAAAGTAAGGAATAGAGTATGAACAATATCAAATAACAGAGCTCCTAATTTAATTTTATATATTACAATTTATTTTAATTAAAAAAATACTTTTGATGAAGTGTAGCTCAAACATTTGATACTGGGTCAGCGTTTTTCTGGATTAAAATGGAAACACTTCACTCTTACACCCAAAGACACACACACACACACACACACACACACACACACACACAGAGGCCGTGAGAGAGAGAGAGAGCACATTTCTCAATTAGTCCCCAGGTCAGTCAGCATGCATCCTTCTTGGAACTGTAGGATAGCGCAGTTATTATCATTCCCAATGGTCTCACCCTTCCCTAAGTCCAGTCACTCAGAGCTCAGGTATGGAACCATACTTTCTGGGAAACAGCAGTCATTAAGATCTCCTGTGTGCCACTTCATAGGGTACATGAGGGAATCCTGGTGCATCCTTGGTCCCCTTCAAATGATGGTATTGTCTAAATACTGGCACGGGGAAGGGAAAATCAGTACTACTGCATTGGGCCGGTAGATTCCAATAAGCACTGAACAATAGAAGCATCGAACCAAGTGTCCTAACTTCAAGCTGCACCTTGGTTCAGTAGCGGCTGGTGGTGTGGTGTGAGCATGGCTGCATGACCTGGCATCCCAATGCTGCCTGTCAGTGCTGGTTACAGAGAGGGAGGGGACAAGGCAGTGGGGAGCTTGGCACAGGAATGTCAGATTGGTGCAGTGCAATCCCAACATCAGAGCCAATCTCCCCTCTCAATTGACAGAAACACATGGCATTGGGAAGCCAGGCCGGAATGCAGCCCTGCTCACACTGCCCCACTATAGCTTTGGTCTCTCTCACTAGCATGTTATGCTACCTCCTCTGGGAATCACTGTTCCAGACATTTAGGTGTCTGCAAAAACATCCTCTATCATGTCTCTCACCCACTTAGACTACAGTTTGATTCATACACACTGAGCTAATGTGAATTTCTTTTCCTCATATGAACCAGGCCTTGAGGAGTTCAGTGAATCACTGATGCAGTTGGGTGTAAAATTCTCTCTGTAGGAAAAAGCATCTCATGCCTAATTTTCAAACTTGAAGCTTGACCTGGACATTATCAGTGCCCCACAGTAGAGCTCAAAAAATGCACACACTTATGAGCTTAGGTGAGCCTTATTTAATATGAAAAAGAATGCTGACACAGCCATGAACAATGTTCAGATGCTATAGATGAGCTTTCAGGGTGTCACAGAGCCTGATAAGTACCAGTCCATTTTCTGGCGCTACTTCCTGATCTATTTGCCAGACTGGTGCTGGTTTGACTTTCTCCAACATCCATGCAAAAAATCTGGCCCTTTATGGAATCCATGCTGCAAGATGAAGCAATGGTCACCAGCTTTGATAGCTTTGGAAGGTCATCTC
This sequence comes from Podarcis erhardii, assembly GCF_964252035.2. Classification (NCBI taxonomy): domain Eukaryota; kingdom Metazoa; phylum Chordata; class Lepidosauria; order Squamata; family Lacertidae; genus Podarcis; species Podarcis erhardii. The sequence goes on from NC_138510.1 coordinate 42,374,198, forward strand.
GAAAAATTCATTGAAGTTCTGCCTACCGGTCATGATGCTCAAATGCAATCTCCAGATTCAGAGGCATCATGTAACTGAATACCAGTTGTTGGGGACTAAGAACATACAAACATGAACCTTAAAGGATCAGGCCAGAGGGAAGCATCCTGTTCTCAAAGTGGCCAACCAAATGCCTGTGGAAAGCACACAAGCAGGTCCTGTATGCAACAGCCCTCGGTTCACCTGTGATTCCCAGCAACTGGTAATCAGAGGCATACTGCCTCTGACAGTGGAGGTGGAACATTAGGAGGGAGCTATAGCCTTAATGCCCTACTTAGAGGTTTTCTGGTGGCATTTGCTTGGCCGCTTAGGAAACTGGGTGCTGGACTTTGGTCTGATCTAGCACAGATCTTATGTTCACATCAAAAATGTTCTTGGAAATTAAGCATGCTTTGTCAATTTTGTCAGCCAGAGAGATTAAAGTAGGTCTGGCATAATAAAGATTTTCTATGCTAGGTGCACAACAACTACCTTCTTTTAGTTTTGCTATGGGAACGCTCGAGTCTGCGTCATGTAACCATGACTATTCTTCAGTAAATTGTGGCTTCCTTTTCAACAGCTGTCCTCTATGGGCATCTCAAGGGCATCCCTGATTCTAATTAAAGGAACATTTCTTGTGACTCTTCCATTTACTTAGAACATACTGTGCTGCAGGCTCTTTGCAGGGAGGGGCGAGGGTTAAAAGAAGAAGTTCTAAACACAAATGATTGATTTCAGTTAAACTTGCTTCCAAACATGAGAAGCAAGCTTGCTAGAGTATTCCCACGGCAGTTTTTGCTATTACAAAACCAGCCTATCCATACTTTATATGGTAGCTATGTTCTTAAGACTTTTCACATTGTAGCATATTCTTCACTTCAAATCATCAGCCATGTTTTACGATACAAAATTTACATCCTTTATTCAGACACCATAGCATTACACTGTTTGATCTTTTAGATCTTGCTCTGGCCAGTCTACATCCAGACAGCCCAATTAGAAGCTAATGAAGGAGTGCTAACAACCTTAATGGAAACAGTGTTCAAGTTTGGGCTGTTCTTCACTATTTATCTACTGTATTTGTATACTGATTTTCAACAAAAATGGCTCTCAAAGCAGTCCAAAACAATAGTTGATCTACAGGCAGATACTATTCTCAAAATATAATTTAGAGGACTATTAAAAACCAATCTGAACTATTTATTGTTAGATTAAACTTTAATTCAGACAGGTGAGGTGGATTAAGGAAACAGGAAAAACCCTGTTGAGAAAGCTACACTTAACAAAATAACAAAGAAGAAGACTATAGCAGACACCTAGCAAATGTAGCAGGATCTCTACCCTAAGCATAAGTATGGGCTTTGACTCTCAACTTGGACCAGTGGCACTGGAGGTAGAGATGCTTTAAACTGATCAGCATCATGACCAAGCCCAAGCCAGAAACTCTTGGATCAGGGGCCCTTCAATCAATCAGGATATCTGGAGTTTTCAGCCCCCTGAGGAACTGACAGCCTCCATGTTAGGGGGCCTGTACACCCAAATTGGCCTGTCAATGTAAAAATGCAACACCAAAATCCAAAGGAAGAAGAAGAAAGAAAGGTGGGATATAAATGTAATACAAACCAACCAACTAACCAGGAAGTAGGAAAATGCATGCTGCTCCATTTTAGAGTACTAAGTAAGAAGTATACACCCATGTCCCCAAGAGATGGTTGGTAGTTCTAGCAACCTACAGAAATGGATTAATCTCAAGAGAATTAAAAAGGTAGGCTTGACTTGGAGTGGAAAACCTGTTCTACACAAAAGCAAGCGGCTGCTAAAGCCAAGTTTAGTAGGAGGATGGGGACAGGAAGATCCATGTTTTGCAACTCAGATTGCTTGATCAGAGAGGCAATCTGTCTCACTGCCTACAACAGAACAACTTCTTTCAAGACTAATTTCAGAGAGGGGAGAGATGATGGTAGGGTACCCAATAGATAATAGGGTAAGCCTCTGAGGGGACACATGTGGCAACTGCGGAGCACACAGTCTCCAAACAATGAGAAAAGAAATCAAATGAAATGTACACAAAACACAAGTTGGATGGGGCAGAAATGATAGAATTCCTGCTCCATGATTGCAGTCATTGGATTTTTGTCTATCACATGGTGGCATATGTTTTAACTCCACAAAGTGGGAAGTGACGGAGACAGGATGTTTGTGTTACTGTGTTCTGTGAAGTGGGACTATTGTCCTTTGTTCTTTTTCTCTTTGCTGTCTGATGCTACAGAGAGAGGGAGCCATGTTGCAGTGCTCCGTGTGTGTTTATATGTAAATAAAGTAGATTGGTCAAAATGCTGAGTTGCTGAGGTCTGTTATGCATGATGCGCAAACTCTGCGGATCCCTAAGTGTGCCGGCATCGGTTGGCATTGGTCACTTTGATGTTTGGGCAGAAGAAAGTTTTTGAAGCTCCCGAACGAACGACCAGGAGGGAGAGAACATGCCAGTTGGGCATGTGTCTCTGCCAGGGTCCTACTCGAGTGTAGGCCGAGCTCCTGACAGAAATGTGCTCAAGTTCTGCTATGGGAAGCTGTGAGAACAGGATGTTGGACTACATGGGCCCTTGGCCTGATCCTGAAGGTTCTTATGGTCTTAGATTGGCTTATTGTAATCTCTTACTTTAAGAAAGGTAGCTAGATAGGCACTTCCAAACCAGAGAGATGCACAACTCTCAAATGTTTTTCTTTAAAACAAAAGTAAGTTCACAAACTGTTATTTGTAACTAACTGAGATTATGCCTGTGTGCGCAATTTATTTCACTATAAACTAATACACATCCATTTCTAATCTATTGCAAACAAAAAGTACTTTGTTTCTATTTTCTGCAAATTCTCTTCCCCTTCCACTGAAGTTAATCCCCCTACAATTGTTTACATTATCACACCATTTGCACACAACTTTCAATATAGGCAGAAGAATGATTCAGGGCCCCCTGGGAGCCAAGTGATTGTATATCTAAAGCACAATTTATAATTCAGGCTTCTCCTAGTGTTACATTCTCCTGAGGAAGTATTCTTCACTTAGACAAAGAAGAAAGAACAAATAATCTTTGGAAGCATTAAAAAAGTGCAACGTTACATACAAAATTACATAGATTATCAATCATGAAGGAAAAATCAAATGGTTTTTTTTATCATCGACTACTGACAATCATACCTATTATAGACATGTCTTTTAAATGGACTGAGGAAAAAGGTACATTATTTTTTATGTGTAAATCTCATCATCTGTGTGTATTCAGTAAAACTTTGTTGGAGAGCTGTTGTCTTCGCAGCTAAGTATTGATCCGTGCTACCTAAACAACGAGGTTTAGATTAACAGAATTTGACTACCACATGTGATTTTTAAAAGCTCAGACTGGACAGGGTAATTTTTAAAAACATATATACAGTACAAAAGTAATCCATTTAACACCACATGAATAAAGTGCAACATCACATGTATGAACTGATTTGAAGACATTACCAGCATCATTGCCAACAGCTACCATTAAATGGAGACACATTTCAGGTGCTACAGACTAAACAAGTGCAATTTGTGGAGTCCGAGTACTCAAGATGGGAGACATGTAAAATATATAGGAAAAGTTTAATATGTCCATGAAAATGCCTTGTTTTCACTGACCGACCAAAAAGTGTTATTAACACAATAGTAAGTCAGGTTAGGTACAGAGGAGTTAGAACGTGAAGTTCTCCAGAAGTCAGTATTGACTCACCACTGTATATGTCAGTGTGATTTCGAAAGGACGTTTCATTATGGGATTGCTCTGTAATAAACAAAAGAATGTGAGCGTACCAAAGGCAACAAAGCATGCACTGAGTAACAAAAGACGAAATGGAGAGGAGGTGTACAAAAGGAAAAGAACACACACACATAACAGAAATTATAAAAAAGCAAAAAGCAAAATAAAAAAGAGGCAATGACATACACATAACATCCAAAAAAAACTTCAACACAATTTGGAAAGAAACAAAGAACACAGCAACGGAAGGCAGCAATTGAAGACTTCTTTTTTCTAGGAAATGCAAAATTATGAACTAAAAAAACCCAACACGCATTAACACAAAATCAAATATGTTCAGATGCGTTCCAAAAACATATGGATTTTTAAGTTTGACTTTTAAATGCCAGGAAATAATCAAAACATTTTAATTATTATTATCAATAACTTTGTTAACATCCAGCTCTACTTTTGGGAAGAACAATTAGTTTGTCATCAGATTTGTAAAAAGAAAAAAGATAAAGAATGCATTCCTGATATTTGTTCCAAGGGTACAAGATGGATTACTTTCAGCTTTAACAATGAAAAAACAAGTTATAAAAGTATAAGAAAAAAAACTGGGGTTTTAAAAGATCATGGAAGCATTATTAGAATGAACTGCCTTTCATCTTTTAAAAATGCAAAGCGATAAGCACATTAGAAATAATCCAATGGCAACAGTAGGCTTGCAGATAAACCCACAAAAGTTTTGGGACAGCATTTTTATTTTATTTTTTAAAAACTGGATTACGAAGATGCTGCTGAGCACCAGCATCCCACCAAGCATGGCTTGGTATATATTATCCTCAAAATGGACACTTAGACCTGCTGAAGCACCCCAACGATTGTGTCCTCATTCACCTCTTACAAGGTGTGTGTGTGTGAGACTACTTGTAAGTCTTCATTACTATAACACTGAAAATGGCATAAATGCAGAGAAACTTTAATGTACCTCACCAATGTCACTCTCCAAACCCAATACCACCCATTTCATGAAATCCCATGACTCCATTTAGGAATTACATAAGAAAAAAATGGCCATATATTTTAAACCACCTTTATTAGTCTAAGATTTGCTAAAATTGTCAGGTTTAAGTCTGACAGCATACCACATCATACTAAAAGCCATGTAGGTAAATAAGGAACTAGGGCACTTTGAAAAGCAAAGTAAGTTTGAACACAAAAGCGACCACTTACATTAGGAAAAAATGAGGTTTTTTAAAAGGGGTAATCTGCTTTAATCTTAAACATTAAGGCTAAACTCATGGGCTTTGTTTGCTCATCATGCTAACCCTTAAACTAGGGGTGACTAAATTGTTGTCCTCTAGATATTGTTAGACTACAACGTTCATCATCCCTGATGTCTCAACAAGCTGGCTGGGGATGAGAGTTGGAGTCTACAACATCTGGAGAGCCACAGATTAGCAACCCCTTCCATAAACCATGTCTTACCATGGACAAACAGCACAATAACACACTCTGCCAGATCCTTCCACCTCTGTCAGGAGCAACAAACATGTCTCCTTGGAGTTAGTGTGCTGCCAAAACCTATAATTGTGGCTTGTTTCCCCATAAGCAAACCACATCTAGAAACCAAGGTTTATTCTTGGCTTGCTGAGCATTGTGCATTCAGAGAGAAACAAGCCACAAACCTGATTTGGGCAACATGGTAAACCAAGGACTGTGGTTGTTCCTGCTCCTGCTAGGTGGTGGTGCAAAACAAAAATGATATGGCAGTGTCCATGAGGACACTGTCTGTTCACAGTAAGCCATAGTTTATGGCTCACTGTGATGTGTGAAAAAGGCCACTAGCTTTTTAAGGATTAGGACAACCCAAGTCTATTTTGCCTAAACCAGGCTTGGTAAGAAGTGGAATGACTACTATTCTTTATTTCCAAAAGAAGATCAATGTTCTGATCCTCAACACATTTGGAAGTAAATACTACTGATTTCAAGTTAGTGTGTCTAGCATTACAGCCTCTTTGCTTCCCTTTCAGATGAGAAAATTAATCATGATACAAAGCAATAACTTTTGTGGATTGAGCACTTATACAAAACAAAATACTGAACAAGTATCCAGATTTGAAACAAAAACAGATCACTGAACAACGTGCCACACAGAAAGGCAGTTCAGTTCCTTTGAACATAAGATGAAATCTATTTTACATACAGGAAGAAAGTGGTCCTCTATTGAAAGGGTCTCTAGGGACGAAATGTGCACAGTTTCCAAGTGAACATGTAAGAACAAGTTGGCTGGAGACATACAGTACTCTTAATGAGCCTTCCAAAGAGCCACTTGTAACCTAGGGGTTACTAGGCAAAGGGCAAAGACAACCATAGCATACAAATTAAGGGTTACCCATTACATACAACTTAATGCAAACTCTATTTGTCTAAATTGTTTACTATTTACATTTCTTAAGTGGTATCATAAAAACAGAAACTTAGCAACAACAAAGTCCAGTCTCAGGGATCAGGGAAAGCAAGGGTGGAAGATGCATTGTACAAGACATCTGAAGCAACTGTTGGGCAAAAGGAAGGATACGCCGGAGGGCAGAAAATATCCAAGTGATAATTCTGTACGGTGTGGTGTTACAAGCAATTTTTTACCAGATGATCTACATGATCGTACAGGTCTTTTTAGGGACAGGCAGTCCTTCAGATAAACTAGTTCCAAGTTGTTCAAGTTTTTATGTGTTAGTAACAAGATCTTGACATTCCTCTAGTTCCTTTGTTTCAACATTCTTCCGTTAGACAGGAGAAAACCTGCCTGCAGGGCCATCAGTTAAGCATGGCTTCTAACACAGAAGGCAGTGAGCTGTGTTCAGAAGCTGGAAGAGCAGCAGGGCTCCTTCTACACTGCTGCATGGGTCACTTCTGGGTAGGTGGGGTCCATGCCACTTTTCAGTCACTTGACATCACTACGATGAAGTGACCCATTTTTCATTTGTAGTACAGCCAGTCTTGGGAAATGGCCAAATTGGGACCCATGCTGGGCCTAAATAGGCTTGCAGGCTGAATATTCCCCATGCCTGCTATATAGCATTAACACCAAGGTCTTGTTTGCCAGTCATGGAAAGCCATAATTAAGGGCATGCCATGAGCTTTTCTCCCCTAGTGTGAGTGGACGCAACAAGTTAAAATCTCATTTTAATGTTATAGCTGAAACTGACATTGCACTTTGTTTTGCTCAAACAAATCTGGAAGCTAAGAACAAACCTTGGCTTCAGATTGTGGTATGTTTGGGGCAAAATGAACCATGATCCCTGGTCTGGACATAATGCTAAGCCATGGCTCATATAGTTTATTGTTTCCATTCATGCTAGGGAAGTATCTCAGTGTAGAGCATCTGCTTTGCATGCAGACGGCCTACGTTCAAACCCTGGCAGCTCCATTTAGCAGATGACAAAAAAACCTCCTTCTCCCTGAGATCTTGAAGAGCTGCTGGCAGGTAGTAAACAATACTGATTTAGATGGACAAATAGATTGGATATAAAGTAGGTTCCTGTTATCTTTCTGTCTGCAGAGGAATCTACTTCAGTGACACCTCCCAGCTTACCAGGTTCTGTACTCATTTCCCTCCATGACTAGAGTGCCCAGCACTGGAGATATCCAGCTGCTGCTTGACCCTTGCAAGGACAGAATCCAAGACAAATGCATCAATTGCCTCATAGTCTATCCAGCCCTGAAGGGAGAGATCCGGAAAGTTCCAAGTGTTTGTAACCTCACAATCAACTGCTAGCACAAAAACACATCTCTTCTGCTAGGGTTTCACAGCAGCAGTTTCAAAAGTAACAGAGGTTAAGACTTAATGCCCTGAGAGAGAGGGAGAGAGGCCTAGGCAATGAAGAATCATCTGCTGGCCAAAAGAGCAATGTGGTTCTTAACTTCAACTGACATGTCTCTAGGAATTAAGTACAAAAGGCCATATCCCCATACAGCGCTGATACGACAGACTAAGGAGTATGCATGCCTTCCTAAATGCCACTTAAAAACTGAGCTGATTAGTACCAATTGGCTGTAGTGATGACTAATGACGGAAGGATCTGCAAACTTTGGTTTTCTCATTTTCCTATTCCTAAATTCAGTTCTCCAATTTTTTGCACCTATTGACAGATTTCTAGACGAAATCCTCACAAAAATTCCCCCGCATCCTAACACATTTTTGCAAGCAATTTCCCTAATATAATGCATTTCTCTATATTATTTTGATGAATATATTGATTTTTATGCACACTTCCCCTTAATATATACATTTTTGTAAACACTGTTGGTGAACTAAATTCAGATACGTGCAAATTTTGAGGGATGGTTGTGTTTCAGTCCTCATATTGTTTCAGAAAGTGCAAATTAGAGAGATTCAGCTTTAAATGCTAACTGAATTGAATTCCACACCATTCCTAGTGATAGCTGATTCACTGAATTCAAACATCCCAATGAATATTTCAGTTCAATTATATATTTCTCTTGTTATATTTGTGTGTTTCCCAAGTCCATTAATCCTTGGTTTCCTTTTCTTAGAAACAAAGAAAACATTCGTCAAAGAAGCACACACCTCTTCTTTCTTACAGATGAATAGATTTAGTCCTTTATTATTATTCTATGTTATTTGGCATCTAGCTGTGTAGCCACATTGAGAGGCTACTTTTGTAGGCTGGAGTATATAGTAATCTTCTCCTCTACGCTCTCAAGACTGTAACACTTAATAGGGCCAGGAATGGCTCCAAACTTTCCTTCACTAAAATAGTGAGTAAGTAAGTAAGTAAGTAAGTAAGTAAGTAAGTAAGTAAATAAACTCTAAATAAAATGAATGAGAAGTGAGATGTACCCCACCAGGAAGCCAGTGTCTTTCAATCATTTAAGATATTCCCTGTCCTAGAATTAGTATTCTGCCATCTCTCCTCCTTGCTCCTTTAATATATATCAATTTCATGAGAGGCAATTCAAATGTTCCAAGTTTGATATGGTCTGCTCAACTTGCAAGTGTTGCTGTGGCAGTAAAACGATGTAGCAGTCAGTAGAGGGTTAAGAAGAATGTTAGTTTGTAGCCTGCTGATCTCTATTTCCCCCTCGCTTATTAAAGTAGCAAGAATGAAATCTAATCATGCTCTTCCCTCCATCCTTAGAGAAGATGCTCTTTGATGGGTTGAAACTGAGGTCATCCTGAAAGTAGGCAGAAGATGCCAATGCAGTTGCTTCCGCTCTGCAGGACATTCTACCCATGGAGACTGTTAGAGAATGCTTATTATTATCAATAATTCAGCCCTCTTCTGTGTGTCTTTTGGGTTGACTGTGGGTATGGCGCATGCTTCTGGCCTCCATGTTTTCATGTTCTCCCCACCCCATTTGGCATACAATGGTCTAAATAATTCAGATGTCATTGCAATCAGAGTGAAGCATGCCCTCAAAAGACATCCCCAGACCTAAGCAAGCAGTAATAAGAAGCTGGGCAAGAAGAAGAAAAGAAGAAGCAGGGGATGATTTCGATTTTAAGCTGGGGGGGGACACCTGCCACTGGAATAGAAGAACATTCAAATCAGTGAGGATTCAAATATAATAAATGAGAAAGTAAGCAGCAAGTTCACTTCGCTCTCTCCTTACACAATTCCAAGTGCGACCTGTTGACTTCTATGGGGAATAGATCCTTAGTTGATGCCATGCAAAGTGGGCTGGCAGTGATGTTTGCTGGTGTGCCCAGCGCCACTTACCTCAAAGCATGCATAAGTGACATCCTGGGTGGACCAGAAATGCCCTGAGTGCCACTCATTGCACTAGAAGCAATAGGAGGAGTGATTGACAACATGGCTTGGCTGAAACTAAATACAATGCACACTGCTAATGCACATTTCCTTTATAAATTACTAAACATTCTGAGATGGTTAAAACTTTGGAAATACTGGACAAGGTTATATTGGCTCATTAAGGAGGGGGAATGTACACAGATCTTTTAAAACAAGAGAGGTTTTTTAAAAAATACATCACCACCACCACACAAACTCCAATAAGAGGCCACAGTAGGATATCTAAAATGATCCAACATGCCATAGAACACTCCATTAGCACAATTGGCCTACACATCCTTTTGTGAGCATTGTGGAACACTGTTCATGCAAACAGGGAAGGATGAACTAAAAAAATAAAACAAGTTGTATGAGCAACCTGATAGGTCTTTTAAAAAATGATCTCTTGAATTTACTTGCTGTTTGATCATAGATATCCAAGCATTTAGTCAATGACCCCTTTAAAATACTGGGTGACATTCAACTATGTTTTACTCACAGTAGACCCATTGAAATTAATCTTCATGACTAAATTAGATCCATTAATTGCAATAGATGTGCTCTTCAATTGAATCCAACTCAGTAACCAAACCAGAGAAAACAGCAGTATATCATTTAAAAAAGCACATACAAACAAGTCCTGCTGCCAGAATGCTTGCTATCTAAAATCTTAGATATTCAAACACAAAGAATTATATCCAAACCATGTTACAAAATGGCTGATTCAGATATCCAAACAGGTGGAGTTTGCCCACTTCCTTCCTTGTTTGTGTTTTGCTGTTTGGCAGCAACTATTTTGGGCAGGAGAGAGTTTTCCCCTTGTTTGGCTTTTGCTGATTGGCTGCAGTAGTTTTAGGCAGGAGGCATGGAGGGAGAAAGCATGGAATATAAATGCTCCCATAGGAAAATAATGGAAATCATCAGCTTGTTATGCGAACACGCACCCAACAAACGATTTCTTGGGAACACATTGTATTCAGGAAGCAGGACCTGCTTGTATGTGAAAAATATGTGGACACATGCTAGAACTTGTTATGTTGATATGTCAGCTGATGTCTCTGATGTTTACAGTCCTCACTGATAATTAAGACACTATATGCCCAATAAGTAGAGCTGTCTTCAAAATGCATTTTGAACCTCCAAAATTCATGTAAGCTGTTTTGATCTTCTTGGAGGAAGGACAGAGCACCAATGTGTTAAATAAAGCATTTTCACACCTCTAAGAACATGTAGTAAAAGCCCCTCTCATAACTCAGGGAATGTTACAAAAACTGCCATGTTTGTAAGGAGATGGTTTCTCTGACCGTCGCCAACACAGCAGGGATTGTGCTCATGAAGTTCCAGCCAAGCTGATCATAGTAAATACTTACTGGTCATGACTTTGAGGGTGTAAGGATTTTTCTGCTGGATGGTGTGGGTGAAGGCAAAGCGAGCATTACAGCTGTAGTCAGTCAGGGCATCCTCCTGCATGACATTGGAGAAATACAAGTCACCATTCTGTCCTTGGGAGACACGCTTGTCTTGGTGGATTGACTCCATGGCTGTAAGAAAGAACAATAAATCTTATTGGAACTCACTGCTTTGTAATGGATAGAACTAGCAGCAATTATCTGCTAGCCCCAGCAACCTGGAAAATACATAAATCGATTACTTCCAGCTAGCACTGGAAAGCAGAACTCAATTTAAGACATTTCCAATAGTCCAAGCAAGGTACTTCAAATTCTTACTATGGGTGAAAAGCAACACAAAAACAAATTTTGCTTACTTGCTTAGTTAACAGAACTGTTATGCCACCTGCCAATAGGACAGTTTTCCACGCAGTTTCCCAAAGGATAATAAAAACAATAAAATCGTATCACAATATGAGTGTTCAGCGACACACATGAGAAAATCCACATAGCTCACTGCTATAAAGACTAGTTACTTTGTAAATATGACCAGCTGACACAGTCAATTTACCCCATGCACATGCAGTCCACATGGAAGAGGAAATATTTAGATTGAGAAGGTAGGTCTCAAATTTATTATGCAAACCAGCTCTTTCCAAGAGCTGCAGCCAGGGACATCCCAACAGCAGAGTAATGAGAGTGATAGCTTAGAACAGCATTTTTTAAGGGCATTAAGGAAGCAGTGTGCAATATGAGAAGTGCATCTCAGAATCCTCTATGATACTTAATGAGATCCTGGGGTGAGCTCTGGAGGAGTATAGCCCAGCTGAGGTCGTGGGCTATCTCTGGCTGAAGCTCCATCTTCTTTTGTATATTAACAAGGATTCTTTTCATTTCAGTGTTGACAACATGAGAGTGTGGAAAGGCGGAAAAGGTCACTCCTTTGCAGTTGTGCCATAATACTACCGAGCCCCATGAATGATCAGTATAGACAAGGGAAACAGTAGCATCACCGAGATCAGCCTAAACCATTACACTCATGTCCTGTTAGGGAACCCTGTTCATTTCCAAGTACAGTTCTAGCCTGCTAGCCAGTGTGAAGACTTACAGCTGCTCATCCAGAAGATAGCCGGAGGCGGCAGTCCAGGAGGGGGATTGCATGCCAAGATAAGATGAGCACCTTCATGAACCTCTTGAATGTCTAAGTTTTCCTTTGGCCACAAGGGAGACTCTGCAAATAAAAATGTCACAAAAGAAATTACATGCATACATAAAGGTACAAGGTGCTAATTTTTGAAACTGCTCCATAGAACAGTCACCATCCCCTCGTGTTTTCCACATTTTATCTGGCTCTGCCGTCTAAAGCAGAGGTGGGGAACCTTTTCCATTCCAAGTGCTGCATAACCTTCTGGGAGCTGTATGTCAATGGTAAAGGTAAAGGTAAAGGGACCCCTGAGCATTAGGTCCAGTCTCTGGGGTTGCGGCACTCATCTCACTTTATTGGCCAAGGGAGCTGGCGTACAGCTTCCGGGTCATGTGGCCAGCATGACTAAGCCGCTTCTGGCGAACCAGAGCAGTGCACTGAAATGCCGTTTACCTTCCCGCTGGAGCGGTACCTATTTATCTACTTGCACTTTGAGGGGCTTTTGAACTGCTAGGTTGGCAGGAGCATGTCAATGGTGGGTGGGACTAAAACCATAGTCACACCCCATAGTCACACAGGGATACATATCTTCTTTCCAACACAAGATCCATCCACATTATTTAATCCTCTTCCCCTTTTGTCAATATCAAAATTTATTCCAACTTTATACTAGCCTATACTTTACACTGCTCTGGCTTATGCAATATTAATTTTCTACTAAGATATCACTTAAATGTAGATTTTGGCTTTCTCAGAGAAACAACTTTGGAATAATTTAAGTTTTGAACTATCAAACCACTTTTGGTGTCCAGAAAAATTATGATTGTCAAGAATAAGATATATACTTCCTTGGTACCTAGCAGAGAGTCTCCTTCAGAATCTCACCCATGGATCACCCCTGAAAAATCCTAGTATAAAGGATGTGTTGTTGTTTTTTAAAAAAGTCAACCTTTGAAGAAAGAGAGCAGAAACATTACTCTTGACCAATAAGGCAATTTGTGAGTAACTTGGGAAGAAGCAGGGAGGTAGTGACTTAGGTGTTATAAATAACAAATTACAGAACGGCAACAAAGATAAACCACTGATTCTCTGAGTTGCTGTGATGGAAGGTGACTTCTGCAATTTTGTAAAGTGGAACCTTGGACCGTGAACATAATCCATTCCGGAAGACCGTTTGACTTCTGAAACGATCTGAGTTCTGAGGTGTGGCTTCCTATTGGCTGATAGCTGGTTTTTGCACAGCAGAAGCCATGTCGGACATTCGTGTTCTGAGGAATGTTTGAAAACTGGAGAACTTACCTCCAGGTTTTTGGCATTCGAGAGCTGAAACATTCAAGAACAGAGTTGTTCGAGTTCCTAGGTTCTACTGTATTAATTTTGAATGCTTTTTAGCTCGACACTGGAACTGGACTCTAACAGACTGCACATTAACAATTCTCAAATACAAAAAGCCCTTGCAAACACAAATGACACAGTGTATAAGGTTCTAAAATAATAAGGTTTCTAATAGTGTCATAATTATACTCACTTGAAACCTGCAGAAAGATTTTGTTGGAGATGGCTGTCCCCAAGTCATTCCGAGCAAAACACTGAAATTCCCCTTCATAATCTTCTGGCCTGCCACCACTACGGAAGTCAACATCCAGTGTACCTGATGACCAATGTCTCATGCTTACTCTTGGGTCCTTTGCAACATTGAAGAACTTTCCATTTCGCGTCCATAAAAATCTATAAAAATAGTTACATAAAAAAAAAAAATAGTTACATCAAAGAGACAATTACCTTCTTTGCCCAGGAAGAGCTTTATCCAATACTGCATGGTTTACATGTTATTTTGGATCCCTTAACCCTTAATGCATTCATGAGTTGTATTTCTCTATTCTACTTTCTAGGAGAAGCCTAATGCAAATATATTAGCATATTTTCCTTGTTGTCATCAGTATGGGAGAGGAAATAAAGTAGCCATCAGGTGGCATTTGCAAGTCATTTTTTGCAAGGCATCCAGTTAACAGGGCTATAACAGAACTTTTGTGATACAAACTCCTCTAAACTACTCCAGAGATAATTTGCTATAGGTATTCCTACAGTGGTACAATACATGCAATTTAATGAATGACATCTGAGCCATTCAACAAAAAACCCTTGCATTCAAGAGACGGTGCATGCTTACACTCACCATGAAAGGCTGCCAGAATAGCAGTGCTATTCTGACCCACAGTCAGGTGTGGGCTTAGCCACTGCTTTGATTATAAGCACCTGTTTTGTTATACCACTCTGAGCTCCACAATGAATGGGTGGAATTCAAACCTAACAAATAAATTAGAACTGCACTCACGTGGGAGTGGGGTTCCCTTTTGCTTCGCACTCAATGAAGATGTTGTCCCTCGGATCTACAATATAATCCTTCACAGACTGCTTTGTAATAGTAGGGGGTTGAGGCACTGTAAAGTATACGCAAGAGGGACAGAGAAGAGAGAATAAATAGGAGGCAAAGGAAGACATTCTCAATTATTGCCATTTGAAACAGCAAATTAATAAGAGCAAGTGCTCTTTCCAACATTATCCATGCCTCTTGTTTTTTTTGTTTTGTTTCACAAACAAAGACCCTTTACAAATTGAAGTATGAACTCCACAGTCCATTTATTCTAAAGAAATACAAGGTTGTCGTATTTGCAGCACACCATCAGTTCTCTATGCACTGTTTTTGCCTTCCTGCTTGTGAAAGGCAAGGAGCACAATCCACCGATGTTTCTAGCCTGCAAGCCCTATCAAAATGAATATGAGCTGAGCAAAGGCGATCTTCTCAGTGGCTTGCACCCAAGGTCAGATTAAAATGGAAGCTGCTATTGTTATTATAATTATTCCTATCACACCATTCATCACAAGATCCATGGGCAGGTACTGATCAACTGAACTACAAAAAACAGACAAAGCACATTAAAAGCAGAAATCACAATTCAATAAAAAGCACATTCCATCTTTTCACACTACAATACAGAGAAGATGCTTTAAATATTCAGAAAGCCCAGAGAAAGAGAAATAAATATTTCCAACTGGCACAGAAGATGCACAATGGTGGTGCTGGCCACATCTCACGTGGAGGATGTTCTATAGCCACGATGTCATTGCCAAAATTAGCGGTCGGATAAGACATAGACCCATGAATTTCAGTAGATGATAGTATTACAAGAGAGGCCCCAGAAAATCTCAGAGTGTGGGCAGGTCATAGAGGGAGAGATGGTCCTGCAGGAAACCAGGTCCTAAGGCATTCAGAACTTGTCAACACCATAACCTCAAATTGGGCTTGGTAGTAAATAGACAGCCGGTACAGATCATTGTGATCCGATGCAATATAGTCTTGAGCAGTCAAAACCCATGAGTGGCTGTGATTTCCATCAGCAGCAATCTCTGAACAGTCTCCAAGGGCATCCCTACATAGGACATAGTCCCCTTGCACTTTTGACAGATGTGTAACTCCAATTTAAACCATAGTTTAATGAGACATATGAACTAGGCCAATGAGTGCCATTTCTGGCAAGCAACTTAAAGAGACTATTCCTCTTCTCTGCCCACATCTTCCTGCAAAATCCATCCAAGGCTACTTGGATGGATAACTTTCAGGTGTAAACTGGGACAGAAGACTAGCAATCTGTTGCAGAAAATCAGTTCTAGAAAAGCATGAGATGACTAGTGGTTACAGTCAGATGCACCAATGTTGGTCTGCATTTACTGTTGATCTGCCCCTTCTCCTGCAACCTGCTGAGTCGCAGCAACAATTTCCTTTCTGCACGCAGACAAGTCTTTGCAAGATCAAGTGCAACAACAGAGGCTGCAGAAATCAGCAAAGAAATTTTTCAGTATCTAATATCAGTAAACAGGCACACTGATAGCAAAGTACTGCATTACAGTCTTGCCATTATGACTAGGTTATGTTACCAGGCAAAGCCATACCTGGGCCTACAAACTCTATATGCCAATGCCCCACAATGTGGTGCTCCCAAATTGCTTGATCTTCACATAATTATCATCTGATAATTCAAGTATGGGAAGAGAGGAATCAGGACAGGAAAGAAACAACCACAGAAAACAGAAAAACAAGAACATGCAGATGGAGTCAAGGAGGTCATCCCAAGAGTACCATACACCCACATCTGAATCCACATGTCATCTGCAAATATATGTAAGACGCCACAAAGTAAGTTCATCCACTTAGTAGAGTAGAGCTCAATAAGAAGGTTTGGCTCCTGAAAAAGCTGTCACCAAAGCTACTATGATGCACCATCTCCATATGTATGCATATGACAGAAGAGAACTGAGATAGGTAAGCTGCAATGGAGCACAGCTGCTCTTACCAGTTGTGGTGTATTGGAGGGGGAACATGGGAATGCAGCTCAGTGATTCCCCCCCCCCCCCACACACACAAGTAAGAGTAATTATGCTATTGGCTTGGCTTTGTGTTAAGTCTAGCCTGCTGCCTTGGAACAAGCCACAGTATTCCATTTCTCCTGAGGTTTTCTCTCTCCAGTGACCATTATATAATATATTTTCAGACTGCCAATGGCTTTAATAAGCTTTCCTCCCTCACACACACTCCTCTACCTCACACTGAGTTCAAAAGGAAACCCAAACCACTCATAAGAATTGGGGGTGTTGGGGAAGAGGACTGTCTCTATAGTTAAGTCAATATAAAAGCTTCATTCAAACGGTTTTGTATCTTACCTGTATTTGATGTTAACGTAGCAAGTACCATATACTAAAATAACAAAGTTTCCTTAGTTTGGTTAGAACAGGCTTCCTCAAACTCAGCCCTCCAGATGTTTTTGGCCTACAACTCCCATGATCCTTAGCTAACAGGACCAGTGGTCAGGGATGATGGGAATTGTAGTCTCAAAACATTTGAAGGGCCGAGTTTGAGGAAGCCTGGGTTAGAATATGATACAGCTTTTCTATGTTATCATCCAAGTGCTGAATATCAAGCTTCAAAAAGTCAGACTCCAGTGTTTAGTGCTATTAACCATGCAAGCAATGCCCATCCTATGGCCCCATTTCACTTTGGGCTTCTTGGCTGTCTGCTATGTACATGGTTACTATGCTCAGTAGTCCTGTGTTCTCTCTCCCTGCCCCCCACCCCCAAGAACTGGAGACAGCTGCTTTGGAGAAAAAACAAGTCAGTAAGTAAGACTTACATGTATCTTGAATACTTGCTGTTAGTTCCGAGGTGTAAGCATATTTTTAGAAAAGAAAGAGAGAGGAAGGGTTAGTCTAACACATTTTAGATCTAGTATGTATATATAGCTATCTAAAAAAGTTAAATTGAAAACTTAGCGTTTTAAGCAGTGGCGTAGCGTGGGGGGTGCAGGGGGGGGCCCGGCCGCACCGGGTGCAACACCTGGGGGTTAGGGTTAGGGGGTGCAAATCCACGGGTTAGGGGGCGCAAATCCATGGGTTAGGGGGTGCAAATTACTTGCCTTGCCCCGGGTGCTGACAACCCACGCTACGCCACTGGTTTTAAGGATGACAATGATTAGCTTATGTCTAGTACTCCAAGCTTCTGTAAAAAGTTACATAAAACATCAACAAAAGTGTAAAGAGAAATTCATAGGTTACAGTTAATGCCTCAAGACCACAAAGGCAATTCAAGACTTTTAAGAGGTAGTTCTGGGCCACTCCAGATGGTTTTGGACCACTAGTCTCATCATCTCAGACCATTCATTGTACCACCTGTGGCTGATGGGAGATGAGCTAGAGGGCCACAGGTTCCTCTTCTTGTTTTAAAGGACGGACAAAAGCCTCAAACAAGATCTACTTCCAGTTTATTGAGAGTGGCTTAAGCATGTGAAAGACCAGGCTGAGGGTTAGCCCACAGGTTCAAAAATTCTTTCCATACGATGTGGCCAACACCATCCTCAGTTACATGTATGCCTCTGGTCCCTTGGAGAATTTAAAGTATGGCCTGCTTGTCAGTAGCTATTTCTACAATCACTGTAACATATTTTTTTTTTTTTGACACAACAATTAAAGTGGGAAGTTGTATATGGAGATACTAATGACACATATTCCATACAGATAGGGAGACTTCATGAGGAATCACTTTGGTCCATGTGAACCAGACCAGACAGCATTAGATATTTGGAGCTAGCCTACTTGTGAGGTTAACCATGCCATTTAGACTTCCACAAATAATTTAAAAACTCTAAACAGCAACCATGAAGTGGGGGGGGGGGAGGATCAGGATTGGGAGCATGGAACTAACCCATTGTTTCCCTGCTATAGTCCCACTAAAAATAAAGAGTGTCTGCTCCCTCTCTCCCACTGAAACCAATGGCCAAAGAACCCCTTGGTTTATCTTTTGAATGGTTTCTACTTCTTACCTACATGAGTATGGTAAAGATGTGAAGTGTATCGCGCCTACTGTCCCTACAATGATGTTACTGCCCCCACCCTAAGATGTCCGAACATTAGCTGAAATTTATTAGTTATTCCTATTCTTATCCTCTTCTTTTTTAAATCAATTACGGTACCCATCCATGAGATTGGTAATTATCTAATTCTATGGCTACTAAGTTTCCCTAGGAGTCTCCAGTTTCTGTAGGTATATCTGTTGGGTTCTCCCTCCATACATATTTGCCAACAGCTCCAAAATTCTAAAGATGGTGAAGCAAGGCTTTCTCGGGCAGAAATCTATATTTATCATCAGCCTCATCTTAAGAATCCCTTTGTCTGAATGCAGATGATGCTCAAGTTTGATTCAATATATTTTCAGCTGCCTCTCCAACATCATCAAGGGGAAGTTTGCTGGCTAAACAACTCAGAATTCAAATCTGATACCCTGGCTTCACTGGTGGGCATTTGCTCTAATTCACCCCTGCACCTGTAGAAACCACTAACAGGGGTTGAGGGTCTGGGTTCAAAGGGAAAAGAGAGCTCATTTGTGTGGAGAGTCATCAATTTGCAAACTTATCATAAACCCAGAGCAGCTGTAGCTATTTATGCACCACCTGCTCGATTTAGTAAAACCTGAAACCTTTCAAGTTCACAAATAGGAGTGATGAATTAATTAGCTGAGCCTCTGCCACAAACAATGGGCAGGCACCAGAGGGCTAAAGGAGACAGAGCACTTTGCTGTGTTCAATAAAAGGAAGATTAAAAATCCAATTCCCCAGCAGCTTAGAGAAGGAAAAAGGGACTCTAGAGCCTGATGCATGCAAAAGGGAAAGAAAACCTTTGAAATGGGCCCAGCTGGGTGAGGCAGATGTATTGCAGATCTCTTAATGTTTTCCTTTGATTTGGGGCACCCCACTTTTCTGTATCATCCTATTACAAGGTCCTGTGTTGAGCAACACTGCTTTGAAGTAGGCAATACTTCAAAACATTTGTCAAACCATCTCACCAAAAGGATATGCACTGCATCCACCCCAATATCTGCTGCCTAGTAGGATTGCTCAGCTGTCCAAAAAGCACAAGTTGAAATGAAATGAAAGTCTAAGCATAATTAGGATGTCCCAAGGATGTCCCAATGAGCTCTCTAGTAAACATACTTAAGACTGCAGCCTTTGAACTGAAAATGTTCCAGTTGATCACTTAGCTTTCTTTAGGGAAAGGGGTAGACTAGGGACACCACTTCATATACTTTTTTTTTTTTTTTTAATATACATTTTCAACACAGGCCAAGCGACGGCATGTGCATGTTACATAAGAGGCAGAGGAGGATGGCATCTGAACATTGTATGTGTGACACATATTTATCATGCAACAGCCCCAACACAGCAAATGGAAAGCCGTAAAACTGACATAAACGGCACATAAAACTGTACTGCAGTTACATAACCTCCAACAAAGAGCTAATCTTATACATCTCCTGCCCCAAGCGGACTATTATTGGAATTAAGTGATAATAGACGGAAGGTGCTTTAGAAATGCAAAAGTTTGTTTAAAAGCAAGCAAGCTTTAGAACAAGTACTGAGTGTGCCTTTTTCTTTTCTTTTCTAAGGTCCTATTACACTCATTCTTCCATTCAAAGGGAGGGGGGAACCTGTTACCAGTAAGAAGTTCTCAATCTCTCTCTCTTTAGAAAGTACTTGTATTTGATTCGACTGCCCCTGTGTTCCTTTTCCGAGACTCGCTATCAGAACAAGTAGTGAGCTTTTTGATTAAGTGTAACCAGAAGCAATCAAAGCTTGTGCCCCAAATAAAATTATTAGCGCCCTCATCATGAAACTCAGTGTCAGTTAGGCCTGGGGAGCCTTAACCTTTGCCCTTCCCTATGTTGTTGGACTACAATGCCCACCATCCCTGACAATTAGCCATGCTGTCAGAGGCTAATGGGAGTTAGAGTTCAATTACATTTGGAGGGTCATGGGTTCCCCACCCCTGAGTTAGACAATGCCAAAGAGACCTTTCAACAAAATCTGCATTATATTAAACCAACAAGGGACTAGGAGCGCAATCTGATGCAAGTTTGCTGAGAAGTTCCACTGTGTTCTCTCATAGGGAGGTGATCATAGCTAAGATTGTAGCCTAAGTGTCTTCATTCAGTACCAGGTCCCAGTGACTACAATTGTGTGATTGACTCTGAAACAATAAAATTCTCCTTTGGGGTGTTTGCTTAGCTCTGTTTGAGCTGAGATACTTTCTCTGCTAATGCAACAGAGCTTTGCCTATTATTATTATTATTATTATTATTATTAAAATTTAATTAAATATTTTCTTTGGTTACCAAAATACATACATTGTCTCAATTTTCATAAAGTCCTTTCTATAGTTCAGACACATCCGATGTGAGACTTGAAAGTTGTATACAGTATAAGGTTGGGGAGAAGAGACACATGGAGAGAACTCTGTTTCTTTAAACCAGCTTCCTGCTAAAGCAGTTTTTGCTAATTCAGCTATCTTAAGCGTGGCCATGACACCCACTGCTAACTAATGCCAGGGTGGGTGCCCATGCTTAGAACTCTTCTTTTACATTTCCTGTGAAGAATAGGGATGTACAACAGATGCTTCCAACCAGTTTAAAACAACATTAAACAAAACTTCTATCAGGCTGCTAGGGGTGGTGGCATAAAGTCACATGATGCAGCAGGCTTGTTGAAATTTTGCTGAGCTTTGTGTTATTCATGCATAGTAAACAGAGGAAAGAAGATACTGAAATGAACAATCATTAAATGCACCCAGTCCTCATGAATGCAAATAGTATTGCTTAGACTCAGAAACCAAAAGGCAAATATGTGGCCTTTCAAAATGTTTAAACTATACATTTCCACTCAATATTTACAAAAACTCTGGTGATTCATACCTCTTCAAATCTTTTTTCTTTTTATTTGTACTTTAAACATTAAAAATGTTTCAGTTAAAAAACTTAAACATTTCAATGTTTCAGGTACAAATAATAATAATAAAAGATTTGAGGAGATATGAATCACCAGAGTTTTCATGATTGTTGAAATTTCACAATAAGGATGCTGGGCAGGTGTAAATGTCTGTATACAATGTATACAGGAAATGTATACAAGGTCATATGTAAGAGGTCCTTATACCATCAGGTAAACTGGTAAAGCATACAGTACATATAGGCAAGCAAGCATATACTGTATATAAATTAGGGAAAATTCAGATCCCTTAGTCCAAATCTCAGGTAAAGGGTACTGACCACACCAGCTTTCCTGTTTCTGAGATGAGATTAAGGTGAGTTAGGAGCCTATTTGTATGCCAATAATTCATGAGTCTCTACAAACCACCATATGACAGTAGGATTGATTCAGTGTGATTTGAACTCAGAAAGTAAACCACAGTTACCAGCTTCAGCTAAAACAGGATTTTAGTTATCACATGGTAAGGGCCAGGTGTTCTTTTTGAATCATCCCCTTGAACCATAGGTCAGTAGTAAAACATGCAGATAGTCCCAGGTTGAGCCCTAGACATCTCCAGGGAAGGCTGAAACCTTAGATAAACCGCTGTGAGTTACTGCACCCAATACTGGGATAGATGGACCAATGATTTGATTCCATATAAGGCAGCTGTCTGTGTTCCCAGTAGGAGTCAAGATTAGAACATAAAGCAATCCCAGAAAAGAGCTTCAAAGCTCCTGAGATCTACTTTTCTGGGTCAAATAATAAAAAGAAATAGAGGCTGCAGTATATTGGTCTGAAAATGGCTTTTCCATTCATATTGAAAGGAGCTTGGGTGTTTTTTTCTCTTTACTGGAATAGTTTGGTAGCCGTTCCACTAATAACCATTTAAACCAGCAGTAACCCCAGAGTTGGTCATGACTGGACATGTTACACCTGCTAGTACAAAAAGAGAGATGATCTATTTACATGACCAAGAAGACTACAACCGAACATTATGGCCAGGCACCCAGCTATTAGTTGCCTTTCTGGCTGGACATTCCTCCCAACACATAGAAAACAGATTGGGCCATGGAATGAAACCATCAGGCAATATGAACATCTAAAATGTTATTTGAATATGTCATGTGTTCAAGATCCATTTTACATTCTGTGAATTTGCCTTTATATCTTTTGTGTTACCTCCTTACCCCCAAGCAGCTGGATATATAGTCTAGTTCCAAGTTACAGATTCTGTTTTTTTACCCAATTATGTGCTTCCAAGGACATTTGTCATGAAAGCTTGACTATCTTCGAAGATAGAACAAAAAAAGTCAGGGCAAACATACAGTCTTTCCTCTAACCAATGAAGTGAATAACTCCCCAGGGCAGCTTTCCTCAACCTATTATTGGGACTACATTATTGTGTGCCCAATAGTCAGGGATGATGGGACTTGTAGTCCAGCAACATTTGAAGACCTCAGGTTGGGGACAGCTGTCCCAGAGATGGAACTGAGAAAGTAAATAAATAAATGAATAAACAATCAGTGGACTTACGATCCCGAGGGACTTCAATGGCTCTGATGAGGTGATGAAAGTATAAAGCGAGCACCACTCCCGTATAGGTTAGGAGATATCTTTGCATTACCATTTTGAATATTTGGCTAAGATCCTACGTCCCCAGTTTCCTCCAACAAGGCAAAGTGGTGTCTTACTACCGTAGTGCAGCAGGATAATATGATTTACTGTAAAAAGAAAAGAAAATGATTTAATGACATGCAACTAAAATTCATACATACTGTATTCATCTTTCTTTAAAAAATATTTGGAGGAAGACTGCAAAAGGCAAGCAAATTCCACATTTCATTTAGCCTTTTGTACCCTGGTAACTAAGAAGAGGGTCACACAAAGGATTAAGCCACTTTCCCCCTGACTTTTTCACAGAAAGTCTATTCATTTCTAATAGACTGGCTAAATTTCAGTATGAAACTCTTCATATTACTCTACTAGCTCTACATGACACCTTATTTAGAGGAAAAAATAAATACATAAAATGTTAAAATTCAGAATTGTAAATGTAGTTTGTGCCCCAGATTCTTAAGATTTGTTACTCAAGAATAGCCCTAGTGAGGTTTGTTGACTTGCGTTCAGGCACACATATTTTTCTCTTTCCTCTTTGCAACTAACACTCAACATTCTGTGGCTTCTGAGAATGCTCAGCCCTTTAAAAAACCAACATAAATATACTTTTTGTACTTCTACAAATCTTTTCCCCCAAATATGCTAATATCTTCCTTTTGTTCCTGTTTCAGTTCTAGTCCTGTCAACAAAGCCCAGTGGTGATTGCATTGCTATTAGAGGGAGTGATAAAGAGGGCTGACACCCACACCCACATATACACAGCCACACATACACCCACCCCCACCCCACAGTCTTACACACACAGTTAAAAGCATGCACCTCCTACCAATTGTGTCCTGTACCCTTGAGCTGGTTGACAGTATACTGTAATTATTAACAATAGTACTGACTTCAGCATTCTGCAACAGCATATGCTACCAGGTCAATTGTCACTTTTGTATTTACTGAGAATATGATGCTCAGATGCAACTTCTCTTGGTGAGGAAGCTTTCCACTTTTTAACTCAACTTTCCAGACGGCCTGAGATAGGAAAGGTGAAAAGAATTGCCTGGAGTAGGGGAGGGAATAGGGAGTGTTCAGAAAAAGACACAGCATCACCTTTCTTCTGCTTAACCTTCAACTTGTGTAGCAGTTTTGTTCGTATGTTCTGTCTTATCTCACTGGTGGCAGGGGCATAGGAAAGGGGGGACAGAGGGGCGGTCCGCCCCAGGTGCCATCATGGAGGGGGGTGACAAATTATCAAGGAACAATTACTGCCCTATTACGGTGGTTCATAAAAAAAGCTTTTTTTAAAAAAAAAAATGCCTGCTCTGAAGGTCTTATCTTACTACATTATGGATTATATAGCTATATATGAAATTTCATGCATATCAGTTAATATATTTACCCTCCTCCACGAAAATAGCTGTTTACTTGGCCGTTTTCCTATGTTGTGAAGGCTGAAATTTCAATTCAGTGGAGCAGGGTCAAGATATTAAATGATATGCATGAAATGTCAGATATAGCTATTTAATCCCTAGTTTAGTAAGACCTTTGGAGCAGGTATTTTTTATGAACCACCCTACTGCCCTATCCTCCACTGGGCTTCCTGGGTCCTGAAAAGTCGGCCTATGTGAAGAAAATGAGACTAGGCTGAGTAGATTAGGTCTTGCCTTGCCTTCGCCCTGCCCGCTGCACACAGCCGATTTTTCTTGATTTTACTGCTGTGGGGGTTTTTTTTTGGTTTTTTTGTTTTGGTAAACCACTTTGCAGGTTTTTAAAAATAAAATTTATTAAATAAATAAACAATAAATATAAATAAAATAACATAAGTCAAAACACAATCCATCCTGTAGATTTAAGTATCTCTCCATAGTCGCCTACTTATTATCAGAGGCCCAGAATCCACATTCCTTTGTAAGAAAATATGAAATAACGTAAAACCATTTTTGCAGGCAAAAATAAATAAATTAAAAAATCAATGTTTTTTTTAATTTATTTATTTTTGCGGGGGGGGGGGAATCAATGGGGGGGTGACAAGAAATTGCACTGGGTACCACCTGACCTTCCTACACCTCTGACTGGCGGAAGTCAGCCATTGTCCACTTAGATCTTGGAAGTGACTTTTGTGCACACACAATGATACAGAACTTAGTGCTTTTTTAAATTCATGAAAATAACACCACTTTTGTCAATGGGAAAGAGACTAAGGGAGAACAGCACAGACCAGTTTGTAAGACACAGACTGCATCTGTTCTACTGAAGTCTTATTCTGAAAGACTGAGATGCCCAGCCACCATCACTCTGATGTTATATTGAAACTTCCCAGTACCTCTGAGAAAAGAGAGGAATGCTATTACCATAATCATGAAAAATGTGCAAGAAACTAGTGATATTAAATAATAGCTTATAAATTCTTGCAGGGGTGCAGCTGTTACATGATTCAGAATGCTGCAGGTCGTGGTTTTTAAAAATGTTAAAACCTGCTTTCTTCTTGTCTCCTGAGAGCCAAATTTCAACAAGGATCCAACACATGGTTCATGCATGCAATATCTTCTGCTCAAACAATAGTGCTTTAAGAGACTGAAGAAAAAAACAATAATAAAGAACTGGAAAATATTCCCTTGGTCATTAAAGATATGTCTGCTTGACAGTTTGCCATGTTCTTCCTTATTGCTATAAGATCTGCTCAGGAATTGAGTAGGTGCCCTAGGAAATCTCAGGCATCCTTTGTCCTATACTCAAGTATTATTTATACCCCTATACTCAAAGGAGAAAAGCTGTTTGCTGGTCTCCTGCAAAGCATGATCACAGAACTAGAAAAAACGAGCTGAAGCCCACTACGTGTGTGCACTGCACCAATTAGATATTCTGGAACACCACATTCATCTAATCCCCTAAATGAGGAATATAGGAAGCTGCCTTATACTGAGTCAGAGTTTTGGTCTATTTAGCTCATCATTGTTCACTGACTGACAATGGCTCTCTGATGCAACAATAGCAAATTGGTGGGTTCAGTGGCAGGCAGCAAAGGAAGGAAATGAGTGCAGGTGGTGCTGTGGGTTAAACCACAGAGCCTAGGGCTTACCAATCAGAAGGTTGGTGGTTCGAATCCCCGCGACGGGGTGAGCTCCCATTGTTCGGTCCCTGCTCCTGCCAACCTAGCAGTTCAAAAGCACGTCAAAGTGCAAGTAGATAAAGAGGTACCGCTCTGGCAGGAAGGTAAATGGCGTTTCTGTGTGCTACTCTGGTTCGCCAGAAGTGGCTTAGTCTTGATGGCCACATGACCCGGAAGCTGTACGCCGGCTCCCTCAGTCAATAAAGCGAGATGAGTGCTGCAACCCCAGAGTCGTCTGCTACTGGACCTAATGGTCAGGGGTCCCTTTACCTTACTACCTATTATCTCATCAGTATCATTGGAATGTTGATTGTTAGGAAGTCACAAGAGGGACATGCAACAATCTATTTCAGTGTGCAGTGGTCCTGTTCAGGAGTCTAGCCAACCAGTCCTGTTTTCTATTGGGCATTGCCAACATTCACACATTCATCCAATTTCGGAAATTCAAGGTAACATATACACAATCATGGATCTACCTTTGAATTAAATACAATTATACTTAATGAATATTAGAAATTATAAATAATTTCACCAGCTAATATAATTCATTGTGTTGTTATCAAATTAAGCATCAAGTGCTTACATGCGGTGGATTCTAGCCTTCATATGCTTTAAACTTACCTTCCAGTGCAAGATTGCTAATCTCTAGCACAATGACTGAGTGAAATAACCAAGATGGTTACAAAACAGACATCCCATGACAATTTCAGGCTGAGAAACATTCTGACAAGTCTTGACTTAACACGCACACCCGTCGCTCTGGTAATGTGAATTTAAAGGCAATACAAATGGGGATAAATCACTCAGTTTCAAAACACCAAAAACCTGCTTCACAAAACTACTACAATAACTCATCAGAGCTTGCCTCATCCCTGATTTACAGTTTATCATGAACAGAGCTATAAATATCTGGCTTCCATTTAGACATGCAGACACATTTGCTCATATCTAAAATAAAAACAAAGCTGTGTGAGAAAGCATCCCCAGACTTGTGTCCTTGTCAGAATTTACAGATGTTGCACATGGACAATGGTGCAAGAGGAAACTATTGGTAAGGCAAGGAAACCCCAGTTTCATGAAAAATAAATAAGTAGCAGTGGTTTTGGCTGCAGCTCATCAATGCAAATAGCAACCTGAATGGATATAAGAACATGAAGGCAGTATTGCACCGGTAATAGTTCATTTAAACAGCAATTTTGTCAAGGATGTTTTAAGAACATATTGAGTAGTTTGGACTAAATTGGAGGAAACCCTTGATGACGACGTATACATACTGGCCCAAGGAGATGGTGATGAGTAATTAACAGACTGCCACTTGATATGCTCTTTTGTATATATCAGAGCTTATCTTGTACAACAGGGAAAAATATATTCTACAGCTGCAGAGAATGGCAGATGACCTTCTCTTTGCTTCTGCAATATGACCCATTGGTTAATTCACAATTATTCCCCACCACCTCTCCACAATATGCAGGGAAGGGACCAAGAAATGCCCTTGTTGAATTTGGGTAATGATGTCTACATTCTCAGTCCTTCCCATGTACAAAAGAAGAGGAATTTAGCAAGAGAGTAACACAGTTTTTTTGGGGTAGTAAAAGTACCACCAGCAGTTTACAAGCAGGATGATAGCCATGATTGCTGATTCATGGCCCTGTTGTATTTTAATTGAAGACTATAGCTAGACTAGGTGAAGAAAAAGCCTAGGTTCCTGGAGAATAAATGAGCAACTGTTTGCTGCTTACAACATAGCTATCAACTTTTCCCTTTTCTTTTGAGGATTCCTATCCGGAATAAGGGAATTTCCCTTAAAAAAGGGGAAACGTTGACAGCTATGGCTTACAAACATAACCAGAGAAGAATATGGACTTCAACATCAACAAGCAATAAAATATAGCCAAATATATAAGCACATTAAATCATTCCCAAGCATGCCTCTTATTCTGCTTGTAAACCACTAAAGCCTGCAAGTTCATTATGGAAACAATTCATAACGTTTCTAAGGCCTCATTAGATCACCTGGTTTAGGGGTCAGCAACCCGCGGCTCTGGAGCGGCATGTGGCTCTTTTACACCTTTGCTGCAGCTCCGGGGCGGATACTAGAGAGGGGAGGAGGCGCATTGTGTGCCCCGACACTCCCCACTGTGGCGGGCGCTGTACTGGCTGTGACATTGCATGGGGGCGGTGCGTGCGTTAGTCACGCACCATCCCGACGTCACCTTCCCGCCCGCCTGCTACATTGTAAGGGGCATGTACGCTGGTCACTGTTTTGAAGGGGAGTGAAGAACACACACACACAAAAAGGTAACTTGTTAATTTAACGTTTATTTCTATGATTAGGAGTAATTCTGAGGGGTCAAACAAAGAAATAATAATAAAAAGTGACAAAAAAGTTATTTTTATAGTGACGAGTTTTGCGGGTCCCAGTTTTTTCTTCTTCTGAAACCGGTCCAAGTGGCTCTTTTTGTCTTAAAGGTTGCAGACCCCTGACCTGGTTTAAAGACCATCTCACAACTGGAAGAATCCACTCCCATAACACATTAGTGACAGATTTTAGGCCCTCCCCCAGTTCCTTCCTTAGCAGCCTAAGGCTCTGTTGTATTGTCTCTCTTCATTTCTCTGTGTATTCTGGGAGACGGGAGCGGGGAGCGGAGCTGGTTGCAGCAGGAGGGGGAGACTCCCTGGATTCTCCAGCAGCCTGCCTCACCCTGTCTCCTGGCCCTGCTCCTCTCCTGCCTCTGGGTCTGGACTGCTCTCTGCCCCAGTCTCTTCCTGCTCACTAAACACTGTTGCCTCTTCGGTGTCTAACTCCTCCTCCTCTCAGTCTGCTCCCTCTGACCAGGCATTGCCGTCCCACCACCAATCCCCTGGCTCTGAGCCTTTTCCCCTTGAGGGATTCCCCAGCTAGTGCCTCCCACCACTTTTCTGCATGAAAACACACATTGCCGAAGGAATACGGGAACAGGGTGGGGCTGGCTGAACTGCCCCAATGGCTGTTACCAAGAGGGATATGTAACAATACTGTACCAGCAAATGTCTTTGTTATATGCAGATGATATATGGTAAACCTGGGAGGCTTCCATCAGCCTGCCTTGGGCATCAGAGGAGGCAACCACACCAGATGTTTACAAGGCAGCACTTCCATGCCAGTAATGTAGTCTCTATGGTCAGCAGCTGTGACCACCGAAGGGTCCCTGTGTGTTCCTACCGCCACCAGTGCTATAGTCAGATGTGTTGAGTGGTACAGGCTGGCAGGGCTGAGGAGCACAGCAGCACCCCTCCCCTCCCTCCTCCTCCCTTCAGGTCCTGCTGCACCCCTGTGAGTGGCCAGGCTGCCTCCTCCTCCTCCTCCTGCCCCTGCTCCAGCCCCTCCCCACTCCCTTTCCCAATTGCAGAATTCAGGGCTCCGCATGACATAGTGAGAAGCCATGATGGCTTTTCATGACAGTCCCAGCATTTTCAAGACAGTTGGAGGTACTATATAAGCATCATGACTTGTAGTCACTGATGGCCTTATCTGCCACAAAACTTGTCATGTGTCAGGGGATTTGTACAACTGAACCCAGAGGCTCAAGGAAGCCAATGAGCTCCTATAGCAAGCTCATCCATTACAGCTTAGGTTTCTGAGCTAGGTAATCCGAGGCAGTACTCTATATAAGCAGGACTGCAGATCACAACCAACAACTGCATCTTTTCTTTTAATAATGTACATTTTGACCACAATCCAGCAAAACTTTGTGTGTATGAGTGCAAGTCTCATTTGATGCCAAACTAGCACAGAATACCTCCACCACCACAAAAGGGGGTGCATTCTTCCCCCCCATTACAAAGAGTGTTCTGCTTTAAAACAATTTTTCACAACTCTTTGCGGAAAGTATGTTTAAAAACCTATTTCAAAAGTTATGGATCGGGGAGAAGGCTAAATGCACAGAGGCAACTGAGCTAATGCTCTGTCCCCCAATCCAGCTGGGTACAGATAAATGGTTGGGACAGGGCATGAAATGAATTCCAACACTTCTAACCCAAAATCAAAATTCATGAAAATTTGGCACAGCACTACTCAAAACTGGCCAAGCTTATTAGTTTTCAGGCTCACAGAACTCATACAAGGAAGACATGGCAAGACAAAGGCTCACAGCACTTATCTATGGTATGTGGCTTATGAATATATTTCCATGCAGCTTTTTTTTCAGCCATGATCTACTCTTGGTTCCGTTTGCAAAATGTACTGTTAGGCTCTGTTACGGATTAAGCAATGTCCTGCATATAATGCCTATCATTAAAATGCACTGGTAATTTACATATGGAAGTCGGCATCTCTCTCTCTCTGTGTTCCTTCAATCAGTGATATGCTAAATTCAGCATCTTATTCTGGGAATCCAACACTGCGCTCGCGCGCACACACACACACACCAGCAAATCCTCTCTGTTTGTCCCAATTTCACCAGTCAGATTAGAGATTAAGAGGGGTGTGATTTTTTTTAGCTTGTGATTCCCCAACGGATGTTCTAAAGATGTTTTCCCAGCTGTCGCCAAATATAAATATAACAAAAATAAAAACTTCATGACCATTACTCTCAGCTTCTAACACCTGATATACATGTTATCCAGTATTTCATTCTGTTGGACAGGTATGAAATGAGTCATTATTTGCAAAACAAATTTGGGAGAACAGTAAATTTTCTGAACTAATCAGCAATTTGGAAAGTTGCTTGCCTGTGCTAGATCCCCTTGTGACCCCTCCACAATCCTAGCTCTGACTGCATTAAAAAAAAAAGTTGGGAGATAAATTCCTGGCATAATGTAAAGTTTGGCGCTCACTGATGGCGCAACATAGGACCAAAGGACTAATTGCACATTAACGCTAATGCATTCAATGGGGACCAGCAAATCAGCTTTCGGAGGGAGAAAATTAGAGCAGAGAAGTGGCAAAAAGGGAATCATAACCTATCCCCACCAGCTGTTTTCCCAAAGAAAAACCCCACATGGCTTTTTCAATTTGGAGTAAAAACACAGCTGGTAGTGAAAGGTTACACGGTCCTCCTCCTGGTCTTCCACTCTAAATGACTTTCTCAATTTCCAAAGCTACTTTAAAAATGGTGCCAGGTGCTAGTAATACACTCAAAGAACCACCCAAAGTCCCTATTGCCACAGTTCTGAGGAGAGGTAAAGCCACCGCTGCACCCACAGCTAGGCCATTCATGGTGGCAGGAGTGGAAGGTGCAGGGCAGATAGATAGATTAGGCCTGATCGCTGCACAGGCTCCAGGCTTGCACAGCAACTAGGCCCAGATGGGGTTCAACGCTGGTAGGGTGTGACAGTGGCTTAGGACGCAGTGGTTCTCAAGCCAGCTCAACCCTGCCCCACTTTTGGAACACTATGTTTCAGGGCTTCCTGCTGGGCTCTGCTGAAAGGGATAGTGCTGGCAGATCGTCTACCTGCACTCATGTTCAGTGGGCAGAAGGGAGAAATCTGCACCAATGGAGTGACACTTGTATCACTCTGATGATGCTGGCTGGCAGAACACACACACACACACACACACAGAGAGAGAGAGAGAGAGAGAGAGAGAGAGAGAGAGAGAGAGAGAGAGATTAAAGGTGTGTGTGGATTGCAGCCTCAAACAGTTCCCAAGAGTCAACTTGATGGTGTCTTGTGAAAAGCTAAGTAACAAAGGAGATAGACCATGGTAATTGATATACTGCATGGGAATTAGGAACTACATTAAGAAGGCAAGTCAGTTTCAAAATGAATGGTATTCACTGTATGATAAAAATGAAAGACAGAAGCTGTCAACCTACAGGCAATGCCATTCATATTTTTGCAGACATGTTAACAGAGTAAACAAGATCCAAATGCAATCTCTCCAAATGTAAGAAATCTCAGTGCCTGACAGCTCCACTGACATCTTTTTATGAGCGGGCAACTCACCGTTTTCCTAGAAGCAATTTGCTGCCATACTTGTGTGAGTGGGTGGTTTGCAGTCAGGAGACACACACAGTGCTGTTTGCCCACAGCTGTACATCAGATCAGAACACAGCCCACGCTGTCCCGACCTTTTCTGTCCCTGAGACTGAGATTCCACCCACACTCTTACTAATGCAAAAACGAAAGGGTTTAACAGAGAAACGCACAGAGATGCTGACAGTGATATAACTGTGATTTCTTAAATGCATGACTAATCCGCCCCCCAGGTTTATCAGTAACAAGAACTTTATTTGTTGTCACCAAGCTAGCTTTGTAGATAAAAAGAATTGCATGTGGGTTCCAGGTAACAGGTGTTATAGTGGAGTTCCACTAGATGCTGGCTTCAAATGAGGGTGAAAATATATAGCTGTTTTAAGAAGTGCATAAATATAATGGCATTTTCCACACATAAGACTATGTTTAAACATCCACAATCAATCCAGGAGACTAGCCATAGTCTGTTTTCTGGCAGCAAACCACCAGTGTGAAGCCATGAGCTGCTGCTGGCTAATAAACCATGGCTGGTCTTAACTATGGTGTAGTTTTACATCCAAACCGCATAAGTCTTACTTACAAAGCATGGTTTGTTTGCCCACCCTGCCTCCGACGTTTGTCAAGTTACAGGTGCATGAGGCAAGAGCAAGTGGAATAAAAATCAAGTGTGGGGAATCAAGCCGTGTTTTGCTTGCTTGTTTGCACTCATGGTTTGTTTAACAAACCACAATTTAAAGGTTACCTGGATATGGTATCTCTTTCAAAAATTCCACATCTCGTGATTCAGCACAGGTCAAAAAATACAAAAAGAAATTCACACAAAAAATAAGAGTAATGCCAAAATGGATAGTCTGTGCCGATGGGACGTCAAAGAAGGTCTGTTAATATGCTTCAGATCCAGCTTTCCCTATCTCTAGTATAGCTCTGCCTCCTTATTTTGAGTCTACAATATTATGTAGTGAGTGTGCTATTTTCTCAGGTTCTCTTGAATGTCTCAAGCCCTGACACTGCCCTTTTGCCATTTCAAAATGTCAATTTTTTAAAAAAAATACTCTAATTATTCATGTTAATATATGCCATTTTAGTCAAGTTTTCAGAGTCAAGGTACATTGACCCCTTTTATTATCACTGTGTTAAGTGGCTGCCTTCAGGCTACCCCAAGAGAGTGTCAGGGAGAAAGAAAGACAGGGCGATTTCACACAGCAGGCCAGCAAGCTGCTAAAAGCAAGCATGATGGGTACAGGCCAGATGCAGAATCAAACAAACCCTGAACAGAAATTTCACTGTGTTGTTTTATGCCTTGTGATGATGCATATTACATGCTTCTTTGCATTTAGATTGCATATTGCAGTGCTTAATAGTATGTAATGCTCCAGGATGAGAATTCAATCTTACATCTATGTCTGATTGAAAAGGGCAGATAAAGAAGGATTAAGTATTGCCAGTCAAAAGCATTGCCAAAATAAAAATCTCTAGAATCAAGACTGAGCGGTAAAAATATCTTTATCTAGACAGGGCTATTTACACACACACTTACCATGTGTGTGCACTAGGGTGGGAGGAAGGGGGTAGTCTTCATTAACACATCTCAAAGTACACATTTTAATTTTTTCTTCTAGAATCACTTGTTTTGTACAGTGAAAGTTATAAATACTAAACGAAAAGGCAAATAAGAAACCCAAAGATCTGTTTGGCGGTGCCAATGTTATAAAGTGCAACCACTGATCTATATTGCAATACCATCAGATTTACTGGCAGAAAATCTCCCTGATCTCAGGCAAAGGCCTTTCTCATCTTCGCTAACAGTGATTAATTAGCTATGGTTGCCAGTGTTTGAACCTGCTCTTAAATGCCCAGGGCAACTAACTTTTAAGCTGTCTACTCAAATGTTTTGTGGGAAGAAGCCCAAAAGAGCAATGCCATGCCAGCTGTAGTTCCTAGTCATATATACATCATGAGGCATTCTTGTTATGTCACATTTTGTGGGTGAGTTTTGCTGTAGACAAAAATGATTCATGTCAACAGAGGGTTGACATAAGAACATAAGAACAAGAAGGGACATAAGAACAAATGAAAGAGTGGTATCCAGCTACATAGAACCACTAGCAGAAGGACTTTTGGCTGTGAGAAGGAACTTTCCCTCACTCTCGTCTCCTCATGCACTCCCTAAATCTGTTCTCAGATCACACTATTGGCTCATTCAGTTCAGCATTTGTCCATGCTGGCTAGCAGCAGTGCTCCAGGTTTCTTCCCAAAGGGATCAAACACTATTACTATTGCTTGACTTTGATTTTAAGACTTAGATATTCTTTGTATTACAATTTAATAACCCTTCCACTATCTGCATGCCCTGAGGCACTAAGTTACCAAAGAATAGCTCAAAATTGGAATGTGTTGTTTATCACCAATATTTTCTGCTTAGAGAGTCCAGACATCCCCAGACTGAGTACTCCATCCTTTTTCCTTTTGTGTATATAATGTAATATTTTGCATCTCCACACACTTTAAGGCACACAGTTTATATATAGTTTTAAATTAATTCATTTCCGGTATCTGTGCGAATAACTACTCTGCTATGTAAATGAGAATCTAAAAGTAAACTTCATCCAAGTACTAATTATAGTCACAATGAAAAAATCACACAGTACTAAACTGCACCAATGTACAAAAATAGCCACAATTATCATGCATTTAACAAACAGGAAGAATATGTGGCTTTTAAAATGCAGATGGTAAAATTGGGAAGCCCAGTTGATTTCCTTATTATCTCTTTATGCAGAGCTTTGGCTTGTCACATAGTAGCCAACTAAATAAAGGCGTGATTTTGGTCACCATTAATAGGCCATAAACTATGGTTAGGAAAATTAGAGCTGCATGCTGGTTTATGCAGCTCAATCACTCTATATGTACTTCCTTCCTAGATGGGAGAAAGAAACTACAGAGCAGCTGACTTAGCATTATATGCAAACCAGCACATGGTTTGTTTCTTTCCAAACAAATCATGACCAGAAACCAAGGGCTGTTCTTGGCTTCCCTCTTGTGGTTTGTTTGGAGAGAAACAAACCATAAGTGCTGTTTTGCCTGTAATTCTTTGCCTTGTGGTTTTTGTCTCTGCTCTGGAAGGAGGGAAGGGATTGCTCACACATAGGCTGATTCCTCTATCTATGGTTATTGGGAACATGGTCATTGGGATTTTTAATTACCAAAGTTGTGGGAGAGCATTACTGTTCTTTATTATCACCACAGTGGGGCAGACATGGTAAATAGTGGCTCAAGTTCAACCTTGAAAATTATAGAAAAGGAGTAGCTAAGAAGTCTAGAGAACATTTATAAAAGTGAAAAAAGCACCAATGAAAAGCACGGAGGCGAAGATAAGAAGTGAGAGAGAAAATAATATTTCCTTGGCAAAATTAAAGAGATGAAATATCCCAAAACAGAGAACTGTTTTTAATCAGCCTTTCAGGAGTATCAGAGTACTTTTGGTAGCAATTAAGCATTTAAACTGTATTTACAATTTACAGAATGAACATTAAAATGCCAGTTGCTAATATCCCCAGGAAGACACTTTGTGATTCCTGCTTTATAGCTTTTAACCACATAATTACAAGTGATTCAGTAGTAAACTGTTCCTGTAGAGGTTTCTGCATCACATTTCAAAGAATACAGCAACTTGTTACTGGTTTATACAAGGTGAGGGATCAATTTAAAAGGATGTTAAAAATGTCATTTGTAGGAAGAACATTTTAGGACCTACTAAGGATTACTTGTCATACAGCTTCCTTGCCTCATACATTTTCCCATAATACATGGACTGGATTTCCTGGTTTCCATCTTTATAAGGAATCTGTTTTTCACTTTCGGCTGTTGTCATACATTATAAAAATTATCACAAATCCAGAAGACAACTGTAGTGACTCTGATTCTACATCCTGTTCTGACAGTTCTCCTAATCTGTCCTGAATCACCTCAGTTTTATGACTGACTGGAACAAGCAGGATAACCAGGGTGGTTTCTTTTCCTTTATTTTCAAGTATGTATGAAACACAAAAGCTGGTTTTACTCTCTTGCCTCTTTATGCCCTACACCATTCTTGAACATAAATGCCGGCAAAACAACCTTTATTCCAAAAGTCATTTACAGTATCCTCTCCAACCCTTTGGCTCCAAATGAAGGAAGTTCTGTGCCACAGGGAGCCTAACACAATTTATTCCTTTCCATCAGATGTCCTTCTAGCACACCAGTCTCTTGGAATACATTATCAATTAACTGCTCATTAAAATTTCATGCCTCAACCCTCTCCTCCTCCCCCCTCGCTATTTCCCTTCTACCAACACACTGACCAAGCTAAAGGATCTAAAGCCCATCTCAAGGCCCATCTGCAAAATAGAAAGATTCCCAATCAATGACCATTTCACAGAACCTTTGCACACACAGCCCCTGCATCTCCCACTGACAGCTTTTGTTTCCCCTCCTGCAAGGCTCTCCATCTGCCTCTTTGTGGAAGTGCCTCCTACAGTAATCCATATGTTGTAGCTGTCCATCAAAAAACCTGACCAAATGAAGAGGTCAGAGGAAAACCCAGTTCAGGAAGTCACAGGTCAAACAAACAAAGGAAGTCTCATTTCCATTCACTTGCTTTTTGAAAGCGGAGAATATGAGACAATCTCTGCATGTTTGTCTATTACTGGGATTGACTTGGATGACAGAGAGATGCTGCTTCTGTTTAGATTCCTACTGGGATCACGGCGAAAGGTAAAGGACCTATGGACGGTTAAGTCCAGTCAAAGGTGAATATGGAGTGCTGCTCTCATCTTGCTTTTCAGGACGAGGGAGCTGGCGTTTGTCCACAAACAGCTTTCCAGGTCATGTGGCCAGCATGACTAAAACGCTTCTGGCGCAATGGAACACCGTGACAGAAACAAGAGCACATGGAAACACGTGAGAATGCTGGTGGCACTGTGGTCTAAACCACTGAGCCTCTTGGGCTTGCTGATCGGAAGGTCAGCGGTTCAAATCTGCCTGATGGTGGTAAGCTCCTGTTGTTCTGTCCCAGCTTCTGCCAACCTAGCAGTTCGAAAGTACACCAGTGCAAGTAGATAAGTACGGCTGCGGCAGGAAGACAAACAGCGTTTCCATGCACTCTGGCACTCATCACGGTGTCTCACTGTGCCAGAAGCCGTTTAGTCACACTGGTCACATGACCCAGAGAGCTGTCTGTGGACAAATGCTAGCTACCTCGGCCTGAAAAACAAGATGAGTGCCACAGCCCACAGTCGCCTTTGACTGGACTTAGCCGTCCAGGGGTCCTTTAACTTTTTTACCTTACTGGGATCACTCAAAGGAAAGAATAAATCAGGGATGGAGAGCCTGTGGCCCTCAAATGCTGTTGAACTCAACTGTCAACAGTCCTAAACCAGCATGGCCAATGGTCAGAGATGACGAGAGTTGAAGACCAGAAACATCAGGAAGGCCACAGGTTCTGCATCCCAGCCATAATGTGGTATCTTGAGTATAAACTACCTTCTTTGGATCTCTCTTTTATATTAACAAGAATGCTTCATGGTAGGTATGATATCTTTGTCATAAATGGACAATATTGAACATAAAAGACATTTTATATCAGGTTGTTGTTGTTGCTGTTGCTGTTGTTGTTTGCCATAGTTGCAGAATAAATGACTGATAGCTGAAATCTGAAATTTATTTGTTTAGCTTCAGGATATAATATCCCTCTTTTGTTACTTGCAAACAAGATGAGAGCCATGAACAAAATGCCTACAGTTTGAAAGCTCTTCTGTTTACCAAGATCCTTATCCTTAGTAAAAACAGCTAATGGTTTTCTGTTATGCACCACTTGTTTGCTAAACAAACAACAACAAAACCCCTACTCCAAGCAGTTTTCAAAGAGAATAAAACAATAAAATTATCATTAAAAACCATAAAAAAACAATTATTTAAAATATTTTTAAAATCAGCAATACACTAGAAGCAGATTAAAACATATATCAATATTTTTCATATCTGGGTAGGTTTGTCGAAACAAAGATGAAAAGCATCAGAGCCCTAAGGTCACTATTAATTCAATCAACAATCTAAATCAACACTAGAAAAAGAAGAAGCAGATGGATAAAAACACTCATATTATAGAATTTGAAAATAAAATTATGGAAGAGAAGGAATTTATTTGGGACAGGCATAGTGTGCGTAGGTATCAACGCTGGAGAGCTAAAAAGCTACACATAAAATCTGAGCTACTGTTTGAGCAGTACTATATGTATATATTATATGCTGAGATACCCAGATGTTTATGGACAGACTGTACAACGATATATGGACCTCCTGCATTTATCATTGTGTGATTGTGTTGATTTAGTCTCATAAAACACTGAATTAAACTCTGTTCTGTTTATTATATAAAACATTAGTTGCAACATATCATGACAGCTTCTCTGGTACAACTCAAACACACTTCATCAAAAGTTAATTGCACATTCCAGAAGAGTTCAAGAGCCAGAAAGGAAGACAATAATACTTTCATTTAAATGCATAACTAAAAGTTGGGGTCTTTTTTTGTTTTTGTCAGACCTTTTCTTTTAACTACTCAACACCCATTAAGGACCATTTTCAAGGGGGAAACATATATTTCTCACAGTCATTGATTCCAATCACCACAGCAATTTTCACAGTACACTGCACCCACCCCTCCTACTCTTTCTCTCCATCTTGCCTGATATGTCACGGATGAATATCCACTGGGAGGATCTTTTGAGTAGTTCACAGCCCTCAGGCTGTATGAATAAAATGCTAGTACTAAAATGGATGTTACAAAAAAGCATTATTATTAGATGGCTGGTTCTAAAACTGCACACAGACCAAACAATGAGATGTAAAAGGAACAAGCTACCGGTATATATTAGGAAATTTGGAAAGGTGGCATGAGCTGGCCAGTTCCCAAACATAACCATTGAGCATTGCAAATTGACAAAATTATTGTGTGGGTTATTGTTGTGTTTTTTAAAAAAAATACCACCCAGAGACTGGGTGGACAAAATGATTCTTCCCAAGCCATTTCACTCCACCTTTTCAGAATAAGCACATGCCACAGCATATAAAATATAAACCACTTTGTGTTGCTATAGCAAAAGGCCAGAAGAGCAACAGCTGGCGTTTGAGCTCATCGTTCTAGAATCCAACAGTGCTAATAAACCAGGCATAGGCAAACTCGGCCCTCCAGATGTTTTGGGACTACAACTCCCACCATCCCTAGCTAACAGGACCAGTAGTCAGGTATGATGGGAACTGTAGTCCCAAAACATCTGGAGGGCCAAGTTTGCCTATGCTTGTAATAAACACTATAGAGATGGTATGTACAGAAAGAGTCAGTGTGATGCAGTGGTTAGAGTTTTGGACTAAGACCGGGAAGACTCAGTCTCCACTAAGCCCCTGGGTCATTATCTCTCATGCCTAGCACACATTTGATGTTGTAATAGTTAGCATGGCCACAAAGGCTGGGGCTGATGGGAGTTGTAGTCCACAACACCTGGAAGGCAACAGGTTGATGAAGGCTATTGTAGTGTGCTATGAAGCTTCACAATTATAATGAGAGCCTCCAACCAAACAAATTATGTTCTTGGCAGCTACTGGGGGTGACAAGGAGATTTGCAATGTGATGTAAGACATCTGTGCAGTAAGTCCTTTTGTCCTCTGGACTAGATTGTGTACATGCAGCAATTGGTAGTGGTTCTAAAGCAAAATCAGATAACCTGTGACCTTCCACATGTTCTTGAACTCCAACTTCCATCAGTCCACCCAGCATGGTCAGCAGTCAGGTAAAAAGCAGATTGGGCTATGGGAAGGGATTTCACATTTTGGTCCTTGGAAAATATTTCTTTATTTATTAACTGCAACATTCATCTCTCTCTCCTATCCCATGGGCTTCTCCAACAGTGCTTTCAAATGGTGCCATTCTGTAGACTAAAGAGATTCTCCTCACAGCATGAAAAGGAAATCCCAACTGTGCTGCCCAAGCACCCCTTAGCCCTGCAAATAGTCAATGCAAATCAAGGAAGTGAAGTGCACAGGAAGATAGACTATACATATGAGGTTGCTAACATGTGTGGAAACAC
Source organism: Podarcis erhardii (assembly GCF_964252035.2). Classification (NCBI taxonomy): domain Eukaryota; kingdom Metazoa; phylum Chordata; class Lepidosauria; order Squamata; family Lacertidae; genus Podarcis; species Podarcis erhardii. The sequence continues at coordinate 42,414,470 of NC_138510.1, forward strand.
CTTTCATCACCTCTCCCTAAAGGCAGCAGCATCTGTCATTTTAAAATTAGCTGATTACTAATCTATAAATTCACATTCGGAATTGCTGCAGCAAGGTCTGGGTTTCTCTCTCCCAATCACATGCTACCGTATTTGGCTTCCATCTGTTCTACAGTTTTTCTCTCTCAAGGAAGGCACATAGGGGGCACTGGGATTTTGGTTGCTGATTTTTCACCTCTCCACCATGCAATTTACAAACCAGTGTCCAAGGAACCAGGGCATGGTACTTGCACACACACAGAAACACATTTTGTGACACCTGCACATGCAAAACAGCCACAAGTTTTGCCTGCAAGTTTCCCAACAGTATCTCAGAAGACTTTCTCAAATACTACAAAAAGGTAGCAAATGTTGTCCATACTTTGGTGGCCTGTCTGGGCTACTGTAATGCACTGTATGTGGGGTTGTCCTTGGAGACAGTTCAGAAACTGAAGCTAGTGTAGAGTGAAGCGGCTCACCTGCTAATGGGGAAGTCTAATGGTGTCACTGGTTCTGAAAGTACTGCACTGGCTGCCAGTGAGATACTGAGCCAAATTCAAGGTGTCAATACTAGCATATAAAGGCCTAAATGGCCTGGGACCAAAGTACTGCTCCTGGCAAACCTGATTATCACTGCTTGCGAATGTTTTCTCCAGTCTTAGGTTGAATTCAGGACTATGAGTCAAAGAGCTCAAGCAACCATTGCATGTCCAAGGAGAAAGATGGGCCAACTTTCAGAGTCTTGCTCACTTGCTCTGCTGCTTGGTCTGTGAATAGACTGTGTCACCTTAAAGAACCCATTTAAGTTCCCAAGCATTACAACCAAAATTATTAAGCTGCTCTCTTTCACTCATGAGGCAATGAACATATGAGGAAATGCTAAGGGATTTCACCCAAGGGTCTGCACATGTCTGACACATTGCATATGGGACAATTTCTATGCCTTTTACAGTTCTTTAGAAATGAAAGTTTCAGCAGATGTAGCTTCTCACATCATAGGGCACCCAGTGCTGGAAGAAGCTGCAAGTGCAGAAATTCTCCCTTTGACACTCCCACCCCCATTAAACCAGAGCCTTATGCTGTAAGCAATCTGACACGACCATCTTCTATTTAAATTCTAACTCACAAACAGCTTGAATAATGATTTCCGAATTGCTAATATAGTGCTTCCTCTCGAATCCTGCTTTCTGTACTGCTTGGCTATCCTTCCTGGCTCATCTGCTTAAAGATGCTGAGCACATGGAACTGTGGCTAAGGTTAACATATGCAAACAAAGCACTGTCCTGAAAGGATGCAGATGGAACGCACTGAAGTATCCATTTGGCTGAATCTACCAAAGTAACTGGGCCAGTCTTCTCCTTTCTGCTCATTGTTTGTGATGCTAAATAATGGTGACCAGAGCATGGGTTACATTTCAATTTGTGTCTCGGTGGTGGCGGCAGCAGCAGCAGCAGGAGGAGGAGGAGGGGAAGAGCAAAACCAAGGTTGAATAGCTGTGAACTAATTCAGCCTCTCAGAGGCTGTGGCTCATGTGGCTGTCTGCAACAAATCCCTACAGCCAAAGATGCTCAGAGGCGGCAGAGGACAGAATCGCACAAAGCCCCCTAACCTTTCTCTGCATCCAATTAGAAATCAGAAAGATTAGAAAGCTGGCTGCACGGATCGTGCAGCATGTCAAGAAGAGACTGATGAAGAATAAGGATATTTAAGGACATGAACTGTCCTCATTTATTAAACCCAGAAGCAAAACCCACAATTTGTAATCAATGTGGGAGAGGGAGGGGGAAATATTCTGCTGAGCCACCTCATGCTTACTGCCCTTGAAATTCAAAGCATGAAACATCTCCTTCTGCCAAGTCTACTCCAGCGTTGGAAAGAACTTTCAGAATTGGGAACAGTGTTGAATAAGAACACAAGAAAAGCCATGCTTCATCAGTCCAAAGGCTGATCTAGTCCAGTATTCTGTTCTCATAGTGTCCAAACAGATGACCACTAGTAGGACATTAGTACAACACCTTCTCTCGTACTAGGATGTATTTCCAGCAACTGGCAGTCAGTGGCATGGTGCATTTGACACTGCAGGTAGTGCATAGTTATCGTGACTAGTATCCATTATAGCTGTTAAGTTGGCAGCCATCACTGCATCTTACAGTATCAAATTTCATAGTTCATGCACTGTGTGAAGAAGTACGTCCATTTGGCTGCTCTTGAATCTCCCACCATTCAGCATCAATGAAGGACTCACTGATGCTTCTAATATTCTGACGGGGGGACGGGGACTTTTCTTTGCCCACCTGCTCCACATCACCCACAATTTTATATACCTCTGTCATGTCCCACATATTCCCATTCAGTTATTGAATATTCTGAACTTTTCTCATTGCTGATTATCATGCAATCATCATGAGGATAGTATCCACTATTTTCCAAGTCTGCTGATGTAAGGATGCATATATGATTTACAAAGCTAGTCAAATTAGAGAGATCAAGGTTTAATTTTCTGCTCTGATCCATTCCCCTCACAAAGAAATAAAGCTGTTTGCACTTCTCTGGCTTATAGCAGTGTTCTGAGAATAAATTCATCAAAGTTATGACCTGTGAAACAGGCATTAGATTAATTTGACACCTTAAAATGTTACACAGACAGCTCTGGCTCTTCCAAACACATGAGCTAACATAAGCTGGCATCAGGGATGAACAAACAAAAGTTATGATGCAGAGGTTCAACTTAAATAAGCAGGAGGTCTCCTCTAGGTCCAATGCCACCTTCTCCAACCTGGTGGTTTTTAGATATTGTTGGATTACAATTCCCATCATCCTGTACTATTGGCTATGCCTCTGGAGATGGCTTGTCTAATGGTTCTAACACACCACAGGCCTTGTAGGGAGGGGGAATTCTCAGAATTATTTTAATAAAGTAGAATGTCTTACCTTAATACTGTGGTTCCGGGTGTTTGTTTAAATACTCTTGTCTTAGTCCCGGGTTAATACTGAACAGTCTATAGAACAAGAAAGAAATAACAAAAATGAATACCCAGCTTGTAAACTGATAACAAACAAACTCTCATTCTGTCCATTAATGTGAAATAAGACAACGATCCACCACATCCACTGCCATACCTGCAGATGTAAAGATGTAAAGTATTGCTGACAATGTATTCCAAACCTCTGGCTAATCCCACTCAGTGATTTCATGTATATGTTAAACAGCATGCAGGATAAAATCAAACTCTGAGGAACTCCATATTGAAGGCTCCAAAGTGCCGAAGAGCAGTCTTCAAGCATCACTCACTAGAAATGACCTTCCAAGTAGGACTGGAACCACCGCAAAGCAGTGCCACCTGACTCGGACAACCACTCCAGAATGATACCATGTTCAATGGTATCGAAAGCCATTGAGAAGTCAAGGAGAATTATAAAGACATATTTCTCCTGTCTCTCTCCTGACAGAATACAGGGCAACCAAAGCAGTTTCTCTGCAAAAACTAGGCCTAAACCCAAATTGAAATGCATCCAGAAAATCAGTTTCCTCCAAGAGCACCTGGATCTGGTATTCAACCACGTGCTCAAGAACCTTGCCCAAAAATAGTTGATTGGCCCTTAAGGTCTTCTCTTGGTGGTCACAAAACCTCTGACCTCTCCCTCACTTCTCACTTCCCTTTTGGTCATGAGGTGGTGAGGATGGTTACTTTGTTCTCCCTTGAAAGAGAGCAGAAAGAGGAAGTTGGAAGAATGACACCCTTCCCTACTTTGTCTTTCAGCTCTATGTGCTTCAATGGTCAAATTAATTCTACTAGATTTGACTTTTACACAGATCCCTTAGAAAAGGGAAGTGTGCATGCATGTGTTTTCTTTCTGTCTGTCTGTCTCTAAGGAGGAAGAGCTGATCAGGGTTGAGGTGCAGGGAGAAATAAGTGATGAAAGGAGTAGCAACGACAGCACTCACTCAAAAATGCAGATGTGCCTAAGGGCCTAAATGTGTTGGTAACCTGTTATCTAAATCATGCAAAATGCCCAGTAGTAATGAACCCACGTAGCTTTCTTGTGAGGATCAGTTATATGGCTATTTAATAAAACAAAGTTAAGAAGGAACCAACTTATAGGGGCCACCTTGTATCTACAATACTTATAGCAAAAGCCTCCTGTCTAAGACCCTTCTGGTCTGAGTGTGAACTTTTTCCTCACTCAGCAGCTCTAGGGAGATTAATAATAATAATAAAATAGTCCCAAGTAATGCAAATAGTCCCAAGTAATGCCTGGCGTGCTCTGGTCCATGGGGTCACGAAGAGTCGGACACGACGAAATGACTAAACAACAACAACAACAACAATGCAAATTCTCATTTCCACTTCTATGAGGGGATTCATTGTCACTGCCTGTGTGAACTATTAGCTGTCAACTTTAATAATTATTAATTTATACATGCTAGCCACTTCATTTGACATCTGTGAGGGAAGCAATTCCATACAACAGCAAAGCCTTTAACCAGTGACTACACAATGCAAATGTCTCCTTTAGGCAGATTTGGTTTCACATATATACACAGCAACATTTTGTTTCTAAAATCGTTAAAGGATTAAATTCTTTGGAGTCCTCATAATTTCTCATTCTGTGTCTGAATAATTAACTACAGGCAGGATCTCATATCACTTTTTTATGCTATCCAATAAAAGCTAACTGAATTCACACATTTTAGCTCAGTATATCAGCACAGTTTTCTTAAAATAACATAAAAAAACAATGGAAGAAGTAACGGTCTAGACACATACGGTTAAACATTGTTAAACACTTAAGCCATTCTTTACAAAACTGATTTCCATGTTCTAGCAATGCACAAAACTGAAATGCACATAAAATACCCATGTGGAGTGTTAGGGGAAGGGTGTTAGGGGGAAGGGTAGTACCTCTGGTGTGGGATTTATTGTGCTCCTTTGGTCCCCACCCTGCACCTAGCTCTCACCTGTAGCTCCTAGAAGTTGCCAGTAGGCAACAGCAGCCACATCCTAGAAACAGGTTCAACTGGCTGGTTAAACCAGGTAAAGGTAGCTGATGGGTCTCAGATCCTCAGTGAGTTAGGGGTGTCCCTGCATGTGAAGGTAGGCTCTGACAGAGACCAATAGTTGGTCCAATAGTCAAGAATGTGGTAACTGCACATGCCGTAGAGCAGCCTTTCTCAACCTGTGAGTCCCCAGATGTTGTTGAACTACAACTCCCATCATCCCGAGCTAGCAAGGCCAGAGCTCAGGGATGATGGGAGTTGTAGTCCAACAACATCTGGGGACCCACAGGTTGAGAACCACTGCTGTAGAGGGAAGTGAGGGGCAAATGGGGCTCATCAAGGTGGGAAGGTAGCCCATCTAGAAGGAAAACTTTGATCCTAAACCTCCACTGCCTTGCAGCTATCCTCATTCATGAGACAGGCTTCAGGAGTAAATTCCCAGGAAAAGTATGTACCCGCTGCCTTTCTGCACATCTTCAGGAGAAGAAAAGGCTAATGAGTAAACCCTACAAAAACCCAGACTGGAGTTTCTAAGACAGTTGGATGGCACTTTTTACAGCTCCTTCTGGCAACTCCTGGAGTCAAGCTGGTGCCAAATGTATTGCTCTGCTTTCCTTTGGACCACATCAGCGAGGCCGAGAGAAGGGTCTGGGCATCCAAGGATGCTCCATTATCTCAAGCTAGGGTAGAATATGCTTACACCGCTCAGCTAAAGATGGAAATGAGAAAATACAAGGTCAAAAACTCTAATCTCAATATGTTTTAAGGATGCAAGTCCCACAGACTGCACTGGAAGCAAGTTTTACTATGAAGATAGTGGGTTGTCCTAAACATGCCTAAATTATTCTGAGTCAGAAATGATGCCCTATCCAAGAAAATAAACAAATTCTGCGAAAGAGAAAAACAAGCAAACAACATACTCATTTTTTTGAGCCTTAGGCAATAACAACCTCTGTTTCTTATGTCCCGTACTTATTTCAGGAAAAAGCAAAGTATTTGAGTCTAGTCCAGACGTACTATAGAATCTTCACCAAGTTCAATATGGTTATTAAAGTTCTCTAGACATGTCTCAGTGCCACCCAGCACTGTGCACCCTTTTGAACAGGAAGATTAAATACACATTTAAGTTGCCCTCCTCTTCCCGATGTCCATTTTCCCAAAGCACATCTGGTTTCCATGTGCTGCAAAAATGCCTTTGACATTTCTTTAAAAACCCCAGGCCCTTCAAACAGCTGTGACAGACTAAAGGAGCACTGAATCTGACATTCTATCCTTCAGCTATCTGACGTGCAACCTTTAGATAACATTGCAAAGCGCAAACGTGGGTGTGGGGGAAATGAAACAATTAAGCGAAAACTCAGGGAGACAGGCAGAAGTGGTGAGAAAGCTAAAAGAACTGGATCATCTACCTGGTTATTTTAAGAGCACAAGACTGCCTAGCAGCCTAATGCCCATTCCAGTTCCCCCTGCTTTTCTTCTCAGGACTGCCTTCAGATGTCACATGGGGGAGAAACACTAAAATAATCTCTGAACTTTTTTGTCCATCCTATTTGTCCATCCTATTGGTTCAAACACCTTCTAAACTGTGAGATACCACTGTGATGGCATGCCCCCTCACTCCCAAAGGCAATACGCTAATACAGTGGTACCTTGAGTTACAAACGCTTCAGGTTACAAACTCCGCTAACCTGGAAGAGTTACCTCAAGCTGAGAACTCTGCTCCAGGATGAGAACATAAATCGCGTGCTGGCGGCCCAGTGGCAGCAAGAGGCCCCATTAGCGAAAGCATGCCTCTAGTTAAGAACAGTTTCAGGTTAATAATGGACCTCCATAACAAATTAAGTTCGTAACTAGAGGTACCACTGTACATCAAAACAAGAAAATGGAGAAGCAGCCTGTGCTGAGATATATGCTGCCTAGTCCCTTCATGATTCAGCATATTGTGAAGGCCACTTTGGTTTAACCCATAGCCAGCCATACTTTCCCCTTCCTTCAATATTCAAAAACCAACATAGACTCAGTGGTGTCGCTGTTTGGACCTTTGTTTCTGTAAATGCCACTTCTTCTGATTAGCTTCAGTCTTCTAATAAACTTACTGCTAGTGTACAGAAAACTCTATATGATTCTGGACTAGGGTATCTTAGAAGTCACATGTGCCCCTGCATCCCACCCTGGACTCTTAGATCTGTGAATGAAAATCTGTTGATGGTACCACATGTCCCTGTGGTAAAGGATGCTGTGATTCGAACAAACCAGTTCTCTGGAATCCTCTTCCCTTAGAAGTGTAGAAAGTCCCAACATTGTTATGTTCCAACATTTGTTGAAAACTTTTCTTTCCAGCCAAGGTAGTCTATTTTATTCCTCTAAATTCTTCGTTTATTATAATTTAATACAATGTTATGTTCTCTATTGTGTTTAACATCTATCTCGGTAAACCACTTGGGGATTCTCTGAATGCTGAGTGGTTTATATATCCCAAAATAAGAAAAATAAAAAATAGTATTTTCTGTTAACACTTTTTCACTTTTAACTGCTATCTTCTGAAATCTCATATAATCAGGCTCACCAGCTTCAGTATACAGAGTAGTACCTCGGGTTACAGACGCTTCAGGTTACAGACACTTCAGGTTACAGACTCCGCTAACCCAGAAATAGTACATCGGGTTAAGAACTTTGCTTCAGCATGAGAACAGAAAGCAGCATCAGGAGGCCCCATGAGCTAAAGTGGTACCTCAGGTTAAGAACAGTTTCAGGTTAAGAACAGACCTCCAGAACGAATTTCCGGTAAGTTCATAACCCGAGGTACCACTGTATCATCAAATAGTTTCTTTGGGATTGGATATACAACACTTTTTCATTTAGAGTTGCTTCCCTAAAATATACGTTCCGCCCACAAATAAAATGCACATTCTTGTGAGCATTTCTTGAACCAAAGCTGCTTTGCAAAATTTGAAAAGATATGTAATCTATCTGCATTCTGATCCGCTTCCAGGACTGGTGAATTGGGTTGGTTCAGTTTGAAATACAGCCCAAACCAATTTCTCTTCCATCCCTAGTATGCTCATCTGATGGTGAAACCAACTTCAAGCATATACTGTTTGGGACATTAAAACAATTGTCTTTTGATATAGACATGTGCTGTTCCACAATCTCCATCCCTCCCATCTTGCTTGAGAGTGCCACTGTTTACACTCCCTCCTCAAATATATTTAAATAGTAGCTTGAACAGAATGAATCATTGAGCTCACGGGGCGGAGACATACACACACTGGACTGTTTGTTTACTTGAATGTTTAATTCATGGATGTTTGTGTTGCGTCATTCTTTAAAAATTGTGAAACAGTTTTGCAAAGATTCAGGTTGGTGACTTAGCAGATCTCTCTCATAATCATGTGTGTGTGTGTGTGTGTGTGTGTGTGTGTGTGTTAACTTTTGTGATTTAAAGGTGGACTCTTGATCCAAGGTTATGGTAAGAAAGAGATAATCACTCAGATGCTTCTGAACACTAAGAAAGTAGAGAATAAACTCTGGTCTTTGTTTATGCATACCACTCCTCTCCCAGAGTTTCCTTTACCAAGGCTCAATTTCAACGTTATTTACACCATACACAGACTTCTGGGAAGAGAAATGCATACCAGCATCCCTTATCTATTCCACTTTCTCCTAATATCATTCCTTACTTAGCATCATAAAAGAGTTAATCTTCCTCACTGCCAAATAGCAGGTTGTTTTCTTCAAAGTCTCTGACTTTTGGGAACTGAATATTTTCTCACTATTTATTTGCATCCTGGTAACACAGAAAGGGTTTCCAACACATCCCATCCCACCCCATCTGGTTTTTGAATCCCATCCAACCAGTTTAATTACTGTTAATTGGCTCAAGCGATTGGCATTAGCTTAACTAAGTAGGCACAAGTGGCTTTTCTCTCCTGTGGGATCAAACGACTGTAGTGTTGAACTAATATATCTTGCCACAACATATAAATACAGGGATAAGTTTACTGGATGGATTTCAGGCCCGTTGATCTCTGTATCTTCTCTCTGATGGTGGAAAATGCTTCAGAGAAGGCCCAGCAGATCAACCAAAGATGGCACTCTCATGTTTTGCCCAGCAACCATGAGTGGTTTAATATGCTTTTCAAGGTACCTGAAGAAAGGGAGAGGCCAAAAACTGAAATGGTTTTCTTGGAAGAGCCAAGTATTTCAACATACAAAAGAGTAAAAAAAATAATTCATTGCTATGCATAGATTCTCTCATTTAAATGTTGCCTTGCAATCTGAAGAGAACATTTGGTGGCAAGGCAGCTCCCGGGTCCACTCAGCACATCTGCCATCATTATCATCAAGTATGACAAATGCTTCAGAGAAATTCTGTAGCACGTATAAGTGTGAAAATGGTAGCAAAAACAACTGGCTTGTGCAGCAAAAGGGGAGACAGCGGGGGTGCTGGCTGGAAACAATAATCAAGTCTCACCAACATGGTTCCTGCAGGCACCAGCATGCCCACCAGTTCCTCCTATGTCACTCACAAAATGTCTCAGTACATATCTCCTTAAGAATCTAACACATGACTGGCTGTTTGCTCTTCCTGTTCAGTTCCAGTTTGCACTGGCTCAGCCTCTCCTGTATTAATCAAAAACACTTCCTTAAACATGCCCACATGTAATTGGGTACCAGGATTAGACATCCACCCTCCCATCCATTCTGAAGAGATGCAAAGAGCTTCTATTTGTGAGGAAGCACGATGATGGCTGATGTAGCTGTGTTTCCCCCCACTGTTGGTGGTGGGTGATGAGATGCCCATGCCATTGTGAGACCCTGACTCTTTCCTTGTGCTTTCAGGTATGGCAGCCTTTTTATGACTTGCCACCCAGCTCCCAACAGCAACCATTTTTGTGACTGGCTTCTACAGCACTTTCTCAAAATTCTAAATGTGTCCTCTGGCCTAAAAAGGCATCTCAGGTTGCACTGTGGGATGAGTTTGCTGCTGCCAGGGAAAGGATGCTGATGCCCTGGTGGGGTGCTACCTGACAAGGCTGGCTTATCAAACAAAAACATGGGGTGGGGCAGGATCACTTACATAAACCATAAGGGCTGGCTGGTTGGCCCTTGCAGAAGCCGGACTACTGACTCAGGCAGCATTCCACCTGAATGGCTTAGGTGTCCTGGTTGTGGGGGCCCTCCCTCTTTTTGCTAATTCACCCAGGGACTTCCAGCACATAAAACACTGTTCCACGAGACCAGACCCTCCTGCAGCCCCAGTACTTCTGGCATCTTTTACTGGATCCTGAAACTGAAGGTGTGGAGACATGTATACCCCATGATGTGTCTGAAGCCTATCTGTTGCTGCGGTTAAGAGGTTAGGAACTGTTCTGTGACACTTACAGCGTGGGTTTGAGTTCTGGAAGCTGTGTCTGCTGTCCGCAGCATAATATGTGGATTGGGGGGTTGGGGTTGGTAAGGTATGCAAAAGATGAGCAGGAGTATTTGTCTCTATTATTCTGGTGGCCTTCCTATCAACTCCTCAGGTGGGTCACAAACACTTATCCCAAGAGGGACAACTGTATTTTCTCCAGACATCTTGCCATGGAAGCTACGTGAGTTGCATAGGCTCTCCACACTCCTGCTTTTCTTTCTTCATCCCCCTTAAGGAGATTTGAACCCTGTCAACAAGAATACCAGGGCCTGGCTGAACAGTGTTCCTGTCGGCTGGGCCACTGGGTCTGATTGAGTAGCAGCTCTCTAGCATGGTTTTATGCAGAAGTATTACTGGGTGGGTGTGTCCCCATCACTGTGGCTAGTCAACATCGCCAGCACTGTCCCAGATTGGTTGCCACTAGCAAGCTTTGTTTCCATGGATTCAGTGAGCAACTCTACAATCCTATGATTATTTATTTTCTGATTGTGTGTTTTCCCCTTCCGCTCCTGTTCTGGCAACATGCACAGGACAAGGTGGACTTTCCACCAGCACAGTGCCAGCGTTATCGCTTCCCTCCCCAGCATAATTAGAGAATAGGTTTGCCCTGGCCTTTACTAACAGCATGTTCTCCTGCATGCCAAGTTTTTCCTGTTAATCTGCCCAGAAATTGGAGCTTCCAAGTGACACACTTGGGGAAAAGAGAACGAGAAACCTGACCTTTATGTTAGTGCCAACATGGAAACGGAGTTCTTTCGAATGAAAAACTTTCTTAAGCATTAAACTTTAAAAGTCATTGTAAGCACCACATTTCTTAAATATGAGAAACCATTTTTTCCAAGCATGCAAAGTTATACCTTGTTGCCATCTCCTGTTTATGGTATGTTTAGTAATCCTCAGACCAGTCACCGACGGATTCCCATTTAATTTGTTACAGTTTCATAACCAAAAAGTGACTGAATTTTTGCATCAGTCCTACTAACAAAGCTTTTTTATTAGCAAATAAATGACAGATTGCTTAAGAGCTAGGGTTGAATTGCTACTGGCTGTGACTCCTCATTTAATACATGTTCTTCCATATATGCTGCAAGTCAAACATGCACCCTAGTACCAACTACCTAATGTCAGGATTTTTAATGGCCATTCTGCTCATTTTATGCAAGGTAATACGGTGTGCCATAAAACCACCAATTCTTTTAGCTAATGTATCAAGGGGTCTTTAACCAATAGATGGATTAATGCAAATGATGTAATAGATGGATTAATGCAAATGATGTTCAAACAATATGGGCTTTTTCCTAGGAGCACTTCACACAGACTAGTTACTGCTTAATTACTTTTAACCACGCCTGGGCCCAAACCAAGCTACTTAGAGTAGAATGAGATGCACATCAGTTATTTAAAATTATAACTATAAAAATTATAAAGTAAACCAGAATAAATTAATATTTTGAAATTATACAAAATATGGGGAATTTTAAAAATTGTAATCATCAACAGCTTCTACAAAAACTTAAAGCAGATGTGGAGAGCCTGTAGCCTCCAGCTTTCTTGGACTAGAACTCCCATCATCCTTGACCAGGGGTCAGCAAACTTTTTCAGCAGGGGGCTGGTCTACTGTCCCTCAGACCTTTTTTTTCTTATCTACATAAACATTTCCATACTTTGCAGAAGATATATAAAGTTTCTGTTTGGCTAAAACCAATTATTGGAGTGCAGGTGGGTGGGAACTCAAGAATTTTCTATTGAGCGTTTTAAGTGGGGTGTCACGTGACAGCTGGATGCCAAACAATTGCACAGACTCCCTCATTCTCAAACATGCATAAAATTCTAATAATATCTGCAGACAAGAGGAGCTAGGCAGAATGAAAAGTCAAAGAACAATTCATGTATTCATACCCCAGCTCTTTGTTGCTTTAATCTTTTTCTGCTGGGAGAAATGTGTTATATTCCTTAGAAACATGGTTCTCAAATCTCTTGCTGCCTTATTGTCTCAGTGTTTGATGGGAAAGGAGCCCCACTGAAATCAATTGAATAATTTATTTTCTAACATATATACAAAGAACTGCAACCTTAGTCAGTGTATCACAAATGATGATATAACCCCACACCCAGAAGTCAAATGTGTGTCCAACACTGCTCAAGTGGCTCTCTGCCGATCCACTGTATATTTTCAAAGCCAAATGCAATCTTAGACGCTGCAGCTTACAAATCATTTCTTTCATCACAGCAGAGCTTTAGTACAGGAACCTGATAGAAATATATAATTTTTAAAGAGATCACTATCTACAGTGTAAAATAAGGATGAACCTTAAGAGTTCAAGTCCTTTGAAAGTTACCTGTCCTGATTAGATGAAACAGACTTTCCCTTAGAAAGGGAAATACGGCTGATTTGAACGATTTGCCATGGACGTCTCAAGGAAAAAGAGTTCTAAGTAGGAAGAACATTACTGTACTCATGTCACACTTGCAGACTTCCCCTAACTAGCTAGTTGGAGAACAGCATGATGAACTATATGGGTCATTTGTCAGCTCTCAGTGATGAGCCACCATTATGTGGTACTTTTTAAAGCATCCTTCCTCTAATACTGAAGTGCACGTCAACTCTCAATTTTTGTTTTAAAGAAGCAAACAGAAGTATTTGTTAGTATTCATTTTATTTTTATCCCACCCATCCCCCAAGATGCTCAGTACACATGGATTTTCTCCATTTTATTCTCATGACAAACCTGTAAATTTTGCTGAAAGTGTGTGTGCATATTGCGTAATGTCTGGGTGAGCATCATGGTTCAGCAAGGATCTGAACTTAGATCTTCTGGGTCTAAGTACAACACATTAGAGTAGACCATACTTGCTCACTATGACTATTGCCTTACAGGCAAATTTCTGCCCCACCGCTGGCCTACTATGAACCAATCATTACATTTGGACTAAATATCACCCAAATTTCTTTTCATATAGACTTGTCTGTCCTTTCAATAAAGACAAAAATGTGGCTGGCACATACTCTGAATCCTTGTCTGGGTAACCTACGAGGAAACAAGGGACCGTGGCCAAGAAAGGGAAAGGCTGGGAGTTAATTTCAGTTTACCAGATTAGTGCGGTTAAATCCACTGGCATATTCCTCTTGACCTGCTTTCACCTTGAATTGTGATATAGGTCATCATGCCTATTTAAAACCATTTGCATCCCTTGAGGGGATGGCCTAAAGACCTAATAAATGTACTGAAGCAGAGCCTGCCACAGAAAAAACAGTGAGTTCAGCTCGTCTTTCAAGGCCAGCAAATAAATGCTCCTTCTGGGCATATGGGGGGTGACAAAGAAAGGGCTGATGCTAATCTTGTTTGTAGTTGCGCACACTGGTACAGTGCCTTCTCCCAATGGAGGCGTCCTCCTTACTTACACTACCAATTACAGTCATATGCTGGCTATCAAACATGATGATGCTTAATGTCCCAGGTTCAATTCCTGGCTTTTCCAAGTTGAGCTGAGAAAGACACATGTCTGAGACACTGGATAGCTACTGCCATTCACTGTGTAGATAATAATGAGCCAGGTGAACCAATAATTTGACAAGGCACTTCCTATATTCTTGTTCCAAATGGGGAAATGTTAGGCTATCTAAAAGTGAGTCTTTTTGCATACTGAGCTTCAAAGTTATTCTGAGAAATCAATCCTCATATCTGGTCAGATAGCAATGCAAATGACGAAAAAAAACCTTCAATATGCTATATTATTGTTAAACTTGGACATTTCAGTTTTAGTTCAGTCGCCTAGATAGTAATCCCAAGAAATCACCTACAGCAAAACATTGAGTGCACCAGAGGAAGGGACAATTCATGTGTTTGAGTCAGCAATGTGGCTTCTTGGACATAGTTTTGTTTTAAGTCAATACTCAAAAGTCAAATGGAAATCCAAAATACTAATCAAACGCACCCCCTACAATTGTATATGATCCATCCCTGCTTTGGAAAGCTTTCATTCATTCATTCAAAATACCTATGCTCCACTTGATAGTCCCTAGAGCAGCCATGACCAACCTTGGCCCTCCAGATGTTTTTGGACTACAACTCCCATCATCCCTAGCTAAAAGGACCAGTGGTTAGGGATGATAGGAACTGTAGTCCCTAAACATCTGGAGAAGTTTGGCCATGCCTGCCCTAGAGGCTCTCAAAGTGACTTACAAAAGATCTCAGCAATATAATAAAATCAATGTAGTATCAGAAACAGAAATATTGTTGGTGTCCATATGGTGCCAGGATCCTGCCCTCATCCTGCCCACTACCCACCAGGCAAACCCACTGAGCTCTTCTGAGGCAAGGAAGTGGGGCAAAGCAGCTAGATCTTGCTCAGCCCATGATGGAGGCAAATATTATCTCAAGTGCCAAATCACAGTCTGAACTTCTGACAGATAAACCAGAAGCTGCTAACTGAAGATATTAGTTAGGGAATAGTATTTTAAAGCAACACTGCTACAGTCATAGTTACAAGGCAAACTGCTAGATCAGAGGACTTATTACATGATCAACATTTCAGTAGAGATACTTTTTATTGTAACTAAAGAATGCCCTAAAACCCCTGAAAACCCATGACTTTGAATATTTAAATAGTTTTTTTTAATGAACCTTTTATGAGGCTACTGTGATTTTTATTCTTTTGGGATTGGCAAAAGACTCCCATCGCCAATGAATCAGATCATGCTTTGCAAAAATAAAAAAAATAAAAATTACACAGTCCTCCATAATAGCAACACAATCCATTTGTTACAATCCATGGGGAGCAAGGCAGTTTCTTGTATCCATAACAACCTGCATTTATGCACAGGGATTCCCTAGTGAATTGAATGATCAAAAATTATTCATGAAACGTATGTGTGATTTTTGCCTCCGGTAATGCATAGAAATTGCCAAGCAGGGCTTCCATCTCCCCCTCTTCCACCCACATCACACAGAGTGTTGCCTTCTTCAATCGTAGCAGCCCCCTCCTCCTAGCTAAATAGAGATATTTATTTCTTGCATTCAAGTAACAGGAAAGTCAGAGCTGAAACTGTAGGCATGGCTCATGTCTTGTGTTATTTGACAGCCACTGCTTCAAAATCCAGCCTCTCACTTGGAAGAGAGCAACAAGCCAAAATGCAATCCTAGGGAGTAATAACCAGCTTAACCTCACTTAATAACAACTGCAATCACTGCTTACCAGAGGTCACACTTTATCTTCCTGGTTCAGATTGGACTGCTGATCTTGAAACACTCTGAACTACTAGCTTGCTCCTTGCTCTACTGAGCACAGAAATATATTATCTTTAGAGACTCAGCCTCAGGTATGGAGAGACATTTCAGGAAACCAAATAGTATAACTGGGCTACTATGACTGAGATATTAATAGGGACTCTGAGTTCCGTGCACATTTTCAAGTAGATCTCATTATGCTCTTTCGCAAGCTTTAATCAAGCTTAATGCTTTCATTTTCATGGAGATTAGGGCTATGGAGTTTCATTTACTAAGAGAAAGTAAACAATAGACTCCCTGAGGTATAGAAGCACAGACTGGCAGAAAAAAGAGAGGACCCAACTCATCACTTCAGACCCTTCAGCATTAGGATACTTTTCATGACTTTCATGTCCACCAATGTTAAGGTTCTCATAGCCAATGTTTTAGGACATTAGAAATACCATGAAAGCAGGAAGAGGGTGGCACATGATGAATAAATACATGATGCTCTCTGTGGGGTCTTTGGCAAATCACTGCCCTAAGTGTTGCTCTTGGTCTAAGTAAGGATATGAACTGTGATGCACTGTGCACTGAACACAACTGAGCATACAATTAAGCAGACCTCAATATGGGGATCCTTTCCCAGGCATACGGCCAAGTTTCCTTCAAATCAATGTCAGCCATATAACTACTAGCTGCTTGATACATTTTACATGAGATATTCAGCTCAGTTCAAGAATAGAAGACTGACAGGTGTCCTTGCTAAAAGTTCATATTTAAATTCACATTTTAAGTCCCCAGATGCCCTGGGTGTAACCAGCTATTTCTCATCTCTAGCAGAGATAGTGCAATTGTTTAAAACTTAATTTAATCTTTTCTAGGTCAGGAACTGTTACTTATGCCAGCCAAGCTAGTGTTTTGTATTCTTAAAATTGAATTATGTGGAATCTGCATGGTAAATCAAAGTTGACCTTCCAGTTCTACTTTTAGTAGAAAGCACTGGATAGACAAACATTTGAAAGAAATGCAACATGAATGTGGCATTCTCTTTGCACAGGCGTCCTCTTTTTAGAGATCAAATTAACAAGACCATACACAATGATTTTACCTACAATTAAACCCATGCCTTCAAAATGATTGTTCTTGGTCTTTGTCACCATACACACTGCTTAGTATTTACAATGAATAATTTGTAAGGTTATAATCTATAAATCTATAACATAAAAATAGACATCTTGCAGTACTTTATATAGTGGGAATAAACTCTTTTCATCAGCAAGAATAGAATTACTCTTTTCTCAAGGAGACCTGAAGCTGAGCAAAAATTCAGGTTCTGACGGAGTTTTCAAACAGCAACTAGTCAAACTTACCTTGCTATGGGGAGCTAAACAGTAAACTCTGCTATTATGCAGCTTGTTAAGTTTCACCGATTTCAATAGGAGGCTCACAAAAAGGTAGCCAAAGTACATGGCAGCAGTGCTTGGTGGACTGGGCATTTAACTATCCTGTCCTCCTGACCTGGTCAATATTACTTGCTTCTTACTTGGATCTGGGGGTGGGTCAAGTGTTTCCAGGAAGGGGTTGCCCTTTGTTGAGGCCAAGGCAACCCAAACCAGAATGCTCTTCCCAGAGAAGTCCCAGGGAAGCACCAATGTTTCAGTGCCAGGTAAAGACCTATTTGTTTTCCTGGCCATTTGGGAAACAGTGATGATATATTGTACTATATTGTTACATTTGTTTTTAATATGTCTTTGTTTTTTGTTTTTTTAAATGGATGTTAATTGCTATAGGACTTTTTATATTGGGAAGCAATATGCAGTTTTAATAAAGAGCATTAACTAAACTAATTGCCACTGACTTTGGTGACTCCATCAAGTACCTCTCCTGTGAAGAGCCCACCTTCCATCAGGTGACCTGTCTGAGGAAAGAACTGCATCACAGAAGCAACTCTAACCTCATGGTCCTGACATTGCTATCTGGCATGCCCCAGACATTGTCACCAGTTCTGCTCCCAGATCTGATTGAGAGCAGTTACACTCCCACACAGGCAGAGCTATATAACTGTAGGACTACATGCCTGTGTTATAACAGCTATAACTAGAAGAACTAGTGCCCAAGCTTATAGAATCTTAAGAGTTGGAAGGGACCCGAGGACCATTGAGTCCAACCCACTGCGATGCAAGAATTTCAGCTAAAGCATCCATGACAGATGGCTTGTGTTTTTTCCCCTCTCCTCCCCACCTATCCCCTTTTCATTTTGTGTCATGTCTTTTTGAATTCTAAGCCTGAGAACAGGGACAGTCTTACTACTGTTTTTCATATGCCATCCTGGAAGCATGTTTGACTGAAGAGTGGGTTATAAATGTTTCAAATAAATATTCCAAGCTCACAACTACAAGTGATATCTAAAGCTTGTAAAGGTCAAAATCTAGTTCTAATTAATCAGAATAACAGCTGCTCTTTAGGAGGACAGATCTGTATTAAATAAGCACAATATCCTCTCTCTTCAAATGGTAACACGTTTAACACACTATATTCTTTTCAAATTCTTGAATACACTTTTATCCTTATTTTGCTTGATCTACAGTTACTTTGAATTTTGGACAACTCTGCTATTCAGGCAAAAAAAAAAAATTCACTGAAGATATAAATTCAGACAGACAATGGCTGTGTATACTTTACCGGCTTTAAATGAAGCAAGGTTGTTTTTTCTCACTGCATTTCAAGTCAAATTTGCTTGCTGCTGTACATATCAGCATGGGTTCATGTGCACTGAAGTCACCCATACCAATGGGTAGAGACTGGGTGATGGTGTCTTCACCTGATGGTACTGCCTGGTTGGTTTCCCTGCCCTGCCTCTGCCCCCAGAAATCCAGATGGAAAGGAAGTCTTCACAAATGGACACACCTGGGATTCCATGCAACTTGAATAAGGAAACCGTGCTCACGTTGGATTGAAGGAAACCGCATAAAAACACAGTATTGTACAAGAAACTACAGTATAACTCTGGATCTTAGGTAATATGTGTACATGAATTCAAAAACAAGCAGTGGAAATGCACTGTAGCCAGAGTAAACAGTAATGTGTACACAGCCAATAACTTCCTTTTCTAAACACAGATTTATGATGACACTGTCTCAATAAACAGGTCTGTGATGCTGAGAAAAGACTGGAGGGGAAAGAATTAAGGCAACAATATTTCCAAGTGTTCTGCCTTCTGTCTGCAACTTGCCCACACTGGTTTGGGTGGGAAAGAAAACATGCAGAGGAAACAATCAGGCAATGCTGCCTAATTTGTAACTGAACCTTAATTAGATGAGGCACGTGTGACTTAATACTTCTCTCCATGCACAAAAATTTCCTGCACGTAGAAGACTGAGCTGTCAGGAAGGCTCTAGCTGCACTTTCTCCCAGAAATACTAGTTTTCCATATGCAGGAATGTTCGGTTAGGTAACCGCTGTGGTAATGCATAGATAATAGCCATTAGAGAATGAATGAGGGTTTACCACACAAAGTTCAAAAGACTGAAAGCCTTTCTACCCCTGCTCCAATTAACAAACACAGTTCCGGGGGGGGGGGGGGGGGCTTCAGGTTCACATGGCTTGAAAAAAACAGAATAAACATGATTCCATACCAGGTGCCTTGATAAGCTTCATTTATCTTGGTGCAAACTGTGCACCATTGCTACTAAACTCCATCATGGATTATGTCTAACAATGATATTTAGCCAAAACAATTAGGAATGAGAGATTCTTGCTCAGACTGAAAAGTACAACAAATAACGGACATCAACACTATGTCTCACTCTTGAGTATTTAAAGGTACCTGGCTGTCCAACATCAGAAACTGAAAGTTGGCAGCTGGACTAGATGGATCTTGGTCTCATTCTTTAAATCCATGTGCTCTTTAGCCAGAAGGGTTCCCCGAACAACTTACAAAGATCAGACGTAAGACATGTCCAATGTATAGCAAGACATGTAAAGCATGCTAGGCCATACCTAATTATCTTCTATCTTCTAAGCCTGAAGGCAAAGTAGTGTACTACTTTTATTGTACTAACATTCACTGCTCTTCAATCCTAGGAAACAGGTCCATTGTTGGGGGAGCAGTGAGGGGAACTGAGTCCTGAGTCCTTTGTTCTGGACCCTCAATCTCCAGTCCCTTCTCCTGATTAAAAAATAGATCATTTTTAAAAACTTTGGGTGGGATTCACCTAACCAGCCAAGTCAGAAGAAGCCCTGTGCAAGGAATTCCACATATGCAATGGGGCTTTCCCCTCTCTCTTCACCCAGCGTGTCCCTTGAAATTAGCTATAGGGGCATTGGGAGAATCCCCCAGAACAGTGTGCAGGGGAGGAAAGGAATATCCTTTCATCTGGCAATCTGGAATGTTTGTGCAGATGGAGTGATGGGAACAGCGTGACATTGAATCCCACACTTTGCTTACAGGGTGACTGAGAACATTACAAAACAAAGTGCCGTTGAGATCCCAGTCACAATGTGCCCAGAGGCACCTGTGCTAATATATACACAAGAAGCAGTTCTTGCCAACAGACTGCAGGTGAGCTGGAGGGCCAAATCCACATACAGTGTACAGAGCCCAGAATATCCTGTTGGCACCCCATAGCTCAGAGTAAGCCCTGATAGCCAGAGTGCCCAGTCTTTTTCCGTGGTTAAGTAACATGCCTGCCAGGAAACCTCCATGTGTTTCATTACGCCTATGACTGGGCCCACGTGTTCACACCTGGCTCCTTGGCTCTTGAATACCAGAAAGGCTCATGCAGACCATGCAAAGAGGCCAAGAAAAGGCACTGAAAGAAACCTTCCTCCCAATGTCAAAAGATACAAGTGCTCTAATGTAGCATTGCTGGATGGATCCAAGCCTTAGCTTAGAAGCTTCAGTTATGTCCTGGCACTAGGACCTAGAACACAATCCTTGAGTTGCTGTGCTTGGAGCTATAGCTAACAGGGTCAGGCAGTAAGACACAAGCACTGAATGGTTTGAAGAATAATTACCACCCAAGCTCTTTTGTACTATTTTATAAAATGTGCTCACAGCACCTCTGATCCCAGTGGTCCAATCAGCACTTCTTATTAACACCTTCTGAAAATCCCATTTCCTTTCCTTCTGCACTTGCAGAAGTTACACATGAATGGTTCATTAATGAAATGGGCAAGGAAAACTGCCATGTACTTCACCTACTCCCCCACACCATATCTAACTCCTTTCGCTTAAGGTATGATTAATAGTTCATATTGCCTTTGCTCCAATCGGAGACATGAAACTAAAGTATAATTGGAGACCGCTTTCAAAACAATGGCATTGTGACATGCAATTATTATTTGGGGAATGCGTTGGATGGCAGTGAATCTCAATGAAAAGTAAAGTTTGTCACTTGCACAGGTTAAAAAAAAATCAGACCAAAACGCAGCAACTTTCAAATTGCTTTGCCCAGTTAGTGTCTCAGTTTGGGGCAGCATGCCTCAATCCTTTTAGGAAGATTTAAGATTTATTTCTAAAACTTTCTATACACTGAGCAACTCAGTTCTATGAACTGCTTTTACTTGTTGGTTTATTGGTGTAGAGAGACAGTCAAGAGACTTGCAGCCTGCATCAAACACAAAATATAAAAAAATAAAATATTATTAAAATAGAGAATAGAGATAGCAGGTAGAAAAAAGTAACCTGCAAGGGGAAGAATCAAAAAAGATGGCTGGAAGGACATGGAACAGAGAAAAAGGGGAGATTCAAACAGGAAGGGAGTGGCAGCTGGTGGAAAGTCATAGCCCAGGCTGTGCTTACAAAAAAGAATAAATATTAAAGTGAGATGTATTCTGAAGTGTTGGGGTAGCCCATCCCATTTCACCATCTGAGGCAAAATGGAAATTGCCACTTCCTGGCCCCGCCCACCACCACCCACTTCCACTGCTGAGCTCCAGGACTCGCCCAACTTGGCAGAAGCTGGAGCACTCCTCCAGGTGTTGGTACTCGCTTGGCTTCTCTGCCTGGGGAGCGGGTGGGGGGGGGAGATGAGCAGCAATGTCACACAACAGAATGCCTCCCTCTTGGTGGCAGAAGCAAGTGGGGTGGACAGGCACTTCACCCTGTGTCATGGGAGGGCCGGCTCTGCTGAAGTGGTAACAAACCTAGGAGGGCTGGGTATACTGAGTTTCTGAACTAACCTTTACCAACCCTAAGAATTGAGAAACCTAAAATTCTTTCTCCTAGCTGTAGGAGCAGTAATCACCCATTACAATGCACTGGCACTAGTAGCTCTTGCTTGGCACAGTCATGACATGCATTATGAAAGAAAGAACAGCACGCAAGAACCCATTTTCAGGAGGCATCAAATTAAGATATTCAACATTTGACTAGTTTTTCTGGAGGAAATGGGACCCGTTGTATTCAATGCACAGCTGTTGCTAGAACAGTTCTAGCTAGGCTTGCCAGATGTCCTGGGGCTCAGATCCTGAGACACAGGGAGCAAAGCCTGGGAGCTAAGGGGTGGCACCTGTCAGAACAGATGGCAAAACCCAGAGGCAATTGCTGATTAAGAGATTTCATGTCCCCCCTTTGGCTGATCTCTATCTAGCGCGAAATGAATTGCCCTATTCCCTATGTGTTTTCAAGATAGATTTGTTATGCCTCTCAGTCACTCGCTCCCCAAAGAGAAAAGTCCCATGTTTCTTGTGTGTATATGTTTTATTGTGATGCATCATCATCACCTTTCTTTCTTTCTTTCTTTCTTTCTTTCTTTCTTTCTTTCTTTCTATCTTTCTTTCTTTCTTTCTTTCTTTCTTTCTTTCCTTCCTTCCTTCTTTCCTTCTTTCTCTCTTTCTTTGCCACCCATCTGACTGGGTTGCCCCAGCCACTCTGGGTGGCTTCCAACAAATTAAAACACAGTAAGACATCAAAACTAAAAACTTCCATATACAGAGCTGCCTTTTTTTCACCCCCCCCCCTGCCTCCATTTATATCCAACCAACAGGCTGACAATAGGTAAACAAAAATGTTTTTGCCTGGGGTCTAAAAGAAAGAAGGATGGGCTCCAAGAGTGTCAAACAAAAACACAGAAAGGCCCTTTCTCTTGTTGCTACTTACTTCTCCTCTGGTAAGGATGACATTGGGAAAGACTTCAGCAAATGACCTAAGGGCATGGGCAGATTGTTATGGGAAAGGTACTTCTTAAGGTAGAATAAAAGATAGTAGCTAGATTCTACCTGCTGGGATAGATACAACTATTTTAAAATGTACTGCACAACTGTATGTTCATCAGTAGCATCTATTTACTGAGTAGGGAGAAGTTAATAATACACCTGCCCTAGGAAGAGTAAAAAACCCCGCATGTGCTAACCAGCTTACCTTCCATTATACTCCTGTTTTCTTACATATGGATCATCATATCAAGTAACCAACAGACAGTGGTCTGAGGTGAACCCAAGTTAGACTTCCTGTATAGTTTTCAATCACACAGAATCTGATCCATATAGTTTGGAAGAAAGACTTGGCACAAAGCTTCCTACTCATTTCCATGACCCCTTGCCTCAAAACTGCTTTGATCCTATCCAGTGATGTGGGTTTTCTGAGAAGTTTTGAATCCGAGAAAATTCTGAAGATGTTTCTGCTGCCCTAAATTTATTGGGCTTCTGCTGGACTAAAATTGATTGGGGTCTGCTTTAACATGCTTACCTTAAAAAGAAAAAAGGGGGGAAAGTATGATGTATATGTCTCAAGTTTTATTTTATGTTTTGGCAATAACATATAATTGAAGTATTGCATGGGGGAATCCATAAAATGCACTTACTTGTGTGGTTTAAATATAGTCAATAAGTGCATAACTACTCTTAGAAAGTATTTTATTAGAATACTGAAATATGATATGACAAGCTTAGATTTCTTTACATTTTTTTTTTAAATATGAAGGCAACGAAAATGTTAAGGCACTTATTTGAGCCACCCAAAGAACTACCTTTATTTACACAGGCAAGCATGCTCTCCTAAGAACAGTCACCTGAAGAAGTTAATTACAACTTTGAAGCTGCCTACTTTGACTGCTGTTGTACCCATTCATTACATTACTTATTCATTTTATGAAACCACACATTTTTTGAAATGGGAAATTTCCTGCCTCTCATTACTGATCACCTCTATTGTTGTTACAAAGCAGAAGGATGCCAACATGTTCGATTCTTTGAAGAAACCTGCCATCATTCAGAAATATTTATCCACTCAAAACATTTATAGCCTGCCTTTCCTTTTAAAAGCTCAGGGAAGCTTATAATACAGTAAAAAAGGCCAAAGTTACAAGAATGGAAGTGCAGCAGAATACAAAAAGGCAAGCAGACTACAAGATTCTAGGGACTCTCATCCGCTCTGAGTGTTTTTAAATTATGGGGGGGGGGGGGAGAGCCCAGGCTGCATATCTTTTTTATAGGAAGGGTAACATATTCAGAGTTCAGTAAAATCTTCCTTTTTAAAGCAAAATATTCAGGCATAGAGGAGGAAAGTGGACATTCCCCTGCCACCATACCTCATCTTGCATTGTATTCTAAAAATGTAGCTGGGGGGGGGGGAATCTATAAGTGTTCTAGCTCTGAGGTTTGCATCTGTGTTCCCTTAAATCAGTATTTTAACCACTGTACCTCTAAAGATATATTGGCATTTCTACCATGACTGGAAAATCAAAGTCACACAACAATCAAATTATTTCTGCTTTCCCCATCAGATAATGAAGGCCCAATGCATTTCTCCCCTATCTGCCAGCAGAACTTTGAATTCAAATAGGTGCATGTGAAGACACGCAATAAATCAATGAGAGATTCAAGGGCAAGAACACGAGGGAGGGGGAGGGACACATATGGATTAATTTTATTGACAGTGCTAGAGCAGAGTGCAATGCTAGCAACCACAAAAAGCAAAGGCGCTAAAATGAAACTATTGCCGCAAAACAAAATCAGAAATCATGTTGTCATTGGGTTTCCTCAAGCAATGCTAAAGACACAGCTGCATTAGAAAACTCCAGCTCTAATCTTTTGTTTAGACTGGATGAGAGGCCACAACAAAATATTTCAGTGCTCCCTTCTAGAGGATGCTGGCAGAGAGGTACTGGACCAACCAACTGCTCACTTACTCTTCTACACCATTTCATCTTATAGCACCTGTTCAAATCTAATCTACATCTCCAAGAATTTGGTACCAAATCAGCAGACCAGCCTACCTTTATCACCTTTCACAATTAAGCCATTTCTCCTCCTCTTTCTCTCTCCCCTGCCAGGGCTATTCAATTGTCTTTCAGTCACCTTTATCCCAAAAGTGATGGTCCTCCAGGCAAGGCAAGGAATGATTCAGTCATGATTGCTAAGACGACCAAGGAAACCTCCAAGCTGCTCAGGTGGGTGAAAAATGCTGCTCCTTACTGTTTCCAAGGAAGCAGACCTCTGGCCTTCAGATGCTGTGAAAACCGAGCAGACTTTTTCCAGGGTCAAATATAGATGTAATGCAACTGCTGCTGGGAAGGAAAAAAATCACTCTCTGCTCACCATCCCTCCTCTGTGGCTTACATAGAGGCTCATTATCTCAAGCCCACCAAACCTTCAAGTGCCACAGCAAATGAGAGAGCACACCAGGCCACGTATTAACAGCTATTGCACACTCTCCTTGTTTACTCCTCCCCTCCCTCTCTGTGGATTTCCCTCGTGAATAATGCAGGAGTTGTAGTCCAAGACACTGCCCACTCTATGCTTCTCTCAGAGTCAGCTGAAAACAGGCTCAAGTGCCAGCTAGGGCCAGTCCCCATGTTCTGCACAGTGCAAGCCAGAGATCCTTGTACGGCAGCCTATTTTCTCTTGTTCCAAAAGATGCCGTCTCCTTTTTGTACCAGCTCTGTTTATGAAGCTAAGGAATCATAGAGGACAGAAAATATGATGCAGAAGTTAAACTATGAGGAGAGGGCGGCAGGTCTCATTTTCATAGACCTCGGGAAGGCCTCTCAAAAGTATGCAGAGCTGTGCTATAAAACAAGGCCATTTGATCATCACTGGATAATACTGTGATGAGGGCTCTGAGCCCCCACCCAGGAGAATATATTAGAGGTTCACTAGACTAGTTCTCTTGAGACATTTCTGTCTTCTCTGCTCTTCCAGAAGAGGGAGCTGTACTGCTGTCCCTGTTTCAAGAAAATAAATTACTGGACTGGCCATAAACTCTTCCATTGGTCTTTATTCATCCAGAAATGCTCATCTTGACTGGTTCTTCTCTCAGTGATTTGAACCTGTGACCACACTAGAAGTTTTTACCATGGAGAGGCAGCCACACACAAATGCCAAACTGGCCACCATTTTGTTGCTGCTGTGTTTCTGTTATGGAACCACTGCAATTTTTGTAGCAGCAGGCAACAGAGGAGGCTGAGTTTTCTCCTAGTCTCCACTATCAAATGCTGGCAAGCTACAGTACTAAGTACATCATCTATGGACATGCAAATCAAAATCTACATACAGATTGTTTCATGCTCTTCCTTTCAGAAAGCTGTTCTGGAGAGCCTTTACAGGATTAGTTTACACTGGCAGAGAACACACACTGCTTTTGCGATAATATATTCACAATTATAGCTCAGTTGGTTAGAGTGTGGTGCTGATAATGCCATGGTTGCAAGGTTGCAGGTTTGATCAAGGTTGCAACTATGGGACAGCTGTATATTCTTGCATTGCAGGGCATGGGACTAGGTGATCCTCATGTTCCCTTCCAACTCCTCAATTCTATGATTCTATGATATAGCTTGCGCAGGTTGTCTGGGGTACAGAGACTATAAAAACAGCAAATGTTGGTTCTAAAGTATAATGAGCTCCCCAAAACCTTAATGCAGCTTTTGGCAACCAAAATCTAAGCTGCTTGCACCCAGCTGATGGATTTTCTAGCTCCCAACCCATGCAGGTAGGTGTGACTCATATTCCAGACAAACGTGTACAGCTTCCCAGCACAACATGCATCACTACTTACCACTGTCTCTCAGACAATTAGAACTCTTAAAGAGTTGCTGATATAGCATTGACTGCAACATTATAGTGGCCCTTTAACTCCTTTAAAGAGTCCACTGTCTTGCTCACACAGTTAATTGGGGAAAGCCCTGTGCCTAACTTTCCAAATAGGGTTTAAAACAAAAAAAGTGTAAATGTAAGCACTAACCGCCTGATGCTATGCATGCTTATTTCAAAGTCAGCCCACTGAGTTCAATAGGGCTTAGGCACAATTAAAACGTGAAAGGCTGCTGACTAAAACTGCAAGCAAATGCAAACAAGCTGGGGTCCTGGGCATGGACACATAGGAAAAGACTCATCCAATTCCTTGCAGTACTTCTCTGCACTGGAGCTGTTCTGCTGAATCACTTACTGCATTGCTGGCAAAGCTAATAGGGGAATATTCTGAGAGCATTGCAGGGCTCCAGCCCTAGGACACACTGCACAGCCAAGCTGGCTAAGTGTTTTAAGTCATACAGCATTGCAAAACAGTGGAGGCTTTAAGAGACAATGAAAGGATAATTGCTTCACAGCAGGAGCAAATATAGCCCAAACAGGACTGCCCCTCAGTTATAGTTGGCAGCTTTTCAAACACTTAAATGTTTGTGCACTGACCCAGGACCAACTGCCAAAAAAAAGAGGAAACCTTTCCTCTGGCACTGAGGTCAGCATACTGAGCAAGTGCAGTAATAGCAATATCCACTCACCTCGATTTGGAATGGGTTAGGTCTCTCCAAGTCTCTCTTTTAGAATTCTTGGGGAAAGCACAGGCTTTCCCCAAGGATTTCCCCAAACTCAGGAAAACCCATCCTGGCACACTTCATCCAAAATTGCCACCCATCTTGTTCATCAGTTTCCCTCCTCTGCTACCTTTTCTACAATAATGTGGTGGACCAGAGGTGGGGGGGTGGGGACAGGAACTGGCAGCTAAGAGGGTTTTTACAAGCAAAGGATACGCTTTAAGTATCCAGTGCTGCAATAAAGGCTTCTATGCATGTTCCTCTATTGTGAACATGATCCCTGAGTGTTAATTTTAAATTACCATTATCTATTCCAGTCAGCCCTGAGTGCTCACTGGAAGGACAGATCCTGAAGCTGAGGCTCCAATACTCTGGTCACCTCATGAGAAGAGAAGACTCCCTGGAAAAGACCCTGATGTTGGAAAAGATGGCGGGCACAAGGAAAAGGGGACGACAGAGGACGAGATGGTTCGATAGTGTCTTCGAAGCTACAAACATGAGTCTGACCAAACTGCGGGAGGCAGTGGAAGACAAAAGTGCCTGGCGTGCTCTGGTCCATGGGGTCACGAAGAGTCAGACACGATAAACAACAACAACATCATTCTGGTCAGTATGTCAAGAAGATTCTCACCCCCTTAAAAAAATGGTATGCTGCTTATGTATGGAGACAAATTCCAGAAATAAGTTGGGGGGGGCGGAGGTGGAAACAGGTGCGTGTGAGGGACATGAAGATGCAATGAGCACCACAAAGTTGAAAGGATCTTTGACCCCCCCACCACCACCACACACAGACTCCAATGCAGAATCTGCAGTGCAGGATGCAACTATAGAACCCATCAGAGATGACCATCCATAGAATTAAAATCATTTTGAAGTGGGGTTGGGGAAAGGACCAGAACTCTGCAGGCACTTCACTCTACCACACCCACTAAACTTGATGGGCTGCATGTGTGTCTGTGTCTGCATGTAAGCCAGTTGCTAAGATCACATAACACTTTTGTACTATCACAAAACTGAAACACATCCCCAGACAAGAAACTGGATTATTAACTGGTGCTATCATGAGTAGGAAACGGGTTTAAACACCTCCACACACACTTCAGTGATGTCCCAAAGTAAACCACTTCATATATAAAACATGGGGCATCTTTTCCTTCACTTTCAAACCCCAGGTTTGGCAGGAGGGGAGGCTATTTCTCCTTAGCCATTTCAAAATATAGCTGATATGTATTTATGTGTATGTATTTATATCCTGCCTAATAACAAAAATTGTCTTGGTAATGTATGTGTGGGAACATTATTTACCTCCTTCTCAGGATCAAGAGGTCTCTGTCTTTTTCAGTTTGGGATAACAGGGTGAAGGGCATGGTTTGGAATAACAGACTTTGCCACTACTCTTTATATACCTGAGGCAATGGTCTCAGTGATGGATGAGAGAGTTGAGGATGAGTGGAAGAAGAATGATAAACCCACTCCTTCTCACCATCACTTCTATGCAGAGAGCCCAGCTTGTCTGTTTGGGGAATGGATGAGAGGGATAGTTGTGAGCAGGATAAGGAGAGGACTGGACTTCTCCATCCCTCCTTCCTTCTTGAAACTTCATCTCGTTAATTCTATAGCTTACACTGAAAATTACACACCAAAAGTCTCCTCCCTCCTTTTTTACACTGGAATCCATTTGGTGTAAGCATGCTGCATGATTTTTGTGTACATACCACAACACACCATGCATCAAGCAAAAGAGCTGTGCTTACATGGGCAGGAAGCCATGTCCCAACAAGTGTACCTTCTGCATGCACATGTAGTAGACAACACAGGGCTGAATTTGCCACATAGCTTGGGTAAAGTTTTTCCCAACAAAGAATGAAAAAATAGACTTGTGTGCAGCAGCCATTAGGGTATGCTCTATATTCTTCAACAAATCAATATATATTAATTGCATGCAAAGATTAAAGCTTGGAACTAGAGAGATAGTCTGGGGTTCTTCTCCATAGGCTTATTAGAGGTTGATAGAACACTCGTCATGGTGAGCATGGCAACAGAATTGTGGGTTCCATACATTAATGGTATAGCTGGAATGTAACAGAGGTAACCGACTGTGCCATTACAATTTCAACACAATTTTGTAACAGGAGTCATTATCAAGGTGACAGCACTATAGGAGTTACAACTGTGTCCTACCACTGTATCCAAACCGCATAGTGACACCAGATGTCAGTCCAAAAGTTTCTGTAGCAAACAAGAAAGGGCAGATTTAGCTAGTGCTTTTGTCCTGGATGAATCTGAAGGAAAATCAAAATAAGCACGATACAGATGGGGGTGGCGGTGGTGGAGGGAACTCAGACAGCAAAGTAAGCATATTCCCTAATAAGGAAGTCCAGGAGCAAAAGGTTACAATGGGGTCAACACAGACAATGAGAACCTGTCACTTCCCATCTGTATCTATGGAAACCAGCAAGAGGCTAGAAACAGAGCTGACAAAATTATTGATTGTGCAAAATTACATTCAGCCACATGTGACATTTAAACCTTGGTGCTTAGGTGCCCAATACAAGCAAAGTAAGAAAGCCTCTTTTAAATGCTTCCAGTCTGTATTTATATATAGGCAGTCAATGGTTAGCACGTACTTATTGCAGGGATATTTTTAAGATCAGGCAAAGTTCTGGGGAGGAAGGGAGCACACATGTAATCTTGCCTGCCTTGAATATTGTCAAAAGGAAAATATGCGTATTTCAACCAGAATGCAGTTACCACGGTTCCTCTGTACTGTAAGTAACAATTATGTGAGAGGGGCAAAAGCAAAAGCAAAGCAGGTAAGCAATAAAGAATTCAGTGCCAATCAAAGCTGTGGGGGTGTAAAAATGTGTTGAACTCCCAAGTGTCACCTTAAACATGTTGGTAATCAGCATCTAATTATCAGATGCATAGGGTTAAACAGTTTTCAGAAGCACCAGCATCACATTTCTATGTGCAGATGGCTTTGATCTCAACTGAGCAATTCACACAGACATGGTAATGGACCTCTTCAGGATACAAATTTCAAAGTTAAGGAGCAGACTTCTAACATCCCTGTGCTGCTCATCACTGCAGAGAAGGCTATTTCAAAAGTACAGCCTGGGCTGATTGCAATGACTGTGACATGAAATTTAATTAAGACATCTGACAGGGCCTGAGTGGGCCCTCAATTTGGTAGTAGTAATGGGCCTGCGGGTGCCAACCTGGGCCGCATCCAGAATTGCCACTGTGAAGTTGTCTGGACCCCTGCCTAGCACTGCTTCACCCAGCCCCACACCTCAAATATCCTAACCCTGGAGGGTGATGTTGGCAGCACTTCTGGAAACCAAGCACTGGCTTAGCTCTGATCCATTGCAGCTAGCCACAATTTGAAATTACCCCAAATAAAATGCTTGACATCAATGTTAAACACTGCTGGAAGAATGGCAGACGAAGGTGACTGAATTCATGGGACTGGCAGAGATGACCGGCAGAATCCGTGATCAGAGGAGGGAGACAGTGGAAGAGGACTGGAAAAAATTTAAATTATATCTTAAGAACTGTTGCAAAATCTCGGACTGATAAAATGTTAAGGGTTAAGAAACAGAGAACTATAGCTGTAAATATTTAAGTTAAGAAAATTTGGAGGGAAATCAAATTTTGAAAAGGAATGAAGGATTGCTAAAAAATTTTTGAAACAGGGGTGCAGTGAAGGGGAGGCATGGGGAAGTCATGTATTGTTTGTTTATTTGTGTGTTTTTTGTTTATGAAAATTAATAAAAATTATTTTAAAAAAACAACAATGTTAAACACTGCATTTTGAGAAATTTTAGACTGGTCCAGAAGTGCCACCCTTCAGGGGAGCAAGTGCAGCATTGTGCCCCAATGCAATGGTGAGTGTTAGCAGCAGTGTCAGGTGAGCAGCAGTGTCAGGTAGGGGCCCCATGGCAGAAGGAAGTAATGTCAAACTCAGTAGGCCCTGCTAGCGTGTCTGGGGTATGACTGTTGTCCAAATATGCCACATCCTGCAGCTGTGCCTGATTTTAATGGATGAAGGTTTCAATACTTCAAAAAAGCCATTCTGACCTAGTAGACTTGCATAGTTTTGAACTGTTAGCACTTACAGAATAGATTTACTGCTTATAATATACTGTAGATACAAAATACACTTACAAAATAAATTTAACAGCCCAACACAAACAAAAAAGGTTAAACTAGAATAACTAATATAACATGGAAAGAAGAAAAGGGTAGGCTGAAATATAAAGGTAGGCTTTAAGGAATACAAAATATAAAGGAGGTTAGAAAGAAGAGAATGCCTATGTCTGTGTGTGTTCAAAATATTTTAATTGAAAGTTTTCAACATAAGAAACAATAAAAACCAATCTAACCTAAAAAAAGGAAAAGGATAAAGAAGAGTGAAAATAAGAGAGAATAAAAAAGAAATAAATCTAAATATAAATAAGCGGTTCAGTCTCAACTGCTTTGTTAATGTATCCAAATGGACTAGATCACCTTCAAATCTCTTGTGAAGAGTGAAAATAAAGATATTTTTAGGTTTGCATTAGCTTGTCATCTTTGCTGAACCCACGCTGCACAAGTCTGCAAGTTTATTATAGTCTAAATTATTTCAAGTCAGGATTACTCGATGTCCTGGAACTTTCTTAGACTGAGGGGGGGGGAGAGAATAGTACTTCCCTTTATGTACTGGGATGTGGTGGGGGGACTGGAAGAACGAAGTGTCGTGCAAGGCAACACATTTGCCTGACATTTTGAAGCATCTGTTCAGAATCAGTAGGAAGCACATGCCTCGTGCACATACGAGCTTACACCAAATCAGACCCATCAGTTCAGTAGACGGTTCCCACAGGTGCAAAGTTACCTCCCTAGCAACCTATAAAATGTTGCCAAAAAGAGTGGGCTAAAGTTATTAGGCAGTAAACCTCAACATTGTACAACGCTTAGAAAGGACTCTCATTTAGGCTACAAAATTGTCCCAAGTTCAGGTATGGCAGAACCAATTTGGAAAACAGCAGAGAGACCAAGGTGAAAGTCAAGCACACCACTCTAATCTCAGAAGGCAAAGAGCATCCAGGTTATTCAAGAAACTGGCACACAATTAACAGGAAACCAATATACCACCTTAAATGAGACGTAAGAATTTATCATTTGTATAATTCTCTGTGTGTTTAGGTGCTCAAAGCTGCCTTGCAGAAAGGTAGGGAATTAATTTAATTTTAAAAAGTACTCCAAGGTAGATATTCACATTTATAAGGCATCAAAAGAAAGAACCAATGGCAAAGTGCAATGATATCCATGTTCATATTTTAAAATGGAGGAAGAAGCACATATTTTCTTTTCCCAAGCATCGCAGGAATAGAAAGAATTTTTAGCATGCTCCTTCATACTTGTCCCAAGCAGGGTTTCTCCAGATGAATAAGGGCAATTAGTTCCTATTCCAGGAGCGCCAGAGGTGCCAGGTATGCAACTGTACCCATTGTTACTTTTGAAGGCCAGAATTTCAGCAGAACTAGAAAAGAAGGTCAACAGTTTTCGAAATCTGGTTCTATTATGCTATACTTTTTTCTGCATGAACAACAAATAGCATCAATAGTAGCATCAATAGCCAGCTCTTCTGCAGATCTCTGGACACAGCAATTTCCCACGGAATGCAGAGTGATCGAAGTCATTCTTTCAGAATGTATTACATAATAGAGAAAGACTCAGAGGTAGCAAGACTGTGATAAAACCATGGGTGTGGTGGATGGAAAATGTGCTGCTGCAACCATGGGAATTGTTGATGGCTGTATCATTGAAAGTCTCAAATTCATGCTTAGGTTTCTTTACAATATCATAAGCATGTACCGGACTGAGGACAAATGTTTGGTGGCTGTTTTCATGCAGGGGAACAAGCAGTGCTCTGCAGAAGAGTCAAAGAGCACAAGCCTATGAATGTTTATTCAGAAGTAAGTGTCATTGTGTTCAATGGGGCCTACTTCCAGGTAAGGATCCACAGGGCTGCACTTGACTTTCCAATTAACACCCACTTGAGATGTACTTATTCCAAATCCTGAAAGATCAAGTCCCAAAGTATCACTCATATGGATTAGGATGTAGCATCCAACAGAATGAAGGGAGATAAAGACCAATTCTCTGGACTTAAAAGTAATTACTGGAATCTTTTACTTTCAAGACATCTGCTTGTTGGCTTTGATAGTGTGTAATCTCTTTCATTGTTAGTATGTTGAATGCATCAATTAAGTCCTATGGTTTCTTACTAGTCCAATGTAAGGCTTAGTATAGCATCCTGTCCCTGTAGCTAAGGTTTCCAGTTCCATCAGGGTGGGATCAGTGGAAAAGGTTCTTTCAAAGCAACAGTAGATGCTCTGTTTTATAGAAGCCGGTGATTAAACTGGTGTGATACTGAAGTTTGAGAGCTTAATCTGTTCCTCCAGAAACTTGTTCTTTCACCCCTCCAAGACATTACTGGTTTTGGCAGTAGCGACAATTCTTTTTCAGCAATAGACACAGTGCTGGGATGATAGAGGCACTTCCTGGGATATCAGTCATTTGATGAGTGGAGATGGGGAATAAGCTCCCTCCTCAGCTGATCTGCACAGATTATAATGATTCTCAAAAGTCAGCCAAAGAGCCCCTCCAAAATGCCCAGGTTTTAGCAAGTCTCCAAAGGATGTTAGATTATAATTGGCTACCCTCTGCTTACTGTAGAAGGGAATGACTT
The DNA here is from genome assembly GCF_964252035.2 of Podarcis erhardii. NCBI lineage: Eukaryota > Metazoa > Chordata > Lepidosauria > Squamata > Lacertidae > Podarcis > Podarcis erhardii. The sequence continues at coordinate 42,448,602 of NC_138510.1, forward strand.
TCTGCTCTTTGATGACTTCCAGTCTGAAGAATGGGTCCTATAGGTCTTCAACACTTCATAGAGGTATTGCAAAGGAAATATTAAAAACACAAGTGAAGTGGATTCCAGTAACATTGAAATGTTGACCTTTATCCAGACATTCATTAGCGCATAAAGTCAGGTCTTACAAAGCATCACAGGATGACCATCTAAGAGACCTCAAAGGTCACCATCACCATGGCTTTCGTCTATGAAGTAATTAAAAGGTGAGTGTGGCCACCGATTTTTCTCCATTCTTGTTTTATAACTTACTGAATCACTTCTAATTCCACCTTTCTTTTGCATTCCTATTGGTTGACCTTGATACACTAGAATGTACAGAGGTTTTCTGCCTCATCCATTCAGCTTCTTAGCATATGTCGACACAATGACAAAGCAATCTAAAATATTGTGACATCACAAAAATGATTTCAGCTAAGGTCAAAACACAGGCAGAATGATCACAAGCAGGAAGGCTCATTTAGCCTGCAGAAGAGTGTTCATCTAGCCTTAATCCTCATGATTAGAAAAAGTATGAATAGAGACTTGCAGGTGAAACCACTGAATTACAGTTCTTCAAGAGGTTCAAAGCTATCACCTGTGGACTGAATGGAGACAAAGGATTTTTATCGTGCTACATGAGTCAATTGGCTTATCACTGCAGGGAAGTCTGTGCTATCACCAACCGTCTTTCTATGTGTGAATGGCCACTGTTAATAGCATTAATTATCTACAACTGTACTTTTCTGCATGTAATTTCCCCCTTCCAAACCACACACAAACGCACACAAGTGCATGCATCAAACATATATACTATACACCTGTAGCTCAGATTCACACTTCAAACACCTAGACTGCAGACCATGAATGCTTGGGCCACAAAAATAGGGTTCATCTTTAAGGTGTTCATCTTGTTATTTTCAAAATAATGTTTTGCAGATCTTGCACACCTCTCTCAGAGCATCTTTTACACCCAAAGTGACATAGAAAAGAGACATTGTATCCAAACAGGAGAGCCTTTGTTGAATTATGGGCGGAAATCCAGGTATTTGGCAGAGAAAGTACATTTTCTTGTTTATTGAACAAAACGTCCAAGTCTTTCCATTACCAGTTAAGAAAGACATTCTAAATGGTACTGCCATCCCTTCCTTTCTTTAGTGCAAAGTAAAAGAATGGCACTGTCTGCCTCAGCCAGTCTGAGCATTGCCATCCATGACACAGCACTTCTGGCACTGTCATGATACATTTGCAGGTGGCCTTAAGGAGAAATGGTGCACCCTTCATTTCACAATTAGTACGGGGAGAAACTAAACTGACCCTCTGCAATTTATTGATCTTAATACCATTCTATATGTTAGCAAGAGTATCTCCCCAAACCAAGGCTGCTACATCCCCCACCCACATTGCAAGTCCCTCCTACCCACGGTGTCCCTTGGCTGCAACAGATGCAAGTGGTTCTGTTACACAGGGTGCTGAGCTGAGGGAGTGTAAAACTGAGAAGATCCATCATTAAGAAGATCCATTTCGGGATGCTAAATTTTGGCCTCACACAGGATGCCATAATATGAAAGATTACCAAAGTCTGCCACTGGCTGCATCTGCCTAAAGCCACCCTAGCCTCCACTCAAGGAAATCAACCATCTCTTACAGGATAAGCAACAGGAACTTCCCTCTTCAGAAGCAGTATGACTCTAAATACCAGGTGCTGGGGACAAACAGCAGAGAATGCAGTTGCCCTTGTAAGCTTCCCAGAGGCACCTCAATGGGCATGACCATGAAACAGGAAGCTGCTCTAGACTGGGACAAGTGACTTGTCGAAGACCACAAGCTGAGTACAAGGCAGAGGTGGAACCTGATGCTCAATAAAGCCCACAAATAATCCCCTCTACCCAAAATTCTTCTCTCCTCAAAAATTCATTGGCCATCAGATTGCTCTAAGTTAAATTTCTGCAACATGTTATGTTATGTAGTGAAGTTTCACCCTGGGCCAGCAGGGGGATACTGTATATAGTTTTCACTCAGGTCTGTAGATAGTTTTCCCTCAGGTCCGCGTCAGTTATTTTAGGCGGGAACTCTGGGCTGTTGTTGTTACAATGTTGACAGCCGGCTGCCTATAAAAGCAGGCCGGCTGAGCTGTTTGCAGTCAGTTCTATTCCAGCTTACGAAATAAAGAGCTACTTGGAGAAATCGCTGTGTTGTCTGCTATGTCAACCCACAACTTAACACTGGCGACGAGGATGGGATGGATGGACATCAGAGCACAGCCAGATGCGGCCAGCCTCTGAACTGAGCTGAATCACTGAGCTGAATCACAGAGCGAAATCACTGAGCGAAATCACTGGACAGAACCAATTCAGAGCTGACTGTTCTGGCTAGAGCACTTTGTTCCATCCATCGCCCTTCACGCCGGCATCGGAATCATGGCTTCACTTGTGCCTCTACCGCCGTTTGCGCCAGCCTCTGAATCATGGGATTCCTACCTCGCTCGGTTCGACTGCTACCTCCAAGCCAACGAGCTGACAGCAGTATCAAAGGATCGTAAGCGGGGCCTATTCCTCAGCCTCTGTGGGCCTGAGGTGTTTGAGACGGCCCGAGCATTGGTTGCGCCCGAAGCAGTCCAGGCAACACCATGGGACACGATCCAAGAGAAGCTCCGCAACCACTACGCACCAAAGCCGTCCAAGATTGCTGCCCGCCATGCGTTCTACCACCGGAACCAGGCAGAGGGGGAGTCAATCAACAACTACACCACCGCCCTGCGACAGGCTGCAATGCACTGTGAGTTCCGAGACTTAGACGATGCCCTGATGGATCGAATCGTCTGCGGGGTCCGGGACATCCATCTGCAACGGCGTCTCCTCGCCAAGCCAGACCTCACGCTGCAGAAAGCCATTGAGGAGGCTGTGGCCTCAGAAGCTGCTGAACGCTCCGCCCAGGAGATCCGCAAGTGCAGCAGCCCGCGTCTTGCTAGGGAGCCAGTTCCGGTGCATCATGAAGAGGCCAGCAGTGATGAGGCATCCTCCAGTGAAGGCGATGACGTGCACCAGACAAAGCGGGAGCACAGGAAGTTCCAACAGAAGTCCAAGGGCCAACCGGAATGTGCCGGCTGCGGAGGCAACCATTCCCGTGCCAAGTGTCGATTCAGAGACGCCATCTGTAGGAAGTGTTCCAGAAGGGGCCACATCGCTAAGGTCTGCCGATCGGCTCCGTCTGACACCCCCCCTTCATCGACTCGCAAGTCCAAGCCTTCACTCCAGTCTGCCATGGAAAGTTGTTTCGCTCTCACCAACTGCCGCTGCCCATCTGGAACCACGATTGGCCAAACCGACTCGCCTACGCGACGCAAGCTGAACGTCACGGTGCTCATTGAAGGAGCTCCATGTGACATGGAGATCGACACCGGGTCTGCCCTGTCCATCGTGTCGTGGAGCACCATCAAAAGACTGGTACCCAGAGTGTCCAAAAGGCAACTCGACTCTCACCGCGTACACCTGAGAGACTACCAGGGAAACGACATTCCCGTGGTAGGCGTTGGCCGGTTCCGGATCGCCTTCAAGGATTTTTCGGGCCTGCTCCGGTTGGTGGTGGTCGAAGGTCAGCGGCCAAGCCTCCTAGGGCTAGACTGGTTTGATGCCCTCGGCCTGGAAGTCACCGGCATCAACTGCATCTCTAACGCAGAGATTGAGGGTCTGGTCAAAGACTTTGCCGAGGTTTTTGACGGCACCTTGGGGCAATATACAGGTACGCCCATCTCCTTTAGCCTTGATCCACAAGTCGCCCCCATCAAGCTAAAGCCACGCCGGGTTCCCTTTGCTCTCAAGGCTAAGGTGGACGAACAACTGGACAAACTGATCGCCCAAGGAGTTTTGGAGCCGGTTGACCACGCCAAGTGGGAAACCCCCATCGTCACGCCTGTCAAGCCAGATGGGTCGGTGAGAATCTGCGCTGACTACAAGTGCACGATCAACAAGGCACTTCAGCAGCACGCTTATCCGGTTCCTGTTGTCCAACACCTGCTGCATTCCCTGGGTGAGGGTAAGGTCTTCGCTAAGCTGGACCTTGCCCAAGCCTATCAACAACTGCCAGTCGATGATGCCACTGCTGAAGCCCAGACGATTGTCACCCACCGGGGGGCATTCCGTTGCCGCCGGTTGCAGTTCGGGGTGAGTGTGGCTCCTGGCATTTTCCAAAGCCTTATGGAGCGTCTCCTGCAAGGGCTTCCAGGCGTGGTACCATATTTTGATGACGTCTTGGTGTCTGCAGACTCACACCAGCAGCTGTTCGAGCGCCTCCGTGCCGTGCTGACCAGGTTCCAAGAGGCCGGGCTCAAGGTAAAGAGGGAGAAGTGCCAGATCGCCGTTCCACAGGTAGAGTTCCTGGGCTATCTTATCGATGCCTCCGGCCTTCACCCGACCACATCCAAGATCCGCGCTATCCAGCAGGCCCCCACCCCAAAGAACAAGACGGAGTTGCAGGCATTCCTGGGGCTGCTGAACTTTTATAACATGTTCCTGCCCCACAAAGCCACAGTGGCTGAGCCTCTTCACCGACTCCTTAGTACAAAGACGCCTTGGGCCTGGGGTCATCGGGAGACGGCGGCCTTCAACGCGGTTAAGGCTCTCCTTTCATCAGACAGTGTGCTGGTACAGTACAGTGAATCCAGGCCGCTGGTCCTTGCCTGCGACGCCTCACCTTTTGGCATCGGTGCTGTCCTTAGTCACCGTTTTCCAGATGGAAGAGAAGCACCGCTCGCCTACTTTTCCAGGACACTATCTCTGACGGAACGGAATTACAGCCAGCTCGACAAGGAGGCATTGGCACTTGTGGCTGGAGTGAAGAGGTTCCATGAATACCTCTATGGCAGGACTTTTGACCTCATCACTGACCACAAGCCACTCCTGGGCCTCCTCGCCGGTGATCGTCCAACTCCACCGGTCCTCTCGCCACGCATGCTGCGATGGACTGTTTTCCTGGCTGCCTACCACTACCGGCTCATCCATCGCCCGGGGAAATCGATGGGCCATGCTGACGCCCTCAGCCGTTGCCCTCTTCCAGCATTTGTGGAAGACCCGGCTCCAGCTTCATCGCTCCTTCTGATTGAGGATCTTCCGGCAGCGCCTGTATCAGCTGCCACTGTGGCCTCCGCGTCTGCCCAGGATCGCACCATCAGCCGGGTGCTCAACTGGGTGTGGAGGGGGTGGCCACAAGGGCCTTTTGCATCGGAGTTCCAGCCCTTCGCAACCAGACAACATGAACTCTCTGCTCATCGCGGCTGTCTGCTGTGGGGAGACCGTGTCGTGATTCCCCAGGGACTCCGTCAGCGCGTCCTGGAGGCTCTGCACGTTGGCCACCCGGGAATTGTCAAAATGAAGGCGTTGGCTCGGTGTTACGTCTGGTGGCCTAATATGGACGATGCCATCACTGCCTGGGTGTCCACCTGTCAAGCGTGCCAAGAGTCGAGGCCTGCACCACCGGCAGCTAAGGGACACACCTGGGAGACGCCAAAGACACCCTGGTCGAGGGTGCACATTGATCTGGCTGGCCCCTTTCACGGCCGGACCTTTATGGTAGTGGTGGACGCCTATTCCAAATGGCTGGAGGTCGCCCTGATGCCCTCCACCACTACCGAAGCTGTCATCCGGGTGCTGCGAGGCCTGTTTGCAACGCATGGGTGTCCTGATGTCCTTGTCTCTGACAACGGACCACAGTTCACGTCAGGCACGTTTGAGCGGTATCTTTTGGGACTGGGCATCCGCCATGCCCTAACGGCACCCTTTCATCCATCCAGCAACGGGCAAGCGGAAAGAATGGTGCGCTCGGCAAAAGAGGCACTGGCGCGCCTGGACCGGGGAGACTGGCATGAGCGGGTCGCCGAATACTTGTTCGTGCAACACATCACCCCTCATGCGGCCACAGGGAGGAGTCCTGCTGAACTGCTTATGGGCCGCCGCCTCAGGTCACCGCTCGACCGGCTACACCCGGACTTTGCCGTGGCTGAACCCCCAGGCTGTGCCAATGCGCCACGGTCATTTGTCCCAGGAAACCAGGTCTTTGCCCGGAACTATGTGGGGGACATTCCTTGGGTGCCAGCCACAGTAGTGGGAGTCACTGGACCTCGCTCGTACCAGGTGGCACTCGAAGACGGACGCTTGTGGCGACGGCACATAGACCAGCTTAGGCGCAGGGTTGGGGACTTGGACACTACCGAGGTGCCCCCAACTGCGCTTGCGGCTCCAGAAGAGACACGTACAGATGGTGAGGCCCCACCTACACCTCCCTCGCAAACTGCCAGCGTGGAGCCGAACCAAGCCGCTTCAGAGGGTCTGCCAGACTTACCACAGACTCAGACCACTCCACTTGAGGAGGCTCCACCCACAGCAGCGGATCCAGGGGAGTTGGTTCCAACGCCACCTAGGGTCGCACCACAGCCTCAGCAAGAACTGTGTGGCCCTCCGGACTTGGCTACCAGTCCCCGGCGGTCTGGCAGAGTTCCCAAGCGCCCAACTTATTTAAAGGACTATGTTGTTGGACAGGTATCACTGTTGGTCTAAGTATGGGAAATGTAACCAATATGCTTTTGTGCCTAATTGAACCATTATGCGTAGTGCTGTATATAAGGAAACCATTACGATTGTAACTAACGCCTTATCTCGGTGGGGAGGGGTGTTATGTAGTGAAGTTTCACCCTGGGCCAGCAGGGGGATACTGTATATAGTTTTCACTCAGGTCTGTAGATAGTTTTCCCTCAGGTCCGCGTCAGTTATTTTAGGCGGGAACTCTGGGCTGTTGTTGTTACAATGTTGACAGCCGGCTGCCTATAAAAGCAGGCCGGCTGAGCTGTTTGCAGTCAGTTCTATTCCAGCTTACGAAATAAAGAGCTACTTGGAGAAATCGCTGTGTTGTCTGCTATGTCAACCCACAACTTAACATGTTATATGTGGGCTGCCTCTGAAGATGGTTCAGAAATGTCAGTTGGTGTAGAATTCAGTGGCCAGGTTGCTCACTGGGACAAGATGGTTTGAGCATATAATACCAATTCTGGCCCAACTGCACTGGCTGCCAATTAGTTTCTGGGCCTAATTCAAAGTGCTGGTTTTGACTTATAAAGCATTAAATGACTCAGGGCTGCAATACCTCAAGGATCGCCTTTCCCCATATGAACTGATCTGCACCCTGAGATCACCATCTGAGGTCCTTCTTCATGTGCCTCCTCCACGAGGTCTGGAAGGTAGCAACATAAAAATGGACCTTTTCTGCAAAGGCTCCCGACTTGTGGAATACCCTCTGCAGGGAGGCTCTCCATCTATATATCTTTAGGCGCCAGGCAAAAACATTCCTCTTTGGCCTTTGGCTCATTAAACAATCTGTGGCCTTTTGAACTGTGGGGTTATTGTCTTTGTTTGTTACTATATTCTGAATTTTTTATATATATTGTAAGCTGGTCTGTGATTCCTGGATGAAGGATTGTATACAATTTAATTAATTAATTAATTATTAATAATATTAATAATCCCCTCTAAATCAATTCCTCTTTAATTTCCACAAAATATTCCTTTCCCCTCTGCCTTCCCAGTTTTCCCTCATCTCATTCATGAGTAGCTAGAGCTCTCCTTCAGTGCAACCCAACCACATGCAACAATAGTCTGATCTCAGTTGCCCAGCTTCCATCTGAAAGGCATAGGATCTGATAGCAAGCGAAGCGTGAAACTTCAATAGAATAGCCACTGTCCAATCAGCAGCCAGCCAACATGCCACTTAGTTCAGTCAGCCTCCCTTTCAGAACACCTCTATCTAGCAACCTCAAAGATGATAATCTTTCACTGCAGGGGTAGAAGGAAGGTGAACCTTAAGAATCACTTTCTGTGCTCCTTTGCTGGACCATCAGATTCTAAAATACAAAGCAACGCAAAAGGACCAAACAAGGGCAAGGGAAGATGGTGATTTGACATGGTATTGTCAAGGTTCAGCCCTCCCCAGACCAAGGCAACAGGACCCCACTCCCTCAGCAGACCTCTACTGCCAATAACCCTGAAGATCTGTTGGATCTGCATATCCCTGCCTAAGGGCTGGAGGTCCCTGCCTCAGGCCCCTGGGATTCTGACTGGCTCCCAAACCCTCTTCCATCTACCCCAGACTCACAGAAGCAAAAGAGATGGTGAGCCAGGCAGAAGCGTCAGATACACCGCTGGCTTGCTGCATGTGAGGCTTCTCAGGACAAGAGGGGAGTGCTTGGAAGCATTTGCCTGGATCAGGGCCAGGAATGGGCAGATCCTCCAGCTCTTCTGTAAGCTTCCAAGCTGAGCAGATTCATTGCTAAAGTGTCAGCCTTCCTGACCTGAGGAATATGGATGGGAGGGCTTGCTGGCAAGGGCATGTTAACTTGCTGGAAACTACAGGAAGGGAGAGTGCTCCTGTGCTCGTGTTCTGCTCCCTAGTTTCCCACAGGCATCCTGTTGGCCACTGTGAGAACAGAATGCTGGATGAGCCATTGGCCTGATCCAACAGACTGTTCTTACATTCTTAACTGCTCCATGTGGCAAGGTTTTCCCCACACACATGGTGACTCCTTACTCTGCTGTCATAATTTGCCATGAAGATCCTCTGCCTCGTGTGGAGAGGTTCCATATCAACGACAGAAGATTTTGCCGGTGATAAATTAGCTCTCTCTCTGACCAACAGAATCCATATGGTGAGCTGCACTATGACGGGGCAAAGGGAAGCAGCACATGTAAGCAGCTTTTTATGTGCAGACCAATCCTTGATCTACTAAATCAGATATAAGAACTTCTGTTTTGTTTTGGTAATACTAACACTCAAAATGGTGGTTCAGGGCGGGGGACTCCTCATAATTCACCAAAAGTATGGGGAGGATCAGAAATGCTTACATTTCGTTCATCTCCTGTCCATATATACTAACCACTCTTCTCTACGTTAATGAGGGCCCCACACCTGCACTGTATACACAGAGGGGCTCCTCAGTAAATATATGACCACTGAGACATATCCAGCATCTGAGGATGTGGCCCCACTTCCCCATGTAGTCAGTAGATGTATGCAGGCAGAACATCTGAACAGTCCAAAGGTCTTAGGACAATAAGTAGTTGTAGTTTCACAGCTCTAATGCCAAACCAAGGATTTTTCAAACTTGAGGATGGTGGAGTTAGAGAAGACAGAGCCATAATGTGCCTCTTACCTTATCAAAACGGGTTGCTCACGTGTTGGGTGACCAGAAGAACTGGCAGGAAGCCACAGAGCCCATCTTCCATGGCTTCTGACCCAATTCCAGTCAGCAGAGCTCAGAAGGCACTTGGGGAATGTTACTGTTTGATAGTTTGTGGCCAATAACTTGGTGAGCTCAGCCTAGTGATGGTCAACATCACTACATCATAAAATGTGTTGTCACAATTGATGCTGTGGTTAGTGCTCTCAGAGGCCCAGAATTCAGAAAGATTCCAGTTAAACTATCATTTACACAAAGGGGAAAAGTCACCTTTAGTTATGGAAATAGCCTAGGCTTCCCATGTCATGTTTACTTAATAGAGCTGGTGGAGGTGGGGTGGGGTCATGGCGAAGAAGGCAAGGTGGTTTAAATCTCATCTAAGCTGTGCACTCATTTGATAGAACAGTGGCTTGCTTAAGTCTACTATATTCTTCTCCTCTCTGCAGTACTAATCTACCTTACAGGATTGTTGTTATGAATAATGTAAGGTAAAGGTAAAGGATTCCTGGATGCTTAAGTCCAGTTAACCTGGATGGTTAAGTCTATGGGGTGCAGAGCTCATCTCGCTTCAGGCTGAGGGAGCTGGCATTTGTGCACAGACAGCTTTCTGGGTCATGTGGCCAGCATGACTAAACCACTTCTGGTGCAATGGGACACCGTGATGGAAGCCAGAGCACATGGAAACAGTGTTTACTTTCCTGCCACAGCGGTACCTATTTATCTACTTGTACTGGCATGCTTTCCAACTGCTAGGTTGGCAGAAGCTGGGACAGAGCAATGGGACCTCACTCCATTGCGCGGATTCGAACTGCCGACCTTCTAATCGGCAAGCCCAAGAGACTCAGTGGTTTAGACCACAACGCCACTCACATTCATACACGGATAATGTACATACATTGAACTATCTAACCTTTTTATCACATGCTATTACCATTGTGTGTGTGTTTAGTCATATATGTGAGAATATATGAAGAAAGACCAAACAGACTTTTGCTGAAGGTTAATTGCTGTAATTGCTGAGGGTTAATTGCCAAAGAAGGCAGGAGAGAGATAAAAGACTCAAGGATTGGAGGTGCAATGCCTCTGAATACCAGTTACTTGAGAATATGAGTGGGCCTTTGTGCTCATGTCATGCTTATGGACTTTTCATGTACATCTGGCTGGCAACTGTAAGAACAGAGTTCTGGGCTAGATAAACTTCTGTTCTGATCCAACAGGACTATTCTTCTGTTCTTACATAGTATAGAGAAGTTTTAAATGTTTGATGTTTTACTGTGTTTGATGTTTTAATTCACTGGAACCCGCCCAGAGTGGCTGGAGCAACCCAGTCAGATGGGTGGCATATAAATTATTAGTATTATGACCTTAATTTCAAGATATGTTAGCCTATCCATGCTATTTATTGAGTCTTGTCTGGGAAAAAGGCAGGGTATAATATAAATATAAAATATAATAATTTATCCAACCCATATTAACCACAGTACCTGAGGAGCTTGGTATGTCTTTCCTCAACTGAGGCACAGAAAGATTAATTTGCTGTGTAATTTGCTGTGGGAATTTATCAAGTAGGGTATTTAGCTGAGCCAGCAAAGCCCTAGGCCTTAAAATGTCTGACTCACCTTTCTCAGTGAACAAGATGGACTGGATTGTTCCACTGCAGTGAGACAGGATACTTATGCTAATTTTCAAGCATCCCCAATGGGATGAAAAATGAAAGGGATCAGGAAAAATATAGTTTGTCTGAAAGACAAAGCATTATAGAAACTCAAGACTAGTCACCACTTATTAAGTAGTAAACATTATCTTCCATGGCATACTCCTAGATTTAACAAAGAAAGTGGAATGGATTATTATTACTTTCCTTCACTTCCCCATCCTAGACCTAAATTTAAAGCAACACTCAAGAAAGTTACATTCTCATAGGGCACAACAATGCTAAGTTATTTGTGACCATGTTTTAAGTGGGGTGATGCAAAAGATTTTCAGATGTGGAGCACAATAAGCATTTGGTCTGTCAAAGAAAGAGTTTGCAATTTGCTCTGTTATGTAACCCACTGTACTTCCTCTAAGAACACTGAATTCTTTACATTTGAGGTGAAATCAAATGGCAAACATCCTTTCAAACTACCAAAACGATTACACAATACTTCAACATCCTCAAGAAAAACACAATTGCTATTTAAGTCCATGCAGCTAGCTACATTAAGGCTCAGCTACCAAATGTGATCTGACAGGGTGATATTTGCAATGCAATTAACTGCCTTCAAGAATACCATGCACTTTTTTGTTAATTATATGTTTGTGAAATACTACAGTCTTACTTAAAGACTATCTTTCACTTTGGCTTTGTTGGCTGGTTCCTTCAGCAAGTCGCTGTTCTGAGCATCACCGCTCATCACAATAGCTTTGAAATTCAGAAGAAATTCACTATATGCTTCACGGCTTTACAGTAACAACATTTTACTTCTATAATATATGTAATCCAACTGGGCAAAGATAACAAGAATTTTAATAATAATAATAATAATAATAATAATAATAATAATAATAATAAATTGTCTAGTAGCACTTTATAGACCAACTAAATTTGTTCTGGTATAAGTGTGCATGCAGACGAAAGCTTATACCAGAACAAACTTTTTTTTTTTTTTTTAATAATATTTATTAGAAATTTCCAATTACAACAACAAAAAAAAAAAAATCCGAATTTAAAATCTTATTTTCAATAACATATTTCCAGGACTTCCCCTCCCCTCCCCCTCTTGTATTCCAATTCTTACAAATAAATTCAGCAAGTTCTTATCCCAGATTTTGAACTTATTATCATTAGCCCAGTTTTAAAAATATTTTCCCATCCCCTAAAATCGACCTGTTCCCTTCCACGCGTTCCCCCCTTTGATACACAATACAGATTAAAATAATCAAATATAATTAATTAGGATAAAATTATAAAATATAATTAAAATAATCAAATATAATTTTACGCCCTTTGGATTCCAAATTTCCCTCCCCCCTTTCCCGGTTGCGTTCCCAATGTTCATCAACGTCTGATGTCTTCCTGGAGCTCCCACATCTATCTAGACCATAGTCCTTTACCAGTCATCTTTAATTTGGAATGTCCAATCTTGGAAGGAGTCTATCTCAAAAAGGCCCATTTCTTCCATCCAGATTTTTATATTTAGGAGTAAAAACTCCAATTTTATTTCTTTAGACCTTTCAAATCTGGATGTCCCAAATGTTCCCACTTCCAACTTTATCCAATTCTTGTTGTTCTTGTTGTTCTTGTTGATCTCTCTCCTCCTTTTTTTTTTTTCCTGCTCTCCTGCACAAATGTTCTAATTCCAAAAGCTTCTAATTCCTCTGCAAAGGCTCTGTTATTCAGGAACAAAACATTATGCCAAGTCCCTTCCATTCTTCAATAGATAAATCTATTGTCTCCTTTAGTGTGTAGACCTCTGTAGACAAAATAGTGTTCCATTTCTGCAGTTTCCCAGGAGATAAAAAGTTCTATTCAGATTCCAAGCCAACAATACTTGTAATATCCCTCAGCTCCTCTAGGTGGATTGCAATAACTCAGTTCCCTTCCAGATCACGCCCACCAGTCAAAATAACTTGTTATTCCTTGTTTTAAACAATTTGTATCCAATTTATAACAAATGTAACCGGCAAAGTCCTCGTAACAAAGTTCTCATTTTTGTTCTTCCGCTTTGACAGCTCTTTGACAGCTGTCAAAACCTCTCTTTCTCTTCTCCCGGTGCTCTCACAAATCGCTCCCAGGATTCGGGGTGTGTGTGTGTGTGTTTTAGTTCAATTCCACTTTTCTCCTCCAGCTCAGTCTTATAATTTTCCATCGCGAAGTTAGTAACTTTGTCAAAATAGGGTTGCACTCGATCTTAGTTGTCAAATCCATTACTTTAACTCCTCTACAACGGGGGGGGGGGTGACTTCCTTTTTGCGCCTCCCCCGCTCGCTCCGAATTTTTTAAAAAATTTATCCCCCTTTTTAATCCAGGTTCCAATTACTCACGGGTTATTCTTTTAAGTCCAAATTTTCAATAGAAGAAGTCAGCGCTCTCCGTCGAATGGCATGCGGCTTCGCTCGGCAGGGGAAGCGGAGGACTCAAAGCACCACCACCACCACCCCCCCGTCACCCGTTCCGCAGCCTTTAAAAAGGCTCCTTCGCGGGTCGGGGGGCGCAAAAGGTGCCAGCCGAGTCACCATGTCCATGGGTTTAAGCGCCCATGGTTTTTGAGGGTCCCCGCGTCACCGGCGCGGTAAGACCCAGCCCCTGCCGGGCAGGCTCCCTCCGGAGCTCGGAGGGAGTCCGCCATTCGGCGATGGCACCAACCCGGAAGTCTATACCAGAACAAACTTAGTTGGTCTATAAGGTGCTACTGGACAATTTTTTATTTTATTTTTATTTCGACTGCGTCAGGCCAACACAGCTACCTACCTGAATCAAGGATTTTAAGAGACCAGAACAGACTAGTCAATGTATCATTTCTACCCTCTTGAGGGTGGGGGGGAATCACCAGACATCTTTGCTTCAAGCCTAGAAGTCTGCTAGAAGGAGGAGAGAGAAATTAGCCAAACTGCCTTCCCATAAACAAGTTAAGAGAGCCCAAAACATTCAGAGTCAGGTATTGTACTATTTATGTAGTGCCATGCACATAAATTACAATACGTCCTGGAACATTTTTTCCCCCTATAACATCTATAATACACAATACATGTTTTGTTCTTTAATAGGCCTCCTGAAATATTGCCTCTGGTGTTTGGGGTTTTTTTTAGAGCAAACATAAGGAGATAAGAAACAAGGTTGTTCTCAAAGCAGAAGGGTGATTCATACCTTTGTGAAAAGTGAATGAATGGCCCTGCTTGACAATTCCAGGAGAAAAGATAAAGCGCCATCCAGGACTACAGTGCTGAAATCTTTGTAACAGCACTTCATAAAGGACCGTGGTAGCAGAACAACTGTAGGGCATGCTCCTGCTATGTACTTAACCAGAGCCATTTAAATGAGAGAACTTCAGGGACTTCACAGGCACAATCATAGGTAGACAGGAAGCTGCCTTATACCAGATCAGATTATTTGCTCGGCTAGCCTAGTATTGCTATCACTGGCAGCAGTTATCTAAGGTCTTAGGTAGAGGTCTTTGCCAATACCAGCTACCTAAGAGTTTCTGAGGTTTGAACCCAAGACCTCCTGCCCAGAAAGTATGTGCTCTACCACTGAGTTATGACCCTTCCCCCATGGGTGCCTATTACAAAGGCCCATTTCTCTGCCTGCTATAGACATCTGCGTGTATGTCACAACAACTTGAGTACAAAAGCCAATGAGCTCACAACAAGCACACTTGTTACTGGGCCTGTTGCAAATCTGAAAGCAAGACAATTTAAGCAATGGCATGAGAGTACAGTTCAGCATACAGACTGATCTTTATCATAGCAGAGCCATGCTGCACCACTGAGAACATTAGCAGCTCTCATGACTTTTCACAAAGAGAGTAGTGTAATTACAACATTAGGTGCTGGTGGTACCATATATAACAGAGAGGTACAGCCTGACTAAGCGCCAGTCATCTCTGTTACTATCAGGAGAATGAAGTCAACACTATTAACGCACTACATTAATGTCTGCTACACAATAAAACCTAGTAGAGCACATTGCCAGCTTATGCAGGTTGTACCTACAGATTTTTTTAAAGCTAAGCTAGCATCAACACTGATGTTTATTCAAAAGTGGGCCTATGTTCTAGCTATGCAAATATGTGAAAGGTAGAAGATGTGCCTAATATGCTGCTGCCTGTGTTCCGAAGGACAGGTTACTTAGAATATTTTAATTACACTTGAATGACACAGGCTCTTGGAAATGAAACTAGAAAGAAGCACTCTCAAAGGATTCAGCACCCTGGACAGTTAATAAGACTAGTGTTGTCCTTTCCCAAGAGCCCTAATATTTCAAGGTAAATAGGTGGCTTTAGATAATATGCATTTCTCACATGGCAAGGCTATTTTCCACATCAGCATAGGGATCTCCCATTCCACTCAAATGCAGAAAGGGTCACACATCTGCGTCGTCATACTTCTGCACAACTATGCCAGTCAGAGGGGGAATGTTTATTGCTTGCACTGCAAAATTGTCTTAACCCTCTTCATAAAAATCTAGGAGGATTTAAGGGTATAACTGCAAGATTCTTGAAAGCAGTACCATCTGAAAGTTACTGTTATGTTTTCAAAAGACATTTCCCTTTGGAGAAAGCTCGGGAAAGATGTTTTCTCCTGGAAAGCTTTGAAACATCAATTCACTATATACGTTGAGAATCATGTTAAATCCCTTAACATCCAGAGCTTATCTTCTCTTCATTATGGCTCTTGTCCAAATGAAATCCAAAGCATCCTTTCTGTGTCAAGTCATGGGGTCTTTTCATTCAGAACAGCAAGCAGAGGATCAGCTTTCTCTAAAACCAAAACCAGCATATTTGTGTTGCTGAATATGCAGCAACTACATTGCCTTTGGTAGCACTTGGCTATGTATCAATTCTCTATGCATACATTGCTGCCCAGAGTGTTCTGAAAGATGGGTGGGATATAAAATGATGAAATACATAAGATTGCCTGCAGGCTATATTTGAGCTCTATTCAAATCGCAACATGATACTGAAGGTGTCACAGACACAGGAATTGGCCTAGTTGAACCAACACTTGATTAGAGAGAAGCGATACAATGAATATTAAGTGGTATGATTCTACAACTCAGACTGGCTGTCTGCATAAATATAATCAAGATGGTAGTATTTGACTAATGTAGTATTGGGGTGGGGGGGATAGGGAAGAATCCTCCAGGTGCAAAAAGCTGTGTTTATTGAGTCCAATGTATTCTGATTACAGTACATTCTTCAAGGGCACTCTTAAGCAAAACCAACTTGAGTCTGTGGTCCCCAACTCTATTGCAAATGATTGGAACATAATTGAGCTCAATGCATTTATTTCATCCACTTCTCCATTATTTGGTACCTTTGCATTTTTCTTTTATTTGAGGCAACACCAAGGATGCAACACCAAGCAAGCAAATGTCTGCATTTGTCTATATTCATAGGACCCTCTCCCCACATATAAACCTCCTAGTTTAAGATCTGCTTTGAGGCTTGCAGAAGATTACATGGGTGGTGACTGGACATGTGACTGGAATTGTATGGAGCACCTTCGCAGGCAAATCAATAAAGCACCAACATTCTTAAAGGAAGACAGTTTTCATCTTTCAAAAATTTTCCTAAGATTTTAAAGGGTGCTGTGTGGTTTTGTTGCTTTTATCTTGTTGATCATATAGGAGGTTTTTAAACTGCTCTGTTGACTCCGATACCTGCTGCTGCTTTGGCTCTGTTGATTTCATTTGTTTTATTATTTGGGTAGCTTCTATTGTAGGCAGCTCTGAATATTTTTAACAGAGAAAAGTGACACATTAATAATTCTGAATTAAATTAATTGGGATATATGGGGTGTTAGGAGAGGGGTAGTACCTCTGGTGGGGGACATGTAGTGCTCCTTCTGGGGTAGTTTGTTCACCTTTGGTCCCCACCCTGCATTCAGCAATCACCTAGAAGTGATTGCGACAGCAGCCACACCACAGAACCAACTTCAACTGGCTGGCTAAACCAGGTGAGGGTAGTTGATAGGTCTCAAATCATCCATGAGTTAAGGACCTCCCCTGCATATGAAGTCAGGCTCTGGCAGACTGAGCAACAGATGAGAACAACAGTCAAGAAGGAAGTTTCTGCATGTTCAATAGAGAGGACAGATAGGGCTTATCAACCTGGGAAGGTATCCCATCCATAAGAAGGAAAACACTGACCCTAAATCTCCACTGCCTTGCAGAATATATTTGGAAGAAGAAAAGGCCAAGGAGTAAACTCTACACAAATCGAGAGTTGAGTCCCTAAGACAGTTGGATGGTGCCTTGTATGCCTCTTTCTGGCAACTCCTGCAGCCAAGCTGGCGCTAATCGTATTGCTCTGCTTTCCTTTGGACCACATCAGTGAGGCTGAGAAGGCAGGTGTCTTATCGTCTGGGCACCCCAGAATCTCCATACACACAGGCCTGGGCTTGTGCCCCAGGGGAGGTCACTTCAGTGCCGCTAATGCAGTGTTTTGACTTCACCTCCAGAGGTGCACTCCACTGTCTCTCGAGACAGATGCCAACAACAGATGCATTTCGATATACCCAATGGACTTCCCTGAATTCCCTCTGTTACAATTATAGAAATAAGATGTGGGTCCTAAAATATAGAACTTAAGTATCAAAAGTCAGGGCAAAAAGGTGTAACACAGATCTGTATGCATAGGAGAGCTGCAGACTGGTACTTTATAATGTATCGTGTTTGTAAATGGTGTTTTGGAGACTTCTGGCATGTTGTTTGCATCTGTTACCTAGATTAAAGCATTTAACAAGCAGCACATGCTTCTGAATGCATTAGTGCACACTTCAGCTGGCTTTAACTTCATATAATGTATAATTGTGTTTCCTTAAGCAACAATGGGAACTGTAGTTTTATAGAGGCACTGATAATTCTGTTGGAGAGTCCTCCTAGATTTCAAGAGTAGGTTGGGGGCACTATTACAACTGTACATGGCAGTCGCACCCTAGGTACACCAAGCATGTTTATAGTATAGTTTACTGAATGTTAAAATGAATGATACATGGGATAGATTGGGGGTGAAAATCTTTCATTGAATTAGCATGGGATATGCTTGCAGTTCAGGAAGGCACTGAAATAGCTTTAAAACATACAAGCCAACTGACGCCCTTACCTTAAATGCCGGTACAGGGCATTCAAAGCACAGCAGATGCAGATTGACAGTTAGTCAGAGAAAATGCCTGCAGAACTTGAGATAAGGGAGAAGGAGGATAGAGAAGTATCAACCCTTCAATCTTGAATATATAGTTGGTAGCTGCTTCACATGGGCGATTTCTTACTACACATGTGAAAATGAACGTGGGGAGAGGAAGCAAAAACCCTGGTATCTATTTTGACAGGTATGCACACATGTAGAGCTGATGGCAAAAGATGTACAGTCCCCTACCATCACCCATGTTCACTCCCCTACCTCCCCATTCCACTTGCTGTTTAATTACATACACCCCTCTCAAAGCTCATATACAAAGCTTACTCAAAGAGTAAGCATACCAGAATTACTGTGCATTTTCCTGCTTCCTGTTCCTCCTTTGCCTCCTGAGATCTTTCAATAAGCTGTTTCAGAAGGGAATTAAAAAACACAACATCTTGTACAGCACTTAATACAATTCAATGTGCTTAATAAGCTCATATTAAAAGGTAATAAAGGAATAACTGCCCCGCAGTGTGCTATCCTAGTAGCTTGTTGCAATCCCTACATCTGTTCTCCAACCTCACTCATTCCACACCTGCAAGCAACAAGAAAACCTTTTGCTTGAGTTAGTCACTTTCCAACATTACCATTTACAGGATTTCAGGAAGCAATTGGGTTAGTATACATGCAGCCACTGAATAGTGAGGCCACTGTGGTTCAGGAAGAGGTTGATTTCTGAGGCTTCTGTGCTTTTAGCCTTTTCATTTCAGCCTTTAGCCTAAACAAGAGGAGGCAGAGAACTCAAAACATGATAGTCTAGTTATGCTTTCTTGTAAAATCGATGCCAATATTAAAGTCAAACTATTTTGCATTATAAACACTGCTTGATGTATATGCTTCCATCACACACATTTCTTAAAGTTTAAATATTTCATTTAGACAGAAATGTTCCTTCACTTACTTGGGAGAGAGCCTTTTAATAAATATGGGGAACTACACAGAACCTCGTGAGCTTCTGATTACTCCACATCTCTGGGATTCAGTTTTTGAGACTGAAATCATACACCCAAGATATAGTCCCACGATTCAGTTGTGAATTTCAGGACCAAAGCTGCTTCTCATGAATCACCTTTAAAAATATTCCTTGAATCATTCATCCCCATGGTATTCCTATTCATAAGGCTTTTAATCTCCTGCTTATTATCTTCTTAACTATGCACAGTAATCCCTATAAGAGGTCTGATACTGTAAAAGCCTCATTTTTATTTAACCCATTCCTTCATAACATTTGATTCCTTCAATCTCAATAAAAGTATTCAATTAGAATAGCAGTGACAGCAAATAAGCCCACTCTGAAAGTGTTTCCAGGAGGGCTCATGCAACCATCCCAAATGATTGAGAGAAAGTACTGGAAACAGGTAAAAGGATGCAATTAAATATTTATAGTTTTACAGTTAAGTTCTATGTGATTCTTGTTAAATAAAAAAATTAATTGACAGTTACACATGAGTTACTAGGGAAATGAGCAAACCTATAGCCCTTGATGGTTCGCTTTAAATACTATTACTAATCACACTATTTCCAACATTATAAATAAAGGAACTAATGAGCTTTGATAAGATACTGTCTCACTGACTGCTTTCATATTGAAGTGCTTTTATGTTCTTGTTTTAATTTATTTTACTGCAATTTAAACTTTTTGGAAGCTGCTCTGGAGACATGTTGAAAGGTTGGGGTGGGGAAGGAATGGTCTACCTGTGGGTTCTGACAGGCTGTTTTAGTGGGAATTAACATAGGGGGTGGCAGATCTTAATAAAATACAATACCCAAGGAATTTTAGAGAGCAGGAAAGGCTGTGTACACACTATACCTTTAAAACACATTCTGTTGCTCAAAGAATTCTGGGCACTGTAGTTTACCCCTCACAGGGTTACAACACCCAGCAACCCTTACAGTGCCCAGAATTCTTCAAGCAAAATGTGCTTTGAATGTGCTTTAAACATGTGCAAACGGCCTAAGCATCCATGCCCAAAGGACAAGACGAAGATAAGACCTGCTAGTTTTTTGTTTTCATTCTGATAAACAGATTGTTTTGATGAAGCCTGTAATCCTAAAAACACATACCTGAGAGTACATCCCTTTGTATTCAGTGGGGCTTGCTTCCAAGCAGACACACACAGGCTTGCCCTGTAATTCTGGCAGCAAGAACAGCCAACTAGGTGCTTTTTTGATATGGTACTGGCACTGTAGAACTTTGTTTATGTATTAGGGGGCCTCCCCTTTGCACAGAAGCAGAACAAATCAAGATTAGCCCAGCTTAAAAGAAACCCCCAACTAAGTGCAAAACAAAAGATAACAGGTGGATATGACAGACAGACAGGCGGAGCAGGAGACAATGCCCATCAGAACACTAGGCAATGATCTCAGCACTGCAGCTGCCTAACTGCTGTCAAGTGAACAGATCCACTGTAGGGGACCTGTTAAGCAAGGATGGATGTGAAACACTCTAATTAAAGCCCAGACCATGCAATTTGAGCTGCCCAGTTATCCTGTTTGTGAATATGCAAACACAGATGTCAGGGCTGCCTCTAGGTCCCAGCTCACAGAGGACCAACGCCAGGCTGATATTATGTACAAAAGTCTTTATTGAAGTATAGTTTCCATTTTAAAGCCAGAGCGTGCAACCCTACGTCTAGACTCTAGATCGGCGAAGTCCTATCTGAATCACTTCCCCTTCCGCACCAGTTTAAGATCCTAGCCCTGCTCCACCTTCTGCGCTGCTCTCTCCTCCTCTGGGTCCTCCTGCCCTCTGGGGCATTGCCCTTCCTGGACTCTTCCGACGCTGAGTCGCTTAGCTCCTCCCCTTGCCTCCGGCGTGCTTTAGGACCCGGTTCCCAATCCTCACTCTCTGCTGTCCCGCGCTCCTGTACATTTGAACTTGCTTCTCGCGCCAACCCAGTGACCTTTCTCCTAACCGTTACACTGCTTCTATCACTGCTTCCCTCTTCCGTGACACTGGCCGGATCTGACCTCCCCTCTGTTGTACGACTCTCCGAGGAAGGCGTGGTCAGCTCTGCCTCGTCTTCTCTCCCTGGTGGGGGAAGTACTGGTCCCGATGCCTGGGACCCTTCCCCCCCACTCTGCTCTGGTGGGGAAGCTGGTCCTGATCTCCAACTACTACTCTGGGAGTCCCTGCTCCCCCCTTGCTCCTGGGGCGTTCCCCTTGGGACCCCCCTACCCCTGGCCACTGGCGCTCCCTTCTGTGAATCTTCCGATTCGCTGGAGAGGCTTATGGAATCCCTCGGACCACTGTCTCCTCCTACACTGCCCTCTGATTCCTCGCCCTCGCTCTCCATTTCCCATCTTCCCTGTGCCTCTGCTCCTGAGCCCCTGACTGCTGTCAAGTGAACAGATCCACTGTAGGGGACCTGTTAAGCAAGGATGGATGTGAAACACTCTAATTAAAGCTCAGACCATGCAATTTGAGCTGCCCAGTTATCCTGTTTGTGAATATGCAAACACAGAGATACACACACTCCACATACAAACCACAGTGGTTGCAGCAGGTATTGTGAAGAAGAGAATGGATTAGTCGTTAAAATCACAGAACGGTAGGAGCCCCCCTGCGACTAAATTTTAAAAAATTAAAATATAATCAGTTCTGACTCTTTAAAAGAAGTATTAAGGAGCCAAGGTCTAAAAACCACAGAGTTCAGTGAAACAAATTAGATGTGCACCTTGGTGAACAGATATTAAAACACGCATTAGCTTCTGCAGAGAGAGCATGAGCTGCTCACTAGGCAAAGGACACAGCTGAGTCAGTGAAAATGAGAATGTGTAGCACAGAGAATGAGCCAGTTCATCAAGTCAGTTGCATGATGCCAGCCTACAGCGATGAAATATAGCACAGAATAACCAGGCAGCACCTCTGTGAATATATCAAATTGCTGCTATCATGTTTTTAAAGATCCATGAAGGGGCAAACGTTGAATATTAGTTTAGAGATAGCTGCCTGACAGGGCAATGGGGCTTTTAGTCTCCTTCTACACCTTCTAGCAGGGCTTTAATTATTGCATGGCAGATAAAAATACTAACAGATGCAGCTTTCCTACATCTCAATCTTAGGAAAGTCTACACACTCTAAATTTCTGACTACCATATTTAATAGCAGAAGAGCATTAATACAAAAGAGGTGGCCACCTGGTAGGAATGGTGGCATCTGGAACTTTTCTAGACCTACCTCAAATTTCTTCTGTAGTGATAAGTGTAAAAGCGATGTAACACACACAGTCACAGACCCTCCAAGTGTCCCTATTTTCCAGGAATGTCCCTGATTTAGTGAAGCCTTCCTGGTTCCTGATTTGATCCTGAAATGTCCCGCTTTTCCTTAGGATGTCCCTATTTTCATTGGAGAAATGTTGTGGGGTATAGAGTTATCCGATTCCCAAGCCATCTGAAGGCAATCCTGTATAGGGAAGCTTTTTAAAAAAAAATGTTTAATGATTTATTATGTTTTTTTATATGTTGGAAGCTGCCCAGAGTGGCTGATGCAACCCAGTAAGATGTGTGGGGTATAAATGGTAAAATAATCATTATGGAATTTTTAATCGGAGAAATGTTGGAGGTTATACAGTCAGTGTAACCATTGATATAAGTAAAAAAAAACTGCTACCCAAGAGCCCATATAGAGTCCTTTTGTAGGTTCCCTATTGGTAGGAGAAAATAACAGAGACCAACCAGAGAATATTGAGAAGCAAAGCAGCTAGTAAGCCTGATCTTTATTGACTGTTGCAACAGGGTGCTCCCTCACACCACACACAGGAGAGAGGAGGAGAACAATGGCGCGCAAGGCCTTATATATTCATTTTGTAATTCCCTGCCCTGGAGCTCCAGACCACCCCTCCATACATACATCACATCACATCAGGGGTGTAGCCCAAGACAACCACCCCCACCCACAAAACATCATACCTACATCACAGAAAAGGCAGTCTATAACAGAAATTTGAATAAAAACAAAATAAAAAAATTCTTTCCAGTAGCACCTTAAAGACCAACTAAGTTAGTTCTAGGTATGAGCTTTCGTGTGCATGCACACTTCTTGACTATGGCAGACCAACACGGCTACCTATCTGTAACTAGAGATTTGAATGTAGTTTTTCTTGTCTGCCAGATTATCTGATAATGCCGTATCTGATTGCCTTTTCTGGTAGTCTGGCCATTCCTTTGAGATGGTAATTACTTAATTCCTGAGACAATGGGAAGATTTTTTTCCATTTCTTCCCTCTTTGCAGAGAAACATTTGGTCAGTTTGGGAGTTAAAATAGTTTCAGGACTGCCCTCCTGTGCTGCCTCAGACATGTGGTCCATATATCTATGTACGTGTTTGCTTGGTACATCCATGAACATTTATTATACATCTAAGACCTTAAAATTCTTATAACACCATTCAGCTGGGGGGGGGGGTGTCAGAAAGTTGCTTCCTCACACTCCAAACACTTGCTTCCTATAGAGCAGGGACATCCAACTCCTAAAAGACTGTGATCTACTCACAGAATAAAAAACTGGCAGTGATCTACCCCTTTTGGGGGGTTCAGATCAAAGTTGTTGAGCTTTTTTAGGTAGGAAAGTCCCATTTTTGAGACAAAAATGTCAAAATTGAGTAAAGGAGAAAGGGGAAAAGTCGCTCACCAAAAGATTGCTAATGAAACAATCTACCTGACAGCAAAATCTCCATCTTCCGTTCCAACTTTTATGCGAAAAAGAAGGGCGGGGCGAGGGGGCGGGGCCAGGTGCTCTTATGCCACCACAAAGGAAAAGGAGACCGCGATCGACCGTGATCAACCATAACCTCCTGGGGATCAACCAGTCGATCCCAATTGACCTGTTGGACACCCATGCTATAGAGGAACTTACACATTTAACTCATACATTATAGACAAGTTTTCCATACACAGATTGAAGAAAGCAGAATCCCATAATGATTCTTCCAGATAATAAACCCTGGCTTGTTTCAATAAACTGCTTATTTCAATAAACTGCTGTTAAGATTAACCACAGTTTAGAATTTGGATGCAACACTAAAACTGTGACTGACTGAAAATGGAAACCAAAGTTTTCAAACTCTTTCTCATGCGCATGTTGGAGGATGGGATGGGAGGGTGAGTAGCCACACGGACCCAAAGCTCATGGAGATCACAATGAACAGTATGCAGTTACATCCATAACAGGCCTCAAGCCGGTAAGCTGAAGCTCTTACTACACATGTCTACTAGTCCATCTGAGTTGATGCAGGGGAGGATATAATTCACATGCACACTGCTCTACAAATACAGTGGTCGTTTAGGTTCAGATTATAATAATAATTGTGATCAGAACTGATCTCCTGTATTGTTAAAAGGGAAAAGAGAAGGGCAAAAGTTCAGACATCCAAGCAACCCCTCTCTCAGGCAGTCCCTGTAGCAAATCCTCTTACATTAATACCAATTAAATAGTTTACCTAAATGGAAGTAGAGTGAGAACAATGAGGTGGTATATATTTGAGGACTGTAGGGACACCTCTGTTTATGTGTGGAGCAACTTGCTTCATAAGAACATAGGGTGATCTTATACCAGGTCTGCCTGTTGGTCCTGCTGACCTAACACTGTCTCCTCTGACCAGCATCAGCTCTCCAGGGTTTCTGATGTCCTATCTCTTGCTTTCTGATCCTTTCTAACTTGAGATGCCAAGAATTATGACCTAGGACCTTCTGCACACAAAGCATGTCCTCTACCATTGAGCTGTGGCTTCTTTCTTCATATTGTCCTATAGAGTTTGAAGATGCTTTCAAAGAGAATGGGTCTTTCTGTTCAGCACAAACACAAATATGCAGAAGAAAGTGTCCATGGGGAGGCTATCTTGGAATCAAGCAGCTCCAAGTGGGATCCCCGGCCATGCTCAAAATGCAAGAATAATATATCCTTACTTTATATTTAAAGGCTGTGAGACATTCTGAAACAACAGAATATGCAATCTGAAGCAGCTACCAAAATGCACTGTGTTTTCTCCCTAAAGTCACCCTATATAATTTTCAGGCACGCTCAACAACCTGAATTTCTGCTTAGCCAAATGTTCTTGTTCCCCAGGCCATGTGCATTTTAAAAAGAAAGAAAAAGAGGCTGTCCTCTACTGTTCTATAATGGAGCACTATATACTGCAATTACTTTAGATAAATATAGGACGACAGAGTCCCACATTCTAGAATCTAGAGCATGAAAAAGCCTTAAGATAAATAAAATGGATTTCCTGCCATAGTGCCCCTGCTATCACATTCTATCAGTCCCAGGGAACACCAAGCACAACAGGCAAATCAGGCTTCTTAAACTTTAGGAGGTGCTCTGCCTCTGTTGATTGTTAGAGTCAGAAGCCATTTCTTTCTATTGCCAGTACATGCTTTCATTAGTGCACTTCATTTTCATGGGAACATGAAGAGACGACAGTTGGTATTTATTTATTTAGAAAGGATTAGCTACGGTAAGTTTGATTAGCACCAAAACATTCTGAGGAAACAGAGCAATCATGCTGGCAATCAATTTAGCTATCTGCTTAATGGATAGGTATTTTAGGGTAACATGGTTAAGAAAAAAAATAAAGAGAAGCGCCGGCTTCTCAATCAAGAGATTTTTATTATGTCTTCTTGCCAGGAGCACATAGGAAACAGAATCCTTGCTGGTTTTGCCCTAAAAGAGCCAAAAGGTACCCAAAGAAGAGAGCAAGCTTCTATTCCTCTTATGCATCAGCTTGATATAGCTCTTCTCCCAAGAGAGAGAGAGAAAAAAAACATGTCAGCCCAAAGCAAAAGGCACAGTCTATCAAAAGTTAAGCAGAAAGTTAGCCCTTGCATACTTCAGTTACAGGCTTGTCCTCATCACAACCTTTAAGATCAACTGTCAGGGCCTTTTTTTTACTATTACCCATGTTTCAAGTTCAAATAACAAGGTGTTTGAAAAAGATTCTTGGAGACTGCTGAATAACTGCAATAGTCACATAAAGGTCCAAGTCTGAGCTGGAAGGATTACCTCCAAGATGAATAAGTCTTTTAGTGTGGTGTATTTACTGCGAGAATAATGGATCACTGGCTGCTAGCAGCATATTGCAGGTGTAAGTTGTAGGCATAGGCAAGTCTGCAAAACATCTGGAAGTTGCACTCTCATACAGCCAAAATGGAGCAGGCAGATCTCCCGAAGTCCATGAGACTACTCGTGAGTAAATTCACACAGTTGAATCACACACACAGAGAGACAGTATATATTTATAGGAATAAAAAACATTCCAAAAGAAAAAAAAATCTGCTACACAGGCTGGACAGGTTTCATCACCAATGGCCTTATTTCACAGACATCATGTTTGCCATTGCAAACATCCTTTTAAAATGTGAGCACAACGTCTTAGCTAATTCTATCCACATGAAGACTTAGGATGATTGCGAGATATTGTTCTTTCATATGGGTTCTGTCTAGGTCCCCAAATCCAATTTCTGTAAGGAGGTAGAGACCCAGGAAAAAAATAGTCAGTGTGTTGGTCTAAGCATACTGGATCTTCATATGCATAAAGTTGGCCAAAAGGTTGGGGAGTTATTGATGTACTATTTTCAGAGTCGCACCCTAAAAAGGGTAGTTTCTAGGTAACAAATATTTTAATTGAACGTGCCATTTCATACTTGGGGCTATAAACACTGAAATAAATGCATTTCAGTGGGAGAGTTAAACATGTGTTTAACTGTCTCCAATAAAAAATCAATGGGGACTTTAAAATGTTCGATGTTAACACATAGCTGTAATGAATAGCAGCACTGGGTATTGATCAGTGTTCAATAAGGCACAAGAAGCACCTATCCCTAAACCTCAAATGTGACTGAATCAGTGGGGAAGGCCCTTTCATTTTAAAAAGTAAAAAATACATAAATATCAAAATAATCCTTTCTCAAGTACTGGCAGTATTTTCCAAGCAGACGTTTCAGCTAATATTGTAAGCACACTTCCTGTGTCATAAACGTTATTAAGACATTGAGAGGAGCAGCTAAATCAAAAGAAGAATAATCTAAAGTCACACTTAGATAAAGTTAAGAGCTGCCTATTGGGATCCAAAGGATTCCCACACCATGCCAGTACTGGTTAAAGTGAAAGAAGATGCTGAAGGCTGATAATTCAGCAACTAGATCTTGCACTTCCTGAAGACGATAATAGGACTGAAGAGCCTAACATGCTGGGAGAAGAAAAAGTACAAATGATTCAGCACTTTCACCTCCTTGATCAATACCAACTAGGCTGACTCAAATTGCCTATGCAAAGCTCACTTCTTTTAAAATATGTCCACAACTCTGATCCTAACAGCTCATGATGAACATGGCTTTTAATATACAGCATATATTTGCCTCACCCCACCCCAGAAAATATTGTTGTAGCTGCCACACCAGAGCAAATCCCTGTATTCTAGCATCCTATTCCTATCAGAAATGAGTACCAGATGCTCCAGAAAGATGTTCTGCCCTCCCATTTTTAAAGCCAACTGACAGCCAAAGGGATAGGTTTCCATAAATTCCCAGCAGCCCCTTTAGGTCCGGAATTATGGGGCTTGAGGTTCTTGCTTGTTTTCCAACTGTACATGCAAGATCTCTCAAGCAACCAACACATAAACACGTCACTGCTATCTGTACCACACCTGAGCCTGTAGATACATAGGCAAAATTGAAAAGAAAGAAATTGCATCAAACACTTGCCTTGATGCTTCTGAGTAGATAGGAAAGGGGGGTGCTAGTTCAGAGTTCTAGACTGAGCATCTATAAGCTGTCATGTATCCAACACATTTTAGTCAGTTCTCCTTTTTTGTTGTTTTAAATCAAAGTGAACCGAAAGACCTGAGACAGAACAAAAAGAGGAAGAATGGCCATTCAATGTATCTGCAGCTTTGTCCTGAAAGGGAGACATCTGCATCTGTATTCCAAGGGTCTTCCTACCTGGAAAAGTCACAGCATCAAGGCCTACTGAGCATCAGACAACAATTCTTCATATATGGCAGGAAGCTGAATTACACAGAGCTTCCTCATGTCTGAGGGTTTGGGGATGTCTCTCCCCAACCTCCTTGCCAGCAAAAAATAAATAAATCAGCCAGAAATGTCAAACATCTCCCCCACCCAATAGAAAGCAGGCCAAATTTCAAGAGGCTGGGTCACATCATTCTCTCCTTTACCCGCAGTAGCAGGATACTGGAGCTTGTAGCCGCCTCAAGAGTATACCCCCCCCCTCCAAAGCAACTCCAGATGCCCTGCTGAGGGGCAAGGGGGCTCATGAGGAGCAGAAACTGCTTGGCAAAGTGCACAGCCAATGCATGACAGGCAATACACGGGTCTGCAGTAAGACCAGCAGCGGAGGCCAAGAAGAGCCTTTGGGGTCTGCAGTGGAGCGAGGTGTGTGTTGGGGGGGGGGGGATGAGCTGGTGGAGCCAGGACATGATATCAGGACGTTTGGTAGGGCAAAGGTGGAAGCTGCATCCCTTTCCTGGCTCTCTCCCTGCTTGCTTAGCTGCTGCATGACCGAAGCCGCCACCTCCTGATGCCCTAAGCCGGGGATGCGAAAGATGCCTCCATCGATCTCCCCGCCTGGGGCCGCAGCTGCCCGATGCAGCCACCTCCGTGGAGAAAGCGCGGCCGCCTTACCTGGCCAGCCGCCGCCGCCGCCGCCCGGGCTGAGTCCCCTGCCTGTTTCCCTGCCGGCAAGGCCAGGCTCACAGCTGCCTCATCGCCGCCCAGATACTCTTCGCTGCTGCTCCGCACCCGCCGCCGGGCTACAAGACCTCTCCGCCGGTGCCCCCGCCGCCGCCGCCTCCTCCCCGCACAGCTCCCATCCTTCTGCAGCGCCTTCTCGCTCAGACTCCCGCATTAGGGCAGAGACCATCGGGCGCGCGGCCGGGGGACCACGTGCGCGCCCCCGGGAGGAGCGGTGGCGGGAGTGCGCGCCAGGGCCGAGGAGCGCGCCTCCTCCTCGTTGTCTGCCGCCGCCGCCGCCGCTGCTTCCACCTCCTGCAAACAGTCAAAGCAGGCAGGCGACGCGCCACGCGGAGATTCCCCTTACTGGTCCTTCTCTCTCTCTCTTTCTTTCTTTCTTTCTTCCTCTTCCAGCAATTAAAGGAGTGGCGTGTCGGTCGATAACAGGCGCGAGGCAGGGAGGAGGCGGGTGCTAATTAAGAAGGAAGACGTGATGGATTACCCGACAGAGGAGGCAAGGGGAGAAAGTGAGAGAAGTCATTAGCCAGGGGTCTTGAGTGGGGACGATGGGTTAATAGAAGAAGAGGGAAGGAGGAATGATCAAAAGCAAATGGCACCAGGTAAAGCCTCTAATACTAAATAATGTCGCCTCTTAGTTGCAGCAGGGGAAGCCAACCAACAGCCTTGGGACACCTGAAAGACATTTTTATTCTAGCATATGCTTTTCTGGACTGAGCCACTCAAGTCCACAAAAGCTGATGCCATAATGAGATGCATTAGTCCTTGAGGTACCCCAGATTCTATGTTGTAATAAAGAAGGAGTAACTAATGTAAAGCAGGGGGAAATTACACGTGGGACTGGCACAAAAAGCATTTTCCAAATGTGGGGTTATGTTACTTGGATGCCACAAAGGCAACAAAGAGTTTTGTGGCAGCTTAAATTTATTATAGCGTAATTTTTCATGGACGGAAAGAGAGCTTGTCGGGTAGCGTGTTGAATGGGTGGGACAATGGTCGAATTCACTTTCCACCATCATTGTCTGATAATGCACATACACCCGTGACATTACAAGTACCTCTAAGCCTCTTTTGCACTATTCGAAGGGTTGTTGATGCAGGATAGAAAGTGGACATTAATAGCTGCTTTTAAGAGAATGGACACTCCAGCTCATAGAAGCTTTACCATCGAATAACAGATGTGGAAAGTGGTGGGAAGGGGCAGGAGGAACCAACAATGTGAACATCATTTATTGTATAGAAAGGGTGGGGGGGCCTTTTCAATATGTGGTGGACATGTAAAAAGGTAAAAGAATATTGGGAAATTATTTATAATGAGTTGAAAAAAATGTTTAAAATTACCTTCCCCAAAAGACCAGAGTCCTTTTTATTGGGAATAAACCAGACAGAAATTCCTAGGGGTCAGAAAAGCTTGTTTATATATGCAACAACATATATAAACTGTGTTTTGTTTGCCCAAAAATGGAAAATGAGTGAGAGACAAAGAGGATTGGCAACTTAAGATGTTAGAATATGCAGAACTTGCAGGTTTAACACATAGAATAAGAGAGCCAGAAGGACATACATTTAAAGAAGAGTGGAAACATTTATTGAATATATGGAAAATAATTGGACACAAATGAAAACGCTGGCAGCATTAAGATAAATTTAACAGTGTAATTAATGTTTGAATGGTGTAAAAATGGAAAACTGACTTGAATGGTTATAGTAAAATATGCAGGAATGGAAGATATATAAAATGAACCACGGAAAGAGAAGGGAAGTCCTTGGATATCAGTAAGTTTGTAAAATGTTTAATTGAAAAATAATTTAAAAATAATTTAAAAGTTATACATGTAAAACAATGTTAACGTCACTTACGAATAAATTGGGGTTGCTTACTGCTCCATATTTCAAGCTGCAGCTCCACAAAATGGGATCTTCCCACTTTTCCTCCATGTGTTTGTATAGAATTGGTACATTTCATTGATCATTTTGACTTGCAAACCAAATTGGGAGAGCAATCCAAACCCTCCATTGTGTTGGGTTGAGTGGGTATGGATTGAGCTGAGGTGTTCCTCTGCCCAGTTTTATGGGTCTCTACCACCCTCCCCCCGGCAGAGTAACACCAGCACCACTCTGCTGGCATAGACCTCCCACTTCTACCTGCCAAGCAGATGGGTGGAAATGGTGGTGGTTAGTCCCCTGCTGGCAGTAGCTAGCAGAAAGGCTCTAGGCTGGTACAGTAATCTGCCTGGAAAATAATGTGCAGTCTGTGACCCGAAATACTGTCACACTAATCACTCCTGGAAACAGACTGCCCTGGAATTATAGTAGTCAAACTTGCCCAGAAATGCCAATGGAGAGACATCAAAAGGCTACCATGTGGGGAATTAGGTCTCGTGGTGATAAAGAATGACGAGCGGACCATCTGTTAAGTGTCCAAGAAGTTGTGAGGCAAAAGTATTTTTTTAAGTAGTACTCACATTATATGTGATGCTAACACACCCTCTT
This sequence comes from Podarcis erhardii, assembly GCF_964252035.2. Classification (NCBI taxonomy): domain Eukaryota; kingdom Metazoa; phylum Chordata; class Lepidosauria; order Squamata; family Lacertidae; genus Podarcis; species Podarcis erhardii. The sequence continues at coordinate 42,479,918 of NC_138510.1, forward strand.
TCAGGAACACAAAAGGAGAAGGTCTGGAGGTGCCACAAACAGTAATCCATCTGTAGCTGTGACATCTGAATAACTTATGGAACATGCTGGTCATGATTTGGCTGTGTTGCTAGCGTGTTACTGTAATCAAGTGAGAAAAATGGCAGAATAAAATGCATATTTTTGAAATGTGGAAGAATGTAAAACCAATTTAACAAAGCTTTCAGACTGAGCATTGTGGATACTAAGGAATAAAAATGCTCTTGGATGTGAGATATTTTTTAAACACTTCCAGTATTCTGAGTATGATGGTGTATTATTTAAAGAATATGAGTAGGTGGGGTAAATTCCAACTAAGGTACCAGGAAAAGGAGGATAAACCTTGCTACTTCTTGATGGTTTTCCTGCTTTGTGATGTTTATGATGAATTATTTTGACAATGTAATATTCTCTTTAATGTACCATTATTTCATTTTAATATGAGCGCATCACTGCCCTGGGACCTTCCAGTGTAATGTTGATCACAGTAGTACTAAATAAATAAATGAAATTATTAATAAACATCTAAAAAAGGCTTTGTAAGAGTTCAATACTGCAGAATGTTTGAAACCAGTTCTTAGGATGATCTGGTCTAAAAGGGTCTAAAAGTATCACCAAAGGTACTTTTTCTGTGCACAAAAATATGCCCTCGTATGGTGAAATCTGAGACTCTGCATGTACTCAATTATTATCCAAAAGGCATTCAAACACAGCTCCTGTTATATGGGAATATATTCAAGAGAATATTCACCATGCAGAAATTTTAGGAAAAACAATGAATTTGTCACATCAAATTAAGTACCAAATTGAGTGAGATTCCATTAAGGAAATTAATCAACTAATGAAAGGAAAAGTTAACTTTTAAAAGAAAATTCAAAAAGGAGTCAGAGATGGAAATGGTGGTTAATAAATCTATTTGTATTCCAATAGCTCCTAGCCTCCTACATAAAACAGCATACATACTTACGATTCAGAATTACAGGTCAGGCTATAATCTAATCAAGTAAAAGAAGATGGATTTAGTTCCATTGATCTCAGTGGGACTAAGTCATCTTAAATTCAAGTATTTCACTGTATCTTAGATGAAGTTTGCATAGTTTGCCAGAAAATATTTTGAAAATTACATATAGGAGCCTCGGAGCAATTCTAAGCTTAGAATCACAGGGATAAGCAATTTTGGATTCAGTGAATCTCTGGCTCAGCTGGCTGGTTATCAGCTCAGCTGAGCTACACCACTATAACTACCCCATCCCAGCTCAGCTGGGGTACACACATGCTGAGTGTGTGCATAGCAACTTCCTGTGCTTAGGATTTTTGTCAATCACCAGCTGCATGGTCTCAGATAAATTTATCTGTAAGCAAGTTCCACTGTGTTCAATGGACTTTACTATCTAGTAAAGCATTAGGGACTGTAGTCTCAGTAGTCTCAATAGTCTAATGTTTTGAATTCATTCAAGCTAAGGATGTGTTTAGTTACCTTCCCAAATATTTATTGTTTACAGCTACACAGCACCAGTCTGCAAAGCAGACTAAGGGCTGGGTTTTATCAAACCCTCACAACATATTAACAAGCCTACAACCCATTGTTATATATCAAATAATGTTCATAAATATGGGATATGATTCTCAGGTTGGCTTGGAAAGTTTGAGTCAACTAACATAATAATTTATATGGTTTTCTTCATGACTGCCCAAGTGTATTGGACTTCATAAATCCTGTTTGTGAGCAGATTTTAGTAGAGAACCAAATTATTTGAAGACTGCAACTGCTTGTACTATATTTGACAAGGCAAGTACAGTGTGATTTTTTTTGTGTCCCTTTCAACTATGTGCCATCTGTGACCTTTCATTTACAACGAAAGCCAAAACTCAACTGAAAGAAAAGCACACTTAAGCTTTCTAATTTCATTGGTCTTAAGTCCATCATTGGATTGTGGCCAAGGTGCTTGGGCCAAGATTTTTGTTACAGCAGAAATTCAACAACCGTCAAATGAATTCTGCAGCTGTAGTGATTGCTGGGAAATAAGAAGCAAAGAAGTCAACTGAATTACTAAATAATCATTCCATTCCATATATCTTATATCTTCAAATATCTTATCAACTTCACAGAGATACAAATAACTACCCCCCCCCCTGGATACTTGACTGGTGAGTGCTGCAAAAACAATAAAGGGCCATCAACATGATATTCTCTAGATGTTGTTCAACCACAAGTCCAATCATCCCCAACCCCAACCACAGATGGGAACTGTGGTCCAACCATCTGGCTTACCCTGATATAATTGATCACTTTGGACCAGTGCTAATAACATTTTGTATCCAATGAGAATGGCTTCTGGGGTTATTCGCGTAGTTTCATCTGGTTTAATCCATAGAAAAGTTTTTGTCAATACAGATCTTCAATGTAACAGTCAAAAGACTGACTCTTGACAAGCCAAAGATCCACTTCTAAAACATAAGACAAGCCTGCTGGATCATCTAGTCCAGCATCCTGTTTTTACAGCAGCCAAGCAGATGCCTATGGGAAGCCTGTAAACTGGACATGAGAGCAACAGCAAAAGATGATGTTCAAATGAACATCCCCAGGGAATTTTGAACTATTTTGACAAAAATGTTAGAACTTGTACTCTAACAAATATACGATAATGAATCCCACGAATTAAAATGTTACAACTAGATGTATATTAGGCACAGAAGAGGACTCTTTCACCAGATAAGGTTTTTATAATTCTCTTGTGGGGAACAAATTAGTCTTCTTTTGGTGGAATTTGCTCACCTGGCTTCACTTGTTTGATGAAGAAAATGCTGTCCATATGCCATAAGAATCACTCTTGTCAGTCCAGGCACATTATTTGTACACTGCTTTTGTATACAGTATATTCAAAACAGTTCACAACAAACATAGACAAAAGTCGCAAACAAAATATTATAAATACACTAATTACCTCTTTATAAAAGACAATTTCAAAGAGTTTAAAAATATACAGTATACATAATTTTCAAAACCATATAAACAGCAAAATACTGAGGATTATATTTTCTCCTCAAGTTTGGGAAAACATTGCCCTAAGGTTGGGGAGAGCCAAATTCAAATCCCCACTTGGCCATGAAACTCACCGGGTCACCTTAGACCGATCGCTCTCTTTCAGCCTCATCTACCTCACTTTGTAGTGAGGATAAAATGGCCACGAGGCAGGGAGAACCCAGTACCCCCTGTGCTTATTGGAAGAAAGGCAGGATAAACGTAATAAATAAAATATCAAAGCAAATCATTCACAGTTCTTTACTAACATAAAGAGTGATACTCTCTGACCTAGGAATCATGCTGGCTTCTACTCCTTAGGAGTCACAGTAAACAAGCTGTCATGTTATCACACTATTCTCTTCACAGTAATAAAAGTGATTTGTTACATACAATATATTTGGAGATCATAATCTGATGTAGTAGGCAGTCACGGGTAGAGAGTCTAAATTCATGCCAAGGATGTGGTCATGGCACTATGACCCATAAACTAGTTGAAGATTTCCAGGAACGGAGCCCAACACAAGTTCTGTCATGTTAGCTGCTATTTGACAAGGAGAGCCAGGTTTTGGTGTCTAGCTGTTCTCACAGAAGAATCAATCACAAGCCTGGCTGGCTGTTTCAAAATAATGTTTTGGTTTAAATGTGGGCATTTGTATTGGAGGGGAAACAAAACAATGATACACAGGGCTAAATGACAGCCCTGTAGTCCAAAATCTCTCCCAAATTCTCCACAGTTGCATTAGGAATCCGGCCTTCAAAATGCCCTTTTTCTGGAACCTCCTCTAGAAAGTGTTGTCCCTGCAGGGCCAGCCATTTCTGGTGAACCCGGGGGCAATGCTTGTTTGATTTTTAGAGAATGAGCTTTTATTTGAGGTATTTTGTGTCCCTAAAATGTTATTGGCAGACACAGAGCTGGACTTCACTTGATTAGGCATAATGTTCCAACCTGGGCCTACTAAACTAGTTTTCTCTTCCTGTCAAAGAGAAGGTGGGGGGCGGGCTGCTGCACCTTCTTGCCATGAGGGTCTGGTTAGGCAGAGCTGGCATTGTGGTGGCCAGGTCTGCAATGGTGGCTTCTGTTTTTTGCTGGGTTGGAGGACATGATCGAGTACAAAGTAAGTGATGCATCTCAATGGACTGAGTGAAAAATGTGGGGCAGTGTAAAGTGGTAGCACAAGTATTTGGGAACATTATCCTACTGCTTTTTGCTACCCTTCAGAGTTTTCCCTGGAGTCATCCATGCCCACTTTTCCTAGCCTAAACTGGGACTAATATATTATCTCTCTCTTCTCCTTGTAGATGCTAGCCTCCTTGGGCCTGTCATTTCTTGAAGGGTTACAAAAACACCAGCCTCAAAAGCAACAACAAAACTTGAGGCAGTTGAAGCAGAAATAATTCTGGAGTTCAGACAGGCAGGCATTCAAGACTCAGGATAAAAACAGGCAAGAAAGAGTCCCAAGAAATACAATAGCAAAGAAAGAAAAACCAGGCCGGTAAAGCCAGCAGACCACCACCCAAATGCAAGCTTAAATATGAATGTCAGCTGACGGGGGGGGGGGGGAATGATATATCTGTATTATTCTTTGCTTTTGTCCAGTTGCCAGAAAAAGAACAATACTGCTTACCCCTCTCCCTCCCCGTTTTGTTTTTATTTTGAAACAAGACGCCTTAGTTGATCAACATTTGTGCTTGATTCTCCAGGTTTAGACATACCCCAAACTTCTGCGATCTAGACTGAATCTACCCCTGCACTGAAAAGGACACCAACCCAAGGCCCAGGCCTCAGACAGGTACCAGTTTCCTATATATATATATATATATATATATATATATATATATATATACACACACACACACACACACACACACAACAACAACAACAACCAAACAAGGAGCTGACAGTGCTGCTTCTAACTAAAAGCACCCTCGATCTCCCAGGATGTTGAAAACAACCCTGTCTCACATACGTAGTTTTAATCATATATTCCAGGGACCGGGGCAGTCCTACCGAACATACTACACTGGAATAAGAGATTTTAAAATTGTAGTCTGCTTAGACACATTCAGTAAGACTGTTTGTTCAAAGGAAATGTTTTTAATAGGGCATGGCCTAGTGATACTGAAACACAAGCAAGAGATAATAGGGTCAACACTAAATACAGTAACTGCTATAGAAACCTATTGCATGTAATAACCACATTTTTAAAAAATAATATTTCCAATACCTGACTCAAACTGATGAATTTTAAGTCTAAACTGGAAATAAAGGGGGAAAGCCAAACATGGAATTGGATTTACTGTCATGATGCATTAAGTTAAATAAAGAGCAGAAGGAGCAGTATCTTAAGTATGTGAGTCTTACCCATTTAATCCCCCATCATTGGATTAGAACACTCTACAAATAATAATCCGATAAAAATATGTCTTTTTATGAGGGTTTTTATGATACCAAAGTATTAATATTTTCAAAGAAAATGAGGAGGGGGAAAGGCTAATTGGTTTTCGCCTTTTGTGATGTTAACCATCTATATCAGGCTGACTTTCTTTGACCCTTGGCCAACCCTCCAATGACCACATGCCAGCAGTCGGTGTGTCCAAAAGTGGGTGAGGACACGATTTCTCCATAAGCTCTTCACTGTCAAATATGACTATTGTTGCATGTTACCTGTCAAATGCTTAATATCATTGTGTACTCTTATTATGTATTATTATTTATGGTGTTCATATCCTGCTCTTCTTCTGTAGGAGCCTATTGTCATATACTGCAAAATATCAACTATTTTTTCAGGTATAAAATATTGAAAACAAATATGATTGGGTGTATAACAGAGATATAAAATACACTCCTTGAAAGTTTGGTTAATATTTAACTACCCAGATATTACCTGAAGAATATTTAACTTCACAAAGGATAAGTTTGAGAAGAATGTCAAGGAGCAAATATATTTCAGTTCTAGTCTATTGGATCAATAGAAAAGTGAAAGTGATTCTGGGATATGCTATAAATGTTGCTTTTTAAAAAGCAGCTGATGAATAAGTAGATATGTTTTAACAGCTGTTAAAATATTACATCACCAAAAGACTTGGAAAAATTAAATGTTCCTCCCCAAAGAACTCCCCAGGGTGTTTTATATTCTGTACAAGAAGCCATCTTTCACAATGTGCTTGATACAGGGCCATGCATCTGTTAAATGATCATTGCTCCATTTTTAAAGATTATTAGCATGTTCTGTTTATATTCAATTTAGATTGTGTTCCCAATACTATGTTCAAAAACAAAACGAAATTACAATTTTTAAAGCCATCCTGATTGTCACTATTTTGATAGATGCCTCTTGAAATTTAAACTTCATGTGCACAAGGAGTTGTTGTTCTTCAGCTTTCAGCCACATTCCCACCAGGCATCTAAAAACTGGACTATGGTGACTGCAGCTCGACTAGAACACACATACTGTATGTAACTACATGTACATCACCATAGTTCACAGTCATTTAATGATTAAGTATAATAACAGTGCTGGTAAACTACATTTTTTTCTAGTTATCTTTCACCAAAATAACACAATCATTACTGTTTAATTAAATTAAGCCATTAAACTACAATTCTTATGTTACACCACCTAAATGAAAATTATTACATTGCATTCCTCATTGAACATAATCCAATTTAAAACAAAAAACTTTCCCTACTGCGGTTCCCCCTGAGAAGGGCACTGCCTGCTGGAGCAGAGGTGCTACAGCAGCTGACAGAACCAGCCAGTGTAGCGACTAAAAACCCACCCTGTCAATTTCCCCAGTGCTCCTGATTATGTTTAGAAGCAGATGTCCCCACTTGGATTCAGGTTTCAAATCCCTGTGGAAAAGTCCAAATTAGGGGTAAGAGGATCAGAGACTGGGCAATTCATTATTTTACACCCAGGTGGCATTAAAATGTGTGGGTGTAGTATTGTTAGCAGAAGAGTTTGACAGGTGTGAGAATTTGATAGCTTAGTTACTGAAAACAGCACCCGATTGCATCTCCCAGTATGTTGCCAAGCACAATTCAAAGTGTTGGTGCTGACCTTTAAAGCCCTAAACGGCCTCGGCCCAGTATCCCTGAAGGAGCGTCTCCACCCCCATCGTTCAGCCAGGACACTGAGGTCCAGCTCCGAGAGCCTTCTGGCGGTTCCCTCCCTGCGAGAAGTAAAGCTACAGGGAACTAGCCAGAGCCTTGGCAGCCCTGTTTAGGGAAGTTTTTAATGTTTGCTGTTTTATGGATTTATTATTATTATTATTATTCTGTTGGGAGTCACCCAGAGTGGCTGGGGAAACCCAGCCAGATGGGTGGGGCATAAATATTATTATTAGTATTATTATTTTATTTATTATTATTTGGACACCTGTGTCTTCAGCCAAGAGATCTGATGGACTTGATTTTAAAATGATGGGTTTTGTGTTTTTTTGGTTTTTTTAAGTTACCATAATATTTGGAATAGCATGGTCATCATAAAAACCTATAGGAAGGAAAATCTGATAAGGTAGGTTTTGATGTGGGCTTCATGGAGCCAGGGACCCCGATCCAACTGACAGAATCCATTGTGTGTGACTGTGTCACTTGCAGGGTCAATAATGGGGGCGAAATTGGATCCACATTCACTTCCAAGTGTGGTTACAGTCTATACCTCACCATATTGTTCCACCATCATTCCAGAGTGGCACCTCCTCCCCTGCAAAAAGAAGAAAAAATGCACAGAGAGTTTTGTTTATTTAAATTAAAAACATATAAACTGCACTTTCATGGAAAAATAAGAAGGTGGTGTACAGCATGAGAATATAATGCTACAATAAAAACATCAGTACAAACATTAAAAGCAGATCTGTAAAATTAGTTGGTTAAGAAAATGAACATTTATTGGATTGAGATGTACAGCACCCATACTTCAAGGTGCATTTGAATTACACTCTTCAAAGAAGGAATGATACACATGTAGATGTCTGGTTTCTCTCACAGATTTCCTTAGTTGAATAACAAAAAGTTGAAGTTTATGCCTCACACTTCTCTTGGGGCAGCTCCTAGTCAGAGGGATTTCAGCCCAAGAGAGTTCTGAAAGCCAGAAAGTGAGAGAGAGAGGAAGTAAGTAATTATTTTGGAGACAAGACCTATGACAAGAGTAATAGGAAGAAAGAGCCAATATCTTAAGATCAGTGGTTGATAAATAAAACATGTTGTTCTCCAACTGGATCACTGTTGTCTCCTATTCTGGACTGAGCTGCTGGAGTAGGCCACAAAGCTACATAATGCTTGTGTCTGGGAGTGTGATCAAAACTTAGCAGGCGGTGGATAAAATGACTGACGAGATCAACAATGGGTGTCTTGTAAGAAACTTCCTCACGCCGAGTCGGACCAGTGGCCCACCTAGCTCAGTACTGACTGAACACAGTCAGCAGTTCTCCAGCGTTCCAGACAGGGAAGCTTTCCCAGCCCTAACTGCAGACACCAGGAATTAAACCCAAGACCTTTGCTCTGCAAAGCACCAACATTCAGTGTAAGAAAGTCGGGGAGGGAGGGGAAGAAGGAAAACAGATTGCATCTGCTCATTTATTTTTCCCGCTCCAAGATATCCCCCCCCCCCCGCCCATGAGTTTCCAAATAAGGGGGCCAATCTACAAGTCTTATCCAATTCTGTGGGTATGTATGTATGTATGTATGTATGTATGTATGTATATTTTTTAAAACTTTTTTTTTAAAAATGCAGCTTGCAGTGCTGCAAGCTTAAGGGGAAGATTGGCATGGGGAGGGAGGCTCCTTTTAAAAATGGCATGAGGGGAGAAGATTAAGAATTGCTTCTACTCGCCGCGCCAGCAGTCTACTTCATACTGAAGCCTCAGTTTGAACAACACCCATGGATAAGTCACAGAAGTATGTGTAACTTGAAGTTGCACCCTCAATATTTTAAATCCAGAGGAACATGTTCTATTTAATGCATTAAAAAAACAAACGCAACCTTGCAAATTAGGAGTAAAATATGCAATTTTTCTTCGACAGGACGCAGGTTCTGCACTTACTTTTTCTATTAAAAATAGAGCCCATCAGATACAAGCCCCTGCATTTTTAAGCAAAGCCCCTGTATTTTAAGGAAAATTCAGTAGCATTTCAAACATGTGACTAGCAGAGCAAGGGTACAGTTAGCCAAAGCAGTTGCAATTTAATCAGGTGTTCACGTTATTTGCTGAATTACTGACAAAGGCGTAGTTGACTGAAACAAACTTATGGCTTTGAAGAGTTCATTCTCATGGCACAGCCTTTGAATTATTTTTTCCGTCCATGTGACCTTTTGCTTCATCAATATTCATGCATTCACTTGTTATCTTAGAGGAGAAAATGTCATTTTAGGAAATAAAATCCAAGAAGCACAGAGTACCAATAGGTCAACAGCATGCTTATGCCTAATGAACCACAGACAGTGCTGCAGATGTAAAAATTAAGAATCTCTCACAAATGGTTTCCAAGACAAGGTGCTGAAGCCTCGGCAGCAATGCAAGAACTGTGTCTAGAGCCTCAGCTATGAATATGGTTCAGATCTGTACTGAGTAAGGTGGGAGTTTTTATTTCCACTATGGGAGCCTAATTAACCCAAAGACCCCACAGCACAGCCACCTGCTGCAAGGCAGGATCCGCTACCCATTATCCAGGAGATCAAGCCTAACAAAGAAGAGAACACAAGCTCTACAGAAAGGTACTGATAGAACAAATAGCCCCTGCTAAATCAACCCAGCCCCAAATCCCATTCCAGATTTCCTGGCAAAAAACTCCTTCCTCAGCTCATGCAAACTCCAAGAATCTCTAATTTATTTTAAGAAAGAAAACAGGATTCTGGTCCTCAAGATGGCATATATTTGAAATATTGGGCCAGGAGAGTGCTAGATATACAAGCCTGAACCCTGAACCTTTGACCTTTTGCAAACACATTCCAGACATGGAATCACAGAATTGGAAGTGACCCTGAGGATCATCTAGTCCAGCGGTTCTCAATTTTTGGGTCCCCAGATGTTGTTGGACTACAACTCCCATCATCCCTGAGCTCTGGCCTTGCTAGCTAGGGGTGATGGGAGTAGTAGTTCAACAACATCTGGGGATCCACAGGCTGAGAAAGGCTGATCAGGTCCAACCCCCTGCAGTGCAGGAATATGCAGCCATCCCATACAAGGATCGAACCTGCAGCTTTGGCATTATCAGTACCATACTGAGCTAGACATGGGTCATTCCAAAGGTCCATCCAATATCCTCTTCTTACACTGGCCAACCAGCTGCATGGGGGAATCCAGCAAGCATTTGTGATTCCCAGCAACTGGTATATGATTGTGAAGGTAGAGCAAGACTATTATTGACCTCCCATAGGCATCTGGTTGGCCCCTGTGAGAACACAATGCCAGGTTAAATGGACTTTTGTCCTGATCCGGCAGGGTTCTTATTATGTGCTTATTTTCTTAGATATATGTGCCTGAAACGTGTTTGCAAAATGTCAGTGGTTCAGAGGACAAAGTTAGTGCATCCTGCAATCTCATGACTCAGTATTAAATATTCCTCTAGGCATTCATGTTTTACTGTCCCTTCTTTATCTATATACAGTGGTACCTCGGGTTAAGAACTTAATTCGTTCTGGAGGTCCATTCTTAACCTGAAACTGTTCTTAACCTGAAGCACCACATTAGCTAATGGGGCCTCCCGCTGCCGCCGTGCCACCGAAGCACGATTTCTGTTCTCATCCTGAAGCAAAGTTCTTAACCCCAGGTAATATTTATGGGTTAGTGGAGTCTGTAACCTTAAGCGTATATAACCTGAAGCATATGAAACCCGAGGTACCAGTGTAATGTTCACATTAATATACAGATATCAGGTATATGACATACAATTTAAGCTTGCCATGATTTTTCTGAAAGCAGGAGAACCCCTGAGGCTCTGAAGTCCCTTGGGATCCATAGTGGGAGGACAGAAGCACTCTCACTAATTAATTTCTTTGCCCATTGTTACAAGCCAGATGGATACAGAGCCTAATGTTTATCTCAGAAAATGCTGTTTGTGAGTCGAGGCCCCGCTCCCTGCTTTGTGATGAAATAAGACACAAGGATACAAGTATTTTAGGTTAATGGGCTAAAAAAGGCCACAACTTTATTGGTTACAGAATGTGAGTGGTATTGGCTTAGGCATTGGATCCAAACAGACTATACTTGACTCCTGGCCACTCTGCAGGGTTAACAACCTGTAGGGGGAGCTTGTTGATGCAAATCAACTGGAAGCTTTCCCCTAGAGTCACCGAGGGTCTTGTGCCATGGCCCTAGCCACCACCTTGGCAGGCACCACAACCGCCAGATCCCTTTAACAGAATAACCTACAAAGGGAGGGGTAGGTGATGGCCACAACCTCCCCTCCAACATGCAACACATTTTCCAATTCCTAACTGCCAAACCTTACAAAGTTGTGATGATTTGCTACAAGGTAGGTGAAAAACTAGGGATGTGGGTGGCGCTGTGGGTTAAACCACAGAGCCTAGGACTTGCCGATCAGAAGGTTGGCGGTTTGAATCCCCATGACGGGGTGAGCTCCCATTGCTCGGTCCCTGCTCCTGCCAACCTAGCAGTTCGAAAGCACGTCAAAGTGCAAGTAGATAAATAGGTACCGCTCCGGCGGGAAGGTAAATGGCGTTTCCGTGACCTGGAAACTGTATGCCGGCTCCCTTGGCCAATACAGTGAGATGAGCGCCGCAACCCCAGAGTCGGCCACGACTGGACCTAATGGTCAGGGGTCTCTTTACCTTTACCTTAGGTGAAAAACCAACTGGCTGGTGCCAATCTGCCAAGTGGAAAAAATTCCTACCAGGCCCCTTGAACAGGCAACCAACTGAGGTCCATAGCAAGGTCAGGTGCTGAAGCAAAATCTAGAGGGAGGGAGGGCAGGTGATCCAAGGAAGCAGGAACAAAACAAGGAAGAGCTTGTGGGCCTGCAGCTGTTTAAATGCGGCTAAACTACACCCGGCCAGATTGGCTGGCTGGGGGGGGGGCATGAGGTGGGCCCAGGACTCCAGTGATGCAGGGGGCCTGGCCACACACCGCTGCGAGCGCGGGAAGCGATTCCTGCTCACAACCCCTCCCCTCGGGGAAGAGGAGAGGCTATACTATAAGGCTCATAGTGGGATCTAACTAATTTGATTCAGTGGATACCCCTTAGAATCATAGAATCATAGAGTTGGAAGAGACCACAAGGGCCATCGAGTCCAACCCCCTGCCAAGCAGGAAACACCATCAGAGCACTCCTGACATATGGTTGTCAAGCCTCTGCTTAAAGACCTCCAAAGAAGGAGACTCCACCACACTCCTCGGCAGCAAATTCCACTGTCGAACAGCTCTTACTGTCAGGAAGTTCTTCCTAATGTTTAGGTGGAATCTTTTTTCTTGTAGTTTGGAACCATTGCTCCATGTCCGCTTCTCTGGAGCAGCAGAAAACAACCTTTCTCCCTCCTCTATGTGACATCCTTTTATATATTTGAACATGGCTATCATATCACCCCTTAACCTCCTCTTCTCCAGGCTAAACATGCCCAGCTCCCTTAGCCGTTCTTCATAAGGCATCATTTCCAGGCCTTTGGTTGCCCTCCTCTGGACACGTTCCAGTTTGTCCGTGTCCTTCTTGAACTGTGGTGCCCAGAACTGGACACAGTACTCCAGGTGAGGTCTGACCAGAGCAGAATACAGTGGCACTATTACTTCCCTTGATCTAGATGCAATACTCCTATTGATGCAGCCCAGAATTGCATTGGCTTTTTTAGCTGCCGTGTCACACTGTTGGCTCATGTCAAGTTTGTGGTCAACCAAGACTCCTAGATCCTTTTCCCATGTACTGCTCTCAAGCCAGGTGTCACCCATCTTGTATTTGTGCCTCTCATTTTTTTTGCCCAAGTGCAATACTTTACATTTCTCCCTGTTAAAATTCATCTTGTTTGTTTTGGCCCAGTTCTCTAATCTGTCAAGGTCATTTTGAAGTTTGATCCTGTCCTCTGGGGTGTTAGCCACCCCTCCCAGTTTGGTGTCATCTGCAAATTTGATCAGGATGCCCTTGAGTCCATCATCCAAGTCGTTGATAAAGATGTTGAATAAGACGGGGCCCAATAATGCTTGTGTCTGGGAGTGTATCAAAACTTAGCAGGCGGTGGATAAAATGACTGACGAGATCAACAATGGGTGTCTTGTAAGAATCTTCCTCACACCGAGTCGGACCAGTGGCCCACCTAGCTCAGTACTGACTGAACACAGTACTGGTTTATTTCCTGTTGCATTGCAAGACCTCATTCAACTGTGCATCTATCATTTGTGAGACTGAAATGTGGTGCTTTTGCTGAATTCCTTAATATAGAAGGCCATAGGATGCAATGAATGCATGGCAGGAGCATGGCATGATATATATGAGCTAGTGTGGTATAGTGGTCAGAGTGTCAGACCAGGACCTGGGGAACCAGGGTTCATATCTCCACTCAACCATGAAGTGCACTGGGGGACCTTGGACCAGTCACTGCCTCTCAGCCTAACCTACTTCACAGGGCTGTTGTGAGGAATAAATGAGGAGGGAGAGAACCATGTAAGATATATTGAGCTCCTTGGAGAAAAGGGGGGCTATAAAAGGGGGGGCTATAAATACAATCCATCAACTAACTGACTAACTAAATATAGTGAACAGAACCAGAGGCTTTCATTAAGATCTGTCTCCCTATACCCCAAGGCTTCCTCTTCACACCCAAGTGAACCAGAAATCTAGAAACCTCAGGGGTTTTTCTCATAAGAAAGGCATGCCTAGCTTAGCATCTGGTTCTCACAGTGGCCAGCTAGATCATTCCTGTCTCCTGTACCATGACATCACCTCCCGTCTTGCCCATTTTTTGTTATTTTTCAAAAGAAGGAAGGAAATTCCCCATAGGAATTAGTGGACTTTAATCAGCTTCATTAGCCAGGCAGGCTGGCCCTGGAGGATAGGAGGATGTACTGGAAGTAGGGATAGGCAAGGAAAACATTTCATGGGGAAGATGGAGCTTCTCTGAGAGATCAATTAAGTACATATAAATACAGTAATGTCATTGATCAGCATTGCTGTGTGCCCCAATGGAGCAACAGTTTCCTTCAATCAGCTAGGGACCATCCATATATCATGTCCTGCATCAATGTTTGGAAATGTAGGATGCTGTCTTGCTCAGTCTAGACTAGTCTCACAGGCAGAAACTCTCTAGGGTTTCAAAGGAGGAGTTTTTCTGAGCCCTACCTGGAAGTGCCAGAGGCCTCTGCATGCAAAACCTGTGTCCTCCCACTGAACTACAGCCCCACCTGATGTTGCAGAGGCAGTATCAGTGTTGCTGTGCCAAAAACAAGGCTTGGATAATGGTTAAAACTGCAAATCCCCACACCTACACCATGTTTGATATCCCCCAAAAGGATTTCTCAAAATGAGGAAAGGCCAATAATGCAGTTTAACACAAAGTGGGACATTTTAGGACAAAACCTCTAACTTCAGATATACAGTGCTGGAATCTAAATTGTCTATGACTCTGCAGGAAATTGATGTTGGAATTTAAGTGGAAAATCAGATGTAAACATTGCACCAAAAGTAAAGGAAATCCTTATACCATTATACAGATCTGTGCTTTGGTCACATTTATAATGTTCTAGTTGTTGGAAAAGGTGCAGAAAAGGGCTGGTCAAGGGTAGCAGCTCTTTCCCAGTGAAGGAATATCTAAAATGTTTGCTAAGGGCAGAAAAATGCAAATAAAGGAGAGATATTATAGATATTTATAAAGTTATAAAGAGTATGGAGAGAGGGGGCAGCTGCGAATACGCTCGTATTGTTTATTCCATTTGTTGTACTCTGTTGCCATCTGTTGTCAGACTCTTGATATAGTATATTTCCCTTCTGTGTGTATATTTCCCCCTTTACATTTTTACCTCCACCCTGTTTCACTGGAGTGCCAAAATAAGTGCTCACTGCAGTGAAGTTCATAAAACTGCTTCCTCCCTGGAGAAGGGCACTAAAGTAAATAAACTGGGCTGTTTTACTGTTCCACCAACCTCCAAGACACACTTTTAAATAAATGGTCCCCTCCTGCAATAAATTGCTATATAAATGAGCACAGGAAGCTGTGTTATACTGAGTCAGACCACTGGTCCATCTTGCTCAATATTGTCTACTCTGACTGGCAGCAGACTTCTAAGATTTCAGGAAGGAGTTTTTCCAAATCCTGCGTGGAGATGCCAATGGGGATTGAACCAGGAACTTTCTGCTTGCAAGACAGATGCTCTACCACTGAGCTACAACCTTTCAGGTGATTTTTTAAAACAAAAATTCCATCTTCTGATTGAGAAGGGCAATGAGCATGCCCTCATGGGACGTCTTCAAGCAAAAGTTGGATAACCATCAATTAGGGATGCTATTTGTTTGAATTCTTTGCACCAAACAAAAGATTGAACTATATGGCCTATCCTGCAATGCTTCCTCTTCCAACTCAATGATTCTATTAACTTTCTATTATTTTTATCTAGCATGTGCTGAAACCTTCCAATAATATTTTTTTATTTTATAAAATACTGCTGCACAGCCCAAAGCTTTTCCTGTGACTCAATTTTCACTGGACATGTTATCTAAAAATTTAATGGCAGTCTAAAAGATCAAAAGTGGAAAACTTTTAAAAATAATAATAATAATAAGAGTTTGGATTTGATATCCCACCTTTCACTCCCCTTCAGGAGTCTCAAAGCGGCTGACATTCTCCTTTCCCTTCCTCCCCCACAACAAACACTCTGTGAGGTGAGTGGGGCTGCTTGCAAGTTCAACTCGAAGATCAGTGTTACAGTGTGTGTGAATGCTAGTACCTTGGAAAAAGCTTCATTAGTTCTCTGCTACATCATAGGAGAATACTTTGCCAGTGTCTTGATACCTTTATGGAAAATGATAATGTTTCACTTAAAACATCCCACATCTATTCAGCCCTCTCAGGGAGGGAGCAGTTCAGAGGTTAGAGGAAGCATGAATGTGCTTCAAATCTAGTACATTGTACAGTACTAGCAAACCTAGTACAATGAATCTGGCTTGCTTGCTATGGCTACTTCCATTTTACTGCTTGAACTACATTTGGAAAGCCAAAAAACCTCCACAAATTTAGTCATATTGCTATTTATGTACACTGCATGTTAACAAAAAATGGTGAAGAAAGGCATCTGTCTATATCAGGAATGGGAAATCTGTAGTTCTCTAGATGTTGCTGAACTCTTTATCATCCCCAGCCAAAAGTCAGGGACGGTGGAAGTTATAGCCCAACAACATCTGCAGGACCACAAGTCCCTCATCCCTTCCTTAAGTCATCCTTTGCCTTACTATATTTTGTTTCATCATTCTGCTTCTTTAAAATAAATTGGTACTTTTATTTAATATATCCACATTATATGCCAGGCTTGTTAAATGCTCTCTTGATATAGGCTCTCTATTGCGGATTGTCTATTTCCCTGATATAATTAAGTATAGCTTGATGGCAGCAATTAAGACATGTTCCTTCTTATCAAGTTAAGACAATGTAAAGGATACCGGTGCAAATTCAACAGGGGGAAAGTTTGAAGCTCGTAAAGAAGAGAATTTAAAAGACCCATTATATTTGCACTTTTATCTGTGTTTCCTTTGTCGCAGAGGGAATCTGTGTATCCTAGATTCCTGGATAATGTTAGGGATCCCAAAGAATCAAACCATAGCCCAAACCCAATCTGAGAATGAGAAATTCTGCAGGATACCAAGAAGAAAAAGTAACCAACACTTGACTGTACTGTTTTCTGCCCCAAAAGACAAGTGCACTTTCTTGTAAGTAAAGAAGTGATTATTTATTATTGCAGACTCAGCATTGTGGGAAGAGAAGCATATAGTCCAGATGTTTTTACAAGGTAAAGGGGAAGTCATAAAAAGACCAATTCAGAATCAAGGTCAAGTTTCAGATGCCCAAGTTCAGTAAACAGGTTTCAAGACTACATGTGAGCTGTGAAGTTGCTCAAATGAATTTCCCTACCTCCCTGCTAAGCTTTTAAGCAGAAGTGGAGAATGCCCAGCTACTCATCACTCCAGGAATTCATGGCCTGAAGGCAGGCACTGCCCAGGGAAAGTCTGCCTCTCCCTGGGAGACATTGCCAGATCCACCTTCTCATTCTCATTCTCTGGCAGGGATACAACCACCAAATTCTCAAATGGCCCCCTCTCTTCTGTGGGTGTGTTGTTGTTGTTGTTGTTGTTGTTGTTGTTGTTGTTGTTGTTGTTGTTTCTGCCTTATATAAAGCACTAATGGAACCTCTGTAATACCTGCTTATTTAGAGACATTAAAAGTTATTGGAAGTCATTCGTACACCTCTATTTATTTCAACTACTACAAATCAATGGGATGCAGTGATTGGTCTGGGAGCACAAATCCTGTAAAAGTTATGAGGCTTCTGGTGTGTGGATGTGATCAGTGCCTGGATGGGAAGCTGCTAGGAGCTCACATAAACCATTCTGGGCTTCCTAAAGGATACACGTAAATCAGGGAAGAGCAACTTGTCACCCTCCAGATGTTAGACTCCAACTCCCATCAGCCCCACCTAGCATAGCAACATCTGGAGGGCCACAAGTTCCTAACCCTTGATATACATCACCACCACCATCCATAGTACACTGACTCGTCTCCCACGTACAACAGCTGAAGAACCTACAGTACTTTCTATTTTGTAGTTGATGTTATTGGATGATGTGATAGGTTGTAGCCACTAGGTAGCAGTAGAACATCAATGTTGAATATAATGCAACTTTAATTTACTCTGAAATATGGAGGAAAGTGGTGGAAAAGGGGGAATGGGAAATGTGTTAGATGCAAGAATCAATAGAATTATTCCTTTCTAGATGCCTACTCCATGGTTACCACAGGCATCTTTGATCTTGTTTGGGTGTCATTGTACTGGGCATATTTCTAGGTGTGGAACAAGGTATTTTAAAATCGAAGTTTCATATTCAAGGCCAGGTCGGCAATCTAGACTTGGTAGTGATGTGGTGAAGCCAATATTAGTTGTCATATTTTGTGCACACTCTGCCATGGTTTCCTATGCTTGTGCCAGGATGTGGAAGGCTGTGGTCTTGACAAATAGTGGAGCATTGACAAGTTTGGCCACTATGTCAAGAAATAAATAAATAAAAATTAATGGCTTAATCATAGACCACACCAACATTGGAGATAAAAGTTTATTATGACATTATTCATGCTATGTCTGCAGACATCTAATTCCCTCAGCATTGTGGTTCTCTTCTGAAGTGAGTGTTCCCCTCTAAACATCCATTCTACTGATGCTTCCAAAATCACTACAGTTGTGTAATATTTTTGTCAAATTACATTCTTGGTTCAACTGTGTTGCTATTGAATACTTTAATCATGCATTGACTTATTGATATTTAAAAGGGATTTGCTCGAGCCAAATGAAACTCGCAAATTATGGGAAATGAGCATGATTCTGTGTGCCTGCTGTCAAAA
Organism: Podarcis erhardii; assembly: GCF_964252035.2. NCBI lineage: Eukaryota > Metazoa > Chordata > Lepidosauria > Squamata > Lacertidae > Podarcis > Podarcis erhardii. The sequence continues at coordinate 42,498,506 of NC_138510.1, forward strand.
TATCTTCACCAAAGAAAGATTTTTATTCCTCTAATATGTGTATAATTACTGTCTACATTAGATAGTAGGAAGTAAGGTTTCTGTAGTTTTCACAAGTTATGCGTTTACCTTCTCTCATTGTATATTGTTGTACTGATGGATATTTTTATTATTTCTATCTATAGTCATGGTTTTCAGCCTTTTGGAGTCCACAGCTCCCTTGACCAAATACATTCTTCCTGCGGCACCCCTGTGGAGCTCAGGAGCACCAGTTATGTCGCCCCTTGCCTGCAGAGCAGGCAGCCTCTCACCCTTTTTTGAACATGCTCCCTTGTGGCGTGTTCCCTCAGCCTCCTCTCCTCTTCTCTCTCCTTGGGAGTCCTCCAAGCAGCTGTTGCTGCCACCCGTGGTCTCTGAGCTGCCCCGCCCCTGCCCCAAAGAGAGGTGCCTCCTCACACTGCCCCACAGGGACCTGGTCTGGTGGACTGGCTGGCCAGGCTCCCTCACCTGCTTGCTTGCTTGCTTGCTTGCTTACTCCAAGGCTTCCTTAGCTACTGGCAACCAGCACCCCCTGGCCAGCCCCAGAGGCACCATTTGCCTGGGGCGCTTGTAGCCAGGGCTCCTGCAACAAACAGCTGTGCAAGCCTTTGGGAGGCAGAGAGACAAGAGGGCATCAGAGGAGGAAGGGAAGGAAAGGGGGACAGAGGCCAGTGTTGCCCGCGGCACCCCTGACCATCATTCAAGGCACCCCAGGGTGCCACGGCACACTGGTTGAAAACCACTGCTGAAAACGTTGGCAGCATTAAGGTAAATTCAACAGTGTTTATAAGTTTTGATGGATGTAATAATGGAATACTGTGTGCTTTAGTTTATGTAAAATATGCAGGGATTTATGTTATGCAAAATGAACCATGGAAAGAGAAGAAGGGACGTCATCGATATTTTAAGGTTGTTTAAATGAATATTCGAAATTGTAAAACAGGAAAAAAAAAATCTTCCTCTCGGTACTAGTAGTAGGGGACAGCTAATAAAGTGTTGGAAATTTCAAGACAGACAAAAAAAAAATACTTCTTCACACAGTGCATAGTTTAAATATAGAATTTGCTCCCACAAGATGGAGTGAGGGTCACCAATCTGGATAGTTTTAAAAAAGGACAAGGCTATCAATGGCAACTAGCCAATGGCAACTAGCCTTCACTTTCAGGATCTGAATGCCAGCAGGTAGGAACTTTAGGTTCCTAGGAACTGCAGGGCAGAACACGGTTGCACCCAGATCCTGCTTGCAGGCTACCTATGTGCACCTGGTTGGTCACTGTGAGAACAGAATGTTGGACTAGATGGCCCTTTAGCCTGATCCAGCAGGACTCTTTTTATGCTCTTACTATAAAATGTTTTTTTAATAATAATAAATGATATTGCATCAGCTCGGGTAGGCAGAAGCATACCCACGTAGGCCAAGGTGCTCACAACAGGTCTATGGCGTCTGTCACACTCTAGATGGTCATTTATTTGGGGTGGGGGCTGATTTTCAGGGCTCTCGACTTTGACCCTGAAGTCCAGCCCTAGTAATTACAGGTATACCCCACTCCCCATAGTGCGCTATGAGGTAAGGCAGTGGTGCTTACCTGACCTCTTGGCAGTGGGGGCACTGCTGTTTACTGAATGGGAGAGTAGAAGGGCCAAGGAAAGGAAGGCTGGCACTGTGCAAAGTCTCATCTGCTACTGCTCACAACATTTTTTGCTTCATAGAACTCCAGGTGTGCACATAGAGTTTCCAGGTGAGTCTTCTATCTAGGCATTGATCAGATCCAAACCTTATTAACTGCAGCAAGGTTGCTGCCTCATGTGCCTTCAGATCATGTCCTGAACAGATTAACTGTCTGGCTTTCAATTGATTTCATCAATTAATTAATCACTTACAGACATAGGTTTTTCCTCCCCCCCCCCCAAAAAAATCCACAATAAGATAGTTGGAAGCAGGTTGCAAGCCACTTCTGTTAATGATTTTGTGACATAGAATGCTCTTGGTGTTAAAGTCCAGGTGGCAAAGTGGTCAGTTATGCCTTCTAGAAGGCCACAAATCCAAGTTTGTGGAAGAAGCAGATTTCAAAGCAAACAAATAAAAAGCACATCTTGCTATATCTAGAAACTAAGTTGCTACCACATACATATTTTGAAAAGTCAGGCTTCTGCAATTGCTTTTCCCTGGAAACGTTATCGATTGTGGTCTGTAGGTGGCAGAAACTTTCTGCAATAAATGTGCTCCGATTTCTTTGACAGAAAAGCACTGTTGGTTACCATTTTGATAACACTAGCTCTATAGAAAGGAACACTGACCCCAAGATTTCCATGGGAGCCAGCTGACACAAATATATTCCGGGAAATAGCAGGAGAGTACATAACAGGATTCTGCCTCCCCCCCTCCCTGACTGCCTGACAATACAACTCCCAAAGCATCAAGGAATCAAAAGCGGCAAGAAATCCAAGCCTCAGTCAGCTCATGATGATTTTTGACATCTTCACCAGAGGCTTCTTGGAGGCTATGAAAACAAGCTGCTACTTCACCAGATCTTAACCCTTTTGACCCTCACATGTAAAAATACAGAGGGTGGCAAGAAGCCAAACCCCAGGAGCTTTGCTAGTTTCTTAAAAGACATGGTGCACAGACCTATGGCGTAGATTAACATAAAATTTGCATGTACTCATTTAAATGTAGGAATTTAATTTTAGGAGGCTTGTTAGGTTCCAGATGTCCCCTACAATATGCAGAGATGCAAATTTAGATGAATCTCATAGGGCAGAAAACCAAGACCGCCTGTCTAGCCTTAATCTGAGCTGTGGGCCATGTGCACTGCATGTGGACTGGGCTCTCCATTTCATCTCACAATCTTTTGGCAAGAACTTGTGAATATATTGAAACTAAAACAAGTGCCTCTGGTCAAATTAAGATAGCAGCATGTCTGCAGACTCTCACTGGCCCTGCATTTTATAGTGCACCTAGTCAAAGCAAAGAATAATTTGAATAGTTTTAATGGGCAAAGCCAACTTGATAATGGGTCCCAAGGTCCCAATCAGGTCATGCTGATCTCTTGCATCTTCAGGAAGGCCTACTGGGAGGGTATGCAATGGCAGACAAGTTGTTATTTCATCAGACCTCAGGCTTTTGAAATAAAATGTGTAGGTTTTATGAGCGTGGTGTTTCAACTTCAGTTGGATCATTTAACCCTGAACTTGAACACCAAAAGTTTATTCTGTTATCTTGGTCCTCAAGAGGCAAATGCCGCACTGTGATCCCTGTGTGCAGCGGTTAAACGGGTGTTCAAGCATCCAGGGAGAATTCTTTCATAAATATACATAACAAGCCTCACTGAGTTCTCAAAGGAAATGCCCCCTCTTTTCTTCCTGGGCTCATAAAACATGTGTGCAGGAGCTGGGGTTTGACCTTCAAATGGAGAATTTGTCAACTCATGAGCTGGAAATTGAAAGAGGAAGCAGCTGGACATTTAAAATCCAAGGCCATGTTTTAAAATAAGACATAATAACCACTCTTATGCTGAATGCCATGTGACTCCCTAAAAAGCTGGCACACAGGCAGTGAATTTGGAAGAGGTGTGGGAAGCTCACAAGAAGGCACGAAGGGAAAGGGAAACAAATAAGTATTAGGGTTCGTCCACACTTTCGCCTGCCTTGTATTTTGATCATATTATGAACTGTTTAAATCCTCCAAATCCAATAGTTTTTCCTTTCCATAGCTAAGCCTTATGAAAATCTGACCTTTCCCACTGAATTGAAGCTTGGTTAAGCAACATCTGGCTTTGGATTTTCTGCACATCTGGTAAGATCCGATTCAGCAGGTAAAATGGGATTCTCACAATGAGACCCTGGGGAATTAATCTTGGACCCAGGGGAATTAATTGGTACATATTATGGGTGGCGCTGTGGTCTAAACCACAGAGCCTAGGGCTTGCCGATTGGAAGGTTGGCAGTTTGAATCCCCGCGTTGGGGTGAGCGCCCATTGTTTGGTCCCAGCTCCTGCCAACCTAGCAGTTCAAAAGCACATCCAAGTGCAAGTAGATAAATAGGTACCGCTCCGGGGGTAAGGTAAACGGTGTTTCCGTGTGCTGCTCTGGTTCGCCAGAAGCGGCTTAGTCATGCTGGCCACATGACCTGGAAGCTGCCTGTAGACAAACACTGGCTCCCTTGGGCTATAGAGCAAGATGAGCGCACAACCCCAGAGTCATCTGCTGCTGGACCTAACAGTCAGGGGTACCTTTACGATCAAATCATGGGCAAGTGAAAGTGTGGTTGAGTCCTGAGTAGCAAAGAGAATGTGATCAAGCTGAAAGACAAAGGACCCCTAGTTAGGAAGAAGTAACTATTCTTTTGCAGTCCTTTATTCAAAGTGGCCATTCCCTTCCAACCATGGAGCCTCTTTCCTTAATGCTGGGACAGAACCTTAGTAGTAGTCAAAATGCTCCTCTCTCTGGCTGGTGCCCGTTCCAGGGCTCTGTTTCTTTTTAACAATCCATGATGTTCAAATTGAACAGGTCTAGAAAAGGCAGCAGATTTGGCTGGGGGATAACACGGAAAGCAATGAGGTGGAGAGGTTGGGATTGAAGAAAGCTCTTCTTGTAACAAAATGTTGCTGCTGTTTCAAAGCCTGTACTTTATTTTTCTATCTTGTATAATCTGCGTTCTTAAGGAGAAGTGGCAGCAGGCTGGAAAATCTCTGATTGAAATTGCAGAATCAAATAGTTTTCGCTGTGTGCATGAGTGTGTCGGAGTGCACACACAAAGGAGGCCTCTTTATGTTCTGAATGGGAATGCTAGAACATAATTTCACATAAGTATGTGCAAGCATAGGGCTACTTCATGCCACTGGTATGCACATGGCCTGTGCGTGCATTGTTGGTGGGACAAGACTAGCCAATGTTACCCTGCAATCTCGTAATTCATGTTTCCAAGGAATGTGTAAATCCTTCTAATACCTGCTCTCTGCTATAAAAGGGATAGCTACAGGGTTAGTTCTAGAACTGGCAACCCCACCTGACTCCATGCAACTATCCATAACACAAGCCAACCATGTGTCATCCAGGCCAAATTGTTTAATTGTTGATTAGCCCGCACATGAAGATTATGTCCAAAACTCCTCATAACATTTTCAGGGTACTGTTAGAGTTGGTACTAACATACCAAATTGGAAATGGGGGGGGGGGAGATTGTAGGGTTGAGAAGAACATAATCCTTATGGCCACATGCCAGGACTGAAGGATGTAATACCAGAATTAAAAAAATATGGCTGTGCTGTTTGCCCATTCAGGGTCACTCTGTGGATGTTCAAATGCACACTGTGCTTAACTCGATTTTCTTTCTGAACTTTTCCCTGTCAGGTGAGAAAGGCTTTTGCTTATGCTCAGATGCACTCAGCCCCAAAACAAAAATTGGTGACTTTGGAGGGCATCTTTTTATTCAGGCATGGGCCCAATGGGTTATGTGCCAGTGGTGTGTGGAGGCAGAGCCACATATAAAGGTGCTTGAAATGAACTAATTCAGAATAAAGACCGCCCTGCTTCAATTTCCCCCATAGCTATCTCAGATTAGAGTTCTCAACCCTATGGAGGTTTACTCAGAAGTAAGCCCCACAAGGAGTGTCACATGCTAGACTGAAGACTGAAGGCACTTGAGTGTGATAGCACTGGGTTGAGGAACTCTGTTTCACTGATAACCAGGCAGGTGTTTTCCACTTGATGCGTTAGATATTTACATAATACTTTTACTCAGGCTTGTGTCAGCTGAATTGTTACTAATTTTTCCTGTAACTGACTTCGCATATAATGAAGACATTTTAGATGCTGTTTTAGTATTGTTTTGATGTATTCGTTACGTATTGTGTGTATTTTATTCACTGCTTGAATATTCTTTATGAACAAAACAGTTATACATTCTTATATAAATTAGAAGTAAATAAGTATGCAGTATGATTGTTTTTAAGTAGAGCAGAGCAATACAGTTACTAAACTGGAAATCAAGCAAACGTAATCTCGCTCTCTCTCTTTATACACACATGGCAGAAGCCTACCAATTTGTTCTCAGACAGCTGGGAGGGAAACTTATTTTCCCCAAACCACAAAACCAGAAAAAAAGTTTTTAAAAATAGCAAGCAAAAAACCAATTTATTTTATCAAATAAAATGCTGCCCTTTCCAATTGTTCTGAAATTACACAGAAAGTGAGGCAGAGAGGGGAACTCTTTTAAAAGCTGGGGAAAATCGGGAGGAAATTAATACAAAGGAAGGAACCCTGGTGGGATGGAAGAACAGGAGCAACTTTAGGTGATACCCGGGGCTGTATAAAACACATTCTGGGCCTCATGTAGCTCTGTGGGCACTTAGCACAATCCCCTCTCCCAACTTACTGGCCTGAAGTTTGGCAAACATCATCCCTAAGGTATTATGCCTGCAAATTTCACCCAATTCTACCCCCCCCATCACACATAGCAATTTCTGTTTTAAAAAACCATCAAACCCTCAACCCTTAGAAGGCTCGTCTGCACCATTTTTGTCTCAGATGTGGCAGTCTTCATTGCCTCAAAAGGGGCTGCTATCCTTGCAAATTTCACCCAATTCTGCACATACACACAGAGAAAGATATAGATATATAGCTATCTGTTGAGTTCTCCAAAGCAACTATCTACTTCAGACTTGTGCCAAGCAGGAATTGCCCAGAGTTGTATGAAACAAAGCAACCCACAATCTGAAGTCCCAAATGAAATATTTTTATGTACATACAGTTAGAAGCAGTCCTTGCCTTGATATATGGTGGAGCTTATTAGACATAATTTTCCCACACCAGTTCAGACAATTTGGCATAGGCTACACAGGACAGAGCTTTAAGCGGGGTAAGATGCATTGGGGATGCCATTCCACTTCTTTTCAGGTGGACAAACCTGAGTCTGGCCTAGCCATCCTGCTTCCTCCCCCCCCCCCCCCCCGCTTTGGGCACTGACCTGTGGTACGCATGGTTGCACTGAATCAGCACACCATACCCCGATACAACCTTTATCATCCCCAGCCCTGGCACTCATGGCCTCTGAACTGATTAAAAGTGGCAGGCCGATTGTCTCTGGGCAAAGAGTACCATTTCCTTTCTCCTCGCACAAATAGGCGCTTTCACACCTCATTGAATTAGTGGCTGTTGTTTGATGGCAGAGCTCCGGAGCCTGAAGAGGCCTTGATGGATTAGATGCTGCCAGAGACAATGCTGACAAACAGGTCCCGGGCTTTGTTTTATTCCTTATATTCTCTCTTCTTTATTTTATTCCTTACTTTTAATGACTAATGTGGCCCTTAACACTTTCCAAATTCCAGATTGCGCAAGGTGTGTTAAACTGCCCGTGCTTCCATTATTGCTGTTTATTATTCACGGCAGAACAAGGCCCAGACAGCAAATTGCTTTGTTGATCCTGTGAAGAGAATCGATTCTCATACTCTTAGTATACTTGACATATTTATCACTGGACTGGGGTAATGGAGAACATCACACTTGGACTGTTAGTAATATTGGCCTGTGTAGGGAACCCACTTGGGTTTAGGCTTCTGTTTTTTGGCACAGAGGCTTCCCAAATATATCTTTCCAAGTTTAGATATAATCAAAAGAGAGGCAATCATCTTGTCCAAGGAAAGATGGAAGAACTGCAGCACAATAATTCTATGTTACACGCTTTCCTGCTGAGCATCAGTACCCAATAAAACTTTGCTTGGATTAACTTGCACTTGAAAAAGCCCCCAGAATACTTTTATGATTATGAATACTTGTGTGAATTGCGAAGAGCCAACAGCTGTCTTATGAAGGATCGCCCATTAGGTTAAGTTAGCATTGGGCCACCAAGAAACAATCTTGTCATGTTGTCATGCGCCGGAGAGAGAAAGAGAGAGGGGTTTTTTAACCTGCATTCTTGCTACACAGAGAAGACTGTTGACACTCACAAAGCCCAGTATGTTAACAGTGTACTGGAGAAAAATTCAAGGCAGCTGGTATCACCCTTTTTATACTCAGGTGACCTGTATTCCTGGGGATCCTAGAGTTCATAGTTAAGCAGACATACTGGTGTGCACACTTTTCTTTTAAAGTTCTGGTGGCTTTTCAATTCAGTCGCCTGTTTTGGAGCAGCGCCTTTTCAAATGACCAAAGGCTTTGTGGCATTTATGGAAGAACTTCTGAACACATGTCAAAGAGTCAGAGAGATTGGGGACGGGGGAGAACCCCACCAGCACACTTTTATCCCACTGTTTTCTGTGAGAGAAATTTATGCACATTTCTAGGTCATCAGTGTGCTAGACAATACACAGACCAAAAAAAGAAGTGTCTCCATGTCCATTCAGAAGACCTCTATCTTACATTAGATGACCAAGCAAAGTATGTGGGTAGAGTACTGGGTTGTCAGACAGTAGGAGAGGATCAGGTGAGTTGAAACAAGGGTGACTCAGATCTAAAATGTCAATGCATTGATATTCCAAAGGACCTAGGCCTTGATATAGTTTTAGCAGTCCATGGTCAATTCTGATTGACACAAGTGCTTCTAAGTTTTCACCTGGATGCTCAAAGGTCTTGTCTTTACAACCAGCAAAAATGTCACCAAGCCCACTAGAAAATCAGCAGCATTCCATGGCAACAACCCGCAAAACAGAGGCATTCTAAAAACTGCAGCTAAGGCAAAGCTTAATGCATTTCAGGTTATGATGCAGCCCTTCCTCTGCTGACAGGTTTAGACAAAGGTCAATATTTTATTAAGCAGGAAAATAAGAGCTGTAGACACCTTTCTCTTGTCTCCCTGGTTCCTGTCACTGCTTTTGCCACTAGAGAGTTCAAAGCACCCAGTGAGCAGGAGAAAATAAGAAGAGGAAAGAAATGTAAAGGAAAACCAGTTTGGAAAGGAGGTGATGCTCTTTTAATGGATCGGACTGTGTGCTGGCAACATGGCCGTCCCAGCACTACAAATCAGCCAGCGTAACCCACCCACTGGGAACTTCTGCTACAAACTCTTAATGAAACATTACAGAGAATAACAGATCATAAAGCTGTGGTGTGCACACAGATCATTAATGCATAAGGGCAGCTGATGCATACACAAGGAGACAAGCAACAAACAGAGTCTGAGGATGGACTAACTTGCTTGGGCAAGCCTCAGCTCTCTCTCCCTCCCCCCTCTCTCCTTCGTTATTATTATGAGTGGAAATAGCAGTTGCAAAACAGTAATCAATCATGTATAACTGGAAGCTAAGTGTTACTACTAAAGAATTAATTCACGGAGTGTGTATTCGAGCATCTTTTTTCAACCCTTGCAGTTGTGAAGTCATCAGCCAGAGATTTGCAGTCCTGGGTCCCCAGGAACATCCGAGGCAGCAGATTATCTAAACCAGCACTGCAAACACTTGATCACGTGAGTACCAGTATTGTAAAACTGGTGCTTGTGACAACTGAAACCACAATGCACAGTTTGCACTCCAGATAGATAGATTCTGCTGGTCCCTGGGCAGATTTGATCATGCAAAGGCTGCCTTTTGTTATTAAATCACACACCGGTGAGTGGACAACAAGCTGTTGTTTGGGTGGGTAACAGCCACAAAGAAGTGAAGAATAACCAGGCAAGCAATTAGCAAATGACAAAATAAGGAAGGCTGACAGGAAAAGCTAATCTAGAGGCAGCTGGTAACCATGGAATTGAAGCAACGTGGCACAGTGTCTTATTTATTTATCTGTTTATACCTGCATTTGCTAAGCACCATAAAGAAATCAAAATAAGATACATGAGCCCTGCCACCAGGCATTTGAAGGAAGGAGAGTTGAGAGCAAAGGGAGAGAAGCAAAATGGTTTGGACAGTGCCAGATTATTATTTTTTTAAGGGATTGAGTTATTTATAGGCATTTATATCTGTTTGAGGCCAGACTGGTCTCTTGCTGGTGGCGATCTTGTTGTGATGGACATATGGAGGTGGAACAACAACCTAGGGCTCGTCCATACTTCGGCTTGTCGTGTGCATAGAAAACATGGGTCCAAGTGGTTTTCCGCTTCTCTTGCACTTTCTAGGCATGGGTCTGAGCTATTTTGCCTTTGCCGCACTGCTTTCCCCCAGAAAACCGACTCTTCAGCACTAAATCAGAAGAAATGGCAACTCGTGGAAAACCCAATTGCCATTTGTTCCGTCCGATTGAGTGCTAAACTGAGGGTTTTCTTGGGGGAAAGCAGCGGGGCAAACGGAAGTGTGTCCCTCATGGCCCTTAGACCTTGGGCTCATGCCAGGAGCCAGAGTGCCCTTTCCCTTCCCCCAGCAGTCAGAGGTAAACTGACAATAAGAACACAGTCCTGGCAGAAGCAGGGAATGCAAGTTCCTTGCTGCTGGCTGCATATCAAATTATTCTTTATCATTTATTTGGTAAATTTATACCCCACTTTTCAGTTAGGAGTCTTCAAAGCAGCTAACAAAGATTTATAAAATCAAAAGGGATACACCAATAACCACAAGCTCACATAACAAGCAGTCCGACAAAGGCAGCAGTCAGCTTCAGGTGTTCATTTCCACAGGACGGATGGTGTCACTTGGCTATGTCGTGAGGAGGGGACCATCCAACTGGAGACGGCCCTGATATTGTCTTTGTCCCCCCCCCCCCCCCCGAATTTTTCAGTTTCTAAGTAAAAGCACCAATATCTATCTAAATATATCTGAATCGATATTGCTGCCCTATCAGTGGTTCCGCAAAACAAATGCAAGGTCCAATGTGGTGTAGTGGTTAGAGTGCTGGGCTGGGACCTAAGTGACCGGGGTTTGAATCCCCACTTGACCATGAAGGCTCAGTGGGTGACCTGGGGCCAGTCACTGCCTTTCAGCCTAGCCTACCTCACAGGGCTGTTGTGACAGTAAAGTGAGGAGATGGATGTATGCCACCCTGAGCTCCTCAGAGATAAGGTGGTCTATAAATGTAATAAATAAATAAGAAAGAAATAAAAACTATTTTTAAAAAACTGCAAACACAGTTAAGTCACAGATTCATATACTGACATACCATCTGAACCTAATCACTAACCACTGGACAACACTCCTATCCATATAGTCAAGACCCTGCCATTCATGAGCATGGCAGATCAGCTTATTTGCTTTCCTGTTGATGATAGCAAGTTAATTGCACGCACACTGCAGAAGCTGCCGGCTCCATTGGATTTTCTGTGTCACTCATTACAAGACAGTTTAAAATAATGTGGCTTGGTGGCTGGGTCCAGAAAAGCATGGAATCCATTACAGGAGATTTTTATTTTATTTTACTTTATTTCACCCAATACCTTGGGGGTTTAGAGCTTCATCTGTGTGTTACTTCCTCCAAATGGAAAAACAGAATAAATGCATATTTGAAGTAATAAAAGCCCTTTCGTACCCCAACCGAGTACAAATTAACAATTACTAGTGCTGTCTAATGCCTTTCTGCCCGAACATTTTCATTTAACAGCCGTTCTTTTATCTTCAATGCTCCAGTTATTTTCCCCCTCCAAGATATTTATTGTTAGGCTGCTGCTGTTTTGTTTTATTTTCCTTTTTTCCAATTTAGCAGCAGGAGGAAAAGATTTCATCCTGTTTGTTGTGCAGAGAGAGAGGGAGAGAGAGAAGGAGAGAGGAGAAACCAATTTTATCCTCATGTACAGGTTACATTGCCCTGCAACTATAAAGAGGAATATGTTCTGGAGCTAAGCTCCATGAACTGTTTTGTGGCCCTTCACAACTGGGCAATCTCTGGCTGAATTAGCAGTCAGGTTGCCAGCTCTGGAGTTCTACAGTTCTGGTCCCAAAAAGTGGGTAGCTAGACAGCAGAGCCCTTTAGCCTCTGGCAGCTGGGGATGAAGATGGAAGTAAGCATGAGAGGAACCCCTGTTGCTCTGACTCCTCCATTTCCATTCTCCTCTCTAATATGAAAGGTTGGTACAATAGCTGCAGACCAGAAAAAAAGAAAAGAAATGGAGGCATCAGAGCAACAAGGATTGCTGTCATGCTCACCTCCTGCTGCTTCTCTTGCTTACACAACACATTGCCACTACACTGGAGCTGTGGTTGTGATGGGTGTATAAATTGTACGCTGGAGTACTGACTCCTCCTCTAGATGTCTACCAGAGACCTGAATCAGCCGGATCATAGCTGGAAGACAGACAAGCTGGCCATGCATTTGCAAAACAGCAAAGAGAAAATGCTGAGAGTCTTTGAGCGTTGGACAATTCCCAAATGGATTCAGAAAGAAAGCATGATAGGGCTATAAACACAATGCATTAATGACCCTCAGGCCCCCTCAACTTTGAGGTTGTGTTCAGCACCTCTCCCCTTTGCCACTAGGTGGTGACATGAGTTAAGGGACAAATCTTGATCTTTGCAGCACATCTGGACCAACAGTTAATTAATTTGGCAAAAACTGTGTTTGGCTTTTATCCATTTTAAAAGTTGAAAAGAAGATACATCTCACAAACTTGAGCAGGGATGCACAGGATAATAATATCTACTATTTAAGTCTGATATCACATGATTTTTTTGGCATCCTCTTTGCTACATGAACTTTCCTAGGGACCTGCTTACATATTATGGCCACCTGGGAGCCAAAAGGAACCTCCTTGACCTGGCTACCTATTCCAGGTGCTGTTGCCACTGGGATATGTGCTGTTTAATGGGCCAGGCTTTCTCATCCTTGCTGCCTTGCAGTCCATCACTACTCAGTTACTTCTAGCTTGGTGGAGACTGAGCAGTCTTTTGGATGAGGGCAATAGCTCCTATAGGGCTTCTGCTTGAAATGTACTACCCCAGGGGGTTCTCACTTGATCACCTGTGGGTGACTGGGTCCTAAATGGGAGTCAAGGTTTGTACCCGATGCCTTTGCCATATACATCATCAGGCCTCATGGCTCTCTGATAATTTTGGGCACCTATTCTTCTGAATTAGTGGTCATGTCACTGCTTAAAGTTGGGATAATGATCCCCTCTTTCTCTTCCACACCCATATCTTCAGCATCCTGAAGAAGCTTTCCATAACAGGGACTGTGGGGAATTTAATTTCCTTAGGGTGCTTGATGTCTGCTCAGGCAAAGGCCAACATGTGGTAAGAAGGAAGGGAAAGGGAGGAGGGATACACCTGCCATTGTTAAATCTGCTGCATCCATAAAGAAAAGGGGGGCAGCAAGTAGATGGATGTAGGTGACTAACTGAACTGGACATGGGAGAGAGAGATAAGAGTTCTTCTCTGGGTAAGATTACAAACTGAGCCAGAGGGGAACTATGCCATAATCGTATGGGTTTGTACTGCTCACCTTGGGTCAAAGGCAGGTATTAGGATTTCCTGAGGTTTATATTCAGAGCCAAAATATATTATGAAGTTCAGTGAGATCACTAGTCCTTGAACAAAATTGTTCTGACTCTAAATAAACAGAAGGAACAACACTGACTTCTTCAGAACATCCTAAAAGTTAAACCTTGGTTTTTACCCATGTTTTATCTCCTGCAACAGCCCATGACTTATTGTATGGAATGGAAATTGTTTATGTACAGTATATTATATTAATGTTTATTTATATTTTATAATTTTACCTGTTGTAAATTTCCTAAGCATTGTGCTCAGCAGAAAGGTGGGGTATGAATATTTTAACTTAATAAATACCTCCACATTCTCATTTAGTTTTTATAAAGGCCCAAAAGGAACCAGCAACCTACCTTGTGAGCAAAAAGCCACACCTAACCTCATATTGAAAACATTTTTTGACATGCCCAGGCAAAGGGATGTAGCTCAGTGACAGAGCATCTGCTTTCCATGCAGGAGGTCTCCAGTTCAATCCCTGGCATCTTCAAATAGGACCAGAAGAGATCCCTGCCTGAAACCCCGGAGAGATGCTGCCAGTTAATGTAGACAGTATTGAGCTAAATGGGTCAGTGATTTGACTCAGCATAAGGCAGCTTCACATGTCCCTCTGTTATATTTAAACCAAGCACGATAGTTGGTCCCATCTGTTTGAGAATGACACTTGTAGCTGTCCTCTAGCTATGCTAATGAGGAATTATAGGCTCTTTTCAGCCTTTGTGGACAATGCCACAAAGACAGGGGACACAAATTATTTTTTTAGAAGTGCTTTTTTAAAATTTGAGACTATCTGTTATGGTTAGTGTGCTGCTGCCTCCACAAAAGGGCAGAACCCAGAGCTCCAATAGCAGGGGCTGAACTGTACAAAGACGTCTTACTGTTTATCTGGGTAAGCTATTCAGCTTTCCCATTAGGGATGGCATTGAAAACCATATATGAATGAGTACTGCTGCCCCTTGGACTACAGATGTCTCTGCATGAAACATCAACAGCAAATAGCTTTGTGAATATCCTCAAACTGAGCATTCACTCCCATCAGGAACAGCAAACAGTTGCTGGGCTGCAAATCCATTCGGATCTTCCAGTGAAAGGAAGCTATTCTTTGGCGTGAAAGAAGGGGGTCAGGGAAGAAGGGAATGTCAATATTAGCCTTTCTTTTATGAAAAGAATCTTCCTATGCAAATGTCAGGCGTATGCTTCAACCTGCCAAAGTCCTAGCACAGCACAATGGCCTTTATAGCTTGGGAGCCAATCCAAGAGACCTGCCTGCTGCAGTGGCAAGGGAACCCTGGAAATGAGGCGGCCATAGCATTTCCCTCACAGTTGTGTGTGTCACTGGTTTTGTGAAGATGAATGGGACTAAGGAGACGTGTGGAGGAAAATGAGGGGTGTAGGACTTGTAAGCGCACACGACAAGAATGAATTAGCGAGATCAAAACGTAATGGATCAGGAGGCCTGGAGTTGGTCCTTGATGGATGTAATTGTCATGGATGTAATTGTCCATGATTAAAAACCTCCCTAATGAGAGGCATACATTTTTTAAAAAAAACCTGCAGTTAAGACTAGGGGGATGGTGCAGAATGCCTCAGATTTGACAGCCGTGGTGTCTTTGGCTGTCTTGCAGAATTCACGTTTGAAATGGGTAGGAAGCCAAGCCTGTCTTGGCAAGCCACATCTCAGGTTCTCCTAAACCTGTAGTGCCAGAGGGACTACAGTATTTACAACACAGCTTGTCAGTGGAAAAGAAACCCAACATGAAGTGAGAGAAAAGAGACTTTGTGCTGGTCATCATGCAATGGCTTTTTCCACCTTCCTAGCTCGACTCTCCAGCCCTAGGAGCCTTCATAAAGGAGCTGTTTCCAGAGGAAGAACTGTGAGGTGAGAGAGACTTTGTATTCATGGCATCATTGGTTTTACCTGTGCTACCCCACCTCCAGCCCAAGGAACCTTCAGAAAGGAGTTGCTGCCATGGACATTGTGTGTGTGTGTGTGTGTGTGTGTGTGTGCCTTTTAATGAACTGGATAGAGTGAAAAATTGTGAGTCATGGGGGTGGGGAGTGTTGTATGAATGTGGCAGTGCTTGATTTATTTTTTGGTTGCTATTTTCTTAATGTTGTTGGCGTTGCTTTATAGTTTATGAATGCTGCAGTACTTTGTGAATCCTATAATATGACATGTGCTGCAATTGTGCTGTTTAGCTTATTTTGTTATATGTTTTGTGAGGGTGCTTTATGGGTTGCCATTGCTTCACCAATGATTTGTGCTGTATTTGTGATGTTCTATTTTGCTCTACTTATTCATTGTTTGTAAGCTGCTTTGTGATTCGTTTGAATGAAAAGCAGCATAGAAATATAATGAATCACATCAACCCAGGTAGGCAGAATGCATCTGTTGTCTACTATTAGCCATGATGGCTGTACTCTGCATCCATGGTTTGAGATGGCAATGCTATTGAATACCACTTGCTGGAAACCACAGGAGGGCAGAGTGCTCTTGTGCTTGAATCCTGCTTGCTGGTTTCCCATAGGCAGAAATTGTGAGAACACGATCCTGGACTAGATGAGCCATTGATCTGATCCAGCAGGAACTTCTTATGTATCTCAGGGTCGTGGGTTTGAGACCATGTGGTTGAAATATTCCTGCATAGCAGGGAGTTGGGCTAGAATGATCCTCGTGCTCCCTTCCAGCTCTACAATTCTATTATTCTCAGGATAGGTTTTGCAGAAAATGTGGTCACATGGAGAAGCCTTAGGCTTCAGGATGTGACACTAATAGATGCCTATGTTCTTGAACATTACTGATGAAGTGGTTCTTAGCAGAATAAAATGCTTAGGATCAGATGATTTACAAGACCCTGTATTTTATCTCAGTGGTAAATACCTAACTCAGGGATGGGCTCTCCAGATGTTGTTGGACTCCACCAGCCCCAGCCAGCATGGCCAATGGTCAGGGATGGATGGGAGTTGTGGGCCAGCAACATCTGGAGGACCACAGGTTCCCCATCCCTGACCTAACTGATCACAGGTGTTGTTTGCTGTTAGAGAAGAGTTGAGATGCTTAAATGAATAACCCAGCATTTTCCAGCAGCAGCAGCATTGTCTGTGTTCAAGGCATGAAAGCATAAAGCAGACAACTGATCCCACAGTGATGTGTGGCCACTGTTTAGGAACAAATAGATAATAAACAATAAAGGGAGCAAACATCCTAGCATTTTCCTCTTTTGGCTTATCAGTGTATTTGTTAACAGTTTTCACTGCTCACCGAATTGGATAAACTTGTAACAATCTCCTGAAACTAATTAAGAAACAGCTTAGCCCAATTCAGAGTATTTTAATGGGCTTTCTACTGCATGCATATGTTTCCAACTCCAAGCTCAGTGCTGGATATTCCAATGAAGATGAAATATTGTGCAGCTATAACTAGCAGACCCCAAGTTTAGCACATTGTTTTTCAGAGCAGGGAGAGGGAGAGAATGACAGCTCAGATCAGTCTTGCCTGCCAGCGCTCTTTGTGGGCAAAAGCCTTGGGTGAAAGCTGATGGTGTCCATCCCCAGTGATGTTACTGAAATAACTGAGTGGCATATATTCAGGAGTTAACTTGCAGCCACTGAAAAAGAAATTCTGTCTCTAACGTCTGGTGAGATAGGCCTAAAATAAATCTTCAAATACAAAGAAAAGAAGCCCCCCTATTTGCATGTTTTTGCATAATTTTGCTGGAGTTGCTCACAGAGTACACTTTCCTCTCGCAGTAGGAGCAGTATCCAGGTTCTCTTTGATCAGAGTCTTCAGACTGTCAATAAAGCACAGCATCAAGACACAAGTGCCGAGGGACTTGTGGCACAGAGGAACACCCGCCCTTGAATAAATCTTGCTTCCCAGATCCCCTGCAAAGAGCTCACAGCTACAATTTGGTGGAAAAATATGTTGCACCACCTGTTTTTCCATAGCCTGCACCTGCCACAAACAGCATGCATTGCACCAGACATTAAAGACCATGCTTGTAAGCTTCTGACCTTCCCAATAATTCAGTCCTCACATCCCCTCCAGCTTTCAACTGAGGAGAATAAGCTAGTCTTACACTGTGGGAACAAGGAGGCGGGATTTGACTGTGATAATGAAAAAGCCAAATGTAACTTCTAAAGGAGCTGGCGGCAGGCTGCACTTCAAAATGTGTTTCCTTACCCTCCAAGAAGCATAAGCAATACAAGAGCATATTTCCATTGCACACAGCTTCTTACTCCCCCAATGCTTGTTGTTTTCAGATTTTACTGTTTAATTTTTTATTAAAATTTCTTCAACCTACAGCATCAAGATGATCCTTTAATCCCTAGTCCCCTTAACACATATATGCATATAGTCTTTCATATCTTGCACATAAAATCACATGCACATATTTAACAACAAGCTGTCAGCTATAATTCCAGGGGCAATTCAGTGACTGCACATTCGAGGGTTCATGTCTCACGTTATTTTAGGTGCATGAGCAGTGCTTTTTTTTTCTTAAAAAAGAGGTGCCAGAACTCACCATTTACACCTCCCTTATTCTCTTATAATGGCAATGGCACCCACCTGAGATGTGCCAGAACCGAGTTCCAGTGAGTTCCAGCTGGAAAAGATCCCTCTGCATGAGGCACCCACCCACTGACATCTCCATCTACCTCAAAAGTTGTCTTTCTGCCTGGTTATCAGGGTTTTCTGGGGTCCCATGCACCTCCTAACTGTTAGGGGGAAGGACCAGTGGCAAGTAGTACACAGTCCCAGTCAGGCAGAAATCAAGATCTGGAGCAGCAAGCAAAGATCAGAGGAGCTAGAGGCAGGTAAGTAAGTTACCTCACATAGAATTGTTGTGGGGATAAAGTGGGGGGCATGCACAGGGCCCCGAGCCCTTTGGAGAAAGGATGGGACAATATAGGTTAGAGGTGGCTAAACCTTACGATATTCCAGATGTTAATAATATAATAATAAATTTTTATTTATACCTCGCCCTTCCCGGTTCAGGAAACCGGGCTCAGGGCGGCTAACAACAAATTTAAAACACTTAATTGATGCTACCAAAAAAAGAGAGAAAAAACAGCATAAAACACGAGATAAAACGTAAATAACAATAAAATCAAAAATCCATTTAGGGGGAAAATCCATCCAATAAACATTAAATGATCACCAGGGCTAGCTGCTTAATTTAGTCCCACTTGGGCCAGCAAGGACACCAGGGGAGAACCAGCTGTGGGATCCCAGAGCAGGCAATCTTCACAAAAAGGGGAGGGGGAGGGAAGGAAGGGGGACAAAAGATCAGGCCAGGTTCAAATTGAAAGCCAGGTGGAATAGTTCTGTCTTACAGGCCCTGCGGAAGGAAGTTAAATCCTGCAGGGCCATGGTCTCATGGGATAGAGCATTCCACAAGGTCGGAGCCATCACTGAGAAGGCCCTGGCGGAGGATAATCTAACTTCTTTAGGGCCCGGGACCTCTAAACTATTCATGGACCTTAAGGTCCTCTGCGAGGCATACCAGGAGAGGCGGTCCCGTAATGATGGACTCCATCTCCCATCAACTCCAGTCAGCTTGGCCAGCTGTCAGGGATGATATGAGCTGTAGCCCAGCAACTTTTGGTGGGCCACAGGTTGGCTACCCTTGGCTCTTACAATAATAAACTTTCAATTGCGAAGAGAAAGCACAGTTGAGAGATGGCCCAGAATCCACACAAAGTGCCAGGTTATTATGGCTAGTTATGTTAATGGTGTGGTTCTAAGTAGACCCTCGTGAGCATTTTTACAGTAACCTTGCTCCTCTCCCTGGGGACATTTTATTCCCTCAGAAGTGCCACATAGCAGGCTTGGAGATTTAATGCTGTGCAATCAATGGCAGGACTGGGAGCAAATGGATTCCGTTGAGAAAGCAGGAGATGTTGTCTCAGTTAATAAGATAACAATTTAACATCTTTCCCTCCCTGCTTTTTCCTTACTCCCCACTTTAAACAGACTACCAAATATTCAGAGTTGCCTTTAAGTAATTTAGTGGAAAGGCTGCTATGATTTCAAATTCCCATCTGCCCTGCTTCCCATCCAGCAATGTTTCTTGTCACCAGCTAACAGCATTTAAAATATTTACAGCCCTGCCTTTGCCCTGGGGAAGGATCCAAATAAATCATGTTTGCCGACCATAAATCAAAAATTAATCTCCCGAAAGCGCGATGCCTGTCCGATCCCTCAAATAACAAGCAGCAGAATTTATCAAGTAAATTGGTGCTGGTGTCTCACTGGTGCCACTGTGGGGTGTAATGGATGGGGCGAAAGGGCAGGCGGCACAGCCAAACCAAGGTGCTTAGTCGGTAAGAGAAAAATGGACAGGCATGGAAATTAGCATCATTAAAATGCCACCTTACATCTTTGCCAGCGTAACCTTCATTCATCTCCCTCCTTTCAGGGAGTCATTTTTCACCATTCCCCATTCCCATTCCCGATCCTTCCTCTTTGAAATATTTGTCTTTACTTTGGTTTAAAGGACAGCAGCTCAGCAAACAAAAAAAAATATCTCTGTCCCATATGTTAACGACCCTTTTCAATATGCATTGTTGAGAAGGGGAGAAATTACGCCAGCTCAGTGGAATGTGTTTCAAAATTATTTCAGTCAGGCCAATCTCAGTGCATTGTGGGACTTGTAGTTCCAGCCTTGTTTCCTTCTCCTAAATCTCCTAAACCAGTTCCCGGGATATAATGTGTCAACTCAGCAAGTGTGCCCAAGTTGAAAGGGTGTGTGTGTGGTATATAAAATTAAAATAGTTCCTGATACAACATGCCCACTTAAAACTACTCTTCTCCACAGAAAGTGTGGAATGTGTTGTGATTGTTTTCCCACTGGATATGGACAACCAACATGTTGATGACAGGAAATCACATATATAAATATCAGACTTCATCAGCTTTGTGCTGACAGTTTTTGTTTCCTTTTACTACAATTTCCATCAGCCCCACCCAGCATGTCCAATGGTCAGGGATGATGGGAAATGGTAGTCCAAAACATCTCAGGGCACCAAGTTGTCAAAACCATACCAGACCTGCTTAGCTTTGCAAATGTGCTTGTAGTTTTATTGCTGTACGACTAGGAGCTTAGGCTGCTCTGGCTAACCTTTTTGCCAATTTTGATGTTCAGGCTAGAAATGTTGATTTGAAAGCCATATGCAGAATACAGGAGGGGTGGGGGCTTTGCTTTGCAGTCTGTCTGTAATGAGTCTATATGTTTCCAGATACAGCATCTGTCCCAGGTGGACCATGAGACAGCCTGATGCACTAACAGGTACTTAGTGATAATAGCTCCTGTGATATTAAGGTCATCGGCCATTACGATCCATGCAACTGGCCTCATACACAATGCAGGGCTAACCAGAGGGAGACATCTGCCAGATTTTTGTGGCAAGTTGTCATTTAGGTGGTCCCCAATAAAAATCTGCATCCAGTCACTCCTGAGTTAGCATAAGACTCTGAGTCCGCCTCTGCATGCTGCTTATTGGAATGGGTGATGAAGCACAGGAGAGGTGGAGGCATGGGCAGTTCTTTTACAGTACTTGACCTAATGATAATCACTGCCTTGAACTAGGATTATTAGTCTTTCACTTCGCTGAGTGTCTTGATAGACTCACACAGAGCAACTCTTGACAGTACGACCCTGCTCTGTCAGTCAGCGTAGGCCGGTTTATAAGCCTGATGAAGCCATTTGATTGAGCTAGCCAGCATTTCCCTTTACTCATTCTGCCTTGGGTACTATTAGTAAAAAGAAAGTAAAATGTCCAGATTTAAAGGACTTTAAAGTTCACTAATAGGGTGGGTTTGTGTTCTCTTTTAAGAAGTTCTCTTTTGGAAGTGCTGCCAGAAAACAATCCTCCATGTGAAGGAGTCCTCTATCTGAAAGGCTACCTGGTCCAAGTTTTGGTTTAAAGAATGAAAATCAACCCATAACACATGCCTGCAGGCTTGTTTTTATACAAACTGAAATGCAAATAACTAAATTAGTTGTAATTCATATCTTTAATTTGTCTGATGGTGGTTTGTGTGTGAACATACTTATTGCAGATTAAGGACATCCTGTTTTGATTTAGCTTAATAGTCTGAAAGCATTGGCTATAATTAACATAAAAGGGAGTCTTCATTGAAGCTGCTGGGTTCTGGCAGTCTTTGCCGTTCTTTCTGGCTATACAGCTCTCAAAATGTTAAGATCTGTCAATATCCGAACAAAGAATCCCTTTCAGGCTGGATGGCACTGTGGGTCAATTTGTTTGCATACATGTGAAGCCGAACCATATACCCCCATTTTTGCAAGGAGAAAAATCCCAATTCTGCACAATTTAGGCAAATTTGCAGAAATGAGTTAACAGTTTATCCTAGTTGCTATGTGTAGGGTGTTTGCAATGTTAAATAAGTTGGCATTGATCCTGGGAACAAAAGGAAAGGAAGAATAAAAAAAAAAAAAATCATGTTGAGAGCTCATGTATACATAAGAAACAGGCAGAAAGACCAGAGATGTGGGAAACTAGAGAGCAGGGATTTCCAGTTTGTGTGCCAGCACACATTACTGTGTCATCATGACAGACTGTGCTTTCAAAATGAAGCTGGATACATTACCACCCTCTATCCATTGGAGGGAAAGGCATTGTGGATCACTGGCTACTCCTTCCCTCCATTTTATAACTAGTCATTACTTCCAGGAGGGAGCAGGGATATCATGGGATCCCCCAGTGCACCCTATACCACATTTGATAAGTTGAGTAGAGGGATACAAGGAACTTCAAAATTTCCCTACAAACAGGGCCAACTTTGTGGACTATAATTGACAGGGGACATCATCTGACATCATTAGGACACCATCAGCTGCAAAGGGGCTCACTCCCACCACTGATCGGTTGACCCCAGGTAGCAGAAGCTTTAGGTACACTGGAAGCAGTAAGTAGCAGAGCAGAAAGGGAATGGAAGGGAATGTTCTTTAAGAACCAGAATGGTGATGGCAACTGTCAGAGCACTAGGGTAATTGATGGGCCCTACTCCCGTGGCAAGTGAAATAATTGGTAGTGTTATGGGTTTGCAGGGAGCAAGGATCTCCTAAAATTCCTGGGTGCCAGGTTCTCCCCATAATTTCTGAAATTAGTAAATGTAGGTTTTGAAGTCAAGTCAGCTTCCTCAGGAGTAAGTACCTGGAACCCCTGGAATCTCACACCACTTGGAGACTGGAGTGGCATGCAACAATATTAATGTAGAGGAAAGATGAGGCCAGCTTACTATTCTATGACTGTTAGCTGATCCCAATAAATTTGGTATTAAGCTATGTACTTACACATAGTATAAAGGTAAAGGGACCCCTGACCATTAGGTCCAGTCGTGGCCGACTCTGGGGTTGCGGTGCTCATCTCGCTTTATTGGCCAAGGGAGCCAGCATACAGCCTTCAGGTCATGTGGCAAAGCATGACTAAGCCGCTTCTGGTGAACCAGAGCAGCACACAGAAATGCTGTTTACCTTCCCGCTGGAGTGGTACCTATTTATCTACTTGCACTTCGTGCTTTCGAACTGCTAGGTTGGCAGGAACTGGGACCGAGCAACGGGAGCTCACCCCGTCGCTGGGATTCAAACCGCCAACCTTCCGATCGGCAAGCCCTAGGCTCTGTGGTTTAACCCACAGTGCCACCTGTGTCCCTACACATAGAATAGTATTTACAAATATAAACAAACAGCTTATACTGAATCAGATCACTGATCCATATAACCAGAATAGGATTGTCTACTCTGTGAGGCTGTGGATCTCCAAAGTCTTAGGCAGCAGTCCCTTTCAAGCTCTGCTACCCAACATCCTTTTGACTGGAGAAGCCAGGGATTGAACCTGGGTGCAAATGAAAAGCAAGTGCTCTACCAATGAGCTACACAGCTAATTGGAATTGCCTTCCAAGTCATATGGTACATGGGGCATATCATATTTAATTACTTCCTGTATGGCATATTGAGCCACCATTGTGTTTCCACAGAGAAATGACTCAGATATCCATTTTTAGCAGATTGAACTAGATGGAGGTGGCCTTTTGCAATGACACTGAGTAGAACTTTGCCCTATGACTTTCAGAGACGTACTTACTGTAATGAAGGCAAACAATGACAATAAGTTGTTCACTTCAGATAAAGAAAAGTTTGTACATAAACAAAACCTATGCTTAATAGCAGCATGAAGTGCAGTGATGCAGGGAAATGGAACAACAATATTATTGTAATGAGCCTATTTTTAAATTCTTCAAATCTTCAACCTGCAGAGCTTTTCCTTCAATTCTAGTCTCATTCTAATACCAACTCTGGGAAATGCCAATGTCTTCTTGGGTAATGTTGCTTAGGAGCTGATTTCCCAAAGAAAGAATGACCCGAGGAAGGAGAAGCAAGAAAAATGGATGAAATGGGTTTGCAATTCCTGAGTTTGTCAGAAAGCAAAGAGCTAAAATTGGTGCCTGCTGCCTGACATGCAGAAAGGATCCCGAGGCTGCAGCACAATTACTCTTCAAAATACATTGATGTTTATCCTGTAGCAATCTTCTATAATTACTCTGACAGTACCTGACAGCCCCATGCCATCAGCTGAAGGAACAAAGTCAGAGCAAGCTGATGTGTTGATGTTGCTGGATTGCTGCTGTCTGCTTGATTCTGGGTCCCCCCCCCATCTAAAAGTATCTTACTACAAATTTCTAATTTGTTTACTACTTCTTTTTTGGTGGTGAGTCTGAGCCGAGATTTTGATTTTATTTCTTTTGGCATGTGGATTTGGAGTTTGAATAAGGAACTAGATGTCAGTATCACATATAAGGGTGGGGTTTTTCTGCTTTCACTTTGCTCATATGCTATGGAATATAATTATCACGCAGACCTTGTTCCAGTTGAATTTCCACTTTGCCAAGTGCCCAGCACTTCCTGATGTGTGAAATGTACAGGAGCATCATATCCTTGTTATCTGTGAGAATTTTGCAGCAATCCAAGTTTTTAGTGTGTTGAGAACATGGTGCATGTTCAGAGCAATAATTCCAGTGTGAAGTAGCAGACAGACTTCTGGATTGACTGGGGACTTCTCAAGAGACCTTGTTCAACTCCCAACTCCGTGACATTAAGAAAGTGTCCTTGCACATGTTGCTATATTTCAGCCTAATCTACATCACAGGGCTGTTATGAGCATTAAGGGGATAGCCTATCCTTGGAAGAAAGGCGGAATGCAAATGTGTTGGGGTTTTTTGTTTGTTTTTAAGTATTGACATATTTTATTTCCAAGAATTTGACCCTACATTATGTAGTGAACTGCCAATTGTTTTTCAAACTACGCATCAAAACTTGGTTAACTGCTGGAAGAACTGATCGTGCACATTTTGAACAGTGGCTTTTTGAATCCAGATTCAGGCTTGAATTCTGAATCTGTATACATTATGGGGCCACTCTGGTGAAGTCCAGCTTCCACAGCCAAAGCTGGTGTCTATCGGCTCAGCTCCAGTGAAGTTTACAAATCTAGGTCAGTAAAAATCAGCTAAGCATCAGTCCCTCTTTCTCCCTCCTCTTGCAATTTTAAATGCATCGAATCTGTGCATGTGAACCATGCTGTGCAATGACATGACTGCTTGCTATGCTTGTCAAATGTCACCTACACTATTTTTTTTATTTTTTTAAAAAAACCCATCCATACTCTATATTCAATGACACTAACAAATCTGCTGAAAGGAAACAGGTGGGATGAATTGTTAGAGTTGTATGCATGGCAGGTACACCAGGTAAGTGCAGGGTAGGCAGAGACAGTCTGTAAGATGCATCTCCCTTCATTAGGTTGACATTCATTTCCACCTCTTTCTCGCACATAGGGGTAAAGTGCAAATGTATCACCTGCCCCAGCCTCAGGTTTCCCTTCTGTATCCAAGCTGATTTGAGGAGTGTGATATTTTCAATTTTCTTCTTTGTGCTCCAAAGCTCCCTTCCTTTGCTGAGTGGAGTTGATGTCAGTTTCCTTTGCTTCCTTTTGTCACCTTTGTCTTCTTCATCTTCCTCACTTGCCATTGCCCTTTCCCTTCTCCAAATAACTTTGTATTGCTTTCATGGTGCCAGCTGGATGCTCCATCACTTTAGATAATCCTGGCTTACGGTCAATTTTAACTTTGTACAGGAGGCTGGTTTCTACACACATCCACACAACCCTCTCTATCCTCTACCCAGGCAAGCAAAATGCACTAGGAGAGTTCAAGGACACATTCCAGCCAGGCAAAATCACCCGAGGATGGTGCAAAACAGGGCTGGTGAAGGGGCTGGACTGGGAAGAGAGGATGGCAGGTGGTCTGGGAAGGGGAACAGGTAAATAGACTTGGATGGCTGCCTTTCCCCCCTGGTTCCAAGGTTCCCCACTGCTGCTCCATTGTCATGTTTCTTCAGTGTCCATGCTGAGCAAGAGGCTGCGGCTGGGCAGGGTACCAGTGAAGTCAGGCTGAGCAGCTGCATGGTCAGAGCCAGCCCAACACTCCCACCTGTGCACTCATGCTATTCTAACCTCTTTGGCATCCCAGGCCCATCCAGGTAAGCTGCAGCAACACTGATGTTGAGAAGGCAGCTCTGTGGCCCCCACCCCACAGGCCACTATTTCATATATATACTATCTTATTGCCTATTCATATATTTTCAATATCTGTCACCTTTCCATAATTGAGTGTGATTTAGGGGCTTGCATGCATGAGCCATATTGAGGGTTGTCCCTACCATCAGGCAGAGTGTGGCAAGCACCTCAGGCGGCATTCTACTCTGTTGCAGGACAGAAATGTGTTTGCATGTCCTGCACTCACTAAACTAGCCTGCTCCCCGCTGGTGCCTGCAGGACATTATCTCATTGCTAGTGTTCAGCTGCCAGTCTAGTCAGCTTTTGTATGTGGAATGGAGGTGGGGGGGATCTTATTATTTGTCTCAAATAGCAAAATATCCTGGGCTGGCCCTGGTCATATTTTGTGGGGGGTGGAAGCTGCCATATATATTTTAAAAGCCCAGCTACCTGATGTTGCATGCTCTCTCATGTCTCATTTGGTGGGTTAAGTTTTCTGAAAGAGCAGTTTGCCACAATTTGTCCTGTCAGCCTTCAGGGGGAATAGCAGTAGCTAATTTCAAGCAGCCCTGAGGAATTCTCAGCAAAGAAGGTAGAGGCCCTGGGACTCATCTATACAGCAAAATGAATTCAAATGAAGTGCAAATGTGAATTTAAAACTTAAGTAAACGCCTGCATGTTAAAACTTTAATCTCTGAATAATAATATTTGTCTTCTGGGGAGCAGAGTTAAGAAGGCAACAGAAAGAGACACTTGATTTCACTTGTGTGAGCCCAGAGAGATTTCGTCTGGGTTGTGAAATTGGGTTAAATTGACATGGAACATCTCGCTATACAGGCAGACAATTCTTCCTTCATTCTCACAGGACATACTGGACATAGGCCTTAGGTGGTTTACTTTCCACATGCAGCATAGCAACTCAAGCTGCTTTGAGTGTCTCATGTGATATTTGTGGGTACAGAAGAATGTTGCTAATGTGGGACAGAAAGCAGAAGTGAACCATTCTGTAATCAGATCTAGATTTTAGCTAATCTAGGGCTTGCCTGCATTCACATTATAGAAATAAGGAAAGCACCCCCCTCCCAATTGTCCTGTTTTAAATGGGACATCCATAAACACAGAAGCCAATCCCAGCTTCGGTTTGCATCCTAGAATGTCCCAGCTTTCGGAGCGCTCTGGTGCTCCAGACCAAAAGAAGCTCACTCTGGTGTGAGTCAGCACTGGAGCGCCAGACCAGAAGGTGCTCTGGTACGGCCCTGCTAAATTAGCAGCAGAGCGCCTTCCGTTCCAGTGCTGTGACCCTTGTCAGCAGGGCACGCCAAAGTGCCGAGGGTCCAGGGCTCTGGCCAACCCTGCAGGGTTTGAAGGAAAACAAATATGAATCGGCCCCACCCCATAGTTTGACTAATCACACCTAGGAGTGGCTAAGAGCTAGATGGATTCATAGATCTTTTTAAAAAAGTGTAGACTCACAGACACTGGTCAGCTTCCATTTTGACTTTAAATGTTCATTTTTGAATTCTAAGAAGTACATAGAGGCAAGAAGTGGACAGGGGGAGTTCCAGCTCATAATGGTGCCCAGCTGAGAGGTGCTGGAACTGTGCTACAGCACACTCTAGCTGAAAAAAAGCACTGCTGATATTATTATTATTTAAATCAAAACAATCTCTCTAAACTTGCAGTTAATTTTGGCCCAGTAAGGCATATTGTCTTGTTTGCTTTGACTGCTGGAGATGAAAGTGGGATTGGAGCTATGGGACTTTGAGCTTCATGTACTCTAGATACAAAGGAATACAGAGATGTTGACAGATACTCTCCCTGGCAAGTGGGTCATGTGGTGTTGCAGGATATAAAGCAATCAACTGTACAAGATGTAATGGGGTCCTCACCAGCCAAAGAAACCCAGCAGCTTTTATATTAGCTATTCCATCAATTGTTCCAAGTTTGGGGCTTGCTTCTTTGCCGAAGAAGGGGGAGAGATAAAATGCAAACTGAAGGGACAATGTCTGACGGTCTCAACACCTACAGTGAAAGTTAGCAAGTGAGCTCAGTCCCAAGATCAAACTGGCAATTGGCTTAAGGCTATTGCACGCTTCTTTGATACACAGCACATTTCTCACACTAAGCGGGGCCAGATCTTGTCAGTGCTAGTCAGAGAAACCTAGAGTGATGGAGCAAGTAGCTGTGGGTTTAATCACCAGTGGAAGTTGTTCCTGCCGGGCTGGGACTGAGCCTACTGCTACCTCCCAGAGGTATAATAAGAAAAGACACTGGTAGTGCAAGGAATCTTTGGCAAAAGTAATGTGTCACACACACCCAACAGCTGTTATTAATACAGCACTGTTTTATCAACTAAACCCTTGAGCATGTGATACGTCATGTCAAATGCTACCCAACCGCTTTGCTAGATTGGAGGTTTATTAATAGTAAGTGAAGATGCAGCTTTGGTTGCAGTACAGCCTTCGCAGAATCAGGTGTCTGGCTGACAATAAGCTGTTCTGCACCTACTTGTTTGTGCTGTCAGGTACTTGTCTTGGGCATAACTAAAATAACACAGCAAACTATTCTTTGATCTGTGCTCTTCTTCTACAAAGACAAGAGAGCACAGAACACTGCACATTGGGTGCAATCTAGAAGCACCCAGGAGCGCAAGAAATGTCATAGTGAGAGTCCATGCGCTCTCATAATACTAGAACTTCAGAGCATTCCGTGAAGCTGAATGTTGGAAGATTCAGAACAGACAAAATAAAGTACTTCTTCACACAGCACCTACTAAACTTGGAATTCACTCCCATGAGAGGTAGCAATGGCCACCAACTTGGATGGCTTTAAAACAGGATTACACCAGTTCATGGAAGATGATGACCTTTAAAGCCCTTCACGGCCTAGGACCCTCATACCTACGGGACCACCTCTCCCGGTATGCCCCACGGAGAGCCTCAAGGTCCATAAATAGCAACACCCTAGTGGTCCTGGGCCCTAAGGAAGTTAGATTGGCTTCAACCAGAGCCAGGGCCTTTTCAACTCTGGCTCTGGCTTGGTGGAACGCTCTGCCTCATGAGACCAGGGCCCTGCAGGATCTGATTTCTTTCCGCAGGGCCTGTAAGACAGAGTTGTTCCACCTGGCCTTTGGCTTGGAGCCAATTTGATTCCCTCCCTCTCTTTCTTTTTTCTTTTCATTCTCCTCCTGCGATGAGGCATTTTAATGAGGCATTTTAATATTTTAATGTTTCAATATTTTAATGTTGTATTTTAATTTTGTTTTAAGTTGTAAACATTCAACTTGTTTTTATTATTGCTTGAGGGTTATTATTGAGGGTTGTGAGCCTCTTGCCCAAGCTTGGGCTGGCAACAGTTGTGGTGTGCAGAGCAGCCTGAGCCTGAGACCAAACCCAAAAAACCCAGACATTTCTTTTAAAATATAAAAATTTGCCCAGATTGGTATGTTGGCTCCCCAAAAGAGGACATGTCCTGGTTTTCCTGGGGATATGGCAACCCTAGCTATTCTTTATCTGCTAGTCTAACAATATACCAGTAACAGATAGGTAGCCGTGTTGGTCTGCCATAGTCAAAACAAAACAAATTCCTTCCAGTAGCACCTTAAAGACCAACTAAGTCAGTTCTTGGTATGAGCTTTCGTGTGCATGCACACTTCTTCAGATTCTGTGGAAAGCTCATACCAAGAACTGACTTAGTTGGTCTTTAAGGTGCTACTGGAAGGAATTTGTTTTGTTTTGAATATACCAGTAATCTGACTATCACAAATCCTTTCCACATCCCAGCCTACAGCCTTCTTAGAATGTTCTTTTTGCAGTTGTGTAAGGACGTGGTATTTCTAGGAATGAGTTGAATTTATCACGGCGAAACTATGTGAGTAATATGGTCCATGTGTGTATTGTGGAGCAGACCTTGTATGCTGCTTTGTGTGCGTGGCTGGCGAAGGCCTCTGAGATTATGCATGCATATTTGACACATCCTTCTGTTTTGCAAAGCTGTGAGATAGCTATGTGAATCCCACTCTTCAGAGCTCCAACCCACAAAGAAAGAAACAGCACACTAAACCAGCAAATATGATAAATGTTGTGTACTACTATCATCACACCTTATAGATGCTGCTCGTGGTTGGAGAATTAACAGAACAACTCTGGTTTTATGCAGTGTTGCCTTGCCAGTGTGCGTAATTAAGCTTCTTGACAGGCAACCCCCCCTGGTTCAGTAAGTGGAATGCTTATTTCACAGCGCTGCTTTTGGAGCTGCTGTGAACTTTCAGGCAAAGAAAACCATTGTGAAGGAAATGCAGCTGTTTTAACAGTAGGTGCAGGAAGTGTGCCTGGGGGTTGGCAATGCAACGTTGTGTAGAGATAACGCTGGCTCAAAGAAGCTCTTCTACCAATGGCAGCATGCAAAAGCTGCTGTAAGATGCCTGTAATGCACAATAACTGGAGAGCAAGACAACATTTTCTAGCTTCACTTGCAATTTGACTGTTGTGGCTATGAGAAATAATCTCTGATGGCTAGAATGGTTAAAAATGGGGGTAGGGTGGGGAGAGAGATTGTCAGTATACTTATATTCCAAAGGGATATTCAGATGACATAGAAACAGAGGAAGCTGCCTTCCTAGTCCATCTAGCTCAGTTTTATCTATATTGGCTGACAGTGGCTCTCAAGGGTCTCAGGCAGCGAGTATCTTCCACACATATGTGGAGATGCGAGGGATTAAAACTGGGCCCTTCCTTCTGGCAGCTTCCTTCTTAGCTGGATGCCGCAGCACACAACCAGCAATGTGGTATGTATCCTGTGGAAAATATTGGCTTGAATACCAAATAATAATAACATTGGGATATATCTGCCTCTTCTAAAAGCAGCAGGCCAACCATCTAGTTGATGTGATCTGCTGTCACCCCACCCTGTTGTCCATCAGGTCAGACTGGGCTGGAGCATCCTGTCTACTGGAAGGACTGGAGGTACCAAAACTTCATTCCTTGCCACCACTAGTTTAGGCATGCATATTCATCAGTAAGGTAAAGGTAAAGGGACCCCTGACCATTAGGTCCAGTCGTGGCTGACTCTGGGGTTGCGGTGCTCATCTCACTTTACTGGCCGAGGGAGCCGGCGTACAGCTTCCAGGTCATGTGGCCAGCATGACTAAGCCGCTTCTGGCGAACCAGAGCAGCACACGGAAACGCCGTTTACCTTCCCGCCGGAGTAGTATCTATTTATCTACTTGTACTTTGACATGCTTTCGAACTGCTAGGTTGGCAGGAGCAGGGACCAAGCAACAGGAGCTCACCCCGTCGCGGGGATTCGAACCGCCGACCTTCTGATCAGCAAGTCCTAGGCTCTGTGGTTTAACCCACAGTGCCATCCGTGTCCCTATATTCACCAGTGGTTAACTGCAATTTCAAGGAATTGCTTTTTTCAATGCACAAATGGGGCCATCACAGATAAAACACCACAGAAGAAACTTCTGTATTACGTAACATCACCTCAAAAGCAATGATTTGTCAGTGGAGTCGATTCACATATACAGCAGCTAGCCAGCCATCAAGTGTTGGATATTCATGTCTTAACCAGACCCCCCAGAAAGGTCCTGCTCTTTGATCTTCTGTCTCCAATTCCATTCCTGTCCCTACTTATAAAGAGCCAGATTTGGAGAAATTAAGTGTGGTCAGGCTATGCATTCCAATGAAAGAAACAGGCTGTCTCTATGGAAGTGAACGATGCCTTATTAAATATCAGGCCTTCGGAATGGAGATGAACATTTATTACTTTGGGGGCAAATAAATACAACCAATTCAGATTAATACAAATGAAACAGTAGCCTCCCCTGGAGCATTAACATGATGGGCTTGTTTTTATTACTAGTCCTTTTATTCCCTTCCCCAGCAGCCTCTAAAAGCAGGGAGGGGGGGAAACACTTTGAAGGAAAAAAGCTGTTCCTGCATTTTCTGCCTGGCGACATGGCTATTTCTGCATTGTCACAAAAAACAAGCACTTGCATTACAAAAAAAGGGTGGTGTGGGGAGAAGGGGAGAATGCCGAATGATTAGTTACTGTTAATTAAGGAATTAAAAGGCTTTGCTGTTGCATTTTTCAGACATGGATAAGACAAGGCACACATCTGTTGCATCTGACTTTGTAACAGGGGGAGCAGGAAGATAAGGGAGAAGATAAAGCTATATAATGCAAATGGTACAAGGAAAGCCATTCTCAGGCTGGATTTGCATATCATGCCTGGAAATCTGATGAACAGCAGCAAAATGGTGGTATGTGCTTAACCCTTCCCTCCCTTGGAGTTCCCTTCCCCAGCTGCTTTTCCTCATGAAGAATAGTAAAAAAAAAAAAAAAAAATAGCAGCTTGGGGGGTGGGTGAGAAGAAGTGGTTGCAGAGGGGAAGTGCTGGGTGGGGGGACATTAAATGTTTAGCAAAGCCTCACACCCACCACCTGTCTGTTTCAAATACAGTATACCTTTTCCCTTCTACTTTGCAGCTGCTTGGTTGAGACCCCAGTTCCCATAACTGAGGCTGCAATCAGGCAGCACTTTGTTCCGTCTTCTCTTTCTTTACCTAATAATTTTTACTTTTTAGACATAAAGCTACTTCTGGAAATCTAGTGGAATCTAGAGGCAGTTTCATGCTATTCTCCCTGTTTATTGTTTGCAGAAAAGAAACAATTTGCAACCTTTGTAACTCAGAAAAACATTGGAGTTTTTGCATTGTAATTTCACAACATAAGATTTGGGTCACTATCCTGGCATACCCATTCTTAAGGAAATCAGCCCTGAGTGCTCACTGGCAGGACAGATCCTGAAGTTGAGGTTCCAATACTTTGGCCACCTCATGAGAAGAGAAGAGTCCCCGGAAAAGACCGTTATGTTGGGAAAGATTGAGGGCACAAGGAGAAGGGGACGACAGAGGATGAGATGGTTGGATTGTGTTCTCAAAGCTACCAGCATGAGTTTGACCAAACTGCGGGAGGCAGTGAAAGACTGGAGTGCCTGGAGTGCTCTAGTCCATGGGGTCACGAAGAGTCGGACACAACTAAATGACTAAACAACAACAACAACAATCCTGGCATACAGTTCTTTCTCACCATTTAAAATTTAGCACAGCATGGCAGCATATTAATCACAGTTCCATAAGACAACAGGTACTTCAGTGTTAAAGGAATATTAGAAATAAGGACAGAAGTCCTAGCATTATAAGCAGTAAAACAAACACAATAAACCCCATGTCTGAAGGCAGCCCGAGTCACAGCCAGTATATAACTCTGCTCTCACACTGGACATAATTGGGCCAATGGCACTCATTATGTCACAGAACATTAGCAAAATCCAAATGGAGAAGTGAATTCTTTCTAAATCAAAGGGACCCAAACAAATCAGATGTTTCTAGCTTTCTGAGGAGCATGTTTCATTCTTCTATACCAAGTGTGAGGAATCTTTGGCCCTCCATACATTGCTGAACTACAACTCCCATCAGCCCCAGCAAACATGGCCAATGGCCAGGGATAATGGGTGTTGTAGTTCAGCCAAAGATTCCCCACACCTGTTCTAGAGCTAGATAATCTAAACAACCTGCCACAGGACAGATTTAAAATGCAATGCCTCTGGTCCTTTTCGTTTCTGTTGGTTAAAGCACTGAATAATCCATAAGTTTAATTTCATTCCTCTCTACTTTTAATGGAACTGTCTTGAATAGGTTTTCAGTTGTTTTGAAAAGGCACAGAATCCAGCCTCACACTGCCAGAACAGCTTCAGCTTTTGAGAGCAGTGGGTCATATCTTCTGTTGCCACCAGTGATTCTGTTTCCTTGAGGCCAGTGATTTTACACCAGCCAATCATCTGGTCCAAAATCCCTCTAGAGTAGTTCAGAGAAATGGACTTCATAGTCTTGATAGCCCCAATGTCTCCCTTAGTCAGGCGCTGAGAGATATGTGAAAGGTACAGAGTTTCTTAGAACTTTGATGGAATAACACAGTTACTAGTAATTGGTATTCATAAAGGATAGGCTGCTGTATTCCCAGGTCAACGGCTGAGAAACTGATTTGAGTCAGGTACATAGCAACTGTGTATTCTTCTGCTTATTATTTCTAACAATCCAAGTTTATTCCACCCTCAATCTGTTATGTAAAATAACTTCAGAAGCAGTCTTTCAGTGAGCAAAGGAGGTGGGGGAAAGGCTTTTATCAAGAGTAAAAATGCTAAGTTTAAATTCTAGTTTTCATCCTAGGAACTTACACTCTTAACTATCAGGTGGGGTCCTGCACCCTTCTGTGGTTCATAGTGAAGACAGTCCAATTTTTTGGGTGTGGAAATGAGGTGCCCATATTCTTGATAGCAGTGGTGTTAATGCCACACAAAATGGCTGCTATGGGCAGGAAAAAAAGGTGCTGATACTCTATACCAGTGAGTATATTCACAAAAAAGCACTGGCAATGTCATATTGTAATTTGGAAACTGAAGGATTTACATGCGGGTGACACATATACAACTTCCATATATTAATGTATGAACAAAGTAGACACATTGGTTCTGACTAAACTCTAGTAATGTGCAACTAATCAGGCACAACAACCAACGGGTCCTGGACAGAGATGTGCGTCCCCATCTACATCGAAAAACATATCCAACCAGTTCAGAGAGACCCAGATGAGCATGCAATGCATAGATCCAGATGTGCATCTGTGCAGATTCCTGCTTCTGAGTACGGCATTCCCTCACTCCTATATCTTTAATATTTATGTTTAAAAATGGGGTAGGTGAGGTTCCCCTGCTGAAATTACCCTTCTCTGCACAACAATTAAAGGCAGTCCAGCCTTGTCCCATTCTGCAACCCTAGAAGTACCTGAATTATTTGTTCTGTACGTAGAAAAAAGCCTAATACCAAATCAGCCAGCTGGTCCAGCAGCTATCCAGGAATTCAGGACAGAGTCTTTCCCAGCACTCCTAGGAGGTGCCAGGAACAAAACCTTTGACCTTTTGCCTGCAAACCAGGGACCCTGATAGTGCTTTTTCGGGGGGGGGGACACACAGGGGTACACATACCCCTAAACATTTTGTGAATCAAAGTTTGGCCTCATTGAGGAGCAGTATTTCAATATCAGTAGGAAAATGAGAGTACCTCTAAACATTTTTTTAAAGGAGAAAAGCACTGCTGCTACTGAAATATGGTCTTTTCCCTACATGACTGATAAGCTGCAGCCTAATCATATTTGTTGCCTCCAGGGAGCTGTCCATGCATTACTGTGCCAGGTTCAAGGTTCTTGCATTAATTTACGAGGCCCTTAACAACATGGGTCCAGATAATTTTAAGAATCACCTGATCCCTTATATCCTAGCCTGAGTTATCTGGAGGAGCCTTTCTTGGCGGCTCCCCATGACTCAGACACATGGCTCCTAACTGCATTCCATGCATTTGTTCCACTCTCCCAACTGAGATTAGGCAGTCACCCTTCTTGCTGAACTTCAGGTGCATGGCTAAGGCTTTCTCGTTCTGGCAGGCATTGTAAGGCTGTGTTCAGATTGATAGTAATTTTGTTGTTTTATTGTCTCATTTTCTGTAGATTTTTTTTTCATTTTGCGCACAATACTTAGAAATGCAAATGATGACGCAGTATATAAATGTTTAAAAAAAAACGCAAAGTATTTTCTGTTCCTGTTTGCTGGGTGACTTGGTCTGTGCTGTATAAGACATACCTCCTTCACTTTTAATGCATTATATAAATCAGGCACACCCAACAGGTAGTTTGTGATCTATCAGTAGATCAGTGGACGTTTGTGGTAGATCACTGGTAGATCAGTGCCTCCCCCCAAAGAAGCTCAACAACTTGGGCTCTCCTAAAAAAGCTCAAGAACTTTGACCTGAACCCCCCCAAAATGGGGTAGATCACTGCCAGTTTTTAACTCTGTGAGTAGATGGCAGTCTCTTGGGAGTTGGCCACCCCTGATATAGATGATGTAATTCTGGTCATAGGCAGTTGGGAAAGATGTACTTGTCAAAAATTCCCCTTTTATACAATTATTAAAGCTGCAGGAGCCCTGGCCACTACTGAATTTGCTCTCTCACACATACACACTGATAGTACCTTGCTCCTTTCCCTGGTGTCTGTTACTTCAGGAGATGGAAATGTACTAGGTTTATGAGCCGCAGAATAAATTCATTGCCACATCCGTTATATTTCTCGATGCCGCTTGGTGCACACACAGCCCTTAAGCTTTCTTCTCCCCAGTGAAGGTGTCTGTGTCCATTTCATTAATAATACTCTGCACTCACAGTGCACTGCATATTTATTGTCAGTGAGTGCAAGCTTGAGCTAATTAGCAAAGTTAATTAGTGCTGTACTGCAAAGCCCAGAATATGCAGGAAAGGACGTGTATCTGAGAGAGAGAATAAGAGACAGGGAGAGTGAAAGATAAAAGGCCTATAAAAGTAGGAGCTGGCTTGTTCTCCCTTATTTATGTGTGACATGGAATTGAATATCAGCAGCTAGAGACAGGCTCCCCACCTGGGGATCTGACGCAGACCTTCAGGGGAAACATCTATTACACAGACAAATCCTTTCACTCTCTTCTCTCTCCATCAAAGGAGTGAGCATTCCTGCTGGGAGCCCAGAAGAATACTTCATTCTACTCCACATTAACCAGGCTATACCCAAACAGAATGCTCTTTTCCAGGACTAATTGCTAAAAATGTGTGTAGACTGGAAGACATACCCTTTTGGAATCCAGCCTCCTGTTCATAATCTGTATCTTTGTGTGTACACATGAATGTTCACATACATGCATGTGCAAATTACTATGATATTTCATCAGTGAGGTAAAGTTGTTTTGCATTGCTCAGAAGAAGCATGATGTTACTTATTATTATCGCACATACTGCTGGTCCAGTGGGCTCTAGCATTGATCCAAGTTAAGGATCAAGTCCCTGGCAAATTCTCTTTCCTTAACAACACCCTCCCCTTTTTATCCTTTCCACTTTCCACCAATACTATGTATATAACCATGAGAAATTCACATGGCAGAGAAAGGTGTTGCAAATGAATGGAGGTATTAATCAAAAGAACAACAACAAAAAATAATAATATACTCAGCACCTAATGATGACTGCTTTTGATAGATGCACGAGACCTTCAGACTATGTATTTGCTGTTACTGGACACAGGTGGCAATCCTAAGCACACTCACCAGAGGGTAAGTACCATTAGACACAGTGGGTTTTGCTTCTGAGTAAACGTTCATAGGGTTGCTCTGCGAGCAGTTTTGGTACATGTATATTATCATGTTGAGCAGCAAGAACTGTACCACAACAGGAGTGCTACATCAGCCCCACCCAGCAAAGCTCATGTGCCTTTAGCAGATGTATGACTGAGCAGGGAAACATTTTGCCAACATGAAGGTGCAGAGAAGAAGGGAAACCACACCTGTTGAATTTCTGCCTGTCAGGTAGCTGTTGAGGGTACCTAGAGGTAGGTGGCTGGTGAGCCTATTTAACAGCTCCTAACTCAAAGAAGGCACCTATGATTGATGGTCAGGTGTGTGTGCGTGTTGCCAAACCCATATTCTTTAGTTACATTTGTACAGTAGTAAGAGAAGCTGCACTGCCAGGAGGTAAGCCAGGTCACTTTGCAATGTGAAGCAAGGGTTTGGGAGGATTACCACACAGGCTATTGGCCAGGCCTTCGATTTCAAGTGCATCCCTGTAGTGAATCAGCTATGCAAGTGGCTTGACTTCACAAAATCAATGAATCCACAATACTTTTTGACAGATCACGAAGGGATTAACTCTCACAGTGTTGCTATGGATGGGAATAGGCTTGTGAGTCCCCAAACAATCTTACTTGGTGGCATTGGTCTTGTATTACATGCTCCTTGATCCTGACAGAAAATTGCAGTCCTGAGCATGTGAAGAAGAAGAAGAAGAAGAAGAAGAAGAAGAAGAAGAAGAAGAAGAAGAAGAGGAGTTGTTGTTGTTTGGATTTGATATCCCGCCTTTCACTCCCTTTAAGGAATCTCAAAGCGGCTAACAATCTCCTTTCCCTTCCTCCCCCACAACAAACACTCTGTGAGGTGATTGAGGCAGAGAGACTTCAGAGAAGTGTGACTAGCCCAAGGTCACCCAGCAGCTGCATGTGGAGGAGCGGAAACGTGAACCCGGTTCCCCAGATTACGAGTCCACCGCTCTTAACCACTATACCACACTACCATCATTTCAGCATATGGAACAGACCTGCAAGGCAGTGAGCTGGTCTCGCTCCCATTAACACAATGTAACAGGATAGCTTTGCATGCAAAGGGAGGAGATAAGTCTAAACATACAGCATCTCAATGTTTGCAAGCTTTCCTGGTGGGGACTTGCAACTCCCCCACCCAGCACTTGAATTTTAAATACTGTACTCACTAGCAATACTTAGAAAAGATTGAGATGGTTTGTTAGCCAAGCAAACAGCAGCTCACCTCTTCCTAATTACAGTTTACCAAGGTTCATATTCCAAGCCAAAGAATCATGGAGCTTGGCAACATTTTCCAAAATAGACACACCTTCTGAAGTCGCTATAAATACAGTGTAGCTAGACTACACTTAGCAGTAGATTAGAATCAGCTACAGTGATGGGTCCTTAAACTTCATTAGAGCTGCCAAAAGCTGTATGTAAGAAATACACTACATTGTTGCTGTGTCTGTTATTTTCTAGTTATCCCCTAAACAAGGATATGGTAATCTATGGGCCTCTGGATGTGTCTGGCTACAACTTCTATCATTCCTGAGCATGGGCCAAGTTGGCTGGGGCTGATGGGAACTGGAGTCCAGCAACACATGAAGAGCCACAGGTCCCCCATTCCTGCCTAAAACATTTCGGAGCAGACAAACTGAGAATTCTGGAGAGAGTGTGAAAGAGAGAGATCTTAAAGCCATTCCCTAATAAAGACTGCAATAGTTAGAGCAGTTCCTGGCTCACAAACACACTTTCCCTCCCCTAGGGAAAAGCCATTTGCCTTTAGCTTGGTGCAGAGTACACTATTTAAGAAGGTCTTTAATTCCCCCTCCTTCCAGGAGATCAAACATATATTTTGCCTCAGGCCTATGCCTCATCTGTAGGAAGTTTGCCTTATTCCCCTCCCTAGGCATTGCTAACTTAAAGGATTCCTGCAATGTTTTCTAGCCAGAGTTTGACAGGTTTTCTTAAGGTGGGAAACAGCAAGGCTAATGCACTGGTTTTGGGTTGAGACTCTCTCCAAAGTGGGGCCCTCAGGCAGGCAATGCATGGCCATCTTGTGTTTTTTAAAGAAGAGTTTTGATCTTAAATGACACAGTGTTTATCTCTTGCTCCCTTTCCTTGGCTTGCCGCTCTCCCAAAAAGCTCCATCAGCAGATGCCTCTGAATAGAACGAAGCTTTTGCTAGTTTCTTGTGGCAGCATTTCTGCAAATAAGCATTGAAAATACAGAGCTGGGCTGGGAACCTGCCAAGCCTGAGATTCTGCCCATTTTAATTTCAGGAGAATTGTCTGCTTCCTCCTCTTGCTTTTAGAGCCTTTATATGTTGTTTAAAGAACACCCCTTTGGCAAACGGAAAGAAGCATGGCAGCTTCAGGCTGTAAATGAAAGATAAGCAGGAGCACTAATACATCTTTGGAGAGAGGGTGGTTTCTTTGCTGTAAACTGGCATAGCTCCCCAGTCCAAGTCAATACAGTACAGTGGAGATGATTTGATCTGGGGGTAGATTCGGCCCTTGCTGTATTACGAATTGCTTCCTGGCCTTCATGACTACACTGTTTGTGCAATTCATGCCTTGCTTGCTTAGTCCTCCCTAACCAAATACTAGCCTAGAAGTGTGAGTACATAGAGCCGGAATTCTATGGAACTTTGAGCCTGGGGAAGACACTGGACAAGCTACTTGCACATATAGAATGAATTGCTTTGCAGACCAATCTAGAGTATTGGTCAAATATATACTATGGAAGTTACAGTCATAAAAAAATCAAAGAGTATGGGAAAGGGAAAACCAACTCCATTTTAGAGATGAGTAACTTGGGTGCAGGCAGATTAAAGCTCACATTTTTAACTCCCTCAAGTCTAAAGTAGAGACACTGGAAAATGTGTGACAGGGTTTCCCCACTTTCTGTCATGAACTGGCAGGATGACAGAGAAGAGGAGGAGGATCCCGGCAAGGGGTGTAGCTGAGACTGGGACACAATGGGGCAAGCTGGGAAGAGGGAAGTAAGTACTCACTGGGTGATGGAGGATGGCGTGGGGATGAGGGTCAGTACACAAGAACCAGAGCAGCAGGATCCATCACCAGAGCCAGAGGGACCCCTGTCTCCACCAACACAACAGACTCTGAGGCATAGGGAGCAGTGGGAGAAGTGCTCTAGGAGTCTGAGGCAGGCGAGGGTTCATACCCCAGTTCTCTAGTTGGCCAGGTGGGGCTTGCTAACTCTGGGATGAGGTGTGTGATTCCTCAGCTGGAGTAGGCTTGGAGCAGGTGAGGGTCACTTGCCTCATCAAGCCCAGATGCAGGAAAAGTACAAAAGGGAAGCAGAGCTGAGGTGTTTTAGCTGCTCAACTGCCCATGTTGATGGGCCTTGGCTTCTCCTGGACCTCTATGGCAGTGTTTCCCAACCTTGGGTCCCCAGCTGTTTTTGAACTACAACTCCCATCATCCCTACCTAGCAAGACAAGTGACCAGGGATGATGGGAATTGTAGTCCAAAAACAGCTAGAGAACCAAGGTTGGGAAACACTGCTCTATGGGACTATGCTTTGGGCTGTATCCTGACTGACCCTGGCTGGCCCTGGACTGTGTTTCCTGATCTTTGGACTTTAGATTTTGGACTTTGATTGTGTAGATGGACCCCTGGACTTTGGACTTGACATACTGACTTGCTGCCAGGTGGGCTAGGGGTTCCAGGCACTCTTTTTCCCCTTCTTTCTTTCTTTCTTTCTTTCTAGTTCAAATCAATTAACAAGTATGTACATTGAAAAGGGCAGCGACGGTGAAAAACTGGGTATTTGTTTGACCCTTTCCACCAGACCATTTGACCAATCTAAGTCGCCTCCCTCCCCAAAAACTGGTGTTCCACAGGAGGAAATAGAAAGGCATCATACAAAAACCAGTAAGTTTTCCACAGGGTGCAGATAGGTGGTTTGGAAAATGTGTGAATTAGATCAGGAAAAAACAGTGCAGGGGAGAAGCTTAAATACCAACCACCAGAGTGGCCTTCTTCCCTGACTTTATTTGCGCACCCCCCCCAGCTGCTTTAAACAATAACAAATAACAGCAGTACCCATGGGAGATCCAGTTATGGATCTCTTAGCCACTCATCACATTTGACCCTCAAATCTCATGTAAACACCCAAATATTTGTGTACAGTGGTACCTTGGGTTAAGTACTTAATTTGTTCCGGAGGTCTGTTCTTAACCTGAAACTGTTCTTAACCTGAAGCACCACCTTAGCTAATGGGGCCTCCTGCTGCTGCCGTGCCGTCGGAGCACGATTTCTGTTCTCATCCTGAAGCAAAGTTCTTAACCCGAGGTAGTATTTCTGAGTTAGTGGAGTCTGTAACCTGAAGCGTACATAACCTGAAGCATATGTAACCCAAGGTACCACTGTATCAGGAGCTCAGCACAGTTGGGCAATAGGACCTATTTTAAAATGCCACAAAGTAGTTGTTGATGCTTACATACCTGTGGAAGCATCAAAACTAAAATGAAAGACAAGTCAAAAGCCAAAGCAATGGCCTATCTGAAAGGTCACAATTTCCCCACAAATGTCAAGAGAGCCCATTTTTGGAGAACATGTGGGGTGCTGAAGCCCATGCTTGAACAAGTCCCCAAACCAAATACTAGTCTTGGCACATAACTGAATTGAACTAGATTCCCATAAAATGTGGAGGCTGTGGCTAGGTACCATGACCTCTATCCAGAAGCTGGGCTGTGCAGAGGATAGTGGTTACTGGGACAAAAGCAGTTGTTCCATTTAATACAGGCTTTTTGTGAGTCGCAGTCAACTCGACCTGATCCTCACAGTTTTTTGCAGGGTGGGGAGGGGAACATGTTATCTATTATCTACAGAAAAACAGTTCCCCAGTGCAAGGAGACTTCCGTGCATCACTCCTAGAATAATTAAAATTCTCCTTAGCACCAAACCCTATTGATTAGCCAAAGGGCTTCTGTTGGAAGTGGAAGAGACCAGCGTGAAGCAATCCTACTGCCCGCTGTGCTGATCTCTGCCAGACGTGCATCTGATGCCTTTTCATTATTGTTTGCCAATGATTTGTTTCCCCCCACAAAGCTACAGCTCCCTTCAGAAGTGTCTGGCGATATTGCAGGGCCCTGGGAACTTCTCAGGGGCATTTTGGGGAAGGTGAAACTAGGAATAGAAGAGAATTTCATTTGGTCTGTATTTTATAGTGAACTAAATCTCCTGGGCTAGTTCATGAATTATGACATTGCCATCCAGATTTCGCACTTTTTGGAATTTTACAGTGCAGTTCTTGGCTCAAGAAGCGATCTCTGTTTTAGGATAAAATGCATTTAAAATGCATACATGGGTATATAATACATATTTAAATACATATCTTGTGATTAAGTATTTAAATGTATATGTAAATATGGATTTAGAAAAAGCTGCACAGGCTCAGCATATGGAGTACAACTGGTCTAAATTTAACTCCTGGGGCAACCAGGACAGCCATCCAGCACAGACCACTGCAAGCTTTAACCAGTTCTTTCCACCTTCCACCAAAACTCTTGCGTCCCAGTAACCAGGCATGGCTATAGAGGGGAGTGAAAAAGTCTGGAGCTGTGAAATGGCTTCTTGACATTATCTAGAAATGGGATGAATCTGCATTTCACCAAATTTCTCTGGGGGAAGGAGAAGTTCTCCAACACATTCTCAAGGGCAGAGCTCACCATGAACCAGCAGCTCAGTAGCTCAGCTTCTTCTTTTTACCTACAGTTTTGGGTTTTGTTTTGTTTTGCTGCTGCTGTAAACGGCAACAACAGCAACTATCTTGGCAGCCTGGCCTCCATTTTGCATCTTCCACAATATCCCAGACCTAGTGTCATAATACAGCATTGTAGGTGGGGGAGGGGAAAAAATGTTCTCTCCCTGTTTGCTTCTCACTACTCCTGCCATAGGGATGTGGGTGGCACTGTGGGTTAAACCACAGAGCCTAGGACTTGCCAATCAGAAGGTCGGCAGTTTGAATCCCCGTGATGGGGTGAGCTCCCGTTGCTCAGTCCCTGCTCCTGCCAACCTAGCAGTTCAAAAGCACATCAAAGTGCAAGTAGATAAATAGGTACCGCTCCGGTGGGAAGGTAAACGGCGTTTCCATGTGCTGCTTTGGTTCGCCAGAAGCAGCTTAGTCATGCTGGCCACATGACCCAGAAGCTGTACGCTGGCTCCCTCGGCCAATAAAACGAGATGAGCACGCAACCCCAGAGTCGGTCACGACTGGACCTAATGGTCAGGGGTCCTTTACCTTACTCCTGCCAACGCATGGAGGGCCACTGGTTCCCCACCCCCATTTAGCTACATGGGACAGTCTAGCATCCCATAGTTGAAGAGTCAAATAATTTCCGGTTTGGCTAATAATTCTGTCTTCCTTTTTGCAACCATGCATCCTTTTACTTTTTTGGTCATCTTCTTAAAGGCAGCATTCCACTGACAATCAAAACACTTCCTTAGCAGTTGTGTGTAGCTCTGCAGAGGACTCTTATCTGAAGCAAGCGAGTCCCATGTTTGACTGTCTCCCTTTGCCCAGCTTGAAATGTCAGGCTAGGTGAAGATCCTTTGGCTGTTCTCTCCAGAGGACGTGTTTAAAAGCATCCCTGCAGACATACACCTCCCTGCCCTGACTGGAGCAGACTAACCCAGCTTTCTCCTACTGGAACAAACAGTTCACTCAGTGAAAATTACAAAGTGCTCCAATTTCATATATGGTTACTGACCTGGAAATTGATTGTTCCCCTACGAATGAGAATTTCTCATGTAGGTGGTATCACTGACAAGTCCCAAAAACCTGGACCGCTGCAGAGAGAGGAGGGAGGGAAAATATTTGCCCAGAGTATGCTGTAAGGGTCATTGATGAGAAACTCAATTTGGTTCCCATCTTAATCAAGAGTAATAAATATTAATACAAAATGCTTACAAGGCTCCATTAGCCTCCAAAGCACTTTACCATGCTGATTGTGCTGATTAGTCCTCAGCACTTACAAGGCAAGTGAATAGCATAAAACTTTGATCTCTCTTTTGCAGACAAAGAACTGGAAATGTCAGAGTTTAAAGACACCACCATCCTGGTTGGCTAGTTTGTACACATGAAAGGCTCTGC
Organism: Podarcis erhardii; assembly: GCF_964252035.2. Lineage (NCBI taxonomy): Eukaryota > Metazoa > Chordata > Lepidosauria > Squamata > Lacertidae > Podarcis > Podarcis erhardii. The sequence continues at coordinate 42,542,772 of NC_138510.1, forward strand.
TCCGCTCCCCCCCCCCCCGCCACAATAGGGTGGCCAGGTGGAAAAGAGAACAGGGGGCCCGCAGGTTTAATATCTGTGGTGAATAAGAATTTCACCTATTGAAATTCCCTCTTCCTACACAAGCATTAAAGCTGCAGGAGTCCTGTCTTGTTTTAAATCCATTTACCCTTCCTCAAAACATATCAGGAGTTGACCCAAGTATTGAGTCCCTAGGCTGCCGATGGAAACCTGAACTCCTATTTATGGAAACAGCTGCATCCTTCTGAAAATGTTCCACACCCTCCAGCATATTTTAGAGGGAATGAACACACACACACATGCGTGCGCGCGCGCGCACACACACACACACACACTGCACCTAGGGATAGATAAATATTTCAAGTTCAGTTTCTCTTGGTTTCCTGTTTTTCTTACTTTCACTTCAGTTGGCCACATTTCTACATCAGTTTCCAGATTTTTTCATATGAAGTCCTAAAAACACCCCCCCACACACACACTAGCATTTTAGTGTCCCTTTCTCCTAATATACACGTTTGTAGGCAATTATGCTTTTCATAGGCATCTCTCTCAGTATCAGTCCTGCCTTGAGATGCTAGGAACTGATCCTGGGACTATCTACATGTGCTCTACCACTGAGCTATGGCAGAAAAGGTAACGTGCAAACCAGACAGTAGTTGCTGCCAATGTATCCAGCTGCTGCAGACTGCAATGAAACCTAGAGATAGAGACGTCTCTCCAATTTGCATGTTACAATAGCAACAGTAGATGCAACAATATTAATTTTGATGTGAATTTTCCTACAATGCACAAAGCACATCAGCATATTTTTCAAACTCATTATAACTAGCCAAGTGACGAGAGTTAATTGCCAAGTAAGGCAGACTGTATTTTGTCGAACAGCTACACCTTGGCACACCAGGAGAACATAGGTCTTGTTTCTAATTGATGTATATAGAGGGGCTCTGATGAGCATTAGGGGTTCATTTCAAAAATGTACTAAAAGAAGACCACTATTTGAGATCTCAACCCTATAGAAAACTTTCTGTGAAATTCTGGTGCCTCTGACTGCTGGGGTTTTTTATGCTTGAGTTTTCCTGTTTCTGTAACTAAAGTGGCTCCATTGCATATGATGGAGTGACATTGCTTGACACTGGCTGGGACTTTGGCCAAAATCGGTCATTTTGCTAAAGGAGCCTTTGCTGTCTTGTATAATTGCTATATATGACTCCATGAATTAGGAAACAGCCTTTCACCCCCATGCCAGCCTTCTGCTAAACAGTAGGCACACATTAAATTCTACTCTGCAAAGTTCCTTGCTTTACTGCTCTGCAGCACCACTATAATAATTAAGTGCTGTTTAGGACAGCTTTATACTTCAACAGTGTATGTGTCCCTAGCAGAGAATTCATATTTAAATACAAGAGAAGCCACTGTTTGGCTTTCAATATATTGCCTTCATTTTAGGAACACTGATGAATAAAGCTTGGGATGGAGGAGAAATTTGATTTAGTTCATATTTCAAGGTGAAGCCACCTAATTCACACTTTCTGAACCAAAACAAAGCCATTATTTAAAACCCACACCTCTACAAATTTTGCACTGCAGCTCCCTAGCCTGTGTGTTTAAAATGTATATACCAGCACAAAATTTGCACTGAAATGCATGCATTAATGAAGATAACACACATAATGCATTAAGTTAGGGAAATTTGCTTTGCAGAAATCTGCATATCAGGCAAGTTTGCATACAAACATATGTATATTAGGGGGAATTCACACTAAAATGCTGGTGAATTTTTTCCTTAAAATAAAATTAAACTTATGTGAAGAAGTGAACATTTGAAAAATAAGAAACAGAGAAACCAGAATTGCCAGCAAGTAATGCAACCAGCTAGGAGGATGGTTATAAGAAAGGATGTCCACAGAACCCAGTTGTCATGCTTTGTTTGTACCTCCTTTCATTTGTTGTCCAGTTCTTCCCCTCTTCTATTGCTTCCCTCCCACTCCAAAACCCCTGTGTGTTTTGGAGCCTTGCACAGGTGCAAAGCTAGCAGAGTCATTATTGTCCCTTGGCACCACATTGTGAAATAGTTTTTATTAAAGATTTTCTTGAATTACAAAAGAATGTGCAATGTCTCTCCCAAATACGTACACTTATTAGGGAATAAGCTCCACGGAGCATGGTGGGACTTCAATCTGAGCAATCTTCATGGGATTCTGCTCTTTCACATGGGCTGTTGAGAACTGGAGTCTGAACGCGCCAACACTTGCATTCAATCCTTTCCTATCGTGCTGCATTCTGAGTCGGTACACTCAGAATAGCTGCAATCTTTTGCCACAGCAACCATCTCTGTTGCGCCACTGGCTCAGAGACTGGTGGGCAAGACCTCCAGCAGGTGCAGCGTTCTTCTAGTGTTTTGGGAGCAAGGAGGTGGAAGATGCACATGTTCTGTGAGGGGAAGCCACTGAATTTATATTGAAAACCACTGGCACCAACTGTTTCAACTAATGTGACTTGACAACATGTCCGCCAATAGCCCAGCTTCAGTAAAACCAGATAGGGTTCAATTTGGCTGGGATTAAAACTTCACATTGACACTGCTTTAGAGGAGCTGTGCAGGGAGCTGGACTGAAGAAGGTCCTAAAGATTGAAAGAGTATGGGAACTCAATGGAAGGGCAGCTGGGAAGAAAGAGACAGATGCTTCTGTGAGAGGTTTACTGGATTTTTGCAGTGGATTCCAAACTTGCCTTGGTGCCTCCTTGTCTCTAATACCAGGTTCTAGAGATGATTTTAGAATGATGTGGGGTGGAATTCAGAAGCATACCCACTCATAAAACTAGGTGGGCGTTTTGTGGTTTTATGAGAGACATTTTGAAAGTTCCTTTTAGAGCGGAGAAGCAGCATATAGAACAACTGGTGAAATGGTTGGAAGAATAAATATTTTTAACGGGCCTGTGGCCACATAATAAAGGATTAATGGATTGATAAATAACTTGTGGCATAGGATCAACAGGAAAATCATTTCCCCCATTTTGACTATTGGAAAATAGCGTTAGCATATTGCCCCAGGGGCACAGCTATTGCCACAGGTGCCAGCGCCCTGGGTGCCCAAGCACCCACACAATTCCCCATGAAGTCCCACAGTCGTGGGGCCAAGTTGACACTCCTGGCTATTGTACAAGTTCCCTGGCATGGTGGATTCAGTATTTGAACTGGGACAAGATTAGCACCTATGTCTGTGGAAATCACTTCCAGGAGTGGGGTGCAGGCAGAGCACTGTTGCTCGCCCGTCTTCCCAACTTTGAGCTTTGCTGCTGGTTACCAAGGGTTAGAGAGGCTGGTGTGGGGAACTCAGTGTGGGTGGGCATGGCAGCAAGAGCATCAGATTGGCTGTACAGGCATCTTGCAGACCTTCCTGCTCTTTGCCTCTCCCCTCTTGGTAACCAGCAGTGACGCTCAGCATTGGGAATCCAGGTTAGCAGTGCAGTTCATTCAACCGCTGCTGCCCTCTTCCCTTAGAAGTGAAACAAACCGCAATGTTGCAATGTTTTGACATGCATTGAAAACTTTTCTCCCAAACCTCCCCAAATCAGCCTATTTTATTTCTGCCTTTTTCACTCCTGTTGGTTTGTGTTTTTTATACTGTTTTATGGCCCACATTATGTTTTATAGTCCATTCTTGTACTTCACTTTTTATGATGGTTTATATTGTTCAGCTGTATTGTATTTTGTGTATTTGATTGCCAGGTGTAGCTGACTTTTACCAGAGATTGTAAGCAGCTTTATAGAGGACCTTTCTCAAAAGGTAGGGGTATAATTTTCTATGGATAACTATTTGTTTCATCATGAATATGGTATGAAACAATTTCCTAAGGTAACTATGCTTTGTTTCGCCATGTGACCAAAAGCAGCCTTGCCTTTGGACAAACCTGAAGGTGCATTGTTAAACTATGGAACTCAATCCCCCAGGAAGCAATGATGGCCTCAGACAGCCTCAAAAATGGATTAGACAAATAATAAGGCTGTTGATGGCTACTAGGCATAATGGCTATACTCTATAGTTGGAGGCAGTAATGCAGGCACCCCCAAACTCAGCCCTCCAGATGTTTTGGGACTACAATTCCCAACATCCCTGATGACTGGTCCTGTTACCTAGGGATGATGGGAGTTGTAGTCCTGAAACATCTGGAGGGTCAAGTTTGGGGATGCCTGCAGTAATGCTTCTGAATACTAGTTGCTGGAAGCTTCAGGAGGGGAAAAGGCTCTTGTGCTTGGGTTTTGTGTGTAGGTTTCTCACAGGCATCTAGTTGACCACTGTGAAAACAGGACACTGGACTGCATGAGCCATTGGCCTAACCAAGCAGGCTCTTGTTATATACTTACAGTAATGCCTTTTCTCCCAGAGCTTGCTTCCCCTTCAGGTGTTCTCTTGAACCCCCACTGGAGGTCATATCAGCATCCTAATGTTTGTATACTGGCAAGTTGCTCTGTATGGGATGCAGTCTGCCTCTTCTCCAAGCTGACAGCTGCAGTATCTAAAGGAGGTAATGCTCTTCTGTACTTGCTCGGTTTTCTGTTTCCCACCTCTGCCTATCATCCCGCGTTATCCGATCAATACATCCTTGCAGCCGGAAATGGCTGATTAGCACTAAAAGTAGAGGCAGCAAGCAGAAATCCTCCCTAGAGAAATTACCAAGAGTGGCAAAGATAAGGTCTAAGGACCCTCGGTTCATTGAGATAATGTCTTTTTCTTCTTCCATTGGGCATGTGTATAGGAGCTGATTGATGCAGGTACATAATGTTTTTCCAGAGGAAATGGGGGTTGAGAGGAAGGCAAGTTACAGCCATCATGTATAAAAATTGTGAGTCCCCCTCTCCCCTCCCCTCCCCTCTTCTGCCATCTCCATAGACATTACCTGGGTTTAACTTTGTAAAAAAGCAACTTCAATTTTTTTAAAAACAACAACAACAATCAAGCAGTGTATAAAGGTTATGAAATAAATAAATTTGATTCAGGTCTCAGCTCAGAACCTGTTCACAAGAGCTCATCTATGGACCATGTAAAGAAACCCAAAGAGAAAAAGTCTATCTGGGCATATGCAGAGTGCATTTCTCCCTCCACTTGAGCAACCACTGACTGGTCCATGTGTCTGAGATTGCATGGCAATTCTAGATCAGAGATACTGGATTCTAGGTAGGTTGCAGTCCATCCCTTGGCATCTCTCTTTTTAGACATCAGCTTTTGTGTCATCTACCCCTTAAGAATACTCTGAAAAATGTAAAGTGTGAATGCAAATAGCATTTTTTAAAAAACCAAAACAGAACACACAAGCTCAACGGAAAGCCCAGAGATTTGGCAGGTCCTTCTTGAATGTTGGTAACAAACTTGGGTTTATTGCTGTGTGAAGCAGCCTTAAGTGAGTCCTGGGTGCAGCAGAACTCCTCATCACCCAAAGCAGTGCCGTTCTCGTCTCCCAGGCAACCAGTTTATAATTCTTTCTCTGAGCAGTTGCAAAGGAGGAAGATAAGCTACGGCTCATGTTCAGTGGCAATCAGATGGTGTCCAGCTACCTATCGGCCGTAACTGGATGTTTCTGCTATTAATTTTAAACTGAGAAATGGGGAGGGACAATTTGTTTCTTCAGAGGGTTTATGAAATGGCAGCTTCATAAGTCTAAAAGTTAACAAGGTTCCACTCTCCAAGTGCACGTCTCTTATGCCTGTCCTTGGTAAGCGGTTCATTTCTCAGTGTCTGGGTGCTCATACGCACATGCTGGATTATACATTATATAAGGACTATCCAATTATCTATGACCAATGGGTTGTGAGCGGCTTAGCAAAGAAAATCCCCATGTACCACAGAGTAGGTGTCAGTCAATTCAGAAGATGCCAAATATCTCATGACATTGGCGCCTTGGTTAAAGGGTTTTTCTTGAATGAGCTGATCCTTGCAAGTTCACATCAAAGGGCATGTGAGCTCTGTGTTGAATCACATCCAGGTTACCTGCCCTTCTTGTCCATTAAACAGGCTCTCTGTTCTGTCAGTGTTCATATCAATGGGCTGGATGCAACTATCTCTCTCTCTCTTCCTCCACCCCTGTCCAGTAAATACATAGTTGCACAATGCTCTGCTTATTTGTTGTTTGAGGTGCAGATGTCTTCTCTCAATATATTGCTTCTGTTGTGAAGAAATCTCATTTTATGACAGTGGGGCCAATCATTCTTAAGCCAACTGAAGCTAATACAACAGAGCCATGATTGTTACCCATGGTATATATGCATACTTATTCTCGTTTTCCTTGTCTCTGGTCCAGCACATTCAGCAGGTTTTTGAAGTACTACAAATACTTGCAAAAAATATAATGGGGAAGAAAAAAGAATCATGAGAAATAATGGCTCAACACTCTGGAAAACAACAAAAACAGACTAAAAAGCCAATGTTTCTCACTGAGGCTGTTCAAAGTGTACTGTCTTGGAAAATGCAATTCTTCCCCAAGATTGTGATGGCATTGTCTTGTGGAATAGGTTCTGCAAGTGGTACCTATTTGGTATTGCTTAAACCAGCCATTAACAACCTGGTGTTCTCCAGATGTTTTAGACTACAACTCCCATCAGCCCCATGGCCATGCTGGATAAGGCTGATGAGAATTATACTTCCTCCCTCACAGAGATGAGCAATTGTGACCTAGCTGAGTCCAGGAACAGACCTCCTTGGTCTTAACCCTTTTATGAGCTAACTAGCACTTATGCATACTTACGTTTGACTGCAATTTCCCCCCCCCCCACATCACTTAATACACTGCCAGTTTGAACACACCTTTGCTCAATGTACACCTAGCCGCATGCTGAGAACCTTGTGATTGCCCATTATATGTTGCTGTTGATATATTTGGCAGTAAACACTATATTCTGTTCCTGATACAGGCAAATCTACCAGTATTCTAACTGGAAACTGGCCCACTGTTCTCGTGTTTTGTGCTGTAGGAGTAGACATAATGTTCTAAATTAATCTAAGCAATTTAAATGTTGCAAGACCCTAGTACAAAGATCATGCTCTCGAAGCAATCCTAATTGCACCACAAAAGCATTTCCATTTGGCCTTAGTTTGCTGTTTGCCTAGCATAATGGTTCATTCAGCCTTGGATGTTAGACTCCACTGGCCTGCGGTTTGGCACAGATACAGCATCACATCTACCAAGTTAAAGACCAGTCAGGAGCCTATATTTTCATAGCTAGCTTCCACCTATTTGAAGCCATGTATGGGGAGGATCAGTCAAAGGCACCAGAGTTATATAGTAAAAGGAAAGTCATAACACAGAGAAGAGAGACTCCTGCAATTATTGACACACAATGGAGAATGTGTTTCCAACCCAGCCACCCTGCCAGGGTCCCTATTTACTATATATAACTCATCCTCTTTGTTTATAATGTGAAGCATCTGAAGACCCAAATGCAACTTATCAAAGAGTCGGCGTGCTTGAGTATTCCAAATGGGTTCTGCCTGGCCACACATAAATTGTCAGGGTAGAACTGTTACTGATAAAACACTCAGCATAGCTATAATTTGTGGGTTGCTAAGAGCAGGAGCCTTTTTATTCAGAGATGATGGCTGTGCTGTCTGTCAGAGGGAAAGTTCATTTTCTCCAGATTAGTAAATAAAGCCATTAAGAGCAAGACAGATCATGAGTTTTATTCTGGGTTAGATCCTTAGCCAATATAAATCAGAGTGACAGTGCTGAAATCTGTGGAGATGTACTTATGCTAGCACATAATGAGGATCCAGCTTTGATCATTTCTATGCAGGCTTGACTTTTGCCCAAGTCACTAGACCCAGCAAACAAACTCTAGCTTGCCCTTTACAGTAATGATGGTGGGTAATGAAGGGACAACAACAATTAGCAAGCAATTATTTAACCAACATAAAAGCCAGGCAAGTAAAACAGTTCCATTTTGCAAGTGTTATAGGTAATGCGGGTGTTGGGGAGAAACCAGACCCGTCCAATTTAGTTTATAGTTGTGCTGGAATACAATTAGTAAATGAATTCAATCAGTCAAACCTTCTGAAAAATGCCACTAATTAATAGTGTCATTGGGTCACGCATTGAGGTCAAGGAGGCAGCACAGCAATTGTACTGGTCAGTCACATGCATAAAAGCAATGAATCCAGTGAGGCATTTAAGAGGATGACCTTTGTTCAAAATAAAGGATAAGTCACCACCTGTTGTCAAACAGGAGACTGAATAAGAGTGAGTGCTCCATTGGACTGTGGCCTTAAATACGTGAGAGTCAGAGGGGTGTAACAGATAGAATGTTAAACTCTGATTTAGGAGAGCTGGGTGCAAAATCCTGCTCAGTCATGGAACAGACATACTAAGGACTTGGGCAGCCATCACTTCTTGGTGCATCCTGAGCTCTTTGGGGGACAGGCAAGATGCAAATGCAAATCAAAGGATTTCCAGTTTGCATTCATAAATTGTCACTGGTATTCATAGTTTGTCCCATTCACATATAAGGTGGAGTAGGATAGAAGTCTTGCTTTAAGAGTAAAAGTAGCATACTTGAGAGGGACAAGGCAATGACACATTATGTTTTTCTCTTCCAATTTTTTTTATGAGAAACAGCACGATGAACAAATAAAGGCTGCTCTGGGGAATCGTGTTCAGAGTAAACCCCAGGAGGAGTACTATGAAACTGCTTTTTTCTTTCTTTTTTAAGTATTGATTCAAATGCTGGTCTTTTGGGAAAGAATATTTGAATTTGTGCTTGTGCAGCAGGTTTGAAATATTGTGGTGTTTGGATATCTAGTTCATCAGAAAGATTAATTTATTCAGAGCTCCAGGGTTTAGAACAGGGGTGGGCAGCCTCAGGGCCAGAGATGGCCCTCCATGCAATTTAATGTGACCCTCTGTCTAATTTCATGTGGGTGGCAAGGAGGAGGGGAAGAGGAGACAGAAAGAGAGGGGGGAAAGTGAAGAAAGACAGAGGGATGAAAGAAAAACAGAAATATAGAGCAGGGAACAATTTTCAGCCCAAGGACTGAGATCTCTTTTGAGCAAGTTTCCAAGGGTTACGTGGCAGTGGTGGGTGTGGCTAGGGGCAAAAGTGGGTGTTGCAATGAATTAAAATTTATCTTTGTACTGTAGGCTAGTTACCACCCACAGCGTTATACCAAAGAGGAATTATCAGAGCTCAAGGGCATGTTCTTTTCCAGGCAAAATGCTTGGGGTGCAAAAATGCAGGATCAACGAGAAGTGTGACCTGTGGAGAGGGACCATGGCCTGGGAAGAGTTCCAAGGGCCAGGCAGAGAGGCCCAGAGGGCCACATTGGGGCCTGAGACTCCCCGCCCATACCCCAAGAGATTGACAGTTCTAGGACACTGAGGATGGAATAGTCAGAGGTATAGCATTTCTGTAGGTGAGTGATGTCAGGTAATAGTATTGTCTGAGCTGAGCTCATGTGGTGTTAGCATCAAGTTTATAGACCCAGATGTTTCCAATGTCTTGGGTCAGACAGCCATCTCTGTTACAACAACTGATAAATCAGAGACACTGTGATTCAAATTGAAGTGCTTTGCAACTAGTTTTTCCATTTTTCCAATCAAGGTTGTGGACTTATGGTTCCTAAAAAGTGTGCGTTGATCAGTTGTTGTTTTACCCATGAACTGAGTTTGGCATTTGGGGCATTTGCACTCATTGAAATAAACTACATTGCACAGCCCACAAGTGATGTTTTGTTTGATATAATAAATTATGACAATCATAGTGCTTTTGAAGGTAACTGTCTGCGTGAGATAAACACAGGCAATACAGTGTTTTGAGTCATGAGGATGTGATCTAGGATTGCTGATTGGTGGCTTCAGTACAACTTTCACTAATAGTCTCCATAGATTGGAGACTGGCAGAATGCTATAACAGGAGGCTTGCTGATTGCTTGAGCAAGATGTTCTGAATTTGCTAGTAATGGGTAGCTTTCTCTGATTGCCAGGTGATACCTAGGAGATGTTGGATAGAAATCTACTAAACACAGAATAAGGTTGTTGTTGTTGACTGATACATCACTTTCATGGAGAACATGTTTTCAGGTAAAATGCTTTCCTGGTAGATGTTGTATTAACATGTAGAGGATATCCTCTGTGCAGATGGTGTTCTTCAGGTTAACTGGTTCTTTGATCGTTTTCTTTGTTGTTGCAGATGACTTTGATTCGAGCTGTGGATAATGCTTCTCTTCATATGTCTGGAATGCCTGTATTTCCACTCTAGATAGCTGTGGGCATCAGTGCATTTGTTGTGATCAGTGACTTTTTTGTTGTTTCTGGTGGTAGGGCTCAAGGAAAGGGATGGATGGCTTATCGGTGGTGTTACCAAATGTAAACTTGAAAGAGGGATATATACAGTTGGTGATATCACAAAGTCATCAGCAACATACCACTGCCATATAAGTGGTTTACAAATAGGCTCTTTCAGGATGCCTTGTTCAAGTTTCCCCACAATCAGCTTTGCATAAAATGGAGTCAAGCAGGTGCCCACAGACAGCTGTATCCTGTATTCGTAGGCAGTGTTGTCCATTGAATGTAAAGTTATTACAAGCAGGGATCTAGTGTAGCTAAAGTGATGATAACCTGTGTTCTGATGTTTATTTTAAAGACTGAATCCCATCATCATGTATATTGGGGTAAAGCAATCTGACAGACCATTTCCTCATCAGTCTTGCTCCTGGAGGGTTTTATATGTTACCAAGTGCACAAAGCCAGTCACCCTAGACACAACCATTCTTCTGGAAACAATACAACAACTGAAAGGATCTCTCTTGCTGTCTCTGTATTAAAATTACAAAATATGGGACTTCCGGAGGCGGCGCCACCGACAATGGCGGATTCCCTCTAATCTAGAGGGAGAAAACCCCACAGAAATCGGGTCCTACCGCTGCAGCGAAGCGGGGACCCTTTCGAAAACCGCAGGCGGGTGAAGCCTGCGACCGTGGGATTCGGCGGGCACCTTTTGCGCCCCCCCGATCGGCAAAGGAACCCTGCAAAGGGCTCCGGAGCGAGACGGGGTGCTGGCGTGGTGCTGAGAGTCAATCACTACTTCTGCGGAGCGAAGCTGCACAGCTGATGTCGGAGAGCGCTGTCCTCTTTCCTGTGACAAATTGGCTCTTAAACAACAACCCGTGAGTAGGACAATTGAAAGATCAGGAGATCAAAGGAATCGCCCCTTTGATCAAAGGAACAACCTTGAATTTGGCACCGAAGCGGGAAGGTGTAAACAGGAAGTCCGCCTTCCGCTTTTTGTAAATAGACTGAAGCAAAGATCTTACAAGCTAAAAAGCCGGGAAAATTGATTTTAAGATTGAAATTTCCTGCATCTATAACCATCAAAACCCCCCTTGACAGCAGGAGAAAGGGGGGGAAGAAATTTTGACCTTTTAATCCTGCAGAGAGAGTGAAAGAATACAAGCTTCCATCGTCCCAAACCTGGGGACGTAATGTCAGGACAGAAATTGTCGGTGATGTCTATTAACCGAAAACAGAAAAACTATTGACAGATAGAACTAAAAGAGAAATAAAATAATTCTAATGCTGCTTTCTGCTTGTTTGCATTATATTGAAAGGAAACAAAGTATTTGAAAATCGAAAGTAAATTTCTCTTTGTTGGATACATTTTAAAAGATGGACGTTAAATAGTAATTGTATCCCCTAGAGGGAGCTAGCCAGCGTGTTTGTTGCAATTTACAGGGAAGATATAACAGCTGTGAAAATCAGACCATGGGACCAGCTATTTGACCTTGACAGAAATGAACAGGGAGGAAGTCTTACTTGCTGCCCTTGGCAAAATAAATGCTGTGCTGCAGCAGTTGGATGAGAAAGTGACTTTGATGAACCAAAAGTTGGATTTTATATCTGCTGCAGCTAGTAAAGATGAACTAACAGGAAACGAAGTTAAAGAAATTTTACAACAACCAATTCAGGAAATTGGTTTAACAAGGCAAGTTCAAGGGCAGAGGAAGATGGAAGAGGTTGCAATTGCACCTCAAAAGACACAGAGACTCAAAATCCCGCATGACCAAAAGCTGCAACATTGGAAGACTGAACTTGGAGAACATCTGCAAAACTTTGGAGTTAAGGAAGCCTTTAGCTCTGGTGGGACTGTGAAACAAGTTGATGATTATTTTTTGGAACAACTACCTTTTGGATTACAAATCAAACATTGGGGAGTGGATTACCGGGGAATGGGACAATCTGATAAAAGAAAATGGAGAATATTACTGTATGGAACTCCCCGGAGATTCACTCCCCAAGGAGAAAGGGAAGAAAATATGCAAGAATCCAACAAGGGAAAAGGATGTGTGCAAGTATAAACAGGAACAAGAAAACCTGCAGAGGGGGCATAGAAGGGACCTGAGAGCCTCAGATATTAGAACACCCAATTGATGGACAGGATACAATGGTGTAAGGACTGACACTATCCGAAACCAGGAAGAAGGGACGGATAAAATCAGAATGAGAATTTCTTTTTTATAAATCATTTTATTTTTGGAATTAGTGTAATACTAATGAAATACTAAAATGTGCTGGAAAGGAATTAATTGGCTTTAGCAGAAAGGTTTGAAGGAGTTAAGTTTAAATATGGTTTAAATTTTGAAATTTTAATGTTCTGAAGGTAAGATAAGGTTAAAGAAATTAATGGTAAATTGAACTGTAAAATTTTTAAATGTTACTGATGTTGAAATGAAATGAAGCGGTTCTAGTAATAAGGTAAAATAAGAATTTGCAAGAATGGATTGATATTAGATGAAAATCTGAAGTTATAACATATGAGGATAAACAATTAAGGGTAAATTAAGAGGGTATGAATTTGCTGAACTAATTTTTTAAATGGAATACAAAAAAGGGAGGTGAGAGGAAGTCAGGAAAATAAGTAAATGAATGGTAAGAACTTGAAAAGAGGGATTTTTATTTTTTCTTTCTCTTTTTTATGTCAAATGTTGGTTTTTGTATTTTTCTTGTGGTTTTTTTTTTGTTTGTTTTTGGTTACTGTTCTGTAACTTTTTTCTTGTTAAAATCTAATAAAATATCATTTAAAAAAAATTTACAAAATATGGTACAAAATCTCCCACTACATATTAAGGGCACTAATTGTTTATCAGAATCAAGTGTTTGAATAAACAGTTTGACAACAATATTATACTTACATTGGCTGGCATGTTGCTTTACACCAGGGATGAGAAACCTCAAGTCTGCGTGTGTGTGTGCAAATTCAGCCCTCCAGGTCTCTCTGTCTTGCTCTCTGGACTTTTCCCAGGCCATATCCCTCACTGGCCTTGCTTACACCTCCTTGAGTATTTTTTGCTGGTTGGAATTTATTCTTGAACTCTTAAAAATCCTCTTGCTTGCTTGAATGGATGATAGAGAGGGATGTTTGATTACAGGCAGCTCCACAGTTCTGCGAAGGTTGCATTCTGGGTCAAAGTGAATGTCAGCAGAATGTGCCTAAGCCCAGCCTGCCCTATTCCACCCCACCATTCTGCCCCCATTCCTCCCTCTCCCAGGTCCAAAAAGGACCCACACATCAGCAGCTGTATGTCAGTTGGATGTGCCAAAAATGGTTGCCGCTTGTATGTATAGAAAGAAGTCATTGGAAAGGTAATTTAACATGTGTTGCTCTGCCTACATTTGCTTCTGGCCTGTGGCCCCTGGGAAGCTGCCCAAAATGGAATACAGCCTTCTGGTTGAACAGGGTCCCTATCCAGCTGTACATTACTGTGTTTCAGTGGGCTAATGTCATAAGCACATATTGTCTACGTGCAATTCTCAGAGTGGCAACAATTTCCTGGTAGATCAGAATCCTAATTACACATGTGATTGTTGCACAGAATCAGCAAATGATAAGTAACTAAGTTGTGGATCCATTAGTTGGCATGGAAAGAACGTGTTAGTTTTGGTTATTATTTGGTAATAATAAAAGATTTCCTTGAATGCCTAGATGCCTAGATTTGGGGCAAGTACTCCCTGATAATAGAGTCCCAGCAGAGATTTAAAATCACAAAACATGCAACAAATTAAAGCATCGAACTATAGACTGTTAGACTATCTCATTTTAAGTCACTTCTAATGCTTCCCCTTTAGCTTAGAAAAGACCACAGAATTTGGCAAGTTAAAAATGGTTTACTTACAACCTCTTCAAAGGTCAGGTTCATGTGCTTTTCCATACAGCAGCAAACAAACAGGCAGTAACACCTAGTTTCAAAATTTGGTGAAATGTTTCTAAACACATGGTCTAGGCTTGGCGTGATCAGTCCAAATGTCCTTTCTGGTCAGATTCACATGAACAGAGAGCTTTGCTTAACCCTTCATCCCAAGGTGAGAAGGCATGACCAAGCTGATTTTGGCAAATTAGCTTACTCTATGGTCTTAACCCCTTTGTGCATTAACTAGAGCTAAACATGCTGGTTATTTGAGGCTGAGATCCCATCCGAGTGATAGTAAACACATCTAGAATATTGAAGAAGCCTTGCTGTTGAGAAAGAACACTTCAAAGAAGTTCCAATATCACACAGTATGAATCTTTTCTGTAAAACGTATGTATTGATGCTTGTATTGCTTTTATTTTGATTTGCTCTTTTTCTGGGTATTTAAAAAAATCATTTAAATACGGTGTTTCAATTCTTCACTCCTAATTAAAATTAAGCCTGCTTCAGTGTTGGAAATAACTCAAGTCTTCTTTGAGCTAAATTTTTCTCTTATGTTCAATTTTTATTTTATTTTTGAAATTTGAACACAAAATTGGTAAGTTAATTTGGTATTAACTTTTTTGCTGACACTTTTGGGCTGCTGGGTTAGGAACAATAAAGGGATGATTTGGTTGTAACGGAATCCTTAAGAAAAATATAAGATGAAAGAGCAGACCATCACACCTCTTTTTGCAGTTTATTTCCTAGCAGTAAGTAAGGTATGACAAACATATCATGCATACTATTTATACACAGTATAAAGTATCTTATTCATTCTAGCAGGCGGGCAGTAACTGCAGCTGATCCCAAGCTGCCAGGATCCTGTTTCAGTGGTAACTATTTATAGCACAGGATATGCAATAGCTCATTAAAACCTATTAATATATGGCCAGTATATATTTATATGGACTGTATAATATATTTAATGATGTTTTAACCAGGATTTATCTGACTGACTGAAACCAAATGGACATTGAATCTCATCACCCCATTTGCAGGCAGCAAAGTTTGGGACAGCATTGCTCTGTCTTTTCAATGGAGGTGCAAAATTCCAGGGCTGTGCACAACACCCTCTCTGCCCCTGATTCAGAGCCCTGGATTGTCCACGACCTGAGGAACATCCAGCCTGGCAGGGATAACGTTTAATGCATATGGTGAGGAGAGGAACAGTGGAAGGAGAAGCTGCATCTGATCTCACCCTCCAGACCCAGAGTAGGAAGGATCAATCCCTGTGGGGAAGGCCGTTGAGAAGGAACATCCTACAGCCCACAGGACCGAATGCTCTACTCACCAGCAGCCTTCCTGCTTGATGTCTCACCCCTGCCAGTCCTAGATAGCTCCAGGTGGTCCAACCTGACCCAGGGTGATCCAGGGCTGTCTCAACCTGACTTGGCCCAAACTTGGATCCTTGGCCCCCAATTGAACCAATTCAGTTCAGGCTTTGGTTGAATCCAGTGCACATCCCTACAAAATTCAGAATCGGAATCAGGGGATGATTCACCATTAGCACTGCAGTCATGGTAGGTGTCTTTTGGCTTCAGCTATAGGCAGCACCAAAGTTCTTCTTTCATTGGCCCAGCTGCCATTTTGTTTCTGCCAACTTTATTTGTGTATTTACAGCATAGATTATAGGCTGCCCAATAACACTGTTCTCTGGACAACTCACAACCAATTTAGATGCTTTAGAAAGGGATTAGACAAATGAATGAAGGAGAAGTCTATTGATGGCTACTAGCTATTATGGCTATGCTCTGCTTCCATGCAGTTGTGCTTCTGAATGCTGGTTGATGGAAACTGCAGGAGGGCAGAGTGCTCTTGTCCCCACGTCCAGCTGAGTTGAATGAGGCCAAGATCCTCTCACTCCATCATTCTTTGTAAAAATCAAAACCAACAGGCACTAGAAATGTGTCACTGACTGGGCCAACGGCAGAGCACGACCTACGCTCTTTGCCTTCCTCATATATTATACATAGTAAAATTTATTTATTCATTTAAAACTTTTATTAGCTGCTTGCACTTCAGCCAAAGCTCTCAGAGCAACATTAAGAATAAAATGACTAACAGTAAAACACATTAGAACACAGCAGCAATCAACTTCCAGGGTAATATAAAACTCAGCAAATTAAAAGACCTGGCCAAATAAAAGGTTTTCACCTGGCAGCAACCGAAAAATAGACAAACCTCATTGAGAAGGGCATTCCAAAGGTGATACCTGAGAAGACCTGGTTTCTTGTTCTTATTTTGAATGGAGGAGAAGGACACTCAGAGCAGGGGAAGCGTCATAACTCAGTGGTAGAGCATCTTCTTTGCATTCACAAGGTTCCAGGTTCAATCCCTGGCATCTCCTGGTAGGGCCTGGAGAGCCATTGCCAGTGAGTGTGGACAATACGGACCTAGATGGACCAGTAATAATCTGTTACAAGGCAGCTTCTTATGTTCCTATACATACATGCAAATTGTGGCTGTCATTTGGGGACCTCTGGGCAAATTTCCATGGAACATGACTGGTTCTCACAAGCACTGTGCCCAGCCACCCTAAAAGCAAAGTTGTTGTTGCCTTAAAAAATTAAGTTTAAGAGGTCCAACACACACACACACACACACACACACACACACACACACCCCGAAGTCCCCTGGGCCAACCCTTACCAGTGCTCCTAACTGGCAACATGCGACTACCATGGAAATGACTACCATGGCATGCATTTCTTTGCTTTAAAATAAGGGTTGTGGGGTTCACATGTAACACTAAACCAAGGTTTGGCATTATGAGGATCAGCCATTCAAGCACCCTCCTCCTCCAGGGTGGCTGTGAAGAAGGTATTGGAAGCTTCTGCTTCAGTTTTATAATAACCACAGTTTAGTGTTGTGATCAAAGCTGAACTGTGGTTTATCTTAACTGTGATTTGCTCAAACGATCTAGATTCTTACAACACAGTTGGAAGTTGGCTTGTTTCAGCAAACCATTGGCAAGATCAGCCACAGTTTCTTGGGTCAGATGACATGGCAAGTTAATTTTAAAAAATTAAGGAAAAGGTTCAAAAATCCCCATGGCTGCACTTTGCCTAGATTCATTCTTACAATGCTAAACTGTTTCAGCATTGCATCTGAATTTATTATTATTTTGAGGAAGAAGCTCTGCATCTCATCACAACAAATGTTATCTGACTATACTTTTAACTTTTGCAATTTAATCTTGTTTGGGTATTTCAAATTTGCTGAGGTTTACTCCCTGCCACGCCACACACACCCCTAAATTCTGTGACTTTTGATGACATCTTACATTGGAGAGGGAGGGGATGGAGTGTGTGTGTGTGTGTGTGTGTGTGTGTGTGTTCATGCTGGATATTAGAAACAGTGGTGATATACTTCAGTGTTATAACTACTGTCAAAAATGGTCATGTCTATGAAGCCACAGGGACATTGCTTTTCACAGTTCTAATGGTTTTGCCTGCAAAGGTCCTATAATCATAAAGGGGCTATGTAAGTAGCAGGGGTCAAGATTAAAGGAATAGCATCATTAATGGAGAAAACACCAGGACAGGCACTAACTAAATATTATAGGCACCTTCTGAGGAATTACTAGGGGTGCTCAACCTTGTGATTTCTGCCACTTACTTGCCGAAAGCGCAGCCCTTCCGACGCCACCCATCAGCTGTCACGCCTTGCGGCGTTTGTCAGCTCATGTCACCAGTAGCAGCAGCTGCCAGGCGACATTTTCCCCTAGCTTTCTTTCCTGCTTCGAACTCTAGCCACTGAAAGAGACAAAATTTACATTTCCAATTCACGGGCAATCCAGTCCATTAGGTTTAACAAGTGAATGAACTTCATATGTAACCTACAGCAAGCATCAGCTCGGTGGCTATTCATTTTAACTGATTGCCTCGTTCGCTACATCCAGGAGCCCCTGGCGTGGCCATGGCAACTGGTTTTGCTTAAATGCAGCTGAACAGTGGAGTTAATTTTAGATTAGATGAGGAGGAGGCTGGGAAGCTAAGGGGAAGCTACAGCAATGGCTTTACCTCCTTCAAGGAGTGGATTCTCTGTCTGCCGGCTTATTTGCAGATGGTTGTACACCGGTGCTGTGATCTGAAGCTGGAGACATGCATTCATACTGCCATATTACAGATCACAGCTATATTGCAGGCACATGTTCTTGCAATGCACACTCCTGCAGGGTTATACAACCACCAATATCTGGGCATTATAGAAGTGAAACAGACTCAGATCCAGAGAGAGCGACAGGCAAAAGTGTCAGTTTCAGTTTCTCATTTTTCCAGCCTTACGTTTTGTTCACCACATCAGTTTTGCTCCCCACCCCCAAAGTTCTCTTGAAAATTCATCAGCATTCTGTAATGTGATTTTCACCTAATACAGTGGTACCTCGGGTTACAGACGCTTCAGGTTACAGACTCCGCTAACCCAGAAATAGTACCTCAAGTTAAGAACTTTGCTTTAGGATGAGAACAGAAATCGCACGGCGGCAGCAGCAAGCCCCATTAGCTAAAGTGGTGCCTTAGGTTAAGAACAGTTTCAGGTTAAGAACGGACCTCCAGAATGAATTAAGTACTTAACCCGAGGTACCACTGTACACATGTTTTTGTATGCAGTTTTGCCTGATATTAACCTTTTGCAAATATAATCCATGTTTATATGTGGTTTCCACCAATGTATGCATTTTATGCACATACTGTTTTGTGTTCAAACCTTGGTTAGATAGCTACATTGAAAAATATGAAGTGCCATTTTTGAAGGATGTCTGTCTTGTGATCCACAAATTGTTACACGAAGTATGAACTAGGTAGTTTCACTAACTGAAGTTCTGCCCCACCCTTATCCAGTGGCCCCATATACATGAGCACAAAATCACAGGCTGAAAGTTGGGTAACAGTTTGGGCAGATGAGAACTGTGGCAATCTGTGTTATTAATCCACCCAGCAAATTACTCAGATTGAGGAACACACCTCGGAGCAAGAATTGTATAGCCAGGCCCCCATTGGTTCCACAAGTCACATGATCCTGACCAGTCTGGGAAGCTGCATTTCCAGCCCCCCCCCCCCATGGGGGTGGCACTGCAGCATAGCAGAGATTTGGCTGGTTAATTCCTCTGTCTCTCAAATCTGACTCCATGGTAAAGAGAAAGTAAAGTGGGCTTTGCAAGTTGAGTCCCTGATTTGGGCCCCTGGGCTCCCCCCCCCCCCGCCCTCGTTGACTTTTTAAAAGGAAAACATAATGGAACCAACAAAGCAGGCTTTCTGCTAGCTGTGCAAACACACAGTTCTCATTCTCCAGGGCCCTCCAAGTAGGCGTTGTCCCAGAACGTGCAGCAATACTGTTTTACTGTTCTGTTTCTCAGAACTGTTCAATACTCCATAATCACCACCAATTGTATTTTTAATAGATTTTAATTAAAAAAGAAAAAAGAAAGCAATGACAAAACAGGCAATAATAACAACCAATATTTCTTCTACATTCCACAGTATCAAAAAATCAAAGATCACTAAAGTTTACAGTTGAAGAGTGATTTTTCTTTTGTTTTTTCCCCTCTCCCTCTCTTTAACATTAAACAATAAATATTGATTTAGATGCACTTGTCTTCTATGTATTATTTTTGCTGAGCTAACAATACATGGAAACAATTTTTCTAGAAAGAGCAGGTCATATGCCTCTTTCTGAAATTTCATCCATTACTGAAGGTTCCCACATTTTATCATGCCAACCTGTAAAAGGCAGCAAATGAAGGTCTTTTCATCTAGTCGCAATTCAGCATCTGTTGTTGTTGTTGTTCACACAGTTTCTATATCTAAACATCCTAGCAACACTGTAGATTCTACAGTGTAACCACTAAATGAATAAAAGATAACTGTGGGATACGTAGGAGGGCTTCCCACATGTCTAATAGGATGCAATAGTTCACAACTGGGTCAATAAACTGGTGTATCCAGGTTCAGAATCTTCTGATTTGGGGACATAACCAACCAAGCTGACAATATGTTCACCCAACCATGGTTGGAACATTGTTCATTAATATTTTGCAACTTTGCTGGAGTGCGCTCCTTGTTGTTACCACAGGGGAGATTTCTCTTTAAAAAAAAATTGAGGAAGATTCAAGTTGTGTTGAAAACTGTGATGGACCATACCTGCCTCTATTTCTCCTCTGGGGAAAAGACCTGGAACCATTTGACAGCATAAAGAGATGGTTGTGGTGGGATTTTTAATTTTTTTGGCCGTACTTGAGGCCTCAGTAAGTTGTAGAATATTGATGTGCCCCCTTCTGACTGAGTCACTTAGTGATCTGATTTTTAACGCAGCCAGATTCCAATTAGTTTTGCACAAATGCTAGTCTTGAATCAAATTACTCCATTGTAGGTATTGGTACCAAGGGACCACTTCTCTCTCAGTTCTAGTTAGACTTTGAGGAAAAACCTACAGTCCTTCATTACATCTTTAAATCTCAGTGCCTTACTCTTGCTCTATAACTTAAAATAGTTTTATGTACAACTGGAATTTAATTGAACGCATTGTGAGAGAAACTTTGAGGTAGAAAGAGTATGAGGGCAATGAGGTAATGTGAGGGGGTTATACTAGCCTGGATAAGCTGTGGGAGTCAGAGAAACTGGGCCACCAAATGTCTTGAAACCTGGGCTGAGGTAAATTGTGTGGTAGGATTGTTTGAGATGAACTATATCTTATTACACCACAGGCAGGTTATATAAGCCCAAGTCATGATACTGCCCCCAATTCCTTAATATAGAGCTGTCTCTATTAACAGCGAACTGCCCCACTGAACATGACTCTTATTCCAAAGATGTAGCCAACAGATATTGTTTGGCTCCAACTCCTATCAGCCCCAGCCAGCACAGTCAGTGCTTGGGGATTCTGGGAGTTGTAGTAATCCCCACAATGTTTGGCAGGAAGGGTCACCACTGCAACTTGACCTCCTGCAACTTGACCTCCTACCAGAAGGGTGGGAGGGAGGGAGGATGTTGGTGTTGTGTGGGTGCACTGGTGGGAGTATCAGATTGGCTCCACAAGGGTTCCTGCACAGCACTGACATCCTTGCTGCCTCACCTTTCACCCTTCCAGTAACTGGAAGTGACAATGCTGCTGGCAATTCAGGTGTACAGCATTGCTGTTCTATGCTGGGCACTGTAATTCAGCAATATTTGGAGGGCCAAGGATTCCTCATGCCTGTGGTAAGGGATCTCCTTCAGACCCCTTTTCTGCCATTTCTTGAACAAGGTGGTGGGGGAATGGGGAGAGAGAGAGAGAGAGAGGGGGGGGGGGAGAGAGAGAAGAGCTCAATATTCATGTAAGTCCAGAGTTGAAGGTATTGACTTTAGACAAGCATACCAGTGCATTGAAGCTCCCTGAGGCAGCTCTGCTGAAATAGCTCATTTGTTAACTCCAGCTCCAGAGCCATGAATGCCTTTGCTGTTCTAGTGTTCTCAAATGTCAAAATCTGTGGTATCAGAAGTGCTCACCTGCTATGCCACTTCTACACAGAGCCACTAGTTCACTTTCATCCTGACCTCCTGAGATTCTAGTTCTGAGGAGTTCACCTTGCCACCTCCCCATTCTACCATTTCTCCTGATTCTGCACATGCAAATCTCTAACAGATGTCTCCTACTGGCACTTGAGTTTTGCATTTTGCCCAGCATTTCCAGAGGCAGAGGTCTCTGCAAACCAAGACGGCAGTGTGGTGTAATGGTTAGGGTGTTGAACTAGAATTGGAGACACCCAGATCCAAATCTCCATTCAACCTTGAAGCTCAGAGGGTAACTTTGGTCTACTGTCTCTCAGCTGAACCTACCTCACAGGGTTGTTGTGAGGATACATGAAGGGGAGAGGAAGGGATAAATGTAATATTTAAACAAATGTAAACAGGGGGCAAAAGCACTCAGGTAGGGATCACAAGAGGGACAGTGAGGGATGTGACCTGGGGGATTGTGGTATGCAGTATGAGTGCAAGGCTCTCCACATCTGCTTTTATAGGCTAGTAAGTGTCTTTCACTGCCAACTGCTCTTCTTAAAGAATTCAGAATTTGAAGAGAAAAAGTTGGAGGTTTTTAAAAGACCCCTGCTAAACCTATGAAATGTGCTGTAGAGACAAATCTGTACTGTCAAAGGAGTGAGTTATATCCCCCTCGCAAACACAAATACATTCCCATTTTTGTTGAATCAAGGATTTATTAGATGTTTGCTGATCCTTTATCCTGTGCCACATGATTATTGGAGGGGGCCTGCCCTTAGAAATTGCTTAGGAAACTACTAGCTGCCTGTGAAATGCTTTGTGCTGGAGAAGATTTGATGGACTGGTGGCCCCTTTAAACTCTGGGTTAATACAGAACAGGGACTTGTGGTGTTAGATTTTTCCGTGTGCTCTGGTCAGAATTAGCTTGGAAACAGGCTGTGCTCAGTTGCTGCAAGTAAACATCTTCCAGACTGTACTATCTGGATAAGAACTGACATTAGACAGGGTTGGGGAGCTTGAAATTATTGTCGTTTTCCCTTGTTTCTCAATATGTGTTCTGTAATTATAAGGATTTTATTTTTTTTATCCTCTAAATCTCTGGTGGTCAATTTGTGGCCCTCCAGGTATTGTTGGACTACAACTCCCATAAGCCCTGACCATTTGCCATGCTGACAGGAACTGATGGGATTGGTAGTCCAACAACATCTTGAGGGAACCATGTTGGCTACCCAGTCTCTGTCACAGCCTAATTTTCAGGAAAAGCCCTGTTTCCATTTGTAATCAATCAAGGGAAGTTCTTGAAAAAAGTTTTGCCTCTTTCTTCAACAGGTCCCACTGAGTTCATTGGGGCAATGTTGGGGTGCTTCTCCATAGCCTGCTGTGATGCCATGTTTCTTCATCAACCATGTGGCAACCATCAAAATAGGGCCAAAGAACTGGTGGAGGGTGCAGATAAATGGCTTTGTGATAGGTTGATCTCTGGTCAGTTTCAGCAACACAAAAGCAGTCCAAGTCTGCTTGAGAAAGATAAACTGAGCTCATCTGCCCCCCCCCCGACTCCAGATTCCTCCTTGCTTTTGCTTTCCTATGCACTGCCCCTTGCCCGATTATTTTCACTCTGCTCTCCCCCCCAACCACCTTTCTGTCTCTTCTTTCCTCATATCCACCTTTATGCCTGCCTGCATAAGAACTTCAAAACAGATAAAAGTCATCCGCATCCTCTCCAGCAATTACTGCTGAAGATGCTTAGAAAGCTCCACCCCCCACCCTGAATTCCAGTGACTACAGGCTCTCTTGGGTGGAGTTTTCTTTTCTTTTTAATGGATGCAGTGAAACCTATTGAGATTGATTAGCCAACATTGTGATTTGTAATTTTGCTTAATGCTATTAAAGGAAGGCATTGACCGCTCGTGCAAGAGAGCTTGGATGGATGCCAGGATTTTGCATAATGAATTCAGAGGATTAATCTCATTAGTTTTCCCCCTCCTCCCCCTCTTGTTGCTACCCTTCTGAAGGCAAAGCACAGACTCAAACCAACAAAACAGCCTGATGCTGACTGGATTGCATCTGATATCTCAGAGACCCGTCCTTCCTGCACTGTCAGATAACAGTATGACTCAGTGCACAGTGATAAGTGAAGAGAACAATGGCAAGACTATTTGAGAGTCTGGGTGTGCAATTCAAAAGCCTCCAGCAGCTGAAACGTTCAGAACAAAAGAAAATCATGCTCTTATATAGATCTGTTACCTACAAATGGGTATGCAGGCATGTAGGTAGATACAAGTGCATAAATTGGGGCCACACAGCAGCAACACTGACAAGCACAAGTGGTCATTAGGTGATCCCTTATAATAAAAAGAAGGTTACGACAATACGGGAAATGGCTTTGTAATCATCACAGCTCCAAGTGTTGGTGGCTCCAGGATGTTGGAGACCAATGTTTATTATGGATGGATGTCATCCTACCCTGTGAGTCATGCTCATATGGTTGAAGTTCAAGTGAAAGAACAGGCTGCTATACAAAAATGATACTGTGACCGCCCATTGTTTAATGGGAAAACCACTGGCCAAGGCTGAAGAAGTAGCTGTAACTTCTTGGAGATGTGTGAGGGAGGTCAGCTTGGGCTTGAGAATCTTTTCATATCTGGACCAAACCATCAAAATAATAATAATGCAAAGAGCTCACAGACGGTATACAAAAGAGAAAGATTTAAGGCTGTGAGAGTAGCTCTCTCTATGCAGCAGTCTCCCTAAATCCTGTATTTCTCCAATATGAGATTATGGAGTTCTGAATGCACATTGGATGTAAATATTCAGTGCAACCTTATAGATGTCTGCTCACAAGTAAGTCCCATTCAATGAGGCTTTCTCTCAGGTAGGGATGGGGGGAGAAATTTGGTTCCACTTACATTTTAATGCAAACCTACTCCATTCACACTTCTGAAAACAATAATGTGAACCAAAACACAGCTACCTTTCAGAATTCACACTTTTCTGAATGCTGCAGTGCTGTTCTCTAACCAAAACAAGTGTTCAAAATGCATATATTAGGGGGAAATGTAGATAAGAATGCATAAATGAAGAGAACATAACATAACAAAATGCAGATGAATTTCTATGGGGACTCTCTTTTTAAAAATCACAACTGGTGCAGGAATAGGATGAACTGAACTTAAAACTGGAAATAATGAGAAATGGAATGGAGGGGTGGAAATCACAGATTTATTAACTGCTGCTTCTGTGTAAGTGGGTATAAGATTGTACCCAGCCTTAGATTACAACTTACAGAATTGTAGAGTTGAAAGTGACCACAGGGATCAACTTGTCCAACCCCTTGAAATGCAGGAATCTTTTGCCCAACATGGGACTCAAACTAATGACTCTGAGATCTACCAACTAAGCTATCCCCCAGTTCATGCTGCTGAAACCGTATTGGAACCTTGGGAGCTGGATGAGTGCTGTGTGTGATAATGAGATCCTGAAACCCAACCAAGCTGAAGCGTGGACATGCCTGTGAAACACAGACAGGTTCTCTGGTCTGTATTTGTTGAGCTGGTCAGAGGCCAGTGCACTCTCACAGCGGGGACTTCGGGAGTGCTGTAGCTAAGGTCATGCCTCTGTGGTTAGCTGATAAAGCCCAGCCAAGTCACAGTCTTCTGTGGCATATGCTTGCACAGTTTCCTCCCTGCCACTATATGAACAGTTTGGAGGATGCTCATGAGGCTGGATTTCCCTGGGTGCCCAAGGGGCAGGCTGGTGCTTGCAGGCATGGGTGAGAACAAGCTGAAGCTGCATGGAAGGCTTCCCTTGCACTGAGACAATGTGACAGCCTCGTCCCATTAGTGGCACTTCATTCAGCTGTTACAGTGTCATATCCCATTAGTATTTGTTGTCGTCTGTGGGAGGAGAGAGTGACTAATGCAGAATGGCTCTGGGAACATTTGAGTGAGAAAACAGAGGAGACTGATACTAGCGAGAGTCTCTCCTGCTAGAAATTTGCTGCCTGGATAGTTAAGCCTGTTTCACTAGATATCAGGAGAAAGGAACAGTTCAGTAATGGCAAATTCAGGCTAGTCCACAGTTTTTCAGGCTGGTTTTTTCCCCCTTCAGATACCTTTAAAAGTCTTACAATTGAAGAATATGTGGCTGTATATTGGCTCCCAGTACATTTCCGAGGACAATTCAAAGTGTTGGTGCTGACCTTTAAAGCCCTAAACTGCCTCGGCCCAGTATACCTGAAGAAGCGTCTCCATCCCCATTGTTCTGCCCGGACACTGAGGTCCAGCGCCGAGGGCCTTCTGGCCGTCCCCTCACTGCGAGAAGTGAGATTACAGGGAACCAGGCAGAGGGCCTTCTCAATAGTGGTGCGTGCCCTGTGGAACACCCTCCCATCAGATGTCAAGGAAATAAAATACTATCTGGCATTTAGAAGACATCTGAAGGCAGCCCTGTTTAGGGAAGTTTTTAATGTTTGATGTTTTATCATGTTTTTAATATTCTGTTGGGAGCCGCCCAGAGTGGCTTGGGAAGAGAAGAGAAGAGAAGAAGAGTTTGGATTTGATATCCCGCTTTATCACTACCCTAAGGAGTCTCAAAGCGGCAAACAATCTCCTTTCCCTTCCTCCCCTACAACAAACACTCTGTGAGGTGAGTGAGGCTGAGAGACTTCAGAGAAGTGTGACTAACCCAAGGTCACCCAGCAGCTGCATGTGGAGGAGCAGGAACACGAACCCAGTTCACCAGATTACGAGTCCACTGCTCTTAACCACACCACACTGGAAACCCAGCCAGATGGGCAGGGTATAAATAACAACTTCTACTTCTTCTTCTTCTTCTTCTTCTTCTTCTTCTTCTTCTTCTTCTTCTTCTTCTTCTTCTTCTTCTTCCTTTAGCTGCTGATGTGGTTTGCCCAAGATGCCCCCATCTTCCTGGAGGGGGGTAGAGCAGGGTAATGGATTTCTTCTCCCATTTTTTAATTGCAAAATAGCACTACTAAAGGACCTTAATATGGAAGCAATCTCCATTCTTCTTACAACTGTGTTAGGATGACCTGTCCTTGAATCTAGTCCTGGAGCATACCCTGCTGATCACACTAGGTCATAAAACTATGCTCCTAATGCTTATACCAGACCTGGTCAACCCAGAGACTTCATATTGACTGCCAGTTACAGTTTTGCAGACTCCTGCATTCTTCTAAAGCCTAAGCTCTTCTAAAGCCTAATACTCTTGGGTACCGTACTAAGCATGGTCTCATCTTTAAGCCATGCAATTCCTGGTGAAAGGCCTGGAGTCCCAGACAGAAGTGATAGACTTCCATGTGACAGGAGCTTTTTGTCTCCAGATAAGCATTTTAAACAATTGCTATAGGACATCAGATATACACACTATCCAACCAACGAAATACTTTGCAATCTCAGTCATAAATGTTGCATTGGCAAGATTGGGAAAGTCTGAATTTTATAAGTGCACAAAATCGAAGTAGCTTCTTTAAGGAGAAAGAGCAAGGAAAGTGAATCCACATTTCCTAAGTTCCCACCAGACAGCAAAATCAAAGGATGGCTTTGTGACTACCTGTTTTGCACTCAACGAGATAGGTGAACACTGTGAAAGGGTTGGTTTGAGCTGCCCAGGTCCCCATTGTTTATGTTTTAGGAAAGAGCTTCTGTTTCTCTAGCTGTTCAGAGAGCATAACTATCAGGCAGTTCTCCTGCTGCTGCATGCCATTCAATCATGTCCTTCGGCAAAGCATCTCAACCTACACATGCCACCTGCAGACAGCATCATGTTACTTTCACATAATTACATGTGACAAACTTCAGCGTTACATCCTATAAATATTTATAAAGCCGAGACACAGTGAAGACAAACAAGAAAATGCTTCATGCTGAAAATGGAAACAGAGGAGGGGCATTAGCGAAGGACAGACCTTTCCGTATGGAGATATAGGCAAGTGCCAGGAGAGGCATGAGGTCACTTCTGGTCCCTCTCAGATGTCATATCAAGCTTAATGAGACCAGAAGGCTTCCTTCACTTTCAGCTATATCTCAGTCAGTATACCTTGCATTGATATTCAGCTTCTTTTGATTGATATTTCTCTGTGGGTTTCTGGACCTACCACTGATATGGACTGAAAAATACGTTTTATTTCATGTATGCCTATGAAGGCAGCCCTATATTGGGAAGTTTTAATGTCTGATGTTTTATTGTGTTTTTCTATCTTGCTGGAAACCACCAAGAGTGGCTGGGGCAAGCCAGTCAGATGCAGTAGTAGTAGTAGTAGTAGTAGTAGTAGTAGTAGTGGTAATAATAATAATATGCTCCTTTTCTATAGATCTGCCTCTCCCATAGCTTAGGGTTGGCATTGCCAACCTTTTGGGGCCAGTGGGCACATTTGAAACAGCAAAAGCTATATTGAGTAGCAAGATGGGCAGCCAATTCCCTATTCCCCAAATACATTTAGAAAACATTGCAAAAATTAAGCATTTGAACTTACACTATTTTTTTGTACAGCACATAAAGTAGGCCTGACTGATGAGCAATCCATCACTTAGCCACAAGTACATCTGGTATTTTGTGGCTAAGTGATGGATTGGTCATAACTCATTCTAAGTGCCACATATTATACCTTCAGAAACTGAGTTGTTAGTTCAAGGCAGAGATTTCTAGCTATTTCTGACTCAGAAGGGCCATGTTTCAATCCTTAGTGTGCTTGTCAGATACTGTCTGTCACAGCATTATAGGACACCAGCCATAAAGCTACAGACATTTGACTCTTTCTTGCTCTATAATAAACACAGGTCACATTTACAATGAACTGTTCAAAGCTTGTGGCTCAATATTGCCTTGGGAAAAATTTATTTCTCCCCCAGGGTTCCTATATCTTGACCATCCCAGGAACCAACCAATAGAAAGAGACATCCACAGAACAGGCTGATAGCCCTACTGAGAAGACTTTGCTTCCTAAGTCACCCATTATCTAAATGTCACCTTTTAAGGTTCAACATAGATGTGAGCACCCAGAGAAAATACTGCTATACTACTTTTTCAAGCTGTTTCTTTAAGTGGAATGACGTGTTTTTGAATTTAAATAATTCTCCTTTCAAGCTCCTGAAGAAGGAGTTTTTCACTCTGAAATGCCTTGAGCTACAATAAAGAGTTTTGCATCACTGGACACTGAAGCCTGTTCTCCTTTTTGTCTTATCCTGCTTTCATCACCACACCAGTCAGTTCCAGAGGTGTTGCTGGAGTGCCTATTTTAGAAAAACCAGAACATTATCCTTTAAATGGGATCTTTTCCACCTGAGAGGTGGAGCAAGTATTTTTGCTCTCAGAGCTCCTCCAGATGACCTAACAACAACAACAACAACAACAACAACAACAACATTTCTACCCCACCCATCTGGCTGGGTTTCCCCAGAAACTCTGGGTAGCTTACAGCAGATCTAAAAACATACTAAAAACATCAAGCATTTTTTTAAAAAAACAGTATTCATCCTGATTTGATTGCACAAAACTTATGCTGATGTTAGACTATGCCCAATCTTTATTGAGCATTCATCATGATGTGATTGCAGGAAAGCTATATGACAACAAGCATTCATATTGACTTGCTTGTAGGGCTTTTATATGTCTTCCCATTAATCATCCATTCATCCCTCACTTTTCAGTGAATTTCCCCATCACTTTTCTAACCACAAAAGTCCATTGGGGAAAAAATGGATTTGTTGTGCTAGAGCACTTTAATTGACATTAGTTCCACAAACCCAAATGTGTACTTAAACAAATCATACTAATGGTGTGGAGGCACCTCAGTAGACAGCTAAATATTTTGGCTTTATCTGAGAATCAGGTCAGATTACTGATTCGTTCACTAGTTAAGCTATCCTTAGTTTGAACTACATTGTGTGCTGTCCATGGTGCTGAAGGCATACCTATCACCCTAGAGTCCTTCTTTGCACTGTGTGTTCCCTGAAGTTGCCCTGAAGTCTCATGATATATCTATAGCAGGAACATAAGGTATCTTCATGAGTGATGGTGCCTTCTCTTGTTAAATTGTGAGGTTTGGAATGCTAAAAGAGGTTTGGGCCCAATTCACAATAGGCTTAATTAATCACCAGATCTCCCCACCCTTCCATTTCCTGAACATACCAAGGGTATGTTCATGAGGTTGATGATGGGAGAAGATTTATAGCAGCACAAAACTGAGTGATGGGAAGTATGTGAAATATAATGCCTTACATGTGAGACCTCCACTGCTATAAGTACCCCACTCAAACTATGTTCCCCAGTAAGTTTGTGAAAGAGCTTGCAGTGTTGGGGAGCTCCTTATGCTCGGTTTACAGCAGGTCCAATTTAAAAGAATGAAGCCCAAATTAAAGACTTGAGTCAGACTCATCTGAGACAGAACCGTTATGAACTGTTCCTCTCCATGGCGCTAATCACACCATTGGCCAATAGCTCCTTCTTGGACTAGAATAGGAGACTGTGTGTGATAGTAGAGAATTCCAGGGGAGAAAGGGCATTTTTAACCACCACCTTCACCTCTTCTTAATGTAGCTCTTTGCAGTTGCTGATGACCTTCTAAGTCACCTCGACAGCCAAAGAAGGGCTACAAACTTCCTTCCTACACATGAGAGTAGGAAAGGGACACAAATTAGATTCCTCTGGGGACAACAGACTCACCCCTTTCAGAAGCACTTACTGCCACTGCTGCTCTCAATTCAGCTTTGTGGGCTGGGAGCAAATTGAATCAAATGTCAAGATTGAATTAGACATTGATTAATTTGCCAATCTACAAATGCTGAACGTAGAGATTCAAATTCAGAAAGCTTTGAATTGAAATGTTTGCAGATGTCTTTAGCATTTCAAAAAGTTAACCCTCAAAATATGAGGATTATTTTGAAACTTACGGTAAATTGCCTCATATTTTCAATGCTAAAAGATCTTCTACATACTGAACTGTTTAATTTTTGATGTCATATGTTCAGAAGACTGCACATTATGTGAATGATAAGAACATGGGGTTTTCACATACAAAAGTCCTTCAATTCTATTAAGCATTATTTGTTTGTGTGACAAAGGGAGAAGAGCAGGTGTAAATAAAACCCTTTAAAAGTCAGATTGCACCAAAGCTACCTTTGTGCTTTGAATAAATGTCCTTGCGAACATTTTCACATTCAGCCTGCATTAGACCATTTGTATGCCCACACCTAAAATGTGCATGTTCAGGAAACTGGATGATTGTGCAATGAAAAATAAAGGTTAGGAGCCAGTTGTGTAGATGTGCTGCCAACGGGCCATTGATTAACTGGCACTTTTCATCCACTGAGATGGTAATCCACTAATTGCTCCATCTCTCTTAGAGGCATAGGACCAGACCAGGTGGAGTTAAAATTTCCATGCTTCTGCCTCATATCAAAGGTAAATACAATGACCCTTCATTTAAAAAGCATTATGCTGTTCTCGTGCAGCAAGTAGCAGTCCAAAGAGGACACCTACAGACTGGATCATTGCTGCTTTACATAGAACCATGTACAAAGATTAATGGTGCTAGTGAACAGTGTGGTCCCTCACTTGGTTAGGTAGCTTTGCAGCAAGAAACAACTTCACCTGAGAGTTCTGGTTTGTTCCCACCCTCCACCCCTCCAAAAAGGGAGGGAAGGTTAATAATATTATATTCTTAACAATAGCAACAACAATTTCATTGTTATAGTACCCTTGGTGTCCATTGTGCTTTACAGAATAACAAGTAAAAATGGCAGGCCTGTGCCCCAAGAAGCTTAACAATGTAAATATCCACTCACTTGCTTGAGGGTTGGGCAGCAGTAGCTGCATGGCAGGATGCTGCCACCATTTTGCAGCTTCTGTGTGCTGGGCTCCAAGGGCCAATGGGAGAAGTTCAGGTCGGCCTCAGGTTTACTTTTAGTTGGAGATGAGAAATAAGCGGTTAAGTGCAAGGTTTCAGAGAAAGCTGATCTTTGAAGGAAAAGATAGAGGTTATAGGCCAGGCATAGGCAAAACTCGGCCCTCCAGATGTTTTGGGACTACAACTCCCATCATCCCTGACCACTGGTTCTGTTAGCTAGGGATGATGGGAGTTGTAGTCCCAAAACATCTGGAGGGCTGAGTTTGCCTATGCCTGTTATAGGTATTCCAGGAGAGAGGTCCCAACATAAGGGGCAGAAAGGAAGGAATCATTCTAATGTCTCCTGGATCTGTGTTCAGCTGAGGATGGCAGATCTGGGTGATGTTTACAGACACAGACAGTCTATGAAGAAGAAAGATAAGGCTGAATTTTAACTTCATTTAGGGTAGGAATGGGGAACCTGCAGCCCTCCAGAACTTTCTGGACTACAACTCCCATCATCCCTGAAGATTGGGCATGCTGGATGAGACCAATGGGATTTGGAGTCTTACAACATCTGGAAGAACACAAGTTTCCCGCCCCTGATTTATGGAGGTCACATTTGACAGGAATCCATAAGAACATGAGAAAATCCTGCTGGATCCGGCCAATAGCACATTTAGTCCAGCATTCTATTCTCTTAGTGGCCAACCAAATGCCCGTGTATTTGTATTCATTTAAAAAACCATAACAAAACTTTCAAGCCGGATTTGAGCACAAGAGCACTCTCCCCTTCTGCAGTTTCCAGCAACTGGTACTCAGAAGCACTGCTCTCTCCAAATGTGGAAGTAGAGCATAGCCATCATGGCTAGTAGCCTTCCCTTCTATGAATTTGCCTAATTCTGTTTTAAGTCTGTCTAAGTTGGTGGCCAGCACTGCCTCTTGTGGCAGCAAGTTCCACAGTTCAACAACGTGCTGCATGAAGAAGAGCTTTCTTTTAACTGCCCTGAATCTTCCAGCATTCAGCTGCATTGGATGTTCACAAGTTGTGTGTATAAATTTTATGCCCCCACCCCTTTTTTGGGGGGTGAAGTGTTCCTAATTCTTGACAGTATGTACAGTACTTGGCTTGCTTAAAATAAAAACTAGAGAAATAAAAACACTGATCTGTGGATGAAGAGTTTGTCCCTGTCCCGCCCCCAGTCAGCTAGGAAGAGTTTGCTGCTGTTTCCTCCCCACCACTGATCTATTTTATAGTAAGAAGCAATTTGCTGGTTATACAAACAAACAAGCCAGAAATCTCAGTTGAAGAACTTCCGTCACTTTTCTGAATTCAGAGAGGTGGAAGAGGATTCTCTACTGGGGGTGCTGAATGTCAAAAGGGGAACCACTCCCTTATGCATTCAAAGAAAGCTGGCATGCTTTACTCAAGCTGTGTTAGGTCTGTAGTTCAACCAAACCTTGAGGTAGCATTTTACCCACCAACATGTTTAGAAATAATCGATGCTTTAATGCTGCCAAATGAGCTCTTGTTCATTTTGATATGCTTCAGAGCTGACCATGGCACTAAATTAGCATCTAGTTAAACATCCCTCGGGGCAAGAGAAGATCAATCAGTTGGGAAGGAGCATTGTGCAGGCAATATATCAGCTAGAAAATGTCAAAATGAAAAGTGGAAGGGAAATGAATAGGAATTTCCCCTCCCCTCAGGTTCAGTGTAATGTTCATATTTCTGATGCCCTTGACAAACCTGTGAGTGCATGTCTGCAGCCTGAGTTGTTTGGTCTAGCTTCCTTGGATCAGTTTCCCAGCAAATTGTGCTGTGCTGTTATCATCCCTTAAGATATGGTATCACAAAAGGCTTTGTTCTCTCCCTCCCCCCCTTCCACCTGCCCTCTCCACTACTGTGCTTGTTCAGATGTAATTGTTCATGCTTCACCTTTCCTCCCGCCTGGAAACCAATGTCCCTACTGTGGAAGGACGTGTGGATCCAGAATTGGCCTCCACAGTCACTTACGGACCCATTGTTAAAACCGTGTTTATGGAAGACAATCTTACTCGGCTAAGAGTGATCGCCAAAGAAGAAGATGTCTCCTTCATTTGATGCTACTGAGGAAGTATCTTCCCAGTTTGCCTCAGGGGGGAAAGGTCTAACATTCCAAAGGCATGATGTGCTCAGATATGCAGCTTACTGTGCAGTCTGCATACAGTACTGCCAGATTCAATATGGGTCAAGCCTCGTGTGCCTTGAGAGAAAGTAGGATTTTGGCACCCAATTTCTCCTTTCACAGAACAACAGTGGTGAGAGAAGATGTACGCACTGAATTTCATAACTAACAGTGCAATCTGCCTCCCCCATAGTACTGGACACCCAATGAAACTGCATGTTGGAAGATTCCAGGACAGATTACAGAAATCATTTCTTTATGTGGCATATACTTAAACTAGGGAACTCAGCCCTACAGGAGGCAGTGGTGGCCACCAACATGGATGGCTTTAAAAGAGGATGAGACAAATTCATGGAAAATAAGGCTTCTGAATACCAGTTGCTAGAAAACCACAGGAGGGGAGAGTGCACTTGTGTTTGGGTCCTGCTTATAGGCTTCCCATGGGTATCTGGGTGGCCACTCTGAGAACAGGGTGGTGGATTAGATGGGCCATTGGCAGTCAGTATTTGAAAGTTTCTTGCTCTTGACATCATATGAGGTCAATCATGGGAAAGGTCAGCATGGTTTCCCCATCTCATACGCCACATTCAGAGGCCAGGTAGGCCAAATTAGGCCAGAGGTTCTCCACCACTGATTTATGGCACCATGCGTTTGAGATGTTGGTACCCCAACCCACTTGTCAACGTGGCTCATGGAGGGTTGGTCACTTTTAGATCCTGGTCCAAAGTGGTTTCCCCAACCCGTCCCAATCTAAATCGTTGTCCCCTCTTTTCAGAGAGCTACTCGTGATGAACCAAATTTGAAAATAACTTTCATGGCTCAGAGCCTCTCTTAATGGACCAGTTCTCTCCATCTGCTACTGCGGGCTGGGCAAATCCTTTCACAGAGAGCAGGCATTGGCAGTGATGGATATTCTGTTTGGAAAAAGAAGTTTAACCCCTTCCATCCAGATTTTAGAATCAGTGCTCTTATTTAAATTTCAGTTTGGTTTTTTTTGTAGCACTCCGTCCCAAGGAAAATCAGACAGTCCGCCTCCTTACCTGCTTTCAGGAACTATGTAAAGGCTTTTGGGCAATAGTCTTATGAAGTGTTGTTTTTTGTTTTTTTACAATGCTGATTTTAACTGCTATCTGTAATATAGTGTTGTTTTGGATAGTTTTAATGCAATTTTATTATTGGGAGTAGACCTGGTCTGCCTTTATTGAAATCCAGGTGTGTTGATGGTGACCTTTAAAGCTCTAAATGGCCAGGGCCCAGGATAACTTAGGAACACCCTTCTCCCACACCAGCCTGCTTCAGATCTGACAGATGGAACCTTCTCTGTGTCCTCCTGACCAAGGCTAGCCCAAGACACTTTGGCACCTAAGCTGAACCATGAAATGGTGCCCACCTCCCCACTAGGGAAGGAGTGAGAGAAGATCTACTTTGGGATCTCATGTGTGGGCTGGCCCAGGTCCTGACTATGATGGAGGCTCGCCTAATGGAGACAAGAAAAGCAACCATTTGTGTGTGTGTCTCCCAACTTGCAGTGCGTAAATGAAAATGGAGCTGCTGGGACAATCTAGCCCCCTCCATTCAGCATCCAATATAAATAGGTTACACAGAAGGATTTTCTTGTCAATGTATCCTTTCATCTGACATGCTGACTATTTAAGTGCTCCTCCCACAGAGCCATGGTAATTATTGTACTGTATGTGCTTAGATAATTACACACCAGCTTCCATCCCATTGGGGGGGGGAGGGACAAGTTAATTCCTTTGGGAGCATTGATGCGCACTGGAACATCCTTTGTCAGCCAAAAGGAAGGTGCTCAAACTTTGCTCAGTCCAAGGAACATAGATTGTAGTTCCTGAATGGAAATATATGAGTAGCCTAAGCTAAATTCAATGTATTACTTTTAAGTAAATAAAAATCCTAACTGGCCTAGAACCAGATTACTTGAATGTCCCTTGTCCCTTATTCATTGGCCAGATCATTGTGATCACCTAAAAAAGCCCTCCTAAGTGTTCCACACTTATCGCATGTGCCTTTTAGTGTGTATGTGAACGAAGGCTTTTCGCATTGTGAGTGGCACCAGAACTTGGAACACCGTTCTCACTGAAATCAGACAGACACCTCCAATTTTGACATTTATCACCTGTTGAAAACATTTCTGGTTTTTTTGAGAATTAATTTGATGCAGTGTCATTTGGTCTGTATTTCATGATTTTTTAAAAAAGTATGTGATATTTTAATGATTGTATACTACTGCGATATTTGTTTTAAGAATTGGTGGTTTCTAAATACTTTTATAAAATAATTTGAATAAACTTGCCTTCCCTCTCTGTGGGATGCTTCAAAAAATGTAAGTGAGTGGCTTGATCCATCCATGAAGAAGGAAACTGACTGAGATTGGAAAGGGAATAGGATGGTTATCTTTTTTTAAAAAAAACATAATTTTTATTAACAGGCCAATCAAATCACATTATTTCCAAATCACATTAGTTCCAAATTATTCAGCCAGGTTTTTAAATTTTGTTGGGGGTACCCATACTTCCAGCTCCGAACAGGGGTCCAAGCATCACTTCTATTGCTGCTTTAATTAAACAGTTCTATCCAGTTCTGTCAAGATAGTCTCTTTATTACTTTCTTCATCTTCTTGTTGTTGTCATATATTCCTTTCTTTGCGATCTCTGATAATCTTCACAAGCGGGTTGAAAACAAACATCCTCTGTGTGGGTTTTACACTCTCAAAAAGTCATAACTCATAGGGACAGCTGCCATTCCACACCTCCTTAAAATTTTTATCCTCGGTCTGTCCTTTAATTTTCCCAGGCTTGCCAAATATCTCACAGAGGGCTCTGCCAGGTTTAGATCACATTCCAATCATCATTCACATTCCGATGATCCTGGTCCTCTCCCCCCCCCCCCGTCTTTCCTAGACAAGCCTGTCTTGCGAGACGCCATTTAAAACTGCGTCATAAAATTTTCCTCCGTTCTCTGATATTTACCAGTCCTCTCTTTGATCAATAATTCACCCCACACAGTTCTTGAATTCCTGCTTGTGATTAATAAAATGCAAGGATTCTTCTTTCTTTGGGGTGGAGGGTTATTAATACTCACATAAGGCAAAGAAAAGAAAAGTTTTTTCCTCCACCCCCCTTCTTCACTCCAAACATTTCAGTCTCTTAATGGTGATTCATCACTTGATTTATTTGTCCCGCCCGTCGCTCTGGTCCCAGAGATCCATTAATCAGCAGTCTTATCGCCCGAACTTCGCTTGATGTATGTGCTTTAGCTTCTTTCCAATTATATATTTCCAATTATATTTTCGAGCTAAAGCGAACTAGCACACGCTAATTGGAGACAGCGTCAGGAAGAGCCAACCTCGCCGAGGGCTTGTGCCAAGTGACCGGCACCCCCTTCTTTCGAATCCAGGGGTGCATTATGGACACCGCCGGCAAGGCAGTCCCCCCCATCTCCTGGGGGGGGGCAGGAAGACTGCATACTTCCCATAGCAGCCTCTTAATTACCTCGTGTGGGTCAGAGAGATGTTATTGTCAGCCATCTTCCAATGCGCCACCTGGTGGCCCCCCCGGGAATAGGATGGTTATCATTCCTCTTCTCTGTATCTTTAGTTATCTTTGGGAGAGGAGGTGAGTTTATTTGTACTGTCAGTGAGAACTGGTTGATTCAGGATTGTTATTGCTGGAACAGAGGTGGCTAACCTCTGTCCTTCTACCCAGATGTTGCTGGACTTCCATCAGCCCCAGTCAGCACAGTCAATAGCCAAGGATGTTTGGAGTTGTAGTCTAGCACCATCTTGGAGGATCACGGATTCCCCATAGATTACTGCTTTAGAAGGTCATTCAAGACCTGGCTTTTTTGGAAGGCATTCCACGTAATGGAAATAGACTGAGGTGGTGGCTGTGCATTGCTATTTTAAGTGCTGTTCCTGGCTGTGAGTGATTATATCAGGTTTGCTT
Organism: Podarcis erhardii; assembly: GCF_964252035.2. Lineage (NCBI taxonomy): Eukaryota > Metazoa > Chordata > Lepidosauria > Squamata > Lacertidae > Podarcis > Podarcis erhardii. Next base: position 42,580,452 of record NC_138510.1, read on the forward strand.
TTTGATACCCTTGTCATTATTGTAAATTTTAATCTGCTGGTATATCCATGGGATTTTGTTTTGTAAGCCACCTTGAAGGCCTTGATGTATTACATAGTATGAGGGCAGATATTGTGGTGGCTTTTTTTTTTTTTAATATTACCATTAGCATTATTGAAATCAGATAACCTCCCTCTGCATGCAAAAGAACATTGCGACCTCCAGTTCACACAAAGAGAACTAAAACTAAGACAGTGATCCTGTACTCACTCACCTGGGAGTAAGGCTGCAATCCTATGCTCACTTACCAAGGATTGGTACTCAACTGAACTTACTTCCAAGTAGACATATATAGGATTGCATTCTAAAAACTAAATAGAATCCAAATGTACTTTATTTAACTAGATATATTAGCCTACCAATGAAAAAGCAGAAATAAAGAAAATTGAAATTGATGAGAGTCTTGCTCCTATCACAGGAAGACTCCCAATTGTAGCTCTCATTTGGTGTTCTTTTAATGCACACCTACATGTCAACTGAAAGTAAGTTCTGTTGTTTGCAATGGGGCTTGTGCCCAAGTAAGTGTGCATAGGGCAAGCTAAATCACTGACATGACTTTACTAGTGTTTTGAATCTGTTATAATGCAGCACACATCTCTGGGCTAACTGGCTCCTATTCTGGTGAAAATGACTTCCCTGCCCTTGGAAAACCTCAGAACTCTCCCCCTCCCCCCTTGCCTGGCAAAATACAATAAATATACCAAGTACAGGGACCCTAGTTTTCAATCTTTATGAATGCTTCCCCAAAATGCAGTGCAGAGGTACACAACAGTACAAAATTTCACTATGTAGCCAGCATAACATAAAACACAAACAAAATGCTGAGCTCTTGTTGAAGCATAATCACGATCTACCGCAAATCAAAACAGATTTCAGTGAATATATTCCAATTATCCAGGGGCTCCTTCCCTCATTTTCAGTTCCGTACCACTTCTGATTAGCATATTGATGATTATAGAGACAAGATATTTAAGAGGCTAGTGTTAGAGGTGAAAGGAATACACAAATCCCCCAGTTCTCCTCATAACCATCCTCTGCAGATTTTAATGTCGAACATCCATCAGATATTTGGTACTCAGTGTTGGAATGTTATGTCCAATGCTATTTGGGCTGCAGTCCCAATAAAAGTTTCTCTGGGAATCAGTTACCTTGAGGCAACTGAGAATGCAGATAAGGAGACAGGGAGGGGGGGAGTTTGTAAGAGGAGCAGAGATGTTCCTTGATCATCTCTATTCATTATGCAGTTAGTTCCATTTGGGTGCTATGATTTGTTTTCTGGTCATAGCTGGCATGAAGTGTGGGCAGGTAAGGAGTCATGGCATATTCCAATTGGCAAGCACTCATAGGCATATTTGTAATGTTGTTGCTGGTAACTTGTTCGGCTGTCCAGTGGTGTTTGTGTATGTAACAAATAACCACCATTTTGCAAAAAAGGCATCTGTGAGTTCTTCTTTCCTTGGAGGGGCACGGGTATTTTGTTTGGTGTGTTTTTTTCCAGCTGTGGCCAGTTCCCGCACATTCTTGTACCACAGATCCATTGTCTGTGGATTCCTCCATGTTTGAGCAATGGCCACCAATAAGCCACGGAACTGCTTTTGATGGGCTAAATGTTGCTGTGGGTCGATGCGAAGAGGCAACCACGTTTGGGGTTGGTGCCCTAGCTGGGTTGCAGTGCAGCCGGAGGAGCAATGTGCAGAGCTGTTATTCATCTGGGTTTGTGAAAGCAAAGGAAACATCTTGGAAAATTGTTTCTGTCTTGTTCCCTCAAAGTGTTTTGTAATGAGGCTTGCAAGCCATGAAAATTTCAATACTACAATGATTCTGCCCTCTCATTTCTCACAGTGTGTCTCTGTGAATTAACTGCCTGAATACCTAACAACAGCTGAGCCTAAAAGAACCTCATGAATGCATGATAGGTTGTCTGTCCTGAAAGTCCTGGACTTTCCCAGTGTCTGGAGGAAGGAGACAGACCACCGTTTTAAAGGAAGGGGGTATGACAGAGGCATTTCCACCCATGTTAGGGATAAAACTGAAAGAAGGAAGGGGTTTCTTTTATAGAAAATAATTTGCTCTGGCGAAAGTGATTTTCTGTTACCCAACCAGGCACAGAAGTATGATTTCTGCTCATATCAGGGGTCAACAAACTTTTTCAGCAGGGGGCTGGTCCACTGTCCCCCAGACCTTGTGGGGGGCTGAACTATATTTTGAAGGGGGGGGGAGAATGAATTCCTATGCCCCACAAATAACCCAGAGATGCATTTTAAATAAAAGCACACATTCTACTCATGTAAAAACATGCTAATTCCCGGACCATCTGTGGGCCGGATTTAGAAGGCGATTGGGCTGGATCTGGCCCCCAGGCCTTAGTTTGCCTACCCATGGCTCATATGCATCCACATTTTAAATGAGACCCCATTTGCACTCTACATTTAAAGCAGTATTTTACCACTGTAAACAGGCTTGACTTCCCCCAAAGAATCCTGGGAGCTATAGTTTTTGCCTGATGCTGGGGTGGGGATGGCTGTGCAGCTTTGCACGTGGTGCCTCTTTTAGGGCATCTGGGGCACTGCAGTTTGAAGAACTGCAAAAAAAAAAAAAAAGAAAAAGAAACCACTGCAAACCTAGTTTGACCAAAGAATGGGGATGGGACAAGAAGAAGAAAAAGATCATGTGTTGTGTAATAGCAGCTCTACAATGCTCCTTTCAAGTCTTTGAAAAGCTATTGTCTGTACCGTGTTCTGGTGGGACTGTGTGTGTGTTTTGGGAGGTCTGTGTGCTCTAACCACGTGAAACTAAAGACAAGTGTGTCTGATGCCTTCCTGCAGGCTATTTACGCAGCCCTGATTGATTCCTTGCAACCTGTAATTATTTTAGCTGCATTTGTTTTCATGCTGTGCGCTCGTTTCACTCCCAGTCAGATGAATGCTTATTTCTATGCTGTTAAAGCCACTTTGGTTATGGGGGGAGTGAAAGAGCCACCCATCCTCTTTGTACGCCTCAGCAGGCAACAGATGCTCAGACCCCAGGGAGCACGTTTTAGCAGGAGTAGATTTTATTTTGTTGTTCTCACCTCTTGTTTTCCTCCGTCCCCAACTGTTCTTCTCCTGCCTGTCCTCTCTGGCCACATCTGCACTATACATTTAAAGCAGTATCATACTACTTTATACAATCATGGCTTCCCCCAAAGAACCCTGGGAATGTTTGTTAAGAATGCTAACTTTCATGGGCGGAGGCACCAGCTTCTCCAGAGGATCAGGAGGCCTGACGTGATGTCGCACGATGTCTTGACATCATGCGCGTGATGTCACATGTGCGACGGTCTCTGAATATTGAGGGGGCCCTGCCCCCATAAAAAATATATTTGGGGAGCCAGAACTGCCTTGGCCCCTAGGAGTTGGTGCCCATGTTCATGGGAGAAGTTTAAGCAGGGGTGGGGCACCATTCCTCAGAGATGCATCAGTTGTGTCCTGCATTGCAGATGCACATCTCCAAACCGCTGAAAATGAGATAACAGGCAAAATTGGCTCTGTTAGAATTCCGCAATTTGGGGAATGGAGAAGGTAGAAGTCACTACTTTAAATTTGCTCTTCAGGCCTTGCTACATATGTGTTTATTGTGCATTTTCCCTGGCAAGATAAAACAGAGATGCATTTGTTTCTTCCTGGGACAGTTTAACTCAGTGTGCCATGGCTAATTCCTCCAGGAGTGCCTGTAGATATGCAGTGCAGGGAAGGTGGCTCTATGAGATAACAGCCCTGTTCCTGCTTTTCTGGCTGTTATGGTCTGTGGAGCCAGGAAAGTCGCCTGCCAGATTTCCTACCTTTTATTCCCATCATGATGGCAAAGGCACTTTTCCAGTCTCTTGCTCTGTGCCAGGCATTTCACCAGAGCCAGGGCGGAAGGTCAGGATCAAGGAGGGAATATGCCAGCTATATTTGAATGACTCCCCAAAGATGGATTGTTCAGGAATGTATGTCAGCCTGTACATCTGTATCTGAGATCACAAAAGTGGAATATCCTTAGTTTGCGCATAAGGCACAGGGCAATTGATTTTGGGGTATATATCAGTGTGTGCATACACAGATTCAGGGCACATGAGCGTACAGATTTCTATCCAAGGTTGGCTAATAGTAATGTCATAATAAATAAAGAAATGCTAGTAATGCGTAATTTATTTAACGATTACAAAATGATCTCTACATAACTTGAAAAAATAACTAAGTAATAACTGCTAATATTTGCAAATGTTAAGGTTGTGGAATATTTGTGGAATGTGGTTTGAATATAGTGCCTTTTCTTGTAGGAAAGGTATGGCAGCCCGTTGATCATTTTGGGTTGTCTTTTCTACACTTCTGCCAGTTTTATGATATCCTTCCAGCGAGATGGGATGACAAAACCTGAACACAGCCATTCCAAATGCAGCAGCATTATAGATTTTCATAAGGGTGTGGTGATACTGGTGTATTAAGCCCTGACTGCAACTCTGAAAAGCCTCTGGAGCAGATTGGTGCATTGACTTGCTAAATGTGTGGCAAAATGCAATCTAGGCTTCTGGTAAACCAATCAGAAAACTGTTTCGCTGCAGACCTAACTGCATTGCAAATTGAGTCAACCCACCTGTCAGAATGCTAAAATATTTGCACAAATTGTCCCTGACTCTGCATGTGTGAGTGAGTATATCTTTTTAGTAAATGGATGAGCAAGTTTTTGACAGTGTACCAAGGGCACCTCATTACTATCCTTTAGGCACAAAGTTCAGTCATTTTTCTTCTGTGCCTTTTAAATGGTTTAAATTGAAGCTGCTGAGCTTTGTTGTTCTTTTAATTATACTATTATTTTATTGTCTTCATTTCAAATTATATTTGTTGCATATCATCTTGGATATGTGTGTTTGTCTTTTTAAGAGAAAGAGAATTAAATATGTTATATCAATAAATAAATACTTCCCCACCTCAGTGCATGTGAGTGTTTGTAATGATAACTGTATATCTCAGTGTCTAAAGTGTGTCCAATCAATGTAATGATGTATGGAGGGGGGGGGGAGGAGAGGAAGAAGGAGGTGTCAGAATATATTCAAGTGTTTCATCTCCTGTCAAGACACATTAAATAGGGAGATTTTCCATCCTCAGCACACTTTGATGCCCCACGGAGAGCTTTCAGCAGACTTATTTGGACTGGTATAAAAGAGTGGTGATGGTTAATGTTATGCTTTGGCAATACTGAGCTGGCCTAACAGACCTATAAAATCTTACTGGACTGAACAAAGTGGCTTCTGGCTCTCCCACCTGGTTGGACTCTCTCTTCTCAAACTCTGTGGGTCGGATCCAGACTAAATTAGGAGAGCTAAGCTCCCACTGAAATCACTGAAACCTCCCTTAGTCATGACTAACTTCTCAAATGAATTTCAGCAGAGCAACTAATTTAGGCTGCAATCCAAATCCAGGTGGGGCATAACAGAATGATGGGGCCACTGCTAGCCCAGAGCAGAAGGTAGTAGGAAAAGGAAATCAATCATTGCAACAGTCTAAAGATTATGCAGTGGTTGGGCCCAGATCAGGGCTGATGCCACCATGCGATGTTAGCGGGGCAGACTTGAACTCCAGTTGATCCCAACCCAGCTCAGCACCTCCCCATCCCAGGAAATTCCCTTTCAGGGCTTTCCATAGGCTACCACTGCCAGCAGGTCCACCAGCACATTCGTCCAGCATCACTTCACAGATGGAGGCCAGTGATCCTGGGTGGAGAGAAACACCTTCACTATATCCAGTGTGGTAGAGTGGCAGGATTGTCAGACTAGGACCTGGAAGACCAGGGTTCAAACCCACTCGGCTTTGAAGCTCACTAGGTGACCTTCAGCCAGTCACTAGACTCAGCTATACAGCTGCAAATAATTTAAGTGTGTTGTAAAGTGCAGTGTGCAAATGTGACACTAGATGGTGATAGTGAGCTATGGCAAATTCAATCTATTTTTTTCGAAACGTTTTTTAAAAAAACATTTTCACAGGTTTTTTTATATGTGTGTTGATTCCATCACTGTCTCGCAACCTAACTTGCATCATGGGGTTATCGTGAGGATAAAATGGGGAGGAGGAGAACGTTGCATCAGCTTGAACTTCTTTGTGGAAAGGGGGAATACAAATGTAATTTTAAAATTAATACCCATCCATCCCCTGACTCTGCCCCAGGTTTGGATTGCAGTGCCCTTCTGGATCTAACTCAAACATTTTGGTTACTACCATACCAACATGTTTATTCTGAGATCAACTTTTGCACTGGATCAAATCTGATATCACAGAGGTCAGGGGAAGACCTTGCTTCAGGAGGGGGAGATCAGATGGAGTAGCCTTTCTGCAGGAGGTGGGTGGCTGCTCCAAGTTTGAACCTAACTATAAGCAATTTGCTTGTGCCCAGCAGGTCCTCTCCACCCCCAGCTACTAGCTTGCTCTTTCTTTCTGGGCCTCTGCTGTAGTTCTATCTAGAGAGAAATCCTACATCTCAGCGAATCCAGGCAGCTCGGAAATGCAGAGCCATAAATCAGGGTGCTGAGCAGCCTGCTCAGCGATGACAGGCCCACCCGGCATTTCTGCAGGGTCTCAGCCATTTGTAGGGAGCCCTGACAGATGGTGATAAATAGCTCTGGGAACCGGTTGCCCCCACCACTGCAAAGAAGCTTACCTGGCAATCATATTCCCCTCATTTTGAGGCTGCAGCCTTGCTGAGGGAGGAGGCTCTGTAGATGTGGCTTGGTAACCAAGGCTATTATGTTAACAGGTGATGGAATTCTGATTTCCCCTGCAAGCTTTGAGATTTTTGCAATTCAGAAAGAGGCCAAGGTTGTCGTTATAGTTCCTCTGTAGCAATCATTGTGATAATGGAAATAATACAGGGGCAGCCCCAGAAGAGAGGAAGCCGTAGACATACATGGAACATTCAGCTGAAAGACTGAAAGCTCTTTTGTACTTGGGATCCTTTCAACTATAAAGGTTTGCATTGGCTTTACTTTTGAGGATGCAGTCAGTGCGCCATTTGCAAAAGACGAGATGGCTAGGCCTGAAACCTGCTTGAAGCTGATATGCACAGACATGGAATCTAGATGTATGAGATCTGACTAGTCACTCATTGATGATGGACTGGCACTCTGCACATGTGCAGATGGCATCCTTGTATCCTAGTATTATAACATCACAGGTTCCCCAGAATTGGAATTGAAAACTGGTTCCGTGAGCTGAGTTCTGTCTCAAATGGGAGTGCCAGCTATGTGGTGATGATGGTGATGTTTATATGAAGACATCCTGTGGGCAGAGAGAGACAAGAGTAGCAGGGAGTTAGAATTCTCTACATCCACTGTGAGGATGTGATGCTGGCCTAGATGAGCTCCTGGCCTGATCCTTCAGGGCTTTTCCTATGTTCTTATTGCTGTGCAATTTCAGAAAAAGTTGAGTGCTGAGTCTTCACGACAACCCTGGCTCTGAGTTTAGCCTAGGGAAAGTCAGAAGAAACGCAGAGAGGAAACTTCAGTGTCGGAGCCTGTCCCCATTTTGGTACCAGCTTTTGTTCTCCACATTCTATAATTTTACACACACCCTCCCCCCCCCCCCAAAGCCTCATCTAAGGCTGTGTTCACATTCCTATTTATCGTGCACTCACAGCATTTCCAGGGTTTTTACACAACATTATCCAAAAGGCATATGTATCCTGTGCTTCACTATAAATTACTATAGTTTGATGCATCATTTCTCAAACCAGCTTCACACTGATTAGAGTCCTTATGAGGCATCTAATCATAAGCCTGCATTTTTATCAAAGCTTCTATATATTTCAATCAAGGCTTGTATTTAAAAATGAGCTTAAAAAAAAAGGATTTTCAAATGTTTCATGCCAGGCAAAAGACCAGCTGCCTAAAAGAACCTTGGCAAGATGTTTTTCCTCCTAAGACAAGAAGGGCCCCATTGATTTATAGTAGAAAAACAATTCTCAAAGTCATAAAAAGGGAGAATTACATATGCTGCCCCAAGGCTGAGAAAACACCATTAGGAATGGGGAAAGATAATACTAATGTGCCTCCCAGTAAAATGAGCCAGATCTTCTTTCTAAGGTTGAAAGGCCAGGAGCAAATGGAAGGAAAAACATTTAGCTAGAAAGAAAGAGAGCATTTTTGGGGAAGTCTCTTCTAAAGCTGTTTCTTAAACTAAGAGAGTTAAAAAAGGTTAAAATGTGTTAAATGTTGGAAAGGCAACTGGCTTGGCAGAAGAAGCAGCTTCTTCCTATTTTATTTTGAGGCTGGAGAGGAGGGGGAAAGGGGGAGGTGCAAACTGAAGAGGCTTCTTTTAAAAGCTGTGTTTTATTGAGTTCCTTCCTTTTCACTTTGAGAAGCTTTATTCTTTTAAGAGGCTACCTATGATAAATGTATGAAATATATTAGCTTAAATATATTGGCTTAAATGTAATTATGCAAAGGATTTAAGGAATGCTAGATTCTTATTTCATATGGTTGTAAGAGTTGTATTTATCCTGAAATTAAGTCAGCCACCAGCCCCCCACCCTGCCAGACAGAAGACGCCATCTAAGCAGTCTTGATATATAGTTGTCAGGCATTTTGTTTAGAAACATTAAATGAAGGAAATCTTTCAATGTTGATGTGAAACTCAAGATCCTTGACATCTGTTGAACATAAAATGTAAGATTAAACCATTTGTTTTAGAAGGCAATAGGGCAAGAAGGGCAAGAGGTGAGCTGGTAATTAAGATTCCATGTAAGATATATTATTACTTATTTGTCATTTATATATAGCTCTTTGTCTCCCTTATAAGGGCAAGGAAATGGGTGTATCTTTTGTGGGTGTATCTTTTGTGATTGGTTCTAGCAAACAGCCAATAGGAATTTCAACCAGGCTGATTGGACAGAGGCAGCCACAGGAGGAGCAAAGGGGGCTGGATTAAGGGAATATAAGGGCTGGCCAGAATGGCAGGAGGCCAGGCCAGAGCTTGGTAACCACGTACCACTGAGCCTCTTATTTATTTGTCTGACAAATAAATTACTATTTTAATTTCTCTATTGCTGCGTTGAATATTTCATTCCAGCTAAGCGTTAACCACAAGCAGGGTGCTACATTTTATGGTGCCCTGTGACTCGGATAAGTGGTCTGCTGGAACGCAGCCCCTTCGCCCTACTGGGCAGGGTACAAGAGAGAGGACAACTGCTTACCCAAAGCGCGCACTGGTAATTTTTTCCAGGGGGAACGCAGAAGACTCGTCTGTCTGATACCCTGCTCACTGGCGGCGACGGACCGGGGGAAACAGGGAACCAACCAAGGGTAAGTGCACAAAGGGATTTTTGGCCCTCCAATTAATTAGGAGGAAGAGAAGTCTTGATCAAACTTCTGCGTCTCAGTAAGGGGAAACTGAGTACGCTAGGTGGTTGGGTACATCAGATGGTGATCTGGTGTAGGGAAAGGGAAAAATTGGGAGGTAGAGTGTGGTGAAGTATCCAGCGCATTGTATGTGTGAGAAAGTACAGAGCAATCTGTAGCTGACCCAAGTGTGGAGTGGGCAGTACTTCGGTTCCTAGTAAGGCGACTTCACTAGGCAAGGAAACCCACGAAGCGCGTCTGTGAGTGACTGAGTGGATACTTCACAGGGCCATACAATGGGAGTTGGGGGTTCAAAGGGGGAAAATACACCTCTTGAGTGTATGTTAAATAATTTTAAGAAAGCCTTCTCAGGGGCATATGGAGTCAAAATGACGCCAGAGCGCTTGAGAACGTTATGTGAACTAGAATGGCCAAAACAAATTACTGGATGGCCATCCCAGGGAACCTTTGATATAAATTTAGTAAGCAAACTTTGGACTGATATCGCCAAAGAAACTGGAGGGTGCCCAGAACAATTTCCATATATAGATTCCTGGCTGAGCACATTAAATAAAAATCCTCCATGGATAAGGGAATGCAAAGTCAAACGATGCAAATTATTGGCTGTAAAAGCCGAAGCTAGGAAAGGAATCTTGCCAAATAAACTCAAACCCATTTTTGAGGGGCCAGAGGAAGAGGTGCTTCCACCTCCACCCTATGCTCCACATCGAAGGGAGCTTAATCCAAACACTCCACCAGTTGTAACCCCAAGGCAAGAAACTGGAATGAATAATGGGAGTGGAGTCACAGAGCTTGATTCCTTGATAGATTATGATAAATATCTTCAGGAGGCATTGGAGTTCTATAATAAAGCCCAAGCAGAAGTGGTTATTCCACCTGTGACTCCTAATAGACCTCCATCTACAGTCTCCTTTAGTGGAACAACTGATTGCCCACCCCAAACCCCTGTACATCCAAGTCCCAGAGAAATGTTACAGAAGTTACAGGGAGACCTTGCTCGGTCAGCAAGCAATACAGCCAGGCGTATAAAGCTGCTAAAAGAACGCCTTGCGACAGATACCATCCCCTATGATTTGAGGCCCCTAGAGCAAAGTGAAGAGAAAGATCACGTAGTAGCCCCTCTTAGAAGAGTATTTGATGCACTTGAGGAGCCTGCGCTGGTTAATGGGCAACCCGGACCACGGCCACCTCGAACTTCGACCCTGCAATATATTCCATTCACAACTACAGATCTGATGAATTGGAAAACACACACCCCATCTTTTGCAGAAAAACCTCAGGCTATGATGGACTTGGTGACTTCAATAGTAAATACTCATAGCCCTACTTGGACAGATTGTCGCCAGCTCCTAAATACTCTGTTCACCACTGAGGAAAGGAGAGACATAATTGAAAAGGCACAGATATATTTGCGTGAGCAGGCCAGAGCGGGAAATATTTATAATATTGACCGTCATCTCCAAGATAACTTTCCCTTGGAAGATCCTAATTGGGATCCAAACAATGCAATTCACCTGGCCAGACTTACCACCTACCGCCAGACACTTGTGCAAGGTATCCGCAGGGCATGCCAGAAGCCCACTAATATGTCTAAAGTTTCAGAAGTAGAACAAAAACCAAATGAGAGTCCGGGAGACTTTTTAGAGAGGCTGCAAGAAGCCTATCGTATATGGACTCCTTTTGACCCTGAAGCCCCTGAAAACAGCAGAATGATTACTGCTACATTTGTGGCCCAGTGCGCTTCTGACATTCGTAAGAAAATTCAGAAATCAGAAGGATGGGAAGGGATGCTGATGAGCCAAATTATGGCCATTGCACGCCGAGTTTATCGGAATAGGGATGAGGCTGAGAAGCAAGAGAAGAAGAAGTGGCAGAAGGAAAAGATGGTAATGCTAGCCACAGCAGTGAAGCAAGACCACCGCCCCTTAAATGGAGGGCGAGGGCGAGGAAGGAATCCACCACTGGGAAGGAATCAATGTGCAAATTGCAAGAAGGAGGGTCATTGGAAGCGGGAGTGTCCTGAACCCCTGAGGTTGGAAGAAGTGCGCCCAGGCCCAGGCCCAGGCTCAGGCTCCGGCCCAAGAAACCAGGGACGGGGACGGGGAATGATCCGAGATGGAAGATATCAGAGACCAGGACAGGGACGGAGTAGAGACAATTTCATTGGACTGGCAGAAGAGGATTTTACCCAAGACTAGGAACGACCGGACTCCATAAAGTTAGGCTTCCAGGAGCCCACGGTCACGATTCAATTAGGGAGCCATTTAATAGACTTTATGATTGATACTGGGGCTGAATACTCGGTACTCCCAGAACTATTGCAGAAAAAGGCATCTAAAAGTGTAGTCATTAAAAGTGCCACTGGACAGTCAGCTAAGAGGTCTTTCCTCCAACCTTTGGAATGCCAGATTGGGGGACATCGTTTAACCCATCAGTTTTTGTATATACCTGAGTGTCCAATACCTCTCTTAGGTAGAGATATGCTGTCCAAATTGCAGGCCCAAATCACTTTCACTCCTCGAGGTCCAGAAATGAAACTGCCATCAAAAGCAGCAGGAATAATTACCCTCTCAGTACCTAAGGAACAATCATGGCGCCTAATGTCAGCCTTGCAAGTCCAACCCACATTGGATACAGAATTAAACAAGCTCCTCCGAACTCTACAGGTGCCACCAGGAGTATGGGCTGAAAATAGCCCACCAGGAATGGCTAAGAATATAGCTCCAATTGTAGTAACCCTAAAACCTATGGCTACCCCTGTATCTGTAAAGCAATATCCCTTACCCCGGCGAGCAGCGGAGGGCATCCAGAAACATTTGGACCGCCTATTAAAATATGGTCTGCTTAAGCCTTGCCAATCAGAATGGAACACACCCCTTTTGCCTGTTCGAAAACCTGGGACAGATGAATATAGGCCAGTGCAGGACTTGAGGCTCGTAAACCAGGCTATCGAGACCTTGCACCCAAATGTACCAAACCCATATACCTTGCTGAGTTTGATCCCACCAGAAGCAACATTTTTTACTGTATTGGACTTGAAAGATGCATTCTTCTGTTGCCGGCTGGCACCACAGAGCCAACCTATATTTGCCTTCCAGTGGGAAGACCCTTTGACAGGAACAAAAGGCCAGCTAACCTGGACAAGATTGCCCCAAGGATTCAAAAATTCCCCAACTTTATTTGGCACTGCCTTGGCGAGGGATCTAACAAGTTACCCCTCAACACCGGGAGAAAAGGTGGTTCTGCAATATGTGGATGATCTTATACTAGCTGCAAAGGATTTTGATACCTGTAAAGAAGGGACAGAGGAACTGCTCCACTTGCTCTGGGAAGCTGGCTACCGAGTTTCCCAGAAAAAGGCACAGTTATGTTTAGAAAAGGTCAAATATTTGGGCTTTGACATCTCACACCAACAACGAGCATTGAGACCAGAGAGGAAAGAAGCTATTTGCCTTATCAAGGAACCTACCACAAGAAAACAACTTAGGGGATTCCTGGGAACAGCAGGGTTTTGTAGACTATGGATACCTGATTTCAGCAGTCTGGCCAAGCCCTTACATGAAAGCACTCGAGGTGCAGAAAAGGACCCATTCGTATGGGGACCTGAGCAGAAACAAGCCTTTTTAGTTATCAAACAGCGACTTATGGAGGCACCAGCCCTTGGATTGCCTAATTCGGAAAAACCCTTTCAGCTGTATGTACATGAACAGAATGGGATTGCAGCGGCAGTCCTGACCCAGAGATTAGGAAGTTGGAACCGTCCAGTAGCTTATTTGTCTAAACAATTGGACTCAGTAGCAAAAGGATGGCCTCCATGCCTAAGGGCAGTAGCGGCCACTGCGAGCCTTGTCAAAGAAGCTGATAAATTTACCTTTGGCCAGACGATGTATGTGAATGTACCTCATGCTGTTCTGACACTCATGGAATATAAGGGTAGTTATTGGCTAACGAACCCAAGGATGGCTAGATACCAAGGCCTATTGTGTGAAAATCCCAGGATTCATCTACGAGTAGTGAATATGCTCAATCCAGCGACTTTGCTGCCCCTACCAGAGGTAGATGATGAGGAATCACATGATTGTCTCCAAATAATGGATGAAGTTTATTCCAGTAGACCTGATCTGAAAGATGAGCCATTAAAAAATCCAGATGTTGTATATTATACTGATGGTAGCAGTTACCTGCATGAAGGTGCCAGACGGGCAGGATATGCTGTGGTCACCAATGAGGAAGTTGTGGAAGCTGAAGCTTTGCCTGCTGGCACCTCAGCACAAAAGGCTGAACTTATAGGTTTAACTAGAGCTCTGCAATTGGCAGCCGGATGTAAGGCAAACATCTATACTGATTCAAAATATGCCTTCTTAACCCTGCATGCACATGGAGCTCTATGGAAAGAAAGAGGTCTAATCGGAGCCCACGGGAAGGCTTTGAAATATGGACCTGAAGTAGAAATCCTGTTAGAAGCAGTATGGGCTCCAGAACAGATTGCTGTAATGCACTGCAAAGGTCATGGACGAGGAAGGGATCCAATAACCAGAGGAAATCATGCTGCTGACAAAGCAGCCCGAGAGGCAGCCCAAAAGCCTGTGGGAGGATTTATAGCAGCCCTCATACCAGAGGTAGTTCCAGAAGAAGTTAAACCTCACTATACCCCAGAAGAGAGGAAGTGGGCTGAACAGGAAGGAGCGGTTGTGAGGGACGGTTGGATGATCCTGCCGGACAATAGGATTTATGTACCTCATCATCTAGCAGGCACAATTGTAAGAAATTATCATGAATCTACTCACCTTGGCGGTACTGCAACTAGAGAGAGTCTCAGTCGGAAGTTGTATATTATTAATCTATCACAATTAGCAACTTGCATTTCACAGAAATGTGTTCTTTGTGCTAAAAACAATCCCAGGCAGGGACCGGTACAACCTCCTGGAATTCAGCATGTGGGATACGTCCCCATGGAAAGCCTAATTGTGGACTTCACAGAGCTGGTCCCTTCTAAGGGATTCAAGTATCTCCTTGTGTTTGTAGATACTCTTACCGGATGGGTTGAAGCTTTTCCCACCCGAACTGAAAAGGCACGAGAGGTAACTAAAAGACTCCTCACTGAATTGATCCCAAGGTTTGGATTACCTAGATGCATTGGAAGTGATAATGGGCCAGCGTTCATTGATCAAGTAGTACAAGATGTATGTCGAGTCCTACAAGTAAAATGGAGACTGCATACAGCATATAGGCCTCAGAGTTCAGGGAAAACTGAAAGAATGAATCGGACTCTGAAAACCCAATTGGCAAAATTAACCCAGGAAACGGGATTGGGATGGGTAGATGTGTTACCCATAACACTGTTTCGTGTTCGGTGTGCACCCACAAAAAGACTTAAGTTGTCACCTTTTGAGCTCCTGTATGGGAGACCGCCCTCCTTTGTTCAGGATATTCCAGCTGACCTTAAACAAATAGGAGATCATGTGACACAGGAACAAGTGCAATCTCTCTCCCGTGTTTTTGTTTCTCTTAACAGGTGGGCCCTCGAGCGCACGCCGTGCAGCATTGCCGAGCCGATTCATCAGTTCCAGGCTGGCGATAGCGTATGGGTGAAAGAGTGGAAACGTGATCCACTTGCACCTAAGTGGCGTGGACCTTACACCGTCTTGCTCTCTACTCCAACAGCGGTGAAGGTAGCTGAGGTGACCCCCTGGATTCATCACTCTCGTTTGAAGAAGTCTGAAGGCAGTTGGACGTGCAAAGGTGACCCCTCTAATCCTTTAAAACTAACTCTCTCCAAAAACCCCTGTATCTAGCCCTACCGGGAACGGGCTAGGTCACGGGCAACATTTGACGACCGGCCTGCTGCAGCCACAACCTGGAAGCTGGCTGACCTGCGCACGCCTGAAGCTTGAGGAGCGTCTGAACCAGCGACTGTGAACGGAAAGATTCTCTAATACAATTGATTGACTGCCCCCCTTGTGGAACAATTATCAGAGATATTACTCATTGGGGATCCTCGGGATATATGTTTTGGTCTTGGTGGTTCCCCATTTCTGTCACTGGGGGAATTATATTGGGGCTAATAATTATTTGCTATCACAATAAGGTAATCTTTTGTGGAAGGAATGCATATACTAGACATCAACATGATTTTATTAATCCTGATCCCTTGGGAAGGGGAAGGGTCCTTGAATCTGACCAAATTGGCTAAATATGGATTCAGCCATGACCACAATATGTGGGTAGGTTTAGCTGAAATGGTAGCTAATGTTGCAAATAGGACCAATTGCCTTGTTTGCTCTCTTGGGCCAGATGATTCAGAGGGAGGTATGCCCTTATTACCGATACCATTAGATGCCATTGGTATGGTAAGCGAAATGCCACACCAAACTGAAATACAGAATTTCCCCGGATGGAACTCAACTAAACCATTACGAGTTATACCTGTACAAGGGGAATTCTGTGTACATAAATCATCAGATGCAGCTGATTCTCCCATGATAGGCTCTTCTCATTGTCACTATACTTGGGATTATAAGAAGAATAGTCATACCTGGGCACACGGTACTACCTATCGAACTCGGAATGCCTTGCCCTGTGCACCTCCTTTTATTCATGCATGGAAAGTGGTGTGGAACATAACTGTGACAGAAGAAGGCAATCTAACATACTGCACTGTGAACTCTCTACCCCTTTTGGTATTTCGCCTTCTGTATTCCCCGTACCAAAAACCTCAGACCCGATGGTTGTGGTGGATATGTGGAGAATGGGCATACAAGAAACTCCCTTCCAAATGGAGTGGGACTTGTTTCTTGGGTTGGGTATTACCACCAATGTGGATTATGCCCACTAGTTCGGCCAGGCGAACACGAAGGAATGCTGATATTTCTCATATAGCAGGAGGAAGTACCCAAAGTTGGAGCGGTACTGATGATTGGCCGCCAGAGCGCATTATAGCCTATTATGATCCTGCCTCCTGGAATCCTGGTGAGCTCATACAAGGGGCACGGGATCCTATTTATAATCTAAACAGAATAATTCGATTGCAAGCAGTAGTGGAACTTGTAACCAATGCAACGGCCCAGAGTTTGAGACTTATTGCACAACAGTTGGATGAAAGTAGAGCCGCCATTTTGCAGCTGAAAATGGGAATGGATTATGTACTTGCCAGGCAGGGAGGCCTATGTGGAGTCTTGAACTTGACAGAGAATGCCTGTTGCTTTAACATTTCTGATAATGGTGAGGCAATCCGTGTGTTGGCCACAAAGATGGAGAATATAGCACATGTCCCAGTACAAACATGGGAAGGATGGGATATGGGATGGCTCACCAATTGGTTACCTAATGTTACAGGACTCAAAGGGATACTATTGTCTTGCTTGTTTTTCTTGACAGTAGTAGTATTGGTTTTATGTATGATGCCATGTATCATTTCATGTTTTAGAAGTACAATTAGCAAGATGGTTTCAAATGAAACTCTACCTCATATCATGGCCCTATACAGAGCTTTACCTCAGGAATATGATGAAGGTCAAGCTATCAAGGACACTTGGGATGAAGGTCCTTGAGCTTGAAAGGGGGGAATGAGGCATCTAATCATAAGCCTGCATTTTTATCAAAGCTTCTATATATTTCAATCAAGGCTTGTATTTAAAAATGAGCTTAAAAAAAAAGGATTTTCAAATGTTTCATGCCAGGCAAAAGACCAGCTGCCTAAAAGAACCTTGGCAAGATGTTTTTCCTCCTAAGACAAGAAGGGCCCCATTGATTTATAGTAGAAAAACAATTCTCAAAGTCATAAAAAGGGAGAATTACATATGCTGCCCCAAGGCTGAGAAAACACCATTAGGAATGGGGAAAGATAATACTAATGTGCCTCCCAGTAAAATGAGCCAGATCTTCTTTCTAAGGTTGAAAGGCCAGGAGCAAATGGAAGGAAAAAC